>NC_064642.1:824645680-825869742 GCF_023864345.2 Schistocerca serialis cubense
GGAATTGAATACAACAGGCACCATGCCGACTTCTCTCTGGGAGAGTAATTCTTCTAATTATCTGTGCTTTGATTCGTTCCTGGGATTCCAGTAATGGATTCCGATGGACATGGGAAAGTTTACTGTAACCTGTGGACCTTCATCTTGACGATGAAACACAGAAATTGCGTCGGAATTGAATACAACAGGCACCATGCCGACTTCTCTCCGGGCGAGTAATGCTTCTAATTATCTGTGCTTTGATTCGTTCCTTGGATTCCAGTAATAGATTCCGATGGACATGGGAAGGTTTACTGTAACCTGTGGACCTTCGTCTTGACGATGAAACACAGAAATTGCGTCGGAATTGAATACAACAGGCACCATGCTGACTTCTCTCCGGGAGAGTAATGCTTCTAACTATCTGTGCTTTGATTCGTTCCTGGGATGCCAGTAATAGATTCCGATGGACATGGGAAAGTTTACTGTAACCTGTGGACCTTCAACGTGACGATGAAGCGCAGAAATTGCGTCGGAATTGAATACAACAGGCACCATGCCAACTTCTCTCCGGGAGAGTAATGCTTCTAACTGTCTCTGCTTTGATTCTTTCCTGGGATGCCAGTAATAGATTCCGATGGACATGGGAACGTTTACTGTAACCTGTGGACCTTCATCTTGACGAAGAAGCACAGAAATTGAGTCGGAATTGAATACAACAGGCAGCATGCCGACTTCTCTCCGGGAGAGTAATGCGTCTAACTATCTGTGCTTTGATTCGTTCCTGGGATTCCAGTAATAGATTCCGATGGACATGGGAAGGTTTACTGTAACCTGTGGACCTTCAACGTGACGATGAAGCACAGAAATTGCGTCGGAACTGAATACAACAATCACCATGCCGACTTCTCTCCGGGAGAGTAATTCTTCTAATTATCTGTGCTTTGATTCGTTCCTGGGATTCCAGTAATAGATTCCGATGGACATGGGAGAGTTTACTGTAACCTGTGGACCTTCATCTTGACGATGAAACACAGAAATTTCGTCGGAATTGAATACAACAGGCACCATGCTGACTTCTCTCCGGGAGAGTAATGCTTCTAACTATCTGTGCTTTGATTCGTTCCTGGGATTCCAGTAATAGATTCCGATTAACATGGGAAGGTTTACTGTACCTGTGGACCTTCATCTTGACGATGAAACACAGAAATTGCGTCGGAATTGAATACAACAGGCACCATGCCGACTTCTCTCCGGGAGAGTAATGCTTCTAACTATCTGTGCTTTGATTCGTTCCTGGGATTCCAGTAATAGATTCCGATGGACATGGGAAAGTTTACTGTAACCTGTGGACCTTCAACGTGACGATGAAGCACCGAAATTGCGTCGGAATTGAATACAACAGGCATCATGCCGACTTCTCTCTGGGAGAGTAATGCTTCTAACTATCTGTGCTTTGATTCGTTCCTGGGATTCCAGTAGTAGATTCCGATGTACATGGGAAAGTTTACTGTAACCTGTGGACCTTCAACGTGACGATGAAGCACCGAAATTGCGTCGGAATTGAATACAACAGGCATCTTGCCGGCTTCTCTCCGGGAGAGTAATGCTTCTAATTATCTGTGCTTTGATTCGTCCCAGGGATTCCAGTAATAGATTCCGATGGTCATGGGAAAGTTTACTGTAACCTGAGGACCTTCATCTTGACGATGAAACACAGAAATTGCGTCGGAATTGAATACAACAGGCACCATGCCGACTTCTCTCCGGGAGAGTAATGCTTCTAACTATCTGTGCTTTGATTCGTTCCTGGGATTCCAGTAATAGATTCCGATGGACATGGGAAGGTTTACTGTAACCTGTGGACCTTCATCTTGACGATGAAGCACAGACATTGCGTCGGAATTGAATACAACAGGCACCATCCCGACTTCTCTCCGGGAGAGTAATGCGTCTAACTATCTGTGCATTGATTCGTTCCTGGGATTCCAGTAATAGATTCCGATGGACATGGGAAGGTTTACTTTAACCTGTGGACATTCAACGTGACGATGAAGCACAGAAATTGCGTCGGAATTGAATACAACAATCACCATGCCGACTTCTCTCCGGGAGAGTAATTCTTCTAATTATCTGTGCTTTGATTCGTTCCTGGGATTCCAGTAATAGATTCCGATGGACATGGGAGAGTTTACTGTAACCTGTGGACCTTCATCTTGACGATGAAACACAGCAATTGCGTCGGAATTGAATACAACAGGCACCATGCTGACTTCTCTCCGGGTGAGTAATACTTCTAACTATCTGTGCTTTCATTCGTTCCTGGGATTCCAGTAATAGATTCCGATGGACATGGGAAGGTTTACTGTAACCTGTGGACCTTCATCTTGACGATGAAACACAGAAATTGCGTCGGAATTGAATACAACAGGCACGATGCCGACTTCTCTCCGGGAGAGTAATGCTTCTAACTATCTGTGCTTTGATTCGTTCCTGAGATTCCAGTTTTAGATTCCGATGGACATGGGAAAGTTTACTGTAACCTGTGGACCTTCATCTTGACGATGAAACACAGAAATTGCGTCGGAATTGATTACAACAGGCACCATGCCGACTTCTCTCCGGGAGAGTAATGCCTCTAATTATCTGTGCTTTGATTCGTTCCTGGGATTCCAGTAATAGATTCCGATGGACATGGGAAGGTTTACTGTAACCTGTGGACCTTCCTCTTGACGATGAAACACAGAAATTGGGTCGGAATTGAATACAACAGGCACCATGCTGACTTTTTTCCGGGAGAGTAATGCTTCTAACTATCTGTTCTTCGATTCTTTCCTGGGATGCCAGTAATAGATTCCGATGGACATGGGAAGGTTTACTGTAACCTGTGGACCTTCGTCTTGACGAAGAAGCACAGAAATTGTGTCGGAATTGAATACAACAGGCAGCATGCCGACTTCTCTCCGGGAGAGTAATGCGTCTAACTATCTGTGCTTTGATTCGTTCCTGGGATTCCAGTAATAGATTCCGATGGACATGGGAATTTTTACTGTAACCTGTGGACCTTCAACGTGACGATGAAGCACAGAAATTGCGTCGGAATTGAATACAACAATCACCATGCCGACTTCTCTCCGGGAGAGTAATTCTTCTAATTATCTGTGCTTTGATTCGTTCCTGGGATTCCAGTAATAGATTCCGATGGACATGGGAGAGTTTACTGTAACCTGTGGACCTTCATCTTGACGATGAAACACAGAAATTGCGTCGGAATTGAATACAACAGGCACCATGCTGACTTCTCTCCGGTAGAGTAATGCTTCTAACTATCTTTGCTTTGATTCGTTCCTGGGATGCCAGTAATAGATTCCGATTAACATGGGAAGGTTTACTGTACCTGTGGACCTTCATCTTGACGATGAAACACAGAAATTGCGTCGGAATTGAATACAACAGGCACCATGCCGACTTCTCTCCGGGAGAGTAATGCTTCTAACTATCTGTGCTCTGATTCGTTCCTGGGATTCCAGTAATAGATTCCGATGGACATGGGAAAGTTTACTGTAACCTGTGGACCTTCAACGTGACGATGAAGCACAGAAATTGCGTCGGAATTGAATACAACAGGCACCATGCCGACTTCTCTCCGGGAGAGTAATTCTTTTAACTATCTGTGCTTTGATTCGTTCCTGGGATTCCAGTAATAGATTCCGATGGACATGGGAAGGTTTACTGTAACCTGTGGACCTTCATCTTGACGATGAAACACAGAAATTGCGTCGGAATTGAACACAACAGGCACCATGCTGACTTCTCTCCAGGAGAGTAATACTTCTTACTGTCTCTGCTTTGATTCTTTCCTGGGATGCCAGTAATAGATTCCGATGGACTTGGGAAGGTTTACTGTAACCTGTGGACCTTCAACGTGGCGATGATGCACAGAAATTGCGTCGGAATAGAATACAACAGGCGCCATGCCGACTTCTCTCCGGGAGAGTAATTCTTCTAACTATCTGTGCTTTGATTCGTTCCTGGGATTCCAGTAATAGATTGCGATGGACATGGGAAAGTTTACTGTAACCTGTGGACCTTCATCTTGACGATGAAACACAGAAAATGCGTCGGAATTGAATACAACAGGCACCATGCTGACTTCTCTCCGGGAGAGTAATGCTTCTAACTATCTGTGCTTTGATTCGTACCTGGGATTCCAGTAATAGATTCCGATGGACATGGGATGGTTTACTGTAACGTGTGGACCTTCATCTTGACGATGAAACACAGAAATTGCGTCCGAATTGAATACAACAGGCACCATGCCGACTTCTCTCCGGGAGAGTAATGCTTCTAATTATCTGTGCTTTGATTCGTTCCTGGGATTCCAGTAATAGATTCCGATGGACATGGGAAGGTTTACTGTAACCTGTGGACCTTCATCTTGACGATGAAACACAGAAACTGCGTCGGAATTGAATACAACAGGCACCATGCCGACTTCTCTCCGGGAGTGTAATGCTTCAAATTATCTGTGCTTTGATTCGTTCCTGGGATTCCAGTAATAGATTTCGATGGACATGGGAAGGTTTATTGTAACCTGTGGACCTTCATCTTGACGATGAAACACAGAAATTGCGTCGGAATTGAATACAACAGGCACCATGCTAACTTCTCTCCGGGAGAGTAATGCTTCTAACTATCTGTGCTTTGATTCGTTTCTGGGATTCCTGTAATAGATTCCGATGGACATGGGAAAGTTTACTGTAACCTGTGGACCTTCAACGTGACGATGAAGCGCAGAAATTGCGTCGGAATTGAATACAACAGGCACCATGCCGCCTTCTC
Organism: Schistocerca serialis cubense; assembly: GCF_023864345.2. Lineage (NCBI taxonomy): Eukaryota > Metazoa > Arthropoda > Insecta > Orthoptera > Acrididae > Schistocerca > Schistocerca serialis. The sequence goes on from NC_064642.1 coordinate 824,650,502, forward strand.
TCTGGGAGAGTAATTCTTCTAATTATCTGTGCTTTGATTCGTTCCTGGGATTTCAGTAATGGATTCCGATATACATGGGAAAGTTTACTGTAACCTGTGGACCTTCATCTTGACGATGAAACACAGAAATTGCGTCGGAATTGAATACAACAGGCACCATGCCGACTTCTCTCCGGGCGAGTAATGCTTCTAATTATCTGTGCTTTGATTCGTTCCTTGGATTCCAGTAATAGATTCCGATGGACATGGGAAGGTTTACTGTAACCTGTGGACCTTCGTCTTGACGATGAAACACAGAAATTGCGTCGGAATTGAATACAACAGGCACCATGCTGACTTCTCGCCGGGAGAGTAATGCTTCTAACTATCTGTGCTTTGATTCGTTCCTGGGATGCCAGTAATAGATTCCGATGGACATGGGAAAGTTTACTGTAACCTGTGGACCTTCAACGTGACGATGAAGCGCAGAAATTGCGTCGGAATTGAATACAACAGGCACCATGCCAACTTCTCTCCGGGAGAGTAATGCTTCTAACTGTCTCTGCTTTGATTCTTTCCTGGGATGCCAGTAATAGATTCCGATGGACATGGGAAGGTTTACTGTAACCTGTGGACCTTCATCTTGACGAAGAAGCACAGAAATTGAGTCGGAATTGAATACAACAGGCAGCATGCCGACTTCTCTCCGGGAGAGTAATGCGTCTAACTATCTGTGCTTTGATTCGTTCCTGGGATTCCAGTAATAGATTCCGATGGACATGGGAAGGTTTACTGTAACCTGTGGACCTTCAACGTGACGATGAAGCACAGAAATTGCGTCGGAATTGATTACAACAATCACCATGCCGACTTCTCTCCGGGAGAGTAATTCTTCTAATTATCTGTGCTTTGATTCGTTCCTGGGATTCCAGTAATAGATTCCGATGGACATGGGAGAGTTTACTGTAACCTGTGGACCTTCATCTTGACGATGAAACACAGAAATTTCGTCGGAATTGAATACAACAGGCACCATGCTGACTTCTCTCCGGGAGAGTAATGCTTCTAACTATCTGTGCTTTGATTCGTTCCTGGGATTCCAGTAATAGATTCCGATTAACATGGGAAGGTTTACTGTACCTGTGGATCTTAATCTTGACGATGAAACACAGAAATTGCGTCGGAATTGAATACAACAGGCACCATGCCGACTTCTCTCCGGGAGAGTAATGCTTCTAACTATCTGTGCTTTGATTCGTTCCTGGGATTCCAGTAATAGATTCCGATGGACATGGGAAAGTTTACTGTAACCTGTGGACCTTCAACGTGACGATGAAGCACCGAAATTGCGTCGGAATTGAATACAACAGGCATCATGCCGACTTCTCTCTGGGAGAGTAATGCTTCTAACTATCTGTGCTTTGATTCGTTCCTGGGATTCCAGTAGTAGATTCCGATGTACATGGGAAAGTTTACTGTAACCTGTGGATCTTCAACGTGACGATGAAGCACCGAAATTGCGTCGGAATTGAATACAACAGGCATCTTGCCGACTTCTCTCCGGGAGAGTAATGCTTCTAATTATCTGTGCTTTGATTCGTCCCTGGGATTCCAGTAATAGATTCCGATGGTCATGGGAAAGTTTACTGTAACCTGAGGACCTTCATCTTGACGATGAAACACAGAAATTGCGTCGGAATTGAATACAACAGGCACCATGCCGACTTCTCTCCGGGAGAGTAATGCTTCTAACTATCTGTGCTTTGATTCGTTCCTGGGATTCCAGTAATAGATTCCGATGGAGATGGGAAGGTTTACTGTAACCTGTGGACCTTCATCTTGACGATGAAGCACAGACATTGCGTCGGAATTGAATACAACAGGCACCATCCCGACTTCTCTCCGGGAGAGTAATGCGTCTAACTATCTGTGCATTGATTCGTTCCTGGGATTCCAGTAATAGATTCCGATGGACATGGGAAGGTTTACTTTAACCTGTGGACATTCAACGTGACGATGAAGCACAGAAATTGCGTCGGAATTGAATACAACAATCACCATGCCGACTTCTCTCCGGGAGAGTAATTCTTCTAATTATCTGTGCTTTGATTCGTTCCTGTTATTCCAGTAATAGATTCCGATGGACATGGGAGAGTTTACTGTAACCTGTGGACCTTCATCTTGACGATGAAACACAGAAATTGCGTCGGAATTGAATACAACAGGCACCATGCTGACTTCTCTCCGGGAGAGTAATACTTCTAACTATCTGTGCTTTCATTCGTTCCTGGGATTCCAGTAATAGATTCCGATGCACATGGGAAGGTTTACTGTAACCTGTGGACCTTCATCTTGACGATGAAACACAGAAATTGCGTCGGAATTGAATACAACAGGCACGATGCCGACTTCTCTCCGGGAGAGTAATGCTTCTAACTATCTGTGCTTTGATTCGTTCCTGAGATTCCAGTTTTAGATTCCGATGGACATGGGAAAGTTTACTGTAACCTGTGGACCTTCATCTTGACGATGAAACACAGAAATTGCGTCGGAATTGATTACAACAGGCACCATGCCGACTTCTCTCCGGGAGAGTAATGCCTCTAATTATCTGTGCTTTGATTCGTTCCTGGGATTCCAGTAATAGATTCCGATGGACATGGGAAGGTTTCCTGTAACCTGTGGACCTTCATCTTGACGATGAAACACAGAAATTGCGTCGGAATTGAATACAACAGACACCATGCTGACTTCTCTCCGGGAGAATAATGCTTCTAACTATCTGTGCTTTGATTCATTCCTGGGATTCCAGTAATAGATTCCGATGGACATGGGAAGGTTTACTGTAACCTATGGACCTTCAACGTGACGATGAAGCACAGAAATTGCGTCGGAATTGAATACAACAGGCACCATGCCGACTTCTCTCTGGGAGAGTAATTCTTCTAATTATCTGTGCTTTGATTCGTTCCTGGGACTCCAGTAATAGATTCCGATGGACATGGGAAGGTTTACTGTAACCTGTGGACCTTCATCTTGACGATGAAACACAGAAATTGCGTCGGAATTGAATACAACAGGCACCATGCTGACTTCTCTCCGGGAGAATAATGCTTCTAACTATCTGTGCTTTGATTCATTCCTGGGATTCCAGTAATAGATTCCGATGGACGTGGGAAGGTTTACTGTAACCTGTGGACCTTCATCTTGACGACGAAACACAGAAATTGCGTCGGAATTGAATACAACAGGCATCATGCCGACTACTCTCCGGGAGAGTAATGCTTCTAGTTATCTGTGCTTTGATTCGTTCCTGGGATTCCAGTAATATATTCCGATGGACATGGCAAGGTTTACTGTAACCTGTGGACCTTCATCTTGACGATGAAACACAGAAATTGCGTCGGAATTGAATACTACAGGCACAATGCCGACTTCTCTCCGGGAGAGTAATGCTTCTAATTATCTGTGCTTTGATTCGTTCCTGGGATTCCAGTAATAGATTCCGATGGACATGGGAAGGTTTACTGTAACCTGTGGACCTTCATCCTGACGATGAAACACAGAAATTGCGTCGGAATTGAATACAACAGGCACCATGCTGACTTCTCTCCGGGAGAGTAATGCTTCTAACTATCTGTGCTTTGATTCGTTGCTGGGATTCCAGTAATAGATTCCGATGGACATGGGAAAGGTTATTGTAACCTGTGGACCTTCAACGTGACGATGAACCACAGCAATTGCGTCGGAATTGAATACAACAGGCACCATGCCGACTTCTCTCCGGGAGAGTAATTCTTCTATGTATCTGTGCTTTGATTCGTTCCTGGGATTCCAGTAATAGATTCCGATGGACATGGGAAAGTTTACGGTACCTGTGCACCTTCATCTTGACGATAAAACACAGAAATTGCGTCGGAATTGAACACAAAAGGCACCATGCTGACTTCTCTCCGGGAGAGTAATACTTCTAACTGTCTCTGCTTTGATTCTTTCCTGGGATGCCAGTAATAGATTCCGATGGACATGGGAAGATTTACTGTACCCTGTGGACCTTCAACGTGACGATGAAGCACAGAAATTGCGTCGGAATTGAATACAACAGGCACCATGCCGACTTCTCTCCGGGAGAGTAATTCTTCTAATTATCTGTATTTTGATTCGTTCCTGGGATTCCAGTAATAGATTCCAATGGACATGGGGAGGTTTACTGTAACCCTTGGACCTTCAACGTGACTATGAAACACAGAAATTGCGTCGGAATTGAATACAACAGGCACCATGCAGACTTCTCTCCGGGAGAGTAATGTTTTTACTGTCTCTGTTTGATTCTTTCCTGGGATGAAAGTAATAGATTCCGATGGACATGGGAAGGTTTACTGCAACCTGTGGACCTTCATCTTGACGATGAAACACAGAAATTGCGTCGGAATTGAATACAACAGGCACCATGCTGACATCTCTCCGGGAGAGTAATGCTTCTAACTATCTGTGCTTTGATTCTTTCCTGGGATGCCAGTAATAGATTCCGATGGACATGGGAAGGTTTACTGTAACCTGTGGAGCTACATCTTGACGATGAAGCACAGAAATTGCGTCGGAATTGAATACAACATTCACCATGCTGACTTCTCTCTGGGAGAGTAATGCTTCTAAATGTCTCTGCTTTGATTCTCTCCAGGGATGCCAGTAATAGATTCCGATGGACATGGGAAGGTTTACTGTAACCTGTGGACCTTCAACGTGACGATGAAACATCGAAATTGCGTCGGAATTAAATACAACAGGACCATGCTGACTTCTCTCCGGGTGAGTAATGCTTCTAAATGTCTCTGCTTTGATTCTCTCCAGGGATGCCAGTAATAGATTCCGATGGACATGGGAAGGTTTACTGTAACCTGTGGACCGTCATCTTGACGATGAAACATAGAAATTGCGTCGGAATTGAATACAACAGGCAACATGCTTACTTCTCTCCGGGTGAGTAATGATTCTAACTATCTGTGCTTTGATTCGTTCCTGGGATTCCAGTAATAGATTCCTATGGACATGGGAAGGTTTACTGTAACCTGTGGACCTTCAACGTGACGATGAAACATCGAAATTGCGTCGGAATTGAGTACAACAGGCACCATGCCGACTTCTCTCCGGGAGAGTAATGCTTCTAAATGTCTCTGCTTTGATTCTCTCCAGGGATGCCAGTGATAGATTCCGATGGACATGGGAAGGTTTACTGTAACCTGTGGACCTTCATCTTGACGATGAAGCACAGAAATTGCGTCGGAATTGAATACAACAGGCACCATGCTGACTTCTCTCCGGGAGAGTAATGCTTCTAACTATCTGTGCTTTGATTCGTTCCTGGGATTCCAGTAATAGATTCCGATGGACATGGGCGGGTTTACTGTAACCCGTGGACCTTCAACGTGACGATGAAACACAGAAATTGCGTCGGAATTGAAGACAACAGGCACCATGCCGACTTCTCTCCGGGAGAGTAATGCTTCTAACTGTCTCTGCTTTGATTCTTTCCTGGGATGCCAGTAATAGATTCCGATGGACATGGGAAGGTTTACTGTAACCTGTGGACCTTCATCTTGGCGAAGAAGCACAGAAATTGCGTCGGAATTGAATACAACAGGCACCATGCTGACTTCTCTCCGGGAGAGTAATGCTTCTGACTAACTGTGCTTTGATTCTTTCCTGGGATGCCAGTAATAGATTCCGATGGACATGGGAAGGTTTACAGTAACCTGTGGACCTTCTTCTTGACGATGAAGCACAGAAATTGCGTCGGAATTGAATGCAACAGGCACCATGCTGACTTCTCTCCGGGAGAGTAATGCTTCTAACTATCTGTGCTTTGATTCGTTCCTGGGATTCCAGTAATAGATTCCGATGGACTTGGGAAAGGTTATTGTAACCTGTGGACCTTCATCTTGACGATGAAGCACAGCAATTGCGTCGGAATTGAATACAACAGGCACCATGCCGACTTCTCTCCGGGAGAGTAATTCTTCTAATTATCTGTGCTTTGATTCGTTCCTGGGATTCCAGTAATAGATTCCGATGGACATGGGAAAGTTTACGGTAACCTGTGGACCTTCATCTTGACGATGAAACACAGAAATTGCGTCGGAATTGAACACAACAGGCACCATGCTGACTTCTCTCCGGGAGAGTAATACTTCTAACTGTCTCTGCTTTGATTCTTCCCTGGGATGCCAGTAATAGATTCCGATGGACATGGGAAGGTTTACTGTACCCTGTGGACCTTCAACGTGACGATGAAGCACAGAAATTGCGTCGGAACTGAATACAACAGGCACCATGCCGACTTCTCTCCGGGAGAGTAATTCTTCAAATTATCTGTGTTTTGATTCGTTCCTGGGATTCCAGTAATAGATCCCAATAGACATGGGGAGGTTTACTGTAACCTGTGGACCTTCAACGTGACGATGAAACACAGAAATTGCGTCGGAATTGAATACAACAGGCACCATGCCGACTTCTCTCCGGGAGAGTAATGCTTCTAACTGTCTCTGTTTGATTCTTTCCTGGGATGAAAGTAATAGATTCCGATGGACATGGGAAGGTTTACTGTAACCTGTGGATCTTCATCTTGACGATGAAACAGAGATATTGCGTCGGCATTGAATACAACAGGCACCATGCTGACATCTCTCCGGGAGAGTAATGCTTCTAACTATCTGTGCTTTGATTCTTTCCTGGGATGCCAGTAATAGATTCCGATGGACATGGGAAGGTTTACTGTAACCTGTGGACCTACATCTTGACGATGAAGCACAGAAATTGCGTCGGAATTGAATACAACAGGCACCATGCTGACTTCTCTCCGGGAGAGTAATGCTTCTAACTATCTGTGCTTTGATTCGTTCCTGGGATTCCAGTAATAGATTCCGATGGACATGGGAAGGTTTACTGTAACCTGTGGACCTTCATCTTGACGATGAAACATAGAAATTGCGTCGGAATTGAATACAACAGGCAACATGCTGACTTCTCTCCGGGAGAGTAATGCTTCTAACTATCTGTGCTTTGATTCGTTCCTGGGATTCCAGTAATAGATTCCGATGGACATGGGAAAGTTTCCCCCCCCATGAACCATGGACCTTGCCGTTGGTGGGGAGGCTTGCGTGCCTCAGCGATACAGATAGCCGTACCGTAGGTGCAACCACAACGGAGGGGTATCTGTTGAGAGGCCAGACAAACGTGTGGTTCCTGAAGAGGGGCAGCAGCCTTTTCAGTAGTTGCAAGGGCAACAGTCTGGATGATTGACTGATCTGGCCTTGTAACAATAACCAAAACGGCCTTGCTGTGCTGGTACTGCGAACGGCTGAAAGCAAGGGGAAACTACAGCCGTAATTTTTCCCGAGGGCATGCAGCTTTACTGTATGATTACATGATGATGGCGTCCTCTTGGGTAAAATATTCCGGAGGTAAAATAGTCCCCCATTCGGATCTCCGGGCGGGGACTACTCAAGAGGATGTCGTTATCAGGAGAAAGAAAACTGGCGTTCTACGGATCGGAGCGTGGAATGTCAGATCCCTTAATCGGGCAGGTAGGTTAAAAAGTTTAAAAAGGGAAATGGATAGGTTGAAGTTAGATATAGTGGGAATTAGTGAAGTTCGATTGCAGGAGCAACAAGACTTCTGGTCAGGTGACTACAGGGTTATAAACACAAAATCAAATAGGGGTAATGCAGGAGTAGGTTTAATAATGAATAGGAAAATAGGAATGCGGGTAAGCTACTACAAACAGCATAGTGAACGCATTATTGTGGCCAAGATAGATACGAAGCCCACGCCTACTACAGTAGTACAAGTTTATATGCCAACTAGCTCTGCAGATGACGAAGAAATTGAAGAAATGTATGATGAAATAAAAGAAATTATTCAGATTGTGAAGGGAGACGAAAATTTAATAGTCATGGGTGACTGGAATTCGAGTGTAGGAAAAGGGAGAGAAGGAAACATAGTAGGTGAATATGGATTGGGGGACAGAAATGAAAGAGGAAGCCGCCTGGTCGAATTTTGCACAGAGCACAACATAATCATAACTAACACTTGGTTTAAGAATCATGAAAGAAGGTTGTATACATGGAAGAACCCTGGCGATACTAAAAGGTATCAGATAGATTATATAATGGTAAGACAGAGATTTAGGAACCAGGTTTTAAATTGTAAGACATTTCCAGGGGCAGATGTGGACTCTGACCACAATCGATTGGTTATGACCTGTAGATTAAAACTGAAGAAACTGCAAAAAGGTGGGAATTTAAGGAGATGGGACCTGGATAAACTAAAAGAACCAGAGGTTGTACAGAGATTCAGGGAGAGCATAAGGGAGCAATTGACAGGAATGGGGGAAATAAATACAGTAGAAGAAGAATGAGTAGCTTTGAGGGATGAAGTAGTGAAGGCAGCAGAGGATCAAGTAGGTAAAAAGACGAGAGCTAGTAGAAATCCTTGGGTAACAGAAGAAATATTGAATTTAATTGATGAAAGGAGAAAATATAAAAATGCAGTAAGTGAAACAATCAAAAAGGAATACAAACGTCTCAAAAATGAGATCGACAGGAAGTGCAAAATGGCTAAGCAGGGATGGCTAGAGGACAAATGTAAGGATGTAGAGGCCTATCTCACTAGGGGTAAGATAGATACCGCCTACAGGAAAATTAAAGAGACCTTTGGAGATAAGAGAACGACTTGTATGAATATCAAGACCTCAGATGGAAACCCAGTTCTAAGCAAAGAAGGGAAAGCAGAAAGGTGGAAGGAGTATATAGAGGGTCTATACAAGGGCGATGTACTTGAGGACAATATTATGGAAATGGAAGAGGATGTAGATGAAGATGAAATGGGAGATATGATACTGCGTGAAGAGTTTGACAGAGCACTGAAAGACCTGAGTCGAAACAAGGCCCCCGGAGTAGACAATATTCCATTGGAACTACTGACGGCCGTGGGAGAGCCAGTCCTGACAAAACTCTACCATCTGGTGAGCAAGATGTATGAAACAGGCGAAATACCCTCAGACTTCAAGAAGAATATAATAATTCCAATCCCAAAGAAAGCAGGTGTTGACAGATGTGAAAATTACCGAACTATCAGCTTAATAAGTCACAGCTGCAAAATACTAAAACGAATTCTTTACAGACGAATGGAGAAACTAGTAGAAGCCAACCTCGGGGAAGATCAGTTTGGATTCCGTAGAAACACTGGAACACGTGAGGCAATACTGACCTTACGACTTATCTTAGAAGAAAGATTAAGGAAAGGCAAACCAATATTTCTAGCATTTGTAGACTTAGAGAAAGCTTTTGACAATGTTGACTGGAATACTCTCTTTCAAATTCTAAAGGTGTCAGGGGTAAAATACAGGGAGCGAAAGGCTATTTACAATTTGTACAGAAACCAGATGGCAGTTATAAGAGTCGAGGGACATGAAAGGGAAGCAGTGGTTGGGAAGGGAGTAAGACAGGGTTGTAGCCTCTCCCTGACGTTGTTCAATCTGTATATTGAGCAAGCAGTAAAGGAAACAAAAGAAAAATTCGGAGTAGGTATTAAAATTCATGGAGAAGAAATAAAAACTTTGAGGTTCGCCGATGACATTGTAATTCTGTCAGAGACAGCAAAGGACTTGGAAGAGCAGTTGAATGGAATGGACAGTGTCTTGAAAGGAGGATATAAGATGAACATCAACAAAAGCAAAACAAGGATAATGGAATGTAGTCTAATTAAGTCGGGTGATGCTGAGGGAATTAGATTAGGAAATGAGGCACTTAAAGTAGTAAAGGAGTTTTGCTATTTGGGGAGCAAAATAACTGATGATGGTCGAAGTAGAGAGGATATAAAATGTAGGCTGGCAATGGCAAGGAAAGCGTTTCTGAAGAAGAGAAATTTGTTAACATCCAGTATAGATTTAAGTGTCAGGAAGTCATTTCTGAAAGTATTCGTATGGAGTGTAGCCATGTATGGAAGTGAAACATGGACGATAAATAGTTTGGACAAGAAGAGAATAGAAGCTTTCGAAATGTGGTGCTACAGAAGAATGCTGAAGATTAGATGGGTAGATCACATAACTAATGAGGAAGTATTGAATAGGATTGGGGATAAGAGAAGTTTGTGGCACAACTTGACCAGAAGAAGGGATCGGTTGGTAGGACATGTTCTGAGGCATCAAGGGATCACCAATTTAGTATTGGAGGGCAGCGTGGAGGGTAACAATCGTAGAGGGAGACCAAGAGATGAATACACTAAGCAGATTCAGAAGGATGTAGGTTGCAGTAGGTACTGGGAGATGAAAAAGCTTGCACAGGATAGAGTAGCATGGAGAGCTGCATCAAACCAGTCTCAGGACTGAAGACCACAACAACAACAACAACAATGGGAAAGCTTACTGTAACCTGTGGACCTTCATCTTGACGATGAAGCACAGACATTGCGTCGGAATTGAATACAACAGGCACCATGCCGACTTCTCTCCGGGAGAGTAATGCGTCTAACTATCTGTGCATTGATTCGTTCCTGGGATTCCAGTAATAGATTCCGATGGACATGGGAAGGTTTACTGTAACCTGTGGACCTTCAACGTGACGATGAAGCACAGAAATTGCGTCGGAATTGAATACAACAATCACCATGCCGACTTCTCTCCGGGAGAGTAATTCTTCTAATTATCTGTGCTTTGATTCGTTCCTGGGATTCCAGTAATAGATTCCGATGGACATGGGAGATTTTACTGTAACCTGTGGACCTTCATCTTGTGGATGAAACACAGAAATTGCGTCGGAATTGAATACAACAGGCGCCATGCTGACTTCTCTACGGGAGACTAATGCTTCGAACTATCTGTGCTTTGATTCGTTCCTGGGATTCCAGTAATAGATTCCGATGGACATGGGAAGGTTTACTGTAACCTGTGGACCTTCATCTTGACGATGAAACACAGAAATTGCGTCGGAATTGAATACAACAGGCACCATGCCGACTTCTCTCCGGGAGAGTAATGCTTCTAACTATCTGTGCTTTGATTCGTTCCTGGGATTCCAGTTTTAGATTCCGATGGACATCGGAAAGTTTACTGCAACCTGTGGACCTTCAACGTGACGATGAAGCACAGAAATTGCGTGGGAATTGAATACAAGAGGCACCATGCCGACTTCTCTCCGGGAGAGTAAGTCTTCTAACTATCTGTGCTTTGATTCGTTCCTGGGATTCCAGTAATAGATTCCGATGGACATGGGAAGGTTTACTGTAACCTGTGGACCTTCATCTTGACGTCGAAACACAGAAATTGCGTCGGAATAGAATACAACAGGCACCATGCCGACTACTCTCCGGGAGAGTAATGCTTCTAGTTATCTGTGCTTTGATTCGTTCCTGGGATTCCAATAATAGATACCGATGGACATGGGAAGGTTTACTGTAACCTGTGGACCTTCATCTTGACGATGAAACACAGAAATTGCGTCGGAATTGAATACAACAGGCACCATGCTGACTTCTCTCCGGGAGAGTAATGCTTCTAACTATCTGTGCTTTGATTCGTTCCTGGGATTCCAGTAATAGATTCCGATGGACATGTGGAAAGTTTACTGTAACCTGTGGACCTTCAACGTGACGATGAACCACAGAAATTGCGTCGGAATTGAATACAACAGGCACCATGCCGACTTCTCTCCGGGAGAGTAATGCTTCTAATTATCTGTGCTTTGATTCGTTCCTGGGATTCCAGTAATAGATTCCGATGGACATGGGAAAGTTTACTGTAACCTGTGGACCTTCATCTTGACGATGAAACACAGAAATTGCGTCGGAATTGAATACAACAGGCACAATGCCGACTTCTCTCCGGGAGAGTAATGCTTCTAATTATCTGTGCTTTGATTCGTTCGTGGGATTCCAGTAATAGATTCCGATGGACATGGGAAGGTTTACTGTAACCTGTGGACCTTCATCTTGACGATGAAACACAGAAATTGCGTCGGAATTGAATACAACAGGCACCATGCTGACTTCTGTCCGGGAGAGTACTGCTTCTAACTATCTGTGCTTTGATTCGTTCCTGGGATTCCAGTAATAAATTCCGATGGACATGGGAAAGGTTATTGTAACCTGTGGACCTTCAACGTGACGATGAAGCACAGCAATGGCGTCGGAATTGAATACAACAGGCACCATGCCGACTTCTCTCCGGGAGAGTAATTCTCCTAATTATCTGTGCTTTGATTCGTTCCTGGGATTCCAGTAATAGATTCCGATGGACATGCGAAAGTTTACGGTAACCTGTGGACCTTCATCTTAACGATGAAACACAGAAATTGCGTCGGAATTGAACACAACAGGCACCATGCTGACTTCTCTCCGGGAGAGTAATACTTCTAACTGTCTCTGCTTTGATTCTTTCCTGGGATGCCAGTAATAGATACCGATGGACATGGGAAGGTTTACTGTACCCTGTGGACCTTCAACGTGATGATGAAGCACAGAAATTGCGTCGGAATTGAATACAACAGGCACCATGCCGACTTCCCTCCGGGAGAGTAATTCTTCTAATTATCTGTGTTTTTATTCGTTCCTGGGATTCCAGTAATAGATTCCAATGGACATGGGGAGGTTTACTGTAACCTGTGGACCTTCAACGTGACGATGAAACACAGAAATTGCGTCGGAATTGAATACAACAGGCACCATGCCGACTTCTCTCCGGGAGAGTAGTGCTTCTAACTGTCTCTGTTTGATTCTTTCCTGGGATGAACGTAATAGATTCCGATGGACATAGGAAGGTTTACTGTAACCTGTGGACCTTCAACGTGACGATGAACCACAGAAATTGCGTCGGAATTGAATACAACAGGCACCATGCCGACTTCTCTCTGGGAGAGTAATGCTTCTAATTATCTGTGCTTTGAATCGTTGCTGGGATTCCAGTAATAGATTCCGATGGACATGGGAAGGTTTACTATAACCTGTGGACCTTCATCTTGACGATGAAACACGGAAATTGCGTCGGAATTGAATACAACAGGCACCATGATGACTTCTCTCCGGGAGAGTACTGCTTCTAACTATCTGTGCTTTGATTCGTTCCTGGGATTCCAGTAATAGATTCCGATGGACATGGGAAAGGTTATTGTAACCTGTGGACCTTCAACGTGACGATGAAGCACAGCAATTGCGTCGGAATTGAATACAACAGGCACCATGCCGACTTCTCTCTGGGAGAGTAATTCTCCTAATTATCTGTGCTTTGATTCGTTCCTGGGATTCCAGTAATAGATTCCGATGGACATGCGTAAGTTTACTGTAACCTGTGGACCTTCAACGTGACGATGAAGCACAGAAATTGCGTGGGAATTGAATACAAGAGGCACCATGCCGACTTCTCTCCGGGAGAGTAATGCTTCTAATTATCTGTGCTTTGATTCGTTCCTGGGATTCCAGTAATAGATTCCGATGGACATGGGAAAGTTTACTGTAACCTGTGGACCTTCATCTTGACGATGAAACACCGAAATTGCGTTGGAATTGAATACAACAGGCACAATGCCGACTTCTCTCCGGGAGAGTAATGCTTCTAATTATCTGTGCTTTGATTCGTTCCTGGGATTCCAGTAATAGATTCCGATGGACATGGGAAGGTTTACTGTAACCTGTGGACCTTCATCTTGACGATGAAACACAGAAATTGCGTCGGAATTAAATACAACAGGCACCATGCTGACTTCTGTCCGGGAGAGTACTGCTTATAACTATCTGTGCTTTGATTCGTTCCTGGGATTCCAGTAATAGATTCCGATGGACATGGGAAAGGTTATTGTAACCTGTGGACCTTCAACGTGACGATGAAGCACAGCAATTGCGTCGGAATTGAATACAACAGGCACCATGCCGACTTCTCTCCGGGAGAGTAATTCTCCTAATTATTTGTGCTTTGATTCGTTCCTGGGATTCCAGTAATAGATTTCGATGGACATGCGAAAGTTTACGGTAACCTGTGGACCTTCATCTTAACGATGAAACACAGAAATTGCGTCGGAATTGAATACAACAGGCACCATGCCGACTTCTCTCCGGGAGAGTAATTCTTCTAATTATCTGTGTTTTGATTCGTTCCTGGGATTCCAGTAATAGATTCCAATGGACATGGGGAGGTTTACTGTAACCTGTGGACCTTCAACGTGACGATGAAACACAGGAATTGCGTCGGAATTGAATACAACAGGCACCATGCCGACTTCTCTCCGGGAGAGTAATGCTTCTAACTGTCTCTGTTTGATTCTTTCCTGGGATGAACGTAATAGATTCCGATGGACATAGGAAGGTTTACTGTAACCTGTGGACCTTCAACGTGACGATGAACCACAAAAATTGCGTCGGAATTGAATACAACAGGCACCATGCCGACTTCTCTCCGGGAGAGTAATGCTTCTAATTATCTGTGCTTTGATTCGTTCCTGGGATTCCAGTAATAGATTCCGTTGGACATGGGAAGGTTTACTGTAACCTGTGGACCTTCATCTTGACGATGAAACACAGAAATTGCGTCGGAATTGAATACAACAGGCACCATGCTGACTTCTCTCCGGGAGAGTACTGCTTCTAACTATCTGTGCTTTGATTCGTTCCTGGGATTCCAGTAATAGATTCCGATGGACATGGGAAAGGTTATTGTAACCTGTGGACCTTCAACGTGACGATGAACCACAGAAATTGCGTCGGAATTGAATACAACAGGCACCATGCCGACTTCTCTCCGGGAGAGTAATGCTTCTAATTATCTGTGCTTTGATTCGTTCCTGGGATTCCAGTAATAGATTCCGATGGACATGGGAAAGTTTACTGTAACCTGTGGACCTTCATCTTGACGGTGAAACACAGAAATTGCGTCGGAATTGAATACAACAGGCACAATGCCGACTTCTCTCCGGGAGAGTAATGCTTCTAATTATCTGTGCTTTGATTCGTTCCTGGGATTCCAGTAATAGATTCCGATGGACATGGGAAGGTTTACTGTAACCTGTGGACCTTCATCTTGACGATGAAACACAGAAATTGCGTCGGAATTGAATACAACAGGCACCATGCCGACTTCTCTCCGGGAGAGTAATGCTTCTAATTATCTGTGCTTTGATTCGTTCCTTGGATTCCAGTTATAGATTCCGATGGACATGCGAAAGTTTACGGTAACCTGTGGACCTTCATCTTAACGATGAAACACAGAAATTGCGTCGGAATTGAACACAACAGGCACCATGATGACTTCTCTCCGGGAGAGTAATGCTTCTAACTATCTGTGCTTTGATTCGTTCCTGGGATTCCAGTAATAGATTCCGATGGACATGGGAAAGGTTATTGTAACCTGTGGACCTTCAACGTGACGATGAAGCACAGCAATTGCGTTTGAATTGAATACAACAGGCACCATGCCGACTTCTCTCTGGGAGAGTAATTCTCCTAATTATCTGTGCTTTGATTCGTTCCTGGGATTCCAGTAATAGATTCCGATGGACATGCGTAAGTTTACTGTAACCTGTGGACCTTCAACGTGACGATGAAGCACAGAAATTGCGTGGGAATTGAATACAAGAGGCACCATGCCGACTTCTCTCCGGGAGAGTAATGCTTCTAATTATCTGTGCTTTGATTCGTTCCTGGGATTCCAGTAATAGATTCCGATGGACATGGGAAAGTTTACTGTAACCTGTGGACCTTCATCTTGACGATGAAACACCGAAATTGCGTCGGAATTGAATACAACAGGCACAATGCCGACTTCTCTCCGGGAGAGTAATGCTTCTAATTATCTGTGCTTTGATTCGTTCCTGGGATTCCAGTAATAGATTCCGATGGACATGGGAAGGTTTACTGTAACCTGTGGACCTTCATCTTGACGATGAAACAAAGAAATTGCGTCGGAATTGAATACAACAGGCACCATGCTGACTTCTGTCCGGGAGAGTACTGCTTCTAACTATCTGTGCTTTGATTCGTTCCTGGGATTCCAGTAATAGATTCCGATGGACATGGGAAAGGTTATTGTAACCTGTGGACCTTCAACGTGACGATGAAGCACAGCAATTGCGTCGGAATTGAATACAACAGGCACCATGCCGACTTCTCTCCGGGAGAGTAATTCTCCTAATTATTTGTGCTTTGATTCGTTCCTGGGATTCCAGTAATAGATTTCGATGGACATGCGAAAGTTTACGGTAACCTGTGGACCTTCATCTTAACGATGAAACACAGAAATTGCGTCGGAATTGAATACAACAGGCACCATGCCGACTTCTCTCCGGGAGAGTAATTCTTCTAATTATCTGTGTTTTGATTCGTTCCTGGGATTCCAGTAATAGATTCCAATGGACATGGGGAGGTTTACTGTAACCTGTGGACCTTCAACGTGACGATGAAACACAGGAATTGCGTCGGAATTGAATACAACAGGCACCATGCCGACTTCTCTCCGGGAGAGTAATGCTTCTAACTGTCTCTGTTTGATTCTTTCCTGGGATGAACGTAATAGATTCCGATGGACATAGGAAGGTTTACTGTAACCTGTGGACCTTCAACGTGACGATGAACCACAAAAATTGCGTCGGAATTGAATACAACAGGCACCATGCCGACTTCTCTCCGGGAGAGTAATGCTTCTAATTATTTGTGCTTTGATTCGTTCCTGGGATTCCAGTAATAGATTCCGTTGGACATGGGAAGGTTTACTGTAACCTGTGGACCTTCATCTTGACGATGAAACACAGAAATTGCGTCGGAATTGAATACAACAGGCACCATGCTGACTTCTCTCCGGGAGAGTAATGCTTCTAACTATCTGTGCTTTGATTCGTTCCTGGGATTCCAGTAATAGATTCCGATGGACATGGGAAAGGTTATTGTAACCTGTGGACCTTCAACGTGACGATGAAGCACAGCAATTGCGTCGGAATTGAATACAACAGGCACCATGCCGACTTCTCTCCGGGAGAGTAATTCTCCTAATTATCTGTGCTTTGATTCGTTCCTGGGATTCCAGTAATAGATTCCGATGGACATGAGAAAGTTTACTGTAACCTGTGGACCTTCATCTTGACGATGAAACACAGAAATTGCGTCGGAATTGAATACAACAGGCACAATGCCGACTTCTCTCCGAAAGAGTAATGCTTCTAATTATCTGTGCTTTGATTCGTTCCTGGGATTCCAGTAATAGATTCCGATGGACATGGGAAGGTTTACTGTAACCTGTGGACCTTCATCTTGACGATGAAACACAGAAATTGCGTCGGAATTGAATACAACAGGCACCATGCTGACTTCTCTCCGGGAGAGTACTGCTTCTAACTATCTGTGCTTTGATTCGCTCCTGGGATTCCAGTAATAGATTCCGATGGACATGGGAAAGGTTATTGTATCCTGTGGACCTTCAACCTGACGATGAAGCACAGCAATTGCGTCGGAATTGAATGCAAGAGGCACCATGCCGACTTCTCTCCGGGAGAGTAAGTCTTCTAACTATCTGTGCTTTGATTCGTTCCTGGGATTCCAGTAATAGATTCCGATGGACATGGGAAGGTTTACTGTAACCTGTGGACCTTCATCTTGACGACGAAACACAGAAATTGCGTCGGAATTGAATACAACAGGCACCATGCTGACTTCTCTCCGGGAGAGTACTGCTTCTAACTATCTGTGCTTTGATTCGTTCCTGGGATTCCAGTAATAGATTCCGATGGACATGGGAAAGGTTATTGTATCCTGTGGACCTTCAACCTGACGATGAAGCACAGCAATTGCGTCGGAATTGAATGCAAGAGGCACCATGCCGACTTCTCTCCGGGAGAGTAAGTCTTCTAACTATCTGTGCTTTGATTCGTTCCTGGGATTCCAGTAATAGATTCCGATGGACATGGGAAGGTTTACTGTAACCTGTGGACCTTCATCTTGACGACGAAACACAGAAATTGCGTCGGAATTGAATACAACAGGCACCATGCCGACTACTCTCCGGGAGAGTAATGCTTCTAGTTATCTGTGCTTTGATTCGTTCCTGGGATTCTAGTAATAGATACCGATGGACATGGGAAGGTTTACTGTAACCTGTGGAATTCATCGTGACGATGAAACACAGAAATTGCGTCGGAATTGAATACAACAAGCACCATGCTGACTTCTCTCCGGGAGAGTAATGCTTCTAACTATCTGTGCTTTGATTCGATCCTGGGATTCCAGTAATTGATTCCGATGGACATGTGGAAAGTTTACTGTAACCTGTGGACCTTCAACGTGACGATGAACCACAGAAATTGCGTCGGAATTGAATACAACAGGCACCATGCCGACTTCTCTCCGGGAGAGTAATGCTTCTAATTATCTGTGCTTTGATTCGTTCCTGGGATTCCAGTAATAGATTCCGATGGACATGGGAAAGTTTACTGTAACCTGTGGACCTTCATCTTGACGGTGAAACACAGAAATTGCGTCGGAATTGAATACAACAGGCACAATGCCGACTTCTCTCCGGGAGAGTAATGCTTCTAATTATCTGTGCTTTGTTTCGTTCCTGGGATTCCAGTAATAGATTCCGATGGACATGGGAAGGTTTACTGTAACCTGTGGACCTTCATCTTGACGATGAAACACAGAAATTGCGTCGGAATTGAATACAACAGGCACCATGCCGACTTCTCTCCGGGAGAGTAATGCTTCTAATTATCTGTGCTTTGATTCGTTCCTTGGATTCCAGTTATAGATTCCGATGGACATGCGAAAGTTTACGGTAACCTGTGGACCTTCATCTTAACGATGAAACACAGAAATTGCGTCGGAATTGAACACAACAGGCACCATGCTGACTTCTCTCCGGGAGGGTAATACATCTAACTGTCTCTGCTTTGATTCTTTCCTGGGATGCCAGTAATAGATTCCGATGGACATGGGAAGGTTTACTGTACCCTGTGGACCTTCAACGTGACGATGAAGCACAGAAATTGCGTCGGAATTGAATACAACAGGCACCATGCCGACTTCTCTCCGGGAGAGTTATTCTTCTAATTATCTGTGTTTTGATTCGTTCCTGGGATTCCAGTAATAGATGCCAATGGACATGGGGAGGTTTACTGTAACCTGTGGACCTTCAACGTGACGATGAAACACAGAAATTGCGTCGGAATTGAATACAACAGGCACCATGCCGGCTTCTCTCCGGGAGAGTAATGCTTCTAACTGTCTCTGTTTGATTCTTTCCTGGGATGAACGTAATAGATTCCGATGGACATAGGAAGGTTTACTGTAACCTGTGGACCTTCAACGTGACGATGAACCACAGAAATTGCGTCGGAATTGAATACAACAGGCACCATGCCGACTTCTCTCCGGGAGAGTAATGCTTCTAATTATCTGTGCTTTGATTCGTTCCTGGGATTCCAGTAATAGATTCCGATGGACATGGGAAAGTTTACTGTAACCTGTGGACCTTCATCTTGACGATGAAACACAGAAATTGCGTCGGAATTGAATACAACAGGCACAATGCCGACTTCTCTCCGGGAGAGTAATGCTTCTAATTATCTGTGCTTTGATTCGTTCCTGGGATTTCAGTAATAGATTCCGATGGACATGGGAAGGTTTACTGTAACCTGTAAACCTTCATCTTGACGATGAAACACAGAAATTGCGTCGGAATTGAATACAACAAGCACCATGCTGACTTCTCTCCGGGAGAGTAATGCTTCTAACTATCTGTGCTTTGATTCGATCCTGGGATTCCAGTAATAGATTCCGATGGACATGTGGAAAGTTTACTGTAACCTGTGGACCTTCAACGTGACGATGAACCACAGAAATTGCGTCGGAATTGAATACAACAGGCACCATGCCGACTTCTCTCCGGGAGAGTAATGCTTCTAATTATCTGTGCTTTGATTCGTTCCTGGGATTCCAGTAATAGATTCCGATGGACATGGGAAAGTTTACTGTAACCTGTGGACCTTCATCTTGACGGTGAAACACAGAAATTGCGTCGGAATTGAATACAACAGGCACAATGCCGACTTCTCTCCGGGAGAGTAATGCTTCTAATTATCTGTGCTTTGTTTCGTTCCTGGGATTCCAGTAATAGATTCCGATGGACATGGGAAGGTTTACTGTAACCTGTGGACCTTCATCTTGACGATGAAACACAGAAATTGCGTCGGAATTGAATACAACAGGCACCATGCCGACTTCTCTCCGGGAGAGTAATGCTTCTAATTATCTGTGCTTTGATTCGTTCCTTGGATTCCAGTTATAGATTCCGATGGACATGCGAAAGTTTACGGTAACCTGTGGACCTTCATCTTAACGATGAAACACAGAAATTGCGTCGGAATTGAACACAACAGGCACCATGCTGACTTCTCTCCGGGAGAGTAATACATCTAACTGTCTCTGCTTTGATTCTTTCCTGGGATGCCAGTAATAGATTCCGATGGACATGGGAAGGTTTACTGTACCCTGTGGACCTTCAACGTGACGATGAAGCACAGAAATTGCGTCGGAATTGAATACAACAGGCACCATGCCGACTTCTCTCCGGGAGAGTTATTCTTCTAATTATCTGTGTTTTGATTCGTTCCTGGGATTCCAGTAATAGATGCCAATGGACATGGGGAGGTTTACTGTAACCTGTGGACCTTCAACGTGACGATGAAACACAGAAATTGCGTCGGAATTGAATACAACAGGCACCATGCCGGCTTCTCTCCGGGAGAGTAATGCTTCTAACTGTCTCTGTTTGATTCTTTCCTGGGATGAACGTAATAGATTCCGATGGACATAGGAAGGTTTACTGTAACCTGTGGACCTTCAACGTGACGATGAACCACAGAAATTGCGTCGGAATTGAATACAACAGGCACCATGCCGACTTCTCTCCGGGAGAGTAATGCTTCTAATTATCTGTGCTTTGATTCGTTCCTGGGATTCCAGTAATAGATTCCGATGGACATGGGAAAGTTTACTGTAACCTGTGGACCTTCATCTTGACGATGAAACACAGAAATTGCGTCGGAATTGAATACAACAGGCACAATGCCGACTTCTCTCCGGGAGAGTAATGCTTCTAATTATCTGTGCTTTGATTCGTTCCTGGGATTTCAGTAATAGATTCCGATGGACATGGGAAGGTTTACTGTAACCTGTAAACCTTCATCTTGACGATGAAACACAGAAATTGCGTCGGAATTGAATACAACAGGCACCATGCTGACTTCTCTCCGGGAGAGTACTGCTTCTAACTATCTGTGCTTTGATTCGTTCCTGGGATTCCAGTAATAGATTCAGATGGACATGGGAAAGGTTATTGTAACCTGTGGACCTTCAACGTGACGATGAAGCACAGCAATTGCGTCGGAATTGAATACAACAGGCACCATGCTGACTTCTCTCCGGGAGAGTAATACTTCTAACTGTCTCTGCTTTGATTCTTTCCTGGGATGCCAGTAATAGATTCCGATGGACATGGGAAGGTTTACTGTACCCTGTGGACCTTCAACGTGACGATGAAGCACAGAAATTGCGTCGGAATTGAATACAACAGGCACCATGCCGACTTCTCTCCGGGAGAGTAATTCTTCTAATTATCTGTGTTTTGATTCGTTCCTGGGATTCCAGTAATAGATTCCAATGGACATCGGGAGGTTTACTGTAACCTGTGGACCTTCAACGTGACGATGAAACACAGAAATTGCGTCGGAATTGAATACAACAGGCACCATGCCGACTTCTCTCCGGGAGAGTAATGCTTCTAACTGTCTCTGTTTGATTCTTTGCTGGGATGAACGTAATAGATTCCGATGGACATGATAAGGTTTACTGTAACCTGTGGACCTTCATCTTGACGATGAAACACAGAAATTGCGTCGGAATTGAATACAACAGGCACCATGCTGACATCTCTCCGGGAGAGTAATGCTTCTAACTATCTGTGCTTTGATTCTTTCCTGGGATTCCAGTAATAGATTCCGATGGACATGGGAAGGTTTACTGTAACCTGTGGAGCTACATCTTGACGATGAAGCACAGAAATTGCGTCGGAATTGAATACAACAGGCACCATGCTGACTTCTCTCCGGGAGAGTAATGCTTCTAACTATCTGTGCTTTGATTCGTTCCTGGGATTCCAGTAACAGATTCCGATGGACATGGGAAGGTTTACTGTAACCTGTGGGCCTTCATCTTGACGATGAAACATAGAAATTGCGTCGGAATTGAATACAACAGGCACCATGCCGACTTCCCTCCGGGAGAGTAATGCTTCTAACTGTCTATGCTTTGATTCTTTCCTGGGATGCCAGTAATAGATTCCGATGGACATGGGCAGGTTTACTGTAACGTGTGGACCTTCATCTTGACGATGAAGCACAGAAATTGCGTCGATATTGAATACAACAGGCACCATGCTGACTTCTCTCCGGGAGAGTAATGCTTCTAACTATCTGTGCTTTGATTCGTTCCTGGGATTCCAGTAACAGATTCCGATGGACATGGGAAGGTTTACAGTAACCTGTGGACCTTCATCTTGACGATGAAACACAGAAATTGCGTCGGAATTGAATGCAACAGGCACCATGCTGACTTCTCTCCGGGAGAGTAATGCTTCTAACTATCTGTGCTTTGATTCGTTCCTGGGATTCCAGTAATAGATTCCGATGGACATGGGAAAGGTTATTGTAACCTGTGGACCTTCATCTTAACGATGAAGCACAGCAATTGCGTCGGAATTGAATACAACAGGCACCATGCCGACTTCTCTCCGGGAGAGTAATTCTTCTAATTATCTGTGCTTTGATTCGTTCCTGGGATTCCAGTAATAGATTCCGATGGACATGGGAAAGTTTACGGTAACCTGTGGACCTTCATCTTGACGATGAACCACAGAAATTGCGTCGGAATTGAACACAACAGGCACCATGCTGACTTCTCTCCGGGAGAGTAATACTTCTAACTGTCTCTGCTTTGATTCTTTCCTGGGATGCCAGTAATAGATTCCGATGGACATGGGAAGGTTTACTGTACCCTGTGGACCTTCAACGTGACGATGAAGCACAGAAATTGCGTCGGAATTGAATACAACAGGCACCATGCCGACTTCTCTCCGGGAGAGTAATTCTTCTAATTATCTGTGTTTTGATTCGTTCCTGGGATCCCAGTAATAGATTCCAATGGACATGGGGAGGTTTACTGTAACCTGTGGACCTTCAACGTGACGATGAAACACAGAAATTGCGTCGGAATTGAAAACAACAGGCACCATGCCGACTTCTCTCCGGGAGAGTAATGCTTCTAACTGTCTCTGTTTGATTCTTTCCTGGGATGAAAGTAATAGATTCCGATGGACATGGGAAGGTTTACTGTAACCTGTGGACCTTCATCTTGACGATGAAACACAGAAATTGCGTCGGAATTGAATACAACAGGCACCATGCTGACATCTCTCCGGGAGAGTAATGCTTCTAAGTATCTGTGCTTTGATTCTTTCCTGGGATGCCAGTAATAGATTCCGATGGACATGGGAAGGTTTACTGTAACCTGTGGACCTACATCTTCACGATGAAGCACAGATATTACGTCGGAGTTGAATACAATAGGCACCATGCTGATTTCTCTCCGGGAGAGTAATGCTTCTAACTATCTGTGCTTTGATTCGTTCCTGGGATTCCAGTAATAGATTCCGATGGACATGGGAAGGTTTACTGTAACCTGTGGACCTTCATCTTGACGATGAAACATAGAAATTGCTTCGGAATTGAATACAACAGGCACCATGCTGACTTCTCTCCGGGAGAGTAATGCTTCTAACTATCTGTGCTTTGATTCGTTCCTGGGATTCCAGTAATAGATTCCGATGGACATGGGCTGGTTTACTGTAACCTGTGGACCTTCAACGTGACGATGAAACACAGAAATTGCGTCGGAATTGAATACAACAGGCACCATGCCGACTTCTCTCCGGGAGAGTAATGCTTCCAACTGTCTCTGCTTTGATTCTTTCCTGGGATGCCAGTAATAGATTACGATGGACATGGGAAGGTCTACTGTAACCTGTGGACCTTCATCTTGACGATGAAGCACAGAAATTGCGTCGGAATTGAATACAACAGGCACCATGCTGACTTCTCTCCGGGAAAGTAATGCTTCTAACTAACTGTGCTTTGAATCTTTCCTGGGATGCCAGTAATAGATTCCGATGGACATGGGAAGGTTTACAGTAACCTGCGGACCTTCATCTTGACGATGAAGCACAGAAATTGCGTCGGAATTGAATACAACAGGCACCATGCTGACTTCTCTCCGGGAGAGTAATGCTTCTAACTATCTGTGCTTTGATTCGTTCCTGGGATTCCAGTAATAGATTCCGATGGACATGGGAAGGTTTATTGTAACCTGTGGACCTTCATCTTGACGATGAAACACAGAAATTGCGTCGGAATTGAATACAACAGGCAACATGCTGACTTCTCTCCGGGAGAGTAATGCTTCTAACTATCTGTGCTTTGATTCGTTCCTGGGATTCCAGTAATAGATTCCGATGGACATGGCTAGGTCTACTGTAACCTGTGGACCTTCAACGTGACGATGAAACACAGAATTTGCGTCGGAAATGATTACAACAGGCACCATGCCGACTTCTCTCCGGGAGAGTAATGCTTCTAACTGTCTCTGCTTTGATTCTTTCCTGGGATTCCAGTAATAGATTCCGATGGACATGGTAAGGTTTACTATAACCTGTGGAAATTCATCTTGACGATGAAGCACAGACATTGCGTCGGAATTGAATACAACAGCCACCATGCTGACTTCTCTCCGGGAGAGTAATGCTTCTAAG
Source organism: Schistocerca serialis cubense (assembly GCF_023864345.2). Taxonomy (NCBI): domain Eukaryota; kingdom Metazoa; phylum Arthropoda; class Insecta; order Orthoptera; family Acrididae; genus Schistocerca; species Schistocerca serialis. Next base: position 824,675,370 of record NC_064642.1, read on the forward strand.
TATCTGTGCTTTGATTCTTTCCTGGGATGCCAGTAATAGATTCCGATGGACATGGGAAGGTTTACTGTAACGTGTGGACCTTCATCTTGACGATGAAGCACAGAAATTGCGTCGATATTGAATACAACAGGCACCATGCTGACTTCTCTCCGGGAGAGTAATGCTTCTAACTATCTGCGCTTTGATTCCTTCCTGGGATTCCAGTAACAGATTCCGATGGAGATGGGCAGGTTTACTGTAACCTGTCGACCTTCAACGTGACGATGAAACACAGAAATTGCGTCGGAATTGAATACAACAGGCACCATGCCGACTTCTCTCCGGGAGAGTAATGCTTCTAACTGTCTCTGCTTTGATTCTTTCCTGGGATGCCAGTAATAGATTCCGATGGACATGGGAAGGTCTACTGTAACCTGAGGACCTTCATCTTGGCGATGAAGCACAGAAATTGCGTCGGAATTCAATACAACAGGCAAATTGCTGACTTCTCTCCGGGAGAGTAATGCTTCTAACTAACTGTGCTTTGATTCCTTCCTGGGATGCCAGTAATAGATTCCGATGGACATGGGAAGGTTTACAGTAACCTGTGGACCTTCATCTTGACGATGAAACACAGAAATTGCGTCGGAATTGAATGCAACAGGCACCATGCTGACTTCTCTCCGGGAGAGTAATGCTTCTAACTATCTGTGCTTTGATTCGTTCCTGGGATTCCAGTAATAGATTCCGATGGACATGGGAAAGGTTATTGTAACCTGTGGACCTTCATCTTAACGATGAAGCACAGCAATTGCGTCGGAATTGAATACAACAGGCACCATGCCGACTTCTCTCCGGGAGAGTAATTCTTCTAATTATCTGTGCTTTGATTCGTTCCTGGGATTCCAGTAATAGATTCCGATGGACATGGGAAAGTTTACGGCAACCTGTGGACCTTCATCTTGACGATGAACCACAGAAATTGCGTCGGAATTGAACACAACAGGCACCATGCTGACTTCTCTCCGGGAGAGTAATACTTCTAACTGTCTCTGCTTTGATTCTTTCCTCGGATGCCAGTAATAGATTCCGATGGACATGGGAAGGTTTACTGTACCCTGTGGACCTTCAACGTGACGATGAAGCACAGAAATTGCGTCGGAATTGAATACAACAGGCACCATGCCGACTTCTCTCCGGGAGAGTAATTCTTCTAATTATCTGTGTTTTGATTCGTTCCTGGGATCCCAGTAATAGATTCCAATGGACATGGGGAGGTTTACTGTAACCTGTGGACCTTCAACGTGACGATGAAACACAGAAATTGCGTCGGAATTGAAAACAACAGGCACCATGCCGACTTCTCTCCGGGAGAGTAATGCTTCTAACTGTCTCTGTTTGATTCTTTCCTGGGATGAAAGTAATAGATTCCGATGGACATGGGAAGGTTTACTGTAACCTGTGGACCTTCATCTTGACGATGAAACACAGAAATTGCGTCGGAATTGAATACAACAGGCACCATGCTGACATCTCTCCGGGAGAGTAATGCTTCTAAGTATCTGTGCTTTGATTCTTTCCTGGGATGCCAGTAATAGATTCCGATGGACATGGGAAGGTTTACTGTAACCTGTGGACCTACATCTTCACGATGAAGCACAGATATTACGTCGGAGTTGAATACAATAGGCACCATGCTGATTTCGCTCCGGGAGAGTAATGCTTCTAACTATCTGTGCTTTGATTCGTTCCTGGGATTCCAGTAATAGATTCCGATGGACATGGGAAGGTTTACTGTAACCTGTGGACCTTCATCTTGACGATGAAACATAGAAATTGCGTCGGAATTGAATACAACAGGCACCATGCTGACTTCTCTCCGGGAGTGTAATGCTTCTAACTATCTGTGCTTTGATTCGTTCCTGGGATTCCAGTAATAGATTCCGATGGACATGGGCAGGTTTACTGTAACCTGTGGAGCTTCAACGTGACGATGAAACACAGAAATTGCGTCGGAATTGAATACAACAGGCACCATGCCGACTTCTCTCCGGGAGAGTAATGCTTCTAACTGTCTCTGCTTTGATTCTTTCCTGGGATGCCAGTAATAGATTCCGATGGACATGGGAAGGTCTACTGTCACCTGTGGACCTTCATCTTGACGATGAAGCACAGAAATTGCGTCGGAATTGAATACAGCAGGCACCATGCTGACGTCTCTCCGGGAGAGTAATGCTTCTAACTAACTGTGCTTTGAATCTTTCCTGGGATGCCAGTAATAGATTCCGATGGACATGGGAAGGTTTACAGTAACCTGTGGACCTTCATCTTGACGATGAAGCACAGAAATTGCGTCGGAATTGAATACAACAGGCACCATGCTGACTTCTCTCCGGGAGAGTAATGCTTCTAACTATCTGTGCTTTGATTCGTTCCTGGGATTCCAGTAATAGATTCCGATGCAAATGGGAAGGTTTACTGTAACCTGTGGACCTTCATCTTGACGATGAAACACTGAAATTGCGTCGGAATTGAATACAAAAGGCAACATGCTGACTTCTCTCCGGGAGAGTAATGCTTCTAACTATCTGTGTTTTGATTCGTTCCTGGGATTCCAGTAATAGATTCCGATGGACATGGCTAGGTTTACTGTAACCTGTGCACCTTCAACGTGACGATGAAACACAGAATTTGCGTCGGAATTGAATACAACAGGCACCATGCCGACTTCTCTCCGGGAGAGTAATGCTTCTAACTGTCTCTGCTTTGTTTCTTTCCTGGGATGCCAGTAATAGATTCCGATGGACATGTTAAGGTTTACTGTAACCTGTGGACCTTCATCTTGACGATGAAGCACAGATATTGCGTCGGAATTGAATACAACAGGCACCATGCTGACTTCTCTCCGGGAGAGTAATGCTTCTAACTATCTGTGCTTTGATTCGTTCCTGGGATTCCAGTAATAGATTCCGATGGACATGGGCAGGTTTACTGTAACCTGTGGACCTTCAACGTGACGATGAAACACAGAAATTGCGTCGGAATTGAATACAACAGGCACCATGCCGACTTCTCTCCGGGAGAGTAATGCTTCCAACTGTCTCTGCTTTGATTCTTTCCTGGGATGCCAGTAATAGATTACGATGGACATGGGAAGGTCTACTGTAACCTGTGGACCTTCATCTTGACGATGAAGCACAGAAATTGCGTCGGAATTGAATACAACAGGCACCATGCTGATTTCTCTCCGGGAAAGTAATGCTTCTAACTAACTGTGCTTTGAATCTTTCCTGGGATGCCAGTAATAGATTCCGATGGACATGGGAAGGTTTACAGTAACCTGCGGACCTTCATCTTGACGATGAAGCACAGAAATTGCGTCGGAATTGAATACAACAGGCACCATGCTGACTTCTCTCCGGGAGAGTAATGCTTCTAACTATCTGTGCTTTGATTCGTTCCTGGGATTCCAGTAATAGATTCCGATGGACATGGGAAGGTTTATTGTAACCTGTGGACCTTCATCTTGACGATGAAACACAGAAATTGCGTCGGAATTGAATACAACAGGCAACATGCTGACTTCTCTCCGGGAGAGTAATGCTTCTAACTATCTGTGCTTTGATTCGTTCCTGGGATTCCAGTAATAGATTCCGATGGACATGGCTAGGTCTACTGTAACCTGTGGACCTTCAACGTGACGATGAAACACAGAATTTGCGTCGGAAATGAATACAACAGGCACCATGCCGACTTCTCTCCGGGAGAGTAATGCTTCTAACTGTCTCTGCTTTGATTCTTTCCTGGGATTCAAGTAATAGATTCCGATGGACATGGTAAGGTTTACTATAACCTGTGGAAATTCATCTTGACGATGAAGCACAGACATTGCGTCGGAATTGAATACAACAGCCACCATGCTGACTTCTCTCCGGGAGAGTAATGCTTCTAACTATCTGTGCTTTAATTCGTTCCTGGGATTCCAGTAATAGATTCCGATGGACATGGGAAGGTTTACTGTAACCTGTGGACCTTCAACGTCACGATGAAACACAGAAATTGCGTCGGAATTGAATACAACAGGCAACATGCTGACTTCTCTCCGGGAGAGTAATGCTTCTAACTGTCTCTGCTTTGATTCTTTGTTGGGATGCCAGTAATAGATTCCGATGGACATGGGAAGGTTTACTGTAACCTGTGGACCTTCATCTTGACGATGAAACACAGAAATTGCGTCGGAATTGAATACAACAGGCACCATGCTGACTTCTCTCCGGGAGAGTAATGCTTCTAACTATCTGTGATTTGATTCGTTCCTGGGAAGCCAGTAATGGATTCCGATGGACATGGGAAGGTTTACTGTAACCTGTGGACCTTCATCTTGACGATGAAGCACAGAAATTGCGTCGGAATTGAATACAACAGGTACCATGCTGACTTCTCTCCGGGAGAGTAATGCTTCTAACTATCTGCGCTTTGATTCGTTCCTGGGATGCCAGTAATATATTCCGATGGCCATGGGAAGGTTTACTGTCACCTGTGGACCTTCATCTTGACGACGAAACACAGAAATTGCGTCGGAATTGAATACAACAGGCACCATGCTGACTTCTCTCCGGGAGAGTAATGCTTCTAACTATCTGTGCTTCGATTCTTTCCTGGGATTCCAGTAATAGATTCCGATGGACATGGGAAGGTTAACTGTAACCTGTGGACCTTCATCTTGACGATGAAACACAGAAATTGCTTTGGAATTGAATACGACAGGCACCATGCTGACTTCTCTCCGGGAGAGTAATGCTTCTAACTATCTGTGCTTTGATTCGTTCCTGGGATGCCAGTAATATATTCCGATGGACATGGGAAGGTTTACTGTAACCTGTGGACCTTCATCTTGACGATGAAACACAGAAATTGCGTCGGAATTGAATACAACAGGCACCATGCTGACTTCTCTCCGGGAGAGTAATGCTTCTAACTGTCTCTGCTTTTATTCTTTCCTGGGATGCCAATAATAGATTCCGATGGACATGGAAGGTTTACTGTAACCTGTGGACCTTCATCTTGACGATGAAACACAGAAATTGCGTCGGAATTGAATACAACAAGCACCATGCTGACTTCTCTCCGGGAGAGTAATGCTTCTAACTATCTGTGCTTTGATTCTTTCCTGGGATGCCAGTAATATATTCCGATGGACATGGAAAGGTTTACTGTAACCTGTGGACCTTCATCTTGACGATGTAACACTGAAATTGCGTCGGAATTGAATACAATAGGCACCATGCTGACTTATCTCCGGGAGTGTAATGCTTCTAACTATCTGTGCTTTGATTCTTTCCTGGGATGCCAGTAATATATTCCGATAGACATGGAAAGGTTTACTGTAACCTGTGGACCTTCATCTTGACGATGAAACACTGAAATTGCGTCGGAATTGAATACAATAGGCACCATGCTGACTTCTCTCCGGGAGTGTAATGCTTCTAACTATCTGTGCTTTGATTCGTTCCTGAGATGCCAGTAATATATTCCAATGGACATGGGAAGGTTTACTGTAACCTGTGGACCATCATCTTGACGATGAAACACAGAAATTGCGTCGGAATTGAATACAACAGGTACCATGCTGACTTCTCTCCGGGAGAGTAATGCTTCTAACTATCTGCGCTTTGATTCGTTCCTGGGATGCCAGTAACATATTCCGATGGCCATGGGAAGGTTTACTGTCACCTGTGGACCTTCATCTTGACGATGAACCACAGAAATTGCGTCTGAATTGAACACAACAGGCACCATGCTGACTTCTCTCCGGGAGAGTAATACTTCTAACTGTCTCTGCTTTGATTCTTTCCTGGGATGCCAGTAATAGATTCCGATGGACATGGGAAGGTCTACTGTACCCTTTGGACCTTCAACGTGACGATGAAGCACAGAAATTGCGTCGGAATTGAATACAACAGGCACCATGCCGACTTCTCTCCGGGAGAGTAATTCTTCTAATTATCTGTGTTTCGATTCGTTCCTGGGATCCCAGTAATAGATTCCAATGGACATGGGGAGGTTTACTGTAACCTGTGGACCTTCAACGTGACGATGAAACACAGAAATTGCGTCGGAATTGAAAACAACAGGCACCATGCCGACTTCTCTCCGGGAGAGTAATGCTTCTAACTGTCTCTGTTTGATTCTTTCCTGGGATGAAAGTAATAGATTCCGATGGACATGGGAAAGTTTACTGTAACCTGTGGACCTTCATCTTGACGATGAAACACAGAAATTGCGTCGGAATTGAATACAACAGGCACCATGCTGACATCTCTCCGGGAGAGTAATGCTTCTAAGTATCTGTGCTTTGATTCTTTCCTGGGATGCCAGTAATAGATTCCGATGGACATGGGAAGGTTTACTGTAACCTGTGGACCTACATCTTCACGATGAAGCACAGATATTACGTCGGAGTTGAATACAACAGGCACCATGCTGATTTCTCTCCGGGAGAGTAATGCTTCTAACTATCTGTGCTTTGATTCGTTCCTGGGATTCCAGTAATAGATTCCGATGGACATGGGAAGGTTTACTGTAACCTGTGGACCTTCATCTTGACGATGAAACATAGAAATTGCGTCGGAATTGAATACAACAGGCACCATGCTGACTTCTCTCCGGGAGTGTAATGCTTCTAACTATCTGTGCTTTGATTCGTTCCTGGGATTCCAGTAATAGATTCCGATGGACATGGGCAGGTTTACTGTAACCTGTGGACCTTCAACGTGACGATGAAACACAGAAATTGCGTCGGAATTGAATACAACAGGCACCATGCCGACTTCTCTCCGGGAGAGTAATGCTTCTAACTGTCTCTGCTTTGTTTCTTTCCTGGGATGCCAGTAATAGATTCCGATGGACATGGGAAGGTTTACTGTAACCTGTGGACCTTCATCTTGACGATGAAGCACAGATATTGCGTCGGAATTGAATACAACAGGCACCATGCTGACTTCTCTCCGGGAGAGTAATGCTTCTAACTATCTGTGCTTTGATTCGTTCCTGGGATTCCAGTAATAGATTCCGATGGACATGGGCAGGTTTACTGTAACCTGTGGACCTTCAACGTGACGATGAAACACAGAAATTGCGTCGGAATTGAATACAACAGGCACCATGCCGACTTCTCTCCGGGAGAGTAATGCTTCCAACTGTCTCTGCTTTGATTCTTTCCTGGGATGCCAGTAATAGATTACGATGGACATGGGAAGGTCTACTGTAACCTGTGGACCTTCATCTTGACGATGAAGCACAGAAATTGCGTCGGAATTGAATACAACAGGCACCATGCTGACTTCTCTCCGGGAAAGTAATGCTTCTAACTAACTGTGCTTTGAATCTTTCCTGGGATGCCAGTAATAGATTCCGATGGACATGGGAAGGTTTACAGTAACCTGCGGACCTTCATCTTGACGATGAAGCACAGAAATTGCGTCGGAATTGAATACAACAGGCACCATGCTGACTTCTCTCCGGGAGAGTAATGCTTCTAACTATCTGTGCTTTGATTCGTTCCTGGGATTCCAGTAATAGATTCCGATGGACATGGGAAGGTTTATTGTAACCTGTGGACCTTCATCTTGACGATGAAACACAGAAATTGCGTCGGAATTGAATACAACAGGCAACATGCTGACTTCTCTCCGGGAGAGTAATGCTTCTAACTATCTGTGCTTTGATTCGTTCCTGGGATTCCAGTAATAGATTCCGATGGACATGGCTAGGTCTACTGTAACCTGTGGACCTTCAACGTGACGATGAAACACAGAATTTGCGTCGGAAATGAATACAACAGGCACCATGCCGACTTCTCTCCGGGAGAGTAATGCTTCTAACTGTCTCTGCTTTGATTCTTTCCTGGGATTCCAGTAATAGATTCCGATGGACATGGTAAGGTTTACTACAACCTGTGGAAATTCATCTTGACGATGAAGCACAGACATTGCGTCGGAATTGAATACAACAGCCACCATGCTGACTTCTCTCCGGGAGAGTAATGCTTCTAACTATCTGTGCTTTAATTCGTTCCTGGGATTCCAGTAATAGATTCCGATGGACATGGGAAGGTTTACTGTAACCTGTGGACCTTCAACGTCACGATGAAACACAGAAATTGCGTCGGAATTGAATACAACAGGCAACATGCTGACTTCTCTCCGGGAGAGTAATGCTTCTAACTGTCTCTGCTTTGATTCTTTCCTGGGATGCCAGTAATAGATTCCGATGGACATGGGAAGGTTTACTGTAACCTGTGGACCTTCATCTTGACGATGAAACACTGAAATTGCGTCGGAATTGAATACAACAGGCACCATGCTGACTTCTCTCCGGGAGAGTAATGCTTCTAACTATCTGTGATTTGATTCGTTCCTGGGAAGCCAGTAATGGATTCCGATGGACATGGGAAGGTTTACTGTAACCTGTGGACCTTCATCTTGACGATGAAGCACAGAAATTGCGTCGGAATTGAATACAACAGGTACCATGCTGACTTCTCTCCGGGAGAGTAATGCTTCTAACTATCTGCGTTTTGATTCGTTCCTGGGATGCCAGTAATATATTCCGATGGCCATGGGAAGGTTTACTGTCACCTGTGGACCTTCATCTTGACGACGAAACACAGAAATTGCGTCGGAATTGAATACAACAGGCACCATGCTGACTTCTCTCCGGGAGAGTAATGCTTCTAACTATCTGTGCTTCGATTCTTTCCTGGGATTCCAGTAATAGATTCCGATGGACATGGGAAGGTTAACTGTAACCTGTGGACCTTCATCTTGACGATGAAACACAGAAATTGCTTTGGAATTGAATACGACAGGCACCATGCTGACTTCTCTCCGGGAGAGTAATGCTTCTAACTATCTGTGCTTTGATTCGTTCCTGGGATGCCAGTAATATATTCCGATGGACATGGGAAGGTTTACTGTAACCTGTGGACCTTCATCTTGACGATGAAACACAGAAATTGCGTCGGAATTGAATACAACAGGCACCATGCTGACTTCTCTCCGGGAGAGTAATGCTTCTAACTGTCTCTGCTTTTATTCTTTCCTGGGATGCCAATAATAGATTCCGATGGACATGGAAGGTTTACTGTAACCTGTGGACCTTCATCTTGACGATGAAACACAGAAATTGCGTCGGAATTGAATACAACAAGCACCATGCTGACTTCTCTCCGGGAGAGTAATGCTTCTAACTATCTGTGCTTTGATTCTTTCCTGGGATGCCAGTAATATATTCCGATGGACATGGAAAGGTTTACTGTAACCTGTGGACCTTCATCTTGACGATGTAACACTGAAATTGCGTCGGAATTGAATACAATAGGCACCATGCTGACTTCTCTCCGGGAGTGTAATGCTTCTAACTATCTGTGCTTTGATTCTTTCCTGGGATGCCAGTAATATATTCCGACGGACATGGAAAGGTTTACTGTAACCTGTGGACCTTCATCTTGACGATGAAACACTGAAATTGCGTCGGAATTGAATACAATAGGCACCATGCTGACTTCTCTCCGGGAGTGTAATGCTTCTAACTATCTGTGCTTTGATTCGTTCCTGAGATGCCAGTAATATATTCCAATGGACATGGGAAGGTTTACTGTAACCTGTGGACCATCATCTTGACGATGAAACACAGAAATTGCGTCGGAATTGAATACAACAGGTACCATGCTGACTTCTCTCCGGGAGAGTAATGCTTCTAACTATCTGCGCTTTGATTCGTTCCTGGGATGCCAGTAATATATTCCGATGGCCATGGGAAGGTTTACTGTCACCTGTGGACCTTCATCTAGACGATGAACCACAGAAATTGCGTCGGAATTGAACACAACAGGCACCATGCTGACTTCTCTCCGGGAGAGTAATACTTCTAACTGTCTCTGCTTTGATTCTTTCCTGGGATGCCAGTAATAGATTCCGATGGACATGGGAAGGTTTACTGTACCCTGTGGACCTTCAACGTGACGATGAAGCACAGAAATTGCGTCGGAATTGAATACAACAGGCACCATGCCGACTTCTCTCCGGGAGAGTAATTCTTCTAATTATCTGTGTTTTGATTCGTTCCTGGGATCCCAGTAATAGATTCCAATGGACATGGGGAGGTTTACTGTAACCTGTGGACCTTCAACGTGACGATGAAACACAGAAATTGCGTCGGAATTGAAAACAACAGGCACCATGCAGACTTCTCTCCGGGAGAGTAATGCTTCTAACTGTCTCTGTTTGATTCTTTCCTGGGATGAAAGTAATAGATTCCGATGGACATGGGAAAGTTTACTGTAACCTGTGGACCTTCATCTTGACGATGAAACACAGAAATTGCGTCGGAATTGAATACAACAGGCACCATGCTGACATCTCTCCGGGAGAGTAATGCTTCTAAGTATCTGTGCTTTGATTCTTTCCTGGGATGCCAGTAATAGATTCCGATGGACATGGGAAGGTTTACTGTAACCTGTGGACCTACATCTTCACGATGAAGCACAGATATTACGTCGGAGTTGAATACAACAGGCACCATGCTGATTTCTCTCCGGGAGAGTAATGCTTCTAACTATCTGTGCTTTGATTCGTTCCTGGGATTCCAGTAATAGATTCCGATGGACATGGGAAGGTTTACTGTAACCTGTGGACCTTCATCTTGACGATGAAACATAGAAATTGCGTCGGAATTGAATACAACAGGCACCATGCTGACTTCTCTCCGGGAGTGTAATGCTTCTAACTATCTGTGCTTTGATTCGTTCCTGGGATTCCAGTAATAGATTCCGATGGACATGGGCAGGTTTACTGTAACCTGTGGACCTTCAACGTGACGATGAAACACAGAAATTGCGTCGGAATTGAATACAACAGGCACCATGCCGACTTCTCTCCGGGAGAGTAATGCTTCTAACTGTCTCTGCTCTGATTTTTTCCTGGGATGCCAGTATTAGATTCCGATGGACATGGGAAGGTCTACTGTAACCTGTGGACCTTCATCTTGACGATGAAGCACAGAAATTGCGTCGGAATTGAATACAGCAGGCACCATGCTGACGTGTCTCCGGGAGAGTAATGCTTCTAACTAACTGTGCTTTGAATCTTTCCTGGGATGCCAGTAATAGATTCCGATGGACATGGGAAGATTTACAGTAACCTGTGGACCTTCATCTTGACGATGAAGCACAGAAATTGCGTCGGAATTGAATACAACAGGCACCATGCTGACTTCTCTCCGGGAGAGTAATGCTTCTAACTATCTGTGCTTTGATTCGTTCCTGGGATTCCAGTAATAGATTCCGATGCACATGGGAAGGTTTACTGTAACCTGTGGACCTTCATCTTGACGATGAAACACTGAAATTGCGTCGGAATTGAATACAACAGGCAACATGCTGACTTCTCTCCGGGAGAGTAATGCTTCTAACTATCTGTGCTTTGATTCGTTCCTGGGATTCCAGTAATAGATTCCGATGGACATGGCTAGGTTTACTGTAACCTGTGGACCTTCAACGTGACGATGAAACACAGAATTTGCGTCGGAATTGAATACAACAGGCACCATGCAGACTTCTCTCCGGGAGAGTAATGCTTCTAACTGTCTCTGCTTTGTTTCTTTCCTGGGATGCCAGTAATAGATTCCGATGGACATGGAAAGGTTTCCTGTAACCTGTGGACCTTCATCTTGACGATGAAGCACAGATATTGCGTCGGAATTGAATACAACAGGCACCATGCTGACTTCTCTCCGGGAGAGTAATGCTTCTAACTATCTGTGCTTTGATTCGTTCCTGGGATTCCAGTAATAGATTCCGATGGACATGGGCAGGTTCACTATAACCTGTGGACCTTCAACGTGACGATGAAACACAGAAATTGCGTCGGAATTGAATACAACAGGCACCATGCCGACTTCTCTCCGGGAGAGTAATGCTTCTAACTGTCTCTGCTTTGATTCTTTCCTGGGATGCCAGTAATAGATTACGATGGACATGGGAAGGTCTACTTAAACCTGTGGACCTTCATCTTGACGATGAAGCACAGAAATTGCGTCGGAATTGAATACAACAGGCACCATGCTGACTTCTCTCCGGGAGAGTAATGCTTCTAACTGACTGTGCTTTGAATCTTTCCTGGGATGCCAGTAATAGATTCCGATGGACATGGGAAGGTTTACAGTAACCTGCGGACCTTCATCTTGACGATGAAGCACAGAAATTGCGTCGGAATTGAATACAACAGGCACCATGCTGACTTCTCTCCGGGAGAGTAATGCTTCCAACTATCTGTGCTTTGATTCGTTCCTGGGATTCCAGTAATAGATTCCGATGGACATGGGAAGGTTTATTGTAACCTGTGGACCTTCATCTTGACGATGAAACACAGAAATTGCGTCGGAATTGAATACAACAGGCAACATGCTGACTTCTCTCCGGGAGAGTAATGCTTCTAACTATCTGTGCTTTGATTCGTTCCTGGGATTCCAGTAATAGATTCCGATGGACATGGCTAGGTTTACTGTAACCTGTGGACCTTCAACGTGACGATGAAACACTGAATTTGCGTCGGAAATGAATACAACAGGCACCATGCCGACTTCTCTCCGGGAGAGTAATGCTTCTAACTGTCTCTGCTTTGATTCTTTCCTGGGATTCCAGTAATAGATTCCGATGGACATGGTAAGGTTTACTATAACCTGTGGAAATTCATCTTGACGATGAAGCACAGACATTGCGTCGGAATTGAATACAACAGGCACCATGCTGACTTCTCTCCGGGAGAGTAATGCTTCTAACTATCTGTGCTTTAATTCGTTCCTGGGATTCCAGTAATAGATTTCGATGGACATGGGAAGGTTTACTGTAACCTGTGGACCTTCAACGTCACGATGAAACACAGAAATTGCGTCGGAATTGAATACAACAGGCAACATGCTGACTTCTCTCCGGGAGAGTAATGCTTCTAACTGTCTCTGCTTTGATTCTTTCCTGGGATGCCAGTAATAGATTCCGATGGACATGGGAAGGTTTTCTGTAACCTGTGGACCTTCATCGTGACGATGAAACACTGAAATTGCGTCGGAATTGAATACAACAGGCACCATTCTGACTTCTCTGCGGGAGAGTAATGCTTCTAACTATCTGTGATTTGATTCGTTCCTGGGAAGCCAGTAATGGATTCCGATGGACATGGGAAGGTTTACTCTAACCTGTGGACCTTCATCTTGACGATGAAGCACAGAAATTGCGTCGGAATTGAATACAACAGGTACCATGCTGACTTCTCTCCGGGAGAGTAATGCTTCTAACTATCTGCGCTTTGATTCGTTCCTGGGATGCCAGTAATATATTCCGATGGCCATGGGAAGGTTTACTGTCACCTGTGGACCATCATCTTGACGACGAAACACACAAATTGCGTCGGAATTGAATACAACAGGCACCATGCTGACTTCTCTCCGGGAGAGTAATGCTTCTAACTATCTGTGCTTCGATTCTTTCCTGGGATTCCAGTAATAGATTCCGATGGACATGGGAAGGTTAACTGTAACCTGTGGACCTCCATCTTGACGATGAAACACAGAAATTGCTTCGGAATTGAATACGACAGGCACCATGCTAATTTCTCTCCGGGAGAGTAATGCTTCTAACTATCTGTGCTTTGATTCGTTCCTGGGATGCCAGTAATATATTCCGATGGACATGGGAAGGTTTACTGTAACCTGTGGACCTTCATCTTGACGATGAAACACAGAAATTGCGTCGGAATTGAATACAACAGGCACCATGCTGACTTCTCTCCGGGAGAGTAATGCTTCTAACTGTCTCTGCTTTTATTCTTTCCTGGGATGCCAATAATAGATTCCGATGGACATGGAAGGTTTACTGTAACCTGTGGACCTTCATCTTGACGATGAAACACAGAGATTGCGTCGGAATTGAATACAACAGGCACCATGCTGACTTCTCTCCGGGAGAGTAATGTTTCTAACTATCTGTGCTTTGATTCTTTCCTGGGATGCCAGTAATATATTCCGATGGACATGGAAAGGTTTACTGTAACCTGTGGACCTTCATCTTGACGATGAAACACTGAAATTGCGTCGGAATTGAATACAATAGGCACCATGCTGACTTCTCACCGGGAGTGTAATGCTTCTAACTATCTGTGCTTTGATTCGTTCCTGAGATGACAGTAATATATTCCAATGGACATGGGAAGGTTTACTGTAACCTGTGGACCATCATCTTGACGATGAAACACAGAAATTGCGTCGGAATTGAATACAACAGGCACCATGCTGACTTCTCTCCGGGAGAGTAATGCTTCTAACTATCTGTGCTTTGATTCTTTCCTGGGATGCCAGTAATATATTCCGATGGACATGGGAAGGTTTACTGTAACCTGTTGACCTTCATCTTGACGATGAAACACAGAAATTGCGTCGGAATTGAATACAACAGACACCATGCTGACTTCTCTCCGATAGAGTAATGCTTCTAACTATCTGTGCTTTGATTCGTTCCTGGGATTCCAGTAATAGATTCCGATGGACATGGGAAGGTTTGCTGTAACCTGTGGACCTTCATCTTGACGATGAAACACAGAAATTGCGTCGGAATTCAATACAACAAGCAGAATGCTTACTTCTCTCCGGGAGAGTAATGCTTCTAACTATCTGTGCTTTGATTCGTTCCTGGGAAGCCAGTAATGGATTCCGATGGACATGGGAAGGTTTACTGTAACCTGTGGACCTTCATCTTGACGATGAAACACTGAAATTGCGTCGGAATTGAATACAACAGGCACCATGCTGACTTCTCTCCGGGAGAGTAATGCTTCTAACTATCTGTGATTTGATTCGTTCCTGGGAAGCCAGTAATGGATTCCGATGGACATGGGAAGGTTTACTGTAACCTGTGGACCTTCATCTTGACGATGAAGCACAGAAATTGCGTCGGAATTGAATACAACAGGTACCATGCTGACTTCTCTCCGGGAGAGTAATGCTTCTAACTATCTGCGCTTTGATTCGTTCCTGGGATGCCAGTAATATATTCCGATGGCAATGGGAAGGTTTACTGTCACCTGTGGACCTTCATCTTGACGACGAAACACAGAAATTGCGTCGGAATTGAAGACAACAGGCACCATGCTGACTTCTCTCCGGGAGAGTAATGCTTCTAACTATCTGTGCTTCGATTCTTTCCTGGGATGCCAATAATAGATTCCGATGGACATGGAAGGTTTACTGTAACCTGTGGACCTTCATCTTGACGATGAAAAACAGAAATTGCGTCGGAATTGAATACAACAGGCACCATGCTGACTTCTCTCCGGGAGAGTATTGCTACTAACTATCTGTGCTTTGATTCTTTCCTGGGATGCCAGTAATATATTCCGATGGACATGGAAAGGTTTACTGTAACCTGTGGACCTTCATCTTGACGATGAAACACTGAAATTGCGTCGGAATTGAATACAATAGGCACCATGCTGACTTCTCTCCGGGAGTGTAATGCTTCTAACTATCTGTGCTTTGATTCGTTCCTGAGATGCCAGTAATATATTCCGATGGACATGGGAAGGTTTACTGTAACCTGTGGACCTTCATCTTGACGATGAAACACAGAAATTGCGTCGGAATTGAATACAACAGGCACCATGCTGACTTTTCTCCGGGAGAGTAATGCTTCTAACTATCTGTGCTTTGATTCTTTCCTGGGATGCCAGTAATATATTCCTATGGACATGGGAAGGTTTACTGTAATCTGTTGACCTTCATCTTGCCGATGAAACACAGAAATTGCGTCGGAATTGAATACAACAGGCACCATGCCGACTTCTCTCCGGGAGAGTAATGCTTCTAACTATCTGTGCTTTGATTCGTTCCTGGGATTCCAGTAATAGATTCCGATGGACATGGGAAGGTTTACTGTAACCTGTGGACCTTCATCTTGACGATGAAACACAGAAATTGCTTCGGAATTGAATACAACAAGCACCATACTTACTTCTCTCCGGGAGAGTAATGCTTCTAACTATCTGTGCTTTGATTCGTTCCTGGGATTCCAGTAATAGATTCCGATGGACATGGGAAGGTTTACTGTAACCTGTGGACCTTCAACGTGACGATGAAGCACAGAAAATGCGTCGGAATTCAATATAACAGGCACTGTGCTGACTTCTCTCCGGGAGAGTAATGCTTCCAACTATCTGTGCTTTGATTCGTTCCTGGGATTCCAGTAATAGATTCCGATGGACATGGGAAGGTTTACTGTAACCTGAGGACCATCAACGTGACGATGAAACACAGAAATTGCGTCGGAATTGAATACAAAAGGCACCATGCCCACTTCTCTCCGGGAGAGTAATGCTTCTAACTATCTGTGCTTTGATTCTTTCCTGGGATGCCAGTAATATATTCCGATGGACATGGGAAGGTTTACTGTAACCTGTGGACCTTCATCTTGACGATGAAACACAGAAATTGCGTCCGAATAGAATACAATAGGCACCATGCTGACTTCTCTCCAGGAGAGTTATGCTTCTAACTATCTGTGCTTTGATTCGTTCCTGGGATTCCAGTAATAGATTCCGATGGACATGGGAAGGTTTACTGTAACCTGTAGACCCTCATCTTGACGATGAAACACAGAAATTGCGTCGGAATTGAATACAACAGGCACCATGCTGACTTCTCTCCGGGAGAGTAATGCTTCTAACTATCTGTGCTTTGATTCGTTCCTGGGATGCCAGTAGTATATTCCAAAAGACATGGGAAGGTTTACTGTAACCTGTGGACCTTCATCTTGACGATGAAACACAGAAAATGCGTCGGAATTGAATACAACAGGCACCATGCTGACTTCTCTCCGGGAGGGCAGTGCTTCTAACTATCTGTGCTTTGATTCGTTCCTGGGATGCCAGTAATGGATTCCGATGGGCATGGCAAGGTTTACTGTAACCTGTGGACCTTCATCTTGACGATGAAACACAGAAATTGCGTCGGAATTGAATACAACAGGGACCATGCTTACTTCTGTCCGGGAGAGTAATGCTTCTAACTATCTGTGCTTTGATTCGTTCCTGGGATACCAGAAATACATTCCGATGGACATGGGAAGGTTTACTGTAACCTGTGGACCTTCATCTTGACGATGAAACACAGAAATTGCGTCGGAATTGAATACAACAGGCACCATGCTGACTTCTTTCCGGGAGAGTAATGCTTCTAACTATCTGTGCTTTGATTCGTTCCTGGGATGCCAGTAATATATTCCGATGGACATGGGAAGGTTTACTGTAACCTGTGGACCTTCATCTTGACGATGAAACACAGAAATTGCGTCGGAACTGAATACAACAGGAACCATGCCGACTTCTCTCCGGGAGAGTAATGCTTCTAACTATCTGTGCTTTGATTCTTTCCTGCGATGCCAGTAATATATTCCGATGGACATGGGAAGGTTTACTGTAACCTGCGGACCTTCATCTTGACGATGAAACACAGATATTACGTCGGAATGGAATACAACAGGCACCATGCTGACTTCCCTCCGGGAGAGTAATGCTTCTAACTATCTGTGCTTTGATTCGTTAGTGGGATGCCAGTAATATATTCCGATGGACATGGGAAGGTTTACTGTAACCTGTGGACGTTCATCTTGACGATGAAACACAGAAATTGCGTCGGAATTAAATACAACAGTCACCATGCTGACTTCTCTCCGGGAGAGTAATGCTTCTAACTATCTGTGCTTTGATTCTTTCCTGGGATGCCAGTAATATATTCCGATGGACATGGGAGGGTTTACTGTAACCTGTGGACCTTCATCTTGACGATGAAACACAGAAATTGCGTCGGAATTGAATACAACAGGAACCATGCTGACTTCTCTCCGGGAGAGTAATGCTTCTAACTATCTGTGCTTTGATTCTTTCCTGGGATGCCAGTAATATATTCCGATGGACATGGGAAGGTTTACTGTAACCTGTGGACCCTCATCTTGACGATGAAACACAGAAATTGCGTCGGAATTGAATACAACAGGCACCATGCTGACGTCTCTCCGAGAGAGCAATGCTTCTAACTATCTGTGCTTTGATTCGTTCCTGGGATTCCAGTAATAGATTCCGATGGACATGGGATGGTTTACTGTATCCTGTGGACCTTCATCTTGACCATGAAACACAGAAATTGCGTCGGAATTGAATACAACAGGCAACATGCTGACTTCTCTCCGGGAGAGTAATGCTTCTAATTATCTGTGCTTTGATTCGTTCCTGGGATTCCAGTAATAGATTCCGATGGACATGGGAAGGTTTACTGCAACCTGTGGACCTTCAACGTGACGATGAAACACAGAAATTGCGTCGGAATTGAATACAACAGGCACCATGCCGACTTCTCTCCGGGAGAGTAATGCTTCTAACTGTCTCTGCTTTGATTCTTTCCTGGGATGCCAGTAATAGATTCCGATGGCCATGGGAAGGTTTACTGTAACCTGTGGACCTTCATCTTGACGATGAAGCACAGAAATTACGTCGGAATTGAATACAACAGGCACCATGCTGGCTTCTCTCCGGGAGAGTAATGCTTCTAAGTATCTGTGCTTTGATTCGTTCCTGGGATGCCAGTAATAGATTATGATGGACATGGGAAGGTTTACTGTAATCTGTGGACCTTCATCTTGACGATAAAGCACAGAAATTGTGTCGGGATTGAATACAACAGGCACCATGCTGACTTCTCTCCGGGAGAGTAATGCTTCTAACTATCTGTGCTTTGATTCTTTCCTGGGACTCCAGTAATAGATTCCGATGGACATGGGAAGGTTTACTGTAACCTGTGGACCTTCATCTTGACAATGAAACACAAAAATTGCGTCGGAATTGAATACAACAGGCACCATGCTGACTTCTCTCCGGGAGAGTAATGCTTCTAACTATCTGTGCTTTGATTCTTTCCTGGGATGCCAGTAATATATTCCGATGGACATGGGAAGGTTTACTGTAACCTGTGGACCTTCATCTTGACGATGAAACACAGAAATTGCGTCGGAATGGAATACAATAGGCACCATGCTGACTTCTCTCCGGGAGAGTAATGCTTCTAACTATCTGTGCTTTGATTCGTTCCTGGGATTCCAGTAATAGATTCCGATGGACATGGGAAGGTTTACTGTAACCTGTAGACCCCCATCTTGACGATGAAACACAGAAATTGCGTCGGAATTGAATACAACAGGCACCATGCTGACTTCTTTCCGGTGAGAGTAATGCTTCTAACTATTTGTGCTTTGATTCGTTCCTGGGATGCCAGTAATATATTCCAAAGGGCATGGTAAGGTTTACTGTAACCTGTGGGCCTTCATCTTGACGATGAAACACAGAAATTGCGTCGGAATTGTATACAACAGGCACCATGCTGACTTCTCTCCAGGAGAGTAATGCTTCTAACTATCTGTGGTTTGATTCGTACCTGGGATGCCAGTAATAGATTCCGATGGACATGGCAAGGTTTACTGTAACCTGTGGACCTTCATCTTGACGATGAAACACAGAAATTGCGTCGGAATTGAATACAACAGGCACCATGCTTACTTCTCTACGGGAGAGTAATGCTTCTAACTATCTGTGCTTTGATTCGTTCCTGGGATTCCAGTAATAGATTCCGATGGACATGGGAAGGTTTACTGTAACCTGTAGACCTTCATCTTGACGATGAAACACAGAAATTGCGTCGGAATTGAATACAACAGGCACCATGCTGACTTCTCTCCGGGAGAGTAATGCTTCTAACTATCTGTGCTTTGATTCGTTCCTGGGATGCAAGTAATATATTACGATGGACATGGGAAGGTTTACTGTAACCTGTGGACCTTCATCTTGACGATGAAACACAGAAATTGCGTCGGAATTGAATACAACAGGCACCATGCTGACTTCTCTCCGGGAGAGTAATGCTTCTAACTATCTGTGCTTTGATTCCTTCCTGGGATGCCAGTAATATATTCCGATGGACATGGGAAAGTTTACTGTAACCTGTGGACCTTCATCTTGACGATGAAACATTGAAATTGCGTCGGAATTGAATACAACAGGCACCATGCTGACTTCTCTCCGGGAGAGTAATGTTTCTAACTATCTGTGTTTTGATTCGTTCCTGGGATGCCAGTAATAGATTCCGATGGACATGGGAACGTTTACTGTAACCTGTGGACCTTCATCTTGACGATAAAACACAGAAATTGCGTCGGAATTGAATACAACAGGCACCATGCTGACTTATCACCGGGAGAGTAATGCTTCTAACTATCTGTGCTTTGATTCGTCCCTGGGATTCCAGTAATAGATTCCGATGGACATGGGAAGGTTTACTGTAACCTGTGGACCTTCATCTTGACGATGAAACACAGAAATTACGTCGGAATTGAATACAACAGGCACCATGCTGACTTCTCTCCGGGAGAGTAATGTTTCTAACTATCTGTGTCTTGATTCGTTCCTGGGATTCCAGTAATACATTCCGATAGACATGGGAAGGTTTACTGTAACCTGTGGACCTTCAACGTGACGACGAAGCACAGAAATTGCGTCGGAATTGAATACAACAGGCACCATGCCGACTTCTCTCCGGGAGAGTTATACTTCTAACTATCTGTGCTTTGATTCGTTCCTGGGATTCCAGTAATAGATTCCGACGGACATGGGAAGGTTTACTGTAACCTGTGGACCTTCAACGTGACGATGAAGCACAGAAATTGCGTCGGAATTGAACACAACAGGCACTATGCCGACTTCTCTCCGGGAGAGAAATGTTTCTAACTGTATCTGCTTTGATTCGTTCCTGGGATGCCAGTAATAGATTCCGATTGACATGGGAAGGTTTACTGTAACCTGTGGACCTTCATCTTGACGATGAAACACAGAAATTGCGTCGGAATTGAATACAAAAGGCACCATGCTGACTTCTCTCCGGGAGAGTAATGCTTCTAACTATCTGTGCTTTGATTCTTTCCTGGGATGCCAGTAATAGATTCCGTTGCACATGGGAAGGTTTACTGTAACCTGTGGACCTTCATCTTGACGATGAAGCACAGAAATTGTGTCGGAATTGAATAAAACACTCACCATGCTGACTTCTCTCCTTGAGAGTAATGCTTCTCACTATCTGTGCTTTGATTCGTTCCTGGGATTCCAGTAATAGTTTCCGATGGACATGGGAAGGTTTACTGTAACCTGTGGACCTTCATCTTGACGATGAAACACAGAAATTGCGTCGGAATTTAATACAACAGGCAACATGCTGACTTCTCTCCAGGAGAGTAATGCTTCTAACTGTCTCTGCTTTGATTCCTTCCTGGGATGCCAGTAATAGATTCCGATGAACATGGGAAGGTTTACTGTAACCTGTGGACCTTCATCTTGACGACGTAACACAGAAATTGCGTCGGAATTGAATACAACAGTCACCATGCTGACTTCTCTCCGGGAGAGTAATGCTTCTAACTATCTGTGCTTTGATTCTTTCCTGGGATGCCAGTAATAGATTCCGTTGCACATGGGAAGGTTTACTGTAACCTGTGGACCTTCATCTTGACGATGAACCACAGAAATTGTGTCGGAATTGAATAAAACAGGCACCATGCTGACTTCTCTCCTTGAGAGTAATGCTTCTCACTATCTGTGCTTTGATTCGTTCCTGGGATTCCAGTAATAGTTTCCGATGGACATGGGAAGGTTTACTGTAACCTGTGGACCTTCATCTTGACGATGAAACACAGAAATTGCGTCGGAATTTAATACAACAGGCAACATGCTGACTTCTCTCCAGGAGAGTAATGCTTCTAACTGTCTCTGCTTTGATTCTTTCCTGGGATGCCAGTAATAGATTCCGATGAACATGGGAAGGTTTACTGAAACCTGTGGACCTTCATCTTGACGATGAAACACAGAAATTGCGTCGGAATTGAATACAACAGGCACCATGCTGACTTTGTTCCGGGAGAGTAATGCTTCTAACTATCTGTGCTTTGATTCTTTCCTGGGACCTCAGTAATATATTCCGATGGACATGGGCAGGTTTACTGTAACCTGTGGACCTTCATCTAGACGATGAAACACAGAAATTGCGTCGGAATTGAATACAACAGGCACCATGCTGACTTCTCTCCGGGAGAGTAATGCTTCTAACTATCTGTGCTTTGATTCGTTATTGGCATGCCAGTAATAGATTCCGATGGACATGGGAAGGTTTACTGTAACCTGTGGACGTTCATCTTGACGACGAAACACAGAAATTGCGACGGAATTGAATACAACAGGCACCATGCTGACTTCTCTCCGGGAGAGTAATGCTTCTAACTATCTGTGCTTTGATTCTTTCCTGGGATGCCAGTAATAGATTCCGTTGCACATGGGAAGGTTTACTGTAACCTGTGGACCTTCATCTTGACGATGAAGCACAGAAATTGTGTCGGAATTGAATAAAACAGGCACCATGCTGACTTCTCTCCTTGAGAGTAATGCTTCTCACTATCTGTGCTTTGATTCGTTCCTGGGATTCCAGTAATAGTTTCCGATGGACATGGGAAGGTTTACTGTAACCTGTGGACCTTCATCTTGACGATGAAACACAGAAATTGCGTCGGAATTTAATACAACAGGCAACATGCTGACTTCTCTCCAGGAGAGTAATGCTTCTAACTGTCTCTGCTTTGATTCTTTCCTGGGATGCCAGTAATAGATTCCGATGAACATGGGGAGGTTTACTGAAACCTGTGGACCTTCATCTTGACGATGAAACACAGAAATTGCGTCGGAATTGAATACAACAGGCACCATGCTGACTTTGTTCCGGGAGAGTAATGCTTCTATCTATCTGTGCTTTGATTCTTTCCTGGGATGCCAGTAATATATTCCGATGGACATTGGCAGGTTTACTGTAACCTGTGGACCTTCATCTTGACGATGAAACACAGATATTGCGTCGGAATTGAATACAACAGGCACCATGCTGACTTCTCTCCGGGAAAGTAATGCTTCTAACTATCTGTGCTTTGATTCTTTCCTGGGATGCCAGTAATAGATTCCGTTGCACATGGGAAGGTTTACTGTAACCTGTGGACCTTCATCTTGACGATGAAGCACAGAAATTGTGTCGGAATTGAATAAAACAGGCACCATGCTGACTTCTCTCCTTGAGAGTAATGCTTCTCACTATCTGTGCTTTGATTCGTTCCTGGGATTCCAGTAATAGTTTCCGATGGACATGGGAAGGTTTACTGTAACCTGTGGACCTTCATCTTGACGATGAAACACAGAAATTGCGTCGGAATTTAATACAACAGGCAACATGCTGACTTCTCTCCAGGAGAGTAATGCTTCTAACTGTCTCTGCTTTGATTCTTTCCTGGGATGCCAGTAATAGATTCCGATGAACATGGGAAGGTTTACTGAAACCTGTGGACCTTCATCTTGACGATGAAACACAGAAATTGCGTCGGAATTGAATACAACAGGCACCATGCTGACTCTGTT
Organism: Schistocerca serialis cubense; assembly: GCF_023864345.2. Lineage (NCBI taxonomy): Eukaryota > Metazoa > Arthropoda > Insecta > Orthoptera > Acrididae > Schistocerca > Schistocerca serialis. The sequence goes on from NC_064642.1 coordinate 824,698,940, forward strand.
CCGGGAGAGTAATGCTTCTAACTATCTGTGCTTTGATTCTTTCCTGGGATGCCAGTAATATATTCCGATGGACTTGGGCAGGTTTACTGTAACCTGTGGACCTTCATCTTGACGATGAAACACAGAAATTGCGTCGGAATTGAATACAACAGGCACCATGCTGACTTCTCTCCGGGAGAGTAATGCTTCTAACTATCTGTGCTTTGATTCGTTATTGGCATGCCAGTAATAGATTCCGATGGACATGGGAAGGTTTACTGTAACCTGTGGACCTTCAACGTGACGATGAAGCACAGAAATTGCGTCGGAATTGAAAACAACAGGCACCATGCCGACTTCTCTCCGGGAGAGAAATGTTTCTAACTGTATCTGCTTTGATTCGTTCCTGGGATGCCAGTAATAGATTCCGATGGACATGGGAAGGTTTACTGTAACCTGTGGACCTTCGTCTTGACCTTGAAGCACAGAAATAGCGTCGGAATTGAATACAACAGGCACCATGCATACTTCTCTCCGGGAGAGTAATGCTTCTAACTATCTGTGCTTTGATTCTTTCCTGGGATGCCAGTAATATATTCCGTTGGACTTGGGAAGGTTTACTGTAACCTGTGGACCTTCATCTTGACGATGAAACACGGAAATTGCGTCGGAATTGAATACAACAGGCACCATGCTGACTTCTCTCCGGGAGAGTAATGCTTCTAACTATCTGTGCTTTGATTCGTTCCTGGGATTCCAGTAATAGATTCCGATGGACATGGGAAGGTTTACTGTAACCTGTGGACCTTCAACGTGACGATGAAGCACAGAAATTGCGCCGGAATTGAATACAACAGGCACCATGCGGACTTCTCTCCGGGAGAGTAATGCTTCTAACTGTCTCTGCTTTAATTATTTCCTGGGATGCCAGTAATAGATTCCGATGGACATGGGAAGGTTTACTGTAACCTGTGGACCTTCATCTTGACGACGAAACACAGAAATTGCGTCGGAATTGAATACAACAGTCACCATGCTGACTTCTCTCCGGGAGAGTAATGCTTCTAACTATCTGTGCTTTGATTCTTTCCTGGGATGCCAGTAATAGATTCCGTTGGACATGGGAAGGTTTACTGTAACCTGTGGACCTTCATCTTGACGATGAAGCACAGAAATTGTGTCGGAATTGAATACAACAGGCACCATGCTGACTTCTCTCCTTGAGAATAATGCTTCTCACTATCTGTGCTTTGATTCGTTCCTGGGATTCCAGTAAGAGATTCCGATGGACATGGGAAGGTTTACTGTAACCTGTGGACTTTCATCTTGACGATGAAACACAGAAATTGCGTCGGAATTTAATACAACAGGCAACATGCTGACTTCTCTCCAGGAGAGTAATGCTTCTAACTGTCTCTGCTTTGATTCTTTCCTAGGATGCCAGTAATAGATTCCGATGAACATGGGAAGTTTTACTGTAACCTGTGGACCTTCATCTTGACGATGAAACACAGAAATTGCGTCGGAATTGAATACAACAGGCACCATGATGACTTTTTTCCGGGAGAGTAATGCTTCTAACTATCTGTGCTTTGATTCTTTCCTGGGATGCCAGTAATATATTCCGATGGACATGGGAAGGTTTACTGTAACCTGTGGACCTTCATCCTGACGATGAAACACAGAAATTGCGTCGGAATTGAATACAACAGGTACCATGCCGACTTCTCTCCGGGAGAGTAATGCTTCTAACTATCTGTGCTTTGATACGTTATTGGGATGCCAGTAATATATTCCGATGGACATGGGAAGGTTTACTGTAACCTGTGGACCTTCATCTTGACGATGAAACACAGAAATTGCGTCGGAATTGAATACAACAGGCACCATGCTGACTTCTCTCCGGGAGAGTAATTCTTCTAACTATCTGTGCTTTGATTCGTTCCTGGGTTGCCAGTAATATATTCCGATGGACATGGGCAGGTTTACTGTAACCTGTGGACCTTCATCTTGACGATGAAACACAGAAATTGCGTCGGAATTGATTACAACAGGCACCATGCTGACTTCTCTCCGGGAGAGTAATGCTTCTAACTATCTGTGCTTTGATACGTTATTGGGATGCCAGTAATAGATTCCGATGGACATGGGAAGGTTTACTGTAACCTGTGGACCTTCATCTTGACGATGAAACACAGAAATTGCGTCGGAATTGAATACAACAGGCACCATGCTGACTTCTCTCCGGGAGAGTAATGCTTCTAACTATCTGTGCTTTGATTCGTTCCTGGGATGCCAGTAATAGATTCCGATGGACATGGGAAGGTTTACTGTAACCTGTGGACCTTCATCTTGACGATGAAACACAGAAATTGCGTCGGAAATGAATACAACAGGCACCATGCTGACTTATCACCGGGAGAGTAATGCTTCTAACTATCTGTGCTTTGATTCGTTCCTGGGATTCCAGTAATAGATTTCGATGGACATGGGAAGGTTTACTGTAACCTGTGGACGTTCATCTTGACGATGAAACACAGAAATTGCGTCGGAATTGAATACAACAGGCACCATGCTGACTTCTCTCCGGGAGAGTAATGCTTCTAACTATCTGTGCTTTGATTCGTTCCTGGGATGCCAGTAATATATTCCGATGGACATGGGAAGGTTTACTGTAACCTGTGGACCTTCATCTTGACGATGAAACACAGAAATTGCGTCGGAATTGAATACAACAGTCACCATGCTGACTTCTCTCCGGGAGAGTAATGCTTCAAACTATCTGTGCTTTGATTCTTTCCTGGGATGCCAGTAATATATTCCGATGGACATGGGAAGGTTTACTGTAACCTGTGGACCTTCGTCTTGACGATGAAACACAGAAATTGCGTCGGAATTGAATACAACAGGCACCATGCTGACTTCTCTCCGGGAGAGTAATGCTTCTAACTATCTGTGCTTTGATTCGTTCCTGGGATGCCAGTAATATATTCCGATGGACATGGGAAGGTTTACTGTAACCTGTGGACCTTCATCTTGACGATGAAACACAGAAATTGCGTCGGAATTCAATACAACAGGCACCATGCTGACTTTTCTCCGGGAGAGTAATGCTTCTAAATATCTGTGCTTTGATTCGTTCCTGGGATGCCAGTAATATATTCCGATGGACATGGGAAGGTTTACTGTAACCTGTGGACCTTCATCTTGACGATGAAACACAGAAATTGCGTCGGAATTGAATACAACAGGCACCATGCTGACTTCTCTCCGGGAGAGTAATGCTTCTATCTATCTGTGCTTTGATTCGTTCTTGGGATTCCAGTAATTGATTCCGATGGACATGGGAAGGTTTACTGTAACCTGTGGACCTTCATCTTGACGATGAAACACAGAAATTATGACGGAATTGAATACAACAGGCACCATGCTGACTTCTCTCCTTGAGAGTAATGCTTCTCACTATCTGTGCTTTGATTCGTTCCTCGGATTCCAGTAATAGATTCCGATGGACATGGGAAGGTTTACTGTAACCTGTGGACCTTCATCTTGACGATGAAACACAGAAATTGCGTCGGAATTGAATACAACAGTCACCATGCTGGCTTCTCTCCGGGAGAGTAATGCTTCTAACTATCTGTGCTTTGATTCTTTCCTGGGATGCCAGTAATATATTCCGATGGACATGGGAAGGTTTACTGTAACCTGTGGACCTTCATCTTGACGATGAAACACAGAAATTGCGTCGGAATTGAATACAACAGGCACCACGCTGACTTCACTCCGGGAGAGTAATGCTTCTAACTATCTGTGCTTTGATTCGTTCCTGGGATGCCATTAATATACTCCGATGGACATGGGAAGGTTTACTGTAACGTGTGGACCTTCATCTTGACGATGAAACACAGAAATTGCGTCGGAATTGAATACAACAGTCACCATGCTGACTTCTCTCCGGGAGAGTACTGCTTCAAACTATCTGTGCTTTGATTCTTTCCTGGGATGCCAGTAATATATTCCGATGGACATGGGAAGGTTTACTGTAACCTGTGGACCTTCGTCTTGACGATGAAACACAGAAATTGCGTCGGAATTGAATACAACAGGCACAATGCTGTCTTCTCTCCGGGAGAGTAATGCTTCTAACTATCTGTGCTTTGATTCGTTCCTGGGATGCCAGTAATATATTCCGATGGACATGGGAAGGTTTACTGTAACCTGTGGACCTTCATCTTGACGATGAAACACAGAAATTGCGTCGGAATTGAATACAACAGGCACCATGCTGACTTTTCTCCGGGAGAGTAATGCTTCTAACTATCTGTGCTTTGATTCGTTTCTGGGATGCCAGTTATATATTCCGATGGACATGGGAAGGTTTACTGTAACCTGTGGACCTTCATCTTGACGATGAAACACAGAAATTGCGTCGGAATTGAATACAACAGGCACCATGCTGACTTCTCTCCGGGAGAGTAATGCTTCTAACTATCTGTGCTTTGATTCGTTCCTGGGATGCCAGTAATATATTCCGATGGACATGGGAAGGTTTACTGTAACCTGTGGACCTTCATCTTGACGATGAAACACAGAAATTGCGTCGGAATTGAATACAACAGGCACCATGCTGACTTTTCTCCGGGAGAGTAATGCTTCTAACTATCTGTGCTTTGATTCGTTCCTGGGATGCCAGTAATATATTCCGATGGACATGGGAAGGTTTACTGTAACCTGTGGACCTTCATCTTGACGATGAAACACAGAAATTGCGTCGGAATTGAATACAACAGGCACCATGCTGACTTCTCTCCGGGAGAGTAATGCTTCTATCTATCTGTGCTTTGATTCGTTCCTGGGATTCCAGTAATTGATTCCGATGGACATGGGAAGGTTTACTGTAACCTGTGGACCTTCATCTTGACGATGAAACACAGAAATTGCGACGAAATTGAATACAACAGGCACCATGCTGACTTCTCTCCTTGAGAGTAATGCTTCTCACTATCTGTGCTTTGATTCGTTCCTCGGATTCCAGTAATAGATTCCGATGGACATGGGAAGGTTTACTGTAACCTGTGGACCTTCATCTTGACGATGAAACACAGAAATTGCGTCGGAATTGAATACAACAGTCACCATGCTGGCTTCTCTCCGGGAGAGTAATGCTTCTAACTATCTGTGCTTTGATTCTTTCCTGGGATGCCAGTAATATATTCCGATGGACATGGGAAGGTTTACTGTAACCTGTGGACCTTCATCTTGACGATGAAACACAGAAATTGCGTCGGAATTGAATACAACAGGCACCATGCTGACTTCACTCCGGGAGAGTAATGCTTCTAACTATCTGTGCTTTGATTCGTTCCTGGGATGCCATTAATATATTCCGATGGACATGGGAAGGTTTACTGTAACGTGTGGACCTTCATCTTGACGATGAAACACAGAAATTGCGTCGGAATTGAATACAACAGTCACCATGCTGATTTCTCTCCGGGAGAGTAATGCTTCAAACTATCTGTGCTTTGATTCTTTCCTGGGATGCCAGTAATATATTCCGATGGACATGGGAAGGTTTACTGTAACCTGTGGACCTTCGTCTTGACGATGAAACACAGAAATTGCGTCGGAATTGAATACAACAGGCACAATGCTGACTTCTCTCCGGGAGAGTAATGCTTCTAACTATCTGTGCTTTGATTCGTTCCTGGGATGCCAGTAATATATTCCGAAGGACATGGGAAGGTTTACTGTAACCTGTGGACCTTCATCTTGACGATGAAACACAGAAACTGCGTCGGAATTGAATACAACAGGCACCATGCTGACTTTTCTCCGGGAGAGTAATGCTTCTAACTATCTGTGCTTTGATTCGTTCCCGGGATGCCAGATATATATTCCGATGGACATGGGAAGGTTTACTGTAACCTGTGGACCTTCATCTTGACGATGAAACACAGAAATTGCGTCGGAATTGAATACAACAGCCACCATGCTGACTTCTCTCCGGGAGAGTAATGCTTCTATCTATCTGTGCTTTGATTCGTTCCTGGGATTCCAGTAATTGATTCCGATGGACATGGGAAGGTTTACTGTAACCTGTGGACCTTCATCTTGACGATGAAACACAGAAATTGCGTCGGAATTGAATACAACAGGCATCATGCTGACTTTTCTCCTTGAGAGTAATGCTTCTCACTATCTGTGCTTCGATTCGTTCCTCGGATTCCAGTAATAGATTCCGATGGACATGGGAAGGTTTACTGTAACCTGTGGACCTTCATCTTGACGATGAAATACAGAAATTGCGTCAGAATTGAATACAACAGTCACCATGCTGGCTTCTCTCCGGGAGAGTAATGCTTCTAACTATCTGTGCTTTGATTCTTTCCTGGGATGCCAGTAATATATTCCGATGGACATGGGAAGGTTTACTGTAACCTGTGGACCTTCATCTTGACGATGAAACACAGAAATTGCGTCAGAATTGAATACAACAGGCACCATGCTGACTTCACTCCGGGAGAGTAATGCTTCTAACAATCTGTGCTTTGATTCGTTCCTGGGATGCCAGTAATATATTCCGATGGACATGGGAAGGTTTACTGTAACCTGTGGACCTTCATCATGACGATGAAACACAGAAATTGCGTCGGAATTGAATACAACAGGCACCATGCCGACTTTTCTCCGGGAGAGTAATGCTTCCAACTATCTGTGCTTTGATTCGTTCCTGGGATTCCAGTAATGGACTCCGATGGACACGGGAAGGTTTACTGTAACCTGTGGACCTTCATCTTGACGATGAAACACAGCAATTACGTCGGAATTGAATACAACAGGCACCATGCTGACTTCTCTCCGGGAGAGTAATGCTTCTAACTATCTGTGCTTTGATTCGTTCCCGGGATGCCAGTAATATATTCCGATGGACATGGGAAGGTTTACTGTAACCTGTGGACCTTCATCTTGACGATGAAACACAGAAATTGCGTCGGAATTTAATACAACAGGCAACATGCTGACTTCTCTCCAGGAGAGTAATGCTTCTAACTATCTGTGCTTTGATTCTTTCCTGGGATGCCAGTAATATATTCCGATGGACATGGGAAGGTTTACTGTAACCTGTGGACCTTCATCATGACGATGAAACACAGAAATTGCGTCGGAATTGAATACAACAGGCACCATGCCGACTTTTCTCCGGGAGAGTAATGCTTCCAACTATCTGTGCTTTGATTCGTTCCTGGGATTCCAGTAATGGACTCCGATGGACACGGGAAGGTTTACTGTAACCTGTGGACCTTCATCTTGACGATGAAACACAGCAATTACGTCGGAATTGAATACAACAGGCACCATGCTGACTTCTCTCCGGGAGAGTAATGCTTCTAACTATCTGTGCTTTGATTCGTTCCCGGGATGCCAGTAATATATTCCGATGGACATGGGAAGGTTTACTGTAACCTGTGGACCTTCATCTTGACGATGAAACACAGAAATTGCGTCGGAATTTAATACAACAGGCAACATGCTGACTTCTCTCCAGGAGAGTAATGCTTCTAACTATCTGTGCTTTGATTCTTTCCTGGGATGCCAGTAATATATTCCGATGGACATGGGAAGGTTTACTGTAACCTGTGGACCTTCATCTTGACGATGAAGCACAGAAATTGCGTCGGATATGAATACAACAGGCACCGTGCCGACTTCTCTCCGGGAGAGTAATGCTTCTAACTATCTGAACTTTGATTCGTTCCTGGGATTCCAGTAATAGATTCCGATGGACATGGGAATTTTTACTGTAACCTGTGGACCTTCATCTTGAAGATGAAACACAGAAATTGCGTCGGAATTTAATACAACAGGCACCATGCCGACTTCTGTCCGGGAGAGTAATACTTCTAACTGCCTCTGCTTTGATTCTTTCCTGGGGTGCCAGTAATAGATTCCGATGGACATGGGAAGGTTTGCTGTAACCTGTGGACCTTCATCTTGACGATGAAGCACAGAAATTGCGTCGGAATTGAATACAACAGGCACCATGCTGACTTCTCTCCGGGAGAGTAATGCTTCTCACTATCTGTGCTTTGATTCGTTCCTGGGATTCCAGTAATAGATTCCGATGGACATGGGAAGGTTCACTGAACCTGTGGACCTTCATCTTGACGATGAAACACAGAAATTGCGTCGGAATTTAATACAACAGGCAACATGCTGACTTCTCTCCAGGAGAGTAATGCTTCTAACTGTCTCTGCTTTGCGTCGGAAATGAATACAACAGGCACCATGCTGACTTATCACCGGGAGAGTAATGCTTCTAACTATCTGTGCTTTGATTCGTTCCTGGGATGCCAGTAATATATTCCGATGGACATGGGAAGGTTTACTGTAACCTGTGGACCTTCATCTTGACGATGAAACACAGAAATTGCGTCGGAATTGAATACAACAGGCACCATGCTGACTTTTCTCCGGGAGAGTAATGCTTCTAAATATCTGTGCTTTGATTCGTTCCTGGGATGCCAGTAATATATTCCGATGGACATGGGAAGGTTTACTGTAACCTGTGGACCTTCATCTTGACGATGAAACACAGAAATTGCGTCGGAATTGAATACAACAGGCACCATGCTGACTTCTCTCCGGGAGAGTAATGCTTCTATCTATCTGTGCTTTGATTCGTTCCTGGGATTCCAGTAATTGATTCCGATGGACATGGGAAGGTTTACTGTAACCTGTGGACCTTCATCTTGACGATGAAACACAGAAATTATGACGGAATTGAATACAACAGGCACCATGCTGACTTCTCTCCTTGAGAGTAATGCTTCTCACTATCTGTGCTTTGATCGTTCCTCGGATTCCAGTAATAGATTCCGATGGACATGGGAAGGTTTACAGTAACCTGTGGACCTTCATCTTGACGATGAAACACAGAAATTGCGTCGGAATTGAATACAACAGTCACCATGCTGGCTTCTCTCCGGGAGAGTAATGCTTCTAACTATCTGTGCTTTGATTCTTTCCTGGGATGCCAGTAATATATTCCGATGGACATGGGAAGGTTTACTGTAACCTGTGCATCTTGACGATGAAACACAGAAATTGCGTCGGAATTGAATACAACAGGCACCACGCTGACTTCACTCCGGGAGAGTAATGCTTCTAACTATCTGTGCTTTGATTCGTTCCTGGGATGCCATTAATATACTCCGATGGACATGGGAAGGTTTACTGTAACGTGTGGACCTTCATCTTGACGATGAAACACAGAAATTGCGTCGGAATTGAATACAACAGTCACCATGCTGACTTCTCTCCGGGAGAGTAATGCTTCAAACTATCTGTGCTTTGATTCTTTCCTGGGATGCCAGTAATGTATTCCGATGGACATGGGAAGGTTTACTGTAACCTGTGGACCTTCGTCTTGACGATGAAACACAGAAATTGCGTCGGAATTGAATACAACAGGCACAATGCTGACTTCTCTCCGGGAGAGTAATGCTTCTAACTATCTGTGCTTTGATTCGTTCCTGGGATGCCAGTAATATATTCCGATGGACATGGGAAGGTTTACTGTAACCTGTGGACCTTCATCTTGACGATGAAACACAGAAATTGCGTCGGAATTGAATACAACAGGCACCATGCTGACTTTTCTCCGGGAGAGTAATGCTTCTAACTATCTGTGCTTTGATTCGTTCCTGGGATGCCAGTTATATATTCCGATGGACATGGGAAGGTTTACTGTAACCTGTGGACCTTCATCTTGACGATGAAACACAGAAATTGCGTCGGAATTGAATACAACAGGCACCATGCTGACTTCTCTCCGGGAGAGTAATGCTTCTAACTATCTGTGCTTTGATTCGTTCCTGGGATGCCAGTAATATATTCCGATGGACATGGGAAGGTTTACTGTAACCTGTGGACCTTCATCTTGACGATGAAACACAGAAATTGCGTCGGAATTGAATACAACAGGCACCATGCTGACTTTTCTCCGGGAGAGTAATGCTTCTAACTATCTGTGCTTTGATTCGTTCCTGGGATGCCAGTAATATATTCCGATGGACATGGGAAGGTTTACTGTAACCTGTGGACCTTCATCTTGACGATGAAACACAGAAATTGCGTCGGAATTGAATACAACAGGCACCATGCTGACTTCTCTCCGGGAGAGTAATGCTTCTATCTATCTGTGCTTTGATTCGTTCCTGGGATTCCAGTAATTGATTCCGATGGACATGGGAAGGTTTACTGTAACCTGTGGACCTTCATCTTGACGATGAAACACAGAAATTGCGACGAAATTGAATACAACAGGCACCATGCTGACTTCTCTCCTTGAGAGTAATGCTTCTCACTATCTGTGCTTTGATTCGTTCCTCGGATTCCAGTAATAGATTCCGATGGACATGGGAAGGTTTACTGTAACCTGTGGACCTTCATCTTGACGATGAAACACAGAAATTGCGTCGGAATTGAATACAACAGTCACCATGCTGGCTTCTCTCCGGGAGAGTAATGCTTCTAACTATCTGTGCTTTGATTCTTTCCTGGGATGCCAGTAATATATTCCGATGGACATGGGAAGGTTTACTGTAACCTGTGGACCTTCATCTTGACGATGAAACACAGAAATTGCGTCGGAATTGAATACAACAGGCACCATGCTGACTTCACTCCGGGAGAGTAATGCTTCTAACTATCTGTGCTTTGATTCGTTCCTGGGATGCCATTAATATATTCCGATGGACATGGGAAGGTTTACTGTAACGTGTGGACCTTCATCTTGACGATGAAACACAGAAATTGCGTCGGAATTGAATACAACAGTCACCATGCTGACTTCTCTCCGGGAGAGTAATGCTTCAAACTATCTGTGCTTTGATTCTTTCCTGGGATGCCAGTAATATATTCCGATGGACATGGGAAGGTTTACTGTAACCTGTGGACCTTCGTCTTGACGATGAAACACAGAAATTGCGTCGGAATTGAATACAACAGGCACAATGCTGACTTCTCTCCGGGAGAGTAACGCTTCTAACTATCTGTGCTTTGATTCGTTCCTGGGATGCCAGTAATATATTCCGAAGGACATGGGAAGGTTTACTGTAACCTGTGGACCTTCATCTTGACGATGAAACACAGAAATTGCGTCGGAATTGAATACAACAGGCACCATGCTGACTTTTCTCCGGGAGAGTAATGCTTCTAACTATCTGTGCTTTGATTCGTTCCTGGGATGCCAGATATATATTCCGATGGACATGGGAAGGTTTACTGTAACCTGTGGACCTTCATCTTGACGATGAAACACAGAAATTGCGTCGGAATTGAATACAACAGCCACCATGCTGACTTCTCTCCGGGAGAGTAATGCTTCTATCTATCTGTGCTTTGATTCGTTCCTGGGATTCCAGTAATTGATTCCGATGGACATGGGAAGGTTTACTGTAACCTGTGGACCTTCATCTTGACGATGAAACACAGAAATTGCGTCGGAATTGAATACAACAGGCATCATGCTGACTTTTCTCCTTGAGAGTAATGCTTCTCACTATCTGTGCTTCGATTCGTTCCTCGGATTCCAGTAATAGATTCCGATGGACATGGGAAGGTTTACTGTAACCTGTGGACCTTCATCTTGACGATGAAATACAGAAATTGCGTCGGAATTGAATACAACAGTCACCATGCTGGCTTCTCTCCGGGAGAGTAATGCTTCTAACTATCTGTGCTTTGATTCTTTCCTGGGATGCCAGTAATATATTCCGATGGACATGGGAAGGTTTACTGTAACCTGTGGATCTTCATCTTGACGATGAAACACAGAAATTGCGTCAGAATTGAATACAACAGGCACCATGCTGACTTCACTCCGGGAGAGTAATGCTTCTAACAATCTGTGCTTTGATTCGTTCCTGGGATGCCAGTAATATATTCCGATGGACATGGGAAGGTTTACTGTAACCTGTGGACCTTCATCTTGACGATGAAACACAGAAATTGCGTCGGAATTGAATACAACAGGCACCATGCCGACTTTTCTCCGGGAGAGTAATGCTTCCAACTATCTGTGCTTTGATTCGTTCCTGGGATTCCAGTAATAGACTCCGATGGACACGGGAAGGTTTACTGTAACCTGTGGACCTTCATCTTGACGATGAAACACAGCAATTACGTCGGAATTGAATACAACAGGCACCATGCTGACTTCTCTCCGGGAGAGTAATGCTTCTAAGTATCTGTGCTTTGATTCGTTCCCGTGATGCCAGTAATATATTCCGATGGACATGGGAAGGTTTACTGTAACCTGTGGACCTTCATCTTGACGATGAAGCACAGAAATTGCGTCGGTGATGAATACAACAGGCACCGTGCCGACTTCTCTCCGGGAGTGTAATGCTTCTAACTATCTGAACTTTGATTCGTTCCTGGGATTCCAGTAATAGATTCCGATGGACATGGGAATTTTTACTGTAACCTGTGGACCTTCATCTTGAAGATGAAACACAGAAATTGCGTCGGAATTTAATACAACAGGCACCATGCCGACTTCTGTCCGGGAGAGTAATACTTCTAACTGCCTCTGCTTTGATTCTTTCCTGGGGTGCCAGTAATAGATTCCGATGGACATGGGAAGGTTTGCTGTAACCTGTGGACCTTCATCTTGACGATGAAGCACAGAAATTGCGTCGGAATTGAATACAACAGGCACCATGCTGACTTCTCTCCGGGAGAGTAATGCTTCTCACTATCTGTGCTTTGATTCGTTCCTGGGATTCCAGTAATAGATTCCGATGGACATGGGAAGGTTCACTGAACCTGTGGACCTTCATCTTGACGATGAAACACAGAAATTGCGTCGGAATTTAATACAACAGGCAACATGCTGACTTCTCTCCAGGAGAGTAATGCTTCTAACTGTCTCTGCTTTGCGTCGGAAATGAATACAACAGGCACCATGCTGACTTATCACCGGGAGAGTAATGCTTCTAACTATCTGTGCTTTGATTCGTTCCTGGGATTCCAGTAATAGATTCCGATGGACATGGGAAGGTTTACTGTAACCTGTGGAACTTCATCTTGACGATGAAACACAGAAATTGCGTCGGAACTGAATACAACAGGCTTCATGCTGACTTCTCTCCGGGAGAGTAATGCTTCTAACTATCTGTGCTTTGATTCGTTCCTGGGATGCCAGTAATATATTCCGATGGACATGGGAAGGTTTACTGTAACCTGTGGACCTTCATCCTGACGATGAAACACAGAAATTGCGTCGGAATTGAATACAACAGTCACCATGCTGACTTCTCTCCGGGAGAGTAATGCTTCAAACTATCTGTGCTTTGATTCTTTCCTGGGATGCCAGTAATATATTCCGATGGACATGGGAAGGTTTACTGTAACTTGTGGACCTTCGTCTTGACGATGAAACACAGAAATTGCGTCGGAATTGAATACAACAGGCACCATGCTGACTTCTCTCCTTGAGAGTAATGCTTCTAACTATCTGTGCTTTGATTCGTTCCTGGGATTCCAGTAATAGATTCCGATGGACATGGGAAGGTTTACTGTAACCTGTGGACCTTCAACGTGACGATGAAACACAGAAATTGCGTCGGAATTGAATACAACAGGCACCATGCCGACTTCTGTCCGGGAGAGTAATGCTTCTCACTATCTGTGCTTTGATTCGTTCCTGGGATTCCAGTAATTGATTCCGATGGACATGGGAAGGTTTACTGTAACCTGTGGACCTTCATCTTGACGATGAAACACAGAAATTGCGTCGGAATTTAATACAACAGGCAACATGCTGACTTCTCTCCAGGAGAGTAATGCTTCTAACTGTCTCTGCCTTGATTCTTTCCTGGGATGCCAGTAATAGATTCCGATGGACATGGGAAGGTTTACTGTAACCTGTGGACCTTCATCTTGACGATGAAACACAGAAATTGCGTCGGAATTGAATAATCCTGGCACCATGCTGACTTTTTTCCGGGATAGTAATGCTTCTAACTATCTGTGCTTTGATTCTTTCCTGGAATGCCAGTAATATATTCCGATGGACATGGGAAGGTTTACTGTAACCTGTGGACCTTCATCCTGACGATGAAACACAGAAATTGCGTCGGAATTGAATACAACAGGCACCATGCTGACTTCTCTCCGGGAGAGTAATGCTTCTAACTATCTGTGCTTTGATTCGTTCCTGGGATTCCAGTAATAGATTCCGATGGACATGGGAAGGTTTACTGTAACCTGCGGACCTTCATCTTGACGATGAAACACAGAAATTGCGTCGGAATTGAATACAACAGGCACCATGCTGACTTCTCTCCGGGAGAGTAATGCTTCTAACTATCTGTGCTTTGATTCGTTCCTGGGACGCCAGTAATATATTCCGATGGACATGGGCAGGTTTACTGTAACCTGTGGACCTTCATCTTGACGATGAAACACAGAAATTGCGTCGGAATTGAATACAACAGGCACCATGCTGACTTCTCTCCTTGAGAGTAATGCTTCTCACTATCTGTGCTATGATTCGTTCCTCGGATTCCAGTAATAGATTCCGATGGACATGGGAAGGTTTACTGTAACCTGTGGACCTTCATCTTGACGATGAAACACAGAAATTGCGTCGGAATTGGATACAACAGGCACCATGCTGACTTTTCTCCGGGAGAGTAATGCTTCTAACTATCTGTGCTTTGATTCGTTCCTGGGATGCCAGTTATATATTCCGATGGACATGGGAAGGTTTACTGTAACCTGTGGACCTTCATCTTGACGATGAAACACAGAAATTGCGTCGGAATTGAATACAACAGGCACCATGCTGACTTCTCTCCGGGAGAGTAATGCTTCTATCTATCTGTGCTTTGATTCGTTCCTGGGATTCCAGTAATTGATTCCGATGGACATGGGAAGGTTTACTGTAACCTGTGGACCTTCATCTTGACGATGAAACACAGAAATTGCGTCGGAATTGAATACAACAGGCACCACGCTGACTTTTCTCCTTGAGAGTAATGCTTCTCACTATCTGTGCTTTGATTCGTTCCTCGGATTCCAGTAATAGATTCCGATGGACATGGGAAGGTTTACTGTAACCTGTGGACCTTCATCTTGACGATGAAATACAGAAATTGCGTCGGAATTGAATACAACAGTCACCATGCTGGCTTCTCTCCGGGAGAGTAATGCTTCTAACTATCTGTGCTTTGATTCTTTCCTGGGATGCCAGTAATATATTCCGATGGACATGGGAAGGTTTACTGTAACCTGTGGACCTTCATCTTGACGATGAAACACAGAAATTGCGTCAGAATTGAATACAACAGGCACCATGCTGACTTCACTCCGGGAGAGTAATGCTTCTAACAATCTGTGCTTTGATTCGTTCCTGGGATGCCAGTAATATATTCCGATGGACATGGGAAGGTTTACTGTAACCTGTGGACCTTCATCTTGACGATGAAACACAGAAATTGCGTCGGAATTGAATACAACAGGCACCATGCCGACTTTTCTCCGGGAGAGTAATGCTTCCAACTATCTGTGCTTTGATTCGTTCCTGGGATTCCAGTAATAGTCTCCGATGGACACGGGAAGGTTTACTGTAACCTGTGGACCTTCATCTTGACGATGAAACACAGCAATTGCGTCGGAATTGAATACAACAGGCACCATGCTGACTTCTCTCCGGGAGAGTAATGCTTCTAACTATCTGTGCTTTGATTCGTTCCCAGGATGCCAGTAATATATTCCGATGGACATGGGAAGGTTTACTGTAACCTGTGGACCTTCATCTTGACGATGAAGCACAGAAATTGCGTCGGATATGAATACAACAGACACCATGCCGACTTCTCTCCTGGAGAGTAATGCTTCTAACTATCTGTGCTTTGATTCGTTCCTGGGATTCCAGTAATAGATTCCGATGGACATGGGAATTTTTACTGTAACCTGTGGACCTTCATCTTGAAGATGAAACACAGAAATTGCGTCGGAATTTAATACAACAGGCACCATGCCGACTTCTGTCCGGGAGAGTAATACTTCTAACTGTCTCTGCTTTGATTCTTTCCAGGGGTGCCAGTAATAGATTCCGATGGACATGGGAAGGTTTACTGTAACCTGTGGACCTTCATCTTGACGATGAAGCACAGAAATTGCGTCGGAATTGAATACAACAGGCACCATGCTGACTTCTCTCCGGGAGAGTAATGCTTCTCACTATCTGTGCTTTGATTCGTTCCTGGGATTCCAGTAATAGATTCCGATGGACATGGGAAGGTTCACTGAACCTGTGGACCTTCATCTTGACGATGAAACACAGAAATTGAGTCGGAATTTAATACAACAGGCAACATGATGACTTCTCTCCAGGAGAGTAATGCTTCTAACTGTCTCTGCTTTGCGTCGGAAATGAATACAACAGGCACCATGCTGACTTATCACCGGGAGAGTAATGCTTCTAACTATCTGTGCTTTGATTCGTTCCTGGGATTCCAGTAATAGATTCCGATGGACATGGGAAGGTTTACTGTAACCTGTGGAACTTCATCTTGACGATGAAACACAGAAATTGCGTCGGAATTGAATACAACAGGCACCATGCTGACTTCTCTCCGGGAGAGTAATGCTTCTAACTATCTGTGCTTTGATTCGTTCCTGGGATACCAGTAATATATTCCGATGGACATGGGAAGGTTTACTGCAACCTGTGGACCTTCGTCTTGACGATGAAACACAGAAATTGCGTCGGAATTGAATACAACAGGCACCATGCTGACTTCTCTCCTTGAGAGTAATGCTTCTAACTGTCTCTGCCTTGATTCTTTCCTGGGATGCCAGTAATAGATTCCGATGGACATGGGAAGGTTTACTGTAACCTGTGGACCTTCATCTTGACGATGAAACACAGATATTGCGTCGGAATTGAATAATCCAGGCACCATGCTGACTTTTTTCCGGGAGAGTAATGCTTCTAACTATCTGTGCTTTGATTCTTTCCTGGAATGCCAGTAATATATTCCGATGGACATGGGAAGGTTTACTGTAACCTGTGGACCTTCATCCTGACGATGAAACACAGAAATTGCGTCGGAATTGAATACAACAGGCACCATGCTGACTTCTCTCCGGGAGAGTAATGCTTCTAACTATCTGTGCTTTGATTCGTTCCTGGGATTCCAGTAATAGATTCCGATGGACATGGGAAGGTTTACTGTAACCTGTGGACATTCAACGTGACGATGAAGCACAGAAATTGCGTCGGAATTGAATACAACAGGCACCATGCCGACTTCTCTCCGGGAGAGTAATGCTTCTAACTATCTGTGCTTTGATTCGTTCCTGGGATTCCAGTAATAGATTCCGATGGACATGCGAAGGTTTACTGTAACCTTTGGACCTTCATCTTGACGATGAAGCACAGAAATTGCGTCGGATATGAATACAACAGGCACCATGCCGACTTCTCTCCGGGAGAGTAATGCTTCTATCTAACTGTGCTTTGATTCGTTCCTGGGATTCCAGTAATAGATTCCGATGGACATGGGAAGATTTACTGTAACCTGTGGACCTTCATCTTGACGATGAAACACAGAAATTGCGTCGGAATTGAATACAACAGGCACCATGCTGACTTCTCTCCGGGAGAGTAATGCTTCTAACTATCTGTGCTTTGATTCGTTATTGGGATGCCAGTAATAGATTCCGATGGACATGGGAAGGTTTACTGTAACCTGTGGACCTTCATCTTGACGATGAAACACAGAAATTGCGTCGGAATTGAATACAACAGGCACCATGCTGACTTCTCTCCGGGAGAGTAATGTTTCTATCTACCTGTGCTTTGATTCGTTCCTGGGATGCCAGTAATAGATTCCGATGGACATGGGAAGGTTTACTGTAACCTGTGGACCTTCATCTTGACGATGAAACACAGAAATTGCGTCGGAATTGAATACAACAGGCACCATGCTGACTTCTCTCCGGGAGAGTAATGCTTCTATCTATCTGTGCTTTGATTCGTTCCTGGGATTCCAGTAATTGATTCCGATGGACATGGGAAGGTTTACTGTAACCTGTGGACCTTCATCTTGACGATGAAACACAGAAATTGCGTCGGAATTGAATACAACTGGCATCATGCTGACTTTTCTCCCTGAGAGTAATGCTTCTCACTATCTGTGCTTCGATTCGTTCCTCGGATTCCAGTAATAGATTCCGATGGACATGGGAAGGTTTACTGTAACCTGTGGACCTTCATCTTGACGATGAAATACAGAAATTGCGTCGGAATTGAATACAACAGTCACCATGCTGGCTTCTCTCCGGGAGAGTAATGCTTCTAACTATCTGTGCTTTGATTATTTCCTGGGATGCCAGTAATATATTCCGATGGACATGGGAAGGTTTACTGTAACCTGTGGACCTTCATCTTGACGATGAAACACAGAAATTGCGTCAGAATTGAATACAACAGGCACCATGCTGACTTCACTCCGGGAGAGTAATGCTTCTAACAATCTGTGCTTTGATTCGTTCCTGGGATGCCAGTAATATATTCCGATGGACATGGGAAGGTTTACTGTAACCTGTGGACCTTCATCTTGACGATGAAACACAGAAATTGCGTCGGAATTGAATACAACAGGCACCATGCCGACTTTTCTCCGGGAGAGTAATGCTTCCAACTATCTGTGCTTTGATTCGTTCCTGGGATTCCAGTAATAGACTCCGATGGACACGGGAAGGTTTACTGTAACCTGTGGACCTTCATCTTGACGATGAAACACAGCAATTACGTCGGAATTGAATACAACAGGCACCATGCTGACTTCTCTCCGGGAGAGTAATGCTTCTAACTATCTGTGCTTTGATTCGTTCCCGGGATGCCAGTAATATATTCCGATGGACATGGGAAGGTTTACTGTAACCTGTGGACCTTCATCTTGACGATGAAGCACAGAAATTGCGTCGGATATGAATACAACAGGCACCGTGCCGACTTCTCTCCGGGAGAGTAATGCTTCTAACTATCTGTACTTTGATTCGTTCCTGGGATTCCAGTAATAGATTCCGATGGACATGGGAATTTTTACTGTAACCTGTGGACCTTCATCTTGAAGATGAAACACAGAAATTGCGTCGGAATTTAATACAACAGGCACCATGCTGACTTCTCTCCGGGAGAGTAATGCTTCTCACTATCTGTGCTTTGATTCGTTCCTGGGATTCCAGTAATAGATTCCGATGGACATGGGAAGGTTCACTGAACCTGTGGACCTTCATCTTGACGATGAAACACAGAAATTGCGTCGGAATTTAATACAACAGGCAACATGCTGACTTCTCTCCAGGAGAGTAATGCTTCTAACTGTCTCTGCTTTGCGTCGGAAATGAATACAACAGGCACCATGCTGACTTCTCTCCGGGAGAGTAATGCTTCTAACTATCTGTGCTTTGATTCGTTCCTGGGATGCCAGTAATATATTCCGATGGACATGGGAAGGTTTACTGTAACCTGTGGACCTTCATCTTGACGATGAAACACAGAAATTGCGTCGGAATTGAATACAACAGTCACCATGCTGACTTCTCTCCGGGAGAGTAATGCTTCAAACTATCTGTGCTTTGATTCTTTCCTGGGATGCCAGTAATATATTCCGATGGACATGGGAAGGTTTACTGTAACCTGTGGACCTTCGTCTTGACGATGAAACACAGAAATTGCGTCGGAATTGAATACAACAGGCACCATGCTGACTTCTCTCCTTGAGAGTAATGCTTCTAACTATCTGTGCTTTGATTCGTTCCTGGGATTCCAGTAATAGATTCCGATGGACATGGGAAGGTTTACTGTAACCTGTGGACCTTCAACGTGACGATGAAACACAGAAATTGCGTCGGAATTGAATACAACAGGCACCATGCCGACTTCTGTCCGGGAGAGTAATGCTTCTAACTATCTGTGCTTTGATTCGTTCCTGGGATTCCAGTAATAGATTCCGATGGACATGGGAAGGTTTACTGTAACCTGCGGACCTTCATCTTGACGATGAAACACAGAAATTGCGTCGGAATTGAATACAACAGGCACCATGCTGACTTCTCTCCGGGAGAGTAATGCTTCTAACTATCTGTGCTTTGATTCGTTCCTGGGACGCCAGTAATATTTTCCGATGGACATGGGCAGGTTTACTGTAACCTGTGGACCTTCATCTTGACGATGAAACACAGAAATTGCGTCGGAATTGAATACAACAGGCACCATGCTGACTTCTCTCCTTGAGAGTAATTCTTCTCACTATCTGTGCTTTGATTCGTTCCTCGGATTCCAGTAATAGATTCCGATGGACATGGGAAGGTTTACTGTAACCTGTGGACCTTCATCTTGACGATGAAACACAGAAATTGCGTCGGAATTGAATACAACAGGCACCATGCTGACTTTTCTCCGGGAGAGTAATGCTTCTAACTATCTGTGCTTTGATTCGTTCCTGGGATGCCAGTTATATATTCCGATGGACATGGGAAGGTTTACTGTAACCTGTGGACATTCATCTTGACGATGAAACACAGAAATTGCGTCGGAATTGAATACAACAGGCACCATGCTGACTTCTCTCCGGGAGAGTAATGCTTCTATCTATCTGTGCTTTGATTCGTTCCTGGGATTCCAGTAATTGATTCCGATGGACATGGGAAGGTTTACTGTAACCTGTGGACCTTCATCTTGACGATGAAACACAGAAATTGCGTCGGAATTGAATACAACAGGCACCATGCTGACTTTTCTCCTTGAGAGTAATGCTTCTCACTATCTGTGCTTTGATTCGTTCCTCGGATTCCAGTAATAGATTCCGATGGACATGGGAAGGTTTACTGTAACCTGTGGACCTTCATCTTGACGATGAAATACAGAAATTGCGTCGGAATTGAATACAACAGTCACCATGCTGGCTTCTCTCCGGGAGAGTAATGCTTCTAATTATCTGTGCTTTGATTCTTTCCTGGGATGCCAGTAATATATTCCGATGGACATGGGAAGGTTTACTGTAACCTGTGGACCTTCATCTTGACGATGAAACACAGAAATTGCGTCAGAATTGAATACAACAGGCACCATGCTGACTTCACTCCGGGAGAGTAATGCTTCTAACAATCTGTGCTTTGATTCGTTCCTGGGATGCCAGTAATATATTCCGATGGACATGGGAAGGTTTACTGTAACCTGTGGACCTTCATCTTGACGATGAAACACAGAAATTGCGTCGGAATTGAATACAACAGGCACCATGCCGACTTTTCTCCGGGAGAGTAATGCTTCCAACTATCTGTGCTTTGATTCGTTCCTGGGATTCCAGTAATAGTCTCCGATGGACACGGGAAGGTTTACTGTAACCTGTGGACCTTCATCTTGACGATGAAACACAGCAATTGCGTCGGAATTGAATACAACAGGCACCATGCTGACTTCTCTCCGGGAGAGTAATGCTTCTAACTATCTGTGCTTTGATTCGTTCCCGGGATGCCAGTAATATATTCCGATGGACATGGGAAGGTTTACTGTAACCTGTGGACCTTCATCTTGACGATGAAGCACAGAAATTGCGTCGGATATAATTACAACAGACACCATGCCGACTTCTCTCCGGGAGAGTAATGCTTCTAACTATCTGTGCTTTGATTCGTTCCTGGGATTCCAGTAATAGATTCCGATGGACATGGGAATTTTTACTGTAACCTGTGGACCTTCATCTTGAAGATGAAACACAGAAATTGCGTCGGAATTTAATACAACAGGCACCATGCCGACTTCTGTCCGGGAGAGTAATACTTCTAACTGTCTCTGCTTTGATTCTTTCCTGGGGTGCCAGTAATAGATTCCGATGGACATGGGAAGGTTTGCTGTAACCTGTGGACCTTCATCTTGACGATGAAGCACAGAAATTGCGTCGGAATTGAATACAACAGGCACCATGCTGACTTCTCTCCGGGAGAGTAATGCTTCTCACTATCTGTGCTTTGATTCGTTCCTGGGATTCCAGTAATAGATTCCGATGGACATGGGAATTTTTACTGTAACCTGTGGACCTTCATCTTGACGATGAAACACAGAAATTGAGTCGGAATTTAATACAACAGGCAACATGCTGACTTCTCTCCAGGAGAGTAATGCTTCTAACTGTCTCTGCTTTGCGTCGGAAATGAATATAACAGGCACCATGCTGACTTATCACCGGGAGAGTAATGCTTCTAACTATCTGTGCTTTGATTCGTTCCTGGGATTCCAGTAATAGATTCCGATGGACATGGGAAGGTTTACTGTAACCTGTGGAACTTCATCTTGACGATGAAACACAGAAATTGCGTCGGAATTGAATACAACAGGCACCATGCTGACTTCTCTCCGGGAGAGTAATGCTTCTAACTATCTGTGCTTTGATTCGTTCCTGGGATGCCAGTAATATATTCCGATGGACATGGGAAGGTTTACTGTAACCTGTGGACCTTCGTCTTGACGATGAAACACAGAAATTGCGTCGGAATTGAATACAACAGGCACCATGCTGACTTCTCTCCTTGGGAGTAATGCTTCTAACTGTCTCTGCCTTGATTCTTTCCTGGGATGCCAGTAATAGATTCCGATGGACATGGGAAGGTTTACTGTAACCTGTGGACCTTCATCTTGACGATGAAACACAGATATTGCGTCGGAATTGAATAATCCAGGCACCATGCTGACTTTTTTCCGGGAGAGTAATGCTTCTAACTATCTGTGCTTTGATTCTTTCCTGGAATGCCAGTAATATATTCCGATGGACATGGGAAGGTTTACTGTAACCTGTGGACCTTCATCCTGACGATGAAACACAGAAATTGCGTCGGAATTGAATACAACAGGCACCATGCTGACTTCTCTCCGGGAGAGTAATGCTTCTAACTATCTGTGCTTTGATTCGTTCCTGGGATTCCAGTAATAGATTCCGATGGACATGGGAAGGTTTACTGTAACCTGTGGACATTCAACGTGACGATGAAGCACAGAAATTGCGTCGGAATTGAATACAACAGGCACCATGCCGACTTCTCTCCGGGAGAGTAATGCTTCTAACTATCTGTGCTTTGATTCGTTCCTGGGATTCCAGTAATAGATTCCGATGGACATGCGAAGGTTTACTGTAACCTTTGGACCTTCATCTTGACGATGAAGCACAGAAATTGCGTCGGATATGAATACAACAGGCACCATGCCGACTTCTCTCCGGGAGGGTAATGCTTCTATCTATCTGTGCTTTGATTCGTTCCTGGGATTCCAGTAATAGATTCCGATGGACATGGGAAGGTTTACTGTAACCTGTGGACCTTCATCTTGACGATGAAACACAGAAATTGCGTCGGAATTGAATACAACAGGCACCATGCTGACTTCTCTCCGGGAGAGTAATGCTTCTAACTATCTGTGCTTTGATTCGTTATTGGGATGCCAGTAATGGATTCCGATGGACATGGGAAGGTTTACTGTAACCTGTGGACCTTCATCTTGACGATGAAACACAGAAATTGCGTCGGAATTGAATACAACAGGCACCATGCTGACTTCTCTCCGGGAGAGTAATGTTTCTATCTACCTGTGCTTTGATTCGTTCCTGGGATGCCAGTAATAGATTCCGATGGACATGGGAAGGTTTACTGTAACCTGTGGACCTTCATCTTGACGATGAAACACAGAAATTGCGTCGGAATTGAATACAACAGGCACCATGCTGACTTCTCTCCGGGAGAGTAATGCTTCTAACTATCTGTGCTTTGATTCGTTCCTGGGATGCCAGTAATATATTCCGATGGACATGGGAAGGTTTACTGTAAACTGTGGACCTTCATCTTGACGATGAAACACAGAAATTGCGTCGGAATTGAATACAACAGGCACCATGCTGACTTCTCTCCGGGAGAGTAATGCTTCTAACTATCTGTGCTTTGATTCGTTCCTGGGATGCCAGTAATAGATTCCGATGGACATGGGAAGGTTTACTGTAACCTGTGGACCTTCAACGTGACGATGAAACACAGAAATTGCGTCCGAATTGAATACAACAGGCACCATGCCGACTTCTGTCCGGGAGAGTAATGCTTCTAACTGTATCTGCTTTGATTCTTTCCTGGGATGCCAATATTAGATTCCGATGGACATGGGAAGGTTTACTGTAACCTGTGGACCTTCAACGTGACGATGAAGCACAGAAATTGCGTCGGAATTGAATACAACAGGCACCATGCTGACTTCTCTCCGGGAGAGTAATGCTTCTAACTATCTGTGTTTTGTTTCTTTCCTGGGATGCCAGTAATATATTCCGATGGACATGGGAAGGTTTACTGTAACCTGTGGACCTTCATCTTGACGATGAAACACAGAAATTGCGTCGGAATTGAATACAACAGGCACCATGCTGACTTCTCTCCGGGAGAGTAATGCTTCTAACTATCTGTGCTTTGATTCGTTATTGGGATACCAGTAATAGATTCCGATGGACATGGGAAGGTTTACTGTAACCTGTGGACCTTCATCTTGACGATGAAACACAGAAATTGCGTCGGAATTGAATACAACAGGCACCATGCTGACTTCTCTCCGGGAGAGTAATGTTTCTAACTACCTGTGCTTTGATTCGTTCCTGGGATGCCAGTAATAGATTCCGATGGACATGGGAAGGTTTACTGTAACCTGTGGACCTTCATCTTGACGATGAAACACAGAAATTGCGTCGGAATTGAATACAACAGGCACCATGCTGACTTCTCTCCGGGAGTGTAATGCTTCTAACTATCTGTGCTTTGATTCGTTCCTGGGATGCCAGTAATATATTCCGATGGACATGGGAAGGTTTACTGTAACCTGTGGACCTTCATCTTGACGATGAAACACAGAAATTGCGTCGGAATTGAATACAACAAGCACCATGCTGACTTCTCTCCGGCTGAGTAATGCTTCTAACTATCTGTGCTTTGATTCATTCCTGGGATTCCAGTAATTGATTCCGATGGACATGGGAAGGTTTCCTGTAACCTGTGGACCTTCATCTTGACGATGAAACACAGAAATTGCGTCGGAATTGAATACAACAGGCACCATGCTGACTTCTCTCCGGGAGAGTAATGCTTCTAACTATCTGTGCTTTGATTCGTTCCTGGGATGCCAGTAATAGATTCCGATGGACATGGGAAGGTTTACTGTAACCTGTGGACCTTCAACGTGACGATGAAACACAGAAATTGCGTCCGAATTGAACACAACAGGCACCATGCCGACTTCTGTCCGGGAGAGTAATGCTTCTAACTGTATGTGCTTTGATTCTTTCCTGGGATGCCAATAATAGATTCCGATGGACATGGGAAGGTTTACTGTAACCTGTGGACCTTCAACGTGACGATGAAGCACAGAAATTGCGTCGGAATTGAATACAACAGGCATCATGCTGACTTCTCTCCGGGAGAGTAATGCTTCTAACTATCTGTGCATTGTTTCTTTCCTGGGATGCCAGTAATATATTCCGATGGACATGGGAAGGTTTACTGTAACCTGTGGACCTTCATCTTGACGATGAAACACAGAATTTGCGTCGGAATTGAATACAACAGGCACCATGCCGACTTCTCTCCGGGAGAGTAATGCTTCCAACTATCTGTGCTTTGATTCGTTCCTGGGATTCCAGTAATAGTCTCCGATGGACACGGGAAGGTTTACTGTAACCTGTGGTCCTTCAACATGACGATGAAGCACAGAAATTGCGTCGGAATTGAATACAACAGGCACCATGCCGACTTCTCTCCGGGAGAGTAATGCTTCTAACTATCTGTGCTTTGATTCTTTCCTAGGATGCCAGTAATAGATTCCGATGGACATGGGAAGGTTTACTGTAACCTGTGGACCTATATCTTGACGATGAAACACAGAAATTGCGTCGGAATTGAATACAACAGGCACCATGCTGACTTCTCTCCGGGAGAGTAATGCTTCCAACTATCTGCGCTTTGATTCGTTCCTGGGATTCCAGTAATAGATTCCGATGGACATGGGAAGGTTTACTGTAACCTGTGGACATTCAACGTGACGATGAAGCACAGAAATTGCGTCGGAATTGAATACAACAGGCACCATGCCGACTTCTCTCCGGGAGAGTAATGCTTGTAACTATCTGCGCTTTGATTCGTTCCTGGGATTCCAGTAATAGATACCGATGGACATGGGAAGGTTTGCTGTAACCTTTGGACCTTCATCTTGACGATGAAGCACAGATATTGCGTCGGAATTGAATACAACAGGCACCATGCCGACTTCTGTCCGGGAGAGTAATGCTTCTCACTATCTGTGCTTTGATTCGTTCCTGGGATTCCAGTAATAGATTCCGATGGACATGGGAAGGCTTACTGTAATTTGTGGACCTTCATCTTGACGATGAAACACAGAAATTGCGTCGGAATTTAATACAACAGGCAACATGCTGACTTCTCTCCAGGAGAGTAATGCTTCTAACTGTCTCTGCCTTGATTCTTTCCTGGGATGCCAGTAATAGATTCCGATGGACATGGGAAGGTTTACTGTAACCTGTGGACCTTCATCTTGACGATGAAACACAGAAATTGTGTCGGAATTGAATAATCCAGGCACCATGCTGACTTTTTTCCGGGATAGTAATGCTTCTAACTATCTGTGCTTTGATTCTTTCCTGGAATGCCAGTAATATATTCCGATGGACATGGGAAGGTTTACTGTAACCTGTGGACCTTCATCCTGACGATGAAACACAGAAATTGCGTCGGAATTGAATACAACAGGCACCATGCTGACTTCTCTCCGGGAGAGTAATGCTTCTAACTATCTGTGCTTTGATTCGTTCCTGGGGTTCCAGTAATGGATTCCGATGGACATGGGAAGGTTTACTGTAACCTGCGGACCTTCATCTTGACGATGAAACACAGAAATTGCGTCGGAATTGAATACAACAGGCACCATGCTGACTTCTCTCCGGGAGAGTAATGCTTCTAACTATCTGTGCTTTGATTCGTTCCTGGGACGCCAGTAATATTTTCCGATGGACATGGGCAGGTTTACTGTAACCTGTGGACCTTCATCTTGACGATGAAACACAGAAATTGCGTCGGAATTGAGTACAACAGGCACCATGCTGACTTTTCTCCTTGAGAGTAATGCTTCTCACTATCTGTGCTTTGATTCGTTCCACGAATCCAGTAATAGATTCCGATGGACATGGGAAGGTTTACTGTAACCTGTGGACCTTCATCTTGACGATGAAATACAGAAATTGCGTCGGAATTGAATACAACAGTCACCATGCTGGCTTCTCTCCGGAAGAGTAATGCTTCTAGCTATCTGTGCTTTGATTCTTTCCTGGGATGCCAGTAATATATTCCGATGGACATGGGAAGGTTTACTGTAACCTGTGGACCTTCATCTTGACGATGAAACACAGAAATTGCGTCAGAATAGAATACAACAGGCACCATGCTGACTTCACTCCGGGAGAGTAATGCTTCTAACAATCTGTGCTTTGATTCGTTCCTGGGATGCCAGTAATATATTCCGATGGACATGGGAAGGTTTACTGTAACCTGTGGACCTTTATCTTGACGATGAAACACAGAAATTGCGTCGGAATTGAATACAACAGGCACCATGCCGACTTTTCTCCGGGAGAGTAATGCTTCCAACTATCTGTGCTTTGATTCGTTCCTGGGATTCCAGTAATAGTCTCCGATGGACACGGGAAGGTTTACTGTAACCTGTGGACCTTCATCTTGACGATGAAACACAGCAATTGCGTCGGAATTGAATACAACAGGCACCATGCTGACTTCTCTCCGGGAGAGTAATGCTTCTAACTATCTGTGCTTTGATTCGTTCCCGGGATGCCAGTAATATATTCCGATGGACATGGGAAGGTTTACTGTAACCTGTGGACCTTCATCTTGACGATGAAGCACAGAAATTGCGTCGGATATGAATACAAAAGACACCATGCCGACTTCTCTCCGGGAGAGTAATGCTTCTAACTATCTGTGCTTTGATTCGTTCCTGGGATTCCAGTAATAGATTCCGATGGACATGGGAATTTTTACTGTAACCTGTGGACCTTCATCTTGAAGATGAAACACAGAAATTGAGTCGGAATTTAATACAACAGGCAACATGCTGACTTCTCTCCAGGAGAGTAATGCTTCTAACTGTCTCTGCTTTGCGTCGGAAATGAATACAACAGGCACCATGCTGACTTATCACCGGGAGAGTAATGCTTCTAACTATCTGTGCTTTGATTCGTTCCTGGGACGCCAGTAATATTTTCCGATGGACATGGGCAGGTTTACTGTAACCTGTGGACCTTCATCTTGACGATGAAACACAGAAATTGCGTCGGAATTGAATACAACAGGCACCATGCTGACTTTTCTCCTTGAGAGTAATGCTTCTCACTATCTGTGCTTTGATTCTTTCCTGGAATGCCAGTAATATATTCCGATGGACATGGGAAGGTTTACTGTAACCTGTGGACCTTCATCCTGACGATGAAACACAGAAATTGCGTCGGAATTGAATACAACAGGCACCATGCTGACTTCTCTCCGGGAGAGTAATGCTTCTAACTATCTGTGCTTTGATTCGTTCCTGGGGTTCCAGTAATAGATTCCGATGGACATGGGAAGGTTTACTGTAACCTGCGGACCTTCATCTTGACGATGAAACACAGAAATTGCGTCGGAATTGAATACAACAGGCACCATGCTGACTTCTCTCCGGGAGAGTAATGCTTCTAACTATCTGTGCTTTGATTCGTTCCTGGGACGCCAGTAATATTTTCCGATGGACATGGGCAGGTTTACTGTAACCTGTGGACCTTCATCTTGACGATGAAACACAGAAATTGCGTCGGAATTGAGTACAACAGGCACCATGCTGACTTTTCTCCTTGAGAGTAATGCTTCTCACTATCTGTGCTTTGATTCGTTCCACGAATCCAGTAATAGATTCCGATGGACATGGGAAGGTTTACTGTAACCTGTGGACCTTCATCTTGACGATGAAATACAGAAATTGCGTCGGAATTGAATACAACAGTCACCATGCTGGCTTCTCTCCGGAAGAGTAATGCTTCTAGCTATCTGTGCTTTGATTCTTTCCTGGGATGCCAGTAATATATTCCGATGGACATGGGAAGGTTTACTGTAACCTGTGGACCTTCATCTTGACGATGAAACACAGAAATTGCGTCAGAATAGAATACAACAGGCACCATGCTGACTTCACTCCGGGAGAGTAATGCTTCTAACAATCTGTGCTTTGATTCGTTCCTGGGATGCCAGTAATATATTCCGATGGACATGGGAAGGTTTACTGTAACCTGTGGACCTTTATCTTGACGATGAAACACAGAAATTGCGTCGGAATTGAATACAACAGGCACCATGCCGACTTTTCTCCGGGAGAGTAATGCTTCCAACTATCTGTGCTTTGATTCGTTCCTGGGATTCCAGTAATAGTCTCCGATGGACACGGGAAGGTTTACTGTAACCTGTGGACCTTCATCTTGACGATGAAACACAGCAATTGCGTCGGAATTGAATACAACAGGCACCATGCTGACTTCTCTCCGGGAGAGTAATGCTTCTAACTATCTGTGCTTTGATTCGTTCCCGGGATGCCAGTAATATATTCCGATGGACATGGGAAGGTTTACTGTAACCTGTGGACCTTCATCTTGACGATGAAGCACAGAAATTGCGTCGGATATGAATACAAAAGACACCATGCCGACTTCTCTCCGGGAGAGTAATGCTTCTAACTATCTGTGCTTTGATTCGTTCCTGGGATTCCAGTAATAGATTCCGATGGACATGGGAATTTTTACTGTAACCTGTGGACCTTCATCTTGAAGATGAAACACAGAAATTGAGTCGGAATTTAATACAACAGGCAACATGCTGACTTCTCTCCAGGAGAGTAATGCTTCTAACTGTCTCTGCTTTGCGTCGGAAATGAATACAACAGGCACCATGCTGACTTATCACCGGGAGAGTAATGCTTCTAACTATCTGTGCTTTGATTCGTTCCTGGGACGCCAGTAATATTTTCCGATGGACATGGGCAGGTTTACTGTAACCTGTGGACCTTCATCTTGACGATGAAACACAGAAATTGCGTCGGAATTGAATACAACAGGCACCATGCTGACTTTTCTCCTTGAGAGTAATGCTTCTCACTATCTGTGCTTTGATTCGTTCCACGAATCCAGTAATAGATTCCGATGGACATGGGAAGGTTTACTGTAACCTGTGGACCTTCATCTTGACGATGAAATACAGAAATTGCGTCGGAATTGAATACAACAGTCACCATGCTGGCTTCTCTCCGGGAGAGTAATGCTTCTAGCTATCTGTGCTTTGATTCTTTCCTCGGATGCCAGTAATATATTCCGATGGACATGGGAAGGTTTACTGTAACCTGTGGACCTTCATCTTGACGATGAAACACAGAAATTGCGTCAGAATAGAATACAACAGGCACCATGCTGACTTCACTCCGGGAGAGTAATGCTTCTAACAATCTGTGCTTTGATTCGTTCCTGGGATGCCAGTAATATATTCCGATGGACATGGGAAGGTTTACTGTAACCTGTGGACCTTCATCTTGACGATGAAACACAGAAATTGCGTCGGAATTGAATACAACAGGCACCATGCCGACTTTTCTCCGGGAGAGTAATGCTTCCAACTATCTGTGCTTTGATTCGTTCCTGGGATTCCAGTAATAGTCTCCGATGGACACGGGAAGGTTACTGTAACCTGTGGACCTTCATCTTGACGATGAAACACAGCAATTGCGTCGGAATTGAATACAACAGGCACCATGCTGACTTCTCTCCGGGAGAGTAATGCTTCTAACTATCTGTGCTCTGATTCGTTCCCGGGATGCCAGTAATATATTCCGATGGACATGGGAAGGTTTACTGTAACCTGTGGACCTTCATCTTGACGATGAAATACAGAAATTGCGTCGGAATTGAATACAACAGTCACCATGCTGGCTTCTCTCCGGAAGAGTAATGCTTCTAGCTATCTGTGCTTTGATTCTTTCCTGGGATGCCAGTAATATATTCCGATGGACATGGGAAGGTTTACTGTAACCTGTGGACCTTCATCTTGACGATGAAACACAGAAATTGCGTCAGAATAGAATACAACAGGCACCATGCTGACTTCACTCCGGGAGAGTAATGCTTCTAACAATCTGTGCTTTGATTCGTTCCTGGGATGCCAGTAATATATTCCGATGGACATGGGAAGGTTTACTGTAACCTGTGGACCTTCATCTTGACGATGAAACACAGAAATTGCGTCGGAATTGAATACAACAGGCACCATGCCGACTTTTCTCCGGGAGAGTAATGCTTCCAACTATCTGTGCTTTGATTCGTTCCTGGGATTCCAGTAATAGTCTCCGATGGACACGGGAAGGTTTACTGTAACCTGTGGACCTTCATCTTGACGATGAAACACAGCAATTGCGTCGGAATTGAATACAACAGGCACCATGCTGACTTCTCTCCGGGAGAGTAATGCTTCTAACTATCTGTGCTTTGATTCGTTCCCGGGATGCCAGTAATATATTCCGATGGACATGGGAAGGTTTACTGTAACCTGTGGACCTTCATCTTGACGATGAAGCACAGAAATTGCGTCGGATATGAATACAAAAGACACCATGCCGACTTCTCTCCGGGAGAGTAATGCTTCTAACTATCTGTGCTTTGATTCGTTCCTGGGATTCCAGTAATAGATTCCGATGGACATGGGAATTTTTACTGTAACCTGTGGACCTTCATCTTGAAGATGAAACACAGAAATTGAGTCGGAATTTAATACAACAGGCAACATGCTGACTTCTCTCCAGGAGAGTAATGCTTCTAACTGTCTCTGCTTTGCGTCGGAAATGAATACAACAGGCACCATGCTGACTTATCACCGGGAGAGTAATGCTTCTAACTATCTGTGCTTTGATTCGTTCCTGGGACGCCAGTAATATTTTCCGATGGACATGGGCAGGTTTACTGTAACCTGTGGACCTTCATCTTGACGATGAAACACAGAAATTGCGTCGGAATTGAATACAACAGGCACCATGCTGACTTTTCTCCTTGAGAGTAATGCTTCTCACTATCTGTGCTTTGATTCGTTCCACGAATCCAGTAATAGATTCCGATGGACATGGGAAGGTTTACTGTAACCTGTGGACCTTCATCTTGACGATGAAATACAGAAATTGCGTCGGAATTGAATACAACAGTCACCATGCTGGCTTCTCTCCGGGAGAGTAATGCTTCTAGCTATCTGTGCTTTGATTCTTTCCTGGGATGCCAGTAATATATTCCGATGGACATGGGAAGGTTTACTGTAACCTGTGGACCTTCATCTTGACGATGAAACACAGAAATTGCGTCAGAATAGAATACAACAGGCACCATGCTGACTTCACTCCGGGAGAGTAATGCTTCTAACAATCTGTGCTTTGATTCGTTCTTGGGATGCCAGTAATATATTCCGATGGACATGGGAAGGTTTACTGTAACCTGTGGACCTTCATCTTGACGATGAAACACAGAAATTGCGTCGGAATTGAATACAACAGGCACCATGCCGACTTTTCTCCGGGAGAGTAATGCTTCCAACTATCTGTGCTTTGATTCGTTCCTGGGATTCCAGTAATAGTCTCCGATGGACACGGGAAGGTTTACTGTAACCTGTGGACCTTCATCTTGACGATGAAACACAGCAATTGCGTCGGAATTGAATACAACAGGCACCATGCTGACTTCTCTCCGGGAGAGTAATGCTTCTAACTATCTGTGCTTTGATTCGTTCCCGGGATGCCAGTAATATATTCCGATGGACATGGGAAGGTTTACTGTAACCTGTGGACCTTCATCTTGACGATGAAGCACAGAAATTGCGTCGGATATGAATACAACAGACACCATGCCGACTTCTCTCCGGGAGAGTAATGCTTCTAACTATCTGTGCTTTGATTCGTTCCTGGGATTCCAGTAATAGATTCCGATGGACATGGGAATTTTTACTGTAACCTGTGGACCTTCATCTTGAAGATGAAACACAGAAATTGAGTCGGAATTTAATACAACAGGCAACATGCTGACTTCTCTCCAGGAGAGTAATGCTTCTAACTGTCTCTACTTTGCGTCGGAAATGAATACAACAGGCACCATGCTGACTTATCACCGGGAGAGTAACGCTTCTAACTATCTGTGCTTTGATTCGTTCCTGGGATTCCAGTAATAGATTCCGATGGACATGGGAAGGTTTACTGTAACCTGTGGAACTTCATCTTGACGATGAAACACAGAAATTGCGTCGGAATTTAATACAACAGGCACCATGCTGACTTCTCTCCAGGAGAGTAATGCTTCTAACTGTCTCTGCCTTGATTCTTTCCTGGGATGCCAGTAATAGATTCCGATGGACATGGGAAGGTTTAATGTAACCTGTGGACCTTCATCTTGACGATGAAACACAGATATTGCGTCGGAATTGAATAATCCAGGCACCATGCTGACTTTTTTCCGGGAGAGTAATGCTTCTAACTATCTGTGCTTTGATCCTTTTCTGGAATGCCAGTAATATATTCCGATGGACATGGGAAGGTTTACTGTAACCTGTGGACCTTCATCCTGACGATGAAACACAGACATTGCGTCGGAATTGAATACAACAGGCACCATGCTGACTTCTCTCCGGGAGAGTAATGCTTCTAACTATCTGTGCTTTGATTCGTTCCTGGGATTCCAGTAATAGATTCCGATGGACATGGGAAGGTTTACTGTAACCTGTGGACATTCAACGTGACGATGAAGCACAGAAATTGCGTCGGAATTGAATACAACAGGCACCATGCCGACTTCTCTCCGGGAGAGTAATGCTTCTAACTATCTGTGCTTTGATTCGTTCCTGGGATTCCAGTAATAGATTCCGATGGACATGCGAAGGTTTACTGTAACCTTTGGACCTTCATCTTGACGATGAAGCACAGAAATTGCGTCGGATATGAATACAACAGGCACCATGCCGACTTCTCTCCGGGAGAGTAATGCTTCTATCTATCTGTGCTTTGATTCGTTCCTGGGATTCCAGTAATAGATTCCGATGGACATGGGAAGGTTTACTGCAACCTGTGGACCTTCATCTTGACGATGAAACACAGAAATTGCGTCGGAATTGAATACAACAGGCACCATGCTGACTTCTCTCCGGGAGAGTAATGCTTCTAACTATCTGTGCTTTGATTCGTTATTGGGATGCCAGTAATAGATTCCGATGGACATGGGAAGGTTTACTGTAACCTGTGGACCTTCATCTTGACGATGAAACACAGAAATTGCGTCGGAATTGAATACAACAGGCACCATGCTGACTTCTCTCCGGGAGAGTAATGTTTCTATCTACCTGTGCTTTGATTCGTTCCTGGGATGCCAGTAATAGATTCCGATGGACATGGGAAGGTTTACTGTAACCTGTGGACCTTCCTCTTGACGATGAAAGACAGAAATTGCGTCGGAATTGAATACAACAGGCACCATGCTGACTTCTCTCCGGGAGAGTAATGCTTCTAACTATCTGTGCTTTGATTCGTTCCTGGGATTCCAGTAATTGATTCCGATGGACATGGGAAGGTTTACTGTAACCTGTGGACCTTCATCTTGACGATGAAACACAGAAATTGCGTCGGAATTGAATACAACAGGCACCATGCTGACTTCTCTCCGGGAGAGTGATGCTTCTAACTATCTGTGCTTTGATTCGTTCCTGGGATGCCAGTAATAGATTCCGATGGACATGGGAAGGTTTACTGTAACCTGTGGACCTTCAACGTGACGATGAAACACAGAAATTGCGTCCGAATTGAATACAACAGGCACCATGCCGACTTCTGTCCGGGAGAGTAATGCTTCTAACTGTATCTGCTTTGATTCTTTCCTGGGATGCCAATAATAGATTCCGATGGACATGGGAAGGTTTACTGTAACCTGTGGACCTTCAACGTGACGATGAAGCACAGAAATTGCGTCGGAATTGAATACAACAGGCACCATGCTGACTTCTCTCCGGGAGAGTAATGCTTCTAACTATCTGTGTTTTGTTTCTTTCCTGGGATGCCAGTAATATATTCCGATGGACATGGGAAGGTTTACTGTAACCTGTGGACCTTCATCTTGACGATGAAACACAGAAATTGCGTCGGAATTGAATACAACAGGCACCATGCTGACTTCTCTCCGGGAGAGTAATGCTTCTAACTATCTGTGCTTTGATTCGTTATTGGGATACCAGTAATAGATTCCGATGGACATGGGAAGGTTTACTGTAACCTGTGGACCTTCATCTTGACGATGAAACACAGAAATTGCGTCGGAATTGAATAGAACAGGCACCATGCTGACTTCTCTCCGGGAGAGTAATGTTTCTAACTACCTGTGCTTTGATTCGTTCCTGGGATGCCAGTAATAGATTCCGATGGACATGGGAAGGTTTACTGTAACCTGTGGACCTTCATCTTGACGATGAAACACAGAAATTGCGTCGGAATTGAATACAACAGGCACCATGCTGACTTCTCTCCGGGAGTGTAATGCTTCTAACTATATGTGCTTTGATTCGTTCCTGGGATGCCAGTAATATATTCCGATGGACATGGGAAGGTTTACTGTAACCTGTGGACCTTTATCTTGACGATGAAACACAAAAATTGCGTCGGAATTGAATACAACAGGCACCATGCTGACTTCTCTCCGGGAGAGTAATGCTTCTAACTATCTGTGCTTTGATTCATTCCTGGGATTCCAGTAATTGATTCCGATGGACATGGGAAGGTTTACTGTAACCTGTGGACCTTCATCTTGACGATGAAACACAGAAATTGCGTCGGAATTGAATACAACAGGCACCATGCTGACTTCTCTCCGGGAGAGTAATGCTTCTAACTATCTGTGCTTTGATTCGTTCCTGGGATGCCAGTAATAGATTCCGATGGACATGGGAAGGTTTACTGTAACCTGTGGACCTTCAACGTGACGATGAAACACAGAAATTGCGTCCGAATTGAATACAACAGGCACCATGCCGACTTCTGTCCGGGAGAGTAATGCTTCTAACTGTATCTGCTTTGATTCTTTCCTGGGATGCCAATAATAGATTCCGATGGACATGGGAAGGTTTACTGTAACCTGGGGACCTTCAACGTGACGATGAAGCACAGAAATTGCGTCGGAATTGAATACAACAGGCACCATGCTGACTTCTCTCCGGGAGAGTAATTCTTCTAACTATCTGTGCATTGTTTCTTTCCTGGGATGCCAGTAATATATTCCGATGGACATGAGAAGGTTTACTGTAACCTGTGGACCTTCATCTTGACGATGAAACACAGAAATTGCGTCGGAATTGAATACAACAGGCACCATGCCGACTTCTCTCCGGGAGAGTAATGCTTCCAACTATCTGTGCTTTGATTCGTTCCTGGGATTCCAGTAATAGACTCCGATGGACATGGGAAGGTTTACTGTAACCTGTGGACCTTCATCTTGACGATGAAGCACAGAAATTGCGTCGGAATTGAATACAACAGGCACCATGCTGACTTCTCTCCGGGAGAGTAATGCTTCTAACTATCTGTGCTTTGATTCGTTCCTGGGATGCCAGTAATAGATTCCGATGGACATGGGAAGGTTTACTGTAACCTGTGGTCCTTCAACATGACGATGAAGCACAGAAATTGCGTCGGAATTGAATACAACAGGCACCATGCCGACTTCTCTCCGGGAGAGTAATGCTTCTAACTATCTGTGCTTTGATTCTTTCCTGGGATGCCAGTAATAGATTCCGATGGACATGGGAAGGTTTACTGTAACCTGTGGACCTTTATCTTGACGATGAAACACAGAAATTGCGTCGGAATTGAATACAACAGGCACCATGCTGACTTCTCTCCGGGAGAGTAATGTTTCTAACTATCTGCGCTTTGATTCGTTCCTGGGATTCCAGTAATAGATTCCGTTGGACATGGGAAGGTTTACTGTAACCTGTGGACATTCAACGTGACGATGAAGCACAGAAATTGCGTCGGAATTGAATACAACAGGCACCATGCCGACTTCTCTCCGGGAGAGTAATGCTTGTAACTATCTGCGCTTTGATTCGTTCCTGGGATTCCAGTAATAGATTCCGATGGACATGGGAAGGTTTACTGTAACCTTTGGACCTTCATCTTGACGATGAAGCACAGAAACTGCGTCGGATATGAATACAACAGGCACCATGCCGACTTCTCTCCGGGATAGTAATGCTTCTAACTATCTGTGCTTTGATTCGTTCCTGGGATTCCAGTAATATATTCCGATGAACATGGGAAGGTTTACTGTAACCTGTGGACCTTCATCTTGACGATGAAACACAGAAATTGCGTCGGAATTGAATACAACAGGCACCATGCTGACTTCTCTCCGCGAGAGTAATGCTTGTAACTATCTGTGCTTTGATTCGTTCCTGGGATTCCGGTAATAGATTCCGATGGACATGGGAATGTTTACTCTATCCTGTGGACCTTCGACGTGACGATGAAACACAGAAATTGCGTCGGAATTGAATACAACAGGCACCATGCCGACTTCTGTCCGGGAGAGTAATACTTCTAACTGTCTCTGCTTTGATTCTTTCCTGGGATGCCAGTAACAGATTCCGATGGACATGGGAAAGTTTACTGTAACCTGTGGGCCTTTTTCTTGACGATGAAACACAGAAATTGCGTCGGAATTGAATACAACAGGCACCATGCTGACTTCTCTCCGGGAGAGTAATGCTTCTAACTATCTGTGCTTTGATTCGTTCCTGGGATTCCAGTAATAGATTCCGATGAACATGGGAAGGTTTACTGTAACCTGTGGACCTTCAAAGTGACGATGAAGCACTGAAATTGCGTCGGAATTGAATGCAACAAGCACCATGCCGACTTCTCTCCGGGAGAGTAATGCTTCTAACTATCTGTGCTTTGATTCGTTCCTGGGATTCCAGTAATAGATTCCTATGGACATGGGAAGGTTTACTGTAACCTGTGGACCTTCATCTTGACGATGAAACACAGAAATTGCATCGGAATTTAATACAACAGGCAACATGCTGACTTCTCTCCAGGAGAGTAATGCTTCTAACTGTCTCTGCCTTGATTCTTTCCTGGGATGCCAGTAATAGATTCCGATGGACATGGGAAGGTTTACTGTAACCTGTGGACCTTCATCTTGACGATGAAACACAGATATTGCGTCGGAATTGAATAATACAGGCACCATGCTGACTTTTTTCCGGGATAGTAATGCTTCTAACTATCTGTGCTTTGATTCTTTCCTGGAATGCCAGTAATATATTCCGATGGACATGGGAAGGTTTACTGTAACCTGTGGACCTTCATCCTGACGATGAAACACAGAAATTGCGTCGGAATTGAATACAACAGGCACCATGCTGACTTCTCTCCGGGAGAGTAATGCTTCTAACTATCTGTGCTTTGATTCGTTCCTGGGATTCCAGTAATAGATTTCTATGGACATGGGAAGGTTTACTGTAACCTGTGGACCTTCATCTTGACGATGGAACACAGAAATTGCGTCGGAATTGAATACAACAGGCACCATGCTGACTTCTGTCCGGGAGAGTAATACTTCTAATTGTCTCTGCTTTGAATCGTTCCTGGGATGCCAGTAATAGATTCCGATGGACATGAGAAGGTTTACTGTAACCTGTGGACCTTCATCTTGACGATGAAGCACAGAAATTGCGTCGGAATTGAATACAACAGGCACCATGCTGACTTCTCTCCGGGAGAGTAATGCTTCTAACTATCTGTGCATTGTTTCTTTCCTGGGATGCCAGTAATATATTCCGATGGGCATGGGAAGGTTTACTGTAACCTGTGGACCTTCATCTTGACGATGAAACACAGAAATTGCGTCGGAATTGAATACAACAGGCACCATGCCGACTTCTCTCCGGGAGAGTAATGCTTCCAACTATCTGTGCTTTGATTCGTTCCTGGGATTCCAGTAATAGACTCCGATGGACATGGGAAGGTTTACTGTAACCTGTGGACCTTCATCTTGACGATGAAACACAGAAATTGCGTCGGTATTGAATACAACAGGCACCATGCTGACTTCTCTCCGGGAGAGTAATGCTTCTAACTATCTGTGCTTTGATTCGTTACTGGGATGCCAGTAATAGATTCCGATGGACATGGGAAGGTTTACTGTAACCTGTGGTCCTTCAACATGTCGATGAAGCACAGAAATTGCGTCGGAATTGAATACAACAGGCACCATGCCGACTTCTCTCCGGGAGAGTAATGCTTCTAACTATCTGTGCTTTGATTCTTTCCTGGGATGCCAGTAATAGATTCCGATGGACATGGGAAGGTTTACTGTAACCTGTGGACCTTTATCTTGACGATGAAACACAGAAATTGCGTCGGAATTGAATACAACAGGCACCATGCTGACTTCTCTCCGGGAGAGTAATGCTTCTAACTATCTGCGCTTTGATTCGTTCCTGGGATTCCAGTAATAGATTCCGATGGACATGGGAAGGTTTACTGTAACCTGTGGACATTCAACGTGACGATGAAGCACAGAAATTGCGTCGGAATTGAATACAACAGGCACCATGCCGACTTCTCTCCGGAAGAGTAATGCTTGTAACTATCTGCGCTTTGATTCGTTCCTGGGATTCCAGTAATAGATTCCGATGGACATGGGAAGGTTTACTGTAACCTTTGGACCTTCATCTTGACGATGAAGCACAGAAATTGCGTCGGATATGAATACAACAGGCACCATGCCGACTTCTCTCCGGGATAGTAATGCTTCTAACTATCTGTGCTTTGATTCGTTCCTGGGATTCCAGTGATAGATTCCGATGGACATGGGAAGGTTTACTGTAACCTGTGGACCTTCATCTTGACGATGAAACACAGAAATTGCGTCGGAATTTAATACCACAGGCACCATGCCGACTTCTGTCCGGGAGAGTAATGCTTCTAACTGTCTCTGCTTCGATTCTTTCCTGGGGTGCCAGTAATAGATTCCGATGGACATGGGAAGGTTTGCTGTAACCTGTGGACCTTCATCTTGACGATGAAGAACAGAAATTGCGTCGGAATTGAATACAACAGGCACCATGCTGACTTCTCTCCGCGAGAGTAATGCTTGTAACTATCTGTGCTTTGATTCGTTCCTGGGATTCCGGTAATAGATTCCGATGGACATGGGAATGTTTACTCTATCCTGTGGACCTTCAACGTGACGATGAAGCACTGAAATTGCGTCGGAATTGAATGCAACAAGCACCATGCCGACTTCTCTCCGGGAGAGTAATGCTTCTAACTATCTGTGCTTTGATTCGTTCCTGGGATTCCAGTAATAGATTCCGATGGACATGGGAAGGTTTACTGTAATCTTTGGACCTTCATCTTGACGATGAAGCACAGAAATTGCGTCGGATGTGAATACAACAGGCACCATGCCGACTTCTCTCCGGGAGAGTAATGCTTCTAACTATCTGTGCATTGATTCGTTCCTGGGATTCCAGTAATAAATTCCGATGGACATGGGAAGGTTTACTGTAACCTGTGGACCTTCATCTTGACGAT
Source organism: Schistocerca serialis cubense (assembly GCF_023864345.2). Classification (NCBI taxonomy): domain Eukaryota; kingdom Metazoa; phylum Arthropoda; class Insecta; order Orthoptera; family Acrididae; genus Schistocerca; species Schistocerca serialis. Next base: position 824,739,729 of record NC_064642.1, read on the forward strand.
GAATCACAGATATTGCGTCGGAATTGAATACAACAGGCACCATGCCGACTTCTGTCCGGGAGAGTAATACTTCTAACTGTCTCTGCTTTGATTCTTTCCTGGGATGGCAATAATAGTTTCCGACGGACATGGGAGGGTTTACTGTAACCTGTGGCCCTTCAACGTGACGATGAAGCACAGAAATTGCGTCGGAATTGAATACAACAAGCACCATGCCGACATCTCTCCGGGAGAGTAATGCTTCTAGCTATCTGTGCTTTGATTCGTTCCTGGGATTCCAGTAATAGATTTCTATGGACATGGGAAAGTTTACTGTAACCTGTGGACCTTCATCTTGACGATGGAACACAGAAATTGCGTCGGAATTGAATACAACAGGCACCATGCTGACTTCTGTCCGGGAGAGTAATACTTCTAATTGTCTCTGCTTTGAATCGTTCCTGGGATGCCAGTAATAGATTCCGATGGACATGAGAAGGTTTACTGTAACCTGTGGACCTTCATCTTGACGATGAAGCACAGAAATTGCGTCGGAAGTGAATACAGCAGGCACCATGCTGACTTCTCTCCGGGAGAGTAATGCTTTTAACTATCTGTGCTATGATTCGTTCCTGGGATTCCAGTAATAGATTTCGATGGACATGGGAAGGTTTACTGTAACCTGTGGACCTTCATCTTGACGATGAAACACAGAAATTGCGTCGGAATTGAATACAACAGGCACCATGCTGACTTCTGTCCGGGAGAGTAATACTTCTAACTGTCTCTGCTTTGATTCTTTCCTGGGATGCCAGTAATAGATTCCGATGGACATGGGTAGGTTTACTGTAACCTGTGGACCTTCATCTTGACGATGAAACACAGAAATTGCGTCGGAATTGAATACAACAGGCACCATGCTGACTTCTCTCCGGGAGAGTAATGCTTCTAACTATCTGTGCTTTGATTCGTTCCTGGGATTCCAGTAATAGATTTCGATGGACATGGGAAGGTTTACTGTAACCTGTGGACCTTCAACGTGACGATGAAGCACAGAAATTGCGTCAAAATTGAATACAACAGGCACCATGCCGACTTCTCTCCGGGAGAGTAATGCTTCTAACTATCTGTGCTTTGATTCGTTCCTGGGATTCCAGTAATAGATTCCGATGGGCATGGGAAGGTTTACTGTAACCTTTGGACCTTCATCTTGACGATGAAGCACAGAAATTGCGTCGAATATGAATACAACAGGGACCATGCCGACTTCTCTCCGGGAGAGTAATGCTTCTAACTATCTGTGCTTTGATTCGTTCCTGGGATTCCAGTAATAGATTCCGATGGACATGGGAAGGTTTACTGTAACCTGTGGACATTCATCTTGACGATGAAACACAGAAATTGCGTCGGAATTGAATACAACAGGAACCATGCCGACTTCTGTCCGGGAGAGTAATTCTTCTAACTGTCTCTGCTTTGATTCTTTCCTGGGATGCCAGTAACAGATTCCGATGGACATGGGAAGGTGTACTGTAACCTGTGGACCTTCATCTTGACGATGAAACACAGAAATTGCGTCGGAATTGAATACAGCAGGCAACATGCTGACTTCTCTCCGGGATAGTAATGCTTCTAACTATCTGTGCTTTGATTCGTTCCTGGGATTCCAGTAATAGATTCCGATGGACATGGGAAGGTTTACTGTAACCTGTGGACCTTCAACGTGACGATGAAACACAGAAATTGCGTCGGAATTGAATACAACAGGCACCATGCCGACTTCTGTCCGGGAGAGTAATGGTTCTAACTGTCTCTGCTTTGATTCTTTCCTGGGATGCCAATAATAGATTCCGATGGACATCGGAAGGTTGACTGTAACCTGTGGACCTTCAACGTGACGATGAAGCACAGAAATTGCGTCGGAATTGAATACAACAGGCACCATGCCGACATCTCTCCCGGAGAGTAATGCTTCTATCTATCTGTGCTTTGATTCGTTCCTGGGATTCCAGTAATAGATTTCGATGGACATGGGAAGGTTTACTGTAACCTGTGGACCTTCATCTTGGCGATGAAACACAGAAATTGCGTCGGAATTGAATACAACAGGCACCATGCTGACTTCTGTCCGGGAGAGTAATACTTCTAACTGTCTCTGCTTTGATTCTTACCTGGGATGCCAATAAAAGATTCCGATGGACATGAGAAGGTTTACTGTAACCTGTGGACCTTCGTCTTGACGATGAAGCACAGAAATTGCGTCGGAATTGAATACAGCAGGCACCATGCTGACTTCTCTCCGGGAGAGTAATGCTTTTAACTATCTGTGCTATGATTCGTTCCTGGGATTCCAGTAATAGATTCGGATGGACATGGGAAGGTTTACTGTAACCTGTGGACCTTCAACGTGACGATGAAACACAGAAATTGCGTCGGAATTGAATACAACAGGCACCATGCCGACTTCTGTCCAGGAGAGTAATGCTTCTAACTGTCTCTGCTTTGATTCTTTCCTGGGATGCCAGTAATAGATTCCGATGGAAATGGGAAGGTTTACTGTAACCTGTGGACCCTCAACGTGACGATGAAGCACAGAAATTCCGTCGGAATTGAATACTACAGGCACCATGCCGACATCTCTCCGGGAGAGTAATGCTTCTAACTATTTGTGCTTTGATTCGTTCCTTGGATTCCAGTAATAGATTTCGATGGACATGCGAAGGTTTACTGTAACCTGTGGACCTTCATCTTGACGATGAAACACAGAAATTGCGTCGGAATTGAATACAACAGGCACCATGCCGACTTCTGTCCGGGAGAGTAATACTTCTAACTGTCTCTGCTTTGATTCTTTCCTGGGATGCCAGTAATAGATTCCGATGGACATGAGAAGGTTTACTGTAACCTGTGGACCTTCATCTTGACGATGAAGCACAGAAAATGCGTCGGAATAGAATACAACAGGCACCATGCTGACTTCTCTCCGGGAGAGTAATGCTTTTAACTATCTGTGCTATGATTCGTTCCTGGGATTCCAGTAATAGATTCCGATGGACATGGGAAGGTTTACTGTAACCTGTGAACCTTCAACGTGACGATGAAACACAGAAATTGCGTCAGAGTCGAATACAACAGGCACCATGCCGACTTCTGTCCGGGAGAGTAATACTTCTAACTGTCTCTGCTTTGATTCTTTCCTGGGATGCCAGTAATAGATTCCGATGGACATGGGAAGGTTTACTGTAACCTGTGGACCTTCAACGTGACGATGAAGCACAGAAATGGCGTCGGAATTGAATACAACAGGCACCATGCTGACTTCTCTCCGGGAGAGTAATGCTTCTAACTATCTGTGCTTTGATTCTTTCCTGGGATGCCAGTAATAGATTCCTGTGGAACTTCAACGTGACGATGAAGCACAGAAATTGCGTCGGTATTGAATACAACAGGCACCATGCCGACTTCCCTCCAGGAGAGTAATGCTTCTAACTATCTGTGCTTTGATTCGTTCCTGGGATTCCAGTAATAGATTCCGATGGACATGGGAAGGTTTACTGGAACCTGTGGACCTTCAACGTGACGATGAAGCACAGACATTGCGTCGGAATTGAATACAACAGGCACCATGGTGACTTCTCTCCGGGAGAGTAATGCTTCTAACTGTCCCTGCTTTGATGCTTTCCTGGGATGCCAGTAATAGATTGCGATGGACATGGGAAGGTTTACTGTAACCTGTGGACCTTCATCTTGACGATGAAGCACAGAAATTGCGCCGGAATTGAATACAACAGGCACCATGCTGACTTCTCTCCGGGAGAGTAATGCTTCCAACTATGTGTGCTTTGATTCGTTCCTGGGATTCCAGTAATAGATTCCGATGGACATGGGAAGGTTTACTGTACCCTGTGGACCTTCAACGTGACGATGAAGCACAGACATTGCGTCGGAATTGAATACAACAGGCACCATGCCGACTTCTCTCCGGGAGAGTAATGTTTCTAGCTATCTGTGCTTTGATTCGTTCCTGGGATTCCAGTAATAGATTCCGATGGACATGGGAAGGTTTACTGTAACCTGTGGACCTTCATCTTCACGATGAAGCACAGAAATTGCGTCGGAATTGAATACAACAGGCACCATGCTGACTTCTCTCCGGGAGAGTAATGCTTCTAACTATCTGTGCTTTGATTCGTTCCTGGGATTCCAGTAATAGATTCCGATGGACATGGGAAGGTTTACTGTAACCTGTGGACCTTCAACGTGACGATGAAGCACAGAAATTGCGTCGGTATTGAATACAACAGGCACCATGCCGACTTCTCTCCGGGAGAGTAATGCTTCTAACTATCTGTGCTTTGATTCGTTCCTGGGATTCCAGTAATAAATTCCGATGGACGTGGGAGGGTTTACTGTAACCTGTGGACCTTCAACGTGACGATGAAGCACAGAAATTGCGACGGAATTGAATACAACAGGCACCATGCTATCTTCTCTCCGGGAGAGTAATGCTTCTAACTATCTGTGCTTTGATTCGTTCCTTGGATTCCAGTAATAGATTCCGATGGACATGGGAAGGTTTACTGTAACCTGCGGACCTTCATCTTGACGATGAAACACAGAAATTGCGTCGGAATTGAATACAACAGGCACCATGCCGACTTCTCTCCGGGAGAGTAGTGCTTCTAACTATCTGTGCATTGATTCTATCCTGGGATTCCAGTAATAGATTCCGATGGACATGGGAAAGTTTACTGTAATCTGTGGACCTTCAACTTGACGATGAAACACAGAAATTGCGTCAGAATCGAATACAACAGGCACCATGCCGACTTCTGTCCGGGAGAGTAATACTTCTAACTGTCTCTGCTTTGATTCTTTCCTGGGATGCCAGTAATAGATTCCCATGGACATGGGAAGGTTTACTGTAACCTGTGGACCTTCAACGTGACGATGAAACACAGAAATGGCGTCGGAATTGAATACAACAGGCACCATGCCGACTTCTCTCCGGGAGAGTAATGCTTGTAACTATCTGTGCTTTGATTCGTTCCTGGGATTCCAGTAATAGATTCCGATGGACATGGGAATGTTTACTGTATCCTGTGGACCTTCAACGTGATGATGAAACACAGAAATTGCGTCGGAATTGAATACAACATGCACCATGCCGACTTCTGTCCGGGAGAGTAATACTTCTAACTGTCTCTGCTTTGATTCTTTCCTGGGATACCAGTAATAGATTCCGATGGACATGGGAAGGTTTACTGTAACCTGTGGACCTTTATCTTGACGATGAAACACAGAAATTGCGTCGGAATTGAATACAACAGGCACCTTGCTGACTTCTCTCCGGGAGAGTAATGCTTCTAACTATCTGTGCTTTGATTCGTTCCTGGGATTCCAGTAATAGATTCCGATGGACATGGGAAGGTTTACTGTAACCTGTGGACCTTCATCTTGACGATGAAACACAGAAATTGCGTCGGAATTTAATACAACAGGCACCATGCCGACTTCTGTCCGGGAGAGTAATACTTCTAACTGTCTCTGCTTTGATTCTTTCCTGGGGTGCCAGTAATAGATTCCGATGGACATGGGAAGGTTTGCTGTAACCTGTGGACCTTCATCTTGACGATGAAGCACAGAAATTGCGTTGGAATTGAATACAACAGGCACCATGCCGTCTTCTGTCCGGGAGAGTAATACTTCTAACTGTCTCTGCTTTGATTCTTTCCTGGGATGCCAGTAATAGATTCCGATGGACATGAGAAGGTTTACTGTAACCTGTGGACCTTCATCTTGACGATGAAGCACAGAAATTGCGTCGGAATTGAATACAGCAGGCAACATGCTGACTTCTCTCCGGGATAGTAATGCTTCTAACTATCTGTGCTTAGATTCGTTCCTGGGATTCCAGTAATAGATTCCGATGGACATGGGAAGGTTTACTGTAACCTGTGGACCTTCAACGTGACGATGAAACACAGAAATTGCGTCGGAATTGAATACAACAGGCACCATGCCGACTTCTGTCCGGGAGAGTAATGCTTCTAACTGTCTCTGCTTTGATTCTTTCCTGGGATGCCAGTAATAGATTCCGGTGGACATGAGAAGGTTTACTGTAACCTGTGGACCTTCATCTTGACGATGAAGCACAGAAATTGCGTCGGAATTGAATACAGCAGGCACCATGCTGACTTCTCTCCGGGAGAGTAATGCTTTTAACTATCTGTGCTATGATTCGTTCCTGGGATTCCAGTAATAGATTTCGATGGACATGGGAAGGTTTACTGTAACCTGTGGACCTTCATCTTGACGATGAAACACAGAAATTGCGTCGGAATTGAATACAACAGGCACCATGCCGACTTCTGTCCGGGAGAGTAATACTTCTAACTGTCTCTGCTTTGATTCTTTCCTGGGATGCCAGTAATAGATTCCGATGGACATGAGAAGGTTTACTGTAACCTGTGGACCTTCATCTTGACGATGAAGCACAGAAATTGCGTCGGAATTGAATGCAGCCGGCACCATGCTGACTTCTCTCCGGGAGAGTAATGCTTTTAACTATCTGTGCTATGATTCGTTCCTGGGATTCCAGTATAGATTCCGATGGACATGGGAAGGTTTACTGTAACCTGTGGACCTTCAACGTGACGATGAAGCACAGAAATTGCGTCGGTATTGAATACAACAGGCACCATGCTGACTTCTCTCCGGGAGAGTAATGCTTCTAACTATCTGTGCTTTGATTCGTTCCTGGGATTCCAGTAATAGATTCCGATGGACATGGGAAGGATTACTGTAACCTGTGGACCTTCAACGTGACGATGAAGCACAGAAATTGCGTCGGAATTGAATACAACAGGCACCATGCCGACTTCTCTCCGGGAGAGTAATGCTTCTAACTATCTGTGCTTTGATTCGTTCCTGGGATTCCAGTAATAGATTCCGATGGACATGGGAAGGTTTACTGTAACCTGTGGACCTTCAACGTGACGATGAAGCACAGAAATTGCGTCGGAATTTAATACAACAGGCACCATGCCGACTTCTCTCCGGGAGAGTAATGCTTCTAACTATCTGTGCTTTGATTCGTTCCTGGGATTCCAGTAATAGATTCCGATGGACATGGGAAGGTTTACTGTAACCTGTGGACCTTCAACGTGACGATGAAGCACAGAAATTGCGTCGGAATTTAATACAACAGGCACCATGCTGACTTCTCTCCGGGAGAGTAATGCTTCTAACTATCTGTGCTTTGATTCGTTCCTGGGATTCCAGTAATAGATTCCGATGGACATGGGAAGGATTACTGTAACCTGTGGACCTTCAACGTGACGATGAAGCACAGAAAATGCGTCGGAATTGAATACAACAGGCACCATGCCGATTTCTCTCCGGGAGAGTAATGCTTCTAACTATCTGTGCTTTGATTCGTTCCTGGGATTCCAGTAATAGATTCCGATGGACATGGGAAGGTTTACTGTAACCTGTGGACCTTCAACGTGACGATGAAGCACAGAAATTGCGTCGGAATGGAGTACAACAGGCACCATGCCGACATCTCTCCGGGAGAGTAATGCTTCTAACTATCTGTGCTTTGATTCGTTCCTGGGATTCCAGTAATAGATTCCGATGGACATGGGAAGGTTTACTGTAACCTTTGGACCTTCATCTTGACGATGAAGCACAGAAATTGCGTCGAATATGAATACAACAGGCACCATGCCGACTTCTCTCCGGGAGGGTAATGCTTCTAACTATCTGTGCTTTGATTCGTTCCTGGGATTCCAGTAATAGATTCCGATGGACATGGGAAGGTTTACTGTAACCTGTAGACCTTCATCTTGACGATGAAACACAGAAATTGCGTCGGAATTGAATACAACAGGCACCATGGCGACTTCTGTCCGGGAGAGTAATACTTCTAACGGTCTCTGCTTCGATTCTTTCCTGGGGTGCCAGTAATAGATTCCAATGGACATGGGAAGGTTTGCTGTAACCTGTGGACCTTCATTTTGACGATGAAGAACAGAAATTGCGTCGGAATTGAATACAACAGGCACCATGCTGACTTCTCTCCGGGAGAGTAATGCTTGTAACTATCTGTGCTTTGATTCGTTCCTGGGATTCCAGTAATAGATTCCGATGGACATGGGAAGGTTTACTGTATCCTGTGGACCTTCAACGTGACGATGAAACACAGAAATTGCGTCGGAATTGAATACAACAGGCACCATGCCGACTTCTGTCCGGGGGAGTAATACTTCTAACTGTCTCTGCTTTTGATTCTTTCCTGGGATGCCAGTAACAGATTCCGATGGACATGGGAAGGTGTACTGTAATTTGTGGACCTTCATCTTGACGATGAAGCACAGAAATTGCGTCGGAATTGAATACAGCAGGCAACATGCTGACTTCTCTCCGGGATAGTAATGCTTCTAACTATCTGTGCTTTGATTCGTTCCTGGGATTCCAGTAATAGATTCCGATGGACATGGGAATGTTTACTGTAACCTGTGGACCTTCAACGTGACGATGAAACACAGAAATTGCGTCGGAATTGAATACAACAGGCACCATGCCGACTTCTGTCCGGGAGAGTTATGCTTCTAACTGTCTCTGCTTTGATTCTTTCCTGGGATGCCAATAATAGATTCCGATGGACATGGGAAGGTTTACTGTAACCTGTGGACCTTCAACGTGACGATGAAGCACAGAAATTGCGTCGGAATTGAATACAACAGGCACCATGCCGACATCTCTCCGGGAGAGTAATGCTTCTAACTATCTGTGCTTTGATTCGTTCCTGGGATTCCAGTAATAGATTTCGATGGACAAGGGAAGGTTTACTGTAACCTGTGGACCTTCATCTTGACGATGGAACACAGAAATTGCGTCGGAATTGAATACAACAGGCACGATGCTGACTTCTGTCCGGGAGAGTAATACTTCTAACTGTCTCTGCTTTGATTCTTTCCTGGGATGCCAGTAATAGATTCCGATGGACATGAGAAGGTTTACTGTAACCTGTGGACCTTCATCGTGACGATGAAGCACAGAAATTGCGTCGGAATTGAATTCAGCAGGCACCATGCTGACTTCTCTCCGGGAGAGTAATGCTTTTAACTATCTGTGCTATGATTCGTTCCTGGGATTCCAGTATAGATTCCGATGGACATGGGAAGGTTTACTGTAACCTGTGGAAATTCAACGTGACGATGAAGCACAGAAATTGCGTCGGAATTGAATACAACAGGCACCATGCTGACTTCTCTCCGGGAGAGTAATGCTTCTAACTATCTGTGCTTTGATTCGTTCCTGGGATTCCAGTAATAGATTCCGATGGACATGGGACGGTTTACTGTAACCTGTGGACCTTCAACGTGACGATGAAGCACAGAAATTGCGTCGGAATTGAATACAACAGGCACCATGCCGACTTCTCTCCGGGAGAGTAATGCTTCTAACTATCTGTGCTTTGATTCGTTCCTGGGATTCCAGTAATAGATTCCGATGGACATGGAAAGGTTTACTGTAACCTGTGGACCGTCAACGTGACGATGAAGCACAGAAATTGCGTCGGAAGTTAATACAACAGGCACCATGCCGACTTCTCTCCGGGAGAGTTATGCTTCTAACTGTCTCTGCTTTGATTCTTTCCTGGGAAGCCAGTAATAGATTCCGATGGACATGGGAAGGTTTACTGTAACCTGTGGACCTTCAACGTGACGATGAAGCACAGAAATTGCGTCGGAATGGAATACAACAGGCACCATGCCGACCTCTCTCCGGGAGAGTAATGCTTCTAACTATCTGTGCTTTGTGTCGTTCCTGGGATTCCAGTAATAGGTTTCGATGGACATGGGAAGGTTCACTGTAACCTGTGGACCTTCATCTTGACGATGAAACACAGAAATTGCGTCGGAATTGAATACAACAGGCACCATGCTGACTTCTGTCCGAGAGAGTAATACTTCTAACTGTCTCTGCTTTGATTCCTTCCTGGGATGCCAGTAATAGATTCCGATGGACATGAGAAGGTTTACTGTAACCTGTGGACCTTCATCTTGACGATGAAGCACAGAAATTGCGTCGGATTTGAATACAGCAGGCACCATGCTGGCTTCTCTCCGGGAGAGTAATGCTTTTAACTATCTGTGCTATGATTCGTTCCTGGGATTCCAGTATAGATTCCGATGGACATGGGAAGGTTTACTGTAACCTGTGGACCTTCAACGTGACGATGAAGCACAGAAATTGCGTCGGAATTGAATACAACAGGCACCATGCCGACTTCTCTCCGGGAGAGTAATGCTTCTAACTATCTGTGCTTTGATTCGTTCCTGGGATTCCAGTAATAGATTCCGATGGACATGGGAAGGTTTACTGTAACCTTTGGACCTTCATCTTGACGATGAAGCACAGAAATTGCGTCGTATATGAATACAACAGGCACCATGCCGACTTCTCCCCGGGAGAGTAATGCTTCTAACTATCTGTGCTTTGATTCGTTCCTGGGATTCCAGTAATAGATTCCGATGGACATGGGAAGGTTTACTGTAACCTGTGGACCTTCATCTTGACGATGAAACTCAGAAATTGCGTCGGAATTGAATACAACAGGCACCATGGCGACTTCTGTCCGGGAGAGTAATACTTCTAACTGTCTCTGCTTTGATTCTTTCCTGGGGTGCCAGTAATAGATTCCGATGGACATGGGAAGGTTTGCTGTAACCTGTGGACCTTCATCTTGACGATGAAGCACATAAATTGCGTCGGAATTGAATACAACAGGCACCATGCTGACTTCTCTCCGGGAGAGTAATGCTTGTAACTATCTGTGCTTTGATTCGTTCCTGGGATTCCAGTAATAGATTCCGATGGACATGGGAATGTTTACTGTATCCTGTGGACCTTCAACGTGACGATGAAACACAGAAATTGCGTCGGAATTGAATACAACAGGCACCATGCCGACTTCTGTCCGGGAGAGTAATACTTCTAACTGTCTCTGCTTTGATTCTTTCCTGGGATGCCAGTAACAGATTCCAATGGACATGGGAAGGTGTACTGTAATTTGTGGACCTTCATCTTGACGATGAAGCACAGAAATTGCGTCGGAATTGAATACAGCAGGCAACATGCTGACTTCTCTCCGGGATAGTAATGCTTCTAACTATCTGTGCTTTGATTCGTTCCTGGGATTCCAGTAATAGATTCCGATGGACATGGGAAGGTTTACTGTAACCTGTGGACCTTCAACGTGTCGATGAAACACAGAAATTGCGTCGGAATTGAATACAACAGGCACCATGCCGACTTCTGTCCGGGAGAGTAATGCTTCTAACTGTCTCTGCTTTGATTCTTTCCTGGGATGCCAATAATAGATTCCGATGGACATGGGAAGGTTTACTGTAACCTGTGACCTTCAACGTGACGATGAAGCACAGAAATTGCGTCGGAATTGAATACAACAGGCACCATGCCGACATCTCTCCGGGAGAGTAATGCTTCTAACTATCTGTGCTTTGATTCGTTCCTGGGATTCCAGTAATAGATTCCGATGGACATGAGAAGGTTTACTGTAACCTGTGGACCTTCATCTTGACGATGAAGCACAGAAATTGCGTCGGAATTGAATACAGCAGGCACCATGCTGACTTCTCTCCGGGAGAGTAATGCTTTTAACTATCTATGCTATGATTCGTTCCTGGGATTCCAGTAATAGATTTCGATGGACATGGGAAGGTTTACTGTAACCTGTGGACCTTCATCTTGTTTATGAAACACAGAAATTGCGTCGGAAATGAATACAACAGGCACCATGCTGACTTCTGTCCGGGAGAGTAATACTTCTAACTGTCTCTGCTTTGATTCTTTCCTGGGATGCCAGTAATAGATTCCGATGGACATGAGATGGTTTACTGTAACCTGTGGACCTTCATCTTGACGATGAAGCACAGAAATTGCGTCGGAATTGAATACAGCAGGCACCACGCTGACTTCTCTCCGGGAGAGTAATGCTTTTAACTATCTGTGCTATGATTCGTTCCTGGGATTCCAGTATAGATTCCGATGGACATGGGAAGGTTTACTGTAACCTGTGGACCTTCAACGTGACGATGAAGCACAGAAATTGCGTCGGAATTGAATACAACAGGCACCATGCTGACTTCTCTCCGGGAGAGTAATGCTTCTAACTATCTGTGCTTTGATTCGTTCCTGGGATTCCAGTAATAGATTCCGATGGACATGGGAAGGTTTACTGTAACCTGTGGACTTTCAACGTGACGATGAAGCACAGAAATTGCGTCGGAATTGAATACAACAGGCACCATGCCGACTTCTCTCCGGGAGAGTAATGTTTCTATCTATCTGTGCTTTGATTCGTTCCTGGGTTTCCAGTAATATATTCCGATGGACATGGGAAGGTTTACTGTAACCTGTGGACCTTCAACGTGACGATGAAGCACAGAAATTGCGTCGGAATTTAATACAACAGGCACCATGCCGACTTCTCTCCGGGAGAGTAATGCTTCTAACTATCTGTGCTTTGATTCGTTCCTGGGATTCCAGTAATAGATTCCGATGGACATGGGAAGGTTTACTGTAACCTTTGGACCTTCATCTTGACGATGAAGCACAGAAATTGCGTCGGAATTGAGTACAGCAGGCAACATGCTGACTTCTCTCCGGGATAGTAATGCTTCTAACTATCTGTGCTTTGATTCGTTCCTGGGATTCCAGTAATAGATTCCGATGGACATGGGAAGGTTTACTGTAACCTGTGGACCTTCAACGTGACGATGAAACACAGAAATTGCGTCGGAATTGAATACAACAGGCACCATGCCGACTTCTGTCCGGGAGAGTAATGCTTCTAACTGTCTCTGCTTTGTTTCTTTCCTGGGATGCCAATAATAGATTCCGCTGGACATGGGAAGGTTTACTGTAACCTGTGGACCTTCAACGTGACGATGAAGCACAGAAATTGCGTCGGAATGGAATACAACAGGCACCATGCCGACATCTCTCCGGGAGAGTAATGCTTCTAACTATCTGTGCTTTGATTCGTTCCTGGGATTCCAGTAATAGATTTCGATGGACATGGGGAGGTTTACTGTAACCTGTGGACCTTCATCTTGACGATGGAACACAGAAATTGCGTCGGAATTGAATACAACAGGCACCATGCTGACTTCTGTCCGGGAGAGTAATACTTCTAACTGTCTCTGCTTTGATTCCTTCCTGGGATGCCAGTAATAGATTCCGATGGACATGAGAAGGTTTACTGTAACCTGTGGACCTTCATCTTGACGTTGAAGCACAGAAATTGCGTCGGAATTGAATACAGCAGGCACCATGCTGACTTCTCTCCGGGAGAGTAATGCTTTTAACTATGTGTGCTATGATTCGTTCCTGGGATTCCAGTAATAGATTTCGATGGACATGGGAAGGTTTACTGTAACCTGTGGACCTTCATCTTGACGATGAAAAACAGAAATTGCGTCGGAATTGAATACAACAGGCACCATGCTGACTTCTGTCCGGGAGAGTAATACTTCTAACTGTCTCTGCTTTGATTCTTTCCTGGGATGCCAGTAATAGATTCCGATGGACATGAGAAGGTTTACTGTAACCTGTGGACCTTCATCTTGACGATGAAGCACAGAAATTGCGTCGGAATTGAATACAGCAGGCACCATGCTGACTTCTCTCCGGGAGAGTAATGCTTTTAACTATCTGTGCTAAGATTCGTTCCTGGGATTCCAGTATAGATTCCGATGGACATGGGAAGGTTTACTGTAACCTGTGGACCTTCAACGTGACGATGAAGCACAGAAATTGCGTCGGAATTGAATACAACAGGCACCATGCCGACTTCTCTCCGGGAGAGTAATGCTTCTAACTATCTGTGCTCTGATTCGTTCCTGGGATTCCAGTAATAGATTCCGATGGACATGGGAAGGTTTACTGTAACCTTTGGACCTTCATCTTGACGATGAAGCACAGAAATTGCGTCGAATATGAATACAACAGGCACCATGCCGACTTCTCTCCGGGAGGGTAAGGCTTCTAACTATCTGTGCTTTGATTCGTTCCTGGGATTCCAGTAATAGATTCCGATGGACATGGGAAGGTTTACTGTAACCTGTGGACCTTCATCTTGACGATGAAACACAGGAATTGCGTCGGAATTGAATACAACAGGCACCATGGCGACTTCTGTCCGGGAGAGTAATACTTCTAACTGTCTCTGCTTTGATTCTTTCCTGGGGTGCCAGTAATAGATTCCGATGGACATGGGAAGGTTTGCTGTAACCTGTGGACCTTCATCTTGACGATGAAGCACAGAAATTGCGTCGGAATTGAATACAACAGGCACCATGCTGACTTCTCTCCGGGAGAGTAATGCTTGTAACTATCTGTGCTTTGATTCGTTCCTGGGATTCCAGTAATAGATTCCGATGGACATGGGAATGTTTACTGTATCCTGTGGACCTTCAACGTGACGATGAAACACAGAAATTGCGTCGGAATTGAATACAACAGGCACCATGCCGACTTCTGTCCGGGAGAGTAATACTTCTAACTGTCTCTGCTTTGATTCTTTCCTGGGATGCCAGTAACAGATTCCAATGGACATGGGAAGGTGTACTGTAATTTGTGGACCTTCATCTTGACGATGAAGCACAGAAATTGCGTCGGAATTGAATACAGCAGGCAACATGCTGACTTCTCTCCGGGATAGAAATGCTTCTAACTATCTGTGCTTTGATTCGTTCCTGGGATTCCAGTAATAGATTCCGATGGACATGGGAAGGTTTACTGTAACCTGTGGACCTTCAACGTGTCGATGAAACACAGAAATTGCGTCGGAATTGAATACAACAGGCACCATGCCGACTTCTGTCCGGGAGAGTAATGCTTCTAACTGTCTCTGCTTTGATTCTTTCCTGGGATGCCAATAATAGATTCCGATGGACATGGGAAGGTTTACTGTAACCTGTGGACCTTCAACGTGACGATGAAGCACAGAAATTGCGTCGGAATTGAATACAACAGGCACCATGCCGACATCTCTCCGGGAGAGTAATGCTTCTAACTATCTGTGCTTTGATTCGTTCCTGGGATTCCAGTAATAGATTCCGATGGACATGAGAAGGTTTACTGTAACCTGTGAACCTTCATCTTGACAATGAAGCACAGAAATTGCGTCGGAATTGAATACAGCAGGCACCATGCTGACTTCTCTCCGGGAGAGTAATGCTTTTAACTATCTGTGCTATGATTCGTTCCTGGGATTCCAGTAATAGATTTCGATGGACATGGGAAGGTTTACTGTAACCTGTGGACCTTCATCTTGACGATGAAACACAGAAATTGCGTCGGAAATGAATACAACAGGCACCATGCTGACTTCTGTCCGGGAGAGTAATACTTCTAACTGTCTCTGCTTTGATTCTTTCCTGGGATGCCAGTAATAGATTCCGATGGACATGAGATGGTTTACTGTAACCTGTGGACCTTCATCTTGACGATGAAGCACAGAAATTGCGTCGGAATTGAATACAGCAGGCACCATGCTGACTTCTCTCCGGGAGAGTAATGCTTTTAACTATCTGTGCTATGATTCGTTCCTGGGATTCCAGTATAGATTCCGATGGACATGGGAAGGTTTACTGTAACCTGTGGACCTTCATCTTGACGATGAAGCACAGAAATTGCGTCGGAATTGAATACAACAGGCACCATGCTGACTTCTCTCCGGGAGAGTAATGCTTCTAACTATCTGTGCTTTGATTCGTTCCTGGGATTCCAGTAATAGATTCCGATGGACATGGGAAGGTTTACTGTAACCTGTGGACCTTCATCTTGACGATGAAGCACAGAAATTGCGTCGGAATTGAATACAACAGGCACCATGCTGACTTCTCTCCGGGAGAGTAATGCTTCTAACTATCTGTGCTTTGATTCTTTCCTGGGATGGCAGTAATAGATTCCTGTGGAACTTCAACGTGACGATGAAGCACAGAAATTGCGTCGGAATTGAATACAAAAGGCACCATGCCGACTTCTCTCCGGGAGAGTAATGTTTCTAACTATCTGTGCTTTGATTCGTTCCTGGGATTCCAGTAATAGATTCCGATGGACATGGGAAGGTTTACTGTAACCTGTGGACCTTCATCTTCACGATGAAGCACAGAAATTGCGTCGGAATTGAATACAACAGGCACCATGCTGACTTCTCTCCGGGAGAGTAATGCTTCTAACTATCTGTGCTTTGATTCGTTCCTGGGATTCCAGTAATAGATTCCGATGGACATGGGAAGGTTTACTGTAACCTGTGGACCTTCAACGTGACGATGAAGCACAGAAATTGCGTCGGTATTGAATACAACAGGCACCATGCCGACTTCTCTCCGGGAGAGTAATGCTTCTAACTATCTGTGCTTTGATTCGTTCCTGGGATTCCAGTAATAAATTCCGATGGACGTGGGAGGGTTTACTGTAACCTGTGGACCTTCAACGTGACGATGAAGCACAGAAATTGCGACGGAATTGAATACAACAGGCACCATGCTATCTTCTCTCCGGGAGAGTAATGCTTCTAACTATCTGTGCTTTGATTCGTTCCTGGGATTCCAGTAATAGATTCCGATGGACATGGGAAGGTTTACTGTAACCTGCGGACCTTCATCTTGACGATGAAACACAGAAATTGCGTCGGAATTGAATACAACAGGCACCATGCCGACTTCTCTCCGGGAGAGTAGTGCTTCTAACTATCTGTGCATTGATTCTATCCTGGGATTCCAGTAATAGATTCCGATGGACATGGGAAAGTTTACTGTAATCTGTGGACCTTCAACTTGACGATGAAACACAGAAATTGCGTCAGAATCGAATACAACAGGCACCATGCCGACTTCTGTCCGGGAGAGTAATACTTCTAACTGTCTCTGCTTTGATTCTTTCCTGGGATGCCAGTAATAGATTCCCATGGACATGGGAAGGTTTACTGTAACCTGTGGACCTTCAACGTGACGATGAAGCACAGAAATTGCGTCGGAAGTTAATACAACAGGCACCATGCCGACTTCTCTCCGGGAGAGTTATGCTTCTAACTGTCTCTGCTTTGATTCTTTCCTGGGAAGCCAGTAATAGATTCCGATGGACATGGGAAGGTTTACTGTAACCTGTGGACCTTCAACGTGACGATGAAGCACAGAAATTGCGTCGGAATGGAATACAACAGGCACCATGCCGACCTCTCTCCGGGAGAGTAATGCTTCTAACTATCTGTGCTTTGTGTCGTTCCTGGGATTCCAGTAATAGGTTTCGATGGACATGGGAAGGTTCACTGTAACCTGTGGACCTTCATCTTGACGATGAAACACAGAAATTGCGTCGGAATTGAATACAACAGGCACCATGCTGACTTCTGTCCGAGAGAGTAATACTTCTAACTGTCTCTGCTTTGATTCTTTCCTGGGATGCCAGTAATAGATTCCGATGGACATGAGAAGGTTTACTGTAACCTGTGGACCTTCATCTTGACGATGAAGCACAGAAATTGCGTCGGATTTGAATACAGCAGGCACCATGCTGGCTTCTCTCCGGGAGAGTAATGCTTTTAACTATCTGTGCTATGATTCGTTCCTGGGATTCCAGTATAGATTCCGATGGACATGGGAAGGTTTACTGTAACCTGTGGACCTTCAACGTGACGATGAAGCACAGAAATTGCGTCGGAATTGAATACAACAGGCACCATGCCGACTTCTCTCCGGGAGAGTAATGCTTCTAACTATCTGTGCTTTGATTCGTTCCTGGGATTCCAGTAATAGATTCCGATGGACATGGGAAGGTTTACTGTAACCTTTGGACCTTCATCTTGACGATGAAGCACAGAAATTGCGTCGTATATGAATACAACAGGCACCATGCCGACTTCTCCCCGGGAGAGTAATGCTTCTAACTATCTGTGCTTTGATTCGTTCCTGGGATTCCAGTAATAGATTCCGATGGACATGGGAAGGTTTACTGTAACCTGTGGACCTTCATCTTGACGATGAAACTCAGAAATTGCGTCGGAATTGAATACAACAGGCACCATGGCGACTTCTGTCCGGGAGAGTAATACTTCTAACTGTCTCTGCTTTGATTCTTTCCTGGGGTGCCAGTAATAGATTCCGATGGACATGGGAAGGTTTGCTGTAACCTGTGGACCTTCATCTTGACGATGAAGCACATAAATTGCGTCGGAATTGAATACAACAGGCACCATGCTGACTTCTCTCCGGGAGAGTAATGCTTGTAACTATCTGTGCTTTGATTCGTTCCTGGGATTCCAGTAATAGATTCCGATGGACATGGGAATGTTTACTGTATCCTGTGGACCTTCAACGTGACGATGAAACACAGAAATTGCGTCGGAATTGAATACAACAGGCACCATGCCGACTTCTGTCCGGGAGAGTAATACTTCTAACTGTCTCTGCTTTGATTCTTTCCTGGGATGCCAGTAACAGATTCCAATGGACATGGGAAGGTGTACTGTAATTTGTGGACCTTCATCTTGACGATGAAGCACAGAAATTGCGTCGGAATTGAATACAGCAGGCAACATGCTGACTTCTCTCCGGGATAGTAATGCTTCTAACTATCTGTGCTTTGATTCGTTCCTGGGATTCCAGTAATAGATTCCGATGGACATGGGAAGGTTTACTGTAACCTGTGGACCTTCAACGTGTCGATGAAACACAGAAATTGCGTCGGAATTGAATACAACAGGCACCATGCCGACTTCTGTCCGGGAGAGTAATGCTTCTAACTGTCTCTGCTTTGATTCTTTCCTGGGATGCCAATAATAGATTCCGATGGACATGGGAAGGTTTACTGTAACCTGTGACCTTCAACGTGACGATGAAGCACAGAAATTGCGTCGGAATTGAATACAACAGGCACCATGCCGACATCTCTCCGGGAGAGTAATGCTTCTAACTATCTGTGCTTTGATTCGTTCCTGGGATTCCAGTAATAGATTCCGATGGACATGAGAAGGTTTACTGTAACCTGTGGACCTTCATCTTGACGATGAAGCACAGAAATTGCGTCGGAATTGAATACAGCAGGCACCATGCTGACTTCTCTCCGGGAGAGTAATGCTTTTAACTATCTATGCTATGATTCGTTCCTGGGATTCCAGTAATAGATTTCGATGGACATGGGAAGGTTTACTGTAACCTGTGGACCTTCATCTTGTTTATGAAACACAGAAATTGCGTCGGAAATGAATACAACAGGCACCATGCTGACTTCTGTCCGGGAGAGTAATACTTCTAACTGTCTCTGCTTTGATTCTTTCCTGGGATGCCAGTAATAGATTCCGATGGACATGAGATGGTTTACTGTAACCTGTGGACCTTCATCTTGACGATGAAGCACAGAAATTGCGTCGGAATTGAATACAGCAGGCACCATGCTGACTTCTCTCCGGGAGAGTAATGCTTTTAACTATCTGTGCTATGATTCGTTCCTGGGATTCCAGTATAGATTCCGATGGACATGGGAAGGTTTACTGTAACCTGTGGACCTTCAACGTGACGATGAAGCACAGAAATTGCGTCGGAATTGAATACAACAGGCACCATGCTGACTTCTCTCCGGGAGAGTAATGCTTCTAACTATCTGTGCTTTGATTCGTTCCTGGGATTCCAGTAATAGATTCCGATGGACATGGGAAGGTTTACTGTAACCTGTGGACTTTCAACGTGACGATGAAGCACAGAAATTGCGTCGGAATTGAATACAACAGGCACCATGCCGACTTCTCTCCGGGAGAGTAATGTTTCTATCTATCTGTGCTTTGATTCGTTCCTGGGTTTCCAGTAATAGATTCCGATGGACATGGGAAGGTTTACTGTAACCTGTGGACCTTCAACGTGACGATGAAGCACAGAAATTGCGTCGGAATTTAATACAACAGGCACCATGCCGACTTCTCTCCGGGAGAGTAATGCTTCTAACTATCTGTGCTTTGATTCGTTCCTGGGATTCCAGTAATAGATTCCGATGGACATGGGAAGGTTTACTGTAACCTTTGGACCTTCATCTTGACGATGAAGCACAGAAATTGCGTCGGAATTGAGTACAGCAGGCAACATGCTGACTTCTCTCCGGGATAGTAATGCTTCTAACTATCTGTGCTTTGATTCGTTCCTGGGATTCCAGTAATAGATTCCGATGGACATGGGAAGGTTTACTGTAACCTGTGGACCTTCAACGTGACGATGAAACACAGAAATTGCGTCGGAATTGAATACAACAGGCACCATGCCGACTTCTGTCCGGGAGAGTAATGCTTCTAACTGTCTCTGCTTTGTTTCTTTCCTGGGATGCCAATAATAGATTCCGATGGACATGGGAAGGTTTACTGTAACCTGTGGACCTTCAACGTGACGATGAAGCACAGAAATTGCGTCGGAATGGAATACAACAGGCACCATGCCGACATCTCTCCGGGAGAGTAATGCTTCTAACTATCTGTGCTTTGATTCGTTCCTGGGATTCCAGTAATAGATTTCGATGGACATGGGGAGGTTTACTGTAACCTGTGGACCTTCATCTTGACGATGGAACACAGAAATTGCGTCGGAATTGAATACAACAGGCACCATGCTGACTTCTGTCCGGGAGAGTAATACTTCTAACTGTCTCTGCTTTGATTCCTTCCTGGGATGCCAGTAATAGATTCCGATGGACATGAGAAGGTTTACTGTAACCTGTGGACCTTCATCTTGACGTTGAAGCACAGAAATTGCGTCGGAATTGAATACAGCAGGCACCATGCTGACTTCTCTCCGGGAGAGTAATGCTTTTAACTATGTGTGCTATGATTCGTTCCTGGGATTCCAGTAATAGATTTCGATGGACATGGGAAGGTTTACTGTAACCTGTGGACCTTCATCTTGACGATGAAAAACAGAAATTGCGTCGGAATTGAATACAACAGGCACCATGCTGACTTCTGTCCGGGAGAGTAATACTTCTAACTGTCTCTGCTTTGATTCTTTCCTGGGATGCCAGTAATAGATTCCGATGGACATGAGAAGGTTTACTGTAACCTGTGGACCTTCATCTTGACGATGAAGCACAGAAATTGCGTCGGAATTGAATACAGCAGGCACCATGCTGACTTCTCTCCGGGAGAGTAATGCTTTTAACTATCTGTGCTAAGATTCGTTCCTGGGATTCCAGTATAGATTCCGATGGACATGGGAAGGTTTACTGTAACCTGTGGACCTTCAACGTGACGATGAAGCACAGAAATTGCGTCGGAATTGAATACAACAGGCACCATGCCGACTTCTCTCCGGGAGAGTAATGCTTCTAACTATCTGTGCTCTCATTCGTTCCTGGGATTCCAGTAATAGATTCCGATGGACATGGGAAGGTTTACTGTAACCTTTGGACCTTCATCTTGACGATGAAGCACAGAAATTGCGTCGAATATGAATACAACAGGCACCATGCCGACTTCTCTCCGGGAGGGTAAGGCTTCTAACTATCTGTGCTTTGATTCGTTCCTGGGATTCCAGTAATAGATTCCGATGGACATGGGAAGGTTTACTGTAACCTGTGGACCTTCATCTTGACGATGAAACACAGGAATTGCGTCGGAATTGAATACAACAGGCACCATGGCGACTTCTGTCCGGGAGAGTAATACTTCTAACTGTCTCTGCTTTGATTCTTTCCTGGGGTGCCAGTAATAGATTCCGATGGACATGGGAAGGTTTGCTGTAACCTGTGGACCTTCATCTTGACGATGAAGCACAGAAATTGCGTCGGAATTGAATACAACAGGCACCATGCTGACTTCTCTCCGGGAGAGTAATGCTTGTAACTATCTGTGCTTTGATTCGTTCCTGGGATTCCAGTAATAGATTCCGATGGACATGGGAATGTTTACTGTATCCTGTGGACCTTCAACGTGACGATGAAACACAGAAATTGCGTCGGAATTGAATACAACAGGCACCATGCCGACTTCTGTCCGGGAGAGTAATACTTCTAACTGTCTCTGCTTTGATTCTTTCCTGGGATGCCAGTAACAGATTCCAATGGACATGGGAAGGTGTACTGTAATTTGTGGACCTTCATCTTGACGATGAAGCACAGAAATTGCGTCGGAATTGAATACAGCAGGCAACATGCTGACTTCTCTCCGGGATAGAAATGCTTCTAACTATCTGTGCTTTGATTCGTTCCTGGGATTCCAGTAATAGATTCCGATGGACATGGGAAGGTTTACTGTAACCTGTGGACCTTCAACGTGTCGATGAAACACAGAAATTGCGTCGGAATTGAATACAACAGGCACCATGCCGACTTCTGTCCGGGAGAGTAATGCTTCTAACTGTCTCTGCTTTGATTCTTTCCTGGGATGCCAATAATAGATTCCGATGGACATGGGAAGGTTTACTGTAACCTGTGGACCTTCAACGTGACGATGAAGCACAGAAATTGCGTCGGAATTGAATACAACAGGCACCATGCCGACATCTCTCCGGGAGAGTAATGCTTCTAACTATCTGTGCTTTGATTCGTTCCTGGGATTCCAGTAATAGATTCCGATGGACATGAGAAGGTTTACTGTAACCTGTGAACCTTCATCTTGACAATGAAGCACAGAAATTGCGTCGGAATTGAATACAGCAGGCACCATGCTGACTTCTCTCCGGGAGAGTAATGCTTTTAACTATCTGTGCTATGATTCGTTCCTGGGATTCCAGTAATAGATTTCGATGGACATGGGAAGGTTTACTGTAACCTGTGGACCTTCATCTTGACGATGAAACACAGAAATTGCGTCGGAAATGAATACAACAGGCACCATGCTGACTTCTGTCCGGGAGAGTAATACTTCTAACTGTCTCTGCTTTGATTCTTTCCTGGGATGCCAGTAATAGATTCCGATGGACATGAGATGGTTTACTGTAACCTGTGGACCTTCATCTTGACGATGAAGCACAGAAATTGCGTCGGAATTGAATACAGCAGGCACCATGCTGACTTCTCTCCGGGAGAGTAATGCTTTTAACTATCTGTGCTATGATTCGTTCCTGGGATTCCAGTATAGATTCCGATGGACATGGGAAGGTTTACTGTAACCTGTGGACCTTCATCTTGACGATGAAGCACAGAAATTGCGTCGGAATTGAATACAACAGGCACCATGCTGACTTCTCTCCGGGAGAGTAATGCTTCTAACTATCTGTGCTTTGATTCGTTCCTGGGATTCCAGTAATAGATTCCGATGGACATGGGAAGGTTTACTGTAACCTGTGGACCTTCATCTTGACGATGAAGCACAGAAATTGCGTCGGAATTGAATACAACAGGCACCATGCTGACTTCTCTCCGGGAGAGTAATGCTTCTAACTATCTGTGCTTTGATTCTTTCCTGGGATGGCAGTAATAGATTCCTGTGGAACTTCAACGTGACGATGAAGCACAGAAATTGCGTCGGAATTGAATACAACAGGCACCATGCCGACTTCTCTCCGGGAGAGTAATGTTTCTAACTATCTGTGCTTTGATTCGTTCCTGGGATTCCAGTAATAGATTCCGATGGACATGGGAAGGTTTACTGTAACCTGTGGACCTTCATCTTCACGATGAAGCACAGAAATTGCGTCGGAATTGAATACAACAGGCACCATGCTGACTTCTCTCCGGGAGAGTAATGCTTCTAACTATCTGTGCTTTGATTCGTTCCTGGGATTCCAGTAATAGATTCCGATGGACATGGGAAGGTTTACTGTAACCTGTGGACCTTCAACGTGACGATGAAGCACAGAAATTGCGTCGGTATTGAATACAACAGGCACCATGCCGACTTCTCTCCGGGAGAGTAATGCTTCTAACTATCTGTGCTTTGATTCGTTCCTGGGATTCCAGTAATAAATTCCGATGGACGTGGGAGGGTTTACTGTAACCTGTGGACCTTCAACGTGACGATGAAGCACAGAAATTGCGACGGAATTGAATACAACAGGCACCATGCTATCTTCTCTCCGGGAGAGTAATGCTTCTAACTATCTGTGCTTTGATTCGTTCCTGGGATTCCAGTAATAGATTCCGATGGACATGGGAAGGTTTACTGTAACCTGCGGACCTTCATCTTGACGATGAAACACAGAAATTGCGTCGGAATTGAATACAACAGGCACCATGCCGACTTCTCTCCGGGAGAGTAGTGCTTCTAACTATCTGTGCATTGATTCTATCCTGGGATTCCAGTAATAGATTCCGATGGACATGGGAAAGTTTACTGTAATCTGTGGACCTTCAACTTGACGATGAAACACAGAAATTGCGTCAGAATCGAATACAACAGGCACCATGCCGACTTCTGTCCGGGAGAGTAATACTTCTAACTGTCTCTGCTTTGATTCTTTCCTGGGATGCCAGTAATAGATTCCCATGGACATGGGAAGGTTTACTGTAACCTGTGGACCTTCAACGTGACGATGAAACACAGAAATGGCGTCGGAATTGAATACAACAGGCACCATGCCGACTTCTCTCCGGGAGAGTAATGCTTGTAACTATCTGTGCTTTGATTCGTTCCTGGGATTCCAGTAATAGATTCCGATGGACATGGGAATGTTTACTGTATCCTGTGGACCTTCAACGTGATGATGAAACACAGAAATTGCGTCGGAATTGAATACAACAGGCACCATGCCGACTTCTGTCCGGGAGAGTAATACTTCTAACTGTCTCTGCTTTGATTCTTTCCTGGGATACCAGTAACAGATTCCGATGGACATGGGAAGGTTTACTGTAACCTGTGGACCTTTATCTTGACGATGAAACACAGAAATTGCGTCGGAATTGAATACAACAGGCACATTGCTGACTTCTCTCCGGGAGAGTAATGCTTCTAACTATCTGTGGTTTGATTCGTTCCTGGGATTCCAGTAATAGATTCCGATGGACATGGGAAGGTTTACTGTAACCTGTGGACCTTCATCTTGACGATGAAACACAGAAATTGCGTCGGAATTTAATACAACAGGCACCATGCCGACTTCTGTCCGGGAGAGTAATACTTCTAACTGTCTCTGCTTTGATTCTTTCCTGGGGTGCCAGTAATAGATTCCGATGGACATGGGAAGGTTTGCTGTAACCTGTGGACCTTCATCTTGACGATGCAGCACAGAAATTGCGTTGGAATTGAATACAACAGGCACCATGCCGTCTTCTGTCCGGGAGAGTAATACTTCTAACTGTCTCTGCTTTGATTCTTTCCTGGGATGCCAGTAATAGATTCCGATGGACATGAGAAGGTTTACTGTAACCTGTTTACCTTCATCTTGACGATGAAGCACAGAAATTGCGTCGGAATTGAATACAGCAGGCAACATGCTGACTTCTCTCCGGGATAGTAATGCTTCTAACTATCTGTGCTTTGATTCGTTCCTGGGATTCCAGTAATAGATTCCGATGGACATGGGAAGGTTTACTGTAACCTGTGGACCTTCAACGTGACGATGAAACACAGAAATTGCGTCGGAATTGAATACAACAGGCACCATGCCGACTTCTGTCCGGGAGAGTAATGCTTCTAACTGTCTCTGCTTTGATTCTTTCCTGGGATGCCAGTAATAGATTCCGATGGACATGAGAAGGTTTACTGTAACCTGTGGACCTTCATCTTGACGATGAAGCACAGAAATTGCGTCGGAATTGAATACAGCAGGCACCATGCTGACTTCTCTCCGGGAGAGTAATGCTTTT
The DNA here is from genome assembly GCF_023864345.2 of Schistocerca serialis cubense. Lineage (NCBI taxonomy): Eukaryota > Metazoa > Arthropoda > Insecta > Orthoptera > Acrididae > Schistocerca > Schistocerca serialis. The sequence goes on from NC_064642.1 coordinate 824,765,529, forward strand.
AACTATCTGTGCTATGATTCGTTCCTGGGATTCCAGTAATAGATTTCGATGGACATGGGAAGGTTTACTGTAACCTGTGGACCTTCATCTTGACGATGAAACACAGAAATTGCGTCGGAATTGAATACTACAGGCACCATGCCGACTTCTGTCCGGGAGAGTAATACTTCTAACTGTCTCTGCTTTGATTCTTTCCTGGGATGCCAGTAATAGATTCCGATGGACATGAGAAGGTTTACTGTAACCTGTGGACCTTCATCTTGACGATGAAGCACAGAAATTGCGTCGGAATTGAATGCAGCCGGCACCATGCTGACTTCTCTCCGGGAGAGTAATGCTTTTAACTATCTGTGCTATGATTCGTTCCTGGGATTCCAGTATAGATTCCGATGGACATGGGAAGGTTTACTGTAACCTGTGGACCTTCAACGTGACGATGAAGCACAGAAATTGCGTCGGTATTGAATACAACAGGCACCATGCTGCTTCTCTCCGGGAGAGTAATGCTTCTAACTATCTGTGCTTTGATTCGTTCCTGGGATTCCAGTAATAGATTCCGATGGACATGGGAAGGATTACTGTAACCTGTGGACCTTCAACGTGACGATGAAGCACAGAAATTGCGTCGGAATTGAATACAACAGGCACCATGCCGACTTCTCTCCGGGAGAGTAATGCTTCTAACTATCTGTGCTTTGATTCGTTCCTGGGATTCCAGTAATAGATTCCGATGGACATGGGAAGGTTTACTGTATCCTGTGGACCTTCAACGTGACGATGAAGCACAGAAATTGCGTCGGAATTTAATACAACAGGCACCATGCCGACTTCTCTCCGGGAGAGTAATGCTTCTAACTATCTGTGCTTTGATTCGTTCCTGGGATTCCAGTAATAGATTCCGATGGACATGGGAAGGTTTACTGTAACCTGTGGACCTTCAACGTGACGATGAAGCACAGAAATTGCGTCGGAATTTAATACAACAGGCACCATGCTGACTTCTCTCCGGGAGAGTAATGCTTCTAACTATCTGTGCTTTGATTCGTTCCTGGGATTCCAGTAATAGATTCCGATGGACATGGGAAGGATTACTGTAACCTGTGGACCTTCAACGTGACGATGAAGCACAGAAAATGCGTCGGAATTGAATACAACAGGCACCATGCCGATTTCTCTCCGGGAGAGTAATGCTTCTAACTATCTGTGCTTTGATTCGTTCCTGGGATCCCAGTAATAGATTCCGATGGACATGGGAAGGTTTACTGTAACCTGTGGACCTTCAACGTGACGATGAAGCACAGAAATTGCGTCGGAATGGAGTACAACAGGCACCATGCCGACATCTCTCCGGGAGAGTAATGCTTCTAACTATCTGTGCTTTGATTCGTTCCTGGGATTCCAGTAATAGATTTCGATGGACATGGGGAGGTTTACTGTAACCTGTGGACCTTCATCTTGACGATGGAACACAGAAATTGCGTCGGAATTGAATACAACAGGCACCATGCTGACTTCTGTCCGGGAGAGTAATACTTCTAACTGTCTCTGCTTTGATTCCTTCCTGGGATGCCAGTAATAGATTCCGATGGACATGAGAAGGTTTACTGTAACCTGTGGACCTTCATCTTGACGTTGAAGCACAGAAATTGCGTCGGAATTGAATACAGCAGGCACCATGCTGACTTCTCTCCGGGAGAGTAATGCTTTTAACTACGTGTGCTATGATTCGTTCCTGGGATTCCAGTAATAGATTTCGATGGACATGGGAAGGTTTACTGTAACCTGTGGACCTTCATCTTGACGATGAAAAACAGAAATTGCGTCGGAATTGAATACAACAGGCACCATGCTGACTTCTGTCCGGGAGAGTAATACTTCTAACTGTCTCTGCTTTGATTCTTTCCTGGGATGCCAGTAATAGATTCCGATGGACATGAGCAGGTTTACTGTAACCTGTGGACCTTCATCTTGACGATGAAGCACAGAAATTGCGTCGGAATTGAATACAGCAGGCACCATGCTGACTTCTCTCCGGGAGAGTAATGCTTTTAACTATCTGTGCTAAGATTCGTTCCTGGGATTCCAGTATAGATTCCGATGGACATGGGAAGGTTTACTGTAACCTGTGGACCTTCAACGTGACGATGAAGCACAGAAATTGCGTCGGAATTGAATACAACAGGCACCATGCCGACTTCTCTCCGGGAGAGTAATGCTTCTAACTATCTGTGCTCTGATTCGTTCCTGGGATTCCAGTAATAGATTCCGATGGACATGGGAAGGTTTACTGTAACCTTTGGACCTTCATCTTGACGATGAAGCACAGAAATTGCGTCGAATATGAATACAACAGGCACCATGCCGACTTCTCTCCGGGAGGGTAATGCTTCTAACTATCTGTGCTTTGATTCGTTCCTGGGATTCCAGTAATAGATTCCGATGGACATGGGAAGGTTTACTGTAACCTGTAGACCTTCATCTTGACGATGAAACACAGAAATTGCGTCGGAATTGAGTACAACAGGCACCATGGCGACTTCTGTCCGGGAGAGTAATACTTCTAACGGTCTCTGCTTTGATTCTTTCCTGGGGTGCCAGTAATAGATTCCAATGGACATGGGAAGGTTTGCTGTAACCTGTGGACCTTCATTTTGACGATGAAGAACAGAAATTGCGTCGGAATTGAATACAACAGGCACCATGCTGACTTCTCTCCGGGAGAGTAATGCTTGTAACTATCTGTGCTTTGATTCGTTCCTGGGATTCCAGTAATAGATTCCGATGGACATGGGAAGGTTTACTGTATCCTGTGGACCTTCAACGTGACGATGAAACACAGAAATTGCGTCGCAATTGAATACAACAGGCACCATGCCGACTTCTGTCCGGGGGAGTAATACTTCTAACTGTCTCTGCTTTTGATTCTTTCCTGGGATGCCAGTAACAGATTCCGATGGACATGGGAAGGTGTACTGTAATTTGTGGACCTTCATCTTGACGATGAAGCACAGAAATTGCGTCGGAATTGAATACAGCAGGCAACATGCTGACTTCTCTCCGGGATAGTAATGCTTCTAACTATCTGTGCTTTGATTCGTTCCTGGGATTCCAGTAATAGATTCCGATGGACATGGGAATGTTTACTGTAACCTGTGGACCTTCAACGTGACGATGAAACACAGAAATTGCGTCGGAATTGAATACAACAGGCACCATGCCGACTTCTGTCCGGCAGAGTTATGCTTCTAACTGTCTCTGCTTTGATTCTTTCCTGGGATGCCAATAATAGATTCCGATGGACATGGGAAGGTTTACTGTAACCTGTGGACCTTCAACGTGACGATGAAGCACAGAAATTGCGTCGGAATTGAATACAACAGGCACCATGCCGACATCTCTCCGGGAGAGTAATGCTTCTAACTATCTGTGCTTTGATTCGTTCCTGGGATTCCAGTAATAGATTTCGATGGACAAGGGAAGGTTTACTGTAACCTGTGGACCTTCATCTTGACGATGGAACACAGAAATTGCGTCGGAATTGAATACAACAGGCACGATGCTGACTTCTGTCCGGGAGAGTAATACTTCTAACTGTCTCTGCTTTGATTCTTTCCTGGGATGCCAGTAATAGATTCCGATGGACATGAGAAGGTTTACTGTAACCTGTGGACCTTCATCGTGACGATGAAGCACAGAAATTGCGTCGGAATTGAATTCAGCAGGCACCATCCTGACTTCTCTCCGGGAGAGTAATGCTTTTAACTATCTGTGCTGTGATTCGTTCCTGGGATTCCAGTATAGATTCCGATGGACATGGGAAGGTTTACTGTAACCTGTGGAAATTCAACGTGACGATGAAGCACAGAAATTGCGTCGGAATTGAATACAACAGGCACCATGCTGACTTCTCTCCGGGAGAGTAATGCTTCTAACTATCTGTGCTTTGATTCGTTCCTGGGATTCCAGTAATAGATTCCGATGGACATGGGACGGTTTACTGTAACCTGTGGACCTTCAACGTGACGATGAAGCACAGAAATTGCGTCGGAATTGAATACAACAGGCACCATGCCGACTTCTCTCCGGGAGAGTAATGCTTCTAACTATCTGTGCTTTGATTCGTTCCTGGGATTCCAGTAATAGATTCCGATGGACATGGAAAGGTTTACTGTAACCTGTGGACCTTCAACGTGACGATGAAGCACAGAAATTGCGTCGGAAGTTAATACAACAGGCACCATGCCGACTTCTCTCCGGGAGAGTTATGCTTCTAACTGTCTCTGCTTTGATTCTTTCCTGGGATGCCAGTAATAGATTCCGATGGACATGGGAAGGTGTACTGTAACCTGTGGACCTTCAACGTGACGATGAAGCACAGAAATTGCGTCGGAATGGAATACAACAGGCACCATGCCGACATCTCTCCGGGAGAGTAATGCTTCTAACTATCTGTGCTTTGTGTCGTTCCTGGGATTCCAGTAATAGGTTTCGATGGACATGGGAAGGTTTACTGTAACCTGTGGACCTTCATCTTGACGATGAAACACAGAAATTGCGTCGGAATTGAATACAACAGGCACCATGCTGACTTCTGTCCGAGAGAGTAATACTTCTAACTGTCTCTGCTTTGATTCTTTCCTGGGATGCCAGTAATAGATTCCGATGGACATGAGAAGGTTTACTGTAACCTGTGGACCTTCATCTTGACGATGAAGCACAGAAATTGCGTCGGATTTGAATACAGCAGGCACCATGCTGGCTTCTCTCCGGGAGAGTAATGCTTTTAACTATCTGTGCTATGATTCGTTCCTGGGATTCCAGTATAGATTCCGATGGACATGGGAAGGTTTACTGTAACCTGTGGACCTTCAACGTGACGATGAAGCACAGAAATTGCGTCGGAATTGAATACAACAGGCACCATGCCGACTTCTCTCCGGGAGAGTAATGCTTCTAACTATCTGTGCTTTGATTCGTTCCTGGGATTCCAGTAATAGATTCCGATGGACATGGGAAGGTTTACTGTAACCTTTGGACCTTCATCTTGACGATGAAGCACAGAAATTGCGTCGTATATGAATACAACAGGCACCATGCCGACTTCTCCCCGGGAGAGTAATGCTTCTAACTATCTGTGCTTTGATTCGTTCCTGGGATTCCAGTAATAGATTCCGATGGACATGGGAAGGTTTACTGTAACCTGTGGACCTTCATCTTGACGATGAAACTCAGAAATTGCGTCGGAATTGAATACAACAGGCACCATGGCGACTTCTGTCCGGGAGAGTAATACTTCTAACTGTCTCTGCTTTGATTCTTTCCTGGGGTGCCAGTAATAGATTCCGATGGACATGGGAAGGTTTGCTGTAACCTGTGGACCTTCATCTTGACGATGAAGCACATAAATTGCGTCGGAATTGAATACAACAGGCACCATGCTGACTTCTCTCCGGGAGAGTAATGCTTGTAACTATCTGTGCTTTGATTCGTTCCTGGGATTCCAGTAATAGATTCCGATGGACATGGGAATGTTTACTGTATCCTGTGGACCTTCAACGTGACGATGAAACACAGAAATTGCGTCGGAATTGAATACAACCGGCACCATGCCGACTTCTGTCCGGGAGAGTAATACTTCTAACTGTCTCTGCTTTGATTCTTTCCTGGGATGCCAGTAATAGATTCCGATGGACATGAGATGGTTTACTGTAACCTGTGGACCTTCATCTTGACGATGAAGCACAGAAATTGCGTCGGAATTGAATACAGCAGGCACCATGCTGACTTCTCTCCGGGAGAGTAATGCTTTTAACTATCTGTGCTATGATTCGTTCCTGGGATTCCAGTATAGATTCCGATGGACATGGGAAGGTTTACTGTAACCTGTGGACCTTCAACGTGACGATGAAGCACAGAAATTGCGTCGGAATTGAATACAACAGGCACCATGCTGACTTCTCTCCGGGAGAGTAATGCTTCTAACTATCTGTGCTTTGATTCGTTCCTGGGATTCCAGTAATAGATTCCGATGGACATGGGAAGGTTTACTGTAACCTGTGGACTTTCAACGTGACGATGAAGCACAGAAATTGCGTCGGAATTTAATACAACAGGCACCATGCCGACTTCTCTCCTGGAGAGTAATGTTTCTATCTATCTGTGCTTTGATTCGTTCCTGGGTTTCCAGTAATAGATTCCGATGGACATGGGAAGGTTTACTGTAACCTGTGGACCTTCAACGTGACGATGAAGCACAGAAATTGCGTCGGAATTTAATACAACAGGCACCATGCCGACTTCTCTCCGGGAGAGTAATGCTTCTAACTATCTGTGCTTTGATTCGTTCCTGGGATGCCAGTAATAGATTCCGATGGACATGGGAAGGTTTACTGTAACCTGTGGACCTTCAACGTGACGATGAAACACAGAAATTGCGTCGGAATTGAATACAACAGGCACCATGCCGACTTCAGTCCGGGAGAGTAATGCTTCTAACTGTCTCTGCTTTGTTTCTTTCCTGGGATGCCAATAATAGATTCCGATGGACATGGGAAGGTTTACTGTAACCTGTGGACCTTCAACGTGACGATGAAGCACAGAAATTGCGTCGGAATGGAATACAACAGGCACCATGCCGACATCTCTCCGGGAGAGTAATGCTTCTAACTATCTGTGCTTTGATTCGTTCCTGGGATTCCAGTAATAGATTTCGATGGACATGGGGAGGTTTACTGTAACCTGTGGACCTTCATCTTGACGATGGAACACAGAAATTGCGTCGGAATTGAATACAACAGGCACCATGCTGACTTCTGTCCGGGAGAGTAATACTTCTAACTGTCTCTGCTTTGATTCCTTCCTGGGATGCCAGTAATAGATTCCGATGGACATGAGAAGGTTTACTGTAACCTGTGGACCTTCATCTTGACGTTGAAGCACAGAAATTGCGTCGGAATTGAATACAGCAGGCACCATGCTGACTTCTCTCCGGGAGAGTAATGCTTTTAACTATGTGTGCTATGATTCGTTCCTGGGATTCCAGTAATAGATTTCGATGGACATGGGAAGGTTTACTGTAACCTGTGGACCTTCATCTTGACGATGAAAAGCAGAAATTGCGTCGGAATTGAATACAACAGGCACCATGCTGACTTCTGTCCGGGAGAGTAATACTTCTAACTGTCTCTGCTTTGATTCTTTCCTGGGATGCCAGTAATAGATTCCGATGGACATGAGAAGGTTTACTGTAACCTGTGGACCTTCATCTTGACGATGAAGCACAGAAATTGCGTCGGAATTGAATACAGCAGGCACCATGCTGACTTCTCTCCGGGAGAGTAATGCTTTTAACTATCTGTGCTAAGATTCGTTCCTGGGATTCCAGTATAGATTCCGATGGACATGGGAAGGTTTACTGTAACCTGTGGACCTTCAACGTGACGATGAAGCACAGAAATTGCGTCGGAATTGAATACAACAGGCACCATGCCGACTTCTCTCCGGGAGAGTAATGCTTCTAACTATCTGTGCTCTGATTCGTTCCTGGGATTCCAGTAATAGATTCCGATGGACATGGGAAGGTTTACTGTAACCTTTGGACCTTCATCTTGACGATGAAGCACAGAAATTGCGTCGAATATGAATACAACAGGCACCATGCCGACTTCTCTCCGGGAGGGTAATGCTTCTAACTATCTGTGCTTTGATTCGTTCCTGGGATTCCAGTAATAGATTCCGATGGACATGGGAAGGTTTACTGTAACCTGTGGACCTTCATCTTGACGATGAAACACAGGAATTGCGTCGGAATTGAATACAACAGGCACCATGGCGACTTCTGTCCGGGAGAGTAATACTTCTAACTGTCTCTGCTTTGATTCTTTCCTGGGGTGCCAGTAATAGATTCCGATGGACATGGGAAGGTTTGCTGTAACCTGTGGACCTTCATCTTGACGATGAAGCACAGAAATTGCGTCGGAATTGAATACAACAGGCACCATGCTGACTTCTCTCCGGGAGAGTAATGCTTGTAACTATCTGTGCTTTGATTCGTTCCTGGGATTCCAGTAATAGATTCCGATGGACATGGGAATGTTTACTGTATCCTGTGGACCTTCAACGTGACGATGAAACACAGAAATTGCGTCGGAATTGAATACAACAGGCACCATGCCGACTTCTGTCCGGGAGAGTAATACTTCTAACTGTCTCTGCTTTGATTCTTTCCTGGGATGCCAGTAACAGATTCCAATGGACATGGGAAGGTGTACTGTAATTTGTGGACCTTCATCTTGACGATGAAGCACAGAAATTGCGTCGGAATTGAATACAGCAGGCAACATGCTGACTTCTCTCCGGGATAGAAATGCTTCTAACTATCTGTGCTTTGATTCGTTCCTGGGATTCCAGTAATAGATTCCGATGGACATGGGAAGGTTTACTGTAACCTGTGGACCTTCAACGTGTCGATGAAACACAGAAATTGCGTCGGAATTGAATACAACAGGCACCATGCCGACTTCTGTCCGGGAGAGTAATGCTTCTAACTGTCTCTGCTTTGATTCTTTCCTGGGATGCCAATAATAGATTCCGATGGACATGGGAAGGTTTACTGTAACCTGTGGACCTTCAACGTGACGATGAAGCACAGAAATTGCGTCGGAATTGAATACAACAGGCACCATGCCGACATCTCTCCGGGAGAGTAATGCTTCTAACTATCTGTGCTTTGATTCGTTCCTGGGATTCCAGTAATAGATTCCGATGGACATGAGAAGGTTTACTGTAACCTGTGAACCTTCATCTTGACAATGAAGCACAGAAATTGCGTCGGAATTGAATACAGCAGGCACCATGCTGACTTCTCTCCGGGAGAGTAATGCTTTTAACTATCTGTGCTATGATTCGTTCCTGGGATTCCAGTAATAGATTTCGATGGACATGGGAAGGTTTACTGTAACCTGTGGACCTTCATCTTGACGATGAAACACAGAAATTGCGTCGGAAATGAATACAACAGGCACCATGCTGACTTCTGTCCGGGAGAGTAATACTTCTAACTGTCTCTGCTTTGATTCTTTCCTGGGATGCCAGTAATAGATTCCGATGGACATGAGATGGTTTACTGTAACCTGTGGACCTTCATCTTGACGATGAAGCACAGAAATTGCGTCGGAATTGAATACAGCAGGCACCATGCTGACTTCTCTCCGGGAGAGTAATGCTTTTAACTATCTGTGCTATGATTCGTTCCTGGGATTCCAGTATAGATTCCGATGGACATGGGAAGGTTTACTGTAACCTGTGGACCTTCAACGTGACGATGAAGCACAGAAATTGCGTCGGAATTGAATACAACAGGCACCATGCTGACTTCTCTCCGGGAGAGTAATGCTTCTAACTATCTGTGCTTTGATTCGTTCCTGGGATTCCAGTAATAGATTCCGATGGACATGGGAAGGTTTACTGTAACCTGTGGACTTTCAACGTGACGATGAAGCACAGAAATTGCGTCGGAATTTAATACAACAGGCACCATGCCGACTTCTCTCCTGGAGAGTAATGTTTCTATCTATCTGTGCTTTGATTCGTTCCTGGGTTTCCAGTAATAGATTCCGATGGACATGGGAAGGTTTACTGTAACCTGTGGACCTTCAACGTGACGATGAAGCACAGAAATTGCGTCGGAATTTAATACAACAGGCACCATGCCGACTTCTCTCCGGGAGAGTAATGCTTCTAACTATCTGTGCTTTGATTCGTTCCTGGGATGCCAGTAATAGATTCCGATGGACATGGGAAGGTTTACTGTAACCTGTGGACCTTCAACGTGACGATGAAACACAGAAATTGCGTCGGAATTGAATACAACAGGCACCATGCCGACTTCAGTCCGGGAGAGTAATGCTTCTAACTGTCTCTGCTTTGTTTCTTTCCTGGGATGCCAATAATAGATTCCGATGGACATGGGAAGGTTTACTGTAACCTGTGGACCTTCAACGTGACGATGAAGCACAGAAATTGCGTCGGAATGGAATACAACAGGCACCATGCCGACATCTCTCCGGGAGAGTAATGCTTCTAACTATCTGTGCTTTGATTCGTTCCTGGGATTCCAGTAATAGATTTCGATGGACATGGGGAGGTTTACTGTAACCTGTGGACCTTCATCTTGACGATGGAACACAGAAATTGCGTCGGAATTGAATACAACAGGCACCATGCTGACTTCTGTCCGGGAGAGTAATACTTCTAACTGTCTCTGCTTTGATTCCTTCCTGGGATGCCAGTAATAGATTCCGATGGACATGAGAAGGTTTACTGTAACCTGTGGACCTTCATCTTGACGTTGAAGCACAGAAATTGCGTCGGAATTGAATACAGCAGGCACCATGCTGACTTCTCTCCGGGAGAGTAATGCTTTTAACTATGTGTGCTATGATTCGTTCCTGGGATTCCAGTAATAGATTTCGATGGACATGGGAAGGTTTACTGTAACCTGTGGACCTTCATCTTGACGATGAAAAGCAGAAATTGCGTCGGAATTGAATACAACAGGCACCATGCTGACTTCTGTCCGGGAGAGTAATACTTCTAACTGTCTCTGCTTTGATTCTTTCCTGGGATGCCAGTAATAGATTCCGATGGACATGAGAAGGTTTACTGTAACCTGTGGACCTTCATCTTGACGATGAAGCACAGAAATTGCGTCGGAATTGAATACAGCAGGCACCATGCTGACTTCTCTCCGGGAGAGTAATGCTTTTAACTATCTGTGCTAAGATTCGTTCCTGGGATTCCAGTATAGATTCCGATGGACATGGGAAGGTTTACTGTAACCTGTGGACCTTCAACGTGACGATGAAGCACAGAAATTGCGTCGGAATTGAATACAACAGGCACCATGCCGACTTCTCTCCGGGAGAGTAATGCTTCTAACTATCTGTGCTCTGATTCGTTCCTGGGATTCCAGTAATAGATTCCGATGGACATGGGAAGGTTTACTGTAACCTTTGGACCTTCATCTTGACGATGAAGCACAGAAATTGCGTCGAATATGAATACAACAGGCACCATGCCGACTTCTCTCCGGGAGGGTAATGCTTCTAACTATCTGTGCTTTGATTCGTTCCTGGGATTCCAGTAATAGATTCCGATGGACATGGGAAGGTTTACTGTAACCTGTGGACCTTCATCTTGACGATGAAACACAGGAATTGCGTCGGAATTGAATACAACAGGCACCATGGCGACTTCTGTCCGGGAGAGTAATACTTCTAACTGTCTCTGCTTTGATTCTTTCCTGGGGTGCCAGTAATAGATTCCGATGGACATGGGAAGGTTTGCTGTAACCTGTGGACCTTCATCTTGACGATGAAGCACAGAAATTGCGTCGGAATTGAATACAACAGGCACCATGCTGACTTCTCTCCGGGAGAGTAATGCTTGTAACTATCTGTGCTTTGATTCGTTCCTGGGATTCCAGTAATAGATTCCGATGGACATGGGAATGTTTACTGTATCCTGTGGACCTTCAACGTGACGATGAAACACAGAAATTGCGTCGGAATTGAATACAACAGGCACCATGCCGACTTCTGTCCGGGAGAGTAATACTTCTAACTGTCTCTGCTTTGATTCTTTCCTGGGATGCCAGTAACAGATTCCAATGGACATGGGAAGGTGTACTGTAATTTGTGGACCTTCATCTTGACGATGAAGCACAGAAATTGCGTCGGAATTGAATACAGCAGGCAACATGCTGACTTCTCTCCGGGATAGAAATGCTTCTAACTATCTGTGCTTTGATTCGTTCCTGGGATTCCAGTAATAGATTCCGATGGACATGGGAAGGTTTACTGTAACCTGTGGACCTTCAACGTGTCGATGAAACACAGAAATTGCGTCGGAATTGAATACAACAGGCACCATGCCGACTTCTGTCCGGGAGAGTAATGCTTCTAACTGTCTCTGCTTTGATTCTTTCCTGGGATGCCAATAATAGATTCCGATGGACATGGGAAGGTTTACTGTAACCTGTGGACCTTCAACGTGACGATGAAGCACAGAAATTGCGTCGGAATTGAATACAACAGGCACCATGCCGACATCTCTCCGGGAGAGTAATGCTTCTAACTATCTGTGCTTTGATTCGTTCCTGGGATTCCAGTAATAGATTCCGATGGACATGAGAAGGTTTACTGTAACCTGTGAACCTTCATCTTGACAATGAAGCACAGAAATTGCGTCGGAATTGAATACAGCAGGCACCATGCTGACTTCTCTCCGGGAGAGTAATGCTTTTAACTATCTGTGCTATGATTCGTTCCTGGGATTCCAGTAATAGATTTCGATGGACATGGGAAGGTTTACTGTAACCTGTGGACCCTCATCTTGACGATGAAACACAGAAATTGCGTCGGAAATGAATACAACAGGCACCATGCTGACTTCTGTCCGGGAGAGTAATACTTCTAACTGTCTCTGCTTTGATTCTTTCCTGGGATGCCAGTAATAGATTCCGATGGACATGAGATGGTTTACTGTAACCTGTGGACCTTCATCTTGACGATGAAGCACAGAAATTGCGTCGGAATTGAATACAACAGGCACCATGCTGACTTCTCTCCGGGAGAGTAATGCTTCTAACTATCTGTGCTTTGATTCGTTCCTGGGATTCCAGTAATAGATTCCGATGGACATGGGAAGGTTTACTGTAACCTGTGGACCTTCAACGTGACGATGAAGCACAGAAATTGCGTCGGAATTGAATACAACAGGCACCATGCCGACTTCTCTCCGGGAGAGTAATGTTTCTATCTATCTGTGCTTTGATTCGTTCCTGGGATTCCAGTAATAGATTCCGATGGACATGGGAAGGTTTACTGTAACCTGTGGAACTTCAACGTGACGATGAAGCACAGAAATTGCGTCGGAATTTAATACAACAGGCACCATGCCGACTTCTCTCTGGGAGAGTAATGCTTCTAACTATCTGTGCTTTGATTCGTTCCTGGGATTCCAGTAATAGATTCCTATGGACATGGGAAGGTTTACTGTAACCTTTGGACCTTCATCTTGACGATGAAGCACAGAAATTGCGTCGGAATTGAATACAGCAGGCAACATGCTGACTTCTCTCCGGGATAGTAATGCTTCTAACTATCTGTGCTTTGATTCGTTCCTGGGATTCCAGTAATAGATTCCGATGGACATGGGAAGGTTTACTGTAACCTGTGGACCTTCAACGTGACGATGAAACACAGAAATTGCGTCGGAATTGAATACAACAGGCACCATGCCGACTTCTGTCCGGGAGAGTAATGCTTCTAACTGTCTCTGCTTTGTTTCTTTCCTGGGATGCCAATAATAGATTCCGATGGACATGGGAAGGTTTACTGTAACCTGTGGACCTTCAACGTGACGATGAAGCACAGAAATTGCGTCGGAATGGAATACAACAGGCACCATGCCGACATCTCTCCGGGAGAGTAATTCTTCTAACTATCTGTGCTTTGATTCGTTCCTGGGATTCCAGTAATAGATTCCGATGGACATGGGAAGGTTTACTGTAACCTGTGGACCTTCAACGTGACGATGAAGCACAGAAATTGCGTCGGAATTGAATACAACAGGCACCATGCCGACTTCTCTCCGGGAGAGTAATGTTTCTATATATCTGTGCTTTGATTCGTTCCTGGGATTCCAGTAATAGATTCCGATGGACATGGGAAGGTTTACTGTAACCTGTGGACCTTCATCTTGACGATGAAAAACAGAAATTGCGTCGGAATTGAATACAACAGGCACCATGCTGACTTCTGTCCGGGAGAGTAATACTTCTAACTGTCTCTGCTTTGATTCTTTCCTGGGATGCCAGTAATAGATTCCGATGGACATGAGAAGGTTTACTGTAACCTGTGGACCTTCATCTTGACGATGAAGCACAGAAATTGCGTCGGAATTGAATACAGCAGGCACCATGCTGACTTCTCTCCGGGAGAGTAATGCTTTTAACTATCTGTGCTAAGATTCGTTCCTGGGATTCCAGTATAGATTCCGATGGACATGGGAAGGTTTACTGTAACCTGTGGACCTTCAACGTGACGATGAAGCACAGAAATTGCGTCGGAATTGAATACAACAGGCACCATGCCGACTTCTCTCCGGGAGAGTAATGCTTCTAACTATCTGTGCTCTGATTCGTTCCTGGGATTCCAGTAATAGATTCCGATGGACATGGGAAGGTTTACTGTAACCTTTGGACCTTCCTCTTGACGATGAAGCACAGAGATTGCGTCGAATATGAATACAACAGGCACCATGCCGACTTCTCTCCCGGAGGGTAGTGCTTCTAACTATCTGTGCTTTGATTCGTTCCTGGGATTCCAGTAATAGATTCCGATGGACATGGGAAGGTTTACTGTAACCTGTGGACCTTCATCTTGACGATGAAACACAGGAATTGCGTCGGAATTGAATACAACAGGCACCATGGCGACTTCTGTCCGGGAGAGTAATACTTCTAACTGTCTCTGCTTTGATTCTTTCCTGGGGTGCCAGTAATAGATTCCGATGGACATGGGAAGGTTTGCTGTAACCTGTGGACCTTCATCTTGACGATGAAGCACAGAAATTGCGTCGGAATTGAATACAACAGGCACCATGCTGACTTCTCTCCGGGAGAGTAATGCTTGTAACTATCTGTGCTTTGATTCGTTCCTGGGATTCCAGTAAAAGATTCCGATGGACACGGGAAGGTTTACTGTATCCTGTGGACCTTCAACGTGACGATGAAACACAGAAATTGCGTCGGAATTGAATACAACAGGCACCATGCCGACTTCTGTCCGGGAGAGTAATACTTCTAACTGTCTCTGCTTTTGATTCTTTCCTGGGATGCCAGTAACAGATTCCGATGGACATGGGAAGGTGTACTGTAATTTGTGGACCTTCATCTTGACGATGAAGCACAGAAATTGCGTCGGAATTGAATACAGCAGGCAACATGCTGACTTCTCTCCGGGATAGTAATGCTCCTAACTATCTGAGCTTTGATTCGTTCCTGGGATTCCAGTAATAGATTCCGATGGACATGGGAAGGTTTACTGTAACCTGTGGACCTTCAACGTGACGATGAAACACAGAAATTGCGTCGGAATTGAATACAACAGGCACCATGCCGACTTCTGTCCGGGAGAGTAATGCTTCTAACTGTCTCTGCTTTGATTCTTTCCTGGGATGCCAATAATAGATTCCGATGGACATGGGAAGGTTTACTGTAACCTGTGGACCTTCAACGTGACGATGAAGCACAGAAATTGCGTCGGAATTGAATACAACAGGCACCATGCCGACATCTCTCCGGGAGAGTAATGCTTCTAACTATCTGTGCTTTGATTCGTTCCTGGGATTCCAGTAATAGATTTCGATGGACATGGGAAGGTTTACTGTAACCTGTGGACCTTCATCTTGACGATGGAACACAGAAATTGCGTCGGAATTGAATACAACAGGCACCATGCTGACTTCTGTCCGGGAGAGTAATACTTCTAACTGTCTCTGCTTTGATTCTTTCCTGGGATGCCAGTAATAGATTCCGATGGACATGAGAAGGTTTACTGTAACCTGTGGACCTTCATCGTGACGATGAAGCACAGAAATTGCGTCGGAATTGAATTCAGCAGGCACCATGCTGACTTCTCTCCGGGAGAGTAATGCTTTTAACTATCTGTGCTATGATTCGTTCCTGGGATTCCAGTATAGATTCCGATGGACATGGGAAGGTTTACTGTAACCTGTGGACCTTCAACGTGACGATGAAGCACAGAAATTGCGTCGGAATTGAATACAACAGGCACCATGCTGACTTCTCTCCGGGAGAGTAATGCTTCTAACTATCTGTGCTTTGATTCGTTCCTGGGATTCCAGTAATAGATTCCGATGGACATGGGACGGTTTACTGTAACCTGTGGACCTTCAACGTGACGATGAAGCACAGAAATTGCGTCGGAATTGAATACAACAGGCACCATGCCGACTTCTCTCCGGGAGAGTAATGCTTCTAACTATCTGTGCTTTGATTCGTTCCTGGGATTCCAGTAATAGATTCCGATGGACATGGAAAGGTTTACTGTAACCTGTGGACCTTCAACGTGACGATGAAGCACAGAAATTGCGTCGGAAGTTAATACAACAGGCACCATGCCGACTTCTCTCCGGGAGAGTTATGCTTCTAACTGTCTCTGCTTTGATTCTTTCCTGGGATGCCAGTAATAGATTCCGATGGACATGAGAAGGTTTACTGTAACCTGTGGACCTTCATCTTGACGATGAAGCACAGAAATTGCGTCGGATTTGAATACAGCAGGCACCATGCTGGCTTCTCTCCGGGAGAGTAATGCTTTTAACTATCTGTGCTATGATTCGTTCCTGGGATTCCAGTATAGATTCCGATGGACATGGGAAGGTTTACTGTAACCTGTGGACCTTCAACGTGACGATGAAGCACAGAAATTGCGTCGGAATTGAATACAACAGGCACCATGCCGACTTCTCTCCGGGAGAGTAATGCTTCTAACTATCTGTGCTTTGATTCGTTCCTGGGATTCCAGTAATAGATTCCGATGGACATGGGAAGGTTTACTGTAACCTGTGGACCTTCATCTTGACGATGAAACACAGAAATTGCGTCGGAATTGAATACAACAGGCACCATGGCGACTTCTGTCCGGGAGAGTAATACTTCTAACTGTCTCTGCTTTGATTCTTTCCTGGGGTGCCAGTAATAGATTCCGATGGACATGGGAAGGTTTGCTGTAACCTGTGGACCTTCATCTTCACGATGAAGCACAGAAATTGCGTCGGAATTGAATACAACAGGCGCCATGCTGACTTCTCTCCAGGAGAGTAATGCTTCTAACTATCTGTGCTTTGATTCGTTCCTGGGATTCCAGTAATAGATTTCGATGGACATGGGAACGTTTACTGTAACCTGTGGACCTTCATCTTGACGATGGAACACAGAAATTGCGTCGGAATTGAATACAACAGGCACCATGCTGACTTCTGTGCGGGAGAGTAATACTTCTAACTGTCTCTGCTTTGATTCTTTCCTGGGATGCCAGTAATAGATTCCGATGGACATGAGAAGGTTTACTGTAACCTGTGGACCTTCATCGTGACGATGAAGCACAGAAATTGCGTCGGAATTGAATTCAGCAGGCACCATGCTGACTTCTCTCCGGGAGAGTAATGCTTTTAGCTATCTGTGCTATGATTCGTTCCTGGGATTCCAGTATAGATTCCGATGGACATGGGAAGGTTTACTGTAACCTGTGGACCTTCAACGTGACGATGAAGCACAGAAATTGCGTCGGAATTGAATACAACAGGCACCATGCTGACTTCTCTCCGGGAGAGTAATGCTTCTAACTATCTGTGCTTTGATTCGTTCCTGGGATTCCAGTAATAGATTCCGATGGACATGGGACGGTTTACTGTAACCTGTGGACCTTCAACGTGACGATGAAGCACAGACATTGCGTCGGAATTGAATACAACAGGCACCATGCCGACTTCTCTCCGGGAGAGTAATGCTTCTAACTATCTGTGCTTTGATTCGTTCCTGGGATTCCAGTAATAGATTCCGATGGACATGGAAAGGTTTACTGTAACCTGTGGACCTTCAACGTGCCGATGAAGCACAGAAATTGCGTCGGAAGTTAATACAACAGGCACCATGCCGACTTCTCTCCGGGAGAGTTACGCTTCTAACTGTCTCTGCTTTGATTCTTTCCTGGGATGCCAGTAATAGATTCCGATGGACATGGGAAGGTTTACTGTAGCCTGTGGACCTTCAACGTGACGATGAAGCACAGAAATTGCGTCGGAATGGAATACAACAGGCACCATGCCGACATCTCTCCGGGAGAGTAATGCTTCTAACTATCTGTGCTTTGATTCGTTCCTGGGATTCCAGTAATAGGTTTCGATGGACATGGGAAGGTATACTGTAACCTGTGGACCTTCATCTTGACGATGAAACACAGAAATTGCGTCGGAATTGAATACAACAGGCACCATGCTGACTTCTGTCCGAGAGAGTAATACTTCTAACCGTCTCTGCTTTGATTCTTTCCTGGGATGCCAGTAATAGATTCCGATGGACATGAGAAGGTTTACTGTAACCTGTGGACCTTCATCTTGACGATGAAGCACAGAAATTGCGTCGGATTTGAATACAGCAGGCACCATGCTGGCTTCTCTCCGGGAGAGTAATGCTTTTAACTATCTGTGCTATGATTCGTTCCTGGGATTCCAGTATAGATTCCGATGGACATGGGAAGGTTTAGTGTAACCTGTGGACCTTCAACGTGACGATGAAGCACAGAAATTGCGTCGGAATTGAATACAACAGGCACCATGCCGACTTCTCTCCGGGAGAGTAATGCTTCTAACTATGTGTGCTTTGATTCGTTCCTGGGATTCCAGTAATAGATTCCGATGGACATGGGAAGGTTTACTGTAACCTTTGGACCTTCATCTTGACGATGAAGCACAGAAATTGCGTCGAATATGAATACAACAGGCACCATGCCGACTTCTCTCCGGGAGAGTAATGCTTCTAACTATCTGTGCTTTGATTCGTTCCTGGGATTCCAGTAATAGATTCCGATGGACATGGGAAGGTTTACTGTAACCTGTGGACCTTCATCTTGACGATGAAACACAGAAATTGCGTCGGAATTGAATACAACAGGCACCATGGCGACTTCTGTCCGGGAGAGTAATACTTCTAACTGTCTCTGCTTTGATTCTTTCCTGGGGTGCCAGTAATAGATTCCGATGGACATGGGAAGGTTTGCTGTAACCTGTGGACCTTCATCTTGACGATGAAGCACAGAAATTGCGTCGGAATTGAATACAACAGGCACCATGCTGACTTCTCTCCGGGAGAGTAATGCTTGTAACTATCTGTGCTTTGATTCGTTCCTGGGATTCCAGTAATAGATTGCGATGGACATGGGAATGTTTACTGTATCCTGTGGACCTTCAACGTGACGATGAAACACAGAAATTGCGTCGGAATTGAATACAACAGGCACCATGCCGACTTCTGTCCGGGAGAGTAATACTTCTAACTGTCTCTGCTTTGATTCTTTCCTGGGATGCCAGTAACAGATTCCAATGGACATGGGAAGGTGTACTGTAATTTGTGGACCTTCATCTTGACGACGAAGCACAGAAATTGCGTCGGAATTGAATACAGCAGGCAACATGCTGACTTCTCTCCGGGATAGTAATGCTTCTAACTATCTGTGCTTTGATTCGTTCCTGGGATTCCAGTAATAGATTCCGATGGACATGGGAAGGTTTACTGTAACCTGTGGACCTTCAACGTGTCGATGAAACACAGAAATTGCGTCGGAATTGAATACAACAGGCACCATGCCGACTTCTGTCCGGGAGAGTAATGCTTCTAACTGTCTCTGCTTTGATTCTTTCCTGGGATGCCAATAATAGATTCCGATGGACATGGGAAGGTTTACTGTAACCTGTGGGCCTTCAACGTGACGATGAAGCACAGAAATTGCGTCGGAATTGAATACAACAGGCACCATGCCGACATCTCTCCGGGAGAGTAATGCTTCTAACTATCTGTGCTTTGATTCGTTCCTGGGATTCCAGTAATAGATTCCGATGGACATGAGAAGGTTTACTGTAACCTGTGGACCTTCATCTTGACGATGAAGCACAGAAATTGCGTCGGAATTGAATACAGCAGGCACCATGCTGACTTCTCTCCGGGAGAGTAATGCTTTTAACTATCTGTGCTATGATTCGTTCCTGGGATTCCAGTAATAGATTTCGATGGACATGGGAAGGTTTACTGTAACCTGTGGACCTTCATCTTGACGATGAAACACAGAAATTGCGTCGGAATTGAATACAGCAGGCACCATGCTGACTTCTCTCCGGGAGAGTAATGCTTTTCACTATCTGTACTATGATTCGTTCCTGGGATTCCAGTATAGATTCCGATGGACATGGGAAGGTTTACTGTAACCTGTGGACCTTCAACGTGACGATGAAGCACAGAAATTGCGTCGGAATTGAATACAACAGGCACCATGCTGACTTCTCTCCGGGAGAGTAATGCTTCTAACTATCTGTGCTTTGATTCGTTCCTGGGATTCCAGTAATAGATTCCGATGGACATCGGAAGGTTTACTGTAACCTGTGGACCTTCAACGTGACGATGAAGCACAGAAATTGCGTCGGAATTGAATACAACAGGCACCATGCCGACTTCTCTCCGGGAGAATAATGTTTCTATCTATCTGTGCTTTGATTCGTTCCTGGGATTCCAGTAATTGATTCCGATGGACATGGGAAGGTTTACTGTAACCTGTGGACCTTCAACGTGACGATGAAGCACAGAAATTGCGTCGGAATTGAATACAACAGGCACCATGCTGACTTCTCTCCGGGAGAGTAATGCTTCTAACTATCTGTGCTTTGATTCGTTCCTGGGATTCCAGTAATAGATTCCGATGGACATGGGAAGGTTTACTGTAACCTTTGGACCTTCATCTTGACGATGAATCACAGAAATTGCGTCGGAATTGAATACAGCAGGCAACATGCTGACTTCTCTCCGGGATAGTAATGCTTCTAACTATCTGTGCTTTGATTCGTTCCTGGGATTCCAGTAATAGATTCCGATGGACATGGGAAGGTTTACTGTAACCTGTGGACCTTCAACGTGATGATGAAACGCAGAAATTGCGTCGGAATTGAATACAACAGGCACCATGCCGACTTCTGTCCGGGAGAGTAATGCTTCTAACTGTCTCTGCTTTGTTTCTTTCCTGGGATGCCAATAATAGATTCCGATGGACATGGGAAGGTTTACTGTAACCTGTGGACCTTCAACGTGACGATGAAGCACAGAAATTGCGTCGGAATGGAATACAACAGGCACCATGCCGACATCTCTCCGGGAGAGTAATGCTTCTAACTATCTGTGCTTTGATTCGTTCCTGGGATTCCAGTAATAGATTCCGATGGACATGGGAAGGTTTACTGTAACCTGTGGACCTTCAACGTGTCGATGAAACACAGAAATTGCGTCGGAATTGAATACAACAGGCACCATGCCGACTTCTGTCCGGGAGAGTAATGCTTCTAACTGTCTCTGCTTTGATTCTTTCCTGGGATGCCAATAATAGATTCCGATGGACATGGGAAGGTTTACTGTAACCTGTGGGCCTTCAACGTGACGATGAAGCACAGAAATTGCGTCGGAATTGAATACAACAGGCACCATGCCGACATCTCTCCGGGAGAGTAATGCTTCTAACTATCTGTGCTTTGATTCGTTCCTGGGATTCCAGTAATAGATTCCGATGGACATGAGAAGGTTTACTGTAACCTGTGGACCTTCATCTTGACGATGAAGCACAGAAATTGCGTCGGAATTGAATACAGCAGGCACCATGCTGACTTCTCTCCGGGAGAGTAATGCTTTTAACTATCTGTGCTATGATTCGTTCCTGGGATTCCAGTAATAGATTTCGATGGACATGGGAAGGTTTACTGTAACCTGTGGACCTTCATCTTGACGATGAAACACAGAAATTGCGTCGGAATTGAATACAGCAGGCACCATGCTGACTTCTCTCCGGGAGAGTAATGCTTTTCACTATCTGTACTATGATTCGTTCCTGGGATTCCAGTATAGATTCCGATGGACATGGGAAGGTTTACTGTAACCTGTGGACCTTCAACGTGACGATGAAGCACAGAAATTGCGTCGGAATTGAATACAACAGGCACCATGCTGACTTCTCTCCGGGAGAGTAATGCTTCTAACTATCTGTGCTTTGATTCGTTCCTGGGATTCCAGTAATAGATTCCGATGGACATCGGAAGGTTTACTGTAACCTGTGGACCTTCAACGTGACGATGAAGCACAGAAATTGCGTCGGAATTGAATACAACAGGCACCATGCCGACTTCTCTCCGGGAGAATAATGTTTCTATCTATCTGTGCTTTGATTCGTTCCTGGGATTCCAGTAATTGATTCCGATGGACATGGGAAGGTTTACTGTAACCTGTGGACCTTCAACGTGACGATGAAGCACAGAAATTGCGTCGGAATTTAATACAACAGGCACCATGCCGACTTCTCTCCGGGAGAGTAATGCTTCTAACTATCTGTGCTTTGATTCGTTCCTGGGATTCCAGTAATAGATTCCGATGGACATGGGAAGGTTTACTGTAACCTTTGGACCTTCATCTTGACGATGAAGCACAGAAATTGCGTCGGAATTGAATACAGCAGGCAACATGCTGACTTCTCTCCGGGATAGTAATGCTTCTAACTATCTGTGCCTTGATTCGTTCCTGGGATTCCAGTAATAGATTCCGATGGACATGGGAAGGTTTCCTGTAACCTGTGGACCTTCAACGTGATGATGAAACACAGAAATTGCGTCGGAATTGAATACAACAGGCACCATGCCGACTTCTGTCCGGGAGAGTAATGCTTCTAACTGTCTCTGCTTTGTTTCTTTCCTGGGATGCCAATAATAGATTCCGATGGACATGGGAAGGTTTACTGTAACCTGTGGACCTTCAACGTGACGATGAAGCACAGAAATTGCGTCGGAATGGAATACAACAGGCACCATGCCGACATCTCTCCGGGAGAGTAATGCTTCTAACTATCTGTGCTTTGATTCGTTCCTGGGATTCCAGTAATAGATTTCGATGGACATGGGAAGGTTTACTGTAACCTGTGGACCTTCATCTTGACGATGGAACACTGAAATTGCGTCGGAATTGAATACAACAGGCACCATGCTGACTTCTGTCCGGGAGAGTAATACTTCTAACTGTCTCTGCTTTGATTCTTTCCTGGGGTGCCAGTAATAGATTCCGATGGACATGGGAAGGATTGCTGTAACCTGTGGACCTTCATCTTGACGATGAAGCACAGAAATTGCGTCGGAATTGAATACAACAGGCACCATGCTGACTTCTCTCCGGGAGAGTAATGCTTGTAACTATCTGTGCTTTGATTCGTTCCTGGGATTCCAGTAATAGATTCCGATGGACATGTAAATGTTTACTGTATCCTGTGGACCTTCAACGTGACGATGAAACACAGAAATTGCGTCGGAATTGAATACAACAGGCACCATGCCGACTTCTGTCCGGGAGAGTAATACTTCTAACCGTCTCTGCTTTGATTCTTTCCTGGGATGCCAGTAACAGATTCCGATGGACATGGGAAGGTGTACTGTAATTTGTGGACCTTCATCTTGACGATGAAGCACAGAAATTGCGTCGGAATTGAATATAGCAGGCAACATGCTGACTTCTCTCCGGGATAGTAATGCTTCTAACTATCTGTGCTTTGATTCGTTCCTGGGATTCCAGTAATAGATTCCGATGGACATGGGAAGGTTTACTGTAACCTGTGGACCTTCAACGTGACGATGAAACGCAGAAATTGCGTCGGAATTGAATACAACAGGCACCATGCCGACTTCTGTCCGGGAGAGTAATGCTTCTAACTGTCTCTGCTTTGATTCTTTCCTGGGATGCCAATAATAGATTCCGATGGACATGGGAAGGTTTACTGTAACCTGTGGACCTTCAACGTGACGATGAAGCACAGAAATTGCGTCGGAATTGAATACAACAGGCACCATGCCGACATCTCTCCGGGAGAGTAATGCTTCTAACTATCTGTGCTTTGATTCGTTCCTGGGATTCCAGTAATAGATTTCGATGGACATGGGAAGGTTTACTGTAACCTGTGGACCTTCATCTTGACGATGGAACACAGAAATTGCGTCGGAATTGAATACAACAGGCACCATGCTGACTTCTGTCCGGGAGAGTAATACTTCTAACTGTCTCTGCTTTGATTCTTTCCTGGGATGCCAGTAATAGATTTCGATGGACATGAGAAGGTTTACTGTAACCTGTGGACCTTCATCTTGATGATGAAGCACAGAAATTGCGTCGGAATTGAATACAGCAGGCACCATGCTGACTTCTCTCCGGGAGAGTAATGCTTTTAACTATCTGTGCTATGATTCGTTCCTGGGTTTCCAGTAATAGATTTCGATGGACATGGGAAGGTTTACTGTAACCTGTGGACCTTCATCTTGACGATGAAACACAGAAATTGCGTCGGAATTGAATACAACAGGCACCATGCTGACTTCTGTCCGGGAGAGTAATACTTCTAACTGTCTCTGCTTTGATTCTTTCCTGGGATGCCAGTAATAGATTCCGATGGACATGAGAAGGTTTACTGTAACCTGTGGACCTTCATCTTGACGATGAAGCACAGAAATTGCGTCGGAATTGAATACAGCAGGCACCATGCTGACTTCTCTCCGGGAGAGTAATGCTTTTAACTATCTGTGCTATGATTCGTTCCTGGGATTCCAGTATAGATTCCGATGGACATGGGAAGGTTTACTGTAACCTGTGGACCTTCAACGTGACGATGAAGCACAGAAATTGCGTCGGAATTGAATACAACAGGCACCATGCCGACTTCTCTCCGGGAGAGTAATGCTTTTAACTATCTGTGCTATGATTCGTTCCTGGGATTCCAGTAATAGATTCGGATGGACATGGGAAGGTTTACTGTAACCTGTGGACCTTCATCTTGACGATGAAGCACAGAAATTGCGTCGAATA
Source organism: Schistocerca serialis cubense (assembly GCF_023864345.2). Lineage (NCBI taxonomy): Eukaryota > Metazoa > Arthropoda > Insecta > Orthoptera > Acrididae > Schistocerca > Schistocerca serialis. Next base: position 824,790,259 of record NC_064642.1, read on the forward strand.
TGAATACAACATGCACCATGCCGACATCTCTCCGGGAGAGTAATGCTTCCAACTGTCTGTGCTTTGATTCGTTCCTGGGATTCCAGTAATAGATTCCGATGGACATGGGAAGGCTTACTGTAACCAGTGGACCTTCATCTTGACGATGAAGTACAGAAATTGCGTCGGAATTGAATACAACAGGCACCATTCTGACTTTTCTCCGGGACAGTAATGCTTCTAATTATCTGTGCTTTGATTCGTTCCTGGGATTCCAGTAATAGATTCCGATGGACACGAGAAGGTTTGCTGCAACCTGTGGACCTTCAACGTGACGATGAAGCACAGAAATTGCGTCAGAATTGAATACAACAGGCACCATGCCGACTTCTCTCCGGGAGAGTAATGCTTCTAACTGTCTCTGCTTTGATTCTTTCCTGGGATGCCAGTAATAGATTCCGATGGACATGGGAAGGTTAACTGTAACCTGTGGACCTTCATCTTGACGATGAAGCACAGAAATTGCGTCGGAATTGAATACAACAGGCACCATGCTGACTTCTCTTCGGGAGAGTATTGCTTCTAACTATCTGTGCTTTGATTCGTTCCTGGGATTCCAGTAATTGATTCCGATGGACATGGGAAAGTTTACTGTAACCTGTGGACCTTCAACGTGACGATGAAGCACAGAAATTGCGACGGTATTGAATACAACAGTCACCATGCCGACTTCCCTCCGGGAGGGTATTGCTTCTAACTATCTGTGCTATGATTCGTTCCTGGGATTCCAGTAATTGATTCCGATGGACATGGGAAGGTTTACTGTAACCTGTGGACCTTCAACGTGACGATGAAGCGCAGACATTGCGTCGGAATTGAATACAACAGGCACCATGCCGACATCTCTCCGGGAGAGTAATGCTTCTAACTATCTGTGCTTTGATTCGTTCCTGGGATTCCAGTAATAGATTTCGATGGACATGGGAAGGTTTACTGTAACCTGTGGACCTTCATCTTGACGATGGAACACTGAAATTGCGTCGGAATTGAATACATCAAGCACCATGCTGACTTCTGTCCGGGAGAGTAATACTTCTAACTGTCTCTGCTTTGATTCTTTCCTGGGGTGCCAGTAATAGATTCCGATGGACATGGGAAGGATTGCTGTAACCCGTGGACCTTCATCTTGACGATGAAGCACAGAAATTGCGTCGGAATTGAATACAACAGGCACCATGCTGACTTCTCTCCGGGAGAGTAATGCTTGTAACTATCTGTGCTTTGATTCGTTCCTGGGATTCCAGTAATAGATTCCGTTGGACATGGGAATGTTTACTGTATCCTGTGGACCTTCAACGTGACGATGAAACACAGAAATTGCGTCGGAATTGAATACAACAGGCACCATGCCGACTTCTGTCCGGGAGAGTAATACTTCTAACCGTCTCTGCTTTGATTCTTTCCTGGGATGCCAGTAACAGATTCCGATGGACATGGGAAGGTGTACTGTAATTTGTGGACCTTCATCTTGACGATGAAGCACAGAAATTGCGTCGGAATTGAATATAGCAGGCAACATGCTGACTTCTCTCCGGGATAGTAATGCTTCTAACTATCTGTGCTTTGATTCGTTCCTGGGATTCCAGTAATAGATTCCGATGGACATGGGAAGGTTTACTGTAACCTGTGGACCTTCAACGTGACGATGAAACACAGAAATTGCGTCCGAATTGAATACAACAGGCACCATGCCGACTTCTGTCCGGGAGAGTAATGCTTCTAACTGTCTCTGCTTTGATTCTTTCCTGGGATGCCAATAATAGATTCCGATGGACATGGGATGGTTTACTGTAACCTGTGGACCTTCAACGTGACGATGAAGCACAGAAATTGCGTCGGAATTGAATACAACAGGCACCATGCCGACATCTCTCCGGGAGAGTAATGCTTCTAACTATCTGTGCTTTGATTCGTTCCTGGGATTCCAGTAATAGATTTCGATGGACATGGGAAGGTTTACTGTAACCTGTGGACCTTCATCTTGACGATGGAACACAGAAATTGCGTCGGAATTGAATACAACAGGCACCATGCTGACTTCTGTCCGGGAGAGTACAACTTCTAACTGTCTCTGCTTTGATTCTTTCCTGGGATGCCAGTAATAGATTCCGATGGACATGAGAAGGTTTACTGTAACCTGTGGACCTTCATCTTGATGATGAAGCACAGAAATTGCGTCGGAATTGAATACAGCAGGCACCATGCTGACTTCTCTCCGGGAGAGTAATGCTTTTAACTATCTGTGCTATGATTCGTTCCTGGGATTCCAGTAATAGATTTCGATGGACATGGGAAGGTTTACTGTAACCTGTGGACCTTCATCTTGACGATGAAACACAGATATTGCGTCGGAATTGAATACAACAGGCACCATGCTGACTTCTGTCCGGGAGAGTAATACTTCTAACTGTCTCTGCTTTGATTCTTTCCTGGGATGCCAGTAATAGATTCCGATGGACATGAGAAGGTTTACTGTAACCTGTGGACCTTCATCTTGACGATGAAGCACAGAAATTGCGTCGGAATTGAATACAGCAGGCACCATGCTGACTTCCCTCCGGGAGAGTAATGCTTTTAACTATCTGTGCTATGATTCGTTCCTGGGATTCCAGTATAGATTCCGATGGACATGGGAAGGTTTACTGTAACCTGTGGACCTTCAACGTGGCGATGAAGCACAGAAATTGCGTCGGTATTGAATACAACAGGCACCATGCCGACTTCCCTCCGGGAGGGTAATGCTTCTAACTATCTGTGCTATGATTCGTTCCTGGGATTCCAGTAATTGATTCCGATGGACGTGGGAAGGTTTACTGTAACCTGTGGACCTTCAACGTGACGATGAAGCGCAGACATTGCGTCGGAATTGAATACAACAGGCACCTTGCCGACTTCTCTCCGGGAGAGTAATGCTTCTAACTGTCCCTGCTTTGATTCTTTCCTGGGATGCCAGTAATAGATTGCGATGGACATGGGAAGGTTTACTGTAACCTGTGGACCTTCATCTTGACGATGAAGCACAGAAATTGCGCCGGAATTGAATACAACAGGCACCATGCTGACTTCTCTCCGGGAGAGTAATGCTTCTAACTATGTGTGCTTTGATTCGTTCCTGGGATTCCAGTAGTAGATTCCGATGGACATGGGAAGGTTTACTGAAACCTGTGGACCTTCAACGTGACGATGAAGCACAGACATTGCGTCGGAATTGAATACAACAGGCACCATGCCGACTTCTCTCCGGGAGAGTAATAATTCTAACTATCTGTGCTTTGATTCGTTCCTGGGATTCCAGTAATAGATTCCGATGGACATGGGAAGGTTTACTGTAAACTGTGGACCTTCAACGCGACGATGAAGCACAGAAATTGCGTCGGAATTGAATACAACAGGCACCATTCCGACTTCTCTCCGGGAGAGTAATGTATCTAACTGTCTCTGCTTTGATTCTTTCCTGGGATGCCAGTAATAGATTCCGATGGACATGGGAAGGTTTACTGTAACCTTTGGACCTTCATCTTGACGATGAAGCACAGAAATTGCGTCGGAATTGAATACAGCAATCAACATGCTGACTTCTCTCCGGGATAGTAATGCTTCTAACTATCCGTGCTTTGATTCGTTCCTGGGATTCCAGTAATAGATTCCGATGGACATGGGAAGGTTTACTGTAAACTGTGGACCTTCAACGCGACGATGAAGCACAGAAATTGCGTCGGAATTGAATACAACAGGCACCATTCCGACTTCTCTCCGGGAGAGTAATGCTTCTAACTGTCTCTGCTTTGTTTTTTTCCTGGGATGCCAATAATAGATTCCGATGGACATGGGAAGGTTTACTGTAACCTGTGGACCTTCAACGTGACGATGAAGCACAGAAATTGCGTCGGAATGGAATACAACAGGCACCATGCTGACTTCTGTCCGGGAGAGTAATACTTCTAACTGTCTCTGCTTTGATTCCTTCCTGGGATGCCAGTAATAGATTCCGATGGACATGAGAAGGTTTACTGTAACCTGTGGACCTTCATCTTGACGTTGAAGCACAGAAATTGCGTCGGAATTGAATACAGCAGGCACCATGCTGACTTCTCTCCGGGAGAGTAATGCTTTTAACTATGTGTGCTATGATTCGTTCCTGGGATTCCAGTAATAGATTTCGATGGACATGGGAAGGTTTACTGTAACCTGTGGACCTTCATCTTGACGATGAAAAACAGAAATTGCGTCGGAATTGAATACAACAGGCACCATGCCGACTTCTGTCCGGGAGAGTAATACTTCTAACTGTCTCTGCTTTGATTCTTTCCTGGGATGCCAGTAATAGATTCCGATGGACATGAGAAGGTTTACTGTAACCTGTGGACCTTCATCTTGACGATGAGGCACAGAAATTGCGTCGGAATTGAATACAGCAGGCACCATGCTGACTTCTCTCCGGGAGAGTAATGCTTTTAACTATCTGTGCTAAGATTCGTTCCTGGGATTCCAGTATAGATTCCGATGGACATGGGAAGGTTTACTGTAACCTGTGGACCTTCAACGTGACGATGAAGCACAGAAATTGCGTCGGAATTGAATACAACAGGCACCATGCCGACTTCTCTCCGGGGGAGTAATGCTTCTAACTATCTGTGCTCTGATTCGTTCCTGGGATTCCAGTAATAGATTCCGATGGACATGGGAAGGTTTACTGTAACCTTTGGACCTTCATCTTGACGATGAAGCACAGAAATTGCGTCGGAATTGAATACAACAGGCACCATGGCGACTTCTGTCCGGGAGAGTAATCCTTCTAACTGTCTCTGCTTTGATTCTTTCCTGGGGTGCCAGTAATAGATTCCGATGGACATGGGAAGGTTTGCTGTAACCTGTGGACCTTCATCTTGACGATGAAGCACAGAAATTGAGTCGGAATTGAATACAACAGGCACCATGCTGACTTCTCTCCGGGAGAGTAATGCTTGTAACTATCTGTGCTTTGATTCGTTCCTGGGATTCCAGTAATAGATTCCGATGGACATGGGAAGGTTTACTGTATCCTGTGGACCTTCAACGTGACGATGAAACACAGAAATTGCGTCGGAATTGAATACAACAGGCACCATGCCGACTTCTGTCCGGGAGAGTAATACTTCTAACTGTCTCTGCTTTTGATTCTTTCCTGGGATGCCAGTAACAGATTCCGATGGACATGGGAAGGTGTACTGTAATTTGTGGACCTTCATCTTGACGATGAAGCACAGAAATTGCGTCGGAATTGAATACAGCAGGCAACATGCTGACTTCTCTCCGGGATAGTAATGCTTCTAACTATCTGTGCTTTGATTCGTTCCTGGGATTCCAGTAATAGATTCCGATGGACATGGGAAGGTTTACTGTAACCTGTGGACCTTCAACGTGACGATGAAACACAGAAATTGCGTCGGAATTGAATACAACAGGCACCATGCCGACTTCTGTCCGGGAGAGTAATGCTTCTAACTGTCTCTGCTTTGATTCTTTCCTGGGATGCCAATAATAGATTCCGATGGACATGGGAAGGTTTACTGTAACCTGTGGACCTTCAACGTGACGATGAAGCACAGAAATTGCGTCGGAATTGAATACAACAGGCACCATGCCGACATCTCTCCGGGAGAGTAATGCTTCTAACTATCTGTGCTTTGATTCGTTCCTGGGATTCCAGTAATAGATTTCGATGGACATGGGAAGGTTTACTGTAACCTGTGGACCTTCATCTTGACGATGGAACACAGAAATTGCGTCGGAATTGAATACAACAGGCACCATGCTGACTTCTGTCCGGGAGAGTAATACTTCTAACTGTCTCTGCTTTGATTCTTTCCTGGGATGCCAGTAATAGATTCCGATGGACATGAGAAGGTTTACTGTAACCTGTGGACCTTCATCGTGACGATGAAGCACAGAAATTGCGTCGGAATTGAATTCAGCAGGCACCATGCTGACTTCTCTCCGGGAGAGTAATGCTTTTAACTATCTGTGCTATGATTCGTTCCTGGGATTCCAGTATAGATTCCGATGGACATGGGAAGGTTTACTGTAACCTGTGGACCTTCAACGTGACGATGAAGCACAGAAATTGCGTCGGAATTGAATACAACAGGCACCATGCTGACTTCTCTCCGGGAGAGTAATGCTTCTAACTATCTGTGCTTTGATTCGTTCCTGGGATTCCAGTAATAGATTCCGATGGACATGGGACGGTTTACTGTAACCTGTGGACCTTCAACGTGACGATGAAGCACAGAAATTGCGTCGGAATTGAATACAACAGGCACCATGCCGACTTCTCTCCGGGAGAGTAATGCTTCTAACTATCTGTGCTTTGATTCGTTCCTGGGATTCCAGTAATAGATTCCGATGGACATGGAAAGGTTTACTGTAACCTGTGGACCTTCAACGTGACGATGAAGCACAGAAATTGCGTCGGAAGTTAATACAACAGGCACCATGCCGACTTCTCTCCGGGAGAGTTATGCTTCTCACTGTCTCTGCTTTGATTCTTTCCTGGGATGCCAGTAATAGATTCCGATGGACATGGGAAGGTTTACTGTAACCTGTGGACCTTCAACGTGACGATGAAGCACAGAAATTGCGTCGGAATGGAATACAACAGGCACCATGCCGACATCTCTCCGGGAGAGCAATGCTTCTAACTATCTGTGCTTTGATTCGTTCCTGGGATTCCAGTAATAGGTTTCGATGGACATGGGAAGGTTTACTGTAACCTGTGGACCTTCATCTTGACGATGAAACACAGAAATTGCGTCGGAATTGAATACAACAGGCACCATGCTGACTTCTGTCCGAGAGAGTAATACTTCTAACTGTCTCTGCTTTGATTCTTTCCTGGGATGCCAGTAACAGATTCCAATGGACATGGAAAGGTTTACTGTAACCTGTGGACCTTCAACGTGACGATGAAGCACAGAAATTGCGTCGGAAGTTAATACAACAGGCACCATGCCGACTTCTCTCCGGGAGAGTTATGCTTCTAACTATCTGTGCTTTGATTCGTTCCTGGGATTCCAGTAATAGATTCCGATGGACATGGGAAGGTTTACTGTAACCTGTGGACCTTCAACGTGTCGATGAAACACAGAAATTGCGTCGGAATTGAATACAACAGGCACCATGCCGACTTCTGTCCGGGAGAGTAATGCTTCTAACTGTCTCTGCTTTGATTCTTTCCTGGGATGCCAATAATAGATTCTGATGGACATGGGAAGGTTTACTGTAACCTGTGGACCTTCAACGTGACGATGAAGCACAGAAATTACGTCGGAATTGAGTACAACAGGCACCATGCCGACATCTCTCCGGGAGAGTAATGCTTCTAACTATCTGTGCTTTGATTCGTTCCTGGGATTCCAGTAATAGATTCCGATGGACATGGGAAGGTTTACTGTAACCTTTGGACCTTCATCTTGACGATGAAGCACAGAAATTGCGTCGAATATGAATACAACAGGCACCATGCCGACTTCTCTCCGGGAGAGTAATGCTTCTAACTATCTGTGCTTTGATTCGTTCCTGGGATTCCAGTAATAGATTCCGATGGACATGGGAAGGTTTACTGTAACCTGTGGACCTTCATCTTGACGATGAAACACAGAAATTGCGTCGGAATTGAATACAACAGGCACCATGGCGACTTCTGTCCGGGAGAGTAATACTTCTAACTGTCTCTGCTTTGATTCTTTCCTGGGGTGCCAGTAATAGATTCCGATGGACATGGGAAGGTTTGCTGTAACCTGTGGACCTTCATCTTGACGATGAAGCACAGAAATTGCGTCGGAATTGAATACAACAGGCACCATGCTGACTTCTCTCCGGGAGAGTAATGCTTGTAACTATCTGTGCTTTGATTCGTTCCTGGGATTCCAGTAATAGATTGCGATGGACATGGGAATGTTTACTGTATCCTGTGGACCTTCAACGTGACGATGAAACACAGAAATTGCGTCGGAATTGAATACAACAGGCACCATGCCAACTTCTGTCCGGGAGAGTAATACTTCTAACTGTCTCTGCTTTGATTCTTTCCTGGGATGCCAGTAACAGATTCCAATGGACATGGGAAGGTGTACTGTAATTTGTGGACCTTCATCTTGACGATGAAGCACAGAAATTGCGTCGGAATTGAATACAGCAGGCAACATGCTGACTTCTCTCCGGGATAGTAATGCTTCTAACTATCTGTGCTTTGATTCGTTCCTGGGATTCCAGTAATAGATTCCGATGGACATGGGAAGGTTTACTGTAACCTGTGGACCTTCAACGTGTCGATGAAACACAGAAATTGCGTCGGAATTGAATACAACAGGCACCATGCCGACTTCTGTCCGGGAGAGTAATGCTTCTAACTGTCTCTGCTTTTATTCTTTCCTGGGATGCCAATAATAGATTCCGATGGACATGGGAAGGTTTACTGTAACCTGTGGACCTTCAACGTGACGATGAAGCACAGAAATTGCGTCGGAATTGAATACAACAGGCACCATGCCGACATCTCTCCGGGAGAGTAATGCTTCTAACTATCTGTGCTTTGATTCGTTCCTGGGATTCCAGTAATAGATTCCGATGGACATGAGAAAGTTTACTGTAACCTGTGGACCTTCATCTTGACGATGAAGCACAGAAATTGCGTCGGAATTGAATACAGCAGGCACCATGCTTACTTCTCTCCGGGAGAGTAATGCTTTTAGCTATCTGTGCTATGATTCGTTCCTGGGATTCCAGTAATAGATTTCGATGGACATGGGAAGGTTTACTGTAACCTGTGGACCTTGATCTTGACGATGAAACACAGAAATTGCGTCGGAAATGAATACTACAGGCACCATGCTGACTTCTGTCCGGGAGAGTAATACTTCTAACTGTCTCTGCTTTGATTCTTTCCTGGGATGCCAGTAATAGATTCCGATGGACATGAGATGGTTTACTGTAACCTATGGACCTTCATCTTGACGATGAAGCACAGAAATTGCGTCGGAATTGAATACAGCAGGTACCATGCTGACTTCTCTCCGGGAGAGTAATGCTTTTAACTATCTGTACTATGATTCGTTCCTGGGATTCCAGTATAGATTCCGATGGACATGGGAAGGTTTACTGTAACCTGTGGACCTTCAACGTGACGATGAAGCACAGAAATTGCGTCGGAATTGAATACAACAGGCACCATGCTGACTTCTCTCCGGGAGAGTAATGCTTCTAACTATCTGTGCTTTGATTCGTTCCTGGGATTCCAGTAATAGATTCCGATGGACATGGGAAGGTTTACTGTAACCTGTGGACCTTCAACGTGACGATGAAGCACAGAAATTGCGTCGGAATTGAATACAACAGGCACCATGCCGACTTCTCTCCGGGAGAGTAATGTTTCTATCTATCTGTGCTTTGATTCGTTCCTGGGATTCCAGTAATAGATTCCGATGGACATGGGAAGGTTTACTGTAACCTGTGGACCTTCAACGTGACGATGAAGCACAGAAATTGCGTCGGAATTTAATACAACAGGCACCATGCCGACTTCTCTTCGGGAGAGTAATGCTTCTAACTATCTGTGCTTTGATTCGTTCCTGGGATTCCAGTAATAGATTCCGATGGACATGGGAAGGTTTACTGTGACCTTTGGACCTTCATCTTGACGATGAAGCACAGAAATTGCGTCGGAATTGAATACAGCAGGCAACATGCTGACTTCTCTCCGGGATAGTAATGCTTCTAACTATCTGTGCTTTGATTCGTTCCTGGGATTCCAGTAATAGATTCCGATGGACGTGGGAAGGTTTACTGTAACCTGTGGACCTTCAACGTGACGATGAAACACAGAAATTGCGTCGGAATTGAATACAACAGGCACCATGCCGACTTCTGTCCGGGAGAGTAATGCTTCTAACTGTCTCTGCTTTGTTTCTTTCCTGGGATGCCAATAATAGATTCCGATGGACATGGGAAGGTTTACTGTAACCTGTGGACCTTCAACGTGACGATGAAGCACAGAAATTGCGTCGGAATGGAATACAACAGGCACCATGCCGACATCTCTCCGGGAGAGTAATGCTTCTAACTATCTGTGCTTTGATTCGTTCCTGGGATTCCAGTAATAGATTTCGATGGACATGGGAAGGTTTACTGTAACCTGTGGACCTTCATCTTGACGATGGAACACTGAAATTGCGTCGGAATTGAATACAACAGGCACCATGCTGACTTCTGTCCGGGAGAGTAATACTTCTAACTGTCTCTGCTTTGATTCTTTCCTGGGGTGCCAGTAATAGATTCCGATGGACATGGGAAGGATTGCTGTAACCTGTGGACCTTCATCTTGACGATGAAGCACAGAAATTGCGTCGGAATTGAATACAACAGGCACCATGCTGACTTCTCTCCGGGAGAGTAATGCTTGTAACTATCTGTGCTTTGATTCGTTCCTATGATTCCAGTAATAGATTCCGATGGACATGGGAATGTTTACTGTATCCTGTGGACCTTCAACGTGACGATGAAATACAGAAATTGCGTCGGAATTGAATACAACAGGCACCATGCCGACTTCTGTCCGGGAGAGTAATACTTCTAACCGTCTCTGCTTTGATTCTTTCCTGGGATGCCAGTAACAGATTCCGATGGACATGGGAAGGTGTACTGTAATTTGTGGACCTTCATCTTGACGATGAAGCACAGAAATTGCGTCGGAATTGAATATAGCAGGCAACATGCTGACTTCTCTCCGGGATAGTAATGCTTCTAACTATCTGTGCTTTGATTCATTCCTGGGATTCCAGTAATAGATTCCGATGGACATGGGAAGGTTTACTGTAACCTGTGGATCCTCAACGTGACAATGAAATGCAGAAATTGCGTCGGAATTGAATACAACAGGCACCATGCCGACTTCTGTCCGGGAGAGTAATGCTTCTAACTGTCTATGCTTTGATTCTTTCCTGGGATGCCAATAATAGATTCCGATGGACATGGGAAGGTTTACTGTAACCTGTGGACCTTCAACGTGACGATGAAGCACAGAAATTGCGTCGGAATTGAATACAACAGGCACCATGCCGACATCTCTCCGGGAGAGTAATGCTTCTAACTATCTGTGCTTTGATTCGTTCCTGGGATTCCAGTAATAGATTTCGATGGACATGGGAAGGTTTACTGTAACCTGTGGACCTTCATCTTGACGATGGAACACAGAAATTGCGTCGGAATTGAATACAACAGGCACCATGCTGTCTTCTGTCCGGGAGAGTAATACTTCTAACTGTCTCTGCTTTGATTCTTTCCTGGGATGCCAGTAATAGATTCCGATGGACATGAGAAGGTTTACTGTAACCTGTGGACCTTCATCTTGATGATGAAGCACAGAAATTGCGTCGGAATTGAATACAGCAGGCACCATGCTGACTTCTTTCCGGGAGAGTAATACTTCTAACTGTCTCTGCTTTGATTCTTTCCTGGGATGCCACTAATAGATTCCGATGGACATGAGAAGGTTTACTGTAACCTGTGGACCTTCATCTTGACGATGAAGCACAGAAATTGCGTCGGAATTGAATACAGCAGGCACCATGCTGACTTCTCTCCGGGAGAGTAATGCTTTTAACTATCTGTGCTATGATTTGTTCCTGGGATTCCAGTATAGATTCCGATGGACATGGGAAGGTTTACTGTAACCTGTGGACCTTCAACGTGACGATGAAGCACAGAAATTGCGTCGGAATTGAATACAACAGGCACCATGCCGACTTCTCTCCGGGAGAGTAATGCTTCTAACTATCTGTGCTTTGATTCGTTCCTGGGATTCCAGTAATAGATTCCGATGGACATGGGAAGGTTTACTGTAACCTGTGGACCTTCATCTTGACGATGAAGCACAGAAATTGCGTCGAATATGATTACAACAGGCACCATGCCGACTTCTCTCCGGGAGAGTAATGCTTCTAACTATCTGTGCTTTGATTCGTTCCTGGGATTCCAGTAATAGATTTCGATGGACATGGGAAGGTTTACTGTAACCTGTGGACCTTCATCTTGACGATGGAACACAGAAATTGCGTCGGAATTGAATACAACAGGCACCATGCTGACTTCACTCCGGGAGAGTAATGCTTCTAACTGTCTCTGCTTTGATTCTTTCCTGGGATGCCAGTAATAGATTCCGATGGACATGAGAAGGTTTACTGTAACCAGTGGACCTTCATCTTGACGATGAAGCACAGAAATTGCGTCGGAATTGAATACAGCAGGCACCATGCTGACTTCTCTCCGGGAGAGTAATGCTTTTAACTATCTGTGCTATGATTCGTTCCTGGGATTCCAGTAATAGATTCGGTTGGACATGGGAAGGTTTACTGTAACCTGTGGACCTTCAACGTGACGATGAAACACAGAAATTGCGTCGGAATTGAATACAACAGGCACCATGCCGACTTCTGTCCAGGAGAGTAATGCTTCTAACTGTCTCTGCTTTGATTCTTTCCTGGGATGCCAGTAATAGATTCCGATGGACATGGGAAGGTTTACTGTAACCTGTGGACCTTCAACGTGACGATGAATCACAGAAATTGCGTCGGAATTGAATACAACAGGCACCATGCCGACATCTCTCCGGGAGAGTAATGCTTCTAACTATCTGTGCTTTGATTCTATCCTGGGATGCCAGTGATAGATTCCTGTGGACCTTCAACGTGACGATGAAGCACAGAAATTGCGTCGGTATTGAATACAACAGGCACCATGCCGACTTCCCTCCGGGAGGGTAATGCTTCTAACTATCTGTGCTATGATTCGTTCCTGGGATTCCAGTAATTGATTCCGATGGACGTGGGAAGGTTTACTGTAACCTGTGGACCTTCAACGTGACGATGAAGCGCAGACATTGCGTCGGAATTGAATACAACAGGCACCATGCCGACTTCTCTCCGGGAGAGTAATGCTTCTAACTGTCCCTGCTTTGATTCTTTCCTGGGATGCCAGTAATAGATTGCGATGGACATGGGAAGGTTTACTGTAACCTGTGGACCTTCATCTTGACGATGAAGCACAGAAATTGCGCCGGAATTGAATACAACAGGCACCATGCTGACTTCTGTCCGGGAGAGTAATACTTCTAACTGTCTCTGCTTTGATTCTTTCCTGGGATGCCAGTAATAGATTCCGATGGACATGAGAAGGTTTACTGTAACCTGTGGACCTTCATCTTGATGATGAAGCACAGAAATTGCGTCGGAATTGAATACAGCAGGCACCATGCTGACTTCTCTCCGGGAGAGTAATACTTCTAACTGTCTCTGCTTTGATTCTTTCCTGGGATGCCAGTAATAGATTCCGATGGACATGAGAAGGTTTACTGTAACCTGTGGACCTTCATCTTGACGATGACGCACAGAAATTGCGTCGGAATTGAATACAGCAGGCACCATGCTGACTTCTCTCCGGGAGAGTAATGCTTTTAACTATCTGTGCTATGATTCGTTCCTGGGATTCCAGTATAGATTCCGATGGACATGGGAAGGTTTACTGTAACCTGTGGACCTTCAACGTGACGATGAAGCACAGAAATTGCGTCGGAATTGAATACAACAGGCACCATGCCGACTTCTCTCCGGGAGAGTAATGCTTCTAACTATCTGTGCTTTGATTCGTTCCTGGGATTCCAGTAATAGATTCCAATGGACATGGGAAGGTTTACTGTAACCTTTGGACCTTCATCTTGACGATGAAGCACAGAAATTGCGTCGAATATGAATACAACAGGCACCATGCCGACTTCTCTCCGGGAGAGTAATGCTTCTAACTATCTGTGCTTTGATTCGTTCCTGGGATTCCAGTAATAGATTTCGATGAACATGGGAAGGTTTACTGTAACCTGTGGACCTTCATCTTGACGATGGAACACAGAAATTGCGTCGGAATTGAATACAACAGGCACCATGCTGACTTCACTCAGGGAGAGTAATGCTTCTAACTGTCTCTGCTTTGATTCTTTCCTGGGATGCCAGTAATAGATTCCGATGGACATGAGAAGGTTTACTGTAACCAGTGGACCTTCATCTTGACGATGAAGCACAGAAATTGCGTCGGAATTGAATACAGCAGGCACCATGCTGACTTCTCTCCGGGAGAGTAATGCTTTTAACTATCTGTGCTATGATTCGTTCCTGGGATTCCAGTAATAGATTCGGATGGACATGGGAAGGTTTACTGTAACCTGTGGACCTTCAACGTGACGATGAAACACAGAAATTGCGTCGGAATTGAATACAACAGGCACCATGCCGACTTCTGTCCAGGAGAGTAATGCTTCTAACTGTCTCTGCTTTGATTCTTTCCTGGGATGCCAGTAATAGATTCCGATGGACATGGGAAGGTTTACTGTAACCTGTGGACCTTCAACGTGACGATGAATCACAGAAATTGCGTCGGAATTGAATACAACAGGCACCATGCCGACATCTCTCCGGGAGAGTAATGCTTCTAACTATCTGTGCTTTGATTCTATCCTGGGATGCCAGTGATAGATTCCTGTGGACCTTCAACGTGACGATGAAGCACAGAAATTGCGTCGGTATTGAATACAACAGGCACCATGCCGACTTCCCTCCGGGAGGGTAATGCTTCTAACTATCTGTGCTATGATTCGTTCCTGGGATTCCAGTAATTGATTCCGATGGACGTGGGAAGGTTTACTGTAACCTGTGGACCTTCAACGTGACGATGAAGCGCAGACATTGCGTCGGAATTGAATACAACAGGCACCATGCCGACTTCTCTCCGGGAGAGTAATGCTTCTAACTGTCCCTGCTTTGATTCTTTCCTGGGATGCCAGTAATAGTTTGCGATGGACATGGGAAGGTTTACTGTAACCTGTGGACCTTCATCTTGACGATGAAGCACAGAAATTGCGCCGGAATTGAATACAACAGGCACCATGCTGACTTCTCTCCGGGAGAGTAATGCTTCTAACTATGTGTGCTTTGATTCGTTCCTGGGATTCCAGTAGCAGATTCCGATGGACATGGGAAGGTTTACTGTAACCTGTGGACCTTCAACGTGACGATGAAGCACAGACATTGCGTCGGAATTGAATACAACAGGCACCATGCCGACTTCTCTCCGGGAGAGTAATGTTTCTAACTATCTGTGCTTTGATTCGTTCCTGGGATTCCAGTAATAGATTCCGATGGACATCGGAAGGTTTACTGTAAACTGTGGACCTTCAACGCGACGATGAAGCACAGAAATTGCGTCGGAATTGAATACAACAGGCACCATTCCGACTTCTCTCCGGGAGAGTAATGTATCTAACTGTCTCTGCTTTGATTCTTTCTTGGGATGCCAGTAATAGATTCCGATGGACATGGGAAGGTTTACTGTAACCTGTGGACCTTCATCTTAACGATCAAGCACAGAAATTGCGTCGGAATTGAATACAACAGGCACCATTCTGACTTTTCTCCGGGACAGTAATGCTTCTAATTATCTGTGCTTTGATTCGTTCCTGGGATTCCAGTAATAGATTCCGATGGACACGAGAAAGTTTGCTGCAACCTGTGGACCTTCAACGTGACGATGAAGCACAGAAATTGCGTCAGAATTGAATACAACAGGCACCATGCCGACTTCTCTCCGGGAGAGTAATTCTTCTAACTGTCTCTGCTTTGATTCTTTCCTGGGATGCCAGTAATAGATTCCGATGGACATGGGAAGGTTAACTGTAACCTGTGGACCTTCATCTTGACGATGAAGCAAATAAATTGCGTCGGAATTGAATACAACAGGCACCATGCTGACTTCTCTTCGGGAGAGTATTGCTTCTAACTATCTGTGCTTTGATTCGTTCCTGGGATTCCAGTAATAGATTCCGATGGACATGGGAAGGTTTACTGTAACCTGTGGACCTTCAACGTGACGATGAAGCACAGAAATTGCGTCGGTATTGAATACAACAGGCACCATGCCGACTTCCCTCCGGGAGGGTAATGCTTCTAACTATCTGTGCTATGATTCGTTCCTGGGATTCCAGTAATTGATTCCGATGGACATGGGAAGGTTTACTGTAACCTGTGGACCTTCAACGTGACGATGAAGCGCAGACATTGCGTCGGAATTGAATACAACAGGCACCATGCCGACATCTCTCCGGGAGAGTAATGCTTCTAACTATCTGTGCTTTGATTCGTTCCTGGGATTCCAGTAATAGATTTCGATGGACATGGGAAGGTTTACTGTAACCTGTGGACCTTCATCTTGACGATGGAACACTGAAATTGCGTCGGAATTGAATACAACAGGCACCATGCTGACTTCTGTCCGGGAGAGTAATACTTCTAACTGTCTCTGCTTTGATTCTTTCCTGGGGTGCCAGTAATAGTTTCCGATGGACATGGGAAGGATTGCTGTAACCTGTGGACCTTCATCTTGACGATGAAGCACAGAAATTGCGTCGGAATTGAATACAACAGGCACCATGCTGACTTCTCTCCGGGAGAGTAATGCTTTTAACTATCTGTGCTTTGATTCGTTCCTGGGATTCCAGTAATAGATTCCGATGGACATGGGAATGTTTACTGTATCCTGTGGACCTTCAACGTGACTATGAAACACAGAAATTGCGTCGGAATTGAATACAACAGGCACCATGCCGACTTCTGTCCGGGAGAGTAATACTTCTAACCGTCTCTGCTTTGATTCTTTCCTGGGATGCCAGTAACAGATTCCGATGGACATGGGAAGGTGTACTGTAATTTGTGGACCTTCATCTTGACGATGAAGCACAGAAATTGCGTCGGAATTGAATATAGCAGGCAACATGCTGACTTCTCTCCAGGATAGTAATGCTTCTAACTATCTGTGCTTTGATTCGTTCCTGGGATTCCAGTAATAGAATCCGATGGACATGGGAAGTTTTACTGTAACCTGTGGACCTTCAACGTGACGATGAAACACAGAAATTGCGTCGAAATTGAAAACAACAGGCACCATGGCGACTTCTGTCCGGGAGAGTAATGCTTCTAACTGTCTCTGCTTTGATTCTTTCCTGGGATGCCAATAATAGATTCCGATGGACATGGGAAGGTTTACTGTAACCTGTGGACCTTCAACGTGACGATGAAGCACAGAAATTGCGTCGGAATTGAATACAACAGGCACCATGCCGACATCTCTCCGGGAGAGTAATGCTTCTAACTATCTGTGCTTTGATTCGTTCCTGGGATTCCAGTAATAGATTTCGATGGACATGGGAAGGTTTACTGTAACCTGTGGACCTTCATCTTGACGATGGAACACAGAAATTGCGTCGGAATTGAATACAACAGGCACCATGCTGACTTCTGTCCGGGAGAGTAATACTTCTAACTGTCTCTGCTTTGATTCTTTCCTGGGATGCCAGTAATAGATTCCGATGGACATGAGAAGGTTTACTGTAACCTGTGGACCTTCATCTTGACGATGAAGCACAGAAATTGCGTCGGAATTGAATACAGCAGGCACCATGCTGACTTCTCTCCGGGAGAGTAATGCTTTTGACTATCTGTGCTATGATTCGTTCCTGGGATTCCAGTATAGATTTCGATGGACATGGGAAGGTTTACTGTAACCTGTGGACCTTCAACGTGACGATGAAGCACAGAAATTGCGTCGGAATTGAATACAACAGGCACCATGCCGACATCTCTCCGGGTGAGTAATGCTTCTAACTATCTGTGCTTTGATTCTATCCTGGGATGCCAGTGATAGATTCCTGTGGACCTTCAACGTGACGATGAAGCACAGAAATTGCGTCGGTATTGAATACAACACTCACCATGCCGACTTCCCTCCGGGAGGGTAATGCTTCTAACTATCTGTGCTATGATTCGTTCCTGGGATTCCAGTAATTGATTCCGATGGACATGGGAAGGTTTACTGTAACCTGTGGACCTTCAACGTGACGATGAAGCGCAGACATTGCGTCGGAATTGAATACAACAGGCACCATGCCGACATCTCTCCGGGAGAGTAATGCTTCTAACTATCTGTGCTTTGATTCTATCCTGGGATGCCAGTGATAGATTCCTGTGGACCTTCAACGTGACGATGAAGCACAGAAATTGCGCCGGAATTGAATACAACAGGCACCATGCTGACTTCTCTCCGGGAGAGTAATGCTTCTAACTATGTGTGCTTTGATTCGTTCCTGGGATTCCAGTAGTAGATTCCGATGGACATGGGAAGGTTTACTGTAACCTGTGGACCTTCAACGTGACGATGAAGCACAGACATTGCGTCGGAATTGAATACAACAGGCACCATGCCGACTTCTCTCCGGGAGAGTAATGTTTCTAACTATCTGTGCTTTGATTCGTTCCTGGGATTCCAGTAATAGATTCCGATGGACATGGGAAGGTTTACTGTAAACTGTGGACCTTCAACGCGATGATGAAGCACAGAAATTGCGTCAGAATTGAATACAACAGGCACCATTCCGACTTCTCTCCGGGAGAGTAATGTATCTAACTGTCTCTGCTTTGATTCTTTCCTGGGATGCCAGTAATAAATTCCGATGGACATGGGAAGGTTTACTGTAACCTGTGGACCTTCATCTTAACGATCAAGCACAGAAATTGCGTCGGAATTGAATATAACAGGCACCATGCTGACTTCTTTCCGGGAGAGTAATGATTCTAACTATCTGTGCTTTGATTCGTTCCTGGGATTCCAGTAATAGATTCCGATTGACATGGGACGGTTTACTGTAACCTGTGGACCTTCAACGTGACGATGAAGCACAGAAATTGCGTCGGAATTGAATACAACATGCACCATGCCGACATCTCTCCGGGCGAGTAATGCTTCCAACTGTCTGTGCTTTGATTCGTTCCTGGGATTCCAGTAATAGATTCCGATGGACATGGGAAGGTTTACTGTAACCAGCGGACCTTCATCTTGACGATGAAGTACAGAAATTGCGTCGGAATTGAATACAACAGGCACCATGCTGACTTTTCTCCGGGACAGTAATGCTTCTAATTATCTGTGCTTTGATTCGTTCCTGGGATTCCAGTAATAGATTCCGATGCACACGAGAAGGTTTGCTGCAACCTGTGGACCTTCAACGTGACGATGAAGCACAGAAATTGCGTCAGAATTGAATACAACAGGCACCCTGCCGACTTCTCTCCGGGAGAGTAATGCTTCTAACTGTCTCTGCTTTGATTCTTTCCTGGGATGCCAGTAATAGATTCCGATGGACATGGGAAGGTTAACTGTAACCTGTGGACCTTCATCTTGACGATGAAGCACAGAAATTGCGTCGGAATTGAATACAACAGGCACCATGCTGACTTCTCTTCGGGAGAGTATTGCTTCTAACTATCTGTGCTTTGATTCGTTCCTGGGATTCCAGTAATAGATTCCGATGGACATGGGAAGGTTTACTGTAACCTGTGGACCTTCAACGTGACGATGAAGCACAGAAATTGCGTCGGTATTGAATACAACAGGCACCATGCCGACTTCCCTCCGGGAGGGTAATGCTTCTAACTATCTGTGCTATGATTCGTTCCTGGGATTCCAGTAATTGATTCCGATGGACATGGGAAGGTTTACTGTAACCTGTGGACCTTCAACGTGACGACGAAGCGCAGACATTGCGTCGGAATTGAATACAACAGGCACCAGGCCGACTTCTCTCCGAGAGAGTAATGCTTCTAACTGTCCCTGCTTTGATTCTTTCCTGGGATGCCAGTAATAGATTCCGATGGACATGGGAAGGTTAACTGTAACCTGTGGACCTTCATCTTGACGATGAAGCACAGAAATTGCGTCGGAATTGAATACAACAGGCACCATGCTGACTTCTCTTCGGGAGAGTATTGCTTCTAACTATCTGTGCTTTGATTCGTTCCTGGGATTCCAGTAATAGATTCCGATGGACATGGGAAGGTTTACTGTAACCTGTGGACCTTCAACGTGACGATGAAGCACAGAAATTGCGTCGGTATTGAATACAACAGGCACCATGCCGACTTCCCTCCGGGAGGGTAATGCTTCTAATTATCTGTGCTATGATTCGTTCCTGGGATTCCAGTAATTGATTCCGATGGACATGGGAAGGTTTACTGTAACCTGTGGACCTTCAACGTGACGATGAAGCGCAGACATTGCGTCGGAATTGAATACAACAGGCACCATGCCGACTTCTCTCCGGGAGAGTAATGCTTCTAACTGTCCCTGCTTTGATTCTTTCCTGGGATGCCGGTAATAGATTGCGATGGACATGGGAAGGTTTACTGTAACCTGTGGACCTTCATCTTGACGATGAAGCACAGAAATTGCGCCGGAATTGAATACAACAGGCACCATGCTGACTTCTCTCCGGGAGAGTAATGCTTCTAATTATCTGTGCTTTGATTCGTTCCTGGGATTCCAGTAATAGATTCCGATGGACTCGAGAAGGTTTGCTGTAACCTGTGGACCTTCAACGTGACGATGAAGCACAGAAATTGCGTCAGAATTGAATACAACAGGCACCATGCCGACTTCTCTCCGGGAGAGTAATGCTTCTAACTGTCTCTGCTTTGATTCTTTCCTGGGATGCCAGTAATAGATTCCGATGGACATGGGAAGGTTAACTGTAACCTGTGGACCTTCATCTTGACGATGAAGCACAGAAATAGCGTCGGAATTGAATACAACAGGCACCATGCTGACTTCTCTTCGGGAGAGTATTGCTTCTAACTATCTGTGCTTTGATTCGTTCCTGGGATTCCAGTAATAGATTCCGATGGACATGGGAAGGTTTACTGTAACCTGTGGACCTTCAACGTGACGATGAAGCACAGAAATTGCGTCGGTATTGAATACAACAGGCACCATGCCGACTACTCTCTGGGAGAGTAATGCTTCTAACTATCTGTGCTTTGATTCGTTCCTGGGATTCCAGTAATAAATTCCGATGGACGTGGGAAGGTTTACTGTAACCTATGGACCTTCAACGTGACGATGAAGCACAGACATTGCGTCGGAATTGAATACAACAGGAACCATGCCGACTTCTCTCCGGGAGAGTAATGCTTCTAACTGTCTCTGCTTTGATTCTTTCCTGGGATGCCAGTAATAGATTCCGATGGACATGGGAAGGTTTACTGTAACCTGTGGACCTTCAGCGTGACGATGAAACACAGAAATGGCGTCGGAATTGAATACAACAGGCACCATGCCGACTTCTCTCCTTGAGAGTAATGCTTCTAACTATCTGTGCTTTGATTCTTTCCTGGGATGCCAGTAATAGATTCCTGTGGACCTTCATCTTGACGATGAAACACAGAAATTGCGTCGGAATTGAATACAACAGGCACCATGCCGATTTCTCTCCGGGAGAGCAATGCTTCTAACTATCTGTGCATTGATTCTTTCCTGGGATTCCAGTAATAGATTTCTATGGACATGGGAAAGTTTACTGTAACCTGTGGACCTTCATCTTGGCGATGAAACACAGAAATTGCGTCGGAATTGAATACAACAGGCACCATGCTGACTTCTGTCCGGGAGAGTAATACTTCTAACTGTCTCTGCTTTGATTCTTTCCTGGGATGCCAGTATTAGATTCCGATGGCCATGAGAAGGTTTACTGTAACCTGTGGACCTTCATCTTGACGATGAAGCACAGAAATTGCGTCGGAATTGAATACAGCAGGCACCATGCTGACTTCTCTCCGGGAGAGTAATGCTTTTAACTATCTGTGCTATGATTCGTTCCTGGGATGCCAGTAATAGATTCCGATGGACATGGGAAAGTTTACTGTAACCTGTGGACCTTCAACGTGACGATGAATCACAGAAATTGCGTCGGAATTGAATACAACAGGCACCATGCCGACATCTCTCCGGGAGAGTAATGCTTCTAATTATCTGTGCTTTGATTCTATCCTGGGATGCCAGTGATAGATTCCTGTGGACCTTCAACGTGACGATGAAGCACAGAAATTGCGTCGGTATTGAATACAACAGGCACCATGCCGACTTCCCTCCGGGAGGGTAATGCTTCTAACTATCTGTGCTATGATTCGTTCCTGGGATTCCAGTAATTGATTCCGATGGACGTGGGAAGGTTTACTGTAACCTGTGGACCTTCAACGTGACGATGAAGCGCAGACATTGCGTCGAAATTGAATACAACAGGCACCATGCCGACTTCTCTCCGGGAGAGTAATGTTTCTAACTATCTGTGCTTTGATTCGTTCCTGGGATTCCAGTAATAGATTCCAATGGACATGGGAAGGTTTACTGTAAACTGTGGACCTTCAACGCGACGATGAAGCACAGAAATTGCGTCGGAATTGAATACAACAGGCACCATTCCGACTTCTCTCCCGGAGAGTAATGTATCTAACTGTCTCCGCTTTGATTCTTTCCTGGGATGCCAGTAATAGATTCCGATGGACATGGGAAGGTTTACTGTAACCTGTGGACCTTCATCTTAACGATGAAGCACAGAAATTGCGTCGGAATTGAATATAACAGGCACCATGCTGACTTCTGTCCGGGAGAGTAATGATTCTAACTATCTGTGCTTTGATTCGTTCCTGGGATTCCATTAATAGATTCCGATTGACATGGGACGGTTTACTGTAACCTGTGGACCTTCAACGTGACGATGAAGCACAGAAATTGCGTCGGAATTGAATACAACATGCACCATGCCGACATCTCTCCGGGAGAGTAATGCTTCCAACTGTCTGAGCTTTGATTCGTTCCTGGGATTCCAGTAATAGATTCCGATGGACATGGGAAGGTTTACTGTAACCAGTGGACCTTCATCTTGACGATGAAGTACAGAAATTGCGTCGGAATTGAATACAACAGGCACCATGCTGACCTTTCTCCGGGACAGTAATGCTTCTAATTATCTGTGCTTTGATTCGTTCCTGGGATTCCAGTAATAGATTCCGATGGACACGAGAAGGTTTGCTGTAACGTGTGGACCTTCAACGTGACGATGAAGCACAGAAATTGCGTCAGAATTGAATACAACAGGCACCATGCCGACTTCTCTCCGGGAGAGTAATGCTTCTAACTGTCTCTGCTTTGATTCTTTCCTGGGATGCCAGTAATAGATTCCGATGGACATGCGTAGGTTAACTGTAACCTGTGGACCTTCATCTTGACGATGAAGCACAGAAATTGCGTCGGAATTGAATACAACAGGCACCATGCTGACTTCTCTTCGGGAGAGTATTGCTTCTAACTATCTGTGCTTTGATTCGTTCCTGGGATTCCAGTAATAGATTCCGATGGACATGGGAAGGTTTACTGTAACCTGTGGACCTTCAACGTGACGATGAAGCACAGAAATTGCGTCGGTATTGAATACAACAGGCACCATGCCGACTTCTCTCTGGGAGAGTAATGCTTCTAACTATCTGTGCTTTGATTCGTTCCTGGAATTCCAGTAATAAATTCCGATGGACGTGGGAAGGTTTACTGTAACCTATGGACCTTCAACGTGACGATGAAGCACAGAAATTGCGTCGGAATTGAATACAACAGGAACCATGCCGACTTCTCTCCGGGAGAGTAATGCTTCTAACTGTCTCTGCTTTGATTCTTTCCTGGGATGCCAGTAATAGATTCCGATGGACATGGGAAGGTTTACTGTAACCTGTGGACCTTCAGCGTGACGATGATACACAGAAATGGCGTCGGAATTGAATACAACAGGCACCATGCCGACTTCTCTCCGGGAGAGTAAAGCTTCTAACTATCTGTGCTTTGATTCTTTCTTGGGATGCCAGTAATAGATTCCTGTGGACCTTCATCTTGACGATGAAACACAGAAATTGCGTCGGAATTGAATACAACAGGCACCATGCCGACTTCGCTCCGGGAGAGTAATACTTCTAACTGTCTCTGCTTTGATTCTTTCCTGGGATGCCAGTAATAGATTCCGATGGACATGGGAAGGTTTACTGTAACCTGTGGACCTTCAACGTGACGATGAAACACAGAAATTGCGTCGGAATTGAATACAACAGGCACCATGCCGACTTCTGTCCGGGAGAGTAATACTTCTAACTGTCTCTGCTTTGATTCTTTCCTGGGATGCCAGTAATAGATTCCGATGGACATGGGAAGGTTTACTGTAACCTGTGGACCTTCAACGTGACGATGAAACACAGAAATTGCGTCAGAATCGAATACAACAGGCACCATGCCGACTTATGTCCGGGAGAGTAATACTTCTAACTGTCTCTGCTTTGATTCTTTCCTGGGATGCCAGTAATAGATTCCGATGGACATGGGAAGGTTTACTGTAACCTGTGGACCTTCAACGTGACGATGAAACACAGAAATTGCGTCGGAATTGAATACAACAGGCACCATGCCGACTTCTCTCAGGGAGAGTAATGCTTCTAACTATCTGTGCTTTGATTCTTTCCTGGGATGCCAGTAATAGTTTCCTGTGGACCTTCAACGTGACGATGAAGCACAGAAATTGCGTCGGTATTGAATACAACAGGCACCATGACGACTTCCCTCCGGGAGAGTAATGCTTCTAACTATCTGTGCTTTGATTCGTTCCTGGGATTCCAGTAATAGATTCCGATGGACATGGGAAGGTTTACTGTGACCTGTGGACCTTCAACGTGACGATGAAGCACAGAAATTGCGTCGGAATTGAATACAACAGGCGCCATGCCGACTTCTCTCCGGGAGTGTAACGCTTCTAACTGTCCCTGCTTTGATTCTTTCCTGGGATGCCAGTAATAGATTCCGATGGACATGGGAACGTTTACTGTAACCTGTGGACCTTCATCTTGACGATGAAGAATAAAACTGCGTCGGAATTGAATACAACAGGCACCATGCTGACTTCTCTCCGGGAGAGTAATGCTTCTAACTATCTGTGCTTTGATTCTTTCCTGGGATTCCAGTAATAGATTCCGATGGACATGGGAACGTTTACTGTAACCTGTGGACCTTCAACGTGACGATGAAACATAGAAATTGCGTCAGAATCGAATACAACAGGCACCATGCCGACTTCTGTCCGGGAGAGTAATACTTCTAACTGTCTCTGCTTTGATTCTTTCCTGGGATGCCAGTAATAGATTCCAATGGACATGGGAAGGTTTACTGTAAGCTGTGGACCTTCAACGTGACGATGAAACACAGAAATTGCGTCGGAATTGAATACAACAGGCACCATGCCGACTTCTCTCCGGGAGAGTAATGCTTCTAACTATCTGTGCTTTGATTCTTTCCTGGGATGCCAGTAATAGTTTCCTGTGGACCTTCAACGTGACGATGAAGCACAGAAATTGCGTCGGTATTGAATACAACAGGCACCATGACGACTTCCCTCCGGGAGAGTAATGCTTCTAACTATCTGTGCTTTGATTCGTTCCTGGGATTCCAGTAATAGATTCCGATGGACATGGGAAGGTTTACTGTAACCTGTGGACCTTCAACGTGACGATGAAGCACAGAAATTGCGTCGGAATTGAATACAACAGGCACCATGCCGACTTCTCTCCGGGAGTGTAACGCTTCTAACTGTCCCTGCTTTGATTCTTTCCTGGGATGCCAGTAATAGATTGCGATGGACATGGGAACGTTTACTGTAACCTGTGGACCTTCAACGTGACGATGAAGCACAGACATTGCGTCGGAATTGAATACAACGGGCACCATGCCGACTTCTCTCCGGGAGAGTAATGCTTCTAACTATCTGTGCTTTGATTCGTTCCTGGGATTCCAGTAATAGATTCCGATGGACATGGGAAGGTTTACTGTAACCTGTGGACCTTCAACGTGACGATGAAGCACAGAAATTACGTCGGAATTGTATACAACAGGCACCATGCCGACTTCTCTCCGGGAGAGTAATGTATCTAACTGTCTCTGCTTTGATTCTTTCCTGGGATGCCAGTAATAGATTCCGATGGACATGGGAAGGTTTACTGTAACTTGTGGACCTTCATCTTAATGATGAAGCACAGAAATTGCGTCGGAATTGAATATAACAGGCACCATGTTGACTTCTTTCCTGGAGAGTAATGCTTCTAACTATCTGTGCTTTGATTCGTTCCTGGGATTCCAGTAATAGATTCCGATGGACATGGGACTGTTTACTGTAACCTGTGGACCTTCAACGTGGCGATGAAGTACATAAATTGCGTCGGAATTGAATACAACATGCACCAAGCTGACTTCTCTCCGGGAGAGTAATGCTTCTAACAGTCCCTGCTTTGATTCTTTCCTGGGATTCCAGTAATAGATTCCGATGGACATGAGAAGGTTTACTGTAACCTGTGGACCTTCAACGTGACGATGAAGCACAAAAATTGCGTCAGAATTGAATACCGCAGGCACCATGCCGACTTCTCTCCGCGAGAGTAATGCTTCTAACTGTCTCTGCTTTGATTCTTTCCTGGGATGCCAGTAATAGATTCCGATGGACATGGGAAGGTTTACTGTAACCTGTGGACCTTCATCTTGACGATGAAGCACAGAAACTGCGTCGGAATTGAATACAACAGGCACCATGCTGACTTCTCTCCGGGAGAGTAATGCTTCTAACTATCTGTGCTTTGATTCTTTCCTGGGATTCCAGTAATAGATTCCGATGGACATGGGAACGTTTACTGTAACCTGTGGACTTTCAACGTGACGATGAAACACAGAATTTGCGTCGGAATTGAATACAACAGGCACCATGCCGACTTCTCTCCGGGAGAGTAATGCTTCTAACTATCTGTGCTTTGATTCGTTCCTGGGATTCCAGTAATAGATTCCGATGGACATGGGAAGGTTTACTGTAACCTGTGGACCTTCATATTGACGATGATTGTGCTTTGATTCGTTCCTGGGATTCCAGTAATAGATTCCGATGGACATGGGAAGGTTTACTGTAACCTGTTGACCTTCAACGCGACAATGAAGCACAGAAATTGCGTCGGAATTGAATACAACAGGCACCATGCCGACTTCTCTCCGGGAGAATAATGTATCTAACTGTCTCTGCTTTGATTCTTTCCTGGGATGCCAGTAATAGATTCCGATGGACATGGGAAGGTTTACTGTAACCTGTGGACCTTCATCTTAAAGATGAAGCACAGAAATTGCGTCGGAATTGAATATAACAGGCACCATGCTGACTTCTTTCCGGGAGAGTAATGCTTCTAACTATCTGTGCTTTGATTCGTTCCTGGGATTCCAGTAATAGATTCCGATGGACATGGGAAGGTTTACTGTAACCTGTGGACCTTCAACGTGACGATGAGGCACAGAAATTGCGTCGGAATTGAATACAACATGCACCATGCCGACTTCTCTCCGGGAGAGTAATGCTTCTAACTATCTGTGCTTTGATTCGTTCCTGGGATTCCAGTAATAGATTCCGATGGACATGGGAAGGTTTACTGTAACCAGTGGACCTTCATCCTGACGATCAAGTACAGAAATTGCTTCGGAATTGAATACAACAGGCACCATGCTGACTTCTCTCCGGGAGAGTAATGCTTCTAACTATCTGTGCTTTGATTCGTTCCTGGGATTCCAGTAATAGATTCCGATGGATATGAGAATGTTTACTGTAACCTGTGGACCTTCAACGTGACGATGAAGCACAGAAATTGCGTCAGAATTGAATACAACAGGCACCATGCCGACTTCTCTCCGGGAGAGTAATGCTTCCAACTGTCTCTGCTTTGATTCTTTCCTGGGATGCCAATAATAGATTCCGATGGACATGGGAAGGTTTACTGTAACCTGTGGACCTTCATCTTGACGATGAAGCACAGAAATTGCGTCGGAATTAAATACAACAGGCACCATGCTGACTTCTCTCCGGGAGAGTAATGCTTCTAACTATCTGTGCTTTGATTCGCTCCTGGGATTCCAGTAATAGATTCCGATGGACATGGGAAGGTTTATTGTAACCTGTGGACCTTCAACGTGACGATGAAGCACAGAAATTGCGTCGGTATTGAATACAACAGGCACCATGCCGACTTCTCTCCGGGAGAGTAATGCTTCTAACTATCTGTGATTTGATTCGTTCCTGGGATTCCAGTAATAGATTCTGATGGACGTGGGAAGGTTTACTGTAACCTGTGGACCTTCAACGTGACGATGAAACACAGAAATTGCGTCGGAATTGAATACAACAGGCACCATGCTAACTTCTCTCCGGGAGAGTAATGCTTCTAACTATCTGTGCTTTGATTCGTTCCTGGGATTCCAGTAATAGTTTCCGATGGACATTGGAAGGTTTACTGTAACCTGTGGACCTTCAACGTGACGATGAAGCACAGAAATTGCGTCGGAATTGAATACAACAGGCACCATGCTAACTTCTCTCCGGGAGAGTAATGCTTCTAACTATCTGTGCTTTGATTCGTTCCTGGGATTCCAGTAATAGATTCCGATGGACATGGGAAGGTTTACTGTAACCTGTGGACCTTCATCTTGACGATGAAACACAGAAATTGCGTCGGAATTGAATACAACAGGCACCATGCTGACTTCTCACCGGGAGTGTAATGCTTCTAACTATCTGTGCTTTGATTCGTTCCTGGGATTCCAGTAATAGATTCCGATGGACATGGGAAGGTTTACTGTAACCTGTGGACCTTCAACGTGACGATGAAGCACAGAAATTGCGTCGGAATTGAATACAACATGCACCATGCCGACTTCTCTCCGGGAGAGTAATGCTTCTAACTATCTGTGCTTTGATTCGTTTCTGGGATTCCAGTAATAGATTCCGATGGACATGGGAAGGTTTACTGTAACCAGTGGACCTTCATCTTGACGATGAAGTACAGAAATTGCGTCGGAATTGAATACAACAGGCACCATGCTGACTTCTCTCCGGGAGAGTAATGCTTCTAACTATCTGTGCTTTGATTCGTTAGTGGGATTCCAGTAATTGATTCCGATGGACATGAGAAGGTTTACTGTAACCTGTGGACCTTCAACGTGACGATGAAGCACAGAAATTGCGTCAGAATTGAATACAACAGGCACCATGCCGACTTCTCTCCGGGAGAGTAATGCTTCTAACTGTCTCTGCTTTGATTCTTTCCTGGGATGCCAGTAATAGATTGCGATGGACATGGGAAGGTTTACTGTAACCTGTGGACCTTCATCTTGACGATGAAGCACAGAAATTGCGCCGCAATTGAATACAACAGGCACCATGCTGACTTCGCTCCGGGAGAGTAATGCTTCTAACTATGTGTGCTTTGATTCGTTCCTGGGATTCCAGTAATAGATTCCGATGGACATGGGAAGGTTTACTGTAACCTGTGGACCTTCAACGTGACGATGAACCACAGACATTGCGTCGGAATTGAATACAACAGGCACCATGCCGACTTCTCTCCGGGAGAGTAATGCTTCTAACTATCTGTGCTTTGATTCGTTCCTGGGTTTCCAGTAATAGATTCCGATGGACATGGGAAGGTTTACTGTAACCTGTGGACCTTCAACTCGACGATGAAGCACAGAAATTGCGTCGGAATTGAATACAACAGGCACCATGCCGACTTCTCTCCGGGAGAGTAATGTATCTAACTGTCTCTGCTTTGATTCTTTCCTGGGATGCCAGTAATAGATTCCGATGGACATGGGAAGGTTTACTGTAACCTGTGGACCTTCATCTTAACGATGAAGCACAGAAATTGCGTCGGAATTGAATACAACAGGCACCATGCTGACTTCTCTCCGGGAGAGTAATGCTTCTAACAATCTGTGCTTTGATTCGTTCCTGGGATTCCAGTAATAGGTTCCGATGGACATGGGAAGGTTTACTGTAACCTGTGGACCTTCAACGTGACGATGAATCACAGAAATTGCGTCGGAATTGAATACAACAGGCACCATGCTAACTTCTCTCCGGGAGAGTAATGCTTCTAACTATCTGTGCTTTGATTCGTTCCTGGGATTCCAGTAATAGATTCCGATGGACATGGGAAGGTTTACTGTAACCTGTGGACCTTCATCTTGACGATGAAACACAGAAATTGCGTCGGAATTGAATACAACAGGCACCATGCTGACTTCTCTCCGGGAGTGTATTGCTTCTAACTATCTGTGCTTTGATTCGTTCCTGGGATTCCAGTAATAGATTCCGATGGACATGGGAAGGTTTACTGTAACCTGTGGACCCTCAACGTGACGATGAAGCACAGAAATTGCGTCGGAATTGAATACAACAGGCACCATGCCGACTTCTCTCCGGGAGAGTAATACTTCTAACTGTCCCTGCTTTGATTCGTTCCTGGGATGCCAGTAATAGATTGCGATGGACATGGGAAGGTTTACTGTAACCTGTGGACCTTCATCTTGACGATGAAGCACAGAAATTGCGCCGCAATTGAATACAACAGGCACCATGCTGACTTCTCTCCGGGACAGTAATGCTTCTAACTATGTGTGCTTTGATTCGTTCCTGGGATTCCAGTAATAGATTCCGATGGACATGGGAAGGTTTACTGTAACCAGTGGACCTTCAACGCGACGATGAAGCACAGAAATTGCGTCGGAATTGAATACAACAGGCACCATGCCGAATTCTCTCCGGGAGAGTAAAGTATCTAAATGTCTCTGCTTTGATTCTTTCCTGGGATGCCAGTAATAGATTCCGATGGACATGGGAAGGTTTACTGTAACCTATGGACCTTCATCTTAACGATGGAGCACAGAAATTGCGTCGGAATTGAATATAACAGGCACCATGCTGACTTCTCTCCGGGAGAGTAATGCTTCTAACTATCTGTGCTTTGATTCGTTAGTGGGATTCCAGTAATTGATTCCGATGGACATGAGAAGGTTTACTGTAACCTGTGGACCTTCAACGTGACGATGAAGCACAGAAATTGCGTCAGAATTGAATACAACAGGCACCATGCCGACTTCTCTCCGGGAGAGTAATGCTTCTAACTGTCTCTGCTTTGACTCTTTCCTGGGATGCCAGTAACAGATTGCGATGGACATGGGAAGGTTTACTGTAACCTGTGGACCTTCATCCTGACGATGAAGCACAGAAATTGCGCCGCAATTGAATACAACAGGCACCATGCTGACTTCGCTCCGGGAGAGTAATGCTTCTAACTATGTGTGCTTTGATTCGTTCCTGGGATTCCAGTAATAGATTCCGATGGACATGGGAAGGTTTACTGTAACCTGTGGACCTTCAACGTGACGATGAACCACAGACATTGCGTCGGAATTGAATACAACAGGCACCATGCCGACTTCTCTCCGGGAGAGTAATGCTTCTAACTATCTGTGCTTTGATTCGTTCCTGGGTTTCCAGTAATAGATTCCGATGGACATGGGAAGGTTTACTGTAACCTGTGGACCTTCAACTCGACGATGAAGCACAGAAATTGCGTCGGAATTGAATACAACAGGCACCATGCCGACTTCTCTCCGGGAGAGTAATGTATCTAACTGTCTCTGCTTTGATTCTTTCCTGGGATGCCAGTAATAGATTCCGATGGACATGGGAAGGTTTACTGTAACCTGTGGACCTTCATCTTAAAGATGAAGCACAGAAATTGCGTCGGAATTGAATATAACAGGCACCATGCTGACTTCTTTCCGGGAGAGTAATGCTTCTAACTATCTGTGCTTTGATTCGTTCCTGGGATTCCAGTAATAGATTCCGATGGACATGGGAAGGTTTACTGTAACCTGTGGACCTTCAACGTGACGATGAGGCACAGAAATTGCGTCGGAATTGAATACAACATGCACCATGCCGACTTCTCTCCGGGAGAGTAATGCTTCTAACTATCTGTGCTTTGATTCGTTCCTGGGATTCCAGTAATAGATTCCGATGGACATGGGAAGGTTTACTGTAACCAGTGGACCTTCATCCTGACGATCAAGTACAGAAATTGCGTCGGAATTG
The DNA here is from genome assembly GCF_023864345.2 of Schistocerca serialis cubense. Classification (NCBI taxonomy): domain Eukaryota; kingdom Metazoa; phylum Arthropoda; class Insecta; order Orthoptera; family Acrididae; genus Schistocerca; species Schistocerca serialis. The sequence continues at coordinate 824,822,243 of NC_064642.1, forward strand.
AATACAACAGGCACCATGCTGACTTCTCTCCGGGAGAGTAATGCTTCTAACTATCTGTGCTTTGATTCGTTCCTGGGATTCCAGTAATAGATTCCGATGGATATGAGAATGTTTACTGTAACCTGTGGACCTTCAACGTGACGATGAAGCACAGAAATTGCGTCAGAATCGAATACAACAGGCACCATGCCGACTTCTCTCCGGGAGAGTAATGCTTCCAACTGTCTCTGCTTTGATTCTTTCCTGGGATGCCAATAATAGATTCCGATGGACATGGGAAGGTTTACTGTAACCTGTGGACCTTCATCTTGACGATGAAGCACAGAAATTGCGTCGGAATTAAATACAACAGGCACCATGCTGACTTCTCTCCGGGAGAGTAATGCTTCTAACTATCTGTGCTTTGATTCGCTCCTGGGATTCCAGTAATAGATTCCGATGGACATGGGAAGGTTTATTGTAACCTGTGGACCTTCAACGTGACGATGAAGCACAGAAATTGCGTCGGTATTGAATACAACAGGCACCATGCCGACTTCTCTCCGGGAGAGTAATGCTTCTAACTATCTGTGATTTGATTCGTTCCTGGGATTCCAGTAATAGATTCTGATGGACGTGGGAAGGTTTACTGTAACCTGTGGACCTTCAACGTGACGATGAAACACAGAAATTGCGTCGGAATTGAATACAACAGGCACCATGCTAACTTCTCTCCGGGAGAGTAATGCTTCTAACTATCTGTGCTTTGATTCGTTCCTGGGATTCCAGTAATAGTTTCCGATGGACATTGGAAGGTTTACTGTAACCTGTGGACCTTCAACGTGACGATGAAGCACAGAAATTGCGTCGGAATTGAATACAACAGGCACCATGCTAACTTCTCTCCGGGAGAGTAATGCTTCTAACAATCTGTGCTTTGATTCGTTCCTGGGATTCCAGTAATAGATTCCGATGGACATGGGAAGGTTTACTGTAACCTGTGGACCTTCATCTTGACGATGAAACACAGAAATTGCGTCGGAATTGAATACAACAGGCACCATGCTGACTTCTCACCGGGAGTGTAATGCTTCTAACTATCTGTGCTTTGATTCGTTCCTGGGATTCCAGTAATAGATTCCGATGGACATGGGAAGGTTTACTGTAACCTGTGGACCTTCAACGTGACGATGAAGCACAGAAATTGCGTCGGAATTGAATACAACATGCACCATGCCGACTTCTCTCCGGGAGAGTAATGCTTCTAACTATCTGTGCTTTGATTCGTTTCTGGGATTCCAGTAATAGATTCCGATGGACATGGGAAGGTTTACTGTAACCAGTGGACCTTCATCTTGACGATGAAGTACAGAAATTGCGTCGGAATTGAATACAACAGGCACCATGCTGACTTCTCTCCGGGAGAGTAATGCTTCTAACTATCTGTGCTTTGATTCGTTAGTGGGATTCCAGTAATTGATTCCGATGGACATGAGAAGGTTTACTGTAACCTGTGGACCTTCAACGTGACGATGAAGCACAGAAATTGCGTCAGAATTGAATACAACAGGCACCATGCCGACTTCTCTCCGGGAGAGTAATGCTTCTAACTGTCTCTGCTTTGATTCTTTCCTGGGATGCCAGTAATAGATTGCGATGGACATGGGAAGGTTTACTGTAACCTGTGGACCTTCATCTTGACGATGAAGCACAGAAATTGCGCCGCAATTGAATACAACAGGCACCATGCTGACTTCGCTCCGGGAGAGTAATGCTTCTAACTATGTGTGCTTTGATTCGTTCCTGGGATTCCAGTAATAGATTCCGATGGACATGGGAAGGTTTACTGTAACCTGTGGACCTTCAACGTGACGATGAACCACAGACATTGCGTCGGAATTGAATACAACAGGCACCATGCCGACTTCTCTCCGGGAGAGTAATGCTTCTAACTATCTGTGCTTTGATTCATTCCTGGGTTTCCAGTAATAGATTCCGATGGACATGGGAAGGTTTACTGTAACCTGTGGACCTTCAACTCGACGATGAAGCACAGAAATTGCGTCGGAATTGAATACAACAGGCACCATGCCGACTTCTCTCCGGGAGAGTAATGTATCTAACTGTCTCTGCTTTGATTCTTTCCTGGGATGCCAGTAATAGATTCCGATGGACATGGGAAGGTTTACTGTAACCTGTGGACCTTCATCTTAACGATGAAGCACAGAAATTGCGTCGGAATTGAATACAACAGGCACCATGCTGACTTCTCTCCGGGAGAGTAATGCTTCTAACAATCTGTGCTTTGATTCGTTCCTGGGATTCCAGTAATAGGTTCCGATGGACATGGGAAGGTTTACTGTAACCTGTGGACCTTCAACGTGACGATGAAGCACAGAAATTGCGTCGGAATTGAATACAACAGGCACCATGCTAACTTCTCTCCGGGAGAGTAATGCTTCTAACTATCTGTGCTTTGATTCGTTCCTGGGATTCCAGTAATAGATTCCGATGGACATGGGAAGGTTTACTGTAACCTGTGGACCTTCATCTTGACGATGAAACACAGAAATTGCGTCGGAATTGAATACAACAGGCACCATGCTGACTTCTCTCCGGGAGTGTATTGCTTCTAACTATCTGTGCTTTGATTCGTTCCTGGGATTCCAGTAATAGATTCCGATGGACATGGGAAGGTTTACTGTAACCTGTGGACCCTCAACGTGACGATGAAGCACAGAAATTGCGTCGGAATTGAATACAACAGGCACCATGCCGACTTCTCTCCGGGAGAGTAATACTTCTAACTGTCCCTGCTTTGATTCGTTCCTGGGATGCCAGTAATAGATTGCGATGGACATGGGAAGGTTTACTGTAACCTGTGGACCTTCATCTTGACGATGAAGCACAGAAATTGCGCCGCAATTGAATACAACAGGCACCATGCTGACTTCTCTCCGGGACAGTAATGCTTCTAACTATGTGTGCTTTGATTCGTTCCTGGGATTCCAGTAATAGATTCCGATGGACATGGGAAGGTTTACTGTAACCAGTGGACCTTCAACGCGACGATGAAGCACAGAAATTGCGTCGGAATTGAATACAACAGGCACCATGCCGAATTCTCTCCGGGAGAGTAAAGTATCTAAATGTCTCTGCTTTGATTCTTTCCTGGGATGCCAGTAATAGATTCCGATGGACATGGGAAGGTTTACTGTAACCTATGGACCTTCATCTTAACGATGGAGCACAGAAATTGCGTCGGAATTGAATATAACAGGCACCATGCTGACTTCTCTCCGGGAGAGTAATGCTTCTAACTATCTGTGCTTTGATTCGTTAGTGGGATTCCAGTAATTGATTCCGATGGACATTAGAAGGTTTACTGTAACCTGTGGACCTTCAACGTGACGATGAAGCACAGAAATTGCGTCAGAATTGAATACAACAGGCACCATGCCGACTTCTCTCCGGGAGAGTAATGCTTCTAACTGTCTCTGCTTTGATTCTTTCCTGGGATGCCAGTAATAGATTGCGATGGACATGGGAAGGTTTACTGTAACCTGTGGACCTTCATCCTGACGATGAAGCACAGAAATTGCGCCGCAATTGAATACAACAGGCACCATGCTGACTTCGCTCCGGGAGAGTAATGCTTCTAACTATGTGTGCTTTGATTCGTTCCTGGGATTCCAGTAATAGATTCCGATGGACATGGGAAGGTTTACTGTAACCTGTGGACCTTCAACGTGACGATGAACCACAGACATTGCGTCGGAATTGAATACAACAGGCACCATGCCGACTTCTCTCCGGGAGAGTAATGCTTCTAACTATCTGTGCTTTGATTCGTTCCTGGGTTTCCAGTAATAGATTCCGATGGACATGGGAAGGTTTACTGTAACCTGTGGACCTTCAACTCGACGATGAAGCACAGAAATTGCGTCGGAATTGAATACAACAGGCACCATGCCGACTTCTCTCCGGGAGAGTAATGTATCTAACTGTCTCTGCTTTGATTCTTTCCTGGGATGCCAGTAATAGATTCCGATGGACATGGGAAGGTTTACTGTAACCTGTGGACCTTCATCTTAACGATGAAGCACAGAAATTGCGTCGGAATTGAATACAACAGGCACCATGCTGACTTCTCTCCGGGAGAGTAATGCTTCTAACAATCTGTGCTTTGATTCGTTCCTGGGATTCCGGTAATAGTTTCCGATGGACATGGGAAGGTTTACTGTAACCTGAGGACCTTCAACGTGACGATGAAGCACAGAAATTGCGTCGGAATTGAATACAACAGGCACCATGCTAACTACTCTCCGGGAGAGTAATGCTTCTAACTATCTGTGCTTTGATTCGTTCCTGGGATTCCAGTAATAGATTCCGATGGACATGGGAAGGTTTACTGTAACCTGTGGACCTTCATCTTGACGATGAAACACAGAAATTGCGTCGGAATTGAATACAACAGGCACCATGCTGACTTCTCTCCGGGAGTGTATTGCTTCTAACTATCTGTGCTTTGATTCGTTCCTGGGATTCCAGTAATAGATTCCGATGGACATGGGAAGGTTTACTGTAACCTGTGGACCTTCAACGTGACGATGAAGCACAGAAATTGCGTCGGAATTGAATACAACAGGCACCATGCCGACTTCTCTCCGGGAGAGTAATACTTCTAACTGTCCCTGCTTTGATTCGTTCCTGGGATGCCAGTAATAGATTGCGATGGACATGGGAAGGTTTACTGTAACCTGTGGACCTTCATCTTGACGATGAAGCACAGAAATTGCGCCGCAATTGAATACAACAGGCACCATGCTGACTTCTCTCCGGGACAGTAATGCTTCTAACTATGTGTGCTTTGATTCGTTCCTGGGATTCCAGTAATAGATTCCGATGGACATGGGAAGGTTTACTGTAACCTGTGGACCTTCAACGCGACGATGAAGCACAGAAATTGCGTCGGAATTGAATACAACAGGCACCATGACGAATTCTCTCCGGGAGAGTAAAGTATCTAAATGTCTCTGCTTTGATTCTTTCCTGGGATGCCAGTAATAGATTCCGATGGACATGGGAAGGTTTACTGTAACCTATGGACCTTCATCTTAACGATGGAGCACAGAAATTGCGTCGGAATTGAATATAACAGGCACCATGCTGACTTCTTTCCGGGAGAGTAATGCTTCTAACTATCTGTGCTTTGATTCGTTCCTGGGATTCCAGTAATAGATTCCGATGGACATGGGAAGGTTTACTGTAACCTGTGGACCTTCAACGTGACGAAGAAGCACGGAAATTGCGTCGGAATTGAATACAACATGCACCATGCCGACTTCTCTCCGGGAGAGTAATGCTTCTAACTATCTGTGCTTTGATTCGTTTCTGGGATTCCAGTAATAGATTCCGATGGACATGGGAAGGTTTACTGTAACCAGTGGACCTTCATCTTGACGATGAAGTACAGAAATTGCGTCGGAATTGAATACAACAGGCACCATGATGACTTCTCTCCGGGAGAGTAATGCTTCTAACTATCTGTGCTTTGATTCGTTAGTGGGATTCCAGTAATTGATTCCGATGGACATGAGAAGGTTTACTGTATCCTGTGGACCTTCCACGTGACGATGAAGCACAGAAATTGCGTCAGAATTGAATACAACAGGCACCATGCCGACGTCTCTCCGGGAGAGTAATGCTTCTAACTGTCTCTGCTTTGATTCTTTCCTGGGATGCCAGTAATAGATTGCGATGGACATGGGAAGGTTTACTGTAACCTGTGGACCTTCATCTTGACGATGAAGCACAGAAATTGCGCCGCAATTGAATACAACAGGCACCATGCTGACTTCGCTCCGGGAGAGTAATGCTTCTAACTATGTGTGCTTTGATTCGTTCCTGGGATTCCAGTAATAGATTCCGATTGACATGGGAAGGTTTACTGTAACCTGTGGACCTTCAACGTGACGATGAACCACAGACATTGCGTCGGAATTGAATACAACAGGCACCATGCCGACTTCTCTCCGGGAGAGTAATGCTTCTAACTATCTGTGCTTTGATTCGTTCCTGGGTTTCCAGTAATAGATTCCGATGGACATGGGAAGGTTTACTGTAACCTGTGGACCTTCAACTCGACGATGAAGCACAGAAATTGCGTCGGAATTGAATACAACAGGCACCATGCCGACTTCTCTCCGGGAGAGTAATGTATCTAACTGTCTCTGCTTTGATTCTTTCCTGGGATGCCAGTAATAGATTCCGATGGACATGGGAAGGTTTACTGTAACCTGTGGACCTTCATCTTAACGATGAAGCACAGAAATTGCGTCGGAATTGAATACAACAGGCACCATGCTGACTTCTCTCCGGGAGAGTAATGCTTCTAACAATCTGTGATTTTATTCGTTCCTGGGATTCCGGTAATAGTTTCCGATGGACATGGGAAGGTTTACTGTAACCTGAGGACCTTCAACGTGACGATGAAGCACAGAAATTGCGTCGGAATTGAATACAACAGGCACCATGCTAACTACTCTCCGGGAGAGTAATGCTTCTAACTATCTGTGCTTTGATTCGTTCCTGGGATTCCAGTAATAGATTCCGATGGACATGGAAAGGTTTACTGTAACCTGTGGACCTTCATCTTGACGATGAAGTACAGAAATTGCGTCGGAATTGAATACAACAGGCACCATGCTGACTTCTCTCCGGGAGAGTAATGCTTCTAACTATCTGTGCTTTGATTCGTTAGTGGGATTCCAGTAATTGATTCCGATGGACATGAGAAGGTTTACTGTAACCTGTGGAGCTTCAACGTGACGATGAAGCACAGAAATTGCGTCAGAATTGAATACAACAGGCACCATGCCGACTTCTCTCCGGGAGAGTAATGCTTCTAACTGTCTCTGCTTTGATTCTTTCCTGGGATGCCAGTAATAGGTTGCGATGGACATGGGAAGGTTTACTGTAACCTGTGGACCTTCATCTTGACGATGATGCACAGAAATTGCGCCGCAATTGAATACAACAGGCACCATGCTGACTTCGCTCCGGGAGAGTAATGCTTCTAACTATGTGTGCTTTGATTCGTTCCTGGGATTCCAGTAATAGATTCCGATGGACATGGGAAGGTTTACTGTAACCTGTGGACCTTCAACGTGACGATGAACCACAGACATTGCGTCGGAATTGAATACAACAGGCACCATGCCGACTTCTCTCCGGGAGAGTAATACTTCTAACTATCTGTGCTTTGATTCGTTCCTGGGTTTCCATTAATAGATTCCGATGGACTTGGGAAGGTTTACTGTAACCTGTGGACCTTCAACTCGACGATGAAGCACAGAAATTGCGTCGGAATCGAATACAACAGGCACCATGCCGACTTCTCTCCGGGAGAGTAATGTATCTAACTGTCTCTGCTTTGATTCTTTCCTGGGATGCCAGTAATAGATTCCGATGGACATGGGAAGGTTTACTGTAACCTGTGGACCTTCATCTTAACGATGAAGCACAGAAATTGCGTCGGAATTGAATACAACAGGCACCATGCTGACTTCTCTCCGGGAGAGTAATGCTTCTAACAATCTGTGCTTTGATTCGTTCCTGGGATTCCGGTAATAGTTTCCGTTGGACATGGGAAGGTTTACTGTAACCTGAGGACCTTCAACGTGACGATGAAGCACAGAAATTGCGTCGGAATTGAATACAACAGGCACCATGCTAACTTCTCTCCGGGAGAGTAATGCTTCTAACTATCTGTGCTTTGATTCGTTCCTGGGATTCCAGTAATAGATTCCGATGGACATGGGAAGGTTTACTGTAACCTGTGGACCTTCATCTTGACGATGAAACACAGAAATTGCGTCGGAATTGAATGCAACAGGCACCATGCTGACTTCTCTCCGGGAGTGTATTGCTTCTAACTATCTGTGCTTTGATTCGTTCCTGGGATTCCAGTAATAGATTCCGATGGACATGGGAAGGTTTACTGTAACCTGTGGACCTTCAACGTGACGATGAAGCACAGAAATTGCGTCGGAATTGAATACAACAGGCACCATGCCGACATCTCTCCGGGAGAGTAATACTTCTAACTGTCCTGCTTTGATTCGTTCCTGGGATGCCAGTAATAGATTGCGATGGACATGGGAAGGTTTACTGTAACCTGTGGACCTTCATCTTGACGATGAAGCACAGAAATTGCGCCGCAATTGAATACAACAGGCACTATGCTGACTTCTCTCCGGGACAGTAATGCTTCTAACTATGTGTGCTTTGATTCGTTCCTGGGATTCCAGTAATAGATTCCGATGGACATGGGAAGGTTTACTGTAACCTGTGGACCTTCAACGCGACGATGAAGCACAGAAATTGCGTCGGAATTGAATACAACAGGCACCATGCCGAATTCTCTCCGGGAGAGTAATGTATCTAGATGTCTCTGCTTTGATTCTTTCCTGGGATGCCAGTAATAGATTCCGATGGACATGGGAAGGTTTACTGTAACCTATGGACCTTCATCTTAACTATGGAGCACAGAAATTGCGTCGGAATTGAATATAACAGGCACCATGCAGACTTCTGTCCGGGAGAGTAATGCTTCTAACTATCTGTGCTTTGATTCGTTCCTGGGATTCCAGTAATAGATTCCGATGGACATGGGAAGGTTTACTGTAACCTGTGGACCTTCAACGTGACGATGAAGCACAGAAATTGCGTCTGAATTGAATACAACATGCACCATGCCGACTTCTCTCCGGGAGAGTAATGCTTCTAACTATCTGTGCTTTGATTCGTTTCTGGGATTCCAGTAATAAATTCCGATGGACATGGGAAGGTTTACTGTAACCAGTGGACCTTCATCTTGACGATGAAGTACAGAAATTGCGTCGGAATTGAATACAACAGGCACCATGCTGACTTCTCTCCGGGGGAGTAATGCTTCTAACTATCTGTGCTTTGATTCGTTAGTGGGATTCCAGTAATTGATTCCGATGGACATGAGAAGGTTTACTGTAACCTGTGGACCTTCAACGTGACGATGAAGCACAGAAATTGCGTCAGAATTGAATACAACAGGCACCATGCCGACTTCTCTCCGGGAGAGTAATGCTTCTAACTGTCTCTGCTTTGATTCTTTCCTGGGATGCCAGTAATAGATTGCGATGGACATGGGAAGGTTTACTGTAACCTGTGGACCTTCATCTTGACGATGAAGCACAGAAATTGCGCCGCAATTGAATACAACAGGCACCATGCTGACTTCGCTCCGGGAGTGTAATGCTTCTAACTATGTGTGCTTTGATTCGTTCCTGGGATTCCAGTAATAGATTCCGATGGACATGGGAAGGTTTACTGTAACCTGTGGACCTTCAACGTGACGATGAACCACAGACATTGCGTCGGAATTGAATACAACAGGCACCATGCCGACTTCTCTCCGGGAGAGTAATGCTTCTAACTATCTGTGCTTTGATTCGTTCCTGGGTTTCCAGTAATAGATTCCGATGGACATGGGAAGGTTTACTGTAACCTGTGGACCTTCAACTCGACGATGAAGCACAGAAATTGCGTCGGAATTGAATACAACAGGCACCATGCCGACTTCTCTCCGGGAGAGTAATGTATCTAACTGTCTCTGCTTTGATTCTTTCCTGGGATGCCAGTAATAGATTCCGATGGACATGGGAAGGTTTACTGTAACCTGTGGACCTTCATCTTAACGATGAAGCACAGAAATTGCGTTGGAATTGAATACAACAGGCACCATGCTGACTTCTCTCCGGGAGAGTAATGCTTCTAACAATCTGTGCTTTGATTCGTTCCTGGGATTCCAGTAATAGTTTCCGATGGACATGGGAAGGTTTACTGTAACCTGTGGACCTTCAACGTGACGATGAAGCACAGAAATTGCGTCGGAATTGAATACAACAGGCACCATGCTAACTTCTCTCCGGGAGAGTAATGCTTCTAACTATCTGTGCTTTGATTCGTTCCTGGGATTCCAGTAATAGATTCCGATGGACATGGGAAGGTTTACTGTAACCTGTGGACCTTCATCTTGACGATGAAGCACAGAAATTGCGTCGGAATTGAATACAACAGGCACAATGCCGAATTCTCTCCGGGAGAGTAATGTATCTAAATGTCTCTGCTTTGATTCTTTCCTGGGATGCCAGTAATAGATTCCGATGGACATGGGAAGGTTTACTGTAACCTATGGACCTTCATCTTAACGATGGAGCACAGAAATTGCGTCGGAATTGAATATAACAGGCACCATGCTGACTTCTTTCCGGGAGAGTAATGCTTCTAACTATCTGTGCTTTGATTCGTTCCTGGGATTCCAGTAATAGATTCCGATGGACATGGGAAGGTTTACTGTAACCTGTGGACCTTCAACGTGACGATGGAGCACAGAAATTGCGTCGGTATTGAATACAACAGGCACCATGCCGACTTCTCTCCGGGAGAGTAATGCTTCTAACTATCTGTGCTTTGATTCGTTCCTGGGATTCCAGTAATAGATTCCGATGGACATGGGAAGGTTTACTGTAACCTGTGGACCTTTAACGCGACGATGAAGCACAGAAATTGCGTCGGAATTGAATACAACAGGCACCATGCCGACTTCTCTCCGGGAGAGTAATGTATCTAACTGTCTCTGCTTTGATTCTTTCCTGGGATGCCAGTAATAGATTCCGATGGACATGGGAAGGTTTACTGTAACCTGTGGACCTTCATCTTAACGATGAAGCACAGAAATTGCGTCGGAATTGAATATAACAGGCACCATGCTGACTTCATTCCGGGAGAGTAATGCTTCTAACTATCTGTGCTTTGATTCGTTCCTGGGATTCCAGTAATAGATTCCGATGGACATGGGAAGGTTTACTGTAACCTGTGGACCTTCAACGTGACGATGAAGCACAGAAATTGCGTCGGAATTGAATACAACATGCACCATGCCGAATTCTCTCCGGGAGAGTAATGCTTCTAACTATCTGTGTTTTGATTCGTTCCTGGGATTCCAGTAATAGATTCCGATGGACATGGGAAGGTTTACTGTAACCAGTGGACCTTCGTCTTGACGATGAAATACAGAAATTGCGTCGGAATTTAATACAACAGGCACCATGCTGACTTCTCTCCGGGAGAGTAATGCTTTTAAATATCTGAGCATTGATTCGTTCCTGGGATTCCAGTAATAGATTCCGATGGACATGAGAAGGTTTACTGTATCCTGTGGACTTTTAACGTGACGATGAAGCACAGAAATTGCGTCAGAATTGAATACAACAGGCACCATGCCGACTTCTCTCCGGGAGAGTAAAGCTTCTAACTGTCTCTGCTTTGATTCTTTCCTGGGATGCCAGTAATAGATTCCGATGGACATGGGAAGGTTTACTGTAACCAGTGGACCTTCATCTTGACGATGAAGCACAGAAATTGCGTCGGAATTGAATACAACAGGCAACATGCAGACTTCTCTCCGGGAGAGTAGAGCTTCTAACTGTCTCCGCTTTGATTCTTTCCTGGGATGCCAGTAATAGATTCCGATGGACATGGGAAGGTTTACTGTAACCTGTGGACCATCAACGTGACGATGGAGCACAGAAATTGCGTCGGTATTGAATACAACAGGCACCATGCCGACTTCTCTCTGGGAGAGTAATGCTTCTAACTATCTGTGCTTTGATTCGTTCCTGGGATTCCAGTAATAGATTTCGATGGACATGGGAAGGTTTACTGTAACCTGTGGACCTTCATCTTGACGATGAAACACACAAATTGCGTCGGAATTGAATACAACATGCACTATGCCGACTTCTCTCCGGGAGAGTAATGCTTCTAACTATCTGTGCATTGATTCTTTCCTGGGATTCCAGTAATAGATTCCGATGGACATGGGAAGGTTTACTGTAACCTGTGGACCTTCAACGTGACGATGAAACACAGAGATTGCGTCGGAATTGAATACAACAGGCACCATGCCGACTTCTCTCCGGGAGAGTAACGCTTCTAACTATCTGTGCTATGATTCGTTCCTGGGATTCCAGTAATAGATTCCGATGGACATGGGAAGGTTTACTGTAACCTGTGGACCTTCATCTTGACGATTAAACACAGAAATTGCGTCGGAATTGAATACAACAGGCACCATGCCGACCTATCTCCAGAAGAGAAATGCTTCTAACTGTCTCTGCTCTGATTCTTTCCTGGGATTCCAGTAATACATTCCGATTGACATGGGAAGGTTTACTGTAACCTGTGGACCTTCATCTTGACGATGAAACACAGAAATTGCGTCGGAATTGAATACAACAGGCACCATGCTGACTTCTCTCCGGGAGAGTAATGCTTCTAACAATCTGAGCTTTGATTCGTTCCTGGGATTCCAGTAATAGTTTCCGATGGACATGGGAAGGTTTACTGTAACCTGTGGACCTTCAAAGTGACGATGAAGCACAGAAATTGCGTCGGAATTGAATACAAAGGGCACCATGCTAACTTCTCTCCGGGAGAGTAATGCTTCCAACTATCTGTGCTTTGATTCGTTCCTGGGATTCCAGTAATAGATTCCGATGGACATGGGAAGGTTTACTGTAACCTGTGGACCTTCAATGCGACGATGAAGCACAGAAATTGCGTCGGAATTGAATACAACAGGCACCATGCCGAATTCTCTCCGGGAGAGTAAAGTATCTAAATGTCTCTGCTTTGATTCTTTCCTGGGATGCCAGTAATAGATTCAGATGGACATGGGAAGGTTTACTGTAACCTATGGACCTTCATCTTAACGATGGAGCACAGAAATTGCGTCGGAATTGAATATAACAGGCACCATGCTGACTTCTTTCCGGGAGAGTAATGCTTCTAACTATCTGTGCTTTGATTCGTTCCTGGGATTCCAGTAATAGATTCCGATGGACATGGGAAGGTTTACTGTAACCTGTGGACCTTCATCTTGTCGATGAAACACAGAAATTGCGTCGGAATTGAATACAACAGGCACCATGGTGACTTCTCTCCGGGAGAGTAATGCTTCTAACTATCTGTGCTTTTATTCGTTCCTGGGATTCCAGTAATAGATTCCAATGGACATGGGGAGGTTTACTGTAACCTGTGGACCTTCAACGTGACGATGAAACACAGAAATTGCGTCGGAAATGAATACAACAGGCACCATGCCGACTTCTCTCCGGGAGAGTAATGCTTCTAACTGTCTCTATTTGATTCTTTCCTGGGATGAACGTAATAGATTCCGATGGACATAGGAAGGTTTACTGTAACCTGTGGACCTTCAACGTGACGATGAACCACAGAAATTGCGTCGGAATTGAATACAACAGGCACCATGCCGACTTCTCTCCAGGAGAGTAATGCTTCTAATTATCTGTGCTTTGATACGTTCCTGGGATTCCAGTAATAGATTCCGATGGACATGGGAAGGTTTACTGTAACCTGTGGACCTTCACCTTGACGATGAAACACAGAAATTGCGTCGGAATTGAATACAACAGGCACCATGCTGACTTCTCTCCGGGAGAGTAATGCTTCTAACTATCTGTGCTTTTATTCGTTCCTGGGATGCCAGTAATAGATTCCGATGGACATGGGAAGGTTTACTGTAACCTGTTTACCTTCATCTTGACGATGAAACACAGAAATTGCGTCGGAATTGAATACAACAGGCACCATGCTGACTTCTCTCCGGGAGAGTAATGCTTCTAACTATCTGTGCTTTGATTCGTTCCTGGGATTCCAGTAATAGATTCCGATGGACATGGGAAGGTTTACTGTAACCTGTGGACCCTCATCTTGACGATGAAACACAGAAATTGCGTCGGAATTGAATACAGCAGGCACCATGCTGTCTTCTCTCCGGGAGAGTAATGCTTCTAACTATCTGTGCTTTGATTCGTTCCTGGGATTCCAGAAATAGATTCCGATGGACATGGGTAGGTTAACTGTAACCTGTGGACCTTCATCTTGACGATGAAACACAGACATTGCGTCGGAATTGAATACAACAGGCACCATGCTGACTTGTCTCCGGGAGAGTAATGCTTCTAACTATCTGTGCTTTGATTCGCTCCTGGGATTCCAGTAATAGATTCCGATGGACATGGGAAGGTGTACTGTAACCTGTGGACCTTCAACTTGATGATGAAGCACAGAAATTGCGTCGGAATTGAATACAGCAGGCACCATGCCGACTTCCTGCGGGAGAGTAATGCATCTAACCATCTGTGCTTTGCTTCGTTCCTGGGATTCCAGTAATAGATTCCGATGGACATGGGAAGGTTTACTGTAACCTGTGGACCTTCATCTTGACGATGAAACACAGAAATAGCGTCGGAATTGAATACAACAGGCACCATGCTGACTTCTCTGCGGGAGAGTAATGCTTCTAACCATCTGTGCTTTGATTCGTTCCTGGGATTCCAGTAATAGATTCCGATGGACATGGGAAGGTTTACTGTAACCTGTGGACCTTCATCTTGACGATGAAACACAGAAATTGCGTCGGAATTGAATACAGCAGGCACCATGCTGACTTCTCTCCGGGAGAGTAATGCTTCTAACTATGTGTGCTTTGATTCGTTCCTGGGATTCCAGTAATAGATTCCGATGGACATGGGAAGGTTTACTGTAACCTGTGGACCTTCATCTTAACGATGAAGCACAGAAATTGCGTCGGAATTGAATATAACAGGCACCATGCTGACTTCATTCCGGGAGAGTAATGCTTCTAACTATCTGTGCTTTGATTCGTTCCTGGGATTCCAGTAATAGATTCCGATGGACATGGGAAGGTTTACTGTAACCTGTGGACCTTCAACGTGACGATGAAGCACAGAAATTGCGTCGGAATTGAATACAACATGCACCATGCCGAATTCTCTCCGGGAGAGTAATGCTTCTAACTATCTGTGTTTTGATTCGTTCCTGGGATTCCAGTAATAGATTCCGATGGACATGGGAAGGTTTACTGTAACCAGTGGACCTTCGTCTTGACGATGAAATACAGAAATTGCGTCGGAATTGAATACAACAGGCACCATGCTGACTTCTCTCCGGGAGAGTAATGCTTTTAAATATCTGAGCACTGATTCGTTCCTGGGATTCCAGTAATAGATTCCGATGGACATGAGAAGGTTTACTGTATCCTGTGGACTTTTAACGTGACGATGAAGCACAGAAATTGCGTCAGAATTGAATACAACGGGCACCATGCCGACTTCTCTCCGGGAGAGTAATGCTTCTAACTGTCTCTGCTTTGATTCTTTCCTGGGATGCCAGTAATAGATTCCGATGGACATGGGAAGGTTTACTGTAACCAGTGGACCTTCATCTTGACGATGAAGCACAGAAATTGCGTCGGAATTGAATACAACAGGCACCATGCTGACTTCTCTCCGGGAGAGTAATGCTTCTAACTATCTGTGCTTTGATTCGTTCCTGGGATTCCAGTAATAGATTTCGATGGACATGGGAAGGTTTACTGTAACCTGTGGACCTTCATCTTGACGATGAAACACACAAATTGCGTCGGAATTGAATACAACATGCACCATGCCGACTTCTCTCCGGGAGAGTAATGCTTCTAACTATCTGTGCATTGATTCTTTCCTGGGATTCCAGTAATAGATTCCGATGGACATGGGAAGGTTTACTGTAACCTGTGGACCTTCAACGTGACGATGAAATACAGAGATTGCGTCGGAATTGAATACAACAAGCACCATGCCGACTTCTCTCCGGGAGAGTAACGCTTCTAACTATCTGTGCTATGATTCGTCCCTGGGATTCCAGTAATAGATTCCGATGGACATGGGAAGGTTTACTGTTACCTGTGGACCTTCATCTTGACGATTAAACACAGAAATTGCGTCGGAATTGAATACAACAGGCACCATGCCGACCTATCTCCAGAAGAGAAATGCTTCTAACTGTCTCTGCTCTGATTCTTTCCTGGGATTCCAGTAATACATTCCGATTGACATGGGAAGGTTTACTGTAACCTGTGGACCTTCAACGCGACGATGAAGCACAGAAATTGCGTCGGAATTGAATACAACAGGCACCATGCCGAATTCTCTCCGGGAGAGTAAAGTATCTAAATGTCTCTGCTTTGATTCTTTCCTGGGATGCCAGTAATAGATTCCGATGGACATGGGAAGGTTTACTGTAACCTATGGACCTTCATCTTAACGATGGAGCACAGAAATTGCGTCGGAATTGAATATAACAGGCACCATGCTGACTTCTTTCCGGGAGAGTAATGCTTCTAACTATCTGTGCTTTAATTCGTTCCTGGGATTCCAGTAATAGATTCCGATGGACATGGGAAGGTTTACTGTAACCTGTGGACCTTCATCTTGTCGATGAAACACAGAAATTGCGTCGGAATTGAATACAACAGGCACCATGGTGACTTCTCTCCGGGAGAGTAATGCTTCTAACTATCTGTGCTTTTATTCGTTCCTGGGATTCCAGTAATAGATTCCAATGGACATGGGGAGGTTTACTGTAACCTGTGGACCTTCAACGTGACGATGAAACACAGAAATTGCGTCGGAATTGAATACAACAGGCACCATGCCGACTTCTCTCCGGGAGAGTAATGCTTCTAACTGTCTCTATTTGATTCTTTCCTGGGATGAACGTAATAGATTCCGATGGACATAGGAAGGTTTACTGTAACCTGTGGACCTTCAACGTGACGATGAACCACAGAAATTGCGTCGGAATTGAATACAACAGGCACCATGCCGACTTCTCTCCGGGAGAGTAATGCTTCTAATTATCTGTGCTTTGATACGTTCCTGGGATTCCAGTAATAGATTCCGATGGACATGGGAAGGTTTATTGTAACCTGTGGACCTTCATCTTGACGATGAAACACAGAAATTGCGTCGGAATTGAATACAACAGGCACCATGCTGACTTCTCTCCGGGAGAGTAATGCTTCTAACTATCTGTGCTTTTATTCGTTCCTGGGATGCCAGTAATAGATTCCGATGGACATGGGAAGGTTTACTGTAACCTGTTTACCTTCATCTTGACGATGAAACACAGAAATTGCGTCGGAATTGAATACAACAGGCACCATGCTGACTTCTCTCCGGGAGAGTAATGCTTCTAACTATCTGTGCTTTGTTTCGTTCCTGGGATTCCAGTAATAGATTCCGATGGACATGGGAAGGTTTACTGTAACCTGTGGACCCTCATCTTGACGATGAAACACAGAAATTGCGTCGGAATTGAATACAGCAGGCACCATGCTGTCTTCTCTCCGGGAGAGTAATGCTTCTAACTATCTGTGCTTTGATTCGTTCCTGGGATTCCAGTAATAGATTCCGATGGACATGGGTAGGTTAACTGTAACCTGTGGACCTTCATCTTGACGATGAAACACAGACATTGCGTCGGAATTGAATACAACAGGCATCATGCTGACTTGTCTCCGGGAGAGTAATGCTTCTAACTATCTGTGCTTTGATTCGCTCCTGGGATTCCAGTAATAGATTCCGATGGACATGGGAAGGTGTACTGTAACCTGTGGACCTTCAACTTGATGATGAAGCACAGAAATTGCGTCGGAATTGAATACAGCAGGCACCATGCCGACTTCCTGCGGGAGAGTAATGCTTCTAACCATCTGTGCTTTGCTTCGTTCCTGGGATTCCAGTAATAGATTCCGTTGGACATGGGAAGGTTTACTGTAACCTGTGGACCTTCATCTTGACGATGAAACACAGAAATTGCGTCGGAATTGAATACAACAGGCACCATGCTGACTTCTCTGCGGGAGAGTAATGCTTCTAACCATCTGTGCTTTGATTCGTTCCTGGGATTCCAGTAATAGATTCCGATGGACATGGGAAGGTTTACTGTAACCTGTGGACCTTCATCTTGACGATGAAACACAGAAATTGCGTTGGAATTGAATACAGCCGGCACCATGCTGACTTCTCTCCGGGAGAGTAATGCTTCTAACTATGTGTGCTTTGATTCGTTCCTGGGATTCCAGTAATAGATTCCGATGGACATGGGAAGGTTTACTGTAACCTGTGGACCTTCATCTTGACGATGAAACGCAGAAATTGCGTCGGAATTGAATACAACAGGCACCATGCTGACTTCTCTCCGGGAGAGTAATGCTTCTAACTATCTGTGCTTTGATTCGATCCTGGGATTCCAGTAATAGATTCCGATGGACATGGGAAGGTGTACTGTAACCTGTGGACCTTCAACGTGACGATGAAGCACAGAAATTGCGTCGGAATTGAATACAACAGGCACCATGCTGACTTCTATCCTGGAGAGTAATGCTTCTAACCATCTGTGCTTTGATTCGGTCCTGGGATTCCAGTAATAGATTCCGATGGGCATCGGAAGGTTTACTGTAACCTGTGGACCTTCATCTTGACGATGAAACACAGAAATTGCGTCGGAATTGAATACAGCAGGCACCATGCTGACTTCTCTCCGGGAGAGTAATGCTTCTAACTATCTGTGCTTTGATTCGTTCCTAGGATTCCAATAATAGATTCCGATGGACGTGGGAAGGTGTACTGTAACCTGTGGACCTTCAACGTGACGATAAAGCACAGAGATTGCGTCGGAATTGAATACAACAGGCACCATGCCGACTTCTCACCGGGAGAGTAATGCTTCTAACCAACTGTGCTTTGAATCGTTCCTGGGATTCCAGTAATAGATTCCGATGGACATGGGAAGGTTTACTGTAACCTTTGGATCTTCATCTTGAAGATGAAACACAGAAATTGCGTCGGAATTGAATACAGCAGGCACCATGCCGACTTCTCTCCGGGAGAGTAATGCTTCTAACTATCTGTGCTTTGATTCGTTCATGGGATTCCAGTAATAGTTTCCGATGGACATGGGAAGGTTTACTGTAACCTGTGGACCTTCAACGTCACGATGAAACACAGAAATTGCGATCGGAATTGAATACAACAGGGACCATGCTGACTTCTCTCCGGGAGAGTAATGCTTCTAACTATCTGTGCTTTGATTCGTTCCTGGGATTCCAGTAATAGATTCCGATGGACATGGGAAGGTTTTCTGTAACCTGTGGACCTTCATCTTGACGATGAAACACAGAAATTGCGTCCTAATTGAATACAACAGGCACCATGTTGGCTTCTCTCCGGGAGAGTAATGCTTCTAACTATCTGTGCTTTGATTCGTTCCTGGGATTCCAGTAATAGATTCCGATGGATATGGGAAGGTTTTCTCTAATCTGTGGACCTTAATCTTGACGATGAAACATATAAATTGCATCGGAATTGAATACAACAGGCACCATGCTGACTTCTCTCCGGGAGAGTAATCCTTCTAACTATATGTGCTTTGATTCGTTCCTGGGATTCCAGTAATAGATTCCGATGGACATTGGAAGGTTTTCTGTAACCTGTGGACCTTCATCTTGACGATGAAGCACAGAAATTGCGTCGGAATTGAATACAACAGGCACCATGCCGACTTCTCTCCGGGAGAGTAATGCTTCTATCTATCTGTGCTTTGATTCGTTCCTGGGATTCCAGTAATAGATTCCGATGGACATGGGAAGGTTTTCTGTAACCTGTGGACCTTCATCTTGACGATGAAACACAGAAATTGCGTCGGAATTGAATACAACAGGCACCATGCCGACTTCTCTCCGGGAGAGTAGTGCTTCTAAATATCTGTGCTTTGATTCGTTCCTGGGATTCCAGTAATAGATTCCGATGGACATGGGAAGGTTTACTGTAACCTGTGGACCTTCATCTTGACGATGAAACACAGAAATTGCGTCGGAATGGAATGCAAAAGGCACCATGCTGACTTCTCTCCGGGAGAGTAATGCTTCTATCTATCTGCGCTTTGATTCGTTCCTGGGATTCCAGTAATAGATTCCGATGGACATGGGAAGGTTTACTGGTCCCTGTGGACCTTCATCTTGACGATGAAACACATAAATTGCGTCGGAATTGAATACAACAGGCACCATGCTGACTTCTCTCCGGGAGAGTAATGCTTCTAACTATCTGTGCTTTGATTCGTTCCTGGGATTCCAGTAATAGATTCCGATGGACATGGGAAGGTTTACTGTAACCTGTGGACCTTCATCTTGTCGATGAAACACAGAAATTGCGTCGGAATTGAATACAACAGGCACCATGGTGACTTCTCTCCGGGAGAGTAATGCTTCTAACTATCTGTGCTTTTATTCGTTCCTGGGATGCCAGTAATAGATTCCGATGGACATGGGAAGTTTTACTGTAACCTGTTTACCTTCATCTTGACGATGAAACACAGAAATTGCGTCGGAATTGAATACAACAGGCACCATGCTGACTTCTCTCCGGGAGAGTAATGCTACTACCAATCTGTGCTTTGATTCGTTCCTGGGATTCCAGTAATAGATTCCGATGGACATGGGAAGGTTTACTGTAACCTGTGGACCCTCATCTTGACGATGAAACACAGAAATTGCGTCGGAATTGAATACAGCAGGCACCATGCTGTCTTCTCTCCGGGAGAGTAATGCTTCTAACTATCTGTGCTTTGATTCGTTCCTGGGATTCCAGTAATAGATTCCGATGGACATGGGTAGGTTAACTGTAACCTGTGGACCTTCATCTTGACGATGAAACACAGACATTGCGTCGGAATTGAATACAACAGGCACCATGCTGACTTGTCTCCGGGAGAGTAATGCTTCTAACTATCTGTGCTTTGATTCGCTCCTGGGATTCCAGTAATAGATTCCGATGGACATGGGAAGGTGTACTGTAACCTGTGGACCTTCAACTTGATGATGAAGCACAGAAATTGCGTCGGAATTGAATACAGCAGGCACCATGCCGACTTCCTGCGGGAGAGTAATGCTTCTAACCATCTGTGCTTTGCTTCGTTCCTGGGATTCCAGTAATAGATTCCGATGGACATGGGAAGGTTTACTGTAACCTGTGGACCTTCATCTTGACGATGAAACACATAAATTGCGTCGGAAATGAATACAACAGGCACCATGCTGACTTCTCTGCGGGAGAGTAATGCTTCTAACCATCTGTGCTTTGATTCGTTCCTGGGATTCCAGTAATAGATTCCGATGGACATGGGAAGGTTTACTGTAACCTGTGGACCTTCATCTTGACGATGAAACACAGAAATTGCGTCGGAATTGAATACAGCAGGCACCATGCTGACTTCTCTCCGGGAGAGTAATGCTTCTAACTATGTGTGCTTTGATTCGTTCCTGGGATTCCAGTAATAGATTCCGATGGACATGGGAAGGTTTACAGTAACCTGTGGACCTTCATCTTGACGATGAAACACAGAAATTGCGTCGGAATTGAATACAACAGGCACCATGCTGACTTCTCTCCGGGAGAGTAATGCTTCTAACTATCTGTGCTTTGATTCGTTCCTGGGATTCCAGTAATAGATTCCGATGGACATGGGAAGGTGTACTGTAACCTGTGGACCTTCAACGTGACGATGAAGCACAGAAATTGCGTCGGAATTGAATACAGCAGGCACCATGCTGACTTCTCTACTGGAGAGTAATGCTTCTAACCATCTGTGCTTTGATTCGTTCCTGGGATTCCAGTAATAGATTCCGATGGACATGGGAAGGTTTACTGTAACCTGTGGACCTTCATCTTGACGATGAAACACAGAAATTGCGTCGGAATTGAATACAGCAGGCACCATACCGACTTCTCTCCGGGAGAGTAATGCTTCTAACTATCTGTGCTTCGATTCGTTCCTGGGATTCCAGTAATAGATTCCGATGGACATGGGTAGGTTTACTGTAACCTGTGGACCTTCATCTTGACGATGAAACACAGACATTGCGTCGGAATTGAAGACAACAGGCACTACGCTGACTTGTCTCCGGGAGAATAATGCTTCTAACTATTTGTGCTTTGACTCGTTCCTGGGATTCCAGTAATAGATTCCGATGGACATGGCAAGGTTTACTGTAACCTGTGGACGTTCTTCTTGACGATGAAACACAGAAATTGCGTCGGAATTGAATACAGCAGGCACCATGCTGACTTCTCTCCGGGAGAGTAATGCTTCTAACTATCTGTGCTTTGATTCGTTCCTGGGATTCCAGTAACAGATTCCGATGGACGTGGGAAGGTGTACTGTAACCTGTGGACCTTCAACGTGACGATGAAGCACAGAGATTGCGTCGGAATTGAATACAACAGGCACCATGCCGACTTCTCTCCGGGAGAGTAATGCTTCTAACCATCTGTGCTTTGAATCGTTCCTGGGATTCCAGTAATAGATTCCGATGGACATGGGAAGGTTCTCTCTAATCTGTGGACCTTAATCTTGACGATGAAACACATAAATTGCATCGGAATTGAATACAACAGGCACCATGCTGACTTCTCTCCGGGAGAGTAATCCTTCTAACTATATGTGCTTTGATTCGTTCCTGGGATTCCAGTAATAGATTCCGATGGACATTGGAAGGTTTTCTGTAACCTGTGGACCTTCATCTTGACGATGAAGCACAGAAATTGCGTCGGAATTGAATACAACAGGCACCATGCCGACTTCTCTCCGGGAGAGTAATGCTTCTATCTATCTGTGCTTTGATTCGTTCCTGGGATTCCAGTAGTAGATTCCGATGGACATGGGAAGGTTTTCTGTAACCTGTGGACCTTCATCTTGACGATGAAACACAGAAATTGCGTCGGAATTGAATACAACAGGCACCATGCCGACTTCTCTCCGGGAGAGTAGTGCTTCTAAATATCTGTGCTTTGATTCGTTCCTGGGATTCCAGTAATAGATTCCGATGGACATGGGAAGGTTTACTGTAACCTGTGGATCTTCATCTTGACGATGAAACACAGAAATTGCGTCGGAATGGAATACAAAAGGCACCATGCTGACTTCTCTCCGGGAGAGTAATGCTTCTATCTATCTGCGCTTTGATTCGTTCCTGGGATTCCAGTAATAGATTCCGATGGACATGGGAAGGTTTACTGGTCCCTGTGGACCTTCATCTTGACGATGAAACACATAAATTGCGTCGGAATTGAATACAACAGGCACCATGCTGACTTCCATCCGGGAGAGTAATGCTTCTAACTATCTGTGCTTTGATTCGTTCCTGCGATTCCAGTAATAGATTCCGATGGACAATAGAAGGTTTACTGTAACCTGTGGACCTTCATCTTGACGATGAAACACAGAATTTGCACCGGAATTGAATACAACAGGCACCATGCTGACTTCTCTCCGGGAGAGTAATGCTTCTAACTATCTGTGTTTTGATTCATTCCTGGGATTCCAGTAATAGATTCCGATGGACATGAGAAGGTTTACTGTAACCTGTGGACCTTCATCTTGACGATGAAACACAGAAATTGCGTCGGAATTGAATACAACAGGCACCATGCTGACTTCTCTCCAGGAGAGTAATGCTTCTATCTATCTGTGCTTTGATTCGTTCCTGGGATTCCAGTAATAGATTCCGATGGACATTGGAAGGTTTACTGGTCCCTGTGGACCTTCATCTTGACGATGAAACACATAAATTGCGTCGGAATTGAATACAACAGGCACCATGCTGACTTCTCTCCGGGAGAGTAATGCTTCTAACTATCTGTGCTTTGATTCGTTCCTGAGATTCCAGTAATAAATTCCGATGGACATGGGAAGGTTTACTGTAACCTGTGGACCTTCATCTTGACGATGAAACACAGAATTTGCGTCGGAATCGAATACAACAGGCACCATGCTGACTTCTCTCCGGGAGAGTAATGCTTCTAACTATCTGTGCTTTGATTCGTTCCTGGGATTCCAGTAATAGATTCCGATGGACATGGGAAGGTTTACTGTAACCTGTGGACCTTCAACGCGACGATGAAGCACAGAAATTGCGTCGGAATTGAATACAACAGGCACCATGCCGAATTCTCTCCGGGAGAGTAAAGTATCTAAATGTCTCTGCTTTGATTCCTTCCTGGGATGCCAGTAATAGATTCCGATGGACATGGGAAGGTTTACTGTAACCTATGGACCTTCATCTTAACGATGGATCACAGAAATTGCGTCGGAATTGAATATAACAGGCACCATGCTGACTTCTTTCCGGGAGAGTAATGCTTCTAACTATCTGTGCTTTGATTCGTTCCTGGGATTCCAGTAATAGATTCCGATGGACATGGGAAGGTTTACTGTAACCTGTGGACCTTCATCTTGTCGATGAAACACAGAAATTGCGTCGGAATTGAATACAACAGGCACCATGGTGACTTCTCTCCGGGAGAGTAATGCTTCTAACTATCTGTGCTTTTATTCGTTCCTGGGATTCCAGTAATAGATTCCAATGGACATGGGGAGGTTTACTGTATCCTGTGGACCTTCAACGTGACGATGAAACACAGAAATTGCGTCGGAATTGAATACAACAGGCACCATGCCGACTTCTCTCCGGGAGAGTAATGCTTCTAACTGTCTCTATTTGATTCTTTCCTGGGATGAACGTAATAGATTCCGATGGACATAGGAAGGTTTACTGTAACCTGTGGACCTTCAACGTGACGATGAACCACAGAAATTGCGTCGGAATTGAATACAACAGGCACCATGCCGACTTCTCTCCGGGAGAGTAATGCTTCTAATTATCTGTGCTTTGATACGTTCCTGGGATTCCAGTAATAGATTCCGATGGACATGGGAAGGTTTACTGTAACCTGTGGACCTTCATCTTGACGATGAAACACAGAAATTGCGTCGGAATTGAATACAACAGGCACCATGCTGACTTCTCTCCGGGAGAGTAATGCTTCTAACTATCTGTGCTTTTATTCGTTCCTGGGATGCCAGTAATAGATTCCGATGGACATGGGAAGGTTTACTGTAACCTGTTTACCTTCATCTTGACGATGAAACACAGAAATTGCGTCGGAATTGAATACAACAGGCACCATGCTGACTTCTCTCCGGGAGAGTAATGCTTCTAACTATCTGTGCTTTGATTCGTTCCTGGGATTCCAGTAATAGATTCCGATGGACATGGGAAGGTTTACTGTAACCTGTGGACCCTCATCTTGACGATGAAACACAGAAATTGCGTCGGAATTGAATACAGCAGGCACCATGCTGTCTTCTCTCCGGGAGAGTAATGCTTCTAACTATCTGTACTTTGATTCGTTCCTGGGATTCCAGTAATAGATTCCGATGGACATGGGTAGGTTAACTGTAACCTGTGGACCTTCATCTTGACGATGAAACACAGACATTGCGTCGGAATTGAATACAACAGGCACCATGCTGACTTGTCTCCGGGAGAGTAATGCTTCTAACTATCTGTGCTTTGATTCGCTCCTGGGATTCCAGTAATAGATTCCGATGGACATGGGAAGGTGTACTGTAACCTGTGGACCTTCAACTTGATGATGAAGCACAGAAATTGCGTCGTAATTGAATACAGCAGGCACCATGCCGACTTCCTGCGGGAGAGTAATGCTTCTAACCATCTGTGCTTTGCTTCGTTCCTGGGATTCCAGTAATAGATTCCGATGGACATGGGAAGGTTTACTGTAACCTGTGGACCTTCATCTTGACGATGAAACACAGAAATTGCGTCGGAATTGAATACAACAGGCACCATGCTGACTTCTCTGCGGGAGAGTAATGCTTCTAACCATCTGTGCTTTGATTCGTTCCTGGGATTCCAGTAATAGATTCCGATGGACATGGGAAGGTTTACTGTGACCTGTGGACCTTCATCTTGACGATGAAACACAGAAATTGCGTCGGAATTGAATACAGCAGGCACCATGCTGACTTCTCTCCGGGAGAGTAATGCTTCTAACTATGTGTGCTTTGATTCGTTCCTGGGATTCCAGTAATAGATTCCGATGGACATGGGAAGGTTTACTGTAACCTGTGGACCTTCATCTTGACGATGAAACGCAGAAATTGCGTCGGAATTGAATACAACAGGCACCATGCTGACTTCTCTCCGGGAGAGTAATGCTTCTAACTATCTGTGCTTTGATTCGATCCTGGGATTCCAGTAATAGATTCCGATGGACATGGGAAGGTGTACTGTAACCTGTGGACCTTCAACGTGACGATGAAGCACAGAAATTGCGTCGGAATTGAATACAACAGGCACCATGCTGACTTCTATCCTGGAGAGTAATGCTTCTAACCATCTGTGCTTTGATTCGGTCCTGGGATTCCAGTAATAGATTCCGATGGGCATGGGAAGGTTTACTGTAACCTGTGGACCTTCATCTTGACGATGAAACACAGAAATTGCGTCGGAATTGAATACAGCAGGCACCATGCTGACTTCTCTCCGGGAGAGTAATGCTTCTAACTATCTGTGCTTTGATTCGTTCCTGGGATTCCAGTAATAGATTCCGATGGACGTGGGAAGGTGTACTGTAACCTGTGGACCTTCAACGTGACGATAAAGCACAGAGATTGCGTCGGAATTGAATACAACAGGCACCATGCCGACTTCTCACCGGGAGAGTAATGCTTCTAACCATCTGTGCTTTGAATCGTTCCTGGGATTCCAGTAATAGATTCCGATGGACATGGGAAGGTTTACTGTAACCTTTGGATCTTCATCTTGAAGATGAAACACAGAAATTGCGTCGGAATTGAATACAGCAGGCACCATGCCGACTTCTCTCCGGGAGAGTAATGCTTCTAACTATCTGTGCTTTGATTCGTTCATGGGATTCCAGTAATAGTTTCCGATGGACATGGGAAGGTTTACTGTAACCTGTGGACCTTCATCTTGACGATGAAACACAGAAATTGCGATCGGAATTGAATACAACAGGCACCATGCTGACTTCTCTCCGGGAGAGTAATGCTTCTAACTATCTGTGCTTTGATTCGTTCCTGGGATTCCAGTAATAGATTCCGATGGACATGGGAAGGTTTTCTGTAACCTGTGGACCTTCATCTTGACGATGAAACACAGAAATTGCGTCCTAATTGAATACAACAGGCACCATGTTGGCTTCTCTCCGGGAGAGTAATGCTTCTAACTATCTGTGCTTTGATTCGTTCCTGGGATTCCAGTAATAGATTCCGATGGATATGGGAAGGTTTTCTCTAATCTGTGGACCTTAATCTTGACGATGAAACACATAAATTGCATCGGAATTGAATACAACAGGCACCATGCTGACTTCTCTCCGGGAGAGTAATCCTTCTAACTATATGTGCTTTGATTCGTTCCTGGGATTCCAGTAATAGATTCCGATGGACATTGGAAGGTTTTCTGTAACCTGTGGACCTTCATTTTGACGATGAAGCAAAAAAATTGCGTCGGAATTGAATACAACAGGCACCATGCCGACTTCTCTCCGGGAGAGTAATGCTTCTATCTATCTGTGCTTTGATTCGTTCCTGGGATTCCAGTAATAGATTCCGATGGACATGGGAAGGTTTACTGTAACCTGTGGACCTTCATCTTGACGATGAAACACAGAAATTGCGTCGGAATTGAATACAGCAGGCACCATGCCGACTTCTCTCCGGGAGAGTAGTGCTTCTAAATATCTGTGCTTTGATTCGTTCCTGGGATTCCAGTAATAGATTCCGATGGACATGGGAAGGTTTACTGTAACCTGTGGACCTTCATCTTGACGATGAAACACAGAAATTGCGTCGGAATGGAATGCAAAAGGCACCATGCTGACTTCTCTCCGGGAGAGTAATGCTTCTATCTATCTGCGCTTTGATTCGTTCCTGGGATTCCAGTAATAGATTCCGATGGACATGGGAAGGTTTACTGGTCCCTGTGGACCTTCATCTTGACGATGAAACACATAAATTGCGTCGGAATTGAATACAACAGGCACCATGCTGACTTCTCTCCGGGAGAGTAATGCTTCTAACTATCTGTGCTTTGATTCGTTCCTGGGATTCCAGTAATAGATTCCGATGGACATGGGAAGGTTTACTGTAACCTGTGGACCTTCATCTTGTCGATGAAACACAGAAATTGCGTCGGAATTGAATACAACAGGCACCATGGTGACTTCTCTCCGGGAGAGTAATGCTTCTAACTATCTGTGCTTTTATTCGTTCCTGGGATGCCAGTAATAGATTCCGATGGACATGGGAAGTTTTACTGTAACCTGTTTACCTTCATCTTGACGATGAAACACAGAAATTGCGTCGGAATTGAATACAACAGGCACCATGCTGACTTCTCTCCGGGAGAGTAATGCTACTACCAATCTGTGCTTTGATTCGTTCCTGGGATTCCAGTAATAGATTCCGATGGACATGGGAAGGTTTACTGTAACCTGTGGACCCTCATCTTGACGATGAAACACAGAAATTGCGTCGGAATTGAATACAGCAGGCACCATGCTGTCTTCTCTCCGGGAGAGTAATGCTTCTAACTATCTGTGCTTTGATTCGTTCCTGGGATTCCAGTAATAGATTCCGATGGACATGGGTAGGTTAACTGTAACCTGTGGACCTTCATCTTGACGATGAAACACAGACATTGCGTCGGAATTGAATACAACAGGCACCATGCTGACTTGTCTCCGGGAGAGTAATGCTTCTAACTATCTGTGCTTTGATTCGCTCCTGGGATTCCAGTAATAGATTCCGATGGACATGGGAAGGTGTACTGTAACCTGTGGACCTTCAACTTGATGATGAAGCACAGAAATTGCGTCGGAATTGAATACAGCAGGCACCATGCCGACTTCCTGCGGGAGAGTAATGCTTCTAACCATCTGTGCTTTGCTTCGTTCCTGGGATTCCAGTAATAGATTCCGATGGACATGGGAAGGTTTACTGTAACCTGTGGACCTTCATCTTGACGATGAAACACATAAATTGCGTCGGAAATGAATACAACAGGCACCATGCTGACTTCTCTGCGGGAGAGTAATGCTTCTAACCATCTGTGCTTTGATTCGTTCCTGGGATTCCAGTAATAGATTCCGATGGACATGGGAAGGTTTACTGTAACCTGTGGACCTTCATCTTGACGATGAAACACAGAAATTGCGTCGGAATTGAATACAGCAGGCACCATGCTGACTTCTCTCCGGGAGAGTAATGCTTCTAACTATGTGTGCTTTGATTCGTTCCTGGGATTCCAGTAATAGATTCCGATGGACATGCGAAGGTTTACAGTAACCTGTGGACCTTCATCTTGACGATGAAACACAGAAATTGCGTCGGAATTGAATACAACAGGCACCATGCTGACTTCTCTCCGGGAGAGTAATGCTTCTAACTATCTGTGCTTTGATTCGTTTCTGGGATTCCAGTAATAGATTCCGATGGACATGGGAAGGTGTACTGTAACCTGTGGACCTTCAACGTGACGATGAAGCACAGAAATTGCGTCGGAATTGAATACAGCAGGCACCATGCTGACTTCTCTCCTGGAGAGTAATGCTTCTAACCATCTGTGCTTTGATTCGTTCCTGGGATTCCAGTAATAGATTCCGATGGACATGGGAAGGTTTACTGTAACCTGTGGACCTTCATCTTGACGATGAAACACAGAAATTGCGTCGGAATTGAATACAGCAGGCACCATACCGACTTCTCTCCGGGAGAGTAATGCTTCTAACTATCTGTGCTTTGATTCGTTCCTGGGATTCCAGTAATAGATTCCGATGGACATGGGTAGGTTTACTGTAACCTGTGGACCTTCATCTTGACGATGAAACACAGACATTGCGTCGGAATTGAAGACAACAGGCACTACGCTGACTTGTCTCCGGGAGAATAATGCTTCTAACTATTTGTGCTTTGACTCGTTCCTGGGATTCCAGTAATAGATTCCGATGGACATGGCAAGGTTTACTGTAACCTGTGGACGTTCTTCTTGACGATGAAACACAGAAATTGCGTCGGAATTGAATACAGCAGGCACCATGCTGACTTCTCTCCGGGAGAGTAATGCTTCTAACTATCTGTGCTTTGATTCGTTCCTGGGATTCCAGTAACAGATTCCGATGGACGTGGGAAGGTGTACTGTAACCTGTGGACCTTCAACGTGACGATGAAGCACAGAGATTGCGTCGGAATTGAATACAACAGGCACCATGCCGACTTCTCTCCGGGAGAGTAATGCTTCTAACCATCTGTGCTTTGAATCGTTCCTGGGATTCCAGTAATAGATTCCGATGGACATGGGAAGGTTTTCTCTAATCTGTGGACCTTAATCTTGACGATGAAACACATAAATTGCATCGGAATTGAATACAACAGGCACCATGCTGACTTCTCTCCGGGAGAGTAATCCTTCTAACTATATGTGCTTTGATTCGTTCCTGGGATTCCAGTAATAGATTCCGATGGACATTGGAAGGTTTTCTGTAACCTGTGGACCTTCATCTTGACGATGAAGCACAGAAATTGCGTCGGAATTGAATACAACAGGCACCATGCCGACTTCTCTCCGGGAGAGTTATGCTTCTATCTATCTGTGCTTTGATTCGTTCCTGGGATTCCAGTAGTAGATTCCGATGGACATGGGAAGGTTTACTGTAACCTGTGGACCTTCATCTTGACGATGAAACACAGAAATTGCGTCGGAATTGAATACAGCAGGCACCATGCTGACTTCTCTCCGGGAGAGTAATGCTTCTAACTATGTGTGCTTTGATTCGTTCCTGGGATTCCAGTAATAGATTCCGATGGACATGGGAAGGTTTACAGTAACCTGTGGACCTTCATCTTGACGATGAAACACAGAAATTGCGTCGGAATTGAATACAACAGGCACCATGCTGACTTCTCTCCGGGAGAGTAATGCTTCTAACTATCTGTGCTTTGATTCGTTTCTGGGATTCCAGTAATAGATTCCGATGGACATGGGAAGGTGTACTGTAACCTGTGGACCTTCAACGTGACGATGAAACACAGAAATTGCGTCGGAATTGAATACAGCAGGCACCATGCTGACTTCTCTCCTGGAGAGTAATGCTTCTAACCATCTGTGCTTTGATTCGTTCCTGGGATTCCAGTAATAGATTCCGATGGACATGGGAAGGTTTACTGTAACCTGTGGACCTTCATCTTGACGATGAAACACAGAAATTGCATCGGAATTGAATACAGCAGGCACCATACCGACTTCTCTCCGGGAGAGTAATGCTTCTAACTATCTGTGCTTTGATTCGTTCCTGGGATTCCAGTAATAGATTCCGATGGACATGGGTAGGTTTACTGTAACCTGTGGACCTTCATCTTGACGATGAAACACAGACATTGCGTCGGAATTGAAGACAACAGGCACTACGCTGACTTGTCTCCGGGAGAATAATGCTTCTAACTATTTGTGCTTTGACTCGTTCCTGGGATTCCAGTAATAGATTCCGATGGACATGGCAAGGTTTACTGTAACCTGTGGACGTTCTTCTTGACGATGAAACACAGAAATTGCGTCGGAATTGAATACAGCAGGCACCATGCTGACTTCTCTCCGGGAGAGTAATGCTTCTAACTATCTGTGCTTTGATTCGTTCCTGGGATTCCAGTAACAGATTCCGATGGACGTGGGAAGGTGTACTGTAACCTGTGGACCTTCAACGTGACGATGAAGCACAGAGATTGCGTCGGAATTGAATACAACAGGCACCATGCCGACTTCTCTCCGGGAGAGTAATGCTTCTAACCATCTGTGCTTTGAATCGTTCCTGGGATTCCAGTAATAGATTCCGATGGACATGGGAAGGTTTTCTCTAATCTGTGGACCTTAATCTTGACGATGAAACACATAAATTGCATCGGAATTGAATACAACAGGCACCATGCTGACTTCTCTCCGGGAGAGTAATCCTTCTAACTATATGTGCTTTGATTCGTTCCTGGGATTCCAGTAATAGATTCCGATGGACATTGGAAGGTTTTCTGTAACCTGTGGACCTTCATCTTGACGATGAAGCACAGAAATTGCGTCGGAATTGAATACAACAGGCACCATGCCGACTTCTCTCCGGGAGAGTAATGCTTCTATCTATCTGTGCTTTGATTCGTTCCTGGGATTCCAGTAGTAGATTCCGATGGACATGGGAAGGTTTACTGTAACCTGTGGACCTTCATCTTGACGATGAAACACAGAAATTGCGTCGGAATTGAATACAGCAGGCACCATGCTGACTTCTCTCCGGGAGAGTAATGCTTCTAACTATGTGTGCTTTGATTCGTTCCTGGGATTCCAGTAATAGATTCCGATGGACATGGGAAGGTTTACAGTAACCTGTGGACCTTCATCTTGACGATGAAACACAGAAATTGCGTCGGAATTGAATACAACAGGCACCATGCTGACTTCTCTCCGGGAGAGTAATGCTTCTATCTATCTGTGCTTTGATTCGTTTCTGGGATTCCAGTAATAGATTCCGATGGACATGGGAAGGTGTACTGTAACCTGTGGACCTTCAACGTGACGATGAAACACAGAAATTGCGTCGGAATTGAATACAACAGGCACCATGCCGACTTCTCTCCGGGAGAGTAGTGCTTCTAAATATCTGTGCTTTGATTCGTTCCTGGGATTCCAGTAATAGATTCCGATGGACATGGGAAGGTTTACTGTAACCTGTGGATCTTCATCTTGACGATGAAACACAGAAATTGCGTCGGAATGGAATACAAAAGGCACCATGCTGACTTCTCTCCGGGAGAGTAATGCTTCTATCTATCTGCGCTTTGATTCGTTCCTGGGATTCCAGTAATAGATTCCGATGGACATGGGAAGGTTTACTGGTCCCTGTGGACCTTCATCTTGACGATGAAACACATAAATTGCGTCGGAATTGAATACAACAGGCACCATGCTGACTTCCATCCGGGAGAGTAATGCTTCTAACTATCTGTGCTTTGATTCGTTCCTGGGATTCCAGTAATAGATTCCGATGGACAATAGAAGGTTTACTGTAACCTGTGGACCTTCATCTTGACGATGAAACACAGAATTTGCACCGGAATTGAATACAACAGGCACCATGCTGACTTCTCTCCGGGAGAGTAATGCTTCTAACTATCTGTGTTTTGATTCATTCCTGGGATTCCAGTAATAGATTCCGATGGACATGAGAAGGTTTACTGTAACCTGTGGACCTTCATCTTGACGATGAAACACAGAAATTGCGTCGGAATTGAATACAACAGGCACCATGCTGACTTCTCTCCAGGAGAGTAATGCTTCTATCTATCTGTGCTTTGATTCGTTCCTCGGATTCCAGTAATAGATTCCGATGGACATTGGAAGGTTTACTGGTCCCAGTGGACCTTCATCTTGACGATGAAACACATAAATTGCGTCGGAATTGAATACAACAGGCACCATGCTGACTTCTCTCCGGGAGAGTAATGCTTCTAACTATCTGTGGTTTGATTCGTTCCTGAGATTCCAGTAATAAATTCCGATGGACATGGGAAGGTTTACTGTAACCTGTGGACCTTCATCTTGACGATGAAACACAGAATTTGCGTCAGAATTGAATACAACAGGCACCATGCTGACTTCTCTCCGGGAGAGTAATTCTTCTAACTATCTGTGCTTTGATTCGTTTCTGGGATTCCAGTAATAAATTCCGATGGACATGGGAAGGTTTTCTGTAACCTGTGGACCTTCATCTTGACGATGAAGCACAGAAATTGCGTCGGAATTGAATACAACAGGCACCATGCTGACTTCTCTCCGGGAGAGTAATGCTTCTAACTATCTGTGCTTTGATTCGTTCCTGGGATTCCAGTAATAGATTCCGATGGACATGGGAAGGTTTACTGTAACCTGTGGACCTTCAACGCGACGATGAAACACATAAATTGCGTCGGAATTGAATACAACAGGCACCATGCCGACTTCTCTCCGGGAGAGTAATGCTTCTAACTATCTGTGCTTTGATTCGTTCCTGGGATTCCAGTAATAGATTCCGATGGACATGGAAGGGTTTACTGTAACCTGTGGACCTTCGTCTTGACGCTGAAACACATAACTTGCGTCGGAATTGAATACAACATGCACCATGCTGACTTCTCTCCGGGAGAGTAATGCTTCTAACTATCTGTGCTTCTATTCGTTCCTGGGATTCCAGTAATAGATTCCGATGGACATGGGAAGGTTTTCTGTAACCTGGGGACCTTCAACGTGACGATGAAACACATAAATTGCGTCGGAATTAAATGCAACAGGCACCATGCCGGCTTCTCTCCGGGAGAGTAATGCTTCTAACTATCTGTGCTTTGATTCGTTCCTGGGATTCCAGTAATAGATTCCGATGGACATGGGAAGGTTTACTGTAACCTGTGGACCTTCATCTTGACGATTAAACACAGAAATTGCGTCGGAATTGAATACAACAGGCACCATGCTGACTTCTCTCCGGGAGAGTAATGCTTCTAACTATCTGTGCTTTGATTCGTTTCTGGGATTCCAGTAATGGATTCCGATGGACATGGGATGGTTTACCGTAACCTGTAGACGTTCAACGTGAAGATGAAGCACAAAAAATTGCGTCGGAATTTAATACAACAGGCACCATCCCGACTTCTCTCCGGGAGAGTAATGCTTCTAACTATCTGAGCATTGATTCGTTCCTGGGGTTCCAGTAATAGATTCCGATGGACATGGGAAGGTTTACTGTAACCTGTGGACCTTCAACGTCACGATGAAGCACAAAAAATTGCGTCGGAATTGAATACAACGGGCACCACCCTGACTTCTCTCCGGGAGAGTAATGCTTCTAACTATCTGTGTTTTGATTCATTCCTGGGATTCCAGTAATAGATTCCGATGGACATGAGAAGGTTTACTGTAACCTGTGGACCTTCATCTTGACGATGAAACACAGCAATTGCGTCGGAATTGAATACAACAGGCACCATGCTGACTTCTCTCCAGGAGAGTAATGCTTCTATCTATCTGTGCTTTGATTCGTTCCTGGGATTCCAGTAATAGATTCCGATGGACATTGGAAGGTTTACTGGTCCCTGTGGACCTTCATCTTGACGATGAAACACATAAATTCCGTCGGAATTGAATACAACAGGCACCATGCTGACTTCTCTCCGGGAGAGTAATGCTTCTAACTATCTGTGCTTTGATTCGTTCCTGCGATTCCAGTAAGAAATTCCGATGGACATGGGAAGGTTTACTGTAACCTGTGGACCTTCATCTTGACGATGAAACACAGAATTTGCGTCGGAATTGAATACAACAGGCACCATGCTGACTTCTCTCCGGGAGTGTAATTCTTCCAACTATCTGTGCTTTGATTCGTTCCTGGGATTCCAGTAATAGATTCCGATGGACATGGGAAGGTTTTCTGTAACCTGTGGACCTTCATCTTGACGATGAAGCACAGAAATTGCGTCGGAATTGAATACAACAGGCACCATGCTGACTTCTCTCCGGGAGAGTAATACTTCTAACTATCTGTGCTTTGATTCGTTCCTGGGATTCCAGTAATAGATTCCGATGGACATGGGAAGGTTTACTGTAACCTGTGGACCTTCAACGCGACGATGAAACACATAAATTGCGTCGGAATTGAATACAACAGGCACCATGCCGACTACTCTCCGGGAGAGTAATGCTTCTAACTATCTGTGCTTTGATTCGTTCCTGGGATTCCAGTAATAGATTCCGATGGACATGGAAGGGTTTACTGTAACCTGTGGACCTTCGTCTTGACGCTGAAACACATAAATTGCGTCGGAATTGAATACAACATGCACCATGCTGACTTCTCTCCGGGAGAGTAATGCTTCTAACTATCTGTGCTTCTATTCGTTCCTGGGATTCCAGTAATAGATTCCGATGGACATGGGAAGGTTTTCTGTAACCTGGGGACCTTCAACGTGACGATGAAGCACAGAAATTGCGTCGGAATTGAATACAACAGGCACCATGCCGACTTCTCTCCGGGAGAGTAATGCTTCTAACCATCTGTGATTTGATTCGTTCCTGGGATTCCAGTAATAGATTCCGATGGACATGGGAAGGTTTACTGTAACCTGTGGACCTTGAACGCGACGATGAAACACATAAATTGCGTCGGAATTGAATACAACAGGCACCATGCCGGCTTCTCTCCGGGAGAGTAATGCTTCTAACTATCTGTGCTTTGATTCGTCCCTGGGATTCCAGTAATAGATTCCGATGGACATGGGAAGGTTTACTGTAACCTGTGGACCTTCAACGTGACGATGAAGCACAGAAATTGCGTCGGAATTGAATACAATAGGTACCATGCCGACTTCTCTCCGTGAGAGTAATTCTTCTAACTATCTGTGCTTTGATTCGTTCCTGGTATTCCAGTAATAGATTCCGATGGACATGGGAAGGTTTACTTTAACCTGTGGACCTTCAACGTGTCGATGAAGCACAGAAATTGCGTCGGAATTGAATACAACAGGCACCATGCTGCCTTCTCTCCGGGAGAGTAATGCTTCTAACTGTCTCTGCTTTGATTCTTTCCTGGGATGCCAGTAATAGATTCCGAAGGACATGGGAAGGTTTACTGTAACCTGTGGACCTTCATCTTGACGATGAAACACAGAAATTGCATCGGAATTGAATACAACAGG
Organism: Schistocerca serialis cubense; assembly: GCF_023864345.2. Classification (NCBI taxonomy): domain Eukaryota; kingdom Metazoa; phylum Arthropoda; class Insecta; order Orthoptera; family Acrididae; genus Schistocerca; species Schistocerca serialis. The sequence continues at coordinate 824,858,843 of NC_064642.1, forward strand.
CACCATGCTGACTTCTCTCCGGGAGAGTAATGCTTCTAACTATCTGTGCTTTGATTCATTCCTGGGATTCCAGTAATAGATTCCGATGGACATGAGAAGGTTTACTGTAACCTGTGGACCTTCATCTTGACGATGAAACACAGAAATTGCGTCGGAATTGAATACAACAGGCACCATGCTGACTTCTCTCCAGGAGAGTAATGCTTCTATCTATCTGTGCTTTGATTCGTTCCTGGGATTCCAGTAATAGATTCCGATGGACATTGGAAAGTTTACTGGTCCCTGTGGACCTTCATCTTGACGATGAAACACATAAATTGCGTCGGAATTGAATACAACAGGCAGCATGCTGACTTCTCTCCGGGAGAGTAATGCTTCTAACTATCTGTGCTTTGATTCGTTCCTGGGATTCCAGTAACAGATTCCGATGGACATGGGAAGGTTTTCTGTAACCTGTGGACCTTCATCTTGACGATGAAGCACAGAAATTGCGTCGGAATTGAATACAACAGGCACCATGCTGACTTCTCTCCGGGAGAGTAATGCTTCTAACTATCTGTGCTTTGATTCGTTCCTGGGATTCCAGTAATAGATTCCGATGGACATTGGAAGGTTTTCTGTAACCTGTGGACCTTCATCTTGACGATGAAGCACAGAAATTGCGTCGGAATTGAATACAACAGGCACCATGCCGACTTCTCTCCGGGAGAGTAATGCTTCTATCTATCTGTGCTTTGATTCGTTCCTGGGATTCCAGTAATAGATTCCGATGGACATGGGAAGGTTTACTGTAACCTGTGGACCTTCATCTTGACGATGAAACACAGAAATTGCGTCGGAATGGAATGCAAAAGGCACCATGCTGACTTCTCTCCGGGAGAGTAATGCTTCTATCTATCTGCGCTTTGATTCGTTCCTGGGATTCCAGTAATAGATTCCGATGGACATGGGAAGGTTTACTGGTCCCTGTGGACCTTCATCTTGACGATGAAACACATAAATTGCGTCGGAATTGAATACAACAGGCACCATGCTGACTTCTCTCCGGGAGAGTAATGCTTCTAACTATCTGTGCTTTGATTCGTTCCTGGGACTCCAGTAATAGATTCCGATGGACATGGGAAGGTTTACTGTAACCTGTGGACCTTCATCTTGTCGATGAAACACAGAAATTGCGTCGGAATTGAATACAACAGGCACCATAGTGACTTCTCTCCGGGAGAGTAATGCTTCTAACTATCTGTGCTTTTATTCGTTCCTGGGATGCCAGTAATAGATTCCGATGGACATGGGACGTTTTACTGTAACCTGTTTACCTTCATCTTGACGATGAAACACAGAAATTGCGTCGGAATTGAATACAACAGGCACCATGCTGACTTCTCTCCGGGAGAGTAATGCTTCTAACTATCTGTGCTTTGATTCGCTCCTGGGATTCCAGTAATAGATTCCGATGGACATGGGAAGGTGTACTGTAACCTGTGGACCTTCAACTTGATGATGAAGCACAGAAATTGCGTCGGAATTGAATACAGCAGGCACCATGCCGACTTCCTGCGGGAGAGTAATGCTTCTAACCATCTGTGCTTTGCTTCGTTCCTGGGATTCCAGTAATAGATTCCGATGGACATGGGAAGGTTTACTGTAACCTGTGGACCTTCATCTTGACGATGAAACACATAAATTGCGTCGGAAATGAATACAACAGGCACCATGCTGACTTCTCTGCGGGAGAGTAATGCTTCTAAGCATCTGTGCTTTGATTCGTTCCTGGGATTCCAGTAATAGATTCCGATGGACATGGGAAGGTTTACTGTAACCTGTGGACCTTCATCTTGACGATGAAACACAGAAATTGCGTCGGAATTGAATACAGCAGGCACCATGCTGACTTCTCTCCGGGAGAGTAATGCTTCTAACTATGTGTGCTTTGATTCGTTCCTGGGATTCCAGTAATAGATTCCGATGGACATGGGAAGGTTTACAGTAACCTGTGGACCTTCATCTTGACGATGAAACACAGAAATTGCGTCGGAATTGAATACAACAGGCACCATGCTGACTTCTCTCCGGGAGAGTAATGCTTCTAACTATCTGTGCTTTGATTCGTTCCTGGGATTCCAGTAATAGATTCCGATGGACATGGGAAGGTGTACTGTAACCTGTGGACCTTCAACGTGACGATGAAGCACAGAAATTGCGTCGGAATTGAATACAGCAGGCACCATGCTGACTTCTCTCCTGGAGAGTAATGCTTCTAACCATCTGTGCTTTGATTCGTTCCTGGGATTCCAGTAATAGATTCCGATGGACATGGGAAGGTTTACTGTAACCTGTGGACCTTCATCTTGACGATGAAACACAGAAATTGCGTCGGAATTGAATACAGCAGGCACCATACCGACTTCTCTCCGGGAGAGTAATGCTTCTAACTATCTGTGCTTTGATTCGTTCCTGGGATTCCAGTAATAGATTCCTATGGACATGGGTAGGTTTACTGTAACCTGTGGACCTTCATATTGACGATGAAACACAGACATTGCGTCGGAATTGAAGACAACAGGCACTACGCTGACTTGTCTCCGGGAGAATAATGCTTCTAACTATCTGTGCTTTGACTCGTTCCTGGGATTCCAGTAATAGATTCTGATGGACATGGCAAGGTTTACTGTAACCTGTGGAAGTTCTTCTTGACGATGAAACACAGAAATTGCGTCGGAATTGAATACAGCAGGCACCATGCTGACTTCTCTCCGGGAGAGTAATGCTTCTAACTATCTGTGCTTTGATTCGTTCCTGGGATTCCAGTAACAGATTCCGATGGACGTGGGAAGGTGTACTGTAACCTGTGGACCTTCAACGTGACGATGAAGCACAGAGATTGCGTCGGAATTGAATACAACAGGCACCATGCCGACTTCTCTCCGGGAGAGTAATGCTTCTAACCATCTGTGCTTTGAATCGTTCCTGGGATTCCAGTAATAGATTCCGATGGACATGGGAAGGTTTTGTCTAATCTGTGGACCTTCATCTTGACGATGAAACACATAAATTGCATCGGAATTGAATACAACAGGCACCATGCTGACTTCTCTCCGGGAGAGTAATCCTTCTAACTATATGTGCTTTGATTCGTTCCTGGGATTCCAGTAATAGATTCCGATGGACATTGGAAGATTTTCTGTAACCTGTGGACCTTCATCTTGACGATGAAGCAAAGAAATTGCGTCGGAATTGAATACAACAGGCACCATGCCGACTTCTCTCCGGGAGAGTAATGCTTCTATCTATCTGTGCTTTGATTCGTTCCTGGGATTCCAGTAGTAGATTCCGATGGACATGGGAAGGTTTTCTGTAACCTGTGGACCTTCATCTTGACGATGAAACACAGAAATTGCGTCGGAATTGAATACAACAGGCACCATGCCGACTTCTCTCCGGTAGAGTAGTGCTTCTAAATATCTGTGCTTTGATTCGTTCCTGGGATTCCAGTAATAGATTCCGATGGACATGGGAAGGTTTACTGGTCCCTGTGGACCTTCATCTTGACGATGAAACACAGAAATTGCGTCGGAATTGAATACAACAGGCACCATGCTGACTTCCATCCGGGAGAGTAATGCTTCTAACTATCTGTGCTTTGATTCGTTCCTGGGATTCCAGTAATAGATTCCGATGGACAATAGAAGGTTTACTGTAACCTGTGGACCTTCATCTTGACGATGAAACACAGAAATTGCGTCGGAATTGAATACAACAGGCACCATGCTGACTTCTCTCCAGGAGAGTAATGCTTCTATCTATCTGTGCTTTGATTCGTTCCTGGGATTCCAGTAATAGATTCCGATGGACATTGGAAGGTTTACTGGTCCCTGTGGACCTTCATCTTGACGATGAAACACATAAATTGCGTCGGAATTGAATACAACAGGCACCATGCTGACTTCTCTCCGGGAGAGTAATGCTTCTATCTATCTGCGCTTTGATTCGTTCCTGGGATTCCAGTAATAGATTCCGATGGACATGGGAAGGTTTACTGGTCCCTGTGGACCTTCATCTTGACGATGAAACACAGAAATTGCGTCGGAATTGAATACAACAGGCACCATGCTGACTTCCATCCGGGAGAGTAATGCTTCTAACTATCTGTGCTTTGATTCGTTCCTGGGATTCCAGTAATAGATTCCGATGGACAATAGAAGGTTTACTGTAACCTGTGGACCTTCATCTTGACGATGAAACACAGAATTTGCACCGGAATTGAATACAACAGGCACCATGCTGACTTCTCTCCGGGAGAGTAATGCTTCTAACTATCTGTGATTTGATTCATTCCTGGGATTCCAGTAATAGATTCCGATGGACATGAGAAGGTTTACTGTAACCTGTGGACCTTCATCTTGACGATGAAACACAGAAATTGCGTCGGAATTGAATACAACAGGCACCATGCTGACTTCTCTCCAGGAGAGTAATGCTTCTATCTATCTGTGCTTTGATTCGTTCCTGGGATTCCAGTAATAGATTCCGATGGACATTGGAAGGTTTACTGGTCCCTGTGGACCTTCATCTTGACGATGAAACACATAAATTGCGTCGGAATTGAATACAACAGGCACCATGCTGACTTCTCTCCGCGAGAGTAATGCTTCTAACTATCTGTGCTTTGATTCGTTCCTGAGATTCCAGTAATAAATTCCGATGGACATGGGAAGGTTTACTGTAACCTGTGGACCTTCATCTTGACGATGAAACACAGAATTTGCGTCGGAATTGAATACAACAGGCACCATGCTGACTTCTCTCCGGGAGAGTAATTCTTCTAACTATCTGTGCTTTGATTCGTTCCTGGGATTCCAGTAATAGATTCCGATGGACATGGGAAGGTTTTCTGTAACCTGTGGACCTTCATCTTGACGATGAAGCACAGAAATTGCGTCGGAATTGAATACAACAGGCACCATGCTGACTTCTCTCCGGCAGAGTAATGCTTCTAACTATCTGTGCTTTGATTCGTTCCTGGGATTCCAGTAATAGATTCCGATGGACATGGGAAGGTTTACTGTAACCTGTGGACCTTCAACGCGACGATGAAACACATAAATTGCGTCGGAATTGAATACAACAGGCACCATGCCGACTTCTCTCCGGGAGAGTAATGCTTCTAACTATCTGTGCTTTGATTCGTTCCTGGGATTCCAGTAATAGATTCCGATGGACATGGGAAGGGTTTACTGTAACCTGTGGACCTTCGTCTTGACGCTGAAACACATAAATTGCGTCGGAATTGAATACAACATGCACCATGCTGACTTCTCTCCGGGAGAGTAATGCTTCTAACTATCTGTGCTTCTATTCGTTCCTGGGATTCCAGTAATAGATTCCGATGGACATGGGAAGGTTTTCTGTAACCTGGGGACCTTCAACGTGACGATGAAACACATAAATTGCGTCGGAATTAAATACAACAGGCACCATGCCGGCTTCTCTCCGGGAGAGTAATGCTTCTAACTATCTGTGCTTTGATTCGTTCCTGGGATTCCAGTAATAGATTCCGATGGACATGGGAAGGTTTACTGTAACCTGTGGACCTTCATCTTGACGATTAAACACAGAAATTGCGTCGGAATTGAATACAACAGGCACCATGCTGACTTCTCTCCGGGAGAGTAATGCTTCTAACTATCTGTGCTTTGATTCGTTTCTGGGATTCCAGTAATGGATTCCGATGGACATGGGATGGTTTACCGTAACCTGTGGACCTTCAACTTGACGATGAAACACTTAAATTGCGTCGGAATTTAATACAACAGGCACCATCCCGACTTCTCTCCGGGAGAGTAATGCTTCTAACTATTTGAGCATTGATTCCTTCCTGGGGTTCCAGTAATAGATTCCGATGGACATGGGAAGGTTTACTGTAACCTGTGGACCTTCAACGTCACGATGAAGCACAAAAAATTGCGTCGGAATTGAATACAACAGGCACCATGCCGACTTCTCTCCGGGAGAGTAATGCTTCTAACTATCTGTGCTTTGATTCCTTCCTGGGATTCCAGTAATAGATTCCGATGGACATGGGAAGGTTTACTGTAACCTGTGGACCTTCAACTTGACGATGAAACACATAAATTGCGTCGGAATTTAATACAACAGGCACCATCCCGACTTCTCTCCGGGAGAGTAATGCTTCTAACTATCTGAGCATTGATTCGTTCCTGGGGTTCCAGTAATAGATTCCGATGGACATGGGAAGGTTTACTGTAACCTGTGGACCTTCAACGTCACGATGAAGCACAAAAAATTGCGTCGGAATTGAATACAACAGGCACCATGCCGACTTCTCTCCGGGAGAGTAATGCTTCTAACTATCTGTGCTTTGATTCGTTCCTGGGATTCCAGTAATAGATTCCGATGGACATGGGAAGGTTTACTGGTCCCTGTGGACCTTCATCTTGACGATGAAACACAGAAATTGCGTCGGAATTGAATACAACAGGCACCATGCTGACTTCTCTCCAGGAGAGTAATGCTTCTATCTATCTGTGCTTTGATTCGTTCCTGGGATTCCAGTAATAGATTCCGATGGACATTGGAAGGTTTACTGGTCCCTGTGGACCTTCATCTTGACGATGAAACACATAAATTGCGTCGGAATTGAATACAACAGGCACCATGCTGACTTCTCTCCGGGAGAGTAATGCTTCTAACTATCTGTGCTTTGATTCGTTCCTGGGATTCCAGTAATAAATTCCGATGGACATGGGAAGGTTTACTGTAACCTGTGGACCTTCATCTTGACGATGAAACACAGAATTTGCGTCGGAATTGAATACAACAGGCACCATGCTGACTTCTCTCCGGGAGAGTAATTCTTCTAACTATCTGTGCTTTTATTCGTTCCTGTGATTCCAGTAATAGATTCCGATGGACATGGGAAGGTTTTCTGTAACCTGTGGACCTTCATCTTGACGATGAAGCACAGAAATTGCGTCGGAATTTAATACAACAGGCACCATCCCGACTTCTCTCCGGGAGAGTAATGCTTCTAACTATCTGAGCATTGATTCGTTCCTGGGGTTCCAGTAATAGATTCCGATGGACATGGGATGGTTTACTGTAACCTGTGGACCTTCAACGTCACGATGAAGCACAAAAAATTGCGTCGGAATTGAATACAACAGGCACCATGCCGACTTCTCTCCGGGAGAGTAATGCTTCTAACTATCTGCACTTTGATTCGTTCCTGGGATTCCAGTAATAGATTCCGATGGACATGGGAAGGTTTACTGGTCCCTGTGGACCTTCATCTTGACGATGAAACACATAAATTGCGTCGGAATTGAATACAACAGGCACCATGTTGACTTCCATCCGGGAGAGTAATGCTTCTAACTATCTGTGCTTTGATTCGTTCCTGGGATTCCAGTAATAGATTCCGATGGACATGAGAAAGTTTACTGTAACCTGTGGACCTTCATCTTGACGATGAAACACAGAATTTGCACCGGAATTGAATACAACAGGCACCATGCTGACTTCTCTCCGGGAGAGTAATGCTTCTAACTATATGTGCTTTGATTCGTTCCTGGGATTCCAGTAATAGATTCCGATGGACATGGGAAGGTTTAAATAACCTGTGGACCTTCATCTTGACTATGAAACACAGAATTTGCGTCGGAATTGAATACAACAGGCACCATCCTGACTTCTCTCCGGGAGAGTAATGCTTCTAACTATCTGTGTTTTGATTCATTCCTGGGATTCCAGTAATAGATTCCGATGGACATGAGAAGGTTTACTGTAACCTGTGGACCTTCACCTTGACGATGAAACACAGAAATTGCGTCGGAATTGAATACAGCAGGCACCATGCTGACTTCTCTCCAGGAGAGTAATGCTTCTATCTATCTGTGCTTTGATTCGTTCCTGGGATTCCAGTAATAGATTCCGATGGACATTGGAAGGTTTACTGGTCCCTGTGGACCTTCATCTTGACGATGAAACACATAAATTGCGTCGGAATTGAATACAACAGGCACCATGCTGACTTCTCTCCGGGAGAGTAATGCTTCTAACTATCTGTGCTTTGATTCGTTCCTGGGATTCCAGTAATAAATTCCGATGGACATGGGAAGGTTTACTGTAACCTGTGGACCTTCATCTTGACGATGAAACACAGAATTTGCGTCGGAACTGAATACAACAGGCACCATGCTGACTTCTCTCCGGGAGAGTAATTCTTCCAACTATCTGTGCTTTGATTCGTTCCTGGGATTCCAGTAATAGATTCCGATGGACATGGGAAGGTTTTCTGTAACCTGTGGACCTTCATCTTCACGATGAAGCACAGAAATTGCGTCGGAATTGAATACAACAGGCACCATGCTGACTTCTCTCCGGGAGAGTAATGCTTCTAACTATCTGTGCTTTGATTCGTTCCTGGGATTCCAGTAATAGATTCCGATGGACATGGGAAGGTTTACTGTAACCTGTGGACCTTCAACGCGACGATGAAACACATAAATTGCGTCGGAATTGAATACAACTGGCACCATGCCGACTACTCTCCGGGAGAGTAATGCTTCTAACTATCTGTGCTTTGATTCGTTCCTGGGATTCCAGTAATAGATTCCGATGGACATGGAAGGGTTTACTGTAACCTGTGGACCTTCGTCTTGACGCTGAAACACATAAATTGCGTCGGAATTGAATACAACATGCACCATGCTGACTTCTCTCCGGGAGAGTAATGCTTCTAACTATCTGTGCTTCTATTCGTTCCTGGGATTCCAGTAATAGATTCCGATGGACATGGGAAGGTTTTCTGTAACCTGGGGACCTTCAACGTGACGATGAAGCTCAGAAATTGCGTCGGAATTGAATACAACAGGCACCATGCCGACTTCTCTCCGCGAGAGTAATGCTTCTAACCATCTGTGCTTTGATTCGTTCCTGGGATTCCAGTAATAGATTCCGATGGACATGGGATGGTTTACTGTAACTTGTGGACCTTGAACGCGACGATGAAATACATAAATTGCGTCGGAATTGAATACAACAGGCACCATGCCGGCTTCTCTCCGGGAGAGTAATGCTTCTAACTATCTGTGCTTTGATTCGTCCCTGGGATTCCAGTAATAGATTCCGATGGACATGGGAAGGTTTACTGCAACCTGTGGACCTTCAACGTGACGATGAAGCACAGAAATTGCGTCGGAATTGAATACAATAGGTACCATGCCGACTTCTCTCCGTGAGAGTAATTCTTCTAACTATCTGTGCTTTGATTCGTTCCTGGTATTCCAGTAATAGATTCCGATGGACATGGGAAGGTTTACTTTAACCTGTGGACCTTCAACGTGTCGATGAAGCACAGAAATTGCGTCGGAATTGAATACAACAGGCACCATGCTGACTTCTCTCCGGGAGAGTAATGCTTCTAACTATCTGTGCTTTGATTCATTCCTGGGATTCCAGTAATAGATTCCGATGGACATGAGAAGGTTTACTGTAACCTGTGGACCTTCATCTTGACGATGAAACACAGAAATTGCATCGGAATTGAATACAACAGGCACCATGCTGACTTCTCTCCGGGAGAGTAATGCTTCTAACTATCTGTGCTTTGATTCATTCCTGGGATTCCAGTAATAAATTCCGATGGACATGAGAAGGTTTACTGTAACCTGTGGACCTTCATCTTGACGATGAAACACAGAAATTGCGTCGGAATTGAATACAACAGGCACCATGCTGACTTCTCTCCAGGAGAGTAATGCTTCTATCTATCTGTGCTTTGATTCGTTCCTGGGATTCCAGTAATAGATTCCGATGGACATTGGAAGGTTTACTGGTCCCTGTGGACCTTCATCTTGACGATGAAACACATAAATTGCGTCGGAATTGAATACAACAGGCACCATGCTGACTTCTCTCCGGGAGAGTAATGCTTCTAACTATCTGTGCTTTGATTCGTTCCTGGGATTCCAGTAATAAATTCCGATGGACATGGGAAGGTTTACTGTAACCTGTGGACCTTCATCTTGACGATGAAACACAGAATTTGCGTCGGAATTGAATACAACAGGCACCATGCTGACTTCTCTCCGGGAGAGTAATTCTTCCAACTATCTGTGCTTTGATTCGTTCCTGGGATTCCAGTAATAGATTCCGATGGACATGGGAAGGTTTTCTGTAACCTGTGGACCTTCATCTTGACGATGAAGCACAGAAATTGCGTCGGAATTGAATACAACAGGCACCATGCTGACTTCTCTCCGGGAGAGTAATGCTTCTAACTATCTGTGCTTTGATTCGTTCCTGGGATTCCAGTAATAGATTCCGATGGACATGGGAAGGTTTACTGTAACCTGTGGACCTTCAACGCGACGATGAAACACATAAATTGCGTCGGAATTGAATACAACAGGCACCATGCCGACTACTCTCCGGGAGAGTAATGCTTCTAACTATCTGTGCTTTGATTCGTTCCTGGGATTCCAGTAATAGATTCCGATGGACATGGAAGGGTTTACTGTAACCTGTGGACCTTCGTCTTGACGCTGAAACACATAAATTGCGTCGGAATTGAATACAACATGCACCATGCTGACTTCTCTCCGGGAGTGTAATGCTTCTAACTATCTGTGCTTCTATTCGCTCCTGGGATTCCAGTAATAGATTCCGATAGACATGGGAAGGGTTACTGTAACCTGTGGACCTCCATCTTGACGACGAAACACAGAAATTGCGTCGGAATTGAATACATCAAGCACCATGCTGACTTCTCTCCGGGAGAGTAATGCTTCTAACTATCTGTGCTTTGATTCGTTCCTGGGATTCCAGTAATAGATTCCGATGGCCATGGGAAGGTTTACTGTAACCTGTGGACCTTCATCTTGACGATGAAACACAGAATTTGCGTCGGAATTGAATACAACAGGCACCATGCTGACTTCTCTCCGGGAGAGTAATTCTTCTAACTATCTGTGCTTTTATTCGTTCCTGTGATTCCAGTAATAGATTCCGATGGACATGGGAAGGTTTTCTGTAACCTGTGGACCTTCATCTTGACGATGAAGCACAGAAATTGCGTCGGAATTTAATACAACAGGCACCATCCCGACTTCTCTCCGGGAGAGTAATGCTTCTAACTATCTGAGCATTGATTCGTTCCTGGGGTTCCAGTAATAGATTCCGATGGACATGGGATGGTTTACTGTAACCTGTGGACCTTCAACGTCACGATGAAGCACAAAAAATTGCGTCGGAATTGAATACAACAGGCACCATGCCGACTTCTCTCCGGGAGAGTAATGCTTCTAACTATCTGCACTTTGATTCGTTCCTGGGATTCCAGTAATAGATTCCGATGGACATGGGAAGGTTTACTGGTCCCTGTGGACCTTCATCTTGACGATGAAACACATAAATTGCGTCGGAATTGAATACAACAGGCACCATGCTGACTTCCATCCGGGAGAGTAATGCTTCTAACTATCTGTGCTTTGATTCGTTCCTGGGATTCCAGTAATAGATTCCGATGGACATGAGAAAGTTTACTGTAACCTGTGGACCTTCATCTTGACGATGAAACACAGAATTTGCACCGGAATTGAATACAACAGGCACCATGCTGACTTCTCTCCGGGAGAGTAATGCTTCTAACTATATGTGCTTTGATTCGTTCCTGGGATTCCAGTAATAGATTCCGATGGACATGGGAAGGTTTAAATAACCTGTGGACCTTCATCTTGACTATGAAACACAGAATTTGCGTCGGAATTGAATACAACAGGCACCATCCTGACTTCTCTCCGGGAGAGTAATGCTTCTAACTATCTGTGTTTTGATTCATTCCTGGGATTCCAGTAATAGATTCCGATGGACATGAGAAGGTTTACTGTAACCTGTGGACCTTCATCTTGACGATGAAACACAGAAATTGCGTCGGAATTGAATACAGCAGGCACCATGCTGACTTCTCTCCAGGAGAGTAATGCTTCTATCTATCTGTGCTTTGATTCGTTCCTGGGATTCCAGTAATAGATTCCGATGGACATTGGAAGGTTTACTGGTCCCTGTGGACCTTCATCTTGACGATGAAACACATAAATTGCGTCGGAATTGAATACAACAGGCACCATGCTGACTTCTCTCCGGGAGAGTAATGCTTCTAACTATCTGTGCTTTGATTCGTTCCTGGGATTCCAGTAATAAATTCCGATGGACATGGGAAGGTTTACTGTAACCTGTGGACCTTCATCTTGACGATGAAACACAGAATTTGCGTCGGAATTGAATACAACAGGCACCATGCTGACTTCTCTCCGGGAGAGTAATTCTTCCAACTATCTGTGCTTTGATTCGTTCCTGGGATTCCAGTAATAGATTCCGATGGACATGGGAAGGTTTTCTGTAACCTGTGGACCTTCATCTTGACGATGAAGCACAGAAATTGCGTCGGAATTGAATACAACAGGCACCATGCTGACTTCTCTCCGGGAGAGTAATGCTTCTAACTATCTGTGCTTTGATTCGTTCCTGGGATTCCAGTAATAGATTCCGATGGACATGGGAAGGTTTACTGTAACCTGTGGACCTTCAACGCGACGATGAAACACATAAATTGCGTCGGAATTGAATACAACAGGCACCATGCCGACTACTCTCCGGGAGAGTAATGCTTCTAACTATCTGTGCTTTGATTCGTTCCTGGGATTCCAGTAATAGATTCCGATGGACATGGAAGGGTTTACTGTAACCTGTGGACCTTCGTCTTGACGCTGAAACACATAAATTGCGTCGGAATTGAATACAACATGCACCATGCTGACTTCTCTCCGGGAGAGCAATGCTTCTAACTATCTGTGCTTCTATTCGTTCCTGGGATTCCAGTAATAGATTCCGATGGACATGGGAAGGTTTTCTGTAACCTGGGGACCTTCAACGTGACGATGAAGCACAGAAATTGCGTCGGAATTGAATACAACAGGCACCATGCCGACTTCTCTCCGGGAGAGTAATGCTTCTAACCATCTGTGCTTTGATTCGTTCCTGGGATTCCAGTAATAGATTCCGATGGACATGGGAAGGTTTACTGTAACTTGTGGACCTTGAACGCGACGATGAAATACATAAATTGCGTCGGAATTGAATACAACAGGCACCATGCCGGCTTCTCTCCGGGAGAGTAATGCTTCTAACTATCTGTGCTTTGATTCGTCCCTGGGATTCCAGTAATAGATTCCGATGGACATGGGAAGGTTTACTGTAACCTGTGGACCTTCAACGTGACGATGAAGCACAGAAATTGCGTCGGAATTGAATACAATAGGTACCATGCCGACTTCTCTCCGTGAGAGTAATTCTTCTAACTATCTGTGCTTTGATTCGTTCCTGGTATTCCAGTAATAGATTCCGATGGACATGGGAAGGTTTACTTTAACCTGTGGACCTTCAACGTGTCGATGAAGCACAGAAATTGCGTCGGAATTGAATACAACAGGCACCATGCTGCCTTCTCTCCGGGAGAGTAATGCTTCTAACTGTCTCTGCTTTGATTCTTTGCTGGGATGCCAGTAATAGATTCCGATGGACATGGGAAGGTTTACTGTAACCTGTGGACCTTCATCTTGACGATGAAACACAGAAATTGCATCGGAATTGAATACAACAGGCACCATGCTGACTTCTCTCCGGGAGAGTAATGCTTCTAACTATCTGTGCTTTGATTCATTCCTGGGATTCCAGTAATAGATTCCGATGGACATGAGAAGGTTTACTGTAACCTGTGGACCTTCATCTTGACGATGAAACACAGAAATTGCGTCGGAATTGAATACAACAGGCACCATGCTGACTTCTCTCCAGGAGAGTAATGCTTCTATCTATCTGTGCTTTGATTCGTTCCTGGGATTCCAGTAATAGATTCCGATGGACATTGGAAGGTTTACTGGTCCCTGTGGACCTTCATCTTGACGATGAAACACATAAATTGCGTCGGAATTGAATACAACAGGCACCATGCTGACTTCTCTCCGGGAGAGTAATGCTTCTAACTATCTGTGCTTTGATTCGTTCCTGGGATTCCAGTAATAAATTCCGATGGACATGGGAAGGTTTACTGTAACCTGTGGACCTTCATCTTGACGATGAAACACAGAATTTGCGTCGGAATTGAATACAACAGGCACCATGCTGACTTCTCTCCGGGAGAGTAATTCTTCCAACTATCTGTGCTTTGATTCGTTCCTGGGATTCCAGTAATAGATTCCGATGGACATGGGAAGGTTTTCTGTAACCTGTGGACCTTCATCTTGACGATGAAGCACAGAAATTGCGTCGGAATTGAATACAACAGGCACCATGCTGACTTCTCTCCGGGAGAGTAATGCTTCTAACTATCTGTGCTTTGATTCGTTCCTGGGATTCCAGTAATAGATTCCGATGGACATGGGAAGGTTTACTGTAACCTGTGGACCTTCAACGCGACGATGAAACACATAAATTGCGTCGGAATTGAATACAACAGGCACCATGCCGACTACTCTCCGGGAGAGTAATGCTTCTAACTATCTGTGCTTTGATTCGTTCCTGGGATTCCAGTAATAGATTCCGATGGACATGGAAGGGTTTACTGTAACCTGTGGACCTTCGTCTTGACGCTGAAACACATAAATTGCGTCGGAATTGAATACAACATGCACCATGCTGACTTCTCTCCGGGAGTGTAATGCTTCTAACTATCTGTGCTTCTATTCGCTCCTGGGATTCCAGTAATAGATTCCGATAGACATGGGAAGGGTTACTGTAACCTGTGGACCTCCATCTTGACGACGAAACACAGAAATTGCGTCGGAATTGAATACATCAAGCACCTTGACGACTTCTGTCCGGGAGAGTAACACTTCTAACTGTCTCTGCTTTTATTCTTTCCTGGGATGCCAGTAATAGATTCCGATGGACATGGGAAGGTTTACTGTAACCTGTGGACATTCAACGTGTCGATGAAGCACAGAAATTGCGTCGGAATTGAATACAACATGCACCATGCCGAATTCTCTCCGGGAGAGTAATGCTTCTAACTATTTGTGCTCTGATTCGTCCCTGGGATTCCAGTAATAGATTCCGAACGACATGGGAATGTATACTGTAACCTTTGGACCTTCAACTTAACGATGAAACACAGAAATTGCGTCGTAATTGAATACAACTGGCACCATGCCGACTTCTGTCCGGGAGAGTAATACTTCTAACTGTCTCTGCTTTGATTCTTTCTTGGGATGCCAGTAATAGATTCCGATGGACATGGGAAGGTTTACTTTAACCTGTGGACCTTCAACGTGACGATGAAGCTCAGAAATTGCGTCGGAATTGAATACAACAGGCACCATGCTGACTTCTCTCCGCTAGAGTAATGCTCCTAACTATCTGTGTTTTGATTCGTTCCTGGGATTCCAGTAATAGATTCCGATGGACATGGAAAGGTTTACTGTAACCTGTGGACCTTCAACGTGACGATGCAGCACAGAAATTGCGTCGGAATTGAATACAACAGGCACCATGCAGACTTCTCTCCGGGAGAGTAATGCTTCTAACTGTCTCTGCTTTGATTCTTTCCTGGGATGCCAGTTATAGATTCCGATGGACATGGGAAGGTTTACTGTAACCTGTGGACCTTCATCTTGACGATGAAACACAGAAATTGCGTCGGAATTGAATACAACAGGCGCAATGCTGACTTCTCTCCGGGAGAGTAATGCTTCTAACTATCTGTGCTTTGATTCGTTCCTGGGATTCCAGAAATAGATTCCGATGGACATGGGAAGGTTTACTGTAACCTGTGGACCTTCAACGTGACGATGAAGCACAGAAATTGCGTCGGAATTGAATACAACATGCACCATGCCGACTTCTCTCCGGCAGACTAATGCTTCTAACTATCTGCTCTTTGATTCGTTCCTGGGATTCCAATAATAGATTCCGATGGACATGGGAATGTATACTGTAACCTTTGGACCTTCAACTTAATGATGAAACACAGAAATTGCGTCGTAATTGAATACAATAGGCACTATTCCGACTTCTGTCAGGAAGAGTAATACTTCTAACTGTCCCTGCTTTGATTCTTTCCTGGGATGCCAGTAATAGATTCCGATGGACATGGGAAAGCTTAATGTAACCTGTGGACCTTCAACGTGACGATGAAGCACAGAAATTGCGTCGGAATTGAATACAACAGGCACCATGCCGACTTCTCTCCGGGAGAGTAATGCTTCTAACTATCTGTGCTTTGATTCTTTCCTGGGATTCCAGTAATAGATTCCGATGGACATGGGATTGTTTACTGTAACCTGTGGACCTTGATCTTGACGATGAAACACAGAAATTGCGTCGGAATTGAATACAACAGGCACCATGCTGACTTCTCCGCGTGAGAGTAATGCTTCTAACTATCTGTGCTCTGATTCGTTCCTGGGATTCCAGTAATAGATTCCGATGGACATGGGAAGGTTTACTGTAACCTGTGGACCTTCAGCGTGACGATGAAGCACAGAAACTGCGTCGGAATTGAATACAACACGCAGCATGCCGACTTCTCTCCGGGAGAGTTATGCCTCTAACTATCTGTGCTTTGATTCGTTCCTGGGATTCCAGTAATAGATTCCGATGGACATGGGAATGTATACTGTAACCTTTGGACCCTCAACTTAACGATGAAACATAGAAAGTGCGTCGGAATTGAATACAACAGGCACCATGCCGACTTCTGTCCGGGAGAGTAATAGTTCTAACTGTCTCTGCTTTAATTCTTTCCTGGGATGCCAGTAATAGATTCCGATGGACATGGGAAGGATTACTGTAACCTGTGGACTTTCAACTTGACGATGAAGCACAGAAATTATGTCGGAATTGAATACAACAGGCACCATGCAGACTTCTCTCCGGGAGAGTAATGCTTCTAACTGTCTCTGCTTTGATTCTTTCCTGGGATGCCAGTTATAGATTCCGATGGACATGGGAAGGTTTACTGTAACCTGTGATCCTTCATCTTGACGATGAAACACATAAAATGCGTCGGAATTGAATACAACAGGCACCATGCTGACTTCTCTCCGGGAGAGTAATTCTTTTAACTATCTGTGCTTTGATTCGTTCCTGGGATTCCAGTAATAGATTACGATGGACATGGGAAGGTTTACTGTAACCTGTGGACCTTCACCGTGACGATGAAGCACAAGAAATTGCGTCGGATTTAAATACAACAGGCACCATGCCGACTTCTCTCCGGGAGAGTAATGCTTCTAACTATCTGTGCTTTGATTCGTTCCTGGGATTCCAGTAATAGATTCCGATGGACATGGGAAGGTGTACTGTAACCTGTGGACCTTCAACGTGACGATCAAACACATAAATTGCGTCGGAATTGAATACAACAGGCACCATGCCGACTTCTCTCCGGGAGAGTAATGCTTCTATCTGTGCTTTGATTCGTTCCTTTGATTCCAGTAATAGATTCCGATGGACATAGGAACGTTTACTGTAACCTGTGGACCTTCAACGTGACGATGAAGCACAGAAATAGCGTCGGAATTGAATACAACAGGTACCATGCCGACTTCTCTCCGTGAGAGTAATTCTTCTAACTATCTGTGCTTTGATTCGTTCCTGGTATTCCAGTAATAGATTCCAATGGACATGGGAAGGTTTACTGTAACCTGTGGACCTTCAACGTGTCGATGAAGCACAGAAATTGCGTCGGAATTGAATACAACAGGCACCATGCTGACTTCTCACCGGGAGAGTAATGCTTCTAACTGTCTCTGCTTTGATTCTTTCCTGGGATGCCAGTAATAGATTCCGATGGACATGAGAAGGTTTACTGTAACCTGTGGACCTTCATCTTGACGATGAAACACAGAAATTGCATCGGAATTGAATACAACATGCACCTTGCTGACTTCTCTCCGGGAGAGTAATGCTTCTAACTATCTGTGCTTTGATTCGTTCCTGGGATTCCAGTAATAGATTCCGATCGACATGGGAAGGTTTACTGTAACATGTGGACCTTCATCTTGACGACGAAACACAGAAATTTCGTCGGAATTGAATACAACAGGCACCATGCTGACTTCTCTCCGGGAGAGTAATGCTTCTAACTATCAGTGCTTTGATTCGTTCCTGGGATTCCAGTAATAGATTCCGATGGACATGGGAAGGTTTACTGTAACCTGTGGACCTTCAACGTGACGATGAAGCACAGAAACTGCGTCGGTATTGAATACAACATGCAACATGCCGACTTCTCTCCGGGAGAGTAATGCTTCTAACTATCTGTGCTTTGATTCGTCCCTGGGATACCAGTAATAGATTCCGATGGACATGGGAATGTATACTGTAACCTTTGGACCTTCAACTAAACGATGAAACACAGAAATTGCGTCGTAATTGAATACAACAGGCACCTTGACGACTTCTGTCCGGGAGAGTAACACTTCTAACTGTCTCTGCTTTGATTCTTTCCTGGGATGCCAGTAATAGATTCCGATGGACATGGGAAGGTTTACTGTAACCTGTGGACCTTCAACGTGTCGATGAAGCACAGAAATTGCGTCGGAATTGAATACAACAGGCACCATGCAGACTTCTCTCCGGGAGAGTAATGCTTCTAACTGTCTCTGCTTTGATTCTTTCCTGGGATGCCAGTTATAGATTCCGATGGACATGGGAAGGTTTACTGTAACCTGTGGACCTTCATCTTGACGATGAAACACAGAAATTGCGTCGGAATTGAATACAACAGGCGCAATGCTGACTTCTCTCCGGGAGAGTAATGCTTCTAACTATCTGTGCTTTGATTCGTTCCTGGGATTCCAGAAATAGATTCCGATGGACATGGGAAGGTTTACTGTAACCTGTGGACCTTCAACGTGACGATGAAGCACAGAAATTGCGTCGGAATTGAATACAACATGCACCATGCCGACTTCTCTCCGGCAGACTAATGCTTCTAACTATCTGTGCTTTGATTCGTTCCTGGGATTCCAATAATAGATTCCGATGGACATGGGAATGTATACTGTAACCTTTGGACCTTCAACTTAATGATGAAACACAGAAATTGCGTCGTAATTGAATACAACAGGCACTATTCCGACTTCTGTCAGGAAGAGTAATACTTCTAACTGTCCCTGCTTTGATTCTTTCCTGGGATGCCAGTAATAGATTCCGATGGACATGGGAAGGTTTAATGTAACCTGTGGACCTTCAACGTGACGATGAAGCACAGAAATTGCGTCGGAATTGAATACAACAGGCACCATGCCGACTTCTCTCCGGGAGAGTAATGCTTCTAACTATCTGTGCTTTGATTCTTTCCTGGGATTCCAGTAATAGATTCCGATGGACATGTGATTGTTTACTGTAACCTTTGGACCTTCAACTTAACGATGAAACATAGAAAGTGCGTCGGAATTGAATACAACAGGCACCATGCCGACTTCTGTCCGGGAGAGTAATAGTTCTAACTGTCTCTGCTTTGATTCTTTCCTGGGATGCCAGTAATGGATTCCGATGGACATGGGAAGGATTACTGTAACCTGTGGACTTTCAACTTGACGATGAAGCACAGAAATTGCGTCGGAATTGAATACAACAGGCACCATGCCGACTTCTCTCCGGGAGAGTAATGCTTCTAACTATCTGTGCTTTGATTCTTTCCTGGGATTCCTGTAATAGATTCCGATGGACATGGGATTGTTTACTGTAACCTGTGGACCTTCATCTTGACGATGAAACACAGAAATTGCGTCGGAGATGAATACAACAGGCACCATGCTGACTTCTCCGCGGGAGAGTAATGCTTCTAACTATCTGTGCTCTGATTCGTTCCTGGGATTGCAGTAATAGATTCCGATGGACATGGGAATGTATACTGTAACCTTTGGACCTTCAACTTAACGATGAAACACAGAAATTGCGTCGGAATTGAATACAACAGGCACCATGCCGACATCTGTCCGGGAGAGTAATGCTTCTAACTGTCTCTGCTTTGATTCTTTCCTGGGATGCCAGTAATAGATTCCGATGGAAATGGGAAGGTTTACTGTAACATGTGGACCTTCAACGTGACAATGAAGCACAGAAATTGTGTCGGAATTGAGTACAACAGGCACCATGCTGACTTCTCTCCGGGAGTGTAATGCTTCTAACTATCTGTGCTTTGATTCGTTCCTGGGATTCCAGTAATAGATTCCGATGGACATGGGAAGGTTTACTGTAACCTGTGGAACTTCATCTTGACGATGAAACACAGAAATTGCGTCGGAATTGAATACAACAGGCACCATGCCGACTTCTGTCCGGGAGAGTAATACTTCTAACTGTCTCTGCTTTGATTCTTTCCTGGGATGCCAGTAATAGATTCCCATGGACATGGGAAGGTTTACTGTAACCTGTGGACCTTCAACGTGACGATGAAGCACAGAAATTGCGTCGGAATTGAATACAACATGCACCATGCCGACTTCTCTCCGGGACAGTAATGCCTCTAACTATCTGTGCTTTGACTCGTTCCTGGGATTCCAGTAATAGATTCCGATGGACATGGGAAGGTTTACTGTAACCTTTGGACCTTCAACTTAACGATGAAACACAGAAATTGCGTCGGAATTGAATACAACAGGCACCATGCCGACTTCTGTCCGGGAGAGTAATACTTCTACCTGTCTCTGCTTTGATTCTTTCCTGGGATGCCAGTAATAGATTCCGATGGTAATGGGAAGGTTTACTGTAACCTGTGGACCTTCAACGTGACGATGAAGCACAGAAATTGCGTCGGAATTGAATACAACATGCACCATGCCGACTTCTCTCCGGGAGAGTAATGCTTCTAACTATCTGTGCTTTGATTCGTTCCTGGGATTCCAATAATAGATTCCGATGGACATGGGAAGGTTTACTGTAACCTGTGGACCTTCATCTTGACGATGAAACACAGAAATTGCGTCGGAATTGAATACAACAGGCACCATGCTGACTTCTCTGCGGGAGAGTAATGCTTCTAACTATCTGTGCTCTGATTCGTTCCTCGGATTCCAGTAATAGATTCCGATGGACATGGGAAGGTTTACTGTAACCTGTGGACCTTCAACGTGACGATGACGCACAGAAATTGCGTCGGAATTGAATACAACAGGCACCATGCCGACTTCTGTCCGGGAGAGTAATACTTCTAACTGTCTCTGCTTAGATTCTTTCCTGGGATGCCAGTAATAGATTAATATGGACTTGGGAAGGTTTACTGTAACCTGTGGACCTTCAACGTGACGATGAAGCACAGAAATTGCGTCGTAATTGAATACAACATGCACCATGCCTACTTCTCTCCGGGAGAGTAATGCTTCTAACTATCTGTGCTTTGATTCGTTCCTGGGATTCCAGTAATAGATTCCGATGGACATGGGAAGGTTTACTGTAACCTGTGGACCTTCAACGTGACGATGAAGCACAGAAATTGCGTCGGAATTGAATACAACATACACCATGCCGACTTCTCTCCGGGAGAGTAATGCTTCTAACTATCTGTGTTTTGATTCAATCCTCGGATTCCAGTAATAGATTCCGATGGACATGGGAATGTATACTGTAACCTGTGGACCTTCAACTTAACGAAGAAACACAGAAAATGCGTCGGAATTGAATACAACAGGCACCATGCCGACTCCTGTCCGGGAGAGTAATACTTCTAACTGTCTCTGATTTGATTCTTTCCTGGGATGCCAGTAATAGATTCCGATGGACATGGGAAGGTTTACTGTAACCTGTGGCCCTTCATCGTGACCATGAAGCACAGAAATTGCTTCGGAATTGAATACAACATGCACCATGCCGACTTCTCTCCGGGAGAGTAATGCTTCTAACTATCTGTGCTTTGATTCGTTCCTGGGATTCCAGTAATAGATTCCGATGGACATGGGAATGTATACTGTAACCTTTGGACCTTCAACTTAACGATGAAACACAGAAATTGCGTCGGAATTGAATACAACAGGCACCATGCCGACATCTGTCCGGGAGAGTAATGCTTCTAACTGTCTCTGCTTTGATTCTTTCCTGGGATGCCAGTAATAGATTCCGATGGAAATGGGAAGGTTTACTGTAACATGTGGACCTTCAACGTGACAATGAAGCACAGAAATTGCGTCGGAATTGAATACAACATGCACCATGCCGACTTCTCTCCTTGAGAGTAATGCTTCTAACTATCTGTGCTTTGATTCGTTCCTGGGATTCCAGTAATAGATTCCGATGGACATGGGAAGGTTTACTGTAACCTGTGTAACTTCATCTTGACGATGAAACACAGAAATTGCGTCGGAATTGAATACAACAGGCACCATGCCGACTTCTGTCCGGGAGAGTAATACTTCTAACTGTCTCTGCTTTGATTCTTTCCTGGGATGCCAGTAATAGATTCCCATGGACATGGGAAGGTTTACTGTAACCTGTGGACCTTCAACGTGACGATGAAGCACAGAAATTGCGTCGGAATTGAATACAACATGCACCATGCCGACTTCTCTCCGGGAGAGTAATGCCTCTAACTATCTGTGCTTTGACTCGTTCCTGGGATTCCAGTAATAGATTCCGATGGACATGGGAAGGTTTACTGTAACCCTTGGACCTTCAACTTAACGATGAAACACAGAAATTGCGTCGGAATTGAATACAACAGGCACCATGCCGACTTCTGTCCGGGAGAGTAATACTTCTAACTGTCTCTGCTTTGATTCTTTCCTGGGATGCCAGTAATAGATTCCGATGGTAATGGGAAGGTTTACTGTAACCTGTGGACCTTCAACGTGACGATGAAGCACAGAAATTGCGTCGGAATTGAATACAACATGCACCATGCCGACTTCTCTCCGGGAGAGTAATGCTTCTAACTATCTGTGCTTTGATTCGTTCCTGGGATTCCAGTAAGAGATTCCGATGGACATGGGAATGTATACTGTAACCTTTGGACCTTCAACTTAACGATGAAACACAGAAATTGCGTCGGAATTGAATACAACATGCACCATGCCGACTTCTCTCCGGAAGAGTAATGCTTCCAACTATCTGTGCTTTGATTCGTTCCTGGGATTCCAGTAATAGATTCCGATGGACATGGGAAGGTTTACTGTAACCTTCGGACCTTCAACATAACGATGAAACACAGAAATTGCGTCGGAATTGAATACAACAGGCCCCATGCCGACTTCTGTCCCGGAGATTAATACTTCTAACTGTCTCTGCTTTGATTCTTTCCTGGGATGCCAGTAATAGATTCCAATGGACATGGGAAGGTTTACCGTAACCTGTGGACCTTCAACGTGACGATGAAGCACAGAAATTGCGTCGGAATTGAATACAACAGGCACCATGCTGACTTCTCTCCGGGAGAGTAATGCTTCTAAGTATCTGTGCTTTGATTCGTTCCTTGGATTCCAGTAATAGATTCCGATGGACATGGGAATGTATACTGTAACCTTTGGCCCTTCAACTTAACGATGAAACATAGAAAGTGCGTCGGAATTGAATACAACAGGCACCATGCCGACTTCTGTCCGGGAGAGTAATACTTCTAACTGTCTCTGCTTAGATTCTTTCCTGGGATGCCAGTAATAGATTAATATGGACTTGGGAAGGTTTACTGTAACCTGTGGACCTTCAACGTGACGATGAAGCACAGAAATTGCGTCGTGATTGAATACAACATGCACCATGCCGACTTCTCTCCGGGAGAGTAATGCTTCTAACTATCTGTGCTTTGATTCGTTCCTGGGATTCCAGTAATAGATTCCGATGGACATGGGAATGTATACTGTAACCTTTGGACCTTCAACTTAACGATGAAACACAGAAATTGCGTCGTAATTGAATGCAACAGGCACCATGCCGACTTCTGTCCGGGAGAGTAATACTTCTAACTGTCTCTGCTTTGATTCTTTCCTGGGATGCCAGTAATAGATTCCGATGGACATGGGAAGGTTTACTGTAACCTGTGGACCTTCAACGTGACGATGATGCACAGAAATTGCGTCGGAATGGAATACAACAGGCACCATGCTGACTTCTCTCCGGTAGAGTAATGCTTCTAACTATGTGTGCTTTGATTCGTTCCTGGAATTCCAGTAATAGATTCCGATGGACATGGGAAGGTTTACTGTAACCAGTGGACATTCAACGTGACGATGAAGCACAGAAATTGCGTCGGAATTGAATACAACATACACCATGCCGACTTCTCTCCGGGAGAGTAATGCTTCTAACTATCTGTGCTTTGATTCGTTCCTGGGATTCCAGTAATAGATTCCGATGGACATGGGAATGTATACTGTAACCTGTGGACCTTCAACTTAACGAAGAAACACAGAAAATGCGTCGGAATTGAATACAACAGGCACCATGCCGACTTCTGTCCGGGAGAGTAATACTTCTAACTGTCTCTGATTTGATTCTTTCCTGGGATGCCAGTAATAGATTCCGATGGACATGGGAAGGTTTACTGTAACCTGTGGACCTTCAACGTGACGATGAAGCACAGAAATTGCGTCGGAATTGAATACAACATGCACCATGCCGACTTCTCTCCGGGAGAGTAATGCTTCTAACTATCTGTGCTTTGATTCGTTCGTGGGATTCCAGTAATAGATTCCGATGGACATGGGAATGTATACTGTAACCTTTGGACCTTCGACTTAACAATGAAACACAGAAATTGCGTCGGAATTGAATACAACAGGCACCATGCCGACATCTGTCCGGGAGAGTAATGCTTCTAACTGTCTCTGCTTTGATTCTTTCCTGGGATGCCAGTAATAGATTCCGATGGAAATGGGAAGGTTTACTGTAACATGTGGACCTTCAACGTGACAATGAAGCACAGAAATTGTGTCGGAATTGAATACAACAGGCACCATGCTGACTTCTCTCCGGGAGAGTAATGCTTCTAACTATCTGTGCTTTGATTCGTTCCTGGGATTCCAGTAATAGATTCCGCTGGACATGGGAAGGTTTACTGTAACCTGTGGAACTTCATCTTGACGATGAAACACAGAAATTGCGTCGGAATTGAATACAACAGGCACCATGCCGACTTCTGTGCGGGAGAGTAATACTTCTAACTGTCTCTGCTTTGGTTCTATCCTGGGATGCAAGTAATAGATTCCGATGGACATGGGAAGGTTTACTGTAACCTGTGGACCTTCAACGTGACGATGAAGCAAAGAAATTGCGTCGGAATTGAATACAACATGCACCATGCCGACTTCTCTTCGGGAGAGTAATGCTTCTAACTATCTGTGATTTGATTCGTTCCTGGGATTCCAGTAATAGATTCCGATGGACATGGGAATGTATACTGTAACCTTTGGACCTTCAACTTAACGATGAAACACAGAAATTGCGTCGGAATTGAATACAACAGGCACCATGCCGACTTCTGTGAGGGAGAGTAATACTTCTAACTGTGTCTGCTTTGATTCTTTCCTGGGATGCCAGTAATAGATTCCGATGGACATGGGAAGGTTTACTGTAACCTGTGGACCTTCAACGTGACGATGTAGCACAGAAATTGCGTCGGAATTGAATACAACATGCACCATGCCGACTTCTCTCCTTGAGAGTAATGCCTCTAACTATCTGTGTTTTGACTCGTTCCTGGGATTCCAGTAATAGATTTCGATGGACATGGGAAGGTTTACTGTAACCTTCGGACCTTCAACTTAACGATGAAACACAGAAATTGCGTCGGAATTGAATACAACAGGCACCATGCAGACTTCTGTCCGGGAGAGTAATACTTCTAACTGTCTCTGCTTTGATTCTTTTCTGGGATGCCAGTAATAGATTCCGATGGACATGGGAAGGCTTACTGTAACCTGTGGACCTTCATCTTGACGATGAAACACAGAAATTGCGACTGAATTGAATACAACAGGCACCATGCCGACATCTGTCCGGGAGAGTAATACTTCTAACTGCCTCTGCTTTGATTCTTTCCTGGGATGCCAGTAATAGATTCCGATGGACATGGGAAGGTTTACTGTAACCTGTGGACCTTCAACGTGACGATGAAGCACAGGAATTGCGTCGGATTTGAATACGACAGGCACCATGCTGACTTCTCTCCGGGTGAGTAATGCTTCTAACTATCTGTGCTTTGATTCGTTCCTGGGAATCCACAAATACATTCCGATGGACATGGGAAGGTTTACTGTAACCTGTGGACCTTCATCTTGACGATGAAACACAGAAATTGCGTCGGAATTGAATACAACAGGCACCATGCTGACTTCTCTCCTGGAGAGTAATGCTTCTAACTATCTGTGCTTTGATTCGTTCCTGGGATTCCAGAAATAGATTCCGATGGACATGGGAAGGTTTACTGTAACCTGTGGACCTTCATCTTGCCGATGAAACACAGAAATTGCGTCGGAATGGAATACAACAGGCACCATGCCGGCTTCTGTCCGGGAGAGTAATACTTCTAACTGTCTGTGCTTTGATTCTTTGCTGGGATGCCAGTAATAGATTCCGATGGACATGGGAAGGTTTACTGTAACCTGTGGACCTTCAACGTGCCGATGAAGCACAGAAATTGCGTCGGAATTGAATACAACAGGCACCATGCCAACTTCTGTCCGGGAGAGTAATGCTTCTAACTGTCTGTGCGTTGATTCTTTCCTGGGATTCCAGTAATAGATTCCGAAGAACATGGGAAAGTTTACTGTAACCTGTGGACCTTCATCTTGACGATGAAACACAGAAATTGCGTCGGAATTGAATACAACAGGCACCATGCTGACTTCTCTCCGGGAGAGTAGTGCTTCCAACTATCTGTGCTTTGATTCGTTCCTGAGATTCCAGTAATAGATTCCGATGGACATGGGAAGGTTTACTGTAACCTGTGGACCTTCAACGTGACGATGAAGCACAGAAATTGAGTCGGAATTGAATACAACAGGCACCATGCCGACTTCTGTCCGGGAGAGTAATGCTTCCAACTATCTGTGCTTTGATTCGTTCCTGGGATTCCGGTAATAAATTCCGATGGACATGGGAAGGTTTACTGGAACCTGTGGACCTTCAACGTGACGATGAAGCACAGAAATTGCGTCGGAATTGAATACAACAGGCACCATGCCGACTTCTGTCCGGGAGAGTAATGCTTCTAACTGTCTGTGCTTTGATTCTTTCCTGGGATTCCAGTAATAGATTCCGATGGACATGGGAAGGTTTACTGTAACCTGTGGACCTTGAACGTGACGATGAAGCACAGAAATTGCGTCGGAATTAAATACAACAGGCACCATGCAGACTTCTGTCCGGGAGAGTAATGCTTTTAACTATCTGTGCTTTGATTCGTTCCTGGCATTCCAGTAATAGATTCAGATGGACATGGGAATGTATACTGTAACCTTTGGACCTTCAACTTATCGATGAAACACAGAAATTGCGTCGGAATTGAATACAACAGGCACCAACCCGACTTCTGTCCGGGAGAGTAATACTTCTAACTGTCTCTGCTTTGATTCATTCCTGGGATGCCAGTAATACATTCCGATGGACATGGGAAAGTTTACTGTATCCTGTGGACCTTCAACGTGACGATGAAGCACAGAAATTGCGTCGGAATTGAATACAACAGGCACCATGCTGACTTCTATCCGGGAGAGTAATGCTTCTAACTATCTGTGCTTTGATTCGTTCCTGGGATTCCAGTAATAGATTCCGATGGACATGGGAAGGTTTACTGTAACCTGTGGACCTTCATCTTGACGATGATACACTGAAATTGCGTCGGAATTGAATACAACAGGCACCATGCCGACTTCTGTCCGGGAGAGTAATGCTTCTAACTGTCTCTGCTTTGATTCTTTCCTGGGATTCCAGTAATAGATTCCGATGGACATGGGAAGGCTTACTGTAACCTGTGGACCTTCATCTTGACGATGAAACACAGAAATTGCGACGGAATTGAATACAACATTCACCATGCCGACTTCTGTCCGGGAGAGTAATACTTCTAACTGTCTTTGCTTGGATCTTTCCTGGGATGCCAGTAATAGATTCCGATGGACATGGGAAGGTATACTGTAACCTGTGGACCTTCAACGTGACGACGAAGCACAGGAATTGCGTCGGAATCGAATACAACAGGCACCATGCTGACTTCTCTCCGGGAGAGTAATGCTTCTAACCATCTGTGCTTTGATTCGTTCCTGGGATGCCAGTAATAGATTCCGATGGACATGGGAAGGTTTACTGTAAACTGTGGACCTTCATCTTGACGATGAAACACAGAAATTGCGTCGGAATTGAATACAACATGCACCATGCCGACTTCTCTCCGGGAGAGTAATGCTTCTAACTATCTGTGCTTTGATTCGTTCCTGGGATTCCAGTAATAGATTCCGATGGACATGGGAATGTATACTGTAACCTCTGGACCTTCAATTTAACGATGAAACACAGAAATTGGGTCGGAATTGAATACAACAGGCACCATGCCGACTTCTGTCCGGGAGAGTAATACATCTAACTGTCTCTGCTTTGATTCTTTCCTCTGACGCCAGTAATAGATTCC
Organism: Schistocerca serialis cubense; assembly: GCF_023864345.2. Lineage (NCBI taxonomy): Eukaryota > Metazoa > Arthropoda > Insecta > Orthoptera > Acrididae > Schistocerca > Schistocerca serialis. Next base: position 824,887,482 of record NC_064642.1, read on the forward strand.
GATGGACATGGGAAGGTTTACTGTAACCTGTGGACCTTCAACATGACGATGAAGCACAGAAATTGCGTCGGAATCGAATACAACAGGCACCATGCTGACTTCTCTCCGGGAGAGTAATGCTTCTAACTATCTGTGCTTTGATTCGTTCCTGGGATTCCAGTAATAGATTCCGATGAACATGGGAAGGTTTACTGTAACCTGTGGACCTTCATCTAGACGATGAAACACAGAAATTGCGTCGGAATTGAATACAACAGGCACCATGCCGACTTCTGTCCGGGAGAGTAATGCTTCTAACTGTCTCTGCTTTGATTCTTTCCTGGGATTCCAGTAATAGATTCCGATGGACATGGGAAGGCTTACTGTAACCTGTGGACCTTCATCTTGACGATGAAACACAGAAATTCCGACGGAATTGAATACAACAGGCACCATGCCGACTTCTGTCCAGGAAAGTAATACTTCTAACTGTCTCTGCTTTGATTCTTTCCTGGGATGCCAGTAATAGATTCCGATGGACATGGGAAGGTTTACTGTAACCTGTGGACCTTCATCTTGACGATGAAACACAGAAATTGCGTCGGAATTGAATACAACAGGCACCATGCTGACTTCTCTCCGGGAGAGTAATGCTTCTAACTATCTGTGCTTTGATTCGTTCCTGGGATTCCAGTAATAGATTCCAATGGACATGGGAAGGTTTACTGTAACCTGTGGACCTTCATCTTGACGATGAAACACAGAAATTGCGTCGGAATGGAATACAAAAGGCACCATGCCGGCTTCTGTCCGGGAGAGTAATACTTCTAACTGTCTGTGCTTTGATTCTTTGCTGGGATGCCAGTAATAGATTCCGATGGACATGGAAAGGTATACTGTAACCTGTGGACCTTCAACGTGCCGATGACGCACAGAAATTGCGTCGGAATTGAATACAACAGGCACCATGCTGACTCCTATCCGGGAGAGTAATGCTACTAACAATCTGTGTTTTGATTCGTTCCTGGGATTCCAGTAATAGATTCCGATGGAAATGGGAAGGTTTACTGTAACCTGTGGACCTTCATCTTGACGATGATACACAGAAATTGCGTCGGAATTGAATACAACAGGCACCATGCCGACTTCTGTCCGGGAGAGTAATGCTTCTAACTGTCTCTGCTTTGATTCTTTCCTGGGATTCCAGTAATAGATTCCGATGGACATGGGAAGGCTTACTGTAACCTGTGGACCTTCATCTTGACGATGAAACACAGAAATTGCGACGGAATTGAATACAACAGGCACCATGCCGACTTCTGTATGGGAGAGTAATACTTCTAACTGTCTTTGCTTTGACTCTTTCCTGGGATGCCAGTAATAGATTCCGATGCACATGGGAAGGTTTACTGTAACCTGTGGACTTTCAACGTGACGACGAAGCACAGGAATTGCTTCGGAATTGAATACAACAGGCACCATGCTGACTTCTCTCCGGGAGAGTAATGCTTCTAACCATCTGTGCTTTGACTCGTTCCTGGGATGCCAGTAATAGATTCCGATGGACATGGGAAGGTTTACTGTAACCTGTGGACCTTCATCTTGACGATGAAACACAGAAATTGCGTCGGAATTGAATACAACATGCACCATGCCGACTTCTCTCCGGGAGAGTAATGCTTCTAACTATCTGTGCTTTGATTCGTTCCTGGGATTCCAGTAATAGATTCCGATGGACATGGGAATGTATACTGTAACCTCTGGACCTTCAATTTAACGATGAAAGACAGAAATTGGGTCGGAATTGAATACAACAGGCACCATGCCGACTTCTGTCCGGGAGAGTAATACATCTAACTGTCTCTGCTTTGATTCTTTCGTCTGACGCCAGTAATAGATTCCGGTGGACATGGGAAGGTTTACTGTAACCTGTGGACCTTCAACGTGACGATGAAGCACAGAAATTGCGTCGGAATCGAATACAACAGGCACCATGCTGACTTCTCTCCGGGAGAGTAATGCTTCTAACTATCTGTGCTTGGATTCGTTCCTGGGATTCCAGTAATAGATTCCGATGGACATAGGAAGGTTTACTGTAACCTGTGGACCTTCATCTTGACGATGAAACACAGATATTCCGACGGAATTGAATACAACAGACTCCATGCCGACTTCTGTCCGGGAGAGTAATAATTCTAACTGTCTCTGCTTTGATTCTTTCCTGGGATGCCAGTAATAGATTCCGATGGACATGGGAAGGTTTACTGTAACCTGTGGACCTTCAACGTGACGATGAAGCACAGGAATTGCGTCGGATCTGAATACAACAGGCACCATGCTGACTTCTCTCCGGGAGAGTAATGCTTCTCACTATCTGTGCTTTGATTCTCTCCTGGGATTCCAGTAATACATTCCGATGGACATGGGAAGGTTTACTGTAACCTGTGGACCTTCATCTTGACGATGAAACACAGAAATTGCGTCGGAATTGAATACAACAGGCACCATGCTGACTTCTCTCCGGGAGAGTAATGCTTCTAACTATCTGTGCTTTGATTCGTTCCTGGGATTCCAGTAATAGATTCCGATGGACATGGGAGGGTTTACTGTAACCTGTGGACCTTCAACGTGACGATGAAGCACAGAAATTGCGTCGGAATTGAATACAACAGGCACCATGCCGACTTCTGTCCGGGAGAGTAATGCTTCTAACTGTCTGTGCTTTGATTCTTTCCTGGGATTCCAGTAATAGATTCCGAAGAACATGGGAAAGTTTACTGTAACCTGTGGACCTTCATCTTGACGATGAAACACAGAAATTGCGTCGGAATTAAATACAACAGGCACCATGCCGACTTCTGTCCGGGAGAGTAATGCTTTTAACTATCTGTGCTTTGATTCGTTCCTGGGATTCCAGTAATAGATTCAGATGGACATGGGAATGTATACTGTAACCTTTGGACCTTCAACTTAACGATGAAACACAGAAATTGCGTCGGAATTGAATACAACAGGCACCATGCCGACTTCTGTCCGGGAGAGTAATGCTTCTAACTGTCTCTGCTTTGATTCTTTCCTGGGATTCCAGTAATAGATTCCGATGGACATGGAATGGCTTACTGTAACCTGTGGACCTTCATCTTGACGATGAAAAACAGAAATTGCGACGGAATTGAATACAACAGGCAGCATGCCGACTTCTGTCCGGGAGAGTAATTCTTCTAACTGTCTTTGCTTTGATTCTTTCCTGGGATGCCAGTAATAGATTCCGATGGACATGGGAAGGTTTACTGTAATCTGTGGACCTTCAACGTGACGACGAAGCACAGGAATTGCGTCGGAATTGAATACAACAGGCACCATGCCGACTTCTCTCCGGGAGAGTAATGCTTCTAACCATCTGCGATTTGATTCGTTCCTGGGATGCCAGTAATAGATTCCGATGGACATGGGAAGGTTTACTGTAACCTGTGGATATTCATCTTGACGATGAAACACAGAAATTGCGTCGGAATTGAATACAACATGCACCATACGGACTTCTCTCCGGGAGAGTAATGCTTCTAACTATCTGTGCTTTGATTCGTTCCTGGGATTCCAGTAATAGATTCCGATGGACATGGGAATGTATACTGTAACCTCTGGACCTTCAATTTAACGATGAAACACAGAAATTGGGTCGGAATTGAATACAACAGGCACCATGCCGACTTCTGTCCGGGAGAGTAATACATCTAACTGTCTCTGCTTTGATTGTTTCCTCTGACGCCAGTAACAGATTCCGATGGACATGGGAAGGTTTACTGTAACCTGTGGACCTTCAACGTGACGATGAAGCACAGAAATTGCGTCGGAATCGAATACAACAGGCCCCATGCTGACTTCTCTGTGGGAGAGTAATGCTTCTAACTATCTGTGCTTTGATTCGTTCCTGGGATTCCAGTAATAGATTCCGATGGACATGGGAAGGTTTACTGTAACCTGTGGACCTTCATCTTGACGATGAAACACAGAAATTGTGTCGGAATTGAATACAACAGGCACCATGCTGACTTCTCTCCGGGAGAGTAATGCTTCTAACTATCTGTGCTTTGATTCGTTCCTGGGATTCCAGTAATAAATTCCGATGGACATGGGAAGGTTTACTGTAACCTGTGGACCTTCATCTTGACGATGAAACACAAAAATTGCGTCGGAATTGAATACAACAGGCACCATGCTGACTTCTCTCCGGGAGAGTAATGCTTTTAACTATCTGTGATTTGATTCGTTCCTGGGATTCCAGTAATAGATTCCGATGGACATGGGAAGGTTTACTGTAACCTGTGGACCTTCAACGTGACGATGAAGCACAGAAATTGCGTCGGAATTGAATACAACATGCACCATGCCGACTTCTCTCCGGGAGAGTAATGCTTCTAACTATCTGTGCTTTGATTCGTTCCTGGGATTCCAGTAATAGATTCCGATGGACATGGGAATGTATACTGTAACCTGTGGACCTTCAACTTAACGATGAAACACAGAAATTGCGTCGGAATTGAATACAACAGGCACCATGCCGACTTCTGTCCGGGAGAGTAATACTTCCAACTGTCTCTGCTTTGATTCTTTCCTCTGACGCCAGTAATAGATTACGATGGACATGGGAAGGTGTACTGTAACCTATGGACCTTCAACGAGACGATGAAGCACAGAAATTGCGTCGGAATTGAATACAACAGGCACCATGCCGACTTCTCTCCGGGAGAGGAATGCTTCTAACTATCTGTGCTTTGATTCGTTCGTGGGATTCCAGTAATAGATTCCAATGGACATGGGAAGGTTTACTGTAACCTGTGGACCTTCATCTTGACGATGAAACACAGAAATTGCGTCGGAATGGAATACAACAGGCACCATGCCGGTTTCTGTCCGGGAGAGTAATACTTCTAACTGTTTCTGCTTTGATTCTTTGCTGGGATGCCAGTAATAGATTCCGATGGACATGGGAAGGTTTACTGTAACCTGTGGACCTTCAAGATGACGATGAAGCACAGAAATTGCGTCGGAATTGAATACAACAGGCACCATGCCGACTTCTATCCGGGAGAGTAATGCTTCTAACTGTCTGTGCTTTGATTCTTTCCTGGGATTCCAGTAATAGATTCCGAAGAAAATGGGAAAGTTTACTGTAACCTGTGGACCTTCATCTTGACGATGAAACACAGAAATTGCGTCGGAATTGAATACAACAGGCACCGTGCTGACTTCTCTCCGGGAGAGTATTGCTTCCAACTATCTGTGCCTTGATTCGTTCCTGGGATTCCAGTAATAGATTCCGATGGACATGGGAAGGTTTACTGTAACCTGTGGACCTTCAACGTGACGGACAAGCACAGAAATTGCGTCGGAATTGAATACAACAGGCACCATGCCGACGTCTGTCCGGGAGAGTAATGCTTCTAACTATCTGTGCTTTGATTCGTTCCTGGGATTCCAGTAATAGATTCCGATGGACATGGGAATGTATACTGCATCCTTTGGACCTTCAACTTAACGATGAAACACAGAAATTGCGTCGGAATTGAATACAACAGGCACCAACCCGACTTCTGTCCGGGAGAGTAATACTTCTAACTGTCTCTGCTTTGATTCTTTCCTGGGATGCCAGTAATAGATTCCGATGGACGTAGGAAGGTTTACTGTAACCTGCGGACCTTCAACGTGACGATGAAGCACAGAAATTGCGTCGGAATTGAATACAACAGGCACCATGCTGACTTCTCTCCGGGAGAGTAATGCTTCTAACTATCTGTGCTTTGATTCGTTCCTGGGATTCCAGTAATAGATTCCGATGGACATGGGAAGGTTTACTGTAACCTGCGGACCTTCATCTTGCCGATGAAACACAGAAATTGCGTCGGAATGGAATACAACAGTTACCATGCCGGCTTCTGTCCGGGAGAGTAATACTTCTAACTGTCTGTGCTTTGATTCTTTGCTGGGATCCCAGTAATAGATTCCGATGGACATGCGAAAGGTTTACTGTAACCTGTGGACCTTCAACGTGACGATGAAGCACAGAAATTGCGTCGGAATTGAATACAACATGCACCATGCCGACTTCTCTCCGGGAGAGTAATGCTTCTAACTATCTGTGCTTTGATTCGTTCCTGGGATTCCAGTAATAGATTCCAATGGACATGGGAATGTATACTGTAACCTTTGGACCTTCAACTTAACGATGAAACGCAGAAATTGCGTCGGAATTGAATACAAGAGGCACCATGCCGACTTGTGTCCGGGAGAGTAATACTTCTAACTGTGTCTGCTTTGATTCTGTCCTGGGATGCCAGTAATAGATTCCGATGGACTTGGGAAGGTTTACTGTAACCTGTGGACCTTCAACGTGACGATGAAGCACAGAAATTGCGTCGGAATTGAATACAACAGGCACCATGCTGACATCTCTCCGGGAGAGTAAAGCTTCTAACTATCTGTGCTTTGATTCGTTCTTGGGATTCCAGTAATAAATTCCGATGGACATGGGAAGCTTTACTGTATCCTGTGGACCTTCATCTTGACTATGAAACACAGAAATTGCGTCGGAATTGAATACAACAGGCACCATGCCGACTTCTGTCCGGGAGAGTAATGGTTCTAACTGTCTCTGCTTTGATTCTTTCCTGGGATTCCAGTAATAGATTCCGATGGACATGGGAAGGCTTACTGTAACCTGTGGACCTTCATCTTTACGATGAAACACAGAAATTGCGACGGAATTGAATACAACAGGCACCATGCCGACTTCTGTCCGGGAGAGTAATACTTCTAACTGTCTCTGCTTTGATTCTTTCCTGGGATGGCAGTAATAGATTCCGATGGACATGGGAAGGTTTACTGTAACCTCTGGACCTTCAACGTGACGATGAAGCACAGGAATTGCGTCGGAATTGAATACAACAGGCACCATGCTGACTTCTCTCCGGGAGAGTAATGCTTCTAACTATCTGTGCTTTGATTCGTTCCTGCGATTCCAGTAATACATTCCGATGGACATGGGAAGGTTTACTGTAACCTGTGGACCTTCATCTTGACGATGAAACACAGAAATTGCGTCGGAATTGAATACAACACGCACCATGCCGACTTCTGTCCGGGAGAGTAATACTTCTAACTGTGTCTGCTTTGATTCTTTCCTGGGATGCCAGTAATAGATTCCGATGGACATGGGAAGGTTTACTGTAACCTGTGGACCTTCAAAGTGTCGATGAAGCACAGAAATTGAGTCGGAATTGAATACAACAGGCACCATGCTGACTTCTCTCCGGGAGAGCAATGCTTCTAACTATCTGTGCTTTGATTCGTTCCTGGGATTCCAGTAATAGATTCCGATGGACATGGGAAGGTTTACTGTAACCTGTGGACCTTCAACGTGACGATGAAGCACAGAAATTGCGTCGGAATTGAATACAATATGCACCATGCCGACTTCCCTCCGGGAGAGTAATGCTTCTGACTATCTGTGCTTTGATTCGTTCCTGGGATTCCAGTAATAGATTCCGATGGACGTGGGAAGGTTTACTGTAACCTGTGGACCGTCAACGTGACGATGAAGAACAGAAATTGCGTCGGAATTGAATACAACAGGCACCATGCCGACTTCTCTCCGGGAGAGTAATGCTTCTAACTATCTGTGCTTTGATTCGTTCCTGGGATTCCAGTAATAGATTCCGATGGACATGGGAAGGTTTACTGTAAACTGTTGACCTTCATCTTGACGATGAAACACAGAAATTGCGTCGGAATTGAATACAACAGGCATCATGCTGACTTCTCTCCGGGAGAGTAATGCTTCTAACTATCTGTGCTTTGATCCGTTCCTGGGATTCCAGTAATAGATTCCGATGGACATAGAAGGTTTACTGTAACTTGTGGACCTTCAACGTGACGATGAAGAACAGAAATTGCGTCGGAATTGAATACAACAGGCACCGTGCTGACTTCTCTCCGGGAGAGTATTGCTTCCAACTATCTGTGCCTTGATTCGTTCCTGGGATTCCAGTAATAGATTCCGATGGACATGGGAAGGTTTACTGTAACCTGTGGACCTTCAACGTGACGATCAAGCACAGAAATTGCGTCGGAATTGAATACAACAGGCACCATGCCGACTTCTGTCCGGGAGAGTAATGCTTCTAACTATCTGTGCTTTGATTCGTTCCTGGGATTCCAGTTATAGATTCCGATGGACATGGGAATGTATACTGCATCCTTTGGACCTTCAACTTAACGATGAAACACAGAAATTGCGTCGGAATTGAATACAACAGGCACCAACCCGACTTCTGTCCGGGAGAGTAATACTTCTAACTGTCTCTGCTTTGATTCTTTCCTGGGATGCCAGTAATAGATTCCGATGGATGTAGTCAGGTTTACTGTAACCTGCGGACCTTCAACGTGACGATGAAGCACAGAAATTGCGTCGGAATTGAATACAACAGGCACCATGCTGACTTCTCTCCGGGAGAGTAATGCTTCTAACTATCTGTGCTTTGATTCGTTCCTGGGATTCCAGTAATACATTCCGATGGACATGGGAAGGTTTACTGTAACCTTTGGACCTTCATCTTGACGATGAAACACAGAAATTGCGTCGGAATTGAATACAACAGGCACCATGCTGACTTCTCTCCGGGAGAGTAATGCATCTAACTATCTGTGCTTTGATTCGTTCCTGGGATTCCAGTAATAGATTCCGATGGACATGGGAAGGTTTACTGTAACCTGCGGACCTTCATCTTGCCGATGAAACACAGAAATTGCGTCGGAATGGAATACAACAGTTACCATGCCGGCTTCTGTCCGGGAGAGTAATACTTCTAACTGTCTGTGCTTTGATTCTTTGCTGGGATCCCAGTAATAGATTCCGATGGACATGCGAAAGGTTTACTGTAACCTGTGGACCTTCAACGTGACGATGAAGCACAGAAATTGCGTCGGAATTGAATACAACATGCACCATGCCGACTTCTCTCCGGGAGAGTAATGCTTCTAACTATCTGTGCTTTGATTCGTTCCTGGGATTCCAGTAATAGATTCCAATGGACATGGGAATGTATACTGTAACCTTTGGACCTTCAACTTAACGATGAAACGCAGAAATTGCGTCGGAATTGAATACAAGAGGCACCATGCCGACTTGTGTCCGGGAGAGTAATACTTCTAACTGTGTCTGGTTAGATTCTTTCCTGGGATGCCAGTAATAGATTCCGATGGACTTGGGAAGGTTTACTGTAACCTGTGGACCTTCAACGTGACGATGAAGCACAGAAATTGCGTCGGAATTGAATACAACAGGCACCATGCTGACATCTCTCCGGGAGAGTAATGCTTCTAACTATCTGTGCTTTGATTCGTTCTTGGAATTCCAGTAATAAATTCCGATGGACATGGGAAGCTTTACTGTATCCTGTGGACCTTCATCTTGACGATGAAACACAGAAATTGCGTCGGAATTGAATACAACAGGCACCATGCCGACTTCTGTCCGGGAGAGTAATGCTTCTAACTGTCTCTGCTTTGATTCTTTCCTGGGATTCCAGTAATAGATTCCGATGGACATGGGAAGGCTTACTGTAACCTGTGGACCTTCATCTTGACGATGAAACACAGAAATTGTGTCGGAATTGAATACAACAGGCACCATGCTGACTTCTCTCCGGGAGAGTAATGCTTCTAACTATCTGTGCTTTGATTCGTTCCTGGGATTCCAGTAATAAATTCCGATGGACATGGGAAGGTTTACTGTAACCTGTGGACCTTCATCTTGACGATGAAACACAAAAATTGCGTCGGAATTGAATACAACAGGCACCATGCTGACTTCTCTCCGGGAGAGTAATGCTTCTAACTATCTGTGCTTTGATTCGTTCCTGGGATTCCAGTAATAGATTCCGATGGACATGGGAAGGTTTACTGTAACCTGTGGACCTTCAACGTGACGATGAAGCACAGAAATTGCGTCGGAATTGAATACAACATGCACCATGCCGACTTCTCTCCGGGAGAGTAATGCTTCTAACTATCTGTGCTTTGATTCGTTCCTGGGATTCCAGTAATAGATTCCGATGGACATGGGAATGTATACTGTAACCTGTGGACCTTCAACTTAACGATGAAACACAGAAATTGCGTCGGAATTGAATACAACAGGCACCATGCCGACTTCTGTCCGGGAGAGTAATACTTCCAACTGTCTCTGCTTTGATTCTTTCCTCTGACGCCAGTAATAGATTACGATGGACATGGGAAGGTGTACTGTAACCTATGGACCTTCAACGAGACGATGAAGCACAGAAATTGCGTCGGAATTGAATACAACAGGCACCATGCCGACTTCTCTCCGGGAGAGGAATGCTTCTAACTATCTGTGCTTTGATTCGTTCGTGGGATTCCAGTAATAGATTCCAATGGACATGGGAAGGTTTACTGTAACCTGTGGACCTTCATCTTGACGATGAAACACAGAAATTGCGTCGGAATGGAATACAACAGGCACCATGCCGGTTTCTGTCCGGGAGAGTAATACTTCTAACTGTTTCTGCTTTGATTCTTTGCTGGGATGCCAGTAATAGATTCCGATGGACATGGGAAAGTTTACTGTAACCTGTGGACCTTCAAGATGACGATGAAGCACAGAAATTGCGTCGGAATTGAATACAACAGGCACCATGCCGACTTCTATCCGGGAGAGTAATGCTTCTAACTGTCTGTGCTTTGATTCTTTCCTGGGATTCCAGTAATAGATTCCGAAGAAAATGGGAAAGTTTACTGTAACCTGTGGACCTTCATCTTGACGATGAAACACAGAAATTGCGTCGGAATTGAATACAACAGGCACCGTGCTCACTTCTCTCCGGGAGAGTATTGCTTCCAACTATCTGTGCCTTGATTCGTTCCTGGGATTCCAGTAATAGATTCCGATGGACATGGGAAGGTTTACTGTAACCTGTGGACCTTCAACGTGACGGACAAGCACAGAAATTGCGTCGGAATTGAATACAACAGGCACCATTCCGACGTCTGTCCGGGAGAGTAATGCTTCTAACTATCTGTGCTTTGATTCGTTCCTGGGATTCCAGTAATAGATTCCGATGGACATGGGAATGTATACTGCATCCTTTGGACCTTCAACTTAACGATGAAACACAGAAATTGCGTCGGAATTGAATACAACAGGCACCAACCCGACTTCTGTCCGGGAGAGTAATACTTCTAACTGTCTCTGCTTTGATTCTTTCCTGGGATGCCAGTAATAGATTCCGATGGACGTAGGAAGGTTTACTGTAACCTGCGGACCTTCAACGTGACGATGAAGCACAGAAATTGCGTCGGAATTGAATACAACAGGCACCATGCTGACTTCTCTCCGGGAGAGTAATGCTTCTAACTATCTGTGCTTTGATTCGTTCCTGGGATTCCAGTAATAGATTCCGATGGACATGGGAAGGTTTACTGTAACCTGCGGACCTTCATCCTGCCGATGAAACACAGAAATTGCGTCGGAATGGAATACAACAGTTACCATGCCGGCTTCTGTCCGGGAGAGTAATACTTCTAACTGTCTGTGCTTTGATTCTTTGCTGGGTTCCCAGTAATAGATTCCGATGGACATGCGAAAGGTTTACTGTAACCTGTGGACCTTCAACGTGACGATGAAGCACAGAAATTGCGTCGGAATTGAATACAACATGCACCATGCCGACTTCTCTCCGGGAGAGTAATGCTTCTAACTATCTGTGCTTTGATTCGTTCCTGGGATTCCAGTAATTGATTCCAATGGACATGGGAATGTATACTGTAACCTTTGGACCTTCAACTTAACGATGAAACGCAGAAATTGCGTCGGAATTGAATACAAGATGCACCATGCCGACTTGTGTCCGGGAGAGTAATACTTCTAACTGTGTCTGGTTAGATTCTTTCCTGGGATGCCAGTAATAGATTCCGATGGACTTGGGAAGGTTTACTGTAACCTGTGGACCTTCAACGTGACGATGAAGCACAGAAATTGCGTCGGAATTGAATACAACAGGCACCATGCTGACATCTCTCCGGGAGAGTAATGCTTCTAACTATCTGTGCTTTGATTCGTTCTTGGGATTCCAGTAATAAATTCCGATGGACATGGGAAGCTTTACTGTATCCTGTGGACCTTCATCTTGACGATGAAACACAGAAATTGCGTCGGAATTGAATACAACAGGCACCATGCCGACTTCTGTCCGGGAGAGTAATGCTTCTAACTGTCTCTGCTTTGATTCTTTCCTGGGATTCCAGTAATAGATTCCGATGGACATGGGAAGGCTTACTGTAACCTGTGGACCTTCATCTTGACGATGAAACACAGAAATTGTGTCGGAATTGAATACAACAGGCACCATGCTGACTTCTCTCCGGGAGAGTAATGCTTCTAACTATCTGTGCTTTGATTCGTTCCTGGGATTCCAGTAATAAATTCCGATGGACATGGGAAGGTTTACTGTAACCTGTGGACCTTCATCTTGACGATGAAACACAAAAATTGCGTCGGAATTGAATACAACATGCACCATGCTGACTTCTCTCCGGGAGAGTAATGCTTCTAACTATCTGTGCTTTGATTCGTTCCTGGGATTCCAGTAATAGATTCCGATGGACATGGGAAGGTTTACTGTAACCTGTGGACCTTCAACGTGACGATGAAGCACAGAAATTGCGTCGGAATTGAATACAACATGCACCATGCCGACTTCTCTCCGGGAGAGTAATGCTTCTAACTATCTGTGCTTTGATTCGTTCCTGGGATTCCAGTAATAGATTCCGATGGACATGGGAATGTATACTGTAACCTGTGGACCTTCAACTTAACGATGAAACACAGAAATTGCGTCGGAATTGAATACAACAGGCACCATGCCGACTTCTGTCCGGGAGAGTAATACTTCCAACTGTCTCTGCTTTGATTCTTTCCTCTGACGCCAGTAATAGATTACGATGGACATGGGAAGGTGTACTGTAACCTATGGACCTTCAACGAGACGATGAAGCACAGAAATTGCGTCGGAATTGAATACAACAGGCACCATGCCGGTTTCTGTCCGGGAGAGTAATACTTCTAACTGTTTCTGCTTTGATTCTTTGCTGGGATGCCAGTAATAGATTCCGATGGACATGGGAAAGTTTACTGTAACCTGTGGACCTTCAAGATGACGATGAAGCACAGAAATTGCGTCGGAATTGAATACAACAGGCACCATGCCGACTTCTATCCGGGAGAGTAATGCTTCTAACTGTCTGTGCTTTGATTCTTTCCTGGGATTCCAGTAATAGATTCCGAAGAAAATGGGAAAGTTTACTGTAACCTGTGGACCTTCATCTTGACGATGAAACACAGAAATTGCGTCGGAATTGAATACAACAGGCACCGTGCTGACTTCTCTCCGGGAGAGTATTGCTTCCAACTATCTGTGCCTTGATTCGTTCCTGGGATTCCAGTAATAGATTCCGATGGACATGGGAAGGTTTACTGTAACCTGTGGACCTTCAACGTGACGGACAAGCACAGAAATTGCGTCGGAATTGAATACAACAGGCACCATGCCGACGTCTGTCCGGGAGAGTAATGCTTCTAACTATCTGTGCTTTGATTCGTTCCTGGGATTCCAGTAATAGATTCCGATGGACATGGGAATGTATACTGCATCCTTTGGACCTTCAACTTAACGATGAAACACAGAAATTGCGTCGGAATTGAATACAACAGGCACCAACCCGACTTCTGTCCGGGAGAGTAATACTTCTAACTGTCTCTGCTTTGATTCTTTCCTGGGATGCCAGTAATAGATTCCGATGGACGTAGGAAGGTTTACTGTAACCTGCGGACCTTCAACGTGACGATGAAGCACAGAAATTGCGTCGGAATTGAATACAACAGGCACCATGCTGACTTCTCTCCGGGAGAGTAATGCTTCTAACTATCTGTGCTTTGATTCGTTCCTGGGATTCCAGTAATAGATTCCGATGGACATGGGAAGGTTTACTGTAACCTGCGGACCTTCATCTTGCCGATGAAACACAGAAATTGCGTCGGAATGGAATACAACAGTTACCATGCCGGCTTCTGTCCGGGAGAGTAATACTTCTAACTGTCTGTGCTTTGATTCTTTGCTGGGTTCCCAGTAATAGATTCCGATGGACATGCGAAAGGTTTACTGTAACCTGTGGACCTTCAACGTGACGATGAAGCACAGAAATTGCGTCGGAATTGAATACAACATGCACCATGCCGACTTCTCTCCGGGAGAGTAATGCTTCTAACTATCTGTGCTTTGATTCGTTCCTGGGATTCCAGTAATAGATTCCAATGGACATGGGAATGTATACTGTAACCTTTGGACCTTCAACTTAACGATGAAACGCAGAAATTGCGTCGGAATTGAATACAAGAGGCACCATGCCGACTTGTGTCCGGGAGAGTAATACTTCTAACTGTGTCTGCTTTGATTCTTTCCTGGGATGCCAGTAATAGATTCCGATGGACTTGGGAAGGTTTACTGTAACCTGTGGACCTTCAACGTGACGATGAAGCACAGAAATTGCGTCGGAATTGAATACAACAGGCACCATGCTGACATCTCTCCGGGAGAGTAAAGCTTCTAACTATCTGTGCTTTGATTCGTTCTTGGGATTCCAGTAATAAATTCCGATGGACATGGGAAGCTTTACTGTATCCTGTGGACCTTCATCTTGACTATGAAACACAGAAATTGCGTCGGAATTGAATACAACAGGCACCATGCCGACTTCTGTCCGGGAGAGTAATGGTTCTAACTGTCTCTGCTTTGATTCTTTCCTGGGATTCCAGTAATAGATTCCGATGGACATGGGAAGGCTTACTGTAACCTGTGGACCTTCATCTTTACGATGAAACACAGAAATTGCGACGGAATTGAATACAACAGGCACCATGCCGACTTCTGTCCGGGAGAGTAATACTTCTAACTGTCTCTGCTTTGATTCTTTCCTGGGATGGCAGTAATAGATTCCGATGGACATGGGAAGGTTTACTGTAACCTCTGGACCTTCAACGTGACGATGAAGCACAGGAATTGCGTCGGAATTGAATACAACAGGCACCATGCTGACTTCTCTCCGGGAGAGTAATGCTTCTAACTATCTGTGCTTTGATTCGTTCCTGCGATTCCAGTAATACATTCCGATGGACATGGGAAGGTTTACTGTAACCTGTGGACCTTCATCTTGACGATGAAACACAGAAATTGCGTCGGAATTGAATACAACACGCACCATGCCGACTTCTGTCCGGGAGAGTAATACTTCTAACTGTGTCTGCTTTGATTCTTTCCTGGGATGCCAGTAATAGATTCCGATGGACATGGGAAGGTTTACTGTAACCTGTGGACCTTCAAAGTGTCGATGAAGCACAGAAATTGAGTCGGAATTGAATACAACAGGCACCATGCTGACTTCTCTCCGGGAGAGCAATGCTTCTAACTATCTGTGCTTTGATTCGTTCCTGGGATTCCAGTAATAGATTCCGATGGACATGGGAAGGTTTACTGTAACCTGTGGACCTTCAACGTGACGATGAAGCACAGAAATTGCGTCGGAATTGAATACAATATGCACCATGCCGACTTCCCTCCGGGAGAGTAATGCTTCTAACTATCTGTGCTTTGATTCGTTCCTGGGATTCCAGTAATAGATTCCGATGGACGTGGGAAGGTTTACTGTAACCTGTGGACCGTCAACGTGACGATGAAGAACAGAAATTGCGTCGGAATTGAATACAACAGGCACCATGCCGACTTCTCTCCGGGAGAGTAATGCTTCTAACTATCTGTGCTTTGATTCGTTCCTGGGATTCCAGTAATAGATTCCGATGGACATGGGAAGGTTTACTGTAAACTGTTGACCTTCATCTTGACGATGAAACACAGAAATTGCGTCGGAATTGAATACAGCAGGCATCATGCTGCCTTCTCTCCGGGAGAGTAATGCTTCTAACTATCTGTGCTTTGATTCGTTCCTGGGATTCCAGTAATAGATTCCGATGGACATAGAAGGTTTACTGTAACTTGTGGACCTTCAACGTGACGATGAAGAACAGAAATTGCGTCGGAATTGAATACAACAGGCACCGTGCTGACTTCTCTCCGGGAGAGTATTGCTTCCAACTATCTGTGCCTTGATTCGTTCCTGGGATTCCAGTAATAGATTCCGATGGACATGGGAAGGTTTACTGTAACCTGTGGACCTTCAACGTGACGATCAAGCACAGAAATTGCGTCGGAACTGAATACAACAGGCACCATGCAGACTTCTGTCCGGGAGAGTAATGCTTCTAACTATCTGTGCTTTGATTCGTTCCTGGGATTCCAGTTATAGATTCCAATGGACATGGGAATGTATACTGCATCCTTTGGACCTTCAACTTAACGATGAAACACAGAAATTGCGTCGGAATTGAATACAACAGGCACCAACCCGACTTCTGTCCGGGAGAGTAATACTTCTAACTGTCTCTGCTTTGATTCTTTCCTGGGATGCCAGTAATAGATTCCGATGGACGTAGTCAGGTTTACTGTAACCTGCGGACCTTCAACGTGACGATGAAGCACAGAAATTGCGTCGGAATTGAATACAACAGGCACCATGCTGACTTCTCTCCGGGAGAGTAATGCTTCTAACTATCTGTGCTTTGATTCGTTCCTGGGATTTCAGTAATACATTCCGATGGACATGGGAAGGTTTACTGTAACCTTTGGACCTTCATCTTGACGATGAAACACAGAAATTGCGTCGGAATTGAATACAACAGGCACCATGCTGACTTCTCTCCGGGAGAGTAATGCATCTAACTATCTGTGCTTTGATTCGTTCCTGGGATTCCAGTAATAGATTCCGATGGACATGGGAAGGTTTACTGTAACCTGCGGACCTTCATCTTGCCGATGAAACACAGAAATTGCGTCGGAATGGAATACAACAGTTACCATGCCGGCTTCTGTCCGGGAGAGTAATACTTCTAACTGTCTGTGCTTTGATTCTTTGCTGGGATCCCAGTAATAGATTCCGATGGACATGCGAAAGGTTTACTGTAACCTGTGGACCTTCAACGTGACGATGAAGCACAGAAATTGCGTCGGAATTGAATACAACATGCACCATGCCGACTTCTCTCCGGGAGAGTAATGCTTCTAACTATCTGTGCTTTGATTCGTTCCTGGGATTCCAGTAATAGATTCCAATGGACATGGGAATGTATACTGTAACCTTTGGACCTTCAACTTAACGATGAAACGCAGAAATTGCGTCGGAATTGAATACAAGAGGCACCATGCCGACTTGTGTCCGGGAGAGTAATACTTCTAACTGTGTCTGGTTAGATTCTTTCCTGGGATGCCAGTAATAGATTCCGATGGACTTGGGAAGGTTTACTGTAACCTGTGGACCTTCAACGTGACGATGAAGCACAGAAATTGCGTCGGAATTGAATACAACAGGCACCATGCTGACATCTCTCCGGGAGAGTAATGCTTCTAACTATCTGTGCTTTGATTCGTTCTTGGGATTCCAGTAATAAATTCCGATGGACATGGGAAGCTTTACTGTATCCTGTGGACCTTCATCTTGACGATGAAACACAGAAATTGCGTCGGAATTGAATACAACAGGCACCATGCCGACTTCTGTCCGGGAGAGTAATGCTTCTAACTGTCTCTGCTTTGATTCTTTCCTGGGATTCCAGTAATAGATTCCGATGGACATGGGAAGGCTTACTGTAACCTGTGGACCTTCATCTTGACGATGAAACACAGAAATTGCGACGGAATTGAATACAACAGGCACCATGCCGACTTCTGTCCGGGAGAGTAATACTTCTAACTGTCTCTGCTTTGATTCTTTCCTGGGATGGCAGTTGTGACATTACAGCCTTTATCACTGCGATTTTTAACATGTAAAAGTTTTTTTTCTGTATTTGCGTCAGTATGTGCGAACTTCTAACATATACCAATGAATGTTGTAACCAGATATCTTTGCCGCGCTCCTGAAAAGCGCAGAATATCACGATAGCTATAAACTGTTATACGCTGCTATCGATCAGTAAAAAAAAAAAAAAAACCGATGCACTTATGTTTCAAAATAACAATTGCCAGTTTTTACTTCTGCAGGGAGCCGCGTCGCTGTCTAGCTCTTCTGTGAATGTGTTGCGAGTCGGACGCAAAAGTATTGTGCTCCATCTGATATAATCATTTTTATTGTAAAGTTAAGAGTTTAAGTGATTAAAAATATATGTAGCCACAAACAAGCGAGAATGTATATCGTGAAAATTTCGCTCCACCGCCACAATGGGTGGCCATGTTAATGTAAGTTTCCGTTTCATATTATAATACTTGAAGCCTTGAAGTTTATTTAATTTCAAAGAAAATCTCTCAACCTTATTTTCATTAATTATACTTATGATAATCCTTCCTGTTTAAAAGATTTATGCAGCTTATGATCCAGCGTGTGTTCTGTCGGAACAGGAGGCTGTCGTGACGACATCGCTATAGTATTTATTCCAAGTTCTTTCAGTTCCGTTTATATGTTCGTACAAATCCAATCAGTTGGTCCCTTAGGTTTCTTTCATGTAACTTCCGTCTGTTTTCTCCGCGCGATCTTCCTCCGAAAAAAAATTTCTGTTCATTTTCTTTAGTAATTTTCGATATCGCGAAGGAGAAAAGACAGCCGCCTCCTGCTCCGAACGGAACACTACGACTTTTCTAACGTCGGAGAGTACCGCACGAATTTTCCGCTAAAAGGTAATAGAGTTTCTTAAAGCTGGATCAATTACACATGTTGCTGCTGTTCTCCGACAAATCTGGTGTGATTAATAGTAATTTATTCTGTCACGACAAAAAGAACCAATTTTATTTTTACCAAAGCAACAAAGCTTTCAATTAAATTACTAAGAAGAAAAAAAAAAAATCATACCAGATCTGGCGCCCGAACAGGGACTTGACTAAAATATTGAATGTGTCACGGTACTAATATATGATTGTCTTATTTCATGTATCGCTCTTTGGAACCCACTGCTGCATAAAATTACGGATGAGCAATAAATATACGCAATCTTGAAGGACGCGGTATTTACACAAATATCTTGGGATTTAATAAGACGCAGATTTGCAGTTTTGAAGACAACGCCGAGTGAGTACCAAATTTTCGTTTGCCATAGTTCTGTCTAAAGAGTAGCTCATTGACCTTCAAATTCGACCTCACTCTATCCTTTCTGTAGCTTAACGTAAAAAAAACCATTTTTTTTTTCTACGTAAATATTTGAACATTTTCTGTAACCTTTTGCTTGGCCTATTTGTTTTATACTGTAGTTAGTATTCTCGTGTAAGTTCAAGATGGATGCCATTTCAGTCTTTTCTGTGTAACAGCGTTGGCAATCAATTGTTTCAACGGCGTTGACTCCATCTTATCTTTTTGCTACAGACGTGTGTCAGTTATTACCCACGTAACATTAGACATTTGACGAACGCGTCGCGACTTTAACTTGCGCGGCAAGAATAATTGACAATCAGAATTTCAGTTGGCAGTACCCATTTTAAGTTGGCAATAGTTGAATTTCATTATGGCGGACGGACAATCGAGCGCGAACTCTGCAGACGAAAGCGACGGCACTGTTAACAAACATTACCGACTCCGCTCACGCGGAACGACGGCCAGGACAGACGACAGACAAGAGGTAGCTAACGTGGACGACACTCAGCAGGAAACACCCACCTCCCCGATAACGGTATCAGTTGACATTGTCAAAATGTTACAGGAATTGATATTAGACAGACAGGAGAGGGAACAGCGCGAACGTGATCGCGAACAACGTGAGAAAGACAGAGACAAGTTTTTATCAGAGCTGAAAACGGATATGACAACACAGATAGAGTCGGTTAAGGGTGACGTCACGGCACAGATAGATTCGGTTAAGGGTGACGTCAGGGCACAGATAGAGTCGGTTAAGGGTGACGTCTCGGCACAGATAGAGTCGGTTAAGGGTGACGTCAGGGCACAGATAGAGTCGGTTAAGGGTGACGTCGCGGCACAGATAGAGTCGGTTAAGGGTGACGTCACGGCACAGATAGATTCGGTTAAGGGTGACGTCACGGCACAGATAGATTCGGTTAAGGGTGACGTCACCGAGCAAGTAACCACTTTGACAACCCAGATAAGCACTCTGAATAACAAAATTGAGAACATCGGTCAGAATCTCACAACTCAAATCGAAGCGTGTCGCAAAGAAACCGATTCGGTAAAACTTGCGTATAAAACAGTTGCACGACAGGTAGACGAGTTAGCGACAGCGGTAGCCACTGTAGAATCAAAAGTAAGTGCAATGGCGAATGACATTTCGGACCGAACTATTGACGAAAGAGTTAACAGTAGTGTTGCTTCGCACACTAAAGCACTTACCGAACATTACAAAGAATGGATTGATGTACAAGAGAAGCTAGTTGAGGAGAAGGTTACACGTGACTTGAAAGATGTTGTTAAATCCGCAACCTTAGACATATTATCTGCACCCGGCAGTTCCGGAGACACTGTTTGTACTGAACTAGGCCAAATTAGACGAGTGTTTACCCGGGATTTGCCGGAATGGCGGAAGCAAGTAACAGATGAGATATCCGACCTGAAACAGCAAATTCAAACACTACAGTATGATAACCAGAGTGACGGGAGACACTCACTACCTTCTGAGCCAGATGAACATCAATACCAGACAACACAACAACACAACACACCACAGTACATTCCGCGACTGAAAAATGAATTTAACGATTCACACAACAACAACACTGAACAATTGACACTCACAACCCTCATGAAAGAGGAGAGTGTATTGAAACACAGAGTTTTTCAACCATTCCAACCGGAAAAGCGAAATATTCATCCAGTCGTTTTCCTAAAGAACTTTTCAGGAGTCTTTCCAGCTGCCTGGAATGACAAACAGAGAATACAATTCATTACCGGATACATACAAGGAGAAAGTGCTATATGGGGAACCGAGATGGTTGATAAGTGCAAAACATTTAGCGAGTTTGAGAAAAACTTTTTAAGCAAATTTTGGAGCGCAGGTGTTCAGCAACGCCTACGCAAAGAGGTCTATAACGCCGAACCTTTCCATTCGAACAGTGGCGGACTTCGCCGGTACTTTGAGAAGTACTTGAGAAAGATACAATATTGGGACACTCCCATAACAACAAAAGATGTTATTATGATCCTTAAGTCAAAACTACCCATTTCCATACGCGAGAAATTAGTGAACGTGTCAGAGGAAGATCAGGACGCATTTTTATCCGTCCTTGATTCGCTCGATCTTATACACGAAGACGCGCGTGCGAATGCTAACCGTAAGAACAACAACGCAGGCACGTATTCGAATGGAAACGGTAGTAATGGAAATGGTTCACACGAAACACAATACGGAAACAAACAGTACAATAACCGCAATAGAGGCCGAAACAATGGTTACCGTAATGGTAAACACAAAAACAAGCATTACGGCAACCAACGGTACAATCCAATATACAACACGCAACAACAGTATTACGGGAATGCCCCATACCAATCAAACAATAACGGTAGTAACTTCTACGAGAATGGGAACAAATACAAGGGTAAACGTTGCAACAATCAAAATTGCGGAGGTCAGCTACCTCCACCACAACCCTATGGGCAGCCACAACACCAGCATCAACAGCAATACACGCCTCAGCAACAACCATTCATGCGACAACAACAGTACACGGCACCACAACAGGACTTTAGATACAATAACAATAAACCAAGAAAACAATACAATCCACCGGTATATTTTACGCAGGCAAGTAATGTACCGATTTTTCAGCCTGGTAATCAAGTGCATTACCAACAAGGGTTTGATACAAATCAACAAACACAATGGGTAAAAAACCAGCGAGAATGGTCAAGTGATGTGACAGAAGAATCAAATCAGTCGCATCACAAGAAAGCGGAAAACTAAAGGCAGCACCTTTTCGCCTCCTTGGGGATGCTGCGGGACATAATGGGGGCAAACTCGACCTTGAACGACTTAACGTAATACGTTATGATCGCGACACTGACTTGAGAGACGATTTGTTGCAGGAAAATATTGAGACAGACTTGAATGACGTATGGGAAGACGAAGTACAAGCAATGACTAAAATTTACATAGCCAATACACCAATAGATGCTATTATTGATACTGGTGCAAATGTAAATGCTTTATCACTATGTATGTTTAAGAAAGTTTCTGCAGGGATGAAAATTTTAACGTTACCAGTACAAGGTTGTTCAGTAACAGGAGCGGTAGGATCTTTATCACAGCGAGTCAATTTGCAAGCTCAGGTACCGATAAGGATTAATTCTACTTCTTTCATGTGTGTATTTCTAGTAGTTAAGAATTTGTCAGTGTCATGCTTATTAGGAATGGAGTTCCTGAGGAAGAATAAGGCAGTGATTGATATAGAAAAGGGTATCTGTACAATCCGAGTAGGTGAACAGGAGGTAACGCTGCAATTGTTGCGCGGCAAGGTCAAAAGAGTCAACACTGAGCACAAAGTTAAGGTACGGAGACTGGTACAGCGAATGTTTTTGAACCAAGCACACATGACAAGACAGGGTAACAGTTGGACGGATTTTGATACTGATGACGGACTTCCGACTAGAGAAGAGATTTTGAATAAAGTAAGCGAATCAAGTGAACTTGATTACATACAAAGGCAAGATTTACTGCACTTACTTATGAGGTATCTTCATGTCTTTTCTTCGAAACCTGGAGTAATACGTGACTACGAATATGACATGAAGGTCGCTCCCCATTCTACTTTTTGCAAGACAACGTACTCTGTCCCGTATGCAAGGCGCGAGGCTGTGAAAAATGAAATACGTAAAATGCTTAAGTGGGAGATCATTGAACCGTCAGACTCACCTTACAGTAGTCCGTTATTGCCAGTTTTGAAGCAGGATGGTAGT
Organism: Schistocerca serialis cubense; assembly: GCF_023864345.2. Classification (NCBI taxonomy): domain Eukaryota; kingdom Metazoa; phylum Arthropoda; class Insecta; order Orthoptera; family Acrididae; genus Schistocerca; species Schistocerca serialis. The sequence goes on from NC_064642.1 coordinate 824,910,528, forward strand.
GTACGTATAGTTTTGGATGCAAGAAACATAAATAAAATAATTATTCCAGTAAGAACTCGACCTGAGGCTATGGATGAACAATTACAAAGGTTTCATGGAGTAAAATTCCTCACATCCGTAGACTTGAGATCGAGCTACTGGCAGGTCAAGATGACATCACAGTCTCGAAAATATACAGCGTTTATATTTGCAGGTAGATCATACCAATTCAAAGTAGTTCCATTTGGTTTGAATGTGAGTTCAGGCGTATTCATAGCTGCACTTGATCATGTATTAGGACCTGAACTGTTGGATCGAGTAACAGTGTATGTTGATGACTTACTGATTGCTACGAAATCTTGGGAAGAACATTTAGACATAATAAGCAAAGTTTTCCAGAGGTTTGTTGACTATGGAGTCACAGCTAATCTACATAAGTCTAAATTTGGTAAAAGCGAGATTAAATTTTTAGGACATCTTGTATCATCACAGGGAATTACCCCAGATCCAGACAAACTAGCAGCTATTAAAAACTTTCCTGTGCCCTCTTCTAAACGCCAGTTGAAAGGCTTCCTCGGAATGACTTCCTTTTTCAGAAAGTTTATTTCGGACCAGTCGATGAACAGTCAAGCATTGCATGATCTTCTAAAGAAAAACACTCACTGGCATTGGACGCCAGAGTGTCAGACAGATTTTGATCGCATTAAACAAGCACTTCTTAACAGCAATATTTTGTTCCATCCAGACATGGATAAAGAATTCTGTATTTCGTCAGATGCTTCATTTCAGGGGCTTGGTTCTTGTTTGTTTCAAATAGAAGTAATTGATGGAAAAGAAGAGATAAGAGTTATCAGCTTTGCAAGTAGGGTTCTCACAGAATGTGAGAGGTCATACTCGGTGACAGAGTTGGAGGCTCTGGCCGTTGTATGGTCCTTTAAAAGGTTCAATTACTACATCCATGGTCGGAAAATTAAGGTCTTTTCTGATCACCAAGCTCTTAGTTTCTTGCTCTCGTGTAAACTTCTTCATCCTCGTCTTACACGATGGAGTCTCTTCTTGCAAGAGTATGATTTCGAAATAGTATACATCAAGGGTAAAAACAACATTATCGCGGATGCTTTGTCACGCATGCCGCAAGGACTTCCCGAGTCCAGTGAACTTATCGAGCAGATGTCTAACTACCGAATTCTTCTAATGAAAGACCCACTACATAGAAAGTATTTCCTTCAGCTCTGCAAGCAGATGCGCATACTCCAAGAAACAGATCCCAAATGGCGTAAGATCAAACAACTTCTTCTAACAAAACCCGATCACCACTTGTCCAAATTTTATAAACTACACAACGATGTTTTATTCCATCGAACTTCTCTCCTCTCTGGTAGATGGTGTGTGTGTATACCACACGCATACGTTGAACACCTTATCTGGTACACACATCTTTCCTGGGGTCATTATGGACCTGAAAAATGCAAACGAAAGATTTCTGCCTATTGCTATGTACCAAACTTGCACCATCGAATCCATAAGTTGTTAAGTACATGTCTTATCTGCCAGAAGGCAAAACCCTTCAACCATTCGAACCTAATTCCTCTGAATCCAATTATTACTGAGAGACCAAATCAAGTTCTGGCCCTTGATCTCGCCGGCCCCATGCCGCAAGGGAGGGGAGGGGTGAAATACCTAGTCGCATTGTTGGATCTTTTCACAAAACATGTGAGACTTTATGCAGTGAAATCATCCAGTGCACTTCCGATCATCCGTCGAATCGAACAAGACTATTTTCCTCGATTTGGCAAGCCGGAGGCCATTCTATCAGATAATGCATCGAATTTCACTGGCAGACAATGGCGCAATTTTCTTGCCAGACATGGCATCAAACAAATACTTATATCTCGTTTCAGACCGCAATCTAATCCCACCGAACGTATCTTCAAAGAGTTCAATAGATTCATTCGAACCTACATACCTAATAGACAAACCCGTTGGATTGACTTTGTATCTTCATTCGAGCAGATTGTCAACAATCTTCCACACTTCTCAACTGGATTTACACCTGCGGAACTAATGACGAGTCATCGGGAAAGAAATGAATGGTTAGATCCCATACCTAAAATTGTAGAACCAGAATTAGATTTAGATGCAAAACTTAGGCAAGCATTGGTATCCTTAGCTGTACAGGCGAATCTACGCAAGAAGTCTTATGACAAGAAAGTATCTAAGGCCCTTACATATGATATTAATGAAAAGGTGCTTTTACGGACACATTTTAAGCCATCGAAGTTGTTGAAAAGAAATCGGAAATGGAGGCTATTGTACGACGGACCATTTGTAGTAATTAGAAAACCACATACAGGATGTTATCTAATGGCGGATCCAGCATCTGGCAGAATTAAAGGATTGTATCACCACCAGGATCTCAAGAAGTATAACGAGGCAAAGTAACGAGCAAAGGAACATTAGCCTAAGGTTTAACCTGCGAAACACTTCGGTATTCAAACACACCAATACGAGTACTCACACTTTGGCGAAAAACTATGGAGGTGATTGAAGATTTGATTTATTATGGCGTACGAAAAAGAAAGCACATTCCATTTGAGAGGATAGATTCTCAGTTAGTTTTAAGTTAGTCATAGGTGTAAGCAGTCCAAGTTGGCTGTTGGCATTGAGGAATGCCGTTATTGGTGAAAGGAGATACGGAAGGAAGTAGCAGATTGCCACCTTCCAACTCCAATGAATATATATATATATATATATATATGAAATATTAGGTTAAGCAATTTCTTTTTCAGCCCTCAAGATGGAATGTTAGTCTTTAAGTGTACAGAGTACAGCCTATTGCGTGTAAACTGTGCGTTATTGTAACACCGCCATGAACTATACCTTTTGTTAGCGCGATCTTTAGAATTAAACAGATTTGTGTAGCCAAGTGTTTGAACTGTCAAAAGCAGTAAATAACAGATAGAGTATCACGTAGTATTTGATAGTTTTCAGGAGATTCAATCTCAGATTCAAAATATCATCTACGAACAGTAAGCCTCATAAAGATTTAATAGCTAAGCAACAAAGCATTTCCTTTATTGTGTTTTACAACAGCTGTTAGGTCATGTAGTCGAGAGTGCCACTACATCGAAACATATACGTCGTACTGACAAGCCTGGAGTATTCCTGATGGTAAATGTTTCTTCTTTAAACATGTAAGATGCACTAAAGTAATTAGCTATTTCACAGCCAAGCCCGACAATCGCCCAGAAGGAAGCGTGATAAACTAGAAAGCTGTCACCAGATATGACTCACATTATAATAATAAAACTAAGATCTGATATTAGATTAAAGAATAGCCACTTGAAGGCACACGTGACGCATGTCATGCATCTAAGGTAAAAAAAAAATATCCTAGTGTAGTTGTGCTAGAATTTGTATATGTATATAGTATATTTATGTTCATATTTGATCCTCTCCTCTTCCACTTCCCCATCCTATCCCATTAAAAAAAAATTGAGGATTAGAATTTGACAGGCTCATCTGAGTGCTCTTTAGACGGTTGAAGTGGAAACGAAATTTGTGGGAGAGATCCGTTAGCGAAAGTTTTGTTCTAATCGCGTATCGCGAGTAGCAATGTTGAGAGATTATAATACATCCCGCGAGTAGCACTTGCAGCCAGTAACTTTATGAAGCATGAATCTTCCGGAGAGAAATGCATGAGTATGCTCGACCAGTAGAGACAGAATTTGTTCAATCTGTGCTCTACATAAACAGTGACACTAAATTTTGAAGAGAAACGAAATAACAAGCTGCTTAAAAGATTTGTTTTAAGAACAATTTTACCTTTGTAAAAGGGAGAGAGAATAACCGAAATAATCGTGCCTTGATGCACAAGTAGTGGTATTCAATACGCTAATCCGGCGTGGCGTGACTGAAAAGGTTAACAGAATTTGTGACTGTAAGCAAACTTAAGAAATGTATGTATCTATGTATGCAATTTATGGACATTGTTTAATCTTGTAATGTATTTACCTGTGAGTAACTTGAACTGTGAACTTTGAAATCGCAATGTGAGATGGGAGATGTGAATTTGCAGACACTCTAAGACGTTCTAAACAAAATGCGAGTGATAAAGTGTACAAAATACGTGTGCAGTGACATGTGTACACGCAAGTGCAGGTAGTGACAGCGATCGCAGCAAAGCATTTTGCAAACTATATGTAAAACGTTGACTTCACTTACCTGTGTGTAAGCAGCATGGCGGGTCGCAGGGACTGTCGTGTGAAATCCTCGAAACAGACGGTGGTATTTTCTACCCAAGTTTTCGATACGCCGATCGACGATGGAGAAAGGACACTAGACGTGTGTTTCCGCGTGTTCTCATTTTAGCAGAGCGCGAGTGACACACGTTAAACTTCATACGAGCATACACGAGCGCGTGTTGCACTGGACTAGTAACCGGCAACAGTGCGGAGCTGCTTGCAATTGGACTCAACAATTAACATTTGAAACACAACCGACGCGCGCGCTGTGGAGGCGTGTCATTGACCTTAGAATGTTTTCCGTCTCACAACTACGCAAGAGACATTGCTAAAGCTATCACAGTGAAACTTAATTATGAACTTTATTTATTCTGTAAAACGAGAAGTCTTAGCTTCAAATTAATTTCCATTTTAATCAGTCACGTCGGATATTTTGCGATAGATAGTTAAATAAAGACAAGGCATTACTGAGCACTGAAACGTTAACTGGAGGGGAAGGTTATCAATCCTGTCCAGAATCCTATAAAACCTTTACCTGTAAGTCTACATTATAGCACGAACCTAACACAGGTTTCTTTCTGTTTATTTGCATGTAAACGACATGACGCTTGATGCGAGACACTAGAGAGGCAACACGAGCGAACACAAAAAAAAAAGGACGCTACCCAGGGTCGTGACCTCTCGGACGACGCCGCTCACCGAACGAGAATAGACGTTGCAGACTCCGGTTAAGTGAGCGCGTGACAAATAAAAGTGTACAGTGTAGTGTCAAGTGAAACGTCCTGATTAACAACGACATTCTAAAAGAATCTAATGAAACGGATAAAAAAAACATTACGAGACCAAACAGGTCACAGACAATTTTAGAGGACTGTTTAAGTAATTATTTCAATGTATCTGTGTATGTTTGTCTACTGACATGTTTTGTTTTCTATATAGAGTATTATTCATTTATCTTTGTGTGTGTTAGACTTAAGATTGTTTTTTTTTTCATATTTTGTTTCACCGTAACAGCAATTAAGATGACAGTGCAAGGACACCTTACAATGAACTGAGAGAAGTGCCAAAGTGCACAAAAGACACTGAAAGACTATTTGTTTTCATAACTGTACTGGAAGCATAAAATAACTAGATGACAAACTCATTCCAATTTTATGTTAGAACGAAAGTAAACAGATGATAAAACACAGTAATGTCTTGAAACTACATGTGAGTCCTGATGATCCTTCCGGAATCATCATGCCTCACATGGGAGGCATTGTGACATTACAGCCTTTATCACTGCGATTTTTAACATGTAAAAGTTTTTTTTCTGTATTTGCGTCAGTATGTGCGAACTTCTAACATATACCAATGAATGTTGTAACCAGATATCTTTGCCGCGCTCCTGAAAAGCGCAGAATATCACGATAGCTATAAACTGTTATACGCTGCTATCGATCAGTAAAAAAAAAAAAAACCGATGCACTTATGTTTCAAAATAACAATTGCCAGTTTTTACTTCTGCAGGGAGCCGCGTCGCTGTCTAGCTCTTCTGTGAATGTGTTGCGAGTCGGACGCAAAAGTATTGTGCTCCATCTGATATAATCATTTTTATTGTAAAGTTAAGAGTTTAAGTAATTAAAAATATATGTAGCCACAAACAAGCGAGAATGTATATCGTGAAAATTTCGCTCCACCGCCACAATGGGTGGCCATGTTAATGTAAGTTTCCGTTTCATATTATAATACTTGAAGCCTTGAAGTTTATTTAATTTCAAAGAAAATCTCTCAACCTTATTTTCATTAATTATACTTATGATAATCCTTCCTGTTTAAAAGATTTATGCAGCTTATGATCCAGCGCGTGTTCTGTCGGAACAGGAGGCTGTCGTGACGACATCGCTATAGTATTTATTCCAAGTTCTTTCAGTTCCGTTTATATGTTCGTACAAATCCAATCAGTTGGTCCCTTAGGTTTCTTTCATGTAACTTCCGTCTGTTTTCTCCGCGCGATCTTCCTCCGAAAAAAAATTTCTGTTCATTTTCTTTAGTAATTTTCGATATCGCGAAGGAGAAAAGACAGCCGCCTCCTGCTCCGAACGGAACACTACGACTTTTCTAACGTCGGAGAGTACCGCACGAATTTTCCGCTAAAAGGTAATAGAGTTTCTTAAAGCTGGATCAATTACACATGTTGCTGCTGTTCTCCGACAAATCTGGTGTGATTAATAGTAATTTATTCTGTCACGACAAAAAGAACCAATTTTATTTTTACCAAAGCAACAAAGCTTTCAATTAAATTACTAAGAAGAAAAAAAAAAATCATACCAGACAGTAATAGATTCCGATGGACATGGGAAGGTTTACTGTAACCTGTGGACCTTCAACGTGACGATGAAGCACAGGAATTGCGTCGGAATTGAATACAACAGGCACCATGCTGACTTCTCTCCGGGAGAGTAACGCTTCTAACTATCTGTGCTTTGATTCGTTCCTGGGATTCCAGTAATACCTTCCGACGGACATGGGAAGGTTTACTGTAACCTGTGGACCTTCATCTTGACGATGAAACACAGAAATTGCGTCGGAATTGAATACAACACGCACCATGCCGACTTCTGTCCGGGAGAGTAATACTTCTAACTGTGTCTGCTTTGATTCTTTCCTGGGATGCCAGTAATAGATTCCGATGGACATGGGAAGGCTTACTGTAACCTGTGGACCTTCAACGTGACGATGAAGCACAGAAATTGAGTCGGAATTGAATACAACAGGCACCATGCTGACTTCTCTCCGGGAGAGCAATGCTTCTAACTATCTGTGCTTTGATTCGTTCCTGGGATTCCAGTAATAGATTCCGATGGACATGGGAATGTATACTGTAACCTGTGGACCTTCAACTTAACGATGAAACACAGAAATTGCGTCGGAATTGAATACAACAGGCACCATGCCGACTTCTGTCCGGGAGAGTAATACTTCCAACTGTCTCTGCTTTGATTCTTTCCTCTGACGCCAGTAATAGATTCCGATGGACATGGGAAGGTGTACTGTAACCTATGGACCTTCAACGTGACGATGAAGCACAGAAATTGAGTCGGAATTGAATACAACAGGCACCATGCTGACTTCTCTCCGGGAGAGCAATGCTTCTAACTATCTGTGCTTTGATTCGTTCCTGGGATTCGAGTAATAGATTCCGATGGACATGGGTAGGTTTACTGTAACCTGTGGACCTTCATCTTGACGATGAAACACAGAAATTGCGTCGGAATGGAATACAACAGGCACCATGCCGGCTTCTGTCCGGGAGAGTAATACTTCTAACTGTTTCTGCTTTGATTCTTTGCTGGGATGCCAGTAATAGATTCCGATGGACATGGGAAGGTTTACTGTAACCTGTGGACCTTCAACGTGACGATGAAGCACAGAAATTGCGTCGGAATTGAATACAACAGGCACCATGCCGACTTCTATCCGGGAGAGTAATGCTTCTAACTGTCTGTGCTTTGATTCTTTCCTGGGATTCCAGTAATAGATTCCGAAGAAAATGGGAAAGTTTACTGTAACCTGTGGACCTTCATCTTCACGATGAAACACAGAAATTGCGTCGGAATTGAATACAACAGGCACCGTGCTGACTTCTCTCCGGGAGAGTATTGCTTCCAACTATCTGTGCCTTGATTCGTTCCTGGGATTCCAGTAATAGATTCCGATGGACATGGGAAGGTTTACTGTAACCTGTGGACCTTCAACGTGACGGACAAGCACAGAAATTGCGTCGGAATTGAATACAACAGGCACCATGCCGACTTCTGTCCGGGAGAGTAATGCTTCTAACTATCTGTGCTTTGATTCGTTCCTGGGATTCCAGTAATAGATTCCGATGGACATGGGAATGTATACTGCATCCTTTGGACCTTCAACTTAACGATGAAACACAGAAATTGCGTCGGAATTGAATACAACAGGCACCAACCCGACTTCTGTCCGGGAGAGTAATACTTCTAACTGTCTCTGCTTTGATTCTTTCCTGGGATGCCAGTAATAGATTCCGATGGACGTAGGAAGGTTTACTGTAACCTGCGGACCTTCAACGTGACGATGAAGCACAGAAATTGCGTCGGAATTGAATACAACAGGCACCATGCTGACTTCTCTCCGGGAGAGTAATGCTTCTAACTATCTGTGCTTTGATTCGTTCCTGGGATTCCAGTAATAGATTCCGATGGACATAGGAAGGTTTACTGTAACCTGTGGACCTTCAACGTGACGATGAAGCACTGAAATTGCGTCGGAATTGAATACAACAGGCACCATGCCGACTTCTCTCCGGGAGAGTAATGCTTCTAACTATCTGTGCTTTGATTCGTTCCTGGGATGCCAGTAATAGATTCCGATGGACATGGGAAGGTTTACTGTAACCTGTTGACCTTCATCTTGACGATGAAACACAGAAATTGCGTCGGAATTGAATACAACAGGCACCATGCTGACTTCTCTCCGGGAGAGTAATGCTTCTAACTATCCGTGCTTTGATTCGTTCCTGGGATTCCAGTAATAGATTCCGATGGACATGGGAAGGTTTACTGTAACCTGTGGACCTTCAACGTGACGATGAAGCACAGAAATCGCGTCGGAATTGTATACAACAGGCACCATGCAGACTTCTGTACGGGAGAGTAATACTTCTAACTGTCTCTGTTTTGATTCTTTCCTGGGATGCCAGTAATAGATTCCGATGGACATGGGAAGGTTTACTGTAACCTGTGGACCTTCAACGTGACGATGAAGCACAGAAATTGCGTCGGAATTGAATACAACAGGCACCATGCTGACTTCTCTTCGGGAGAGTAATCCTTCTAACTATCTGTGCTTTGATCCGTTCCTGGGATTCCAGTAATAGATTCCGATGGACGTGGGAAGGTTTACTGTAACCTGTGGACCTTCATCTTGACGATGAAACACAGAAATTGCGTCGGAATTGAATACACCATGCTCCATGCCGACTTCTCTCCGGGAGAGTAATCCTTCTAACTATCTGTGCTTTGATTCGTACCTGGGATTCCAGTAATAGATTCCGAGGGACATGGGAATGTTTACTGTAACCTGTGGACCTTCATCTTGACGATGAAACACAGAAATTGCGTCGGAATTGAATACAACAGGCACCATGCCGACTTCTGTCCGGGAGAGTAATACTTCCAACTGTCTCTGCTATGATTCTTTCCTGCGATGCCAGTAATTGATTCCGATGGACATGGGAAGGTTTACTGTATCCTGTGAACCTTAAACGTGACGAAGAAGCACAGAAATTGCGACGGAATTGAATACAACAGGCACCATGCCGACTTCTCTCCGGGAAAGTAATCCTTCTAACTATCTGTGCTTTGATTCTTTCCTGGGATGCCAGTAATAGATTCCGATGGACATGGGAACGTTTACTGTAACCTGTGCACCTTCATCTTGACGATGAAGCACAGAAATTGTGTCGGAATTGAATACAACAGGCACCATGCCGACTTCTGTCCGGGAGAGTAATACTTCCAACTGTCTCTGCTATGATTCTTTCCTGGGATGCCAGTAATTGATTCCGATGGACATGGGAAGGTTTACTGTATCCTGTGAACCTTAAACGTGACGAAGAAGCACAGAAATTGCGTCGGAATTGAATACATCAGGCACCATGCCGACTTCTCTCCGGGAGAGTAATGCTTCTAACTATCTGTGCTTTGATTCGTTCCTGGGATTCCAGTAATAGATTCCGATGGACATGGGAAGGTTTACTGTAACCTGTGGACCTTCAACGTGACGATGAAGCACAGAAATTGCGTCGGAATTGAATACAACATGCACCATGCCGACTTCTCTCCGGGAGAGTAATGCTTCTAACTATCTGTGCTTTGATTCGTTCCTGGGATTCCAGTAATAGATTCCGATGGACATGGGAAGGTTTACTGTAACCTGTGGACCTTCAACGTGACGATGAAGAACAGAAATTGCGTCGGAATTGAATACAACAGGCACCATGCCGACTTCTGTCCGGGAGAGTAATGCTTCTAACTATCTGTGCTTTGATTCGTTCCTGGGATTCCAGTAATAGACTCCGATGGACATGGGAAGGTTTACTGTAAACTGTTGACCTTCATCTTGACGATGAAACACAGAAATTGCGTCGGAATTGAATACAACAGGCATCATGCTGACTTCTCTCCGGGAGAGTAATGCTTCTAACTATCTGTGCTTTGATTCGTTCCTGGGATTCCAGTAATAGATTCCGACGGACATGGGAAGGTTTACTGTAACTTGTGGACCTTCAACGTGACGATGAAGAACAGAAATTGTTTCGGAATTGAATACAACAGGCACCATGCCGACTTCTCTCCGGGAGAGTAATGCTTCTAACTATCTGTGCTTTGATTCGTTCCTGGGATTCCAGTAATAGATTCCGATGGACATGGGAAGTTTTACTGTAACCTGTGGACCTTCAACTTGACGATGAAACACAGAAATTGCGTCGGAATTGAATAAAACAGGTACCATGCCGACTTCTTTCCGGGAGAGTAATGCTTCTAACTATCTGTGCTTTGATTCGTTCCTGGGATTCCAGTAATAGATTCCGATGGACATGGGAAGGTGTACTGTAACTTGTGGACCTTCATCTTGACAATGAAACACAAAAATTGCGTCGGAATTGAATACAACAGGCATCATGCTGACTTCTCTCCGGGAGAGTAATGCTTCTAACTATCTGTGCTTTGATTCGTTATTGGGATTCCAGTAATAGATTCCGATGGACATGGGAAGGTTTACTGTAACCTGTGGACCTTCATCTTGACGATGAAACACAGAAATTGCGTCGGAATTGAATACAACAGGCACCATGCTGACTTCTCTCCGGGAGAGTAATGCTTCTAACTATCTGTGCTTTGATTCTTTCCTGGGATTCCAGTAATAGATTCCGATGGACATAGGAAGGTTTACTGTAACCTGTGGACCTTCAACGTGACGATGAAGCACTGAAATTGCGTCGGAATTGAATACAACAGGCACCATGCCGACTTCTCTCCGGGAGAGTAATGCTTCTAACTATCTGTGCTTTGATTCGTTCCTGGGATTCCAATAATAGATTCCGATGGACATGGGAAGGTTTACTGTTACCTGTGGACCTTCATCTTGGCGATGAAACACAGAAATTGCGTCGGAATTGAGTACAACAGGCACCATGCTGACTTCTCTCCGGGAGAGTAATGCTTCTAACTATCTGTGCTTTGATTCGTTCCTGGGATGCCAGTAATAGATTCCGATGGACATGGGAAGGTTTACTGTAACCTGTGGACCTTCATCTTGACGATGAAACACAGAAATTGCGTCGGAATTGAATACAACAGGCACCATGCTGACTTCTCTCCGGGAGAGTAATGCTTCTAACTATCTGTGCTTTGATTCGTTCCTGGGTTTCCAGTAATAGATTCCGATGGACATGGGAAGGTTTACTGTAACCTGTGGACCTTCATCTTGACGATGAAACACAGAAATTGCGTCGGAATTGAATACAACAGGCACCATGCTGACTTCTCTCCGGGAGAGTAATGCTTCTAACTATCCGTGCTTTGATTCGTTCCTGGGATTCCAGTAATAGATTCCTATGGACATGGGAAGGTTTACTGTAACCTGAGGACCTTCAACGTGACGATGAAGCACAGAAATCGCGTCGGAATTGTATACAACAGGCACCATGCAGACTTCTGTACGGGAGAGTAATACTTCTAACTGTCTCTGTTTTGATTCTTTCCTGGGATGCCAGTAATAGATTCCGATGGACATGGGAAGGTTTACTGTAACCTGTGGACCTTCAACGTGACGATGAAGCACAGGAATTGCGTCGGAATTGAATACAACAGGCACCATGCTGACTTCTCTCCGGGAGAGTAATGCTTCTAACTATCTGTGATTTGATTCGTTCCTGGGATTCCAGTAATAGATTCCGATGGACATGGGAAGGTTTACTGTAACCTGTGGACCTTCATCTTGACGATGAAACACAGAAATTGCGTCGGAATTGAATACAACACGCACCATGCCGACTTCTGTCCGGGAGAGTAATACTTCTAACTGTGTCTGCTTTGATTCTTTCCTGGGATGCCAGTAATAGATTCCGATGGACATGGGAAGGTTTACTGTAACCTGTGGACCTTCAACGTGACGATGAAGCACAGAAATTGAGTCGGAATTGAATACAACAGGCACCATGCTGACTTCTCTCCGGGAGAGCAATGCTTCTAACTATCTGTGCTTTGATTCGTTCCTGGGATTCCAGTAATAGATTCCGATGGACATGGGAATGTATACTGTAACCTGTGGACCTTCAACTTAACGATGAAACACAGAAATTGCGTCGGAATTGAATACAACAGGCACCATGCCGACTTCTGTCCGGGAGAGTAATACTTCCAACTGTCTCTGCTTTGATTCTTTCCTCTGACGCCAGTAATAGATTCCGATGGACATGGGAAGGTGTACTGTAACCTATGGACCTTCAACGTGACGATGAAGCACAGAAATTGAGTCGGAATTGAATACAACAGGCACCATGCTGACTTCTCTCCGGGAGAGCAATGCTTCTAACTATCTGTGCTTTGATTCGTTCCTGGGATTCGAGTAATAGATTCCGATGGACATGGGAAGGTTTACTGTAACCTGTGGACCTTCATCTTGACGATGAAACACAGAAATTGCGTCGGAATGGAATACAACAGGCACCATGCCGGCTTCTGTCCGGGAGAGTAATACTTCTAACTGTTTCTGCTTTGATTCTTTGCTGGGATGCCAGTAATAGATTCCGATGGACATGGGAAGGTTTACTGTAACCTGTGGACCTTCAACGTGACGATGAAGCACAGAAATTGCGTCGGAATTGAATACAACAGGCACCATGCCGACTTCTATCCGGCAGAGTAATGCTTCTAACTGTCTGTGCTTTGATTCTTTCCTGGGATTCCAGTAATAGATTCCGAAAAAAATGGGAAAGTTTACTGTAACCTGTGGACCTTCATCTTGACGATGAAACACAGAAATTGCGTCGGAATTGAATACAACAGGCACCGTGCTGACTTCTCTCCGGGAGAGTATTGCTTCCAACTATCTGTGCCTTGATTCGTTCCTGGGATTCCAGTAATAGATTCCGATGGACATGGGAAGGTTTACTGTAACCTGTGGACCTTCAACGTGACGGACAAGCACAGAAATTGCGTCGGAATTGAATACAACAGGCACCATGCCGACTTCTGTCCGGGAGAGTAATACTTCTAACTGTCTCTGATTTGATTCTTTCCTGGGATGCCAGTAATAGATTCCGATGGACGTAGGAAGGTTTACTGTAACCTGCGGACCTTCAACGTGACGATGAAGCACAGAAATTGCGTCGGAATTGAATACAACAGGCACCATGCTGACTTCTCTCCGGGAGAGTAATGCTTCTAACTATCTGTGCTTTGATTCGTTCCTGGGATTCCAGTAATAGATTCCGATGGACATAGGAAGGTTTACTGTAACCTGTGGACCTTCAACGTGACGATGAAGCACTGAAATTGCGTCGGAATTGAATACAACAGGCACCATGCCGACTTCTCTCCGGGAGAGTAATGCTTCTAACTATCTGTGCTTTGATTCGTTCCTGGGATGCCAGTAATAGATTCCGATGGACATGGGAAGGTTTACTGTAACCTGTTGACCTTCATCTTGACGATGAAACACAGAAATTGCGTCGGAATTGAATACAACAGGCACCATGCTGACTTCTCTCCGGGAGAGTAATGCTTCTAACTATCCGTGCTTTGATTCGTTCCTGGGATTCCAGTAATAGATTCCGATGGACATGGGAAGGTTTACTGTAACCTGTGGACCTTCAACGTGACGATGAAGCACAGAAATTGCGTCGGAATTGTATACAACAGGCACCATGCAGACTTCTGTACGGGAGAGTAATACTTCTAACTGTCTCTGTTTTGATTCTTTCCTGGGATGCCAGTAATAGATTCCGATGGACATGGGAAGGTTTACTGTAACCTGTGGACCTTCAACGTGACGATGAAGCACAGAAATTGCGTCGGAATTGAATACAACAGGCACCATGCTGACTTCTCTCCGGGAGAGTAATCCTTCTAACTATCTGTGCTTTAATTCGTTCCTGGGATTCCAGTAATAGATTCCGATGGACGTGGGAAGGTTTACTGTAACCTGTGGACCTTCATCTTGACGATGAAACACAGAAATTGCGTCGGAATTGAATACACCATGCTCCATGCCGACTTCTCTCCGGGAGAGTAATCCTTCTAACTATCTGTGCTTTGATTCGTACCTGGGATTCCAGTAATAGATTCCGAGGGACATGGGAATGTTTACTGTAACCTGTGGACCTTCATCTTGACGATGAAACACAGAAATTGCGTCGGAATTGAATACAACAGGCACCATGCCGACTTCTGTCCGGGAGAGTAATACTTCCAACTGTCTCTGCTATGATTCTTTCCTGCGATGCCAGTAATTGATTCCGATGGACATGGGAAGGTTTACTGTATCCTGTGAACCTTAAACGTGACGAAGAAGCACAGAAATTGCGACGGAATTGAATACAACAGGCACCATGCCGACTTCTCTCCGGGAGAGTAATCCTTCTAACTATCTGTGCTTTGATTCTCTCCTGGGATGCCAGTAATAGATTCCGATGGACATGGGAACGTTTACTGTAACCTGTGGACCTTCATCTTGACGATGAAGCACAGAAATTGCGTCGGAATTGAATACAACAGGCACCATGCCGACTTCTGTCCGGGAGAGTAATACTTCCAACTGTCTCTGCTATGATTCTTTCCTGGGATGCCAGTAATTGATTCCGATGGACATGGGAAGGTTTACTGTATCCTGTGAACCTTAAACGTGACGAAGAAGCACAGAAATTGCGTCGGAATTGAATACAACAGGCACCATGCCGACTTCTCTCCGGGAGAGTAATGCTTCTAACTATCTGTGCTTTGATTCGTTCCTGGAATTCCAGTAATAGATTCCGATGGACATGGGAAGGTTTACTGTAACCTGTGGACCTTCAACGTGACGATGAAGCACAGAAATTGCGTCGGAATTGAATACAACATGCACCATGCCGACTTCTCTCCGGGAGAGTAATGCTTCTAACTATCTGTGCTTTGATTCGTTCCTGGGATTCCAGTAATAGATTCCGATGGACATGGGAAGGTTTACTGTAACCTGTGGACCTTCAACGTGACGGTGAAGAACAGAAATTGCGTCGGAATTGAATACAACAGGCACCATGCCGACTTCTCTCCGGGAGAGTAATGCTTCTAACTATCTGTGCTTTGATTCGTTCCTGGGATTCCAGTAATAGACTCCGATGGACATGGGAAGGTTTACTGTAAACTGTTGACCTTCATCTTGACGATGAAACACAGAAATTGCGTCGGAATTGAATACAACAGGCATCATGCTGACTTCTCTCCGGGAGAGTAATGCTTCTAACTATCTGTGCTTTGATTCGTTCCTGGGATTCCAGTAATAGATTCCGATGGACATGGGAAGGTTTACTGTAACTTGTGGACCTTCAACGTGACGATGAAGAACAGAAATTGCGTCGGAATTGAATACAACAGGCACCATGCCGACTTCTCTCCGGGAGAGTAATGCTTCTAACTATCTGTGCTTTGATTCGTTCCTGGGATTCCAGTAATAGATTCCGATGGACATGGGAAGTTTTACTGTAACCTGTGGACCTTCAACTTGACGATGAAACACAGAAATTGCGTCGGAATTGAATAAAAAAGGTACCATGCCGACTTCTTTCCGGGAGAGTAATGCTTCTAACTATCTGTGCTTTGATTCGTTCCTGGGATTCCAGTAATAGATTCCGATGGACATGGGAAGGTGTACTGTAACTTGTGGACCTTCATCTTGACAATGAAACACAAAAATTGCGTCGGAATTGAATACAACAGGCATCATGCTGACTTCTCTCCGGGAGAGTAATGCTTCTAACTATCTGTGCTTTGATTCGTTATTCGATTCCAGTAATAGATTCCGATGGACATGGGAAGGTTTACTGTAACCGGTGGACCTTCATCTTGACGATGAAACACAGAAATTGCGTCGGAATTGAATACAACAGGCACCATGCTGACTTCTCTCCGGGAGAGTAATGCTTCTAACTATCTGTGCTTTGATTCTTTCCTGGGATTCCAGTAATAGATTCCGATGGACATAGGAAGGTTTACTGTAACCTGTGGACCTTCAACGTGACGATGAAGCACTGAAATTGCGTCGGAATTGAATACAACAGGCACCATGCCGACTTATCTCCGGGAGAGTAATGCTTCTAACTATCTGTGCTTTGATTCGTTCCTGGGATTCCAATAATAGATTCCGATGGACATGGGAAGGTTTACTGTTACCTGTGGACCTACATCTTGGCGATGAAACACAGAAATTGCGTCGGAATTGAGTACAACAGGCACCATGCTGACTTCTCTCCGGGAGAGTAATGCTTCTAACTATCTGTGCTTTGATTCCTTCCTGGGATGCCAGTAATAGATTCCGATGGACATGGGAAGGTTTACTGTAACCTGTGGACCTTCATCTTGACAATGAAACACAGAAATTGCGTCGGAATTGAATACAACAGGCACCATGCTGCCTTCTCTCCGGGAGAGTAATGCTTCTAACTATCTGTGCTTTGATTCGTTCCTGGGATTCCAGTAATAGATTCCGATGGACATGGGAAGGTTTACTGTAACCTGTGGACCTTCATCGTGACGATGAAACACAGAAATTGCGTCGGAATTGAATACAACAGGCACCATGCTGACTTCTCTCCGGGAGAGTAATGCTTCTAACTATCCGTGCTTTGATTCGTTCCTGGGATTCCAGTAATAGATTCCGATGGACATGAAAAGGTTTACTGTAACCTGAGGACCTTCAACGTGACGATGAAGCACAGAAATCGCGTCGGAATTGTATACAACAGGCACCATGCAGACTTCTGTACGGGAGAGTAATACTTCTAACTGTCTCTGTTTTGATTCTTTCCTGGGATGCCAGTAATAGATTCCGATGGACATGGGAAGGTTTACTGTAACCTGTGGACCTTCAACGTGACGATGAAGCACAGAAATTGCGTCGGAATTGAATACAACAGGCACCATGCTGACTTCTCTCCGGGAGAGTAATCCTTCTAACTATCTGTGCTTTGATTCGTTCCTGGGATTCCAGTAATAGATTCCGATGGACGTGGGAAGGTTTCCTGTAACCTGTGGACCTTCATCTTGACGATGAAACACAGAAATTGCGTCGGAATTGAATACACCATGCTCCATGCCCACTTCTCTCCGGGAGAGTAATCCTTCTAACTATCTGTGCTTTGATTCGTTCCTGGGATTCCAGTAATACATTCCGATGGACATGGGAACGTTTACTGTAACCTGTGGACCTTCATCTTGACGATGAAACACAGAAATTGCGTCGGAATTGAATACAACAGGCACCATGCCGACTTCTGTCCGGGAGAGTAATACTTCTAACTGTCTCTGCTATGATTCTTTCCTGGGATGCCAGTAATTGATTCCGATGGACATGGGAAGGTTTACTGTATCCTGTGGACCTTCAACGTGACGATGAAGCACAGAAATAGCGACGGAATTGAATACAACAGGCACCATGCCGACTTCTCTCCGGGAGAGTAATGCTTCTAACTATCTGTGCTTTGATTCGTTCCTGGGATTCCAGTAATAGATTCCGATGGACATGGGAAGTTTTACTGTAACCTGTGGACCTTCAACTTGACGATGAAACACAGAAATTGCGTCGGAATTGAATAAAACAGGTACCATGCTGACTTCTTTCCGGGAGAGTAATGCTTCTAACAATCTGTGCTTTGTTTCGTTCCTGGGATTCCAGTAATAGATTCCGATGGACATGGGAAGGTGTACTGTAACTTGTGGACCTTCATCTTGACAATGAAACACAAAAATTGCGTCGGAATTGAATACAACAGGCATCATGCTGACTTCTCTCCGGGAGAGTAATGCTTCTAACTATCTGTGCTTTGATTCTTTCCTGGGATTCCAGTAATAGATTCCGATGGACATAGGAAGGTTTACTGTAACCTGTGGACCTTCAACGTGACGATGAAGCACTGAAATTGCGTCGGAATTGAATACAACAGGCACCATGCCGACTTCTCTCCGGGAGAGTAATGCTTCTAACTATCTGTGCTTTGATTCGTTCCTGGGATTCCAATAATAGATTCCGATGGACATGGGAAGGTTTACTGTTACCTGTGGACCTTCATCTTGTCGATGAAACACAGAAATTGCGTCGGAATTGAATACAACAGGCACCATGCTGACTTCTCTCCGGGAGAGTAATGCTTCTAACTATCTGTGCTTTGATTCTTTCCTGGGATTCCAGTAATAGATTCCGATGGACATAGGAAGGTTTACTGTAACCTGTGGACCTTCAACGTGACGATGAAGCACTGAAATTGCGTCGGAATTGAATACAACAGGCACCATGCTGACTTCTCTCCGTGTGAGTAATGCTTCTAACTATCTGTGCCTTGATTCGTTCCTGGGATTCCAATAATAGATTCCGATGGACATGGGAAGGTTTACTGTTACCTGTGGACCTTCATCTTGTCGATGAAACACAGAAATTGCGTCGGAATTGAATACAACAGGCACCATGCTGACTTCTCTCCGGGAGAGTAATGCTTCTAACTATCTGTGCTTTGATTCGTTCCTGGGATTCCAGTAATAGATTCCGATGGACATGGGAAGGTTTACTGTAACCTGTGGACCTTCATCTTGACGATGAAACACAGAAATTGCGTCGGAATTGAATACAACAGGCACCATGCAGACTTCTCTCCGGGAGAGTAATGCTTCTAACTATCCGTGCTTTGATTCGTTCCTGGGATTCCAGTAATAGATTCCGATGGACATGGGAAGGTTTACTGTAACCTGTGGACCTTCAACGTGACGATGAAGCACAGAAATCGCGTCGGAATTGTATACAACTGGCACCATGCAGACTTCTGTACGGGAGAGTAATACTTCTAACTGTCTCTGTTTTGATTCTTTCCTGGGATGCCAGTAATAGATTCCGATGGACATGGGAACGTTTACTGTAACCTGCGGACCTCCAACGTGACGATGAAGCACAGAAATTGCGTCGGAATTGAATACAACAGGCACCATGCTGACTTCTCTCCGGGAGAGTAATCCTTCTAACTATCTGTGCTTTGATTCGTTCCTGGGAATCCAGTAATAGATTCCGATGGACGTGGGAAGGTTTACTGTAACCTGTGGACCTTCATCTTGACGATGAAACACAGAAATTGCGTCGGAATTGAATACACCATGCTCCATGCCGACTTCTGTCCGGGAGAGTAATACTTCTAACTGTCTCTGCTCTGATTCTTTCCTGGGATGCCAGTAATTGATTCCGATGGACATGGGAAGGTTTACTGTATCCTGTGGACCTTCAACGTGACGATGAAGCACAGAAATTGCGACGGAATTGAATACAACAGGCACCATGCCGACTTCTCTCCGGGAGAGTAATCCTTCTAACTATCTGTGCTTTGATTCTTTCCTGGGATGCCAGTAATAGATTCCGATGGACATGGGAAGGTTTACTGTAACCTGTGGACCTTCATCTTGACGATGAAGCACAGATATTGCGTCGGAATTGAATACAACAGGCACCATGTCGACTTCTGTCCGGGAGAGTAATACTTCTAACTGTCTCTGCTTTGATTCTTTCCTGGGATTCCAGTAATAGATTCCGATGGACATGGGAAGGTTTACTGTTACCTGTGGACCTTCAACGTGACGATGAAGAACAGAAATTGCGTCGGAATTGAATACAACAGGCACCATGCCGACTTCTCTCCGGGAGAGTAATGCTTCTAACTATCTATGCTTTGATTCGTTCCTGGGATTCCAGTGATAGATTCCGATGGACATGGGAAGGTTTACTGTTACCTGTGGACCTTCATCTTGACGATGAAACACAGAAATTGCGTCGGAATTGAGTACAACAGGCACCATGCTGACTTCTCTCCGGGAGAGTAATGCTTCTAACGATCTGTGCTTTGATTCGTTCCTGGGATGCCAGTAATAGATTCCGATGGACATGGGAAGGTTTACTGTAACCTGTGGACCTTCATCTTGACGATGAAACACAGAAATTAAGTCGGAATTGAATACAACAGGCATTATGCTGACTTCTCTCCGGGAGAGTAATGCTTCTAACTATCTGTGCTTTGATTCGTTCCTGGGATTCCAGTAATAGATTCCGATGGACATGGGAAGGTTTACTGTAACCTGTGGACCTTCATCTTGACGAGGAAACACAAAAATTGCGTCGGAATTGAATACCCCATGCACCATGCCGACTTCTCTCCGGGAGAGTAATCCTTCTAACTATCTGCGCTTTGATTCGTTCCTGGGATTCCAGTAATAGATTCCGATGGACATGGGAATGTTTACTGTAACCTGTGGACCTTCATCTTGACGATGAAACACAGAAATTGCGTCGGAATTGAATACAACAGGCACCATGCCGACTTCTGTCCGGGAGAGTAATACTTCTAACTGTCTCTGCTTTGATTCTTTCCTGGGATGCCAGTAATAGATTCCGATAGACATGGGAAGGTTTACTGTAACCTGTGGACCTTCAACGTGACGATGAAGCACAGAAATTGCGTCGGAATTGAATACAACAGGCACCATGCTGACTTCTCTCCGGGAGAGTAATCCTTCTAACTATCTGTGCTTTGATTCGTTCCTGGGATTCCAGTAATAGATTCCGATGGACATGGGAAGGTTTACTGTAACCTGTGGACCTTCATCTTGACGAGGAAACACAAAAATTGCGTCGGAATTGAATACACCATGCACCATGCCGACTTCTCTCCGGGAGAGTAATCCTTCTAACTATCTGTGCTTTGATTCGTTCCTGGGATTCCAGTAATAGATTCCGATGGACATGGGAATGTTTACTGTAACCTGTGGACCTTCATCTTGACGATGAAACACAGAAATTGCGTCGGAATTGAATACAACAGGCACCATGCCGACTTCTGTCCGGGAGAGTAATACTTCTAACTGTCTCTGCTTTGATTCTTTCCTGGGATGCCAGTAATAGATTCCGATGGACATGGGAAGGTTTACTGTAACCTGTGGACCTTCAACGTGACGATGAAGCACAGAAATTGCGTCGGAATTGAATACAACAGGCACCATGCCGACTTCTCTCCGGGAGAGTAATCCTTCTAAATATCTGTGCTTTGATTCTTTCCTGGGATGCCAGTAATAGATTCCGATGGACATGGGAAGGTTTACTGTAACCTGTGGACCTTCATCTTGACGATGAAGCACAGAAATTGCGTCGGAAATGAATACAACAGGCACCATGCCGACTTCTGTCCGGGAGAGTAACACTTCTAAATGTCTCTGCTTTGACTCTTTCCTGGGAAGCCAGTAATAGGTTCCGGTGGACATGGGAAGGTTTACTGTAACCTGTGGACCTTCAACGTGACGATGAAGCACAGAAATTGCGTCGGAATTGAATACAACAGGCACCATGCCGACTTCTCTCCGGGAGAGTAATGCTTCTAACTATCTGTGCTTTGATTCGTTCCTGGGATTCCAGTAATAGATTCCGATGGACATGGGAAGGTTTACTGTAACCTGTGGACCTTCAACGTGACGATGAAGCACAGAAATTGCGTCGGAATTGAATACAACATGCACCATGCCGACTTCTCCCCGGGAGAGTAATGCTTGTAACTATCTGTGCTCTGATTCGTTCCTGGGATTCCAGTAATGGATTCCGATGGACATGGGAAGGTTTACTGTAACCTGTGGACCTTCAACGTGACGATGAAGAACAGAAATTGCGTCGGAATTGAATACAACAGGCACCATGCCGACCTCTCTCCGGGTGAGTAATGCTTCTAACTATCTGTGCTTTGATTCGTTCCTGGGATTCCAGTAATAGCTTCCGATGGACATGGGAAGGTTTACTGTAACCTGTGGACCTTCATCTTGACGATGAAACACAGAAATTGCGTCGGAATTGAATACAACAGGCATCATGCTGACTTCTCTCCGGGAGAGTAATGCTTCTATCTATCTGTGCTTTGAATCGTTCCTGGGATTCCAGTAATAGATTCCGATTGACATGGGAAGGTTTACTGTAACCTGTGGCCCTTCAACGTGACGATGAAGAACAGAAATTGCGTCGGAATTGAATACAACAGGCACCATGCCGACTTCTCTCCGGGAGAGTAATGCTTCTAACTATCTGTGCTTTGATTCGTTCCTGGGATTCCAGTAATAGATTCCGATGGACATGGGAAGGTTTACTGTAACATGTGGACCTTCGTATTGACGATGAAAGACAGAAATTGCGTCGGAATTGAATACAACAGGCACCATGCCGACTTCTCTCCGGGAGAGTAATGCTTCTAACTATCTGTGCTTTGATTCGTTCCTGGGATTCCAGTAATAGATTCCGATGGACATGGGAAGGTTTACTGTAACCTGTGGACCTTCACCTTGACGATTAAACACAGAAATTGCGTCGGAATTGAATAAAACAGGCACCATGCCGACTTCTCCCCGCGAGAGTAATGCTTCTAACTATCTGTGCTTTGATTTGTTCCTGGGATTCCAGTAATAGATTCCGATGGACATGGGAAGGTTTACTGTAACCTGTGGACCATCATCTTGACAATGAAACACAGAAATTGCGTCGGAATTGAATACAACAGGCACTATGCTGACTTCTCTCCGGGAGAGTAATGCTTCTAACTATCTGTGCTTTGATTCGTTATTGGGATTCCAGTAATAGATTCCGATGGACATGGGAAGGTTTTCTGTAACCTGTGGACCTTCATCTTGACGATGAAACACAGAAATTGCTACGGAATTGAATACAACAGGCACCATGCTGACTTCTCTCTGGGATAGTAATGCTTCTAACTATCTGTGCTTTGATTCTTGCCTGGGATGCCAGTAATAGATTCCGATGGACATGGGAAGGTTTACTGTAACCTGTGGACCTTCAACGTGACGATGAAACACAGAAATTGCGTCGGAATTCAATAAAACAGGCACCATGCCGACTTCTCTCCGGGAGAGTAATGCTTCTAACTATCTGTGCTTTGATTCGTTCCTGGGATTCCAGTAATAGATTCCGATGGACATGGGAAGGTTTACTGTAACCTGTGGACCTTCGTATTGACGATGAAAGACAGAAATTGCGTCGGAATTGAATACAACAGGCACTATGCTGACTTCTCTCCGGGAGAGTAATGCTTCTAACTATCTGTGCTTTGATTCGTTATTGGGATTCCAGTAATAGATTCCGATGGACATGGGAAGGTTTACTGTAACCTGTGGACCTTCATCTTGACGATGAAACACAGAAATTTCGTTGGAATTGAATACAACAGGCACCATGCCGACTTCTCTCTGGGAGAGTAATGATTCTAACTATCTGTGCTTTGATTCGTTCCTGGGATTCCAGTAACAGATTCCGATGGACATGGGAAGGTTTACTGTAACCTGTGGTACTTCATCTTGACGATGAAACACAGAAATTGCGTCGGAATTGAATACAACAGGCACCATGCTGACTTCTCTCCGGGAGAGTAATGCTTCTAACTGCTCTGCTTTGATTCGTTCCTGGGATTCCAGTAATAGATTCCGATTGTCATGGGAAGGTTTACTTTAACCTGTGGACCTTCATCTTGACGATGAAACACAGAAATTGCGTCGGAATTGAATACAACAGGCACCATGCTGACTTCTCCCTGGGAGAGTAATGCTTCTAACTATCTTTGCTTTTATTCGCTCCTGGGATTCCAGTAATAGATTCCGATGAACATGGGAAGGTTTACTGTAACCTGTGGAACTTCATCTTGACGATGAAACACAGAAATTTCGTCGGAATTGAATACAACAGGCACCATGCTGACTTCTCTCCGGGAGAGTAATGCTTCTAACTATCTGTGCTTTGATTCTTTCCTGGGATGCCAGTAATAGATTGCGATGGACATGGGAAGGTTTACTGTAACCTGTGGACCTTCAACGTGACGATGAAGCACAGAAATTGCGTCGGATTTGAATACAACAGGCACAATGCCGACTTCTCTCCGGGAGAGTAATGCTTGTAACTATCTGTGCTCTGATTCGTTCCTGGGATTCCAGTAATGGATTCCGATGGACATGGGAAGGTTTACTGTAACCTGTGGACCTTCAACGTGACGATGAAGAACAGAAATTGCGTTGGAATTGAATACAACAGGCACCATGCCGACCTCTCTCCGGGAGAGTAATGCTTCTAACTTTCTGTGCTTTGATTCGTTCCTGGGATTCCAGTAATAGATTCCGATGGACATGGGAAGGTTTACTGTAACCTGTGGACCTTCATCTTGACGATGAAACACAGAAATTGCGTCGGAATTGAATACAACAGGCATCATGCTGACTTCTCTCCGGGAGAGTAATGCTTCTAACTATCTGTGCTTTGAATCGTTCCTGGGATTCCAGTAATAGATTCCGATGGACATGGGAAGGTTTACTGTAACCTGTGGACCTTCAACGTGACGATGAAACACAGAAATTGCGTCGCAATTGAATACAACAGGCACCATGCTGACTTCTCTCCGGGAGAGTAATGCTTCTAACTGCTCTGCTTTGATTCGTTCCTGGGATTCCAGTAATAGATTCCGATGGACATGGGAAGGTTTACTTTAACCTGTGGACCTTCATCTTGACGATGAAACACAGAAATTGCGTCGGAATTGAATACAACAGGCACCATGCTGACTTCTCCCTGGGAGAGTAATGCTTCTAACTATCTGTGCTTTTATTCGCTCCTGGGATTCCAGTAATAGATTCCGATGAACATGGGAAGGTTTACTGTAACCTGTGGACCTTCACCTTGACGATGAAACACAGAAATTGCATCGGAATTGAATACAACAGGCACCATGCTGACTTCTCTCCGGGAGAGTAATGCTTCTAACTATCTGTGCTTTGATTCTTTCCTGGGATGCCAGTAATAGATTCCGATGGACATGGGAAGGTTTACTGTAACCTGTGGACATTCAACGTGACGATGAAGCACAGAAATTGCGTCGGATTTGAATACAACAGGCACAATGCCGACTTCTCTCCAGGAGAGTAATGCTTCTAACTATCTGTGCTTTGATTCTTTCTTGGAATGCCAGTAATAGATTGCGATGGACATGGGAAGGCTTACTGTAACCTGTGGACCTTCATCTTGACGATGAAACACAGAAATTGCGTCGCAATTAAATACAACAGGCACCATGCCGACATCTCTCCGGGAGAGTAATACTTCTAACTGTCTCTGCTTTGATTCTTTCCTGGGATGCCAGTAATAGATTCCGATGGACATGGGAAGGTTTACTGTAACCTGTGGACCTTCATCTTGACGATGAAACACAGAAATTGCGTTGGAATTGAATACAACAGGCACCATGCCGACTTCTCTCCGGGAGAGTAATACTTCTAATTGTCTCTGCTTGATTCTTTCCTGGCATGCCAGTAATAGTTTCCGATGGACATGGGAAGGTTTACTGTAACCTGTGGACCTTCAACGTGACGATGAAGCACAGAAATTGCGTCGGAATAAAATACAACAGGCACCATGCTGACTTCTCTCCGGGAGAGTAATCCTACTAACTATCTGTGCTTTGATTCTTTCCTGGGATGCCAGTAATAGATTTCGATGGACATGGGAATGTTTACTGTAACCTGTGGACCTTCATCTTGACGATGAAACACAGAAATTGCGTCATAATTGAATACAACAGGCACCATGCCGACTTCTCTCCGGGAGAGTAATACTTCTAATTGTCTCTGCTTTGATTCTTTCCTGGGATGCCAGTAATAGATTCCGATGGACATGGGAAGGTTTACTGTAACCTGTGGACCTTCATCTTGACGATGAAACACAGAAATTGCGTCATAATTGAATACAACAGGCACCATGCCGACTTCTCTCCGGGAGAGTAATACTTCTAATTGTCTCTGCTTTGATTCTTTCCTGGGATGCCAGTAATAGATTCCGATGGACATGGGAATGTTTACTGTAACCTGTGGACCTTCATCTTGACGATGAAACACAGAAATTGCGTCATAATTGAATACAACAGGCACCATGCCGACTTCTCTCCGGGAGAGTAATACTTCTAATTGTCTCTGCTTTGATTCTTTCCTGGGATGCCAGTAATAGATTCCGATGGACATGGGAAGGTTTACTGTAACCTGTGGAACTTCAACGTGACGATGAAGCACAGTAATTGCGTCGGAATTAAATACAACAGGCACCATGCCGACTTCTCTCCGGGAGAGTAATCCTTCTAACTATCTGTGCTTTGATTATTTCCTGGGATGCCAGTAATAGATTCCGATGGACATGGGAAGGTTTACTGTAACCTGTGGACCTTCATCTTGACGATGAAACACAGAAATTGCGTCGGAATTGAATACAACAGGCACCATGCCTACTTCTGTCCGGGAGAGTAATACTTCTAACTGTCTCTGCTTTGATTCTTTCCTGGTATGCCAGTAATAGATTCCGATGGACATGGGAAGGTTTACTGTAACCTGTGGATCTTCATCTTGACGATGAAACACAGAAATTGCGTCGGAATTGAATACAACAGGCACCATGCCGACTTCTGTCCGGGAGAGTAATACTTCTAACTGTCTCTGCTTTTATTCTTTCCTGGTGTGCCAGTAACCGATTCCGATGGACATGGGAAGGCTTACTGTAACCGGTGGACCTTCATCTTGACGATGAAACACAGAAATTGCGTCGCAATTGAATACAACAGGCACCATGCCGACTTCTGTCCGGGAGAGTAATATTTCTAACTGTCTCTGCTTTGATTCTTTCCTGGCATGCCAGTAATAGATTCCGATGGACATGGGAAGGTTTACTGTAACCTGTGGACCTTCATCTTGACGACGAAACACAGAAGTTGCGTCGGAATTGAATACAACAGGCACCATGCCGACTTCTGTCCGGAAGAGTAATACTTCTAAGTGTCTCTGCTTTGATTCTTTCCTTGGATGCCAGTAATAGATTCCGATGGACATGGGAAGGTTTACTGTAACCTGTGGACCTTCATCTTGACGATGAAGCACAGAAATTGCGTCGGAATTGAATACAACAGGCACCATGGCGACTTCTGTCCGCGAGAGTAATACTTCTAACTGTCTCTGCTTTGATTCTTTCCTGGGATGCCAGTAATAGATTCCGATGGACATGGGAAGGTTTACTGTAACCTGTGGACCTTCAACGTGACGATGAAGCACTGAAATTGCGTCGGAATTGAATACAACAGGCACCATGCCGACTTCTCTCCGGGAGAGTAATCCTTCTAACTATCTGAGCTTTGATTCTTTCCTGGGATGCCAGTAATAGATTCCGATGGACATGGGAAGGTTTGCTGTAACCTGTGGACCTTCATCTTGACGATGAAACACAGAAATTGCGTCGGAATTGAATACTACAGGCAACTTGCCGACTTCTGTCCGGGAGATTAATACTTCTAACTGTCTCTGCTTTGATTCTTTCCTGGAATTCCAGTAATAGATTCCGATGGACATGGGAAGGTTTCCTGTAACCTGTGGACCTTCATCTTGACGATGAAACACAGAAATTGCGTCGGAATTGAATACAACAGGCACCATGCCGACTTCTCTTCGGGAGAGTAATGCTTCTAACTATCTGTGCTTTGATTCGTTCCTGGGATGCCAGTAATAGATTCCGATGGACATGGGAAGGTTTACTGTAACCTGTGGACCTTCAACGTGACGATGAAGCACAGAAATTGCGTCGGAATTGAATACAACAGGCACCATCCGACTTCTCTCCAGGAGAGTAATCCTTCTAACTATCTGTGCTTTGATTCTTTCCTGGGATGCCAGTAATAGATTCCGATGGACATGGGAAGGTTTACTGTAACCTGTGGACCTTCAACGTGACGATGAAGCACAGAAATTGCGTCGGAATTTAATACAACAGGCACCATGCCGACTTCTCTCCGGGAGAGTAATCCTTCTGACTATCTGTGCTTTGATTCTTTCCTGGGATGCCAGCAATAGATTCCGATGGACATGGGAAGGTTTACTGTATCCTGTGGACCTTCATCTTGACGATGAAACACAGAAATTGCGTCGGAATTGAATACATTAGGCACCATGCCAACTTCTGTCCGGGAGAGAAATACTTCTAACTGTCTCTGCTTTGATTCTTTCATGGGATGCCAGTAATAGATTCCGATGGACATGGGAAGGTTTACTGTAACCTGTGGACCTTCAACGTGACGATGAAGCACAGAAATTGCGTCGGAATTGAATACAACAGGCACCATGATGACTTCTCTCCGGGAGAGTAATCCTTCTAACTGTCTGTGCTTTGATTCTTTCCTTTAATGCCAGTAATAGATTACGATGGACATGGGAAGGTTTACTGTAACCTGTGGACCTTCATCTTGACGATGAAACACAGAAATTGCGTCGGAATTGAATACAACAGGCACCATGCCGACTTCTGTCTCGGAGAGTAATACTTCTAACTGTCTCTGCTTTTATTCTTTCCTGGGCTGCCAGTAACAGATTACGATGGACATGGGAAGGCTTACTGTAACGGGTGGACCTTCATATTGACGATGAAACACAGACATTGCGTCGCAATTGAATACAACAGGCACCATGCCGACTTCTGTCCGGGAGAGTAATATTTCTTACTGTCTCTGCTCTGATTCGTTCCTGGGATGCCAGTAATAGATTCCGATGGACATGGGAAGGTTTACTGTAACCTGTGGACCTTCATCTTGACGATGAAACACAGAAATTGCGTCGGAATTGAATACAACAGGCACCATGCCGACTTCTGTCCGGGAGAGTAATACTTCTAAATGTCTCTGCTTTGATTCTTTCCTGGGATGCCAGTAATAGATTCCGATGGCTATGGGAAGGTTTGCTGTAACCTGTGGCCCTTCATCTTGACGATGAAATCAGAAATTGCGTCGGAATTGAATACTACAGGCACCATGCCGACTTCTGTCCCGGAGAGTAATACTTCTAACTGTCTCTGCTTTGATTCTTTCCTGGAATTCCAGTAATAGATTCCGATGGACATGGGAAGGTTTCCTGTAACCTGTGGACCTTCATCTTGACGATGATACACAGAAATTGCGTCGGAATTGAATACAACAGGCACCATGCCGACTTCTCTCCGGGAGAGTAATGCTTCTAACTATCTGTGCTTTGATTCGTTCCTGGGATGCCAGTAATAGATTCCGATGGACATGGGAAGGTTTACTCTAACCTGTGGACCTTCAACGTGACGATGAAGCACAGAAATTGCGTCGGAATTGAATACAACAGGCACCAAGCCACTTCTCTCCGGGAGAGTAATCCTTCTGACTTTCTGTGCTTTGATTCTTTCCTGGGATGCCAGTAATAGATTCCGATGGACATGGGAAGGTTTACTGTAACCTGTGGACCTTCATCTTGACGATGAAACACAGAAATTGCGTCTGAATTGAATACAACAGGCACCATGCCGACTTCTGTCCGGGAGAGTAATACTTGAAAATGTCTCTGCTTTGATTCTTTCCTGGGATGCCAGTAATAGAATCCGATGGACATGGGAAGGTTTACTGTAACCTGTGGACCTTCATCTTGACGATGAAACACAGAAATTGCGTCAGAATTGAATACAACAGGCACCATGCCGACTTCTGTCCGCGAGAGTAATACTTCTAACTGTCTCTGTTTTGATTCTTTCCTGCGATGCCTGTAATAGATTCTGATGGACGTGGGAAGGTTTACTGTAACCTGTGAAGCTTCATCTTGACGATGAAAAACAGAAATTGCGTCGGAATTGAATACAACAGGCACCATGCCGACTTCTGCCCGGGAGAGTAATACTTCTAACTGTCTCTGCTTTGATTCTTTCCTGGGATGCCAGTAATAGATTCCGATGGACATGGGAAGGTTTTCTGTAACCTGTGGACCTTCGTCTTGACGATGAAACACAGAAATTGCGTCGGAATTGAATACTACAGGCACCATGCCGACTTCTCTCCGGGAGAGTAATACTTCTGACTGTCTCTGCTTCGATTCTTTCCTGGAATTCCAGTAATAGATTCCGATGGACATGGGAAGTTTTCCCTCTAACCTGTGGACCTTCATCTTGACGATGAAGCACAGAAATTGCGTCGGAATTGAATACAACAGGCACCATGCCGACTTCTCTCCGGGAGAGTAATGCTTCTAACTATCTGTGCTTTGATTCGTTCCTGGGGATGCCAGTAATAGATTCCGATGGACATGGGAAGGTTTACTGTAACCTGTGGACCTTCATCTTGACGATGAAACACAGAAATTGCGTCGGAATTGAATACAACAGGCACCATGCCGACTTCTGTCCGGGAGAGTAATACTTCTAACTGTCTCTGCTTTGATTCTTTCATGGGACGCCAGTAATAGATTCCGATGGACATGGGAAGGTTTACTGTAACCTGTGGACCTTCAACGTGACGATGAAGCACAGAAATTGCGTCGGAATTGAATACAACAGGCACCATGCCCACTTCTCTCCGGGTAGTAATCCTTCTAACTATCTGTGCTTTGATTCTTTCCTGGGATTCCAGTAATAGATTCCGATGGACATGGGAAGGTTTACTGTAACCTGTGGACCTTCGTCTTGACGATGAAGCACAGAAATTGCGTCGGAATTGAATACAACAGGCACCATACCGACTTCTGTCCGGGAGAGTAATACTTCTAACTTTCTCTGCTTTGATTCTTACCTGGGATGCCAGTAATAGATTCCGATGGACATGGGAAGGTTTACTGTAACCTCTGGACCTTCAACGTGACGATGAAGCACAGAAATTGCGTCGGAATTGAGTACAACAGGCACCATGCCGACTTCTCTTCGGGAGAGTAATGCTTCTAACTATCTGTGCTTTGATTCGTTCCTGGGATGCCAGTAATAGATTCCGATGGACATGGGAAGGTTTACTGTAACCTGTGGACCTTCAACGTGACGATGAAGCACAGAAATTGCGTCGGAATTGAATACAACAGGCACCAAGCCACTTCTCTCCGGGAGAGTAATCCTTCTGACTTTCTGTGCTTTGATTCTTTCCTGGGATGCCAGTAATAGATTCCGATGGACATGGGAAGGTTTACTGTAACCTGTGGACCTTCATCTTGACGATGAAACACAGAAATTGCGTCTGAATTGAATACAACAGGCACCATGCCGACTTCTGTCCGGGAGAGTAATACTTGAAAATGTCTCTGCTTTGATTCTTTCCTGGGATGCCAGTAATAGAATCCGATGGACATGGGAAGGTTTACTGTAACCTGTGGACCTTCATCTTGACGATGAAACACAGAAATTGCGTCAGAATTGAATACAACAGGCACCATGCCGACTTCTGTCCGCGAGAGTAATACTTCTAACTGTCTCTGTTTTGATTCTTTCCTGCGATGCCTGTAATAGATTCTGATGGACGTGGGAAGGTTTACTGTAACCTGTGAAGCTTCATCTTGACGATGAAAAACAGAAATTGCGTCGGAATTGAATACAACAGGCACCATGCCGACTTCTGCCCGGGAGAGTAATACTTCTAACTGTCTCTGCTTTGATTCTTTCCTGGGATGCCAGTAATAGATTCCGATGGACATGGGAAGGTTTTCTGTAACCTGTGGACCTTCGTCTTGACGATGAAACACAGAAATTGCGTCGGAATTGAATACTACAGGCACCATGCCGACTTCTCTCCGGGAGAGTAATACTTCTGACTGTCTCTGCTTCGATTCTTTCCTGGAATTCCAGTAATAGATTCCGATGGACATGGGAAGTTTTCCCTCTAACCTGTGGACCTTCATCTTGACGATGAAGCACAGAAATTGCGTCGGAATTGAATACAACAGGCACCATGCCGACTTCTCTCCGGGAGAGTAATGCTTCTAACTATCTGTGCTTTGATTCGTTCCTGGGGATGCCAGTAACAGATTCCGATGGACATGGGAAGGTTTACTGTAACCTGTGGACCTTCATCTTGACGATGAAACACAGAAATTGCGTCGGAATTGAATACAACAGGCACCATGCCGACTTCTGTCCGGGAGAGTAATACTTCTAACTGTCTCTGCTTTGATTCTTTCATGGGACGCCAGTAATAGATTCCGATGGACATGGGAAGGTTTACTGTAACCTGTGGACCTTCAACGTGACGATGAAGCACAGAAATTGCGTCGGAATTGAATACAACAGGCACCATGCCCACTTCTCTCCGGGTAGTAATCCTTCTAACTATCTGTGCTTTGATTCTTTCCTGGGATTCCAGTAATAGATTCCGATGGACATGGGAAGGTTTACTGTAACCTGTGGACCTTCGTCTTGACGATGAAGCACAGAAATTGCGTCGGAATTGAATACAACAGGCACCATACCGACTTCTGTCCGGGAGAGTAATACTTCTAACTTTCTCTGCTTTGATTCTTACCTGGGATGCCAGTAATAGATTCCGATGGACATGGGAAGGTTTACTGTAACCTCTGGACCTTCAACGTGACGATGAAGCACAGAAATTGCGTCGGAATTGAATACAACAGGCACCATGCCGACTTCTCTCCGGGAGAGTAATCCTTCTAACTATCTGTGCTTTGATTCTTTCCTGGGATGCCAGTAATAGATTCCGAGGGACATGGGAAGGTTTACTGTAACCTGTGGACCTTCATCTTGACGATGAAACACAGAAATTGCGTCGGAATTGAATATAACAGGCACCATGCCGACTTCTGTCCGGGAGAGTAATACTTCTAACTGTCTCTGCTTTGATTCTTTCATGGGACGCCAGTAATAGATTCCGATGGACATGGGAAGGTTTACTGTTACCTGTGGACCTTCAACGTGACGATGAAGCACAGAAATTGCGTCGGAATTGAATACAACAGGCACCATGCCCACTTCTCTCCGGGTAGTAATCCTTCTAACTATCTGTGCTTTGATTCTTTCCTGGGATTCCAGTAATAGATTCCGATGGACATGGGAAGGTTTACTGTAACCTGTGGACCCTCATCTTGACGATGAAGCACAGAAATTGCGTCGGAATTGAATACAACAGGCACCATACCGACTTCTGTCCGGGAGAGTAATACTTCTAACTTTCTCTGCTTTGATTCTTACCTGGGATGCCAGTAATAGATTCCGATGGACATGGGAAGGTTTACTGTAACCTCTGGACCTTCAACGTGACGATGAAGCACAGAAATTGCGTCGGAATTGAATACAACAGGCACCATGCCGACTTCTCTCCGGGAGAGTAATGCTTCCAACTGTCTGTGCTTTGATTCGTTCCTGGGATGCCAGTAATAGATTCCGATGGACATGGGAAGGTTTACTGTAACCTGTGGACCTTCAACGTGACGATGAAGCACAGAAATTGCGTCGGAATTGAATACAACAGGCACCATGCCGACTTCTCTCCGGGAGAGTAATCCTTCTGACTATCTGTGCTATGATTCTTTCCTGGGATGCCAGTAATAGATTCCGATGGACATGGGAAGGTTTACTGTAACCTGTGGACCTTCAACGTGACGATGAAGCACAGAAATTGCGTCGGAATTGAATACAACAGGCACCATGCCGACTTGTCTCCGGGTAGTAATCCTTCTAACTATCTGTGCTTTGATTCTTTCCTGTGATTCCAGTAATAGATTCCGATGGACATGGGAAGGTTTACTGTAACCTGTGGACCTTCATCTTGACGATGAAGCACAGAAATTGCGTCGGAATTGAATACAACAGGCACCATACCGACTTCTGTCCGGGAGAGTAATACTTGTAACTTTCTCTGCTTTGATTCTTTCCTGGGATGCCAGTAATAGATTCCGATGGACATGGGAAGGTTTACTGTAACCTGTGGACCTTCATCTTGACGATGAAACACAGAAATTGCGTCGGAATTGAATACTACAGGCACCATGCCGACTTCTCTCCGGGAGAGTAATACTTCTGACTGTCTCTGCTTTTGTTCTTTCCTGGAATTCCAGTAATAGATTCCGATGGACATGGGAAGGTTTCCTGTAACCTGTGGACCTTCAACGTGACGATGAAGCACAGAAATTGCGTCGGAATTGAATACAACAGGCACCATGCCGACTTCTCTCCGGGAGAGTAATGCTTCTGACTATCTGTGCTATGATTCTTTCCTGGGATGCCAGTAATAGATTCCGATGGACATGGGAAGGTTTACTGTAACCTGTGGACCTTCAACGTGACGATGAAGCACAGAAATTGCGTCGGAATTGAATACAACAGGCACCATGCCGACTTGTCTCCGGGTAGTAATCCTTCTAACTATCTGTGCTTTGATTCTTTCCTGGGATTCCAGTAATAGATTCCGATGGACATGGGAAGGTTTACTGTAACCTGTGGACCTTCATCTTGACGATGAAGCACAGAAATTGCGTCGGAATTGAATACAACAGGCACCATGCCGACTTCTCTCCGGGAGAGTAATCCTTCTAACTATCTGTGCTTTGATTCTTTCCTGGGATGCCAGTAATAGATTCCGATGGACATGGGAAGGTTTACTGTAACCTGTGGACCTTCATCTTGACGATGAAACACAGAAATTGCGTCGGAATTGAATACAACAGGCACCATGCCGACTTCTGTCCGGGAGAGTAATACTTCTAACTGTCTCTGCTTTGATTCTTTCATGGGACGGCCGTAATAGATTCCGAGGGACATGGGAAGGTTTACTGTAACCTGTGGACCTTCAACGTGACGATGAAGCACAGAAATTGCGTCGGAATTGAATACAACAGGCACCATGCCCACTTCTCTCCGGGTAGTAATCCTTCTAACTATCTGTGCTTTGATTCTTTCCTGGGATTCCAGTAATAGATTCCGATGGACATGGGAAGGTTTACTGTAACCTGTGGACCTTCATCTTGACGATGAAGCACAAAAATTGCGTCGGAATTGAATACAACAGGCACCATACCGACTTCTGTCCGGGAGAGTAATACTTCTAACTTTCTCTGCTTTGATTCTTACCTGGGATGCCAGTAATAGGTTCCGATGGACATGGGAAGGTTTACTGTAACCTCTGGACCTTCAACGTGACGATGAAGCACAGAAATTGCGTCGGAATTGAATACAACAGGCACCATGCCGACTTCTCTCCGGGAGAGTAATGCTTCTAACTGTCTGTGCTTTGATTCGTTCCTGGGATGCCAGTAATAGATTCCGATGGACATGGGAAGGTTTACTGTAACCTGTGGACCTTCAACGTGACGATGAAGCACAGAAATTGCGTCGGAATTGAATACAACAGGCACCATGCCGACTTCTCTCCGGGAGAGTAATCCTTCTGACTATCTGTGCTATGATTCTTTCCTGGGATGCCAGTAATAGATTCCAATGGACATGGGAAGGTTTACTGTAACCTGTGGACCTTCAACGTGACGATGAAGCACAGAAATTGCGTCGGAATTGAATACAACAGGCACCATGCCGACTTGTCTCCAGGTAGTAATCCTTCTAACTATCTGTGCTTTGATTCTTTCCTGGGATTCCAGTAATAGATTCCGATGGACATGGGAAGGTTTACTGTAACCTGTGGACCTTCATCTTGACGATGAAGCACAGAAATTGCGTCGGAGTTGAATACAACAGGCACCATACCGACTTCTGTCCGGGAGAGTAATACTTGTAACTTTCTCTGCTTTGATTCTTTCCTGGGATGCCAGTAATAGATTCCGATGGACATGGGAAGGTTTACTGTAACCTGTGGACCTTCATCTTGACGATGAAACACAGAAATTGCGTCGGAATTGAATACAACAGGCACCATGCCGACTTCTGTCCGGGAGAGTAATACTTCTAACTGTCTCTGCTTTGATTCTTTCATGGGACGCCAGTAATAGATTCCGATGGACATGGGAAGGTTTACTGTAACCTGTGGACCTTCAACGTGACGATGAAGCACAGAAATTGCGTCGGAATTGAATACAACAGGCACCATGCCCACTTCTCTCCGGGTAGTAATCCCTCTAACTATCTGTGCTTTGATTCGTTCCTGGGATGCCAGTAATAGATTCCGATGGACATGGGAAGGTTTACTGTAACCTGTGGACCTTCATCTTGACGATGAAACACAGAAATTGCGTCGGAATTGAATACTACAGGCACCATGCCGACTTCTCTCCGGGTGAGTAATTCTTCTGACTGTCTCTGCTTTTGTTCTTTCCTGGAATTCCAGTAATAGATTCCGATGGACATGGGAAGGTTTCCTGTAACCTGTGGACCTTCATCTTGACGATGAAACACAGAAATTGCGTCGGAATTGAATACAACAGGCACCAAGCCGACTTCTCTCCGGGAGAGTAATGCTTCTAACTATCTGTGCCTTGATTCGTTCCTGGGATGCCAGTAATAGATTCCGATGGACATGGGAAGGTTTACTGTAACCTGTGGACCTTCAACGTGACGATGAAGCACAGAAATTGCGTCGGAATTGAATACAACAGGCACCATGCCGACTTCTCTCCGGGAGAGTAATCCTTCTGACTATCTGTGCTATGATTCTTTCCTGGGATGCCAGTAATAGATTCCGATGGACATGGGAAGGTTTACTGTAACCTGTGGACCTTCAACGTGACGATGAAGCACAGAAATTGCGTCGGAATTGAATACAACAGGCACCATGCCGACTTGTCTCCGGGTAGTAATCCTTCTAACTATCTGTGCTTTGATTCTTTCCTGGGATTCCAGTAATAGATTCCGATGGACATGGGAAGGTTTACTGTAACCTGTGGACCTTCATCTTGACGATGAAGCACAGAAATTGCGTCGCAATTGAATACAACAGGCACCATACCGACTTCTGTCCGGGAGAGTAATACTTGTAACTTTCTCTGCTTTGATTCTTTCCTGGGATGCCAGTAATAGATTCCGATAGACATGGGAAGGTTTACTGTAACCTCTGGACCTTCAACGTGACGATGAAGCACAGATATTGCGTCGGAATTGAATACAACAGGCACCATGCCGACTTCTCTCCGGGAGAGTAATGCTTCTAACTATCTGTGCTTTGATTCGTTCCTGGGATGCCAGTAATAGATTCCGATGGACATGGGAAGGTTTACTGTAACCTGTGGACCTTCATCTTGACGATGAAACACAGAAATTGCGTCGGAATTGAATACAACAGGCACCATGCCAGCTTCTATCCGGGAGAGTAGTACTTCTAACTGTCTCTGCTTTGATTCTTTCCTGGGATGCCAGTAATAGATTCTGATGGGCATGGGAAGGTTTACTGTAACCTGTGGACCTTCAACGTGACGATGAAGCACAGAAATTGCGTCGGAATTGAATACAACAGGCACCATGCCGACTTCTCTCCGGGAGAGTAATCCTTCTGACTATCTCTGCTTTGATTCTTTCCTGGGATGCCAGTAATAGATACCGATCGACATGGGAAGGTTTACTGTAACCTGTGGACCTTCATCTTGACGATGAAACACAGAAATTGCGTCGGAATTGAATACAACAGGCACCATGCCAGCTTCTATCCGGGAGAGTAGTACTTCTAACTGTCTCTGCTTTGATTCTTTCCTGGGATGCCAGTAATAGATTCTGATGGGCATGGGAAGGTTTACTGTAACCTGTGGACCTTCAACGTGACGATGAAGCACAGAAATTGCGTCGGAATTGAATACAACAGGCACCATGCCGACTTCTCTCCGGGAGAGTAATCCTTCTGACTATCTGTGCTATGATTCTTCCCTGGGATGCCAGTAATAGATTCCGATGGACATGGGAAGGTTTACTGTAACCTGTGGACCTTCATCTTGACGATGAAACACAGAAATTGCGTCGGAATTGAATACAACAGGCACCATGCCAGCTTCTATCCGGGAGATTAATACTTCTAACTGTCTCTGCTTTGATTCTTTCATGGGATGCCAGTAATAGATTCCGATGGACATGGGAAGGTTTACTGTAACCTGTGGACCTTCAACGTGACGATGAAGCACAGAAATTGCGTCGGAATTGAATACAACAGGCACCATGCCGACTTGTCTCCGGGTAGTA
The DNA here is from genome assembly GCF_023864345.2 of Schistocerca serialis cubense. Taxonomy (NCBI): domain Eukaryota; kingdom Metazoa; phylum Arthropoda; class Insecta; order Orthoptera; family Acrididae; genus Schistocerca; species Schistocerca serialis. The sequence goes on from NC_064642.1 coordinate 824,948,987, forward strand.
ATCCTTCTAACTATCTGTGCTTTGATTCTTTCCTGGGATTCCAGTAATAGATTCCGATGGACATGGGAAGGTTTACTGTAACCTGTGGACCTTCATCTTGACGATGAAGCACAGAAATTGCGTCGGAATTGAATACAACAGGCACCATACCGACTTCTGTCCGGGAGAGTAATACTTGTAACTTTCTCTGCTTTGATTCTTTCCTGGGATGCCAGTAATAGATTCCGATGGACATGGGATGGTTTACTGTAACCTCTGGACCTTCAACGTGACGATGAAGCACAGAAATTGCGTCGGAATTGAATACAACAGGCACCATGCCGACTTCTCTCCGGGAGATAATGCTTCTAACTATCTGTGCTTTGATTCGTTCCTGGGATGCCAGTAATAGATTCCGATGGACATGGGAAGGTTTACTGTAACCTGTGGACCTTCATCTTGACGATGAAACACAGAAATTGCGTCGGAATTGAATACAACAGGCACCATGCCAGCTTCTATCCGGGAGAGTAGTACTTCTAACTGTCTCTGCTTTGATTCTTTCCTGGGATGCCAGTAATAGATTCTGATGGGCATGGGAAGGTTTACTGTAACCTGTGGACCTTCAACGTGACGATGAAGCACAGAAATTGCGTCGGAATTGAATACAACAGGCACCATGCCGACTTCTCTCCGGGAGAGTAATCCTTCTGACTATCTGTGCTTTGATTCTTTCCTGGGATGCCAGTAATAGATACCGATGGACATGGGAAGGTTTACTGTAACCTGTGGACCTTCAACGTGACGATGAAGCACAGAAATTGTGTCGGAATTGAATACAACAGGCACCATGCCGACTTCTCTCCGGGAGAGTAATCCTTCTAACTATCTGTGCTTTGATTCTTTCCTGGGATGCCAGTAATAGATTCCGATGGACATGGGAAGGTTTACTGTAACCTGTGGACCTTCATCTTGACGATGAAACACAGAAATTGCGTCGGAATTGAATACAACAGGCACCATGCCGACTTCTGTCCGGGAGAGTAATACTTCTAACTGTCTCTGCTTTGATTCTTTCATGGGATGCCAGTAATAGATTCCGATGGACATGGGAAGGTTTACTGTAACCTGTGGACCTTCAACGTTACTATGAAGCACAGAAATTGCGTCGGAATTGAATACAACAGGCACCATGCCGACTTCTCTCCGGGTAGTAATCCTTCTAACTATCTGTGCTTTGATTCTTTCCTGGGATTCCAGTAATAGATTCCGATGGACATGGGAAGGTTTACTGTAACCTGTGGACCTTCATCTTGACGATGAAGCACAGAAATTGCGTCGGAATTGAATACAACAGGCACCATACCGACTTCTGTCCGGGAGAGTAATACTTGTAACTTTCTCTGCTTTGATTCTTTCCTGGGATGCCAGTAATAGTTTCCGATGGACATGGGAAGGTTTACTGTAACCTCTGGACCTTCAACGTGACGATGAAGCACAGAAATTGCGTCGGAATTGAATGCAACAGGCACCATGCCGACTTCTCTCCGGTAGAGTAATCCTTCTAACTATCTGTGCTTTGATTCTTGCCTGGGATGCCAGTAATAGATTCCGATGGACATGGGAAGGTTTACTGTAACCTGTGGACCTTCATCTTGACGATGAAACACAGAAATTGCGTCGGAATTGAATACAACAGGCACCATGCCGACTTCTGTCCGGGAGAGTAATACTTCTAACTGTCTCTGCTGTGATTCTTTCCTGGGATTCCAGTAATAGATTCCGATGGACATGGGAAGGTTTACTGTAACCTGTGGACCTTCATCTTGACGATGAAACACAGAAATTGCGTCGGAATTGAATACAACGGACACCATGCCGACTTCTCTCCGGGAGAGTAATGCTTCTAACTATCTATGTTTTGATTCGTTCCTGGGATGCCAGTAATAGATTCCGATGGACATGGGAAGGTTTACTGTAACCTGTGGACCCTCATCTTGACGATGAAACACAGAAATTGCGTCGGAATTGAATACAACAGGCACCATGCCGACTTCTGTCCGGGAGAGTAATATTTCTAACTGTCTCTGCTTTGATTCTTTCCTGGGATGCCAGTAATAGATTCCGATGGACATGGGGAGGTTTACTGTAACCTGTGGACCTTCGTCTTGACGATGAAACACAGAAATTGCGTCGGAATTGAATACAACAGGCACCATGCTGACTTCTCTCTGGGAGAGTAATGCTTCTAAGTATCTGTGCATTGATTCGTTCCTGGGATTCCAGTAATAGATTCCGATGGACGCTTTTTTTTTTTTTTCCCCTAGCTGCTTATATTTTATGACCCACCGTCTAATTTCTTATGGTGGGTCGTATATCGCCACTTAGCCGCTGTGACTGGGTCCGGGGTCCGCAGTGACTTAAAGTAACACCACACCGGCTTCCGTCCCCACTCACACCGTTGCCCGTGTCCCGCCACGTGGAGGCGGGCTCTGTTTAGATCCATTTGTTATCTTTTTTTTTTCTGCAGCATTAGAAAAACTTATAACTAATACAAAATCAAGTAAGATATTAATAAACAAAACGAAATTAAATATTTAGAAAGAAGGAAGGAAGAGAACTGAATAGAGAAGTTATAGGTATAATATGGCCCGTCACCTGGTTGTGGGCGGCGGCCCAGGTCTTGGAATGACCCTCAAGACGCTGGCCGTTGCTCACCATGCCTTTAACACCTACCATCCTAAAAACTACCTTAACTAGAAGAGATTAGGGTACGTTAAAGCTAGAAACTAAGACTAAGACCTCCATGTCCAGCCTTTTAAACTATTTACGATATACAATAGAGAGGTAACTGATTTTGTGCTTGGCTCAAAGTTGCTAATGAAAGGGTACTCGTGGTAAAAGTAATAAGGTAATGACGCTAACGGTTTGTGTTGAGCCTGCAAGGCTCCTAGTAGAGTACATCAGGCGCAAGCACCTCCCGGCCCCGCCGACAACAGGACCTGAACGGTGGTTTTCCCCGATCTACCATAGCTATCCGTCGGGTTGGGCTCAAAAGAGAGGAACCACAATTAAGGTCCTTCCATCCAGGACGTGCACCGCCTCTTACCAGGGGGGCGTAGGTCCCTTGAAGAGGTGCCCAACTTTAAGCTTCAGATGAGAGGTTCTTAGTATAGTTGAGGTTGAGGTATAGGTTGTGTAGGTTGGTTGTACAAACAGTTCACACTGAGCCAATGAGACTTACAATGATACTTGGTGTGGCAGTTAGCACCTTGCGGCCCCGCCAGCAACACACCCTGAGCGGTGGTTTTCCCCGATCTACCATAGGTATCCGTCGGGTTGGGCTCAAAAGAGAGGGACCACAATTAAGATCCTTCCATACAGACTGTGCGCTGCCTCTTGACGGAAGGTGTAGGTCCCTTGAAGAGGTACCTAGCTTTAAGCTCTTATTGGACATGGAGATGCTGTAAACTATTTATATATACGGTGCAATCTGTTTTTAGGATTGTGTGTGACTTGTGCACCTCTTGTCGGTTGTTCCACTCTGTTCTTTGAATTTGACTTGGTTGACACTATGGATCATCCGCGCTGGACGCTTCAATATCTGTGTTGGTGCCCTGGTCTGTATCTGTTTCTTCTTCATCACTCGTGGTGCTAATCATATCTGTATCCCCCTGGGCATCGTGACGTCTGTTTGGACCGACTTGCCTTCGGTAGGGTCTGTTGCGCAAGTATTCTATTTGTTGGATCTTCGAGATTTCGTCCGTTAGTTTGTTGAGTTCAGTCCACCTTTCCGGGTCGCGTATTATGGCATGTAGTTCGTTCTGTGTGTTCAGGCGATTTATGTGTACTGTGTGTCTTATGTTCGTGCGTTGTCCGCAGAAGAAGACAGTATGTTCAGGGGAACCTTCTTCCCCGCATGTGCATCTATTAGTCTGCTGCAGACTCACGCGGTACAGGTGCGTGGGATAAGGGCCATGTCCTGTGATGAAATGTACCATACCGCGGCTGGGATCAATATGTTTTAGTTTTAGTCTTTCCCGGATGTCAGGGAAGAAGTTGTAGACACGGCGGCCCTTATCGCTGTTGGCCCACTCGCTCTGCCAGGTATCCACTCGCCATGCTCTGAGTTGGCGTGTTGTCTCAATCGGTACACCAGTGATCTGCTGAACCTGGTCTATTCTCCCCATCCTAAGCCAGTACATTGCTGCGCGGTACCTGATGGTGATATCTATGGGGAAAATTCCCATGACGACACATAGTGCGTCATTTGATGTTGTGTTGAATGCCCCTGTTAGTCGAAGTAGAACACTTCTTTGGCCTCGACGTACAATGGTTCTGTTGGTTGAGAGATTTAACCTGTGGGCCCACGTACTGGCAGCAAAGCATAGTACTGACTCGAAGAGAGCGCAATGGTATGTTCGTGTCACTGACAGGGGTAGTCTGAATTGTTCCGAATTGAGCCTAGCCAGTTTGTGTAGTATCTTTTCTGCTTTGTTTGTGCATATTCGCATGTGTTCGTGGAAGTTCAATCGTTCATCAATGTATACTCCTAGATAGCGTGTGACTGCTAGTCTTTTTATGTTTGTGTCCCCAATTTTGACTATTGGGTTCCTGCGCAGGATACCCTTTAGCAATGTATAAGTTGTTTTGTTTCCTGCTATCTTTAATTTATTATCTGTGCACCATTGGGTTATTGTCCTAAGTGTTCCATTGGCTCTTTCTTCTAGCTGGGCACGGTTATTTGCTGAAACTACGACGAGTAGATCATCAGCATAAGCGACAGCTCCATCTGTCAAGATGTGCTCCTCTAGTAACTGTAGGAGCGGTTCTATATTTATGTCCCAGAAGATGGGGCCGCAGATCGACCCTTGTGGACAGCCTTTTGTAATTCGTTTAATCACTTTCTGGTTGTCCATTTGCCAAACGACCGTTCTGTCTCTGCAGTAGTCCATGAAACTATTATACAGAGACTCCGGTACCTGCAGGTGTCTGAGCCTCTTGAACAAGGCCGGCCACCAGAGGTTGTCGAAGGCACCTGAGATGTCTATCATAATTGCAAGTGTGTATTTGGAGGGTGTGTCGTGTACTGTTTGGAGTGCTCTGTTAATTGCGTCGTCTATAGATTTCCCTTCCCTGAAGCCGTATTGGTGTGGTGTCAGTCCCCGTAGTGTTCGGTGTGCTTGTAGTCTTTTGCAGAGTAGTTTTTCTTGTACTTTACCGAGTGTATTGATAAGGCAAATTGGTCTGTATGACTTGGGGTCTGATGGGTCTTTGTCTGGAGCCTTCTTGATGATAACCGCCTTCGAGGTCTTCCACACTGCAGGCACACGGCCCAGCCTTAATGCATCGTTTAACAACGTTGTGAGAAACTGGGTGATCTGCTGTGCAATTTGTTTCAGTACCTCAGAGTGGATACCATCACGTCCAGGCGCCTTTTTGTTTTTGAGTTCTGAGATCGCTGTCGCCACTTCTTCCTGCGCAAATGGACAGGTGACGTTTGGTGTGGTGTATACTGTGTCTACTTCGCGTCTCAGTGCTGCATGTTGTGGTGTGTCTGTGTCTGCGATGTCGTCGGGCAGGAGTTTGCTCAGCAGGAACTCCGCTGTGCGTCTCCAGCCCTTAGTCATCTCACCATCCTCCTGTCGCAGCGTTCCCAGAACCAGTGGGCTCTTAATTTTCTCTGTCACGATTTTGTATGGTTCCCCCCAAATGTTTAGTTGTGTTTGTGCTGCTACATGGCTGTTCCAATGGTCTTTCCTGGTCTTATTCAGCTCAAGTTTATATTTATCCTTGGCAAGCCGGTAGTCGTGTAGTCGTAATTGTCTTTCTCTATCTGAAATTGCTCGTTGGTAAAGTTTACGTTTACGTTTTGAGTTTTGATTGAGTCGTGTTAATTGTATAGTCCAGGGAATATTTTGGTGTTTTGTCATTCTTTGTGTGGGTATGCAGGTGTTCTGTGTGTGTGTAATGATATCTGTCAGCATGTGTGCTCTGTAATCAACACTGCCGGTGATGTCTTGCGGTATGTGCTCATGTATTTTTTGTCTGACCCTGTCCCAGTCTGTTTTGTCAAATAATACTCTTTTTGGTAGTGTTTCTGTGTTGACGTTTGGTGTGCCACTTAAGGTTAGTGTGATGATGTTGTGGTCGCTAGCAGTGATCTGGTCATGTACGGTCCAGTCTCGTACGTGGTTGATGGAGGCATTATTAACGAGGGTGATGTCTATGTTTGATGAATGACCGTTGTGTCCGATGTGAGTCGGGTGATGTCCTTCCTTGTTGAGTACGTGTAGTCTGTTTTCTTGGATGATGTCATTTATTATTCTACCTCTGTCGTCAGTTCTGTCTGAATGCCACAGGGTTGATCTGGCATTTATGTCTGCACAGATGAGAAGTTTTTTGTTGCCAGCGTATTGCGCAACATCTCTGATGAGGTCTGCGTATGGTTTGATGCAATGACAGAATTGGGCGTACAGCGACGCGATGATCCAAGTATCCCCCTTGTGTGTGACTTCAACTGTAACTAGGTGCTCGGAACAGAGTTCTGTAATTTTGTCTGGATGTATTTCTTTGTTTAGGATTATGACAGATGCCATGCAGCCTGTCCCCTCCGCAACTGTCACCGCACTTCGAGAAAATTGGGGATATGCCCTTGTCTAGTGTAGGGCTCCTGTATGCACAGAATGTCACTTTTTAGTTCACGTAGGACCCGTGGGAGCTCCGAATTTACAAGTATACTCCGCATACCATTAAGCTGTGCTATTAGCAGTTTGGGTGTTTAACTGTGGCGTAGCACTTGCTGCCAGTTTGACTGTAATCGAAGTATGTTCTCCCATGAGCCCTTACGTGATCCTTGTAAAGCTTGTCCATATCGAATGGTTCCTCCCTGCGGTGGCACACCTGCATGAGCAGGTCTAGTAGGCTGTCTGGATCTGTTGGAATATTCTCCGTTTTGAGAATCAGTCTATCGGTTTGCTCTGATGTACGGAAACAAACAGATTGGCCGTACGGGTGTAGGGTGCGGATGAGCATCCGCTGTGCCGTCTCTAAGATGTCTCTTTTTTCTAGCCTACTTAATTTTACATTTATATCTAGCTTGTCGTAACTAAAACTATCGGTGTCGATGGCGTGTGCTGGCGTCTCTGCAGCCGTGACGTGTCGTGATGGTGTAGTGGCGTTGTTGTGCACCTCTGCGGGGGGGGGGGGGGGGGGGGCGCTGGATTGGCGTCCTCGTTGGTTGTTGTGGGGGTTTCCTTGGGCGTCGGCATTGAGGCTGTTGGTTGGGAGGCTGCGAAGGTGTTGGTATCATCAGGGGTATGCACTTTCGTATCACTAGGTTTTGAGGCAGCCTGCGATTGCCGCGATTGGTCGTCAGACGCTTTCACTTTCGGGACTCTCTTAGGCTTTTTGGGTTTCCTATGCGGTTTTAGTTTCCTAAAGGCTGCGATGATTCGTTTGTTTTTTGTGTGTGTTTCGTTTGTGCAGTCTTGATGTGTATCAGATGTGTTGGTTGTTTGTGCCTCCATTCTGCATTGATTTGACGTGATTTGGTTCCCACTTGACTGCTCGTCTGCGCTACCTGTGACAGGCATAACAGCTTTTGGTATGATATGCGCACTGTCGCCTCTGTTGCCAGACCCTCCGCAGACTTTTGATGCGGTTGTTGCTGCGGCTTTTTGTGTGGCATTCGTGATGTCTGCCGGCGCTGTGGCCTGTTCAAGGTCGGTATTACTGTTTCGAATATCATTATTATGAACACTACAATCTCTGGCGTAAGGGCAATAATAGACGTCGTCTTCTTCCTCTGTCAGTGAGTCAGAGAGAGTTATTTTGCGTTTGATTTGATTACAGTCTGAGGTGTCTGATTTGTTCATGTTTTCCGTTTGGACTCCAGTTGTGCTTGCTTGCGTTACGGTTGTGTTTAGCACCGTTGGGTTCAAGGTCTCGCCTTGTATGAATTTGATTGGTTTGATACGTCCTTCGCATTTTGTAGTGTCGTATGTGCGTCGTTGTGCTGGAGTGGATGGGTGATCTTGAGTCGTTAGCAACGCTGTTTTGTGCAGTTGCTTTGGTTGGTCATGTGTGGTATGGTTTTCAGGTCTGTCGGTATCAGGATTTGGGGTTATCATGTCTATTCTCAGTAGTTCGTCTTCGAGTTCGTCTATCCTGTTCATAAGGGTCGTCTGGAATGTCATCCAGTACATTATTTGTCTTTTGATTAGTTTGGCGGCTTCTGGTGACATTTGTCCTGTGAGTGTTAGGTCGTCTATGTATTCAGTGATTGCATGATGGCTGTCCTCCAGGTTTGTATTGTGTATCAAGCCTGGAATGTGACCATTGTTGGGATAGTCGTCAGGTAATAGTTTTTGCCTCTTACGCCAGAGTATTGCACGTAGATGGTTTCTGTGCCTGGTGGATGGTGACTTGTATGATCTTATTTTTTCAGGGGTTGATTTATGGAGCATGTTGTTTGACTCAGGGGGGTGTTCAGTTGCCATAGTCAGTACTGTCAATTAGTCTATCAAGCAGCTGTTTGTAGGTCTGGCAGACGCCACCCCTGCTCTTATTGCAAATTCGGTTTCTGTTCCTGCAAGGGATGCAATCGATGGGCTCTGATGCTCGACAGTCCGCGCGTTTGTGGCCCTTTTTGCCACACCTTGAACAGGTCGTACCTGTGTCTGCGCAGGCTTTGGTTATATGGCCAAGGTCACAACAGTTGTAACACTGGCTCACTGACGTATAGTCTTTGACAGATAGGGATTGGAAGTCTATGTACACCCTTCCTTTTTTGGTGAGGTACCAATAAATTCTTGGTGTGACTTCCAACACTTGGTGGTTGTATCCCTTTCCTTTGGGCCCTGTGCGGAATCTGATTTTCACGTCTTTGTCGAATTCGTCTTTTGTGAAGTCGTCACTGAGATTTTGGTCGTATAAACACTCAAGAAATTCTCTATCCGAGATAGTGTCTGTCACTCGATAGACTATCACCAAAGGTTGCCGCTTTCTGGGCCCCTCACACGCGATATTCTCAATATCTTTCGTCTTTTCTATTATTTTCCTACAGTCCTCCTGTGTTGCTGTTTCGACAATCACAGCTGTCTTCGTGTTTCTTATTGACTTAATGTGTAGGTTGTCTCGTCTTGGGTTGATGTTATTTGTCAACGTTTGTTTTATTGTTTTCGTGTCTTGGTTGTTGGTAGACTTTATGAAGAGAGTGGTTGCCTGCTTGGCTTTTGCCACCTCAATGCGTTTATGTTCTTTGGGTGCGGTGGAGAGTGCCGCAGCGTATGTTAGTGCCTTGGCCTGTTGCTGTGCCTGTTCAGTAACCTTTCCTGTCAGATCCCTAATTTGGTCCCTGAGCTCTTGGTTAATTTCAGCGAGTTTTGTATTGTCTTCCTCGAGTTTGTTGACCTGTTCTGTGAGAGACTCAATTCTAAGGTCCTTAACTGGGTCAGCTGAGTGCTGAAGTTCGCGCAGTAGATCTTTGTTCTGCTCTTGCAGCAGCTCGACCTTTGCTTCTGCTGACGTGAGTTGGAAAGCCAAAGGGAATATTTTATTCCTTATCGTATTCAGTACGCTACTCGATACGTGTTTGGCCTTTAATTCCGCCCCAATGTCATTTAATAGCTCGTCAATTGCAGCGATCTTCTGGCTCGGTGACATAACGGCATATTCGTGGACACCAGACGCCATGCCTATAGGCGATACTTTGCAACTGGTGCTGCTCTGCGCTCTACTAAGCGTCCCTTTCGTGGACTTGGGTGTGGTGTTAGCACCACTTAGTAGGCGTGCTCGATCCAGGATTGCGAATCTGTGTTATAGTTCTTAAAGAGTGACCTTTTTTTAGTGTGTATTGCGTGTGCGGCACCACATTGTGACACGTGAGTCCCAAAAGCGATACGTCACAGAGCGAGGCCGAATGTGGGCTGGGTGGCTTCGCCGGCGATGTCCGATCGACACCGAGCGCCGCGGTCAGCTCCGCACGTCAGCCGGCCACGTGGTTCGCGGGACCAGGTGGGGACTGTGAGCCCGCGTAAGCTGCTGACTCCCGCGGTTGGGCGCGGAAACACGAGTCGTGTTTAGCAACACAGGTTTGCTGTGGCCAGCGCAGTTTGGCCTACTTGCGAAACTCACGCGTAGTGCGTGTCAGCTGGCGCACTGCGACCTACTCTTGGGACTTTGCGTTCCGTCGCTCGGCGTATCGCTTTACGTTACTCGTAATCAATTTTCTTCACTATCGACAGTTTATGACTTTTACCTATAACATGTCTATAATTCAGAATTATGATCGTTTCCCTTCACTGTATGGATATTGTTCACACTGATTTGTTTCATATTAAGCTAGTCTTTTCTGCGAGATTTGCTACCATATGTTAGTCTTCATTTTAGTCTAAGTCCGTTATTATCAATTTTTTATTCGGGACACTTTTGGAAGCTACCCTTCACTGCTCTAACATGTTATCGTGAGTTTGGTGGATATTTAACGTCTAATTACGGAGAAAAATCCTACCATACGTTACTTTGATGATTCGTCACACGGTAACTTTCCTTTCATATTGTTTTTAACACTTTCACAGCACTGCGGTTAGTAATGTTAGTAATGTCAAGCGTTCCTAATCGTATTAGTAGTGTTTTTGGATATTAAATGTAGTGAAAAACCTTTGATGACGTCCGACATTCCGTAAATGTGCCCGCGAAGTCACTAATGCACTATTTCTCTAGTCTAAACACGAGAAGATTTTGTAGGACTGCTTCACTTCACTATTATCCATCACTGATCCCTGTTTTTTTCGTTCACTGGCGTGATTGTTCCCAAAAGAACCGACAAAAAGGCCGTAGTTGCGGTAGCGCGCGCGAGACACGTCCGTACGCGCTCGTGCTCTAAGGAATGTCCGATGGACATGGGAATGTTTACTGTAACCTATGGACCTTCAACGTGACGATGAAACACAGAAAGTGCGTCAGAATTGAATACAACAGGCACCATGCCCACACATCTCCGGGAGAGTAATGCTTCTAACTGTCTCTGACTTAATTCTTTCCTGGGATTCCAGTAATAGTTTCCGATAGACATAAGAAGGTTTACTATAACCTGTGGAACTTCAACTAGACGATGAAACACAAAAATTGCGTCGGAACTGAATACAACAGGCACCATGCCGACTTCTCTCCGGCAGAGTAATGCATTTAACTGTCTGTGCTTTGATTCTTTCCTGGGATTCCAGTAATAGATTCCGATGGACATGGGAAGGTTTACTGTACCCTGTGGACCTTCAACTTGACGATGAAACACATAAATTGCGTCGGAATTGTATAGAACAGGCACCATACCGACTTCTGTCCGGGAGAGTAATGCTTCAAACTGTCTGTGCTTTGATTCTTTCCTGGGATTCCAGAAATAGATCCGATGGACATGGGAAGGTTTACTGTAACCTGTGGACCTTCAACTCGATAATGAAACACAGAAATTGCGTCGGAATTGAATTCAACTGGCACCATTCCGACTTCTCTCCGGGAGAGTAATGCTTCTAACTGTCTGTGCTTTGATTCTTTTCTGGGATTCCAGTAATAGATTCCGATGGACATGGGATGGTTTACTGTAACCTGTGGACCATCAAATTGAAGATGAAATACAGAAATTGCGTCGGACTTGAATACAACACGCACCATGCCGACTTCTGTCCGGGAGAGTAATTCTTCTAACTGTCTGTGCTTTGATTCTTTCCTGGGATTCCAGTAATAGATTCCGATGGACATGGGATGGTTTACTGTAACCTGTGGCCCTTCAACTTGACGATGATAGACAGAAATTGCGTCGGAATTGCATACAACAGGCACCATGCGGACTTTTCTCCGGGAGTGTAATGCTTCTAACTGTCTGTGCTTTGATTCTTTCCTGGGATTCCACTAATAGATTCCGATGGACATGGGAAGGTTTACTGTAACTTGTGGACCTTCAACTTGACGGCGAAACACAGAAAATGCGTCGGAATTGAATACAACAGGCACCATGTCGACAAATCTCCGGGACAGTAACGCTTCTAACTGTCTGTGCTTTGATTCTTTCCTGGGATTCCAGTAATAGATTCCGATGGACATGGGATGGTTTACTGTAACCCGTGGACCTTCAACTTGACGATGAAACACAGAAATTACGTCGGAATTGAATACAACAGGCACCATGCCGATTTCTCTCCAGCAGAGTAATGCTTCTAACTGTCTGTCCTTGGATTCTTTCCTGGGATTCCAGTAATAGATTCCGATGGACATGGGAAGGTTTACTCTAACCTGTGGACCTTCAACTTGACGATGAAACACAGAAATTGGGTCGGAATTAAATACAACAGGCACCAAGCCGACTTCTCTCCGGGAGAGTATTGCTTCTAACAGTCTGTGCTTTGATTCTTTCCTGGAATTCCAGTAATAGATTCCGATGGACATGGGAAGGTTTACTGTAACCTTTGGACCTTCAACTTAACGATGAAACACAGAAAATGCGTCGGAATTGAATACAACAGGCACCATGCCGACTTCTGTCCGGGAGAGTAATACTTCTAACTGTCTCTGCTTTGATTCTTTCCTGGGATGCCAGTAATAGATTCTGATGGACATGGGAAGGTTTGCTGTAACCTGTGGACCTTCAACTTGACGATGAAACACAGAAATTGCCTCGGAATTGAATACAACATGCACCATGCCGACTTCTCTGCGGGAGAGTAGTGCTTCTAACTGTCTGTGCTTTGATTCTTTCCTGGGATTCCAGTATTATATTCCGATGGACATGGAAAGGTTTACTGTAAGCTGTGGACCTTCAAGTTGACGATGAAACACAGAAATTGCGTTGGAACTGAATACAACAGGCACAATGCCGACTTCTCTCCCGCAGAATAATGCTTCTAACTGTCTGTGCTTTGATACATTCCTGGGATTCCAGTAATAGATTCGAATGGACCTGGGAAGTTTTACTGTGACCTGTGGACCTTCAACTTGACGATGAAACACAGAATTTGCCTCGGAATTGAATACAACAGGCACCATGCCGATTTCTTTCCGGGTTAGTAATGCCTCTAACTGTCTGTGTTTTGACTCCTTCCTGGTATTCCTGTAATAGAATCCGATGGACATGGAAAGGTTTACTGTAAGCTGTGGACCTTCAAGTTGACGATGAAACACAGAAATTGCTTTGGAACTGAATACAATAGGCACAATGCCGACTTCTCTCCCGCAGAATAATACTCCTAACTGTCTGTGCTTTCTTTCTTTCCTATGATTCCAGTAATAGTTTCCGATGTACTTGGGAAGGTTACCTATAACCTGTTGACCTTCAGCTTGACGATGAGACACAGAAATTGCGTCGGAATTGAATACAACAGGCACCATGCCGACTTTTCTCAGGGAGGGTAATGTTTCTAACTGTCTGCGCTTTGATCCTTTCCTGGGATTCCAGTAATAGATTCCTATGGACATGCGAAGATTTATTGTAACCTGTGGACCTTCAACGTGACGATGAAACACAGAAATTGCGTCTGAATTGAATCCAACAGGCACCAAGCAGACTTCTGTCAGGGAGAGTAATGCTTCTAACTGTCTGTGCTTTGATTCTTTCCTGGGATTCCAGTAATAGTCTCCGGTGGACATGGGAAGATTTACTACAACCTGTGGACCTTCAACTAGACGATGAAACACAGAAATTGCGTCGGAACTTAATTCAACAGGCACCATGCCGACTTCTGTCCGGCAGAGTAATGCTTCCAACTGTCTGTGCTTTGATTCTTTCCTGGGATTCCAGTAATAGTTTCCGATGGAAATGGGAATGTTTACTATAACCTGTGGACCTTCAACCTGACGATGAAACAGAGAAATTGCATCGGAATTGAATACAACAGGCACCATTCCGACTTCTCTCCTGGAGAGTAATGCTTCTAACCGTGTGTGTCTTGATTTTTTCCTGGGATTCCTGTAAAAGATTCCAATGGACATGGGAAGGTTTACTGTAACCTTTGGACCTTCAAATTGAAGATGCAATACAGAAATTGCGTCGGAATTGAATACAACAGGCACCATGCCGACTTCTGTCCGGGAGAGTAATGCTTCTAACTCTCTGTGTTTTGATTCTTTCCTGGAGTTCCAGTAATAGATTCCGATGGACATGGGAAGGTTTTCTGTAACCTGTGGACCTTCACCTTGACGATGATAGACAGAAATTGCGTCGGAATTGCATACAACAGGCACCATGCGGACTTCTCTCCGGGAGAGTAATGCTTCTAACAGTCTGTGCTATGATTCTTTCCCGGGATTCCAGTAATAGATTCCAATGGACATGAGAAAGATTACTGTAACCTTTGGACCTTTCTACTGAATGATGGAACACGGAAATTGCGTCGGAATTGAATACAACAGTCACCATGCCGACTTCTTTCCGGGAGAGTAATACTCTATCTGTCTGTGTTTTGACTCTTTCCTGGGATTCCAGTAATAGATTCCGATGGACATGGGAAAGTTTACTGTAACCTGTGGACCTTCAACTTGGCGATGAAACACAGAAATTGCGTCGGAATTGAATACAACAGGCACCATGCTGTCTTCTGTCCGGATGAGTAATGCTTCTAACTGTCTGTACTTTGATTCTTTCCTGGGATTCCAGTAATAGATTCCGATGGACATGGGAAGGTTTACTGTAACCTGTGGACCTTCAACTTGACGATGAAACACAGAAATTGCGTCGGAATTGAATACAACAGGCACCATGCCGACTTCTGTCCGGGAGAGTAATGCTTCTAATTGTCTGTGCTTTGATTCTTTCCTGCGACTCCAGTAATAGATTCCGATGGACATGGGAAGTTTTACTGTAACCTGTAGACCTTCAACTTGACGATGAAACACTGAAATTGCGTTAGGAATTGAATATAAGAGGCACCATGCCGACTTCTGTCCGGGAGAGTAATGCTTCTAACTGTCTGTGCTTTGATTCTTCCCTGGGATTCCTGTAATAGATTCCGAAGGACATGGGAAGATTTACTGTAACCTGTGGACCATTAACATGACGATGAAACACAGAAATTGCGTCGGAATTGAATACAACAGGCACCATTCCTACTTCTCTCCGGGAGAGTAATGCTTCTAACAGTCTGTCCTATGATTCTTTCCTTAGATTCCAGTAATAGATTCCGATGGACATGGGAAGGTTTACTGTAACCTGTGGACTTTCAACTTGACGATGAAACACAGAAATTGCATCGGAACGTTATACACCAGGCACCATGCCGATTTCTCTCCGGGAGGGTAATGCTTCTAATTGTCTGTGCTTTGATTCTTTCCTGAGATTCCAGTAATAGATTCCGATGGACACTTTTTCACTTTTTTTTTTTTCACTAGCTGCTTATATTTTATGACCCACCGTCTAATTTCTTATGGTGGGTCGTATATTGCCACTTAGCCGCTGTGACTGGGTCCGGGGTCCACAGTGACTTAAAGTAACACCACACCGGCTCCCGTCCCCACTGACACCGTTGCCCGTGTCCCGCCACGTGGAGGCGGGCTCTGTTTAGATCCATTTGGTATCTTTTTTTTTTTTGTGCAGCAGTAGAAAAACTTATAACTAATACAAAATCAAGTAAGATATTAATAAACAAACGAAATTAAATATTTAGAAAGAAGGAAGGAAGAGAACTGAATAGAGAAGTTATAGGTATAATATGGCCCGTCACCTGGTTGTGGGCGGCGGCCCGGGTCTTGGAATGACCCTCAAGACGCTGGCCGTTGCTCACCATGCCTTTAACATCTACTATCCTAAAAACTACCTTAACTAGTAGAGATTAGGGTACGTTAAAGCTAGAAACTAAGACTAAGACCTCCATGTCCAGCCTGCTAAACTATTTACGATATACAATGGAGAGGTAACTGATTTTGTGCTTGGCTCATAGTTGCTAATGAAAGGGTACTCGTAGTAAAAGTAGTAAGGTAATGACGCTAACTGTTTGTGTTGAGCCTGCAAGGCTCCTAGTAGAGTACATCAGGCGCAAGCACCTCGGCTCCCCGCCAACAACACGACCTGAACGGTGGTTTTCCCCGATCTACCATAGGTATCCGTCGGGTTGGGCTCAAAAGAGAGGAACCACAATTAAGATCCTTCCATCCAGGACGTGCGCCGCCTCTTACCAGGGGGGCGTAGGTCCCTTGAAGAGGTGCCCAACTTTAAGCTTCAGATGAGAGGTTCTTAGTATAGTGGAGGTTGAGGTATAGGCTGTGTAGGTTGGTTGTACAAACAGTTCACACTGAGCCAATGAGACTTACAATGATACGTGGTATGGCAGTTAGCACCTTCCGGCCCCGCCAGCAACACAGCCTGAGCGGTGGTTTTCCCCAATCTACCGTAGGTATCCGTGGGGTTGGGCTCAAAAGAGAGGGACCACAATTAAGATCCTTCCATACAGACTGTGCGCTGCCTCTTAACGGAAGGTGTAGATCCCTTGAAGAGGTACCTAGCTTTAAGCTCTTATTGGACATGGAGATGCTGTTAACTATTTATATATACGATGCAATCTGTTTTTAGGATTGTGTGTGACTTGTGCACCTCTTGTCGGTTGTTCCACTCTGTTCTTTGAATTTGACTTGGTTGACACTATGGATCATCCACGCTGGACGCTTCAATATCTGTGTTGTTGCCCTGGTCCGTATCTGTTTCTTCTTCATCACTCGTGGTGCTAATCATATCTGTATCCCCCTGGGCATCGTGACGTCTGTTTGGACCGACTTCCCTTCGGTAGGGTCTGTTGCGCAAGTATTCTATTTGTTGGATCTTCGAGATTTCGTCCGTTAGTTTGTTGAGTTCAGTCCACCTTTCCGGGTCGCGTATTATGGCATGTAGTTCGTTCTGTGTGTTCAGGCGATTTATGTGTACTGTGTGTCTTATGTTCGTGCGTTGTCCGCAGAAGAAGACAGTATGTTCAGGGTAACCTTCTTCCCCGCATGTGCATCTATTAGTGTGCTGCAGACTCACGCGATACAGGTGCGTGGGATAAGGCCATGTCCTGTGATGAAATGTACCATACCGCGGCTGGGATCAATATGTTTTAGTTTTAGTCTTTCCCGGATGTCAGAGAAGAAGTTGTAGACTCGGCGGCCCTTATCGCTGTTGGCCCACTCGCTCTGCCAGGTATCCACTTGCCATGCACTGAGTTGGCGTGTTGTCTCAATCGGTACACCAGTGATCTGCCGAACCTGGTCTATTCTCCCCATCCTAAACCAGTACATTGCTGCGCGGTACCTGATGGTGATATCTATGGGGAAAATTCCCATGACGACACATAGTGCGTCATTTGATGTTGTGTTGAATGCCCCTGTTAGTCGAAGTAGAACACTTCTTTGGCCTCGACGTACAATGGTTCTGTTGGTTGAGAGATTTAACCTGTGGGCCCACGTACTGGCAGCAAAGCATAGGACTGACTCGAAGAGAGCGCAATGGTATGTTCGTGTCACTGACAGGGGTAGTCTGAATTGTTCCGAATTTAGCCTAGCCAGTTTGTGTAGTATCTTTTCTGCTTTGTTTGTGCGTATTCGCATGTGTTCGTGGAAGTTCAATCGTTCATCAATGTATACTCCTAGATAGCGTGTGACTGCTAGTCTTTTTATGTTTGTGTCCCCGATTTTGACTATTGGGTTCCTGTGCAGGATACCCTTTAGCAATGTATAAGTTGTCTTCTTTCCTGCTATCTTTAATTTATTATCTGTGCACCATTGGGTTATTGTTCTAAGTGTTCCATTGGCTCTTTCTTCTAGCTGGGCACGGTTATTTGCCGAAACTACGACGAGTAGATCATCACCATAAGCGACAGCTCCATCTGTCAAGATGTGCTCCTCTAGTAACTGTAGGAGCAGTTCTATAACTATGTCCCAGAAGATGGGGCCGCAGATCGACCCTTGTGGACAGCCTTTTGTAATTCGTTTAATCACTTTCTGGTTGTCCATTTGCCAAACGACCGTTCTGTCTCTGCAGTAGTCCATGAAACTATTATACAGAGACTCCGGTACCTGCAGGTGTCTGAGCCTCTTGAACAAGGCCGGCCACCAGAGGTTGTCGAAGGCACCTGAGATGTCTATCATAATTGCAAGTGTGTATTTGGAGGGTGTGTCGTGTACTATTTGGAGTGCTCTGTTAATTGCGTCGTCTATAGATTTCCCTTCCCTGAAGCCGTATTGGTGTGGTGTCAGTCCCCGTAGTGTTCGGTGTGCTTGTAGTCTTTTGCAGAGTAGTTTTTCTTGTACTTTACCGAGTGTATTGATAAGGCAAATTGGTCTGTATGACTTGAGGTCTGATGGGTCTTTGTCTGGAGCCTTTTTGATGATAATCGCCTTCGAGGTGTTCCACACTGCAGGCACACGGCCCAGCCTTAATGCATCGTTTAACAACGTTGTGAGAAACGGGGTGATCTGCGGTGCAATTTGTTTCAGTACCTCAGAGTGGATACCACCCGGTCCAGGCGCCTTTTTGTTTTTGAGTTCTGAGATCGCTGTCGCCACTTCTTCCTGCGCAAATGGACAGGTGACGTTTGGTGTGGTGTATACTGTGTCTACTTCGCGTCTCAGTGCTGCATGTTGTGGTGTGTCTGTGTCTGCGATGTCGTCGGGCAGGAGTTTGCTCAGCAGGAACTCCGCTGTGCGTCTCCAGCCCTTAGTCATCTCACCATCCTCCTGTCGCAGCGTTCCCAGAACCAGTGGGCTCTTAATTTTCTCTGTCACGATTTTCTATGGTTCCCCCCAAATGTTGAGTTGTGTTTGTGCTGCTACATGGCTGTTCCAATGGTCTTTCCTTGTCTTATTCAGCTCAAGTTTATATTTATCCTTGGCAAGCCGGTAGTCGTGTAGTCGTAATTGTCTTTCTCTATCTGAAATTGCTCGTTGGTAAAGTTTACGTTTACGTTTTGAGTCTTGTTTGAGTCGTGTTAATTGTATAGTCCAGGGAATATTTTGGTGTTTTGTCATTCTTTGTGTGGGTATGCAGGTGTTCTGTGTGTGTGTAATGATATCTGTCAGCATGTGTGCTCTGTAATCAACACTGCCGCTGATGTCTTGCGGTATGTGCTCATGTATTTTTTGTCTGACCCTGTCCCAGTCTGTTTTGTCAAATAATACTCTTTTTGGTAGTGTTTCTGTGTTGACGTTTGGTGTGCCACTTAAGGTTAGTGTGATGATGTTGTGTTCGGTAGCAGTGATCTGGTCATGTACGGTCCAGTCTCGTACGTGGTTGATGGCGGCATTATTAACGAGGGTGATGTCTATGTTTGATGAAAGACCGTTGTGTCCGATGTGAGTCGGGTGATGTCCTTCCTTGTTGAGTACGTGGAGTCTGTTTTCTTGGATGATGTCATTTATTATTCTACCTCTGTCGTCAGTTCTGTCTGAATGCCACGGGGTTGATCTGGCATTTATGTCTGCACAGATGAGAAGTTTTTTGTTGCCAGCGTATTGCGCAACATCTCTGATGAGGTCTGCGTATGGTTTGATGCAATGACAGAATTGGACGTACAGCGACGCGATGATCCAAGTATCCCCCTTGTGTGTGACATCAACTGTAACTAAGTGCTCGGAACAGAGTTCTGTAATTTTGACTATATGTATTTCTTTGTTTAGGATTATGACAGATGCCATGCAGCCTGTCCCCTCCGCAATTGTCACCACACTTGGAAGAAAGTTGGGGATATGCCCTTGTCTAGTGTAGGGCTCCTGTATGCACAGAATGTCACTTTTTAGTTTACGTAGGACCCGTGGGAGCTCCGAATTTACAAGTACGATGGACATGGGAAGGTTTACTGTAACCTGTGGACCTACAACTTGACGATGAAACACAGAAATTGCATCGGAATTGAATACAAAAGGCAACATACCGACTTCTCTCCGGGAGAGTAATGCTTCTAACTGTCTGTGCTTTGATTCATTCCTGGAATTCCAGGAATATATTCCGATGGACATGGGAACATTTACTGGACCCGTGGACCTTCAACATGACGATGAAACACAGATATTGCGTCGGAATTGAATACAACAGGCACCATGCCGTCTTCTCACCAGGAGAGTATTGCTTCTAACAGTCTGTACTTTGATTCTTTCCTGGGATTCCGTAATAGATTCCGATGGACATGGGAAGGTTTACTGTAACCTGTGGACCTTCAACTTGACGATGAAACACAGAAATTGCATCGGAATTGATTACAACAGGCAACATGCCGATTTCTCTCCGGGAGAGTAATGCTTCTAAATGTCTGTGCTTCGATTCCTTCCTGGGATTCCAGTAATAGATTCAGATGGACATGGGAAGATTTACTGTAACCTGTGGACCTTCAACTTGACGATGAAACACAGAAATTGCGTCGGAATTGAATACAACAGGCACCATGCCGACTTCTGTCCGGGAGAGTAATGCTTCTAAATGTCTGTGCTTTGATTCTTTCCTGCGATTCCAGTAATAGATTCCGATGGACATGGGAAGCTTTACTGTAACCTGTGGACCTTCAACTTGACGATGAAACACTGAAAATGCGTTCGGAATTGAATATAAAAGACACCATGCCGACTTCTGTCCGGAAGAGTAATGCTTCAAACTGCCTGTGCTTTGATTCTTTCCCGGGATTCCAGTAATAGATTCCGATGGACATAGGAAGATTTACTGTAACCTGTGCACCTTCAATTTGACGAAGAAACACAGAAATTGCGCCGGAATTGAATACAACAGGCACCATGCCGGCTTCTGTCCGAAAGAGTAATGCTTCTAACTGTCTGTGCTTTGATTCATTCCTTGGATTCCAGTAATAGATTATGATGGAAATGGGGAGGTTTACTGTAACCTGTGGACCTTCACCTTGACGATGAACCACAGAAATTACGTCAGAATTGAATACAACTGGCTCCTTGCCGACATTTGTCCGGGAGGGTAAACTTTCTAACTGCCTGTGATTTGATTCTTTCCTGGAATTCCAGTAATAGATTCCGATGGGCATGGGAAGTATTACTGTAACCTGTGGACCTTCAACTTGACGATGAAACACAGAAATGGCGTCGGTAGTGAATACAACAGGCACCTTGCCGACTTCTGTCCGGGAGAGTAATTCTTCTAACTGTCTGTGCTTTGATTTTTTCCTGGGATTCCAGTAATAGTCTCCGATGGACATGGGAAGGTTTACTGTAACCTGTGGACCTTCAATTTGACGATGAAACACAGAAATTGCGTCGGAATTGAATACAACTGACACCATGCCAACTTCTCTCCGGGAGAGAAATGCTTCTAACTGTCTGTGCTTTGATTCTTTCCTGGGATTCCAGTAATAGATTCTACGAACATGGGAAGGCTTACTGTAACCTGTGGACCTTCAAAGTGACGATGAAACACAGAAATTGCGTCGGAATAGAATACAACGGGCACCATGCCGACTTCTATCCGGGAGAGTAATGCTTCTAAGTGTCTGTGCATTGATTCTCTCCTGGGATTCCAGTAATAGATTCCGAACGACATGGGAAGGATTACTGTAACCTGTGGACCTTCAGCTTGACGATGAAACACAGAAATTGCGTCGGAATTGAATCAAACAGGCACCATGCCGACTTCTGTCCGGGAGAGTAATACTCTATCTGTCTGTGCTTTGATTCTTTACTGCGATTCCAGTAATAGATTCCGATGGACATGGGAAGGTCTCCTGTAACCTGTGGACCTTCAACCTGACGATGAAAGACAGATATTGCGTCGTAATTGACTACAACAGGCACCATGTGAGCTTCTCTCCGGGAGAGTAATGCTTCTACCTGTCTCTGCTCTGACTCTTTGCTGGGATTCCAGTAATAGTTTCCGATGGACATGGGAAGATTAACTGTAACCTGTGGACCTTCTACTTGACGATGAAACACAGAAATTGCGTCGGAATTGAATATAACAGGCACCATGCCGACTTCTCTCTGGGAGAGTAATGCTTCTAACTGTCTGTTCTTTGATTTTTTCCTGGAATTGCAGTAATAGATTCCGACGGACATGGGAAGGTATTCTGTAACCTGTGGACTATCAAATTGTCGATGAAACATTGAAATTGCGTCGGAATTGAATACAACAGGCACCATGCTGACTTCTCTCTGGGAGAGTAATGCTTCTAACTGTCGGAGCTTTGATTCTACCCTGGGAATCCATTAATAGATTCCGATGGACATGGAAATGGTTACTGTAACCTGTGGACCTTCAAATCTACGATGAAACACAGAAATTGCGTCGGAATTGAATCCAACAGGTACTATGCCGACTTCTCAATGGGAGAGTAATACTCTATCTGTCTGTGCTTTGATTCTTTCCTGGGATTCCAGTAATAGATTCCGATGGACATGCTAAGGTTTACTGTAACCTGTGGACCTTCAACTTGACGATGAAACACAGAAATTGCGGCGGAATTGAATCCAACAGGCACCATGCCGACTTCTGTCCGGGAGAGTAATGCTTCTAAATGTCTGTGCTTTGATTCTTTCCTGGGATTCCAGTAACTGATTGCGATGGAAATGGGAAGATTTACTGTAACTTGTGGAACTTCAACTTGACGCTGAAACACAGAAATTGCGTCGGATTTGAATATGAGAGGCACCATGCCGACTTCTGTCCGGAGAATAATGCTTCTAATTGTCTGTGCTTTGATTCTATCCTGGGATTCCAGTAATAGATTCCGACGGACATGGGAATGTTTACTGTAACCGTGGACCTTCAACGTGACGATGAATCACAGAAATTGAGTCGGATTTGAATATAAGAGGCACCATGCCGACTTCTGTCCGGAGAATAATGCTTCTAATTGTCTGTGCTTTGATTCTTTCCTGGGATTCCAGTAATTGATTCCGATGGACATTGGAAGATTTACTGTAACCTGTGGACCTTTATCTTGACGATGAAACACAGAAATTGCGTCGGAATTGAATCCAACAGGCACCATGCCGACTTCTCTCCGGGAGAGTAATACTCTATCTGTCTGTGCTTTGATACTTACCTGGGATTCCAGGAATAGATTCCGATTGACATAGGAAAGCTTACTGTAACCTGTGGACCATCAACTTGACGATGAACCACAAAAATTGCGTCGGATTTGAATACAACAATAACCATGCCGACTTCTGTCAGGGACAGTAATGCTTCTAACTGTCTGTACATTGATTGTGTCCTGGGATTCCAGTAATAGATTCCGATGGACATGGGAAGGTCTACTGTGACCTGTGGACCTTCAACCTGATGATGAAAACAGAAATTGCGTCGCAATTGAATATAACAGGCACCATGCCCACTTCTGTCCGGGAGAGTAATGCTTCTAAATGTCTGTGCTTTGATTCTTTCCTGGGATTCCAGTAACTGATTGCGATGGAAATGGGAAGATTTACTGTAACTTGTGGAACTTCAACTTGACGATGAAACACAGAAATTGAGTCGGATTTGAATATAAGAGGCACCATGCCGACTTCTGTCCGGAGAATAATGCTTCTAATTGTCTGTGCTTTGATTCTTTCCTGGGATTCTAGTAATTGATTCCGATGGACATGGGAAGATTTACTGTAACCTGTGGACCTTCAACTTGACGATGGAACACAGATATTGTGTCGGAATTAAATGCAACAAGCACCATGCGGACTTCTCTCCGGGAGAGTAACGCTTCTAACTGTCTGCGCTCTGATTCTTTCCTGGGATTCCAGTAATAGTTTCCGATGGACATGGGAAGGTTTACTGTATCCTGTGGACCTTCAGCACGACGTTGAAACACAGAAATTGCGTCGGAATTGAATACAACAGGCACCATGCCCACTTCTGTCCGGGAGAGTAATGTTTCTAATTGTCTGTGCTTTGATTCTTTACTGCGATTCCAGTAACAGATTCCAATGGACATGGGAAGGTTTACCGTAACCTGTGGACTATCAACTTGACAATGAAACATAGAAATTGCGTCGGATTTGAATATAAGAGGCACCATGCCGACTTCTGTCTGGAGAGTAATGCTTCTAAATGTCTGTGCTTTGATTATTTCCTGGGATTCCAGTAATTGATTCCGATGGACATGGGAAGATTTACTGTAACCTGTGGACCTTCAACTTGACGATGAAACTAACAAATTGCGACGGAATTGAATACAACAGGCACCATGCCGACTTCTGTCCGGTAGAGTAATGCTTCTAACTGTCTGTGCTTTGATTCTTTCCTGGGATTCCAGTAATGGATTCCGATGGACATGGGAATGTTTACTGTATTCTGTGGTTTTCAACGTGACGATGAAACACAGAAATTGCGTCGTAATTGAATACAACAGGCACCATGCTGACTTCTCTCTGGGAGAGTAATGCTTCTAACTGTCGGCGCTTTGATTCTACCCTGGGATTCCATTAATAGATTCCGATGGACATGGGAAGGTTTACTGTAACCTGTGAACCTTCAACTTTACGATAAAACTAAGAAATTGCGTCGGAATTGAATACAACAGGCACCATGCCGACTTCTGTCCGGGAGAGTAATTCATCTAACTGTCTGTGCTTTGATTCTTTTCTGCGATTCCAGTAACATATTCCGCTGGACATGGGAAGTTTTCCTGTAACCTGTGGACCTTCAACCTGACGATGAAAGACAGATATTGCGTCGGAATTCACTACAACAGGCACCATGCGAGCTTCTCTCCGGGAGAGTAATGCTTCTGCCTTTCTGTGCTCTGACTCTTTCCTGGGATTCCAGTAATAGTTTCCGATGGACATGGGAAGGTTTACTGTATTCTGTGGACCTTCAACGTGACGATGAATCACAGAAATTGTGTCGGAAATGAATACAACAGGCACCATGCTGACTTCTCTCTGGGAGAGTAATGCTTCTAACTGTCGGAGCTTTAATTCTACCCTGGGAATCCATTAATAGATTCCGATGGACATGCGAAAGTTTACTGTAACCTGTGGACCTTCACATCTACGATGAAACACAGAAATTGCGTCGGAATTGAATCCAACAGGTACTATGCCGGCTTCTCAACGGGAGAATAATACTCTATCTGTCTGTGCTTTGATTCTTTCCTGGGATTCCAGTAATAGATTCCGATGGTCATGGGAAGGTTTACTGTATCCTGTGGACCTTCAACTTGACGATGAAACACAGAAATTGCGTCGGAATTGAATCCAACAGGCACCATGCCGACTTCTGTCCGGGAGAGTAATGCTTCTAATTGTCTGTGCTTTGATTCTTCACAGTGATTCCAGTAATAGATTCCGATGGACATGGGAAGGTTTACTGTTACCTGTGGACATTCAAGTTGTCGATGAGACACAAATATTGCGTCGGATTTGAATATAAGAGGCACCATGCTGACTTCTGTCCGGAGAGTAATGCTTCTAAATGTCTGAGCTTTGATTCTTTCCTGGGATTCCAGTAACTGATTGCGATGGACATGGGAAGATTTACTGTAACCTGTGGAACTTCAACTTGACGATGAAACACAGAAATTGCGTCGGAAATGAATACAACAGGCACCTGCCGAAATCTGTCCGGGAGGGTAAACCTTCTAACTGCCTGTGCTTTGTTTCTTTCCTGGAATTCCAGTAATAGCTTCCGATGGACATGGGAAGGATGACTGTAACCTGTGGACCTTCAACTTGACGATGAATCACCTAAATTGCGTCGGAATTAAATATAACAGGCACCTTGCCGACTTCTCTCCGGGAGAGTAATTCTTCCAACTGTCTGTACTTTGATTCTTTCCTGGGATTCCAGTAATAGATTCCGATGGACATGGGAAGGTTTACTGTAACATGTGGACCTTCAACTTCACGATGAAACACAGAAAATGCGTCGAAATTGATAACAACTTACACCATGTCAACTTCTCTCCCCTAGAGAAATGCTACTAACTGCGTGTGCTTTGATGCTTTCATGGCATTCCAGTAGTAGTTTCCGATGGACATGGGAAGGTTTGCTGTAACCTGTAGGGCTTCAAAGTGTAGATAAAACACAGAAATTGCGTCGGAATTGAATACAACAGGCACCATTCCAACTTCTATCCGGGAGAGTAATGCTTCTAACTGTCTGTGCTTTGATTCTTTCCTTCGATTCCAGTAATAGTTTCCGATGGACATGGGAAGGTTTACTGTAACCTGTGAACCTTCAAATTGACGATGAAACCCTGAAATTGCGACTGAATTGAATACAACAGGCACCATGCCGACTTCTGTATGGGAGAGTAATGCTTATGACTATCTGTGCTTTGATTCTTTCCTGGGATTCCAGTAATAGATTCCGATGGACATGGGAAGGATTACTGTAACCTGTGGACCTTCAACTTGGCGATGAAACAAAGAAATTGCGTCGGAATTGAAAACAACAGGCACCATGCCGACTTCTCTCCGGAAGAGTAATGCTTCTAACTGTGTGTACATTGATTCTGTCCTGGGATTCCAGTAATAGATTCCGATGGACATGTTAAGGTTTCGTGTAACCTGTGGACCTTCAACCTGACGATGAAAGACAGATATTGCGTCGGAATTGGATACAACAGGCACCATGCGAACATTTCTCCGGGAGAGTAATGCTTCTAACTGTCTGTGCTTTGATTCTTTCCTGGGATTCCAGTAATAGATTCCGATGGACATGGAAAGATTTACTGTAACCAGTGGACGTTCAGCTTGACGATGAAACACAGAAATTGCATCGGAATTGAATACAACAGGCACCATGCTGACTTCTCTCTGGGAGAGTAATGCTTCTAACTGTCGGCGCTATGATTCTACCCTGGGATTCCATTAATAGATTCCGATGGACATGGGAAGGTTTACTGTAACCTGTGGACCCTCAATTTGACGATGAAACTAAGAAATTGCGTCGGAATTGAATAAAACAGGCACCATGCCGACTCTTGTCCGGGAGAGTAATTCTTCTAACTGTCTGTGCTTTGATTCCTAACTGCGATTCCAGTAATAGATTCCGATGGACATGGGAAGGTTTCCTGTAACCTGTAAACCTTCCACCTGACGATGAAAGACAGATATTGCGTCGGAATTCACTACAACAGGCACCATGCGAGCTTCTCTCCGGGGGAGTAATGCTTCTACATTTCTGTGCTCTGACTCTTTCCTGGGATTCCAGTAATAGTTTCCGATGGACATGGGAAGATTAACTGTAACCTGTGGGACTTCAACTTGACGATGAAACACAGAAATTGGGTAGGAATTGAATACAACAGGCACCATGCCGACTTCTCTCCGGGAGAGTAATGCTTCTAACTGTCTGTGCTTTGATTCTTTCCTGGGATTCCAGTTATAGATTCCGATGGACATGGGATGGTTTATTGTATTCTGTGGACCTTCAACGTGACAATGAAACGCAGAAATTGCGTCGGAATTGAATACAAATGGAACCATGCCGACTTCTCTCCGGGAGAGTAATGCTTCTAACTGTCTGTGCTTTGATTTTTTCCTGGGATTCCAGTAATAGATTCCGATGGACATGGGAAGCTTTTCTGTAACCTGTGGACTTTCAAATTGACGATGAATCACAGAAATTGCGTCGGAATTGAATACAACAGGCACCATGCTGACTTCTCTCTGGGAGAGTAATGCTTCTAACTGTCGGAGCTTTGATTCTACCCTGGGAATCCATTAATAGATTCCGATGGACATGGGAAGGTTTACTGTAACCTGTGGACCTTCAACTTCACGATGAAACACAGAAATTGCGTCGGAACTCAATCCAACAGGCACCATGCAGACTTCTGTCCGGGAGAGTAATGCTTCTAATTGTCTGTGCTTTGATTCTTTACAGTGGTTCCAGTAATAGATTCCGATGGACATGGGAAGGTTTACTGTTACCTGTGGACCTTCAAGTTGTCGATGAGACACAGATATTTCGTCGGATTTAAATATAAGAGGCACCATGCTGACTTCTGTCCGTTGTGTAATGCTTCTAAATGTCTGTGCTTTCACTCTTTCCTGGGATTCCAGTAACTGATTGCGATGGACATGGGAAGATTTACTGTAACCTGTGGAACTTCAACTTGACGATGAAACACAGAAATTGCGTCGGAATTGAACACAAGGGGCACCATGCCGACATCTGTCCGGGAGAGTAATGCTTCTAATTGTCTGTGCTTTGATTTTTTCCTGGGATTCCAGTAATAGATTCCGATGGACATGGGAATGTTTACTGTAACCTGTGGCCCTTCAACGTGACGATGAATCACAGAAATTGCGTCGGAATTGAATACAAAAGGCACCATGCCGACATCTCTCCGGGAGAGCAATGCTTCTAACTGTCGCAGATTTAATTCTACCCTGGGATTTCATTACTAGATTCCGATGGACATGGGAAGGCTTTCTGTAACCTGTGGACCTTCAACTTGGCGATGTAACACAGGCATTGCGTTGGAATTGAATGCAACGGGCATCATGCCGACTTTTGTCCGCGAGAGTAATGCTTCTAACTGCCTGTGGTTTGATTCATTCCTGGGATTCCAGTAGTAGATTATAATGGACATGGGAAGGTTTACTGTAACCTGTGGATCTTCAACTTGACGATGAAACACAGAAATTGCGTCGGAATTGAATACAACAGGCACCATGCCGACTTCTCTCCGGGAGAGTAATGCTTCTAATTGTCTGTGTTTTGATTCATTCCTGGGATTCCAGTAATAGAATATGATGGACATGGGAAGGTTTACTGTAACCTGTCGACCTTCAAATTGACGATGAAACACAGAAATTGCGTCGGAATTCAATACAACTGGCACCTTGCCGAAATCTGTCAGGGCGGGTAAACCTTCTAACTGCCTGTGCTTTGATTCTTTCCTGGAATTCCAGTAATAGTTTCCGATGGACATGGGAAGGACGACTGTAACCTGTGGACCTTCAACTTGACGATGAATCACCTAAATTGCGTCGGAATTAAATATAACGGGCACCTTGCCGACTTCTCTCCGGGAGAGTAATTTTTCCAACTGTCTGTGCTTTGATTCTTTCCTGGGATTCCAGTAATAGATTCCGATGGACATGGGAAGGTTTACTGTAACATGTGGACCTTCAACTTCACGATGAAACACAGAAAATGCGTCGAAATTGATAACAACTGACACCATGTCAACTTCTCTCCCCTAGAGAAATGCTACTAACTGCGTGTGCTTTGATGCTTTCTTGGCATTCCAGTAGTAGTTTCCGATGGACATGGGAAGGTATGCTGTAACCTGTAGGGCTTCAAAGTGTAGATAAAACACAGAAACTGCGTCGGAATTGAATACAACAGGCACCATTCCAACTTCTATCCGGGAGAGTAATGCTTCTAACTGCCTGTGCTTTGATTCTTTCCTTCGATTCCAGTAATAGTTTCCGACGGACATGGGAAGGTTTACTGTAACCTGTGAACTTTCAAAGTGACGATGAAACCCTGAAATTGCGACTGAATTGAATACAACAGGCACCATGCCGACTTCTGTATGGGAGAGTAATGCTTCTGACTATCTGTGCTTTGATTCATTCCTGGGATTCCAGTAATAGATTCCGATGGACATGGGAAGGATTACTGTAACCTGTGGACCTTCAACTTGACGATGAAACAAAGAAATTGCGTCGGATTTGAAAACAACAGGCACCATGCCGACTTCTGTCCGGAAGAGAAATGCTTCTAACTGTGTGTACATTGATTCTGTCCTGGGATTCCAGTAATAGATTCCGATGGACATGTTAAGGTTTCGTGTAACCTGTGGACCTTCAACCTGACGATGAAAGACAGATATTGCGTCGGAATTGGATACAACAGGCACCATGCGGTCTTTTCTCCGGGAGAGTAATGCTTCTAACTGTCTGTGCTTTGATTCTTTCCTGGGATTCCAGTAATAGATTCCGATGGCCATGGGAAGGTTTACTGTATTCTGTGGTCCTTCAAAGTGACGATGAAACACAGAAATTGCGTCGGAATTGAATACAACGGGCACCATGCCGACTTCTATCCGGGAGAGTAATGCTTCTAACTGTCTGTGCTTTGATTCTTTCCTGTGATTCCAGTAATAGATTCCGATGGACATGGAAAGATTTACTGTAACCTGTGGACGTTCAGCTTGACGATGAAACACAGAAATTGCGTCGGATTTGAATCCAACAGGCACCATGCTGACTTCTCAACGGGAGAGTAATACTCTATCTGTCTGTGTTTTGATTCTTTCCTGGGATTCCAGTAATTGATTCCAATGGACATGGGAAGATTTACTGTAACCTGTGGACCTTCAACTTGACGACCAATCTCAGAAACTGCGTCGGAATTGAATCCAACAGGCACCATGCCGACTTCTGACCGGTAGAGTAATGCTTCTAACTGTCTGTGCTTTGATTCTTTCGTGGAATTCCAGTAATAGATTCCGATGGTCATGGGATGGCTTACTGTAACCTGTGGACCTTCAACTTGACGATGAAACACAAATATTGTGTCGGAATTGAATCCAATAGGCACCATGCCGAATTCTCAACGGGAGTGTAAGGCTTAAAACTGTCTGTGCTTTGACTCTTTCCTGGGATTCCAGTATTAGATTCCGATGGACATGGGATGGTTTACTGTACCCTGTGGACCTTCAACTTGACGGTGAAACACAGAAATTGCGTCGGAACCTAATACACCAGGCACCATGCCGACTTCTGTCCGGGAGAGTAATGCTTCTGACTATCTGTGCTTTGATTCTTTCCTGGGATTCCAGTAATAGATTCCGATGGACATGGGAAGGTTTACTGTAACCTGTGGACCTTCAACTTGACGATGAAACAAAGAAATTGCTTCGGAATTTAATATAACAGGCACCATGCCGACCTATGTCCGGGAGAGTAATGCGTCTAACTGTCTGTACTTTGATTCTGTCCTGGGATTCCAGTAATAGATTCCGATGGACATGGGAAGGTTTACTGTAACCTGTGGTATTTCAACTTGACGAAGACACACGGAAATTACTTCGGAATTGAATACAACAGGCACCATGCCGACTTTAGTCCGGGAGAGTAATGCTTCTAATTGTCTGTGATTTGATTCTTTCCTGGGATTCTAGTAATAGATTCCGATGGGCACGGGAAGGTTTCGTGTAACCTGTGGGCCTTCAACCTGACGATGAAACACAGAAATTGCGTCGGAATTGAATACAACCGGCACCTTGCCGACTTCTATCTGGGAGAGTAATTCTTCTAACTGTCTGTGCTTTGATCCTTTCCTGGTATTCCAATAATAGATTCCGATGGACATGGGAAGTTCTACTGTAGCCTGTGGACCTTCAACTTCACGATGAAACACAGAAACTTCGTCGAAATTGAATACAACTGACACCATGTCATTTTCTCTCTGCTAGAGAAATCCTTCTGACTGCCTGTGCTTTGATTCTTTCCTGGGATTCCAGTAATAGATTCCGATGGACATGGGGTGGTTTACTGTAACCTGTGGAGCTTCAAAGAGACGATGAAACACAGAAATTGCGTCGGAATTGAATACAACGGGCACCATTCCGACTTCTATCTCGGAGAGTAATGCCTCTAACTGTCTGTGCTTGGATTCTTTCCTGGGATTCCAGTAATAGATTCCGATGGACATGGGAAGGTTTACTGTAACCTGTGGACCTTCAACTTGACGATGCTACAGAGTAATTGCGTCGGAATTGAATCCAACAGGCACTATGCCGACTTCTATCCGGGAGAGTAATGCGTTTAACTGTCTGTGCTTTGATTCCTTCCTGGGATTCCAGTAATAGATTACGATGGAGATGGGAAGGTTTACTTTGACCTGTGGCCCTTCAAAGTGACGATGAAACACAGAAATTGCGTCGGAATTAAAAATACAACAGGCACCATGGCGACTTCTATCAGGGAGAGTAATGCTTCTACCTGTCTGTGCTTTGATTCTTTCCTCGGATTCCAGTGATAGATTCCGATGGACATGGGAACGTTTACTGTAACCTGTGGACCTTCGACTTGACGATGAAACACAGAAATTGCGTCCGAATTGAATACAACAAACACCATGACCACTTCTATTCGGGAGACTAATGCTTCTAATTGTCCGTGCTTTGATTGTTTCCTGGGATTTTAGTAATAGGTTCCGATGGACATGGGAAGGTTTATTGTAACCTGTGGACCTTCACTTGACGATGAGACACAGAAATTGCGTCGGAATTGAGTACAATAGGTACCATGCCGTCTTCTCTCGGGGAGAGTAATACTCTATCAGTCTGTGATTTGAGTCTTTCCTGGGATTCCAGTAATAGATTCCGATGGACATGGGCAGGTTTACTGTAACCTGTGGACCTTCAACTTGACGATAAAACAAGGAAATTGCGTCGGAATTGAATACAACGGGCACCATGCCGACTTCTCTCCGGGAGAGTAATGCTTCTAACTGTCTGTGCCTTGATTCTTTCCTGGGATTCTATTAATAGATTCCAATGTACATGGGAAGATTTTCTGTAACCTGTGGACCTTCAACTTGACGATGAAACACAGAAATTGCGTCTGAATTGAATACAACGGGCACAATGCTGACTTCCCCCCGGGACAGTACTGCTCCTAACTGTCTGTGCTTTGTTTCCTTCCTGGGATTCTATTAATAGATTCCGATGGACATGGGAAGGTTTACTATTACCTGTGGACCTTCAATTTGACAATGAAACACGGAAATTGCGCCGGAATTAAATCCAACAGTCATCATGCCGATATCTCTCCGGGAGAGTTGTGCTTCTAACTGTCTGTACTTTGATTCTGTCCTGGGATTCCAGTAATAGATTCCGATGGACATGGCAAGGTCTACTGTAACCTGTGCACCTTCAACTTGACGATGAAACACAGAAATTGCGTCCGAATGGAATACAACAGGCACCATGTCGCCTTCTGTCCGGGAGAGTAATGCTTCTAATTGTCTGTGCTTTGATTCTTTCCTGGGATTCCAGTAATAGATTCCGATGGACATGGAAAGGTTTACTGTAACCTGTGGACCATCAACTTGACGATGAAACACAGAAATTGCGTCGTAATTGAATACAACAGGCACCATGCCGACTTCTCTCCGGGAGAGGAATGCTTCTAATTGTCTGTGCTTTGATTCTTTCGTGGGATTCCAGTAATAGACTCCGATCGACATGGGAAGGCTTCCTGTAACCTGTGGACCATCAACTTGACGATGAAACACAGAAATTGCGTCGTAATTGAATACAACAGGCACCATGTCGCCTTCTGTCCGGGAGAGTAATGCTTCTAATTGTCTGTGCTTTGATTCTTTCCTGGGATTCCAGTAATAGATTCCGATGGACATGGAAAGGTTTACTGTAACCTGTGGACCATCAACTTGACGATGAAACACAGAAATTGCGTCGTAATTGAATACAACAGGCACCATGCCTACTTCTCTCCGGGAGAGAAATGCCTTTAACTGTCTGTGCTTTGATTCTTTCCTGGGATTCCAGAAACAGATACCGATGGACATAAGAAGGTTTACTGTAACCTGTGGACCTTCAACTTGACGATGAAACACAGAGATTGCGTCGGAATTTAATACAACAGGCACCATGCCGTCTTCCCTCCGGGAGAGTAATGCTTCTAACTGTCTGTCTTTCGATGCTGTCCTGGGATTCAAGTAATAGATTCCGATGGACATGGGAAGGTTTTCTGTAACCTGTGGACCCTCAACTTGATGATGAAACACAGAAATTGCGGCGGAATTTAATACAACAGGTACCATGACGACTTCTCTCGGAGAGAGTAATGCTTCTCACTGTCTGTGCTTTGATTCTTTCCTGGGATTCCAGTAATGGATTCCGATGGACAAGAGAAAGTTTACTGTAACCTGTGGACCCTCAACGTGACGATGAATCATAGAAATTGTGTCGGAATTGAATACTACAGGCACCATGCCGACTTCTGTTTGGGAGAGTAATGCGTCTAACTGTCTGTGATTTGATTCATTCCTGGGATGCCGGTAATAGATTCCGATGGACATGGGAAGGTTTACTGTAACCTGTGGACCTTCAACTTGACGATGAAACACAGAACGTGCGTCGGAATTGAATACAACAGGCGCCATGCCGACTCCTCGACGGGAGAGTAATGCTTCTAACTGTCAATGTTTTGATTGTTTCCTGGGAGTCCGGTAATACATGCCGATGGACATGGGATGGTTTACTGTAACCTGTGGACCTTCAACTTGACGATGAAACACAGAAATTGCGTCGGAATTGAATCCAAAATGCACCATGCCGACTTCTCTCCGGGAGGGTAATGCTTCCAACTGTCTGTACTATGATTCTTTCCAGGTATTCCAGTAATAGATTCCGACGGACATGGGTAAGTTTACTGTAACCTGTAGACCTTCAACTTGACAATGAATCATAGAAATTGTGTCGGAATTGAATACAACAGGCACCATGCCGACTTCTCTCCGGGAGTGTAATGCTTATAATTGTCAGTGCTTTGATTCTTTCCTGGGATTCCAGTCATAGATTGCGATTTATCTGGGGAGGTTTACTGAACCTGTGGACCTTCAACTTGACGATGAGACACAGAGATTGCGTCGGAATTGAATACAACAGGCACCATGTCGACTTCTCTCCGGGAGGGTAATGCTTGTAACTGTCTGAGCTTTGATTCTTTCCTGGGATTCCAGTAATGGATTCCGATGGACATGGGAAAGCTTACTGTAACCTGTGTACCTTCAACTTTACGATGTAACACAGAAATTGCGTCGGAATTGAATACAACAGGCACCATGCCGTCTTCCCTCCGGGAGAGTAATGCTTCTAACTGTCTGTCTTTCGATGCTGTCCTGGGATTCAAGTAATAGATTCCGATGGACATGGGAAGGTTTTCTGTAACCTGTGGACCCTCAACTTGATGATGAAACACAGAAATTGCGGCGGAATTTAATACAACAGGTACCATGACGACTTCTCTCGGAGAGAGTAATGCTTCTCACTGTCTGTGCTTTGATTCTTTCCTGGGATTCCAGTAATGGATTCCGATGGACAAGAGAAAGTTTACTGTAACCTGTGGACCCTCAACGTGACGATGAATCATAGAAATTGTGTCGGAATTGAATACAACAGGCACCATGCCGACTTCTCTCCGGTAGAGTAATGCTGCTAACTGTCTGTGTTTTGATTCTTTCCTGGGATTCCAGAAATAGATTCCGATGGACATGGGAAGGTTTAGTGTAACCTGTGGACCTTCAACTTGACGATGAAACACAGAGATTGCGTCGGAATTGAATACAACAGGCACCATGCCGACTTCTCTCCGGGAGGGTAATGCTTGTAACTGTCTGAGCTTTGATTCTTTCCTGGGATTCCAGTAATGGATTCCGATGGACATGGGAAAGCTTACTGTAACCTGTGGACCTTCAACTTAACGATGTAACACAGAAATTGCGTCGGAATTGAATACAACAGGCACCATGCCGACTTCTCTCCGGGAGGGGAATGCTTGTAACTGTCAGTGCTTTGATTCTTTCCTGGGATTCCAGTATTAGATTCCGATGGACATGGGATGGTTTACTGTAACCTGTGGACCTTCAATTTTACGATGAAACACTGTAATTGCGTCGGAATGGAATATAACAGACACCATGCCCACTTCTCTCCGGGAGAATAATGCTTGTAACTGTCAGTGCTTTGATTCTTTCCTGGGATTCCAGTAATAGATTTCGATGGTCATGGCAAGGTTTACTGTAACCTGTGGACCTTCAACTTGACGATGTAGCACAGAAATTGCGACGGACGTGATTACAACAGGCACCATGCCGACTTCTGTCCGTGAGAGTAATGGTTCTAACTGTCTCTGCTTTCATTGTTTCCTGGGATTCCAGTTATAGATTCCGATGGACATGGGAAGGTTTACTGTGACCTGTGGTCCTTCAATGTGACGATGAAACACAGAATTTGCGTCGGAATTGAATACAACGGGCACCATGCCGAATTCTCTCCGGGAGAGTAATGCTTCCAACTGTCTGTGCTTTGATTCCTTCCTGCGATTCCAGTAATTGATTCCGATGGACATGGGAAGGTTTACTGTAACCTGTCGACCTTCAACTTGACGATGAAACACAGAAATTGCGTCGTAATTGAATACAACTGGCACCATGCCGACTTCTCTCCGGGAGAACAATGCTTATAATTGTCAGTGCTTTGATTCTTTCCTGGGATTCCAGTAATAGACTCCGATGGACATGGGAAGGTTTACTGTAACCTGTGGACCTCCAACGTGACGATGATCCACAGAAATTGCGTCGGAAATGAATACAAAAGGCACCATGCCGACCTGTATCCGGGAGAGTAATGCTTCCAACTGTCTCTGCTGTCATTGTTTCCTGGGATTCCAGTAATAGACTCCGATGGACATGGGAAATTTCGCTGCAACCTGTGGTCCGTCAACTTGACGATGAAACACAGAAATTGCGTAGGAATTGAATACAACAGGCACCATGCCGACTTCTCTCCGGTAGAGTAATACTTCTAACTGTCTGTGCTTTGACTCTTTCCTGGGATTCCAGTAATAGACTCCGATGGACATGGGAAGGTTTCCTGTAACCTGTGGACCTTCAACCTGATGATGAAACACAGAAATTGTGTCAGAATTGAATACAACAGTCACCATGCCGACTTCTCTCCGGGAGAGTAACGCTTCTAACTGTCTGTGCTTTGATTCTTTCCTGGGATTCCAGTAATAGTTTCCGATGGACATGGGAAGGTTTACTGTATCCTATGGACTTTCAACCTGACGATGAAATACAGAAATTTCGTCGCAATTGAATACAACAGCCACCATGCCGACTTCTGTCCGGGAGAGTATTGCTTCAAACTGTCTGTGATTTGACTCTTTCCTGGGATTCCAGTAATAGATTCCGATCGGTATGGGAAGGTTCACTATAACCTGTGGACCTTCAACTTGACGATGAAACACAGAAATTACGTCGGATTTGAATACAACAGTCACCATGCCGACTTCTCTCTGGGAAAGTAATGCTTCCAACTGTCTGTGCTTTGATTCTTTCCTGGGATTCCAGTAATGGATTCCGATGGACATGGGAAGGTTTACTGTAACCTGTGGACCTTCAACTTGGCAATGAAACAAAGAATTTGCGTCGGAATTGAATACAACAGGCACCATGCCGACTTCTCTCCGGGAGAGTAATGCTTCTAATCGTCTGTGCTTTGATTCTTTCCTGGGATTCCAGTAATAGACTCCGATGGACATGGGAAGGTTTCCTGTAACCTGTGGACCTTCAACCTGACCATGAACACAGAAAATGCGTCGGAATTAAATACAACAGGCACCATACTGACATCTCTCCGGGAGAGTAAAGCTTCCAACTGTCTGTTCTTTGATTCTTTACTGGTATTCCAGTAACAGATTCCGATTGACATGGGAAGGTTTACTGTAACCTGTGGACCTTCAACTGGACCATGAAACACAGAAATTGCGTCGGAATTGAATACAAAAGGCACCATGCCGACTTGTCTCCGGGAGATTAATGCTTCTAACTGTCTGTGCTTTGATTCTTTCCTGGGATTCCAGTAATGGATTACGATGGACATGGGAAGATTTACTGTAACCTGTGGACCTTAAACTTGACGATGAAACACAGAAATTGCGTCGGATTTGAATACAACAGGCACCATGCCGACTTATGTCATGGAGAGTAATGCATCTAACTGTCTGTGCTTTGATTCTTTCCTAGGATACCAGTAATAGATTCCGATGGACATGGGAAGGTTTACTGTAACCTGTTGGACCTTCAACGTGGCGATGAAACACAGAAATTGCGTCGGAATCGAATACAACAGGCACCCTGCTGACTTCTCTCCGGGGGAGTAATGCTTCTAGCTGTCTGTGCTTTGATTCTTTCCTGCGATTATATTTAATAGATTCCGATGGACATGGGATGGTTTACTGTAACCTGTGGACCTTCAACTTTACGATGAAACACAGATATTGCGTCGGAATGGAATACAACAGACACCATGCCGACTTCTCTCCGGGAGAGTAATGCTTCAAACTGTCTGTGCTTTGATTCTTTCCTCGGATTCCAGTAATAGATTCCGATGGTCATGGGAAGGTTTACTGTAACCTGTGGACCTTCAACTTGACGATGTAGCACAGAAATTGCTACGGACTTGAATACAACAGGCACCATGCCGACTTCTTTCCGGGAGAGAAATGCTTCTAACTGTCTCTGCTTTCATTATTACCTGGGATTCCAGTTATAGATTCCGATGGACATGGGAAGGTTCACTGTAACCTGTGATCCTTCAACTTGTCGATGAAACACAGATATTGCGTCGGAATTGAATACAACACTCAACTTGACGACTTCTCTCGGGGAGAGTAATGCTTCAAACTGTCTGTGCTTTGATTCTTTCCTGGGATTCCAGTAATGGATTCCGATGTACATGGGAAAGTTTACTGTAACCTGTAGACCTTCAACTTGACGATGAATCATAGATATTGTGTCGGAATTGAATACAATAGGCACCATGCCGACTTCTGGTTGGGAGTGTAATGCGTCTAACTGGCTGTGATTTGATTCACTCCTGGGATGCCGGTAATAGATTCCGAAGGACATGGGAAGGTTTACTGTAACCTGTGGTCCTTCAACCTGATGATGAAACACAGAAATTGCGTCGGAATTGAATACAACAGGTACCATGCCGACTTCTCTAAGGTAGAGTAATGCTGCTAACTGTCTGTGCTTTGATTCTTTCCTGGGATTCCAGTAATAGATTCCGATGGACATGGAAAGGTTTACTGTAACCTGTGGACCTTCAACTTGACGATGAAACACAGAGATTGCGTCGGAATTGAATTCAACAGGCACCATGAAGACTTCTCTCCGGGAGCGTAATGCTTGTAACAGTCTGTGCTTTGAATCTTTCCTGGGATTCCAGTAATAGATTCCGATGGACATGGAAGGTTTACTGTAACCTATGGTCCTTCAACGTGACGATGAAACACTGAAATTGCCTCGGAATTGAATACAACAGGCACCATGCCGACTTCTGTCCGGGAGGGTAAACCTTGTAACTGTCTGTGCTTTGATTCTTTCCTGGGATTCCAGTAATAGATTCCGATGGACATGGGAAGGTTTATTGTAACCTGTGTACCTTCTACTTGACGATGAAACACAGAAATTGCGTTTGAAGTGAGTACAACAGGCACCTTGCCTGACTTCTGTAAGGGGGAGTAATGGTTCTAACTGTCTGTGCTTTGATTCTCTCGTGGGATTCCAGTAATAGATTCCGATGGAAATGGGATGGTTTACTGTAACCTGTTGACCTTCAACTTGACGATGAAACACAGAAATTGCGTCGGATTTGAATACAACAGTCACCATGCCGACTTTTCTCTGGGAGAGTAATGCTTCCAACTGTCTGTGCTTTGATTCTTTCCTGGGATTCCAGTAATGGCTTCCGATGGACATGGGAAGGTTTACTGTAACCTGTGGACCTTCAACTTGACGATGAAACACAGAATTTGCGTCGGAATCGAATACAACAGGGACCATGCCGACTTCTCTCCGGGAGAGTAATGCTTCTAATCGTCTGTGCTTTGATTCTTTCCTGGGATTCCAGTAATAGACTCCGATGGACATGGGAAAGTTTCCTGTAACCTGTGGACCTTCAACCTGACGATGAAACACAGAAATTGCGTCGGCATTGAATACAACAGGCACCATGCAGACTTTTCTCTGGGAGAGTAATGCTTCTAACTGTCTGTGCTTTGATTCTTTCCTGGTATCCCAGTAATAGATTCCGAAGGACATGGGAAGGTTTACGGTTACCTGTGGACCTTCAACGTGACGATGAAACACAGAAAATACGTCGGAATTGAATACAACAGGCACCTTACTGACATCTCTCCGGGAGAGGAAAGCTTCCAACTGTCTGTGCTTTGATTCTTTACTGGTATTCCAGTAATAGATTCCGATGGACATGAAAAGGTTTGCTGTAACCTGTGGACCTTCAACTTGACGATGAAACACAGAAATTGCGTCGGAATTGAATACAACAGGCACTGTGCCGACTTCTCTCCGGGAGAGTAATGCGTGTAACTGTTTGTGCTTTGATTCATTCCTGGGATTCCAGTAATAGATTCCGATGGACATGTGAATGTTTACTGTAACCTGTGGACCTTCAACTTGACGATGAAACACAGAAATTGAGTAGGATTTGAATACAACAGGCACAATGCCGACTTCTCTCCGGGATAGTAATGCTTCTAATTGTCAGTGCTTTGATTCTCTCCTGGGATTCCAGTAATGGACTCCGATGGACATGGGAAGGTTTACTGTAACCTGTGGACCTCCAACGTGACGATGAACCACAGAAATTGCGTCGGAATTGAATACAAAAGGCACCATGCCGACTTGTCTCCGGGGGAGTAATGCTTCTAACTGTCTCTGCTTTCATTGTTTCCTGGGATTCCAGTAATACATCCCGATGGACATGGGAAGGTTTTCTGTAACCTGTGGTCCGTCAACTTGACGATGAAACACAGAAATTGCGTCGGAATTGAATACAACAGGCACAATGCCGACTTCTCTCCGGTAGAGTAATGCTTCTATCTGTCTGTGCTTTGATTCTTTCCTGGGATCCCAGTAGTAGATTCCGATGGACATGGGAAGGTTTACTGTAACCTGTGGACCTTCAACTTGACGATGAAAGACAGAAATATCGTCGTAATTCAATACAACAGGCACCATGCCGACTCCTCTCCGGGAGGGTAATGCTTGTAACTGACTGTGCTTTGAATCTTTCCTGGGATTCCAGTAATAGATTCCGATGGACATGGGAAGGTTTACCGCAACCTGTGGACCTTCAACTTGACGATGAAACACTGAAATTGCCTCGGAATTGAATACAACTGGCACCATGCCGACTACTGTCCGGGAGGGTAAACCTTTTAACTGTCTGTGCTTTGATTCTTTCTTGGGATTCCTGTAATAGATTCCGATGGACATTGGAAGGTTTACTGAAACCTGTGAACCTTCTACTTTTCGATGAAACACAGATATTGCGTTTGAATTGAATACAACAGGCACCTTGACGACTTCTGTCCGGGGGAGTAATGCCTCTCACTGTCTGTGCTTTGATTCTTCCCTGGGATTCCAGTAATAGATTCCGATGGACATGGGATGGTTTACTGTAACCTGTGGACCTTCAACTTTACAATGAAACACAGAAATTGCGTCGGAATGGAATACAACTGACACCATGCCCTCTTTTCTCCTGGAGAGTAATGCTGCTAACTGTCTGTGCTTTGATTCTATCCTGGGCTTCCAGTAATAGATTCCTCTGGTCATGGGAAGGTTTACTGTAACCTGTGGACCTTCAACTTGACGATGTAGCACAAAAATTGCGACGGACTTGAATACAACAGGCACCATGCCGACTTCTCTCCGTGAGAGTAATGCTTCTAACTGTCTGTGCTTTGATTCTTGAATGGGATTCCAGTAATAGGTTCCGATGGACATGGGAAGCTTTACTGTAAACTGTGGACCTTCAACTTGACGATGTAGCACAGACATTGCGACGGACTTGAATACAACAGGCACCATGCCGACTACTCTCCGGGAGAGTAATGCTTCCAACTGTCTGCGCTTTGATTCTTTCTTGGGATTCCAGTAATTGCTTCCGATGGACATGGGAAGGTTTACTGTAACCTGTCGACCTGCACCTTGACGATGAA
The DNA here is from genome assembly GCF_023864345.2 of Schistocerca serialis cubense. Lineage (NCBI taxonomy): Eukaryota > Metazoa > Arthropoda > Insecta > Orthoptera > Acrididae > Schistocerca > Schistocerca serialis. The sequence continues at coordinate 824,990,681 of NC_064642.1, forward strand.
ACACAGAAATTACGTCGTAATTGAACACAACTGGCACCATGCCCACTTCTCTCCGGGAGAGTAATGCTTCTAATTGTCAGTGCTTTGATTCTTTCCTGGGATTCCAGTAATAGACTCCGACGGACATGGGGAGGTTTAATGAAACCTGTGGACCTCCAACGTGACGATGAACCACAGAAATTGGAATTGAATACAACAGGCACCTTAACGACTTCTGTACGATGGAGTAATGCTTCTAACTGTCTGTGGTTTGATCCTTTCCTGGGATTCCAGTAATAGATTCCGATGGGTATGGGACGGTTTACTGTAACCTGTGGAGCTTCAACTTGACGATGAAACACAGGTCTTGCGTCGGAATTGAATACTACAGGCACCATGCCGACTTCTCTCCGGGTGAGTAATGCTTCTAACTGTCTATGCTTTGATTCTATCCTGGGGTTCCAGTAATAGATTCCGATGGACATGGGAAGGTTTACTGTAACCTTTGGACCTTCAACTTGACGATGAAACACAGGAATTGCGTCGGAATTGAATACAACAGGCACCATACCGACTTCTCTCAGGGAGGGTACTGCTTCTAACTGTCTGTGCTTTGATTCATTCCTGGGATTCCAGTAATAGATTCCGATGGACATGGGAAGGTTTACTGTAACCTGTGGCCTTTCAACCTGACGATGAAACACAGAAATTTCGTCGCAATTGAATACAACAGCCACCACGCCGATTTCTCTCCGGGAGAGTATTGCTTCAAACTGCCTGTGGTTTGATTCTTTCCTGGGATTCCAGTAATAGATTCCGATGGTTAAGGGAAGGTTTACTGTAACCTGTGGACCTTCAACTTGACGATGAAACACAGAAATTGCGTCGGATTTGAATACAACAGTCACCAAGCGACTTCTCTCTGGGAGAGTAATGCTTCCTACTGTCTGTGCTCTGATTCTTTCCTGGGATTCCAGTAATGGATTCCGATGGACTTGGGAAGGTTTACTGTAACCTGAACCTTCAACTTAACGATGGAACGCAGAAATTGCGCCGGAATCGGATACCACACGCACTATGCCGACTTCTCTCTGGCAGAGTAATGCTTCTAACTGTCTCTGCATTGATTCATCCCTGGGATTCCAGTAACAGATTCCGATGGACATGGGAAGGTTTACTGTAACCTGTGGACCTTCAACTTGACGATGAAACACTGAAATCGCCTCGGAATTGAATACAACAGGCACCATGCCGACTTCTGACCGGGAGGGTAAACCTTCTAACTGTCTGTGCTTTGATTCCTTCCTGGGATTCCAGTAATAGATTCCGATGGACGTGGGAAGGTTTACTGTAACCTGTGTGCCCTTAAACTTGACGATGAATCACGGAAATTGCGTCGGAATTGAATACAACAGGCACCTTGCCGACTTCTGTCCGGGGGAGTAATGCTTCTAACTGTCTATGCTTTGATTCTTTCCTGGGATTCCAGTAAAAGGTTCCGATGGTCATGGGAAGGTTTACTGTAACCTGTGGACTTTCAACTTGACGATGAAACACAGAAATTGCGTCGCAATTGATACAACAGCCATCATGCCGACTTCTGTCCGGGAGAGTATGGCCTCAAACTGTCTGTGCTTCGATTCTTTCCTGGGATTCCAGTAATAGATTCCGATGGGCATGGGAAGGGTTACTGTAACCTTTGGACCTTCTGCTTGACGATGAATAACAGAAATTGTGTCGGAATTGAATACAACAGGCACCATGCCGACTTCTCTCCGTGAGAGTAATGCTTCTAACTGTCTGTGCTTTGATTCTTTCCTGGTATCCCAGTAATAGATTCCGATGGACATAGGAAGAATGACGGTTACCTGTGGACCTTCAACTTGACGATGAAACACAGAAATTGCGTCGGGATTGAATAGAACAGGCACCATGCCGACTTCTGTCCGGGAGGATAAACCTTCTAACTGTCTGAGCTTTGATCCTTTCATGGTATTCCAGTAATAGATTCCGATGGACATGGGAAGGTTTCCTGTAACCTATGGACATTTAACCTGACGATGAAACACAGAAATTGTGTCGGAATTGAATACAACAGGCACTATGCCGACTTCTCTACGGGAGGGTAATGCTTGTAACTGTCTGTGCTTTGATTCTTTCCTGGGATTCCAGTAAGAGATTCCGATGGACATGGGAAGGGTTACTGTAACCTGTGGACCAACTACTTGACGAAGAATAACAGAAATTGTGTCGGATTTGAATACAACAGGCACCATGCCGACTTCTGTCCGGGAGAGCTATGCGTCTAACTGTCTGTCTTTTGCATCTTTCCTGGGATGCAGGTAATAGATTCCGATTGAAATGGCAAGGTTTACTGTAACCTGTGGACCTTCAACTTGACGATGAAAAATAGAACTTGCGTCGGAATTGAATAGAACAGGCACCATGAAGACTTCTGTCCGGGAGGATAAACCTTCTAACTGTCTGAACTTTGATCCTTTCATGGTATTCCAGTAATAGATTCCGATGGACATGGGAAGGTTTCCTGTAACCTGTGGACATTTAACCTGAAGATGAAACACAGAAATTGCGTCGGAATTGAATACAACAGGCACTATGCCGACTTCTCTCCGGGAGAGTAGTGCTTCTAACTGTCTGTGCTTTCATTCTTTCCTGGGATTCGAGTAATAGATTCCGATGGACATGGGAAGGTTTACTGTAACCTGTGGACCTTCTACTTGACGATGAATAACAGAAATTGTGTCGGAATTGAATACAACAGGCACCATGCCGACTTCTCTCCGTGAGAGTATTGCTTCTAACTGTCTATGCTTTGATTCATTCCTGGGATTCCAGTAATAGATTCCGATGGACATGGAAACGTTTACTGTAACCTGTGGACTTTCAACCTGACGATGAAACACAGAAATTTCGTCGCAAATGAATACAACAGCCACCACGCCGATTTCTGTAAGGGAGAGTATTGCTTCAAACTGTCTGTGTTTGATTCTTTCCTGGGATTCCAGTAATAGATTCCGATGGGTAAGGGAAGGTTTACTGTAACCTGTGGACCTTCAACTTGACGATGAAACACTGAAATCGCCTCGGAATTGAATACAACAGGCACCATGCCGACTTCTGACCGGGAGGGTAAACCTTCTAACTGTCTGTGCTTTGATTCCTTCCTGGGATTCCAGTAATAGATTCCGATGGACGTGGGAAGGTTTACTGTAACCTGTGTGCCCTTAAACTTGACGATGAATCACGGAAATTGCGTCGGAATTGAATACAACAGGCACCTTGCCGACTTCTGTCCGGGGGAGTAATGCTTCTAACTGTCTATGCTTTGATTCTTTCCTGGGATTCCAGTAATAGATTCCGATGGGCATGGGAAGGGTTACTGTAACCTTTGGACCTTCTGCTTGACGATGAATAACAGAAATTGTGTCGGAATTGAATACAACAGGCACCATGCCGACCTCTCTCCGTGAGAGTAATGCTTCTAACTGTCTGTGCTTTGATTCATTCCTGGGATTCCAGTAATAGATTCCGATGGACATGGAAAGGTTTACTGTAACCTGTGGACTTTCAACCTGACGATGAAACACAGAAATTGCGTCGGATTTGAATACAACAGGCACCATGCCGACTTCTCTCAGGGAGGGTAATGCTTCCTACTGTCTGTGCTTTGATTCTTTCCTGGGATTCCAGTAATGGATTCCGATGGACTTGGGAAGGTTTACTGTAACCTGTACCTTCAACTTGACGATGAAACGCAGAAATTGCGTCGGAATTGAATACAACAGGCACCATGCCGACTTCTGTCCGGGAGAGCTATGCGTCTAACTGTCTGTCCTTTGCATCTTTCCTGGGATGCAGGTAATAGATTCCGATTGAAATGGCAAGGTTTACTGTAACCTGTGGACCTTCAACTTGACGATGAAAAATAGAACTTGCGTCGGAATTGAATAGAACAGGCACCATGAAAACTTCTGTCCGGGAGGATAAACCTTCTAACTGTCTGAAATTTGATCCTTTCATGGCATTCCATTAATAGATTCCGATGGACATGGGAAGGTTTCCTGTAACCTGTGGACATTTAACCTGACGATGAAACACAGAAATTGCGTCGGAATTGAATACAACAATCACTATGCCGACTTCTCTCCGGGAGAGTAGTGCTTCTAACTGTCTGTGCTTTCATTCTTTCCTGGGATTCGAGTAATAGATTCCGATGGACATGGGAAGGTGTATTGTAACCTGTGGACCTTCAACTTGACGATGAATCACAGAAATTGTGTCGGAAATGAATACAACAGGCACCATGCCGACTTCTCTCCGTGAGAGTAATACTTCTAACTGTCTCTGCTTTGATTCATTCCTGGGATTCCAGTAATAGATTCCGATGGACATGGAAACGTTTACTGTAACCTGTGGACTTTCAACCTGACGATGAAACACAGAAATTTCGTCGCAAATGAATACAACAGCCACCACGCCGATTTCTGTAAGGGAGAGTACTGCTTCAAACTGTCTGTGCTATGATTCTTTCCTGGGATTCCAGTAATAGAATCCGATGGACATGGGAAGGTTTTCTGTAGCCTGTGGACCTTCAACTTGACGAAGAAACAAAGAAGTTACGTCGGAATTGAATACAACAGGCATCATGCCGACTTCTCACCGGGAGAGTAATGCTTGAACTGTCTGTGCTTTGATTCTTTCCTGGTATCCCAGTAATAGATTCCGATGGACATAGGAAGAATGACGGTTACCTGTGGACCTTCAACTTGACGATGAAACACAGAAATTGCGTCGGAATTGAATAGAACAGGCACCATGCCGACTTCTGTCCGGGAGGATAAACCTTCTAACTGTCTGAGCTTTGATCCTTTCATGGTATTCCAGTAATAGATTCCGATGGACATGGGAAGGTTTCCTGTAACCTGTGGACCTTCAACTTGACGATTAATCACAGAAATTGTGTCGGAAATGAATTCAACAGGCATCATGCCGACTTCTGTCCGGGAGAGTAATGCGTCTATTTGTCTGTGCTATGCATCTTTCCTGGGATGCCGGTAATAGATTCCGATGGACATGGGAAGGTTTACTGTAACCTGTGTACCTTCCACTTGACGATGAAACACAGAACGTGGGTCGGAATTGAAAACTACAAGCACCATGCCGACTTCTGTCCGGAAGAGTAATGCTTCCAACTGGATGTGCTTTGATTCTTTCCTGGGATTCCAGTAATGGATTCCGATGGACATGGGAAGGTTTACTCTAACCTTTGGACCTTCAACTTGACGATGAAACACAGAAATTTCGTCGGAATTGAATACAACAGGCACCATGCCGACTTCTCTATGGGAGAGTAATGCTTCCTACTGTCTGTGCTTTGATTCTTTCCTGGGATTCCAGTAAGAGATTCCGATGGACATGGGAAGGGTTACTGTAACCTGTGGACCATCTACTTGACGATGAATAACAGAAATTGTGTCGGATTTGAATACAACAGGCACCACGCCGACTTCTGTCCGGGAGGATAAACCTTCTAACTGTCTGAGTTTTGATCCTTTCATGGTATTCCAGTAATAGATTCCGATGGACATGGGAAGGGTTCCTGTAACCTGTGGACCTTCAACCTGACGATGAAACACAGAAATTGCGTCGGAATTGAATACAACAGGCACTATGCCGACTTCTCTCCGGGAGAGTAGTGCTTCTAACTGTCTGTGCTTTGATTCATTCCTGGGATTCCAGTAATAGATTCCGATGGACATGGGAAGGTATACTGTAACATGTGGACCTTACAGTTGACGATGAAACACAGACATTGCGTCGCAATTTCATACAACAGCCACCATGCCGACTTCTGTCCGACAGAGTATTGCTTCTAACTGTCTGTGCTTTGATTCTTTCCTAGGATTCCAGTAATAGATTCCGATGGACATGGGAATGTTTTCTGTAACCTGTGGACTTTCAACCTGACGATGAAACACAGAAATTGCGTCGCAATTTCATACAACAGCCACCATGCCGAATTCTGTCCGGGAGAGTATTGCTGCAAACTGTCTGTGCTTAGTTTCTTTTTTGGGATTCCAGTAATAGACTCCGATGGACATGGGAAGGTTTCCTGTAACCTGTGGACCTTCAACCTAACGATGAAACAAAGAAATTGCGTCGGAATTGAATACAACAGGCACCACGCCGACTTCTCAGCGGGAAAGTAATGCTTCCAACTGTCTGTGCTTTAGTTCTTTACTAGGATTCCAGTAATAGATTCCGATGGACATGGGAAGGTTTACTGTAACCTGTGAACCTTCAACTTGATGATGAATTGTAGAAATTGCGTCGTAATTGAATAGAAAAGGCACCATGCCGACCTCTCTCTGGGAGAGAAATGCGACTAACTGTATGTGCTTTGATTCTTTCCTGGGATTCCAGTAATAGATTACGATGTACATGGGAAGGTTTACTGTAACCTGGAGACCTTCAACTTGACGATGTAGCACAGAAATTGCGACGGACTTGAATACAACAGGCACCATGCAGACTTCTCTCCGGGAGAGTAATGCTTCTAACTGTCTCTGTTTTCATTGTTTCCTGGGATTACAATAATAGAATCCGATGGACATGGGAAGGTTTTCTGTAACCTGTGCTCCTTCAACTTGACGATGAAACACAGAAATTACGTCGGATTTGAATACAACAGTCACCATGCCGACTTCTCTCTGGGAGAGTAATGCTTCCTACTGTCTGTGCTTTGATTCTTTCCTAGGATTCCAGTAATGGATCCGATGTAAACGGGAAGGTTTACTGTAACCTGTGGACCTTCAACGTGACGATGAAACACAGATATTGCGTCGGAATTGAATACAACAGGCACCATGCCGGCTTCTCTCCGGGACGGTAATGCTTGTAACTGTCTGTGCTTTGATTCTTTTCTGGGATCCAGTAAAAAATTCTGATGGACATGGGAAGGTTTACTGTAACCTGTGGACCTTCAACGTGACGATGAAACACAGATATTGTGTCGGAAATGAATACAACAGGCACCATGCCGACTTCTCTCCGTGAGAGTAATGCTTCTAACTGTCTGTGCTTTGATTCATTCCTCGGATTCCAGTAATAGATTCCGATGGACATGGAAAGGTTTACTGTAACCTGTGGACTTTCAACCTGACGATGAAACACAGAAATTTCGTCGCAATTGAATACAACAGCCACCACGCCGATTTCTGTAAGGGAGAGTATTGCTTCAAACTGTCTGTGTTTGATTCTTTCCTGGGATTCCAGTAATAGATTCCGATGGGTAAGGGAAGGTTTACTGTAACCTTTGGACATTTACCTTGACGATGAAACACAGAAATTGCGACGGATTTGAATACAACAGTCACCATCCGACTTCTCTCTGGGAGAGTAATGTTTCCTACTGTCTGTGCTTTGATTCTTTCCTGGGATTCCAGTAATGGATTCCAATGGACTTGGGAAGGTTTACTGTAACCTGTACCTTCAACTTGACGATGAAACGCAGAAATTGCGTCGGAATTGAATACAACAGGCACCATGCCGACTTCTCTCCGGGAGGGTAATGCATGTAACTGCCTGTGCTTTGATTCTCTCCTGGGATCCGAGTAATAGATTCCGATGGACATGGGAATGTTTAATGTAACCTGTGGACCTTCAACTTGACGATGAAAAATAGAACTTGCGTCGGAGTTGAATACAACAGGCACCATGAAGACTTCTCTCCGTGAGAGTAATGCTTCTAACTGTCTCTGCTTTGATTCATTCCTGGGATTCCAGTAATAGATTCCGATGGACATGGAAACGTTTACTGTAACCTGTGGACTTTCAACCTGACGATGATACACAGAAATTTCGTCGCAAATGAATACAATAGCCACCACGCCGATTTCTGTAAGGGAGAGTATTGCTTCAAACTGTCTGTGTTTGATTCTCTCCTGGGATTCCAGTAATAGATTCCGATGGGTAAGGGAAGGTTTACTGTAACCTGTGGACCTTCAACTTGACGATGAAACACTGAAATCGCCTCGGAATTGAATACAACAGGCACCATGCCGACTTCTGACCGGGAGGGTAAACCTTCTAACTGTCTGTGCTTTGATTCCTTCCTGGGATTCCAGTAATAGATTCCGATGGACGTGGGAAGGTTTACTGTAACCTGTGTGCCCTTAAACTTGACGATGAATCACGGAAATTGCGTCGGAATTGAATACAACAGGCACCTTGCCGACTTCTGTCCGGGGGAGTAATGCTTCTAACTGTCTATGCTTTGATTCTTTCCTGGGATTCCAGTAAAAGGTTCCGATGGTCATGGGAAGGTTTACTGTAACCTGTGGACTTTCAACTTGACGATGAAACACAGAAATTGCGTCGCAATTGATACAACAGCCATCATGCCGACTTCTGTCCGGGAGAGTATGGCCTCAAACTGTCTGTGCTTTGATTCTTTCCTGGGATTCCAGTAATAGATTCCGATGGGCATGGGAAGGGTTACTGTAACCTGTGGACCTTCAACTTGACGATTAATCACAGAAATTGTGTCGGAAATGAATTCAACAGGCATCATGCCGACTTCTGTCCGGGAGAGTAATGCGTCTATTTGTCTGTGCTATGCATCTTTCCTGGGATGCCGGTAATAGATTCCGATGGACATGGGAAGGTTTACTGTAACCTGTGTACCTTCCACTTGACGATGAAACACAGAACGTGGGTCGGAATTGAAAACTACAAGCACCATGCCGACTTCTGTCCGGGAGAGTAATGCTTCCAACTGGATGTGCTTTGATTCTTTCCTGGGATTCCAGTAATGGATTCCGATGGACATGGGAAGGTTTACTGTAACCTTTGGACCTTCAACTTGACGATGAATCACAGAAATTTCGCCGGAATTGAATACAACAGGCACCATGCCGTCTTCTCTCAGGGAGGGTAATGTTTCTAACTGTCTGTGCTATGATTCTTTCCTGGGATTCCAGTAATAGAATCCGATTGACATGGGAAGGTTTTCTGCAGCCTGTGGACCTTCAACTTGACGATGAAACAAAGAAATTACGACGGAATTGAATACAACAGGCACCATGCCGACTTCTCTATGGGAGGGTAATGCTTGTAACTGTCTGTGCTTTGATTCTTTCCTGGGATTCCAGTAAGAGATTCCGATGGACATGGGAAGGGTTACTGTAACCTGTGGACCATCTACTTGACGATGAATAACAGAAATTGTGTCGGATTTGAATACAACAGGCACCATGCCGACTTCTGTCCGGGAGAGTTATGCGTCTAACTGTCTGTACTTTGAATCTTTCCTGGGATGCAGGTAATAGATTTCGATTGAAATGGCAAGGTTTACTGTAACCTGTGGACCTTCAACTTGACGATGAAACGCAGAAATTGCGTCGGAATTGAATACAACAGGCACCATGCCGACTTCTCTCCGGGAGGGTAATGCATGTAACTGCCTGTGCTTTGAATCTCTCCTGGGATTCGAGTAATAGATTCCGATGGACATGGGAATGTTTAATGTAACCTGTGGATCTTCAACTTGCCGATGAATCACAGAAATTGTGTCGGAAATGAATTCAACAGGCATCATGCCGACTTCTGTCCGGGAGAGTAATGCGTCTATTTGTCTGTGCTATGCATCTTTCCTGGGATGCCGGTAATAGATTCCGATGGACATGGGAAGGTTTACTGTAACCTGTGTACCTTCAACGTGACGAAGAAACACAGAACTTGGGTCGGAATTGAAAACTACAGGCTCCATGCCGACTTCTCTCCGGGAGGGTAATACTTCTAACTGTCTGTGATATGATTCTTTCCTGGGATTCCAGTAGTAGAATCCGATGGACATGGGAAGGTTTTCTGTAGCCTGTGGACCTTCAACTTGACGATGAAACAAAGAAATTACGTCGCAATTGAATACAAAAGGCACCATGCCGATTTCTCTACGGGAGGGTAATGCTTGTAACTGTCTGTTCTTTGATTCTTTCCTGGGATTCCAGTAAGAGATTCCGATGGACATGGGAAGGGTTACTGTAACCTGTGGACCATCTACTTCACGATGAATAACAGAAATTGTGTCGGATTTGAATACAACAGGCACCATGCGACTTCTCTCTGGGAGAGTAATGCTTCCTACTGTCTGTGCTTTGATTCTTTCCTGGGATTCCAGTAATGGATTCCGATGGACTTGGGAAGGTTTACTGTAACCTGTACCTTCAACTTGACGATGAAACGCAGAAATTGCGTCGGAAGTGAATACAACAGGCACCATGCCGTCTTCTCTCAGGGAGGGTAATACTTCTAACTGTCTGTGATATGATTCTTGCCTGGGATTCCAGTAGTGGAATCCGATGGACATGGGAAGGTTTTCTGTAGCCTGTGGACCTTCAACTTGACGATGAAACAAAGAAATTACGTCGCAATTGAATACAAAAGGCACCATGCCGATTTCTCTACGGGAGGGTAATGCTTGTAACTGTCTGTTCTTTGATTCTTTCCTGGGATTCCAGTAAGAGATTCCGATGGACATGGGAAGGGTTACTGTAACCTGTGGACCATCTACTTCACGATGAATAACAGAAATTGTGTCGGATTTGAATACAACAGGCACCATGCGACTTCTCTCTGGGAGAGTAATGCTTCCTACTGTCTGTGCTTTGATTCTTTCCTGGGATTCCAGTAATGGATTCCGATGGACTTGGGAAGGTTTACTGTAACCTGTACCTTCAACGTGACGATGAAACGCAGAAATTGCGTCGGAATTGAATACAACAGGCACCATGCCGACTTCTCTCCGGGAGGGTAATGCTTCTAACTGTCTCTGCTTTCATTGTTTCCTGGGATTACAATAATAGAATCCGATGGACATGGGAAAGTTTTCTGTAACCTGTGGTCCTTCAACTTGACGATGAAACACAGAACTTGGGTCGGAATTGAAAACTACAGGCACCATGCTGACTTCTCTCCGGGAGAGTAATGATTCCAACTGACTGTGCTTTGATTCTTTCCTGCGATTCCAGTAATGGATTCCGATGGACATGGGAAGGTTTACTGCAACCTTTGGACCTTCAACTTGACGATGAAACATAGAACTTGTGTTGGAATTGAATACAACATTCATCATGCCGACTTCTCACCAGAAGAGTAATGCTTGTAACTGTCTGTGCTTTTATTCTTTCCTGGTATACCAGCAATAGATTCCGATGGACATAGGAAGAATGACGGGTACCTGTGGACCTTCAACTTGACGATGAAACACAGAAATTGCGTCGGAATTGAATAGAACAGGCACCATGCCGACCTCTGTCCGTGAGGATAAACCTTGTAACTGTCTGAGCTTTTATCCTTTCATGGTATTCCAGTAATAGATTCCGATGGACATGGGATGGTTTCCTGTAACCTGTGGACCTTCAACCTGACGATGAAACACAGAAATTGCGTCGGAATTGAATACAACAGGCACTATGCCGACTTCTCTCCGGGAGAGTAGTGCTTCTAACTGTCTGTGCTTTGATTCATTCCTGGGATTCCAGTAATAGATTCCGATGGACATGGGAAGGTTTACTGTAACATGTGGACCTTACAGTTGACGATGAAACACAGAAATTGCGTCGCAATTTCATACAACAGCCACCATGCCGACTTCTGTCCGACAGAGTATTGCTTCTAACTGTCTGTGCTTTGATTATTTCCTAGGATTCCAGTAATAGATTCCGATGGACATGGGAATGTTTTCTGTAACCTGTGGACTTTCAACCTGACGATGAAACACAGAAATTGCGTCGCAATTTCATACAACAGCCACCATGCCGACTTCTGTCCGGGAGAGTATTGCTGCAAACTGTCTGTGCTTAGTTTCTTTTTTGGGATTCCAGTAATATACTCCGATGGACATGGGAAGGTTTCCTGTAACCTGTGGACCTTCAACCTAACGATGAAACACAGAAATTGCGTCGGAATTGAATACAACAGGCACCACGCCGACTTCTCTCCGGGAAAATAATGCTTCTAACTGTCTGTGCTTTGTTTCTTTAGTGGGATTCCAGTAATAGATTCCGATGGACATGGGATGGTTTACTGTAACCTGTGAACCTTCAACTTCATGATGAATTGTAGAAATTGCGTCGGAATTGAATACAAAAGGCACCATGCCGACCTCTCTCCGGGAGAGTAATGCGACTAACTGTCTGCGCTTTGATTCTTTCCTGGGATTCCAGTAATAGATTAAGATGTACATGAGAAGGTTTACTGTAACCTGTGGACCTTCAACTTGACGATGTAGCACAGAAATTGCGACGGACTTGAATACAACAGGCACCATGCAGACTTCTCTCCGGGAGAGTAATGCTTCTAACTGTCTCTGCTTTCATTGTTTCCTGGGATTACAATAATAGAATCCGATGGACATGGGAAAGTTTTCTGTAACCTGTGGTCCTTCAACTGGACGATGAAACACAGAAATTGCGTCGGAATTGTATGCAAAAGGCACCATGCCGTCTTCTGTCCGGGAAAGTATTGCTTCTAACTGTCTGTGCTTTGATTCTTTCCTGGGATACCAGTCATAAATTACGATGGACGTGGGAAGGTTTACTGCAACCTGTGGACTTTCAACATGACGATGAAACACAGAAATTGCGTCGGAATTGAATACAACAACCACCATGCCGACTTCTGTCCGGGAGAGTATTGCTTCAAACTGTCTGTGCTTTGATTCTTTCCTGGGATTCCAGTAGTAGATTCCGATGGGTATGGGAAGGTTTACTGCAACCTGTGGACCTTCAACTTGACGATGAAACACAGAAATTACGTCGGATTTGAATACAACAGTCACCATGCCGACTTCTCTCTGGGAGAGTAATGCTTCCTACTGTCTGTGCTTTGATTCTTTCCTGGGATTCCAGTAATGGATCCGATGTACATGGGAAGGTTTACTGTATCCTGTGGACCTTCAACTTGACGATGAAACACCGAAATTGCATCGGAATTGAATTCAACAGGAAACATGCCGACTTCTCTCCGGGAGAGTAATGCTTCGAATTGTCTGTGCTTTGATTCTTTCCTTGGATTCCAGTAATGGTCTCCGATGGACATGGGAAGATTGCCTGAAACTTGTGGACTTTCAACCTGTCGATGAAAAACAGAAATTGCGTCGGAATTGAATACAACAGGCATTATGCCGACTTCTCTCCGGGATAGTAATGCTGCTAACTGTCTGTGCTTTGATTCATTCCTGGGATTCCAGTAATAGATTCCGATGGACATGGGAAGGTTTACTGTAACCTGTCGACCTTCAACTTGACGATGAAACACAGATATTGCGTCGGAATTGAATACAACAGGCACCATGCCGACTTCTCTCCGGGACGGTAATGCTTGTAACTGTCTGTGGTTTGATTCTTTTCTGGGATCCAGTAAAAAATTCCGATGGACATGGGAAGGTTTACTGTAACCTGTAGATCTTCAACTTGACGATGAATCACAGAAATTGTGTCGGAATTGAATTCAACAGGCAACATGCCGACTTCAGTCCGGGAGAGTAATGCGTCTAACTGTCTGTGTTTTGCATCTTTCCTGGGATGCCGGTAATAGATTCCGATGGACATGGGAAGGTTTACTGTAACCTGTGGACCTTCAACTTCATGATGAAACACAGTACTTGCGCCGGAATTGAATACTACAGGCACCATGCCGACTTCTCCCCGGGAGAGTAATGCTTCCAACTGTCTGTACTTTGATTCTTTCCTGGATTACAGTAATGGATTCCGATGGACATGGGAAGGTTTACTGTAACCTTTGGACCTTCAACTTGACGGTGAAACACAGAAATTGCATCGGAGTTGAATACAACAAGCACCATGCCGACTTCTCTCCGGGACAGTAATGCTTCTAACTGTCTGTGCTTTGATTCTTTCCTGGGATTCCAGTAATAGATTCCGATGGACACGGGAAGGTTTACTGTAACCTGTGTACCTTACACTTGACGATGAAACACAGAAATTACGTCGGAATAGAATACAACCGGCACCATGCCGACTTCCCTCCGGGAAGGTAATGCTTGTTACTGTCTGTGCTTTGATTCTTTCCTGGGATTCCAGTAATAGATTGCGATGGACATGGGAAGGGTTATTTCTACCTGTGGACCTTCTACTTGACGATGAATAACAGAAATTGTATCGGAATTGATTACAACAGGCACCATGCCGACTTCTGTCCGGGAGAGGTATGCGTCTAACTGTCTGTGTTTGCATCTTTCCTGGTATGCAGGTAATAAATTCCGATTGAGATGGGAAGGTTTACTGTAACCTGTGGACCTTTAATATGACGATGAGACATAGAACTTGCGTCGGAATTGAATACAATAGGCAACATGCCGACTTCTCTCCGGGAGAGTAATGCTTCTATATGTCTGTGCTTTGATTCTTTCCTGGTATCCCAGTAATAGATTCCGATGGTCATAGGTAGGTTGACAGTTACCTGTGGACCTTCTACTTGACGATGAAACACAGAAATTGCTTCGGAATTGAATACGACAGCCACCATGCCGACTTCTGTCCGGGAGAGTATTGCTTGTAACTGTCTGTGCTTTGAATCTTTCCTGGGATTCCAGTAATACATTCCGATGGACATGGGACGGGTTACTCTAACCTGTGGACCTTCTACTTGACGATGAAGAACAGAAATTGTGTCGGAAATGAATTCAACAGGCATCGTGCCGACTTCTGTCCGGGAGAGTTATGCGTCTAACTGTCTGTGCTTTGCATCTTTCCTGGGTTGCAGGTAATAGATTCCGATTGAAATGGCAAGGTTTACTGTAACCTGTGGACCTTCAACTTGACGATTAAACATAGAACTTGCGTCGGAATTGAATACAACAGGCATCATGCTGACTTCTCACCGGGAGAGTAGTGCTTCTAACTGTCTTCGCTTTGATTATTTCCTGGTATCCCAGTAATACATTCTGATGGACACAGGAAGAATGACGGTTACCTGTGGACCTTCCACCTGACGATGAAACACAGAAATTGCGTCGGAATTGAATACAACAGGCACCATGCCGACTTCTGTCCGGGAGGGTAAACCTTCTAACTGTCTGTGCTTTGATCCTTGCATGGGATTCCAGTAATAGATTCCGATGGACATGGGAAGGTATCCTGTAACCTGTGGACTTTCAACCTGACGAAGAAACACAGAAATTGCGTCGGAATTGAATACTACAGGCACCATGCCGACTTCTCCCCGGGAGAGTAATGCTTCCAACTGTCTGTACTTTGATTCTTTCCTGGATTACAGTAATGGATTCCGATGGACATGGTAAGGTTTACTGTAACCTTTGGACCTTCAACTTGACGGTGAAACACAGAAATTGCATCGGAGTTGAATACAACAAGCACCATGCCGACTTCTCTCCGGGAGAGTAATGCTGCTAACTGTCTGTGCTTTGATTCTCTCCTGGGATTCCAGTAATAGATTCCGATGGACATTGTAAGGATTACTGTAACCTGTGGACCTTCAACTTGACGATGAAACACATTAACTGCGTCGAAATTGAATACAACAGGCACTATGCCGACTTCTGTCCGGGAGAGTAGTGCTTCTAACTGTCTGTGCTTTGATTCATTCCTGGGATTCCAGTAATAGATTCCGATGGACATGGGAAGGTTTACTGTAACCTGGGGACCTTAAACTTGATTATGAAACACAGATATTGGGTCGCAATTGAAAGCAACAGGCACCATGCCGACTTCTGTCCGACAGAGTATTGCTTCTGACTGTCTGTGCTTTGATTCTTTCCTAGGATTCCAGTAATAGATTTTCATAGACTTGGGATGGTTTACTGTAACCTGTGGACCTTCAACGTGACGATGAAACACAGAAATTGCGTTGGAATTGAATACAACAGGCACCTTCTCGACTTCTGTCCGAGGGAGTAATGCTTCTAACTGTCTGTGCTTTGGTTCTTTCCTGGGAATCCAGTTATAGATTCCGATGGTCATGGGAAGGTTTACTGCAACCTGTGGACCCTCAACTTGACGATGAAACACAGAAATTGCGTCTAATTTGAATACAACAGTCACCATGCCGACTTCTCTCTGGGAGAGTAATGCTTCCTACTGTCTGTGCTTTGATTCTTTCCTGGGATTCCAGTAATGGATCCGATGGACATGGGAAGGTTTACTGTAACCTGTGAACCTTCAACTTGACCATGAAACACAGAAATTGCGTCGGAATTGAATACAACAGGGACCATGCCGACTTCTGTCCGAGAGAGTATTGCTTCAAACTGTTTGTGCTTTGATTCTTTCTTGGGATTCCAGTAGTAGATTCCGATGGGTATGGGAAGGTTCACTGCAACCTGTGGACCTTCTGCTTCACGATGAATCACAGAAATTGCGTCGGATTTGAATACAACAGTCACCATGCCGACTTCTCTCTGGGAGAGTAATGCTTCCCACTGTCTGTGCTTTGATTCTTTCCTGGGATTCCAGTAATAGATTCCGATGGACATGGGAAGGTTTACTGTAACCTGTGGACCTTAAACTTGACGATGAAACACAGAAATTGCGTCGGAATGAAATACAACAGGCACCGTGCCGACTTCCGTCGGGGAGAGTAATGCATCTAACTGTCTGTGCTTTGATTCCTTCCTAGGATTCCAGTAATAGATTCCGATAGAAATGGGAAGGTTTACTGTAACCTGTGGACCTTCAACGTGACGATGAAACCCAGAAATTGCGTCGCAATTTCATACAACAGCCACCATGCCGACTTCTATCCGAAGAGTATTGCTGCATACTGTCTGTGCTTTGCTTCTTTCCTGGGATTCCAGTAATAGATTCCGATGGACATGGGATGGTGTACTGTAACTTGTGGACCTTCAACTTTACGATGAAACACAGAAATTTCCTCGGAATGGAATACAACAGACACCATGGCGACTTCACTCCGGGAGAGTAATGCTTCTAACTGTCTGTGCTTTGTTTCTTTCCTGGGATTCCTGTAATAGATTCCGATGGTCATGGGAATGTTTACTGTCACCTGTGGACCTTCAACTTGACGATGTAGCACAGAAATTGCGACGGACTTGAATACAACAGGCACCATGCCGACTTCTCTCCGGGAGAGTAATGCTTCTAACTGTCTCTGCTTTCATTGTTTACTGGGATTACAGTAATAGATTCCGATGGACATGGGAAGGTTTTCTGTAACCTGTGGTCCTTCAACTTGACGATGACACACAGAAATTGCGTCGGAATTGAATACAAAAGGGCCGGCCGAAGTGGACGTACGGTTAAAGGCGCTGCAGCCTGGAACCGCGAGCCCGCTATGGTCGCAGGTTCGAATCCTGCCTCGGGCATGGATGTTTGTGATGTCATTAGGTTAGTTAGGTTTAACTAGTTCTAAGTTCTAGGGACTAATGACCTCAGCAGTTGAGTCCCATAGTGCTCAGAACCATTTGAACCATTTTTTGAATACAAAAGGCACCATGCCGACTTCTGTCCGGGAGAGTAATGCTTCTAACTGTCTGTGCTTTGATTCTTTCCTGGGATTCCAGTAATAGATTACGATGGACATGGGAAGGTTTACTGTAACTTGTAGACTTTCAACTTGACGAAGAAACACAGAAAATGCGTCGGAATTGAATACAACAGCCACCATGCTGACTTCTGTCCGGGAGAGTATTGCTTCAAACTGTCAGTGCTTTGATTCTTTCCTGGGATTCCAGTAGTAGATTCCGATGGGTATGGGAAGGTTTACTGCAACCTGTGGACCTTCAACTTGACAATAAAACACAGAAATTGCGTCGGATTTGAATACAACAGTCACCATGCCGACTTCTTTCTTGGAGAGTAATGCTTCCTACTGTCTGTGCTTTAAATCTTTCCTGGCATTCCAGTAATGGATCCGATGGACATGGTAAGGTTTACTGTAACCTGTGGACCTTCAACATGACGATGAAAAACAGAAATGGCGTCGGAATTGAATACAACAGCTCCCATGCCGACTTCTCTCCGGGAGGGTAATGCTTGTAACTGTCTGTGCTTTGATTCTTTTCTGGGATTCCAGTAATAAATTCCGATGGACATGGGAAGGTTTACTGTAACCTGTGGACCTTCAACTTGACGATGACTCACAGAAATTGTGTCGGAATTGATTCCAGAGGCATCATGCTGACTTCTGCCCGGGAGAGTAATGCGTCTAACTGTCTGTGTTTTGCATCTTTCCTGTGATGCCGGTAATAGTTTCCGATGGACATGGGAAGGTTTACTGTAACCTGTGGACCTTCAACTTCCCGATGAAACACAGAACTTGCGTCGGAATTGAATACTACAGTCACCATGCCGACTTCTCTCCCTGAGAGTAATGCTGCTAACTGTCTGTGCTTTGATTCCTTCCTGGGATTCCAGTAATAGATTCCGATGGACATGGGACGGTTTACTGTAACCTGTGGACCTTCAACTTGATGATGAAACACAGAAATTGCGTCGGAATTGAATACAACAGGAACCATGCCGACTTCTCTCCGGGAGAGTAATGCTTCTAACTGTCTGTGCTTTGATTCATTCCTGGGATTCCAGTAATAGTTTCCGACGGACATGGGAAGGTTTACTGTAACCTGTGGACCTTACAGTTGACGATGAAACACAGATATTGCGTCGGAATTGAATACAACAGGCACCATGCCGACTTCTGTCCGGGAGGGTAAAAATTCTTACTGTCTGTGCTTTGACCCTTTCCTGGGATTCCAGTAATAGATTCCGATGGACATGGGAAGGTTTACTGTAACCTGTGGACCTTCAAGTTGACCATGAAACACAGAAATTGAGTCGCAATTGTATACAACAGGCACCATGCCGACTTCTTATCGGGAGAGTATTGCTTCTAACTGTCTGTGCTTTGATTCTTTCCTAGGATTCCAGTAATAGATTCCGATGGACATGGGAAGTTTTTCAGTAACCTGTGGTCGTTCAACTTGACAATGAGACACAGATATTGCGTCGGAATTGAATACAACAGCCACCATGCCGACTTCTGTTCGGGGGAGTATTGTTCAAACTGTCTGTGCTTTGAATCTTTCCTGGGATTCCAGTAGTAGATTCCGATGGGTATGGGATGGTTTACTGGAACCTGTGGACCTTCAACTTGACGATGAAACACAGAAATTGTGGCGGATTTGAATACAGCAGTCACCATGCCGACTTCTCTCTGGGAGAGTAATGCTTTCTACTGTTTGGGCTTTGATTCTTTCCTGGGATTAAAGTAATGGATCCGATGGACATGGGCAGGTTTACTGTAACCTGTGGACCTTCAACATGACGATGAAAAACAGAAATTGCGTCGGAATTGCATACCACAGGCATTATGCTGACTTCTCTCCGGGAGAGTAATGCTGCTAACGGTCTGCGCTTTGATTCTTTCCTGGGATTCCAGTAATAGATTCCGGTGGACATGGGAAGGTTTACTGTTACCTGTGGAACTTCAACTTGACGATGAAACACAGAAATGGCGTCGGAATTGAATACAACAGCTCCCATGCCGACTTCTCTCCGGGAGGGTAATGCTTGTAACTGTCTGTGCTTTGATTCTTTTCTGGGATTCCAGTAATAACTTCCGATGGACATGGAAAGGTTAACGGTGACCTGTCGACCTTCAACTTGACGATGAATCACAGAAATTGTGTCGGAATTGAATTCAACAGGCATCATGCCGACTTCTGTGCGGGAGAGTAATGCGTCTAACTGTCTGTGATTTGCATCTTTCCTGGGATGGCGGTAATAGATTCCGATGGACATGGGAAGGTTTACTGTAACCTGTGGACCTTCAACTTGACGATGTAACACAGAACTTGCGTCGGAATTGAATACTAAAGGCACCATGCCGACTTCTCTCCGGGAGAGTAATGCTTCCAACTGTCTGTTCTTTGATTTTTTTCCTGGGATTCCAGTAATGGTTTCCGATGGACATGGGAGGGTTTACTGTAACCTTTGGACCTTCTACTTGACGATGAAACACAGAAATTGCGTCGGATTTGAATACAACGGGCACCATGCCGACTTCTCTCCGGGAGAGTTACGCTTCTAACTGTCTGTGCTTTGATTCTTTCCTGGGATTCCAGTATTAGAATCCGATGGACATGGGAAGGTTTACTGTAACCTGTGGACCTTCACCGTGATGATGAAACACAGAAATTGCGTCGGAATTGAATACAACAGGAACCATGCCGACTTCTCTCCGGGAGAGTAATGCTTCTAGCTGTCTGTGCTTTGATTCATTCCTGGGATTCCAGTAAAAGATTCCGATGGACATGGGAAGGTTTACTGTAGCCTATGGACCTTACACATGACGATGAAGCACAGAAATTGCGTAGGAATTGAATACAACAGGCACCATGCCGACTCCTGTCCGGGAGGATAAAAATTCTAACTGTCTGCGCTTTGACTCTTTCCTGGGATTCCAGTAATAGATCCCGATGAACATGGGAAGGTTTACTGTAACCTGTGGACCTTCAACTTGGCCGTGAAACACAAGAATTGCGTCGCAATTGAATACGACAGCCACAGCGCCGACTTCTGTCCGGGAGAGTATTGCTGCAAACTGTCTGTGCTTTGAATCTTTCCTGGGATTCCAGTAATAGATTTCGATGGTCATGGGAAGGTTTACTGTAGCCGGTGGACCTTCACCGTGATGATGAAACACAGAAATTGCGACGGACTTGAATACACCAGGCACCATGCCGACTTCTCTCAGGGAGAGTAATGCTTCTAACTGTCTCTGCTTTCATTGTTTCCTGGGATTACAGTAATAGATTCCGATGGACATGGGAAGGTTTCCTGTAACCTGTGGTCCTACAACTTGACGATGAAACACAGAAATTGCGCGGGAATTGAATACAAAAGGCACCATGCCGACGTCTGTCCGGGAGAGTAATGCTTCCAACTGTCTGTGCTTTGATTGTTTCCAGGGATTCCAGTAATAGATTACGATGGACATGGGCAGGTTTTTCTGTAACCTGTCGACTTTCAACTTGACGATGAAACACTTAAATTGCGTGGCAATTGAATACAACAGGCACCATGCCGACGTCTGTCCGGGAGATTAATGCATCTAACTGTCTGTGCTTTGATTCTATCCTAGGATTCCAGTAATAGATTCCGATGGACATGGGAAGGTTTACTGTAACCTGTGGACCCTCAACGTTTCGATGAAACACACAAAGTGCTTCGGAATTGAATACAACAGACACCCTGCTAACTTCTCTCCGGGAGAGTAATGCTTCTAGCTGCCTGTGCTTTGATTCTTTCCTGCGATTCCATTAATAGATCTCGATGGACATGGGAAGGGTTACTGTAACCTGTGGACCATCTACTTCACGATGAATAACAGAAATTGTGTCGGATTTGAATACAACAGGCACCATGCGACTTCTCTCTGGGAGAGTAATGCTTCCTACTGTCTGTGCTTTGATTCCTTCCTGGGATTCCAGTAATGGATTCCGATGGACTTGGGAAGGTTTACTGTAACCTGTACCTTCAACGTGACGATGAAACGCAGAAATTGCGTCGGAATTGAATACAACAGGCACCATGCCGACTTCTCTCCGGGAGGGTAATGCTTCTAACTGTCTCTGCTTTCATTGTTTCCTGGGATTACAATAATAGAATCCGATGGACATGGGAAAGTTTTCTGTAACCTGTGGTCCTTCAACTTGACGATGAAACACAGAACTTGGGTCGGAATTGAAAACTACAGGCACCATGCTGACTTCTCTCCGGGAGAGTAATGATTCCAACTGACTGTGCTTTGATTCTTTCCTGCGATTCCAGTAATGGATTCCGATGGACATGGGAAGGTTTACTGCAACCTTTGGACCTTCAACATGACGATGAAACATAGAACTTGTGTTGGAATTGAATACAACAGGCATCATGCCGACTTCTCACCAGAAGAGTAATGCTTGTAACTGTCTGTGCTTTTATTCTTTCCTGGTATACCAGCAATAGATTCCGATGGACATAGGAAGAATGACGGGTACCTGTGGACCTTCAACTTGACGATGAAACACAGAAATTGCGTCGGAATTGAATAGAACAGGCACCATGCCGACCTCTGTCCGTGAGGATAAACCTTGTAACTGTCTGAGCTTTTATCCTTTCATGGTATTCCAGTAATAGATTCCGATGGACATGGGATGGTTTCCTGCAACCTGTGGACCTTCAACCTGACGATGAAACACAGAAATTGCGTCGGAATTGAATACAACAGGCACTATGCCGACTTCTCTCCGGGAGAGTAGTGCTTCTAACTGTCTGTGCTTTGATTCATTCCTGGGATTCCAGTAATAGATTCCGATGGACATGGGAGGGTTTACTGTAACATGTGGACCTTACAGTTGACGATGAAACACAGAAATTGCGTCGCAATTTCATACAACAGCCACCATGCCGACTTCTGTCCGACAGAGTATTGCTTCTAACTGTCTGTGCTTTGATTATTTCCTAGGATTCCAGTAATAGATTCCGATGGACATGGGAATGTTTTCTGTAACCTGTGGACTTTCAACCTGACGATGAAACACAGAAATTGCGTCGCAATTTCATACAACAGCCACCATGCCGACTTCTGTCCGGGAGAGTATTGCTGCAAACTGTCTGTGCTTAGTTTCTTTTTTGGGATTCCAGTAATATACTCCGATGGACATGGGAAGGTTTCCTGTAACCTGTGGACCTTCAACCTAACGATGAAACACAGAAATTGCGTCGGAATTGAATACAACAGGCACCACGCCGACTTCTCTCCGGGAAAATAATGCTTCTAACTGTCTGTGCTTTGTTTCTTTAGTGGGATTCCAGTAATAGATTCCGATGGACATGGGATGGTTTACTGTAACCTGTGAACCTTCAACTTCATGATGAATTGTAGAAATTGCGTCGGAATTGAATACAAAAGGCACCATGCCGACCTCTCTCCGGGAGAGTAATGCGACTAACTGTCTGCGCTTTGATTCTTTCCTGGGATTCCAGTAATAGATTAAGATGTACATGAGAAGGTTTACTGTAACCTGTGGACCTTCAACTTGACGATGTAGCACAGAAATTGCGACGGACTTGAATACAACAGGCACCATGCAGACTTCTCTCCGGGAGAGTAATGCTTCTAACTGTCTCTGCTTTCATTGTTTCCTGGGATTACAATAATAGAATCCGATGGACATGGGAAAGTTTTCTGTAACCTGTGGTCCTTCAACTGGACGATGAAACACAGAAATTGCGTCGGAATTGTATGCAAAAGGCACCATGCCGTCTTCTGTCCGGGAAAGTATTGCTTCTAACTGTCTGTGCTTTGATTCTTTCCTGGGATACCAGTCATAAATTACGATGGACGTGGGAAGGTTTACTGCAACCTGTGGACTTTCAACATGACGATGAAACACAGAAATTGCGTCGGAATTGAATACAACAACCACCATGCCGACTTCTGTCCGGGAGAGTATTGCTTCAAACTGTCTGTGCTTTGATTCTTTCCTGGGATTCCAGTAGTAGATTCCGATGGGTATGGGAAGGTTTACTGCAACCTGTGGACCTTCAACTTGACGATGAAACACAGAAATTACGTCGGATTTGAATACAACAGTCACCATGCCGACTTCTCTCTGGGAGAGTAATGCTTCCTACTGTCTGTGCTTTGATTCTTTCCTGGGATTTCAGTAATGGATCCGATGTACATGGGAAGGTTTACTGTATCCTGTGGACCTTCAACTTGACGATGAAACACCGAAATTGCATCGGAATTGAATTCAACAGGAAACATGCCGACTTCTCTCCGGGAGAGTAATGCTTCGAATTGTCTGTGCTTTGATTCTTTCCTGGGATTCCAGTAATGGTCTCCGATGGACATGGGAAGATTGCCTGAAACTTGTGGACTTTCAACCTGTCGATGAAAAACAGAAATTGCGTCGGAATTGAATACAACAGGCATTATGCCGACTTCTCTCCGGGATAGTAATGCTGCTAACTGTCTGTGCTTTGATTCATTCCTGGGATTCCAGTAATAGATTCCGATGGACATGGGAAGGTTTACTGTAACCTGTCGACCTTCAACTTGACGATGAAACACAGATATTGCGTCGGAATTGAATACAACAGGCACCATGCCGACTTCTCTCCGGGACGGTAATGCTTGTAACTGTCTGTGGTTTGATTCTTTTCTGGGATCCAGTAAAAAATTCCGATGGACATGGGAAGGTTTACTGTAACCTGTAGATCTTCAACTTGACGATGAATCACAGAAATTGTGTCGGAATTGAATTCAACAGGCAACATGCCGACTTCAGTCCGGGAGAGTAATGCGTCTAACTGTCTGTGTTTTGCATCTTTCCTGGGATGCCGGTAATAGATTCCGATGGACATGGGAAGGTTTACTGTAACCTGTGGACCTTCAACTTGATGATGAAACACAGTACTTGCGCCGGAATTGAATACTACAGGCACCATGCCGACTTCTCCCCGGGAGAGTAATGCTTCCAACTATCTGTACTTTGATTCTTTCCTGGATTACAGTAATGGATTCCGATGGACATGGGAAGGTTTACTGTAACCTTTGGACCTTCAACTTGACGGTGAAACACAGAAATTGCATCGGAGTTGAATACAACAAGCACCATGCCGACTTCTCTCCGGGACAGTAATGCTTCTAACTGTCTGTGCTTTGATTCTTTCCTGGGATTCCAGTAATAGATTCCGATGGACACGGGAAGGTTTACTGTAACCTGTGTACCTTACACTTGACGATGAAACACAGAAATTACGTCGGAATAGAATACAACCGGCACCATGCCGACTTCCCTCCGGGAAGGTAATGCTTGTTACTGTCTGTGCTTTGATTCTTTCCTGGGATTCCAGTAATAGATTGCGATGGACATGGGAAGGGTTACTTCTACCTGTGGACCTTCTACTTGACGATGAATAACAGAAATTGTATCGGAATTGATTACAACAGGCACCATGCCGACTTCTGTCCGGGAGAGGTATGCGTCTAACTGTCTGTGTTTGCATCTTTCCTGGTATGCAGGTAATAAATTCCGATTGAGATGGGAAGGTTTACTGTAACCTGTGGACCTTTAATATGACGATGAGACATAGAACTTGCGTCGGAATTGAATACAATAGGCAACATGCCGACTTCTCTCCGGGAGAGTAATGCTTCTATATGTCTGTGCTTTGATTCTTTCCTGGTATCCCAGTAATAGATTCCGATGGTCATAGGAAGGTTGACAGTTACCTGTGGACCTTCTACTTGACGATGAAACACAGAAATTGCTTCGGAATTGAATACGACAGCCACCATGCCGACTTCTGTCCGGGAGAGTATTGCTTGTAACTGTCTGTGCTTTGAATCTTTCCTGGGATTCCAGTAATACATTCCGATGGACATGGGACGGGTTACTCTAACCTGTGGACCTTCTACTTGACGATGAAGAACAGAAATTGTGTCGGAAATGAATTCAACAGGCATCGTGCCGACTTCTGTCCGGGAGAGTTATGCGTCTAACTGTCTGTGCTTTGCATCTTTCCTGGGTTGCAGGTAATAGATTCCGATTGAAATGGCAAGGTTTACTGTAACCTGTGGACCTTCAACTTGACGATTAAACATAGAACTTGCGTCGGAATTGAATACAACAGGCATCATGCTGACTTCTCACCGGGAGAGTAGTGCTTCTAACTGTCTTTGCTTTGATTATTTCCTGGTATCCCAGTAATACATTCTGATGGACACAGGAAGAATGACGGTTACCTGTGGACCTTCCACCTGACGATGAAACACAGAAATTGCGTCGGAATTGAATACAACAGGCACCATGCCGACTTCTGTCCGGGAGGGTAAACCTTCTAACTGTCTGTGCTTTGATCCTTGCATGGGATTCCAGTAATAGATTCCGATGGACATGGGAAGGTATCCTGTAACCTGTGGACTTTCAACCTGACGAAGAAACACAGAAATTGCGTCGGAATTGAATACTACAGGCACCATGCCGACTTCTCCCCGGGAGAGTAATGCTTCCAACTGTCTGTACTTTGATTCTTTCCTGGATTACAGTAATGGATTCCGATGGACATGGTAAGGTTTACTGTAACCTTTGGACCTTCAACTTGACGGTGAAACACAGAAATTGCATCGGAGTTGAATACAACAAGCACCATGCCGACTTCTCTCCGGGAGAGTAATGCTGCTAACTGTCTGTGCTTTGATTCTCTCCTGGGATTCCAGTAATAGATTCCGATGGACATTGTAAGGATTACTGTAACCTGTGGACCTTCAACTTGACGATGAAACACATTAACTGCGTCGAAATTGAATACAACAGGCACTATGCCGACTTCTGTCCGGGAGAGTAGTGCTTCTAACTGTCTGTGCTTTGATTCATTCCTGGGATTCCAGTAATAGATTCCGATGGACATGGGAAGGTTTACTGTAACCTGGGGACCTTAAACTTGATTATGAAACACAGATATTGGGTCGCAATTGAAAGCAACAGGCACCATGCCGACTTCTGTCCGACAGAGTATTGCTTCTGACTGTCTGTGCTTTGATTCTTTCCTAGGATTCCAGTAATAGATTTTCATAGACTTGGGATGGTTTACTGTAACCTGTGGACCTTCAACGTGACGATGAAACACAGAAATTGCGTTGGAATTGAATACAACAGGCACCTTCTCGACTTCTGTCCGAGGGAGTAATGCTTCTAACTGTCTGTGCTTTGGTTCTTTCCTGGGAATCCAGTTATAGATTCCGATGGTCATGGGAAGGTTTACTGCAACCTGTGGACCCTCAACTTGACGATGAAACACAGAAATTGCGTCTAATTTGAATACAACAGTCACCATGCCGACTTCTCTCTGGGAGAGTAATGCTTCCTACTGTCTGTGCTTTGATTCTTTCCTGGGATTCCAGTAATGGATCCGATGGACATGGGAAGGTTTACTGTAACCTGTGAACCTTCAACTTGACCATGAAACACAGAAATTGCGTCGGAATTGAATACAACAGGGACCATGCCGACTTCTGTCCGAGAGAGTATTGCTTCAAACTGTTTGTGCTTTGATTCTTTCTTGGGATTCCAGTAGTAGATTCCGATGGGTATGGGAAGGTTCACTGCAACCTGTGGACCTTCTGCTTCACGATGAATCACAGAAATTGCGTCGGATTTGAATACAACAGTCACCATGCCGACTTCTCTCTGGGAGAGTAATGCTTCCCACTGTCTGTGCTTTGATTCTTTCCTGGGATTCCAGTAATAGATTCCGATGGACATGGGAAGGTTTACTGTAACCTGTGGACCTTAAACTTGACGATGAAACACAGAAATTGCGTCGGAATGAAATACAACAGGCACCGTGCCGACTTCCGTCGGGGAGAGTAATGCATCTAACTGTCTGTGCTTTGATTCCTTCCTAGGATTCCAGTAATAGATTCCGATAGAAATGGGAAGGTTTACTGTAACCTGTGGACCTTCAACGTGACGATGAAACCCAGAAATTGCGTCGCAATTTCATACAACAGCCACCATGCCGACTTCTATCCGAAGAGTATTGCTGCATACTGTCTGTGCTTTGCTTCTTTCCTGGGATTCCAGTAATAGATTCCGATGGACATGGGATGGTGTACTGTAACTTGTGGACCTTCAACTTTACGATGAAACACAGAAATTTCCTCGGAATGGAATACAACAGACACCATGGCGACTTCACTCCGGGAGAGTAATGCTTCTAACTGTCTGTGCTTTGTTTCTTTCCTGGGATTCCTGTAATAGATTCCGATGGTCATGGGAATGTTTACTGTCACCTGTGGACCTTCAACTTGACGATGTAGCACAGAAATTGCGACGGACTTGAATACAACAGGCACCATGCCGACTTCTCTCCGGGAGAGTAATGCTTCTAACTGTCTCTGCTTTCATTGTTTACTGGGATTACAGTAATAGATTCCGATGGACATGGGAAGGTTTTCTGTAACCTGTGGTCCTTCAACTTGACGATGACACACAGAAATTGCGTCGGAATTGAATACAAAAGGGCCGGCCGAAGTGGACGTACGGTTAAAGGCGCTGCAGCCTGGAACCGCGAGCCCGCTATGGTCGCAGGTTCGAATCCTGCCTCGGGCATGGATGTTTGTGATGTCATTAGGTTAGTTAGGTTTAACTAGTTCTAAGTTCTAGGGACTAATGACCTCAGCAGTTGAGTCCCATAGTGCTCAGAACCATTTGAACCATTTTTTGAATACAAAAGGCACCATGCCGACTTCTGTCCGGGAGAGTAATGCTTCTAACTGTCTGTGCTTTGATTCTTTCCTGGGATTCCAGTAATAGATTACGATGGACATGGGAAGGTTTACTGTAACTTGTAGACTTTCAACTTGACGAAGAAACACAGAAAATGCGTCGGAATTGAATACAACAGCCACCATGCTGACTTCTGTCCGGGAGAGTATTGCTTCAAACTGTCAGTGCTTTGATTCTTTCCTGGGATTCCAGTAGTAGATTCCGATGGGTATGGGAAGGTTTACTGCAACCTGTGGACCTTCAACTTGACAATAAAACACAGAAATTGCGTCGGATTTGAATACAACAGTCACCATGCCGACTTCTTTCTTGGAGAGTAATGCTTCCTACTGTCTGTGCTTTAAATCTTTCCTGGCATTCCAGTAATGGATCCGATGGACATGGTAAGGTTTACTGTAACCTGTGGACCTTCAACATGACGATGAAAAACAGAAATGGCGTCGGAATTGAATACAACAGCTCCCATGCCGACTTCTCTCCGGGAGGGTAATGCTTGTAACTGTCTGTGCTTTGATTCTTTTCTGGGATTCCAGTAATAAATTCCGATGGACATGGGAAGGTTTACTGTAACCTGTGGACCTTCAACTTGACGATGAATCACAGAAATTGTGTCGGAATTGATTCCAGAGGCATCATGCTGACTTCTGCCCGGGAGAGTAATGCGTCTAACTGTCTGTGTTTTGCATCTTTCCTGTGATGCCGGTAATAGTTTCCGATGGACATGGGAAGGTTTACTGTAACCTGTGGACCTTCAACTTCCCGATGAAACACAGAACTTGCGTCGGAATTGAATACTACAGTCACCATGCCGACTTCTCTCCCTGAGAGTAATGCTGCTAACTGTCTGTGCTTTGATTCCTTCCTGGGATTCCAGTAATAGATTCCGATGGACATGGGACGGTTTACTGTAACCTGTGGACCTTCAACTTGATGATGAAACACAGAAATTGCGTCGGAATTGAATACAACAGGAACCATGCCGACTTCTCTCCGGGAGAGTAATGCTTCTAACTGTCTGTGCTTTGATTCATTCCTGGGATTCCAGTAATAGTTTCCGACGGACATGGGAAGGTTTACTGTAACCTGTGGACCTTACAGTTGACGATGAAACACAGATATTGCGTCGGAATTGAATACAACAGGCACCATGCCGACTTCTGTCCGGGAGGGTAAAAATTCTTACTGTCTGTGCTTTGACCCTTTCCTGGGATTCCAGTAATAGATTCCGATGGACATGGGAAGGTTTACTGTAACCTGTGGACCTTCAAGTTGACCATGAAACACAGAAATTGAGTCGCAATTGTATACAACGTTCACCATGCCGACTTCTTATCGGGAGAGTATTGCTTCTAACTGTCTGTGCTTTGATTCTTTCCTAGGATTCCAGTAATAGATTCCGATGGACATGGGAAGTTTTTCAGTAACCTGTGGTCGTTCAACTTGACAATGAGACACAGATATTGCGTCGGAATTGAATACAACAGCCACCATGCCGACTTCTGTTCGGGGGAGTATTGTTCAAACTGTCTGTGCTTTGAATCTTTCCTGGGATTCCAGTAGTAGATTCCGATGGGTATGGGATGGTTTACTGGAACCTGTGGACCTTCAACTTGACGATGAAACACAGAAATTGTGGCGGATTTGAATACAGCAGTCACCATGCCGACTTCTCTCTGGGAGAGTAATGCTTTCTACTGTTTGGGCTTTGATTCTTTCCTGGGATTAAAGTAATGGATCCGATGGACATGGGCAGGTTTACTGTAACCTGTGGACCTTCAACATGACGATGAAAAACAGAAATTGCGTCGGAATTGCATACCACAGGCATTATGCTGACTTCTCTCCGGGAGAGTAATGCTGCTAACGGTCTGCGCTTTGATTCTTTCCTGGGATTCCAGTAATAGATTCCGGTGGACATGGGAAGGTTTACTGTTACCTGTGGAACTTCAACTTGACGATGAAACACAGAAATGGCGTCGGAATTGAATACAACAGCTCCCATGCCGACTTCTCTCCGGGAGGGTAATGCTTGTAACTGTCTGTGCTTTGATTCTTTTCTGGGATTCCAGTAATAACTTCCGATGGACATGGAAAGGTTAACGGTGACCTGTCGACCTTCAACTTGACGATGAATCACAGAAATTGTGTCGGAATTGAATTCAACAGGCATCATGCCGACTTCTGTGCGGGAGAGTAATGCGTCTAACTGTCTGTGATTTGCATCTTTCCTGGGATGGCGGTAATAGATTCCGATGGACATGGGAAGGTTTACTGTAACCTGTGGACCTTCAACTTGACGATGTAACACAGAACTTGCGTCGGAATTGAATACTAAAGGCACCATGCCGACTTCTCTCCGGGAGAGTAATGCTTCCAACTGTCTGTTCTTTGATTTTTTTCCTGGGATTCCAGTAATGGTTTCCGATGGACATGGGAGGGTTTACTGTAACCTTTGGACCTTCTACTTGACGATGAAACACAGAAATTGCGTCGGATTTGAATACAACGGGCACCATGCCGACTTCTCTCCGGGAGAGTTACGCTTCTAACTGTCTGTGCTTTGATTCTTTCCTGGGATTCCAGTATTAGAATCCGATGGACATGGGAAGGTTTACTGTAACCTGTGGACCTTCACCGTGATGATGAAACACAGAAATTGCGTCGGAATTGAATACAACAGGAACCATGCCGACTTCTCTCCGGGAGAGTAATGCTTCTAGCTGTCTGTGCTTTGATTCATTCCTGGGATTCCAGTAAAAGATTCCGATGGACATGGGAAGGTTTACTGTAGCCTATGGACCTTACACATGACGATGAAGCACAGAAATTGCGTAGGAATTGAATACAACAGGCACCATGCCGACTCCTGTCCGGGAGGATAAAAATTCTAACTGTCTGCGCTTTGACTCTTTCCTGGGATTCCAGTAATAGATCCCGATGAACATGGGAAGGTTTACTGTAACCTGTGGACCTTCAACTTGGCCGTGAAACACAAGAATTGCGTCGCAATTGAATACGACAGCCACAGCGCCGACTTCTGTCCGGGAGAGTATTGCTGCAAACTGTCTGTGCTTTGAATCTTTCCTGGGATTCCAGTAATAGATTTCGATGGTCATGGGAAGGTTTACTGTAGCCGGTGGACCTTCACCGTGATGATGAAACACAGAAATTGCGACGGACTTGAATACACCTGGCACCATGCCGACTTCTCTCAGGGAGAGTAATGCTTCTAACTGTCTCTGCTTTCATTCTTTCCTGGGATTACAGTAATAGATTCCGATGGACATGGGAAGGTTTCCTGTAACCTGTGGTCCTACAACTTGACGATGAAACACAGAAATTGCGCGGGAATTGAATACAAAAGGCACCATGCCGACGTCTGTCCGGGAGAGTAATGCTTCCAACTGTCTGTGCTTTGATTGTTTCCAGGGATTCCAGTAATAGATTACGATGGACATGGGCAGGTTTTTCTGTAACCTGTCGACTTTCAACTTGACGATGAAACACTTAAATTGCGTGGCAATTGAATACAACAGGCACCATGCCGACTTCTGTCCGGGAGATTAATGCATCTAACTGTCTGTGCTTTGATTCTATCCTAGGATTCCAGTAATAGATTCCGATGGACATGGGAAGGTTTACTGTAACCTGTGGACCCTCAACGTTTCGATGAAACACACAAAGTGCTTCGGAATTGAATACAACAGACACCCTGCTAACTTCTCTCCGGGAGAGTAATGCTTCTAGCTGCCTGTGCTTTGATTCTTTCCTGCGATTCCATTAATAGATCTCGATGGACATGGGAAGGTTTACTGTAACCTGTGGACTTTCTAATTGACGATGAAACACAGAAATTGCGTCGGAATTGAATACAACAGGCACCATGCCGATTTCTCTCCGGGAGAGTAATGCTTCTAACTGTCTGTACTTTGATTCATTCCTGGGATTCCAGTAATAGATTCCGATGGACAAAGGTGGGTTTACTGTAACCTGTGAACCTCTAACATGACGATGAAACACAGAAATTGCGTCGTAATACAACAGGCACCATGCTGACTTCTCTCCGGGTTAGTAATGCTTCTACCTGTCTCTGCTTTGATTCATTCCTGGGATTCCAGTAAAAGATTCCGTTGGACATGGGAAGGTTTACTGTAACGTGTGGACCTTCAACTTGACGGTGAAACACTGAAATTGCCTCAGAATTAAATACAACAGGCACCATGCCGACTTTTGTCCGGGAAGGTAAACCTTCTAACTATCTGTGCTTTGATTGTTTCCTGGGATTCCAGTAATAGATTCCGATGGACATGGGAAGGTTTACTGTAACCTGTGTATTTTCTACCTGACAGTGAAACACAGAAATTGCGTCGGAATTGAACACAACAGGCACCTTGCCGACTTCTGTCCAGGGGAGTGATGCTTCTAACTGTCTGTGCTTTGATTCTTTCCTGGGATTCCAGTAATAGATTCCGATGGACATGGGAAGGTTTACTGTAACCTGTGGACATTCAACGGTACGATGAAACACAGAAATTGCGTCGGAATTGAATACAACAGGCACCCTGTTGACTTCTCTCCGGGAGAGTAATGCTTCTAACTGTCTGTGCTTTGATTCTTTCCTGCGATTCCATTAATAGATTCTGATGGATATGGGAAGGTTTACTGTAATCTGTGGACCTTCAATTTGACGGTGAAACACAGATATTGCAGCGGAATTGAATACAACAGGCACCATGCCGACTTCTGTCCGGGAGAGTATTGCTTCAAACAGTCTGTGCTTTGATTCTTTCCTGGGATTCCAGTAGTAGATTCCGATGGGTATGGGATGGTTTACTGGAACCTGTGGATCATCAACTTGACGATGAAACACAGAAATTGCGTCGGATTTGAATACAACAGTCACCATGCCGACTTCTCTCTGGGAGAGTAATGCTTCCTACTGTCTGTGCTTTGATTCTTTCCTGGGATTCCAGTAATGGAACCGATGGACATGGGAAGGTTTACTGTAACCTGTGGGCCTTCAACATGACGCTGAAACACAGAAATTGCGTCGGAATTGAATACTACAGGCACTATGCCGACTTCTCTCCGGGAGAGTAATACTTTAATATGTCTGTGCTTTGATTCTATCCTGGTATCCCAGTAATAGATTCCGATGGACATAGAAGGGTTGACAGTTACCTGTGGACCTTGAACTTGACGATGAAACACAGAAATTGGGTCGAAATTGAATACAACAGGCACCATGCCGACTTCTGTCCGGGAGGGTGACCCTCTAACTGTCTGTCCTCTGATCCTTTCTTGGGATTCCAGTAATAGATTCCGATGGACATGGGAAGGTGTACTGTAACCTGTGGACCTTGAACGTGATGATGAAACACAGAAATTGCGTCGGAATTGAATACAAGAGGAACCATGCCGACTTCTGTCCGGGAGATTAATGCATCTAACTCTCTGTGCTTTGATACTTTCCTAGGATTCCGGTTATAGATTCCGGTGGACATGGGAAGGTTTACTGTAACCTGTGGACCTTCAACGTTTCGATGAAACACACAAAGTGCTTCGGAATTGAATACAACAGACACCCTGTTGACTTCTCTCCGGGAGAGTAATGCTTCCTACTGTCTGTGCTTTGATTCTTTCCTGCGGTTTCATTAATAGATTCCGATGGACATGGGAAGGTTTACTGAAACCTGTGGACCTTCTATTTGACGATGAAACACAGAAATTGCGTCGGAATTGAATACAACAGGCACCATGCCGATTTCTCTCCGGGAGTGTAATGCTTCTAACTGTCTGTACTTTGATTCATTCCTGGGCTTCCAGTAAAAGATTCCGATGGACATGGGAGGGTTTACTGTAACTTGTGGACCTTCAACTTGACGATGAAACACAGAAATTGCGTCGTAATCCAACAGGCACCATGCCGATTTCTCTCCGGGAGAGTAATGCTTCTAACTGTCTCTGCTTTCATTCTTTCCTGGGATTCCATTAATAGATTACGATGGACATGGGAAGGTTTACTGTAACCTGTGGACCTTAAACGTGACGATGACACACAGAAACAGCGTCGGAATTGAATACAACAGGCACCATGCCGACTTTTGTCCGGGAGAGTATTGCATTTAACTGTCTGTGCTATGATTCTTTCCTAGGATTCCAGTAATAGATTCCGATGGACTTGGGAAGGTTTACTGTAACCTGTGGACTTTCAACGTGACGATGAAACACAGAAATTGCGTCGGAATTGAATACAACAGGCACCCTGCTGACTTCTCTCCAGGAGAGTAATGCTTCCAACTGTCTGTGCTTTGATTTTTTTCCTGCGATTCCATTAATAGGTTCCGATGGACATGGGAAGGTTTACTGTAACTTGTGGACCTTCAATTTGACGATGAAACACAGAAACTGCGTTGGAATTGAATACAACAGGCACCATGCCGACTTCTCTCCGGGAGAGTAGTGCTTCTAACTGTCTGTGCTTTGATTCATTCCTGGGATTCCAGTAATAGATTCCGATGGACATGGGAGGGTTTACTGTAACCTGTGGACCTTCAACTTTACGATGAAACACAGAAATTGCGTCGGAATAGAACACAACAGACACCATGCCGACTTCTCTCCGGGAGAGTAATGCTTCTAACTGTCTGTGCTTTGTTTCTTTCCTGGGATTCCAGTAATAGATTCCGATGGACATGGGATGTTTACTGTAACCTGTGGTCCTTCAACTTTACGATGAAACACAGAAATTGCGTCGGAATGTAAGACAACAGACACCATGCCGGCTTCACTCCGGGAGAGTAATGCTTCTAACTGTCTGTGCTTTGATTCTTTCCTGGGATTCCAGTAATAGATTCCGATGGACATGGGAAGATTTACTGTAACCTGTGGTCTTTCAACTTGCCGATGAAACACAGAAATTGCGTGGGAATTGAATACAACAGGCACCATGCCGACTTCTGTCCGGGAGATTAATGCATCTAACTCTCTGTGCTTTGATACTTTCCTAGGATTCCGGTAATAGATTCCGGTGGACATGGGAAGGTTTACTGTAACCTGTGGACCTTCAACGTTTCGATGAAACACACAAAGTGCTTCGGAATTGAATACAACAGACACCCTGTTGACTTCTCTCCGGGAGAGTAATGCTTCCTACTGTCTGTGCTTTGATTCTTTCCTGCGGTTTCATTAATAGATTCCGATGGACATGGGAAGGTTTACTGAAACCTGTGGACCTTCTATTTGACGATGAAACACAGAAATTGCGTCGGAATTGAATACAACAGGCACCATGCCGATTTCTCTCCGGGAGTGTAATGCTTCTAACTGTCTGTACTTAGATTCATTCCTGGGCTTCCAGTAAAAGATTCCGATGGACATGGGAGGGTTTACGGTTACTTGTGGACCTTCAACTTGACGATGGAACACAGAAATTGCGTCGGAATTGAGTACAAAAGGCACCAAGCCGAATTCTGTCCGGGAGAGTAATGCATCTAACTGTCTGTGTTTGATTCTTTCCTAGGATTCCAGTAATAGATTCCGATGGACATGGGAAGGTTTACTGTAACCTGTGGACCTTCCACGTGACGATGAACCACAGAAATTGCGTCGGAATTGAATACAAAAGGCACCATGCCGACTGCTCTCCGGGAGAGTAATGCTTCTAACTGTCTGTGCTTTGATTCTTTCCCGGGATTACAGTAATAGACTCCGATGGACATTGGAAGGTTTTCTGTAACCTGTGGTCCTTCAACTTGACGATGAAACACAGAAGTTACGTCGGAATTGAATACAACAGGCACCCCGCTGACCTCTCTCCGGGAGAGTAATGCTTCTAACTGTCTGAGCTTTGATTCTACCCTGGGATTTCATTAATAGATTCCGTTGGACATGGGAAGGTTTACTGTAACCTGTGGGCCTTCAACTTGACGATGAAACACAGAACTTGCGTCGGAATTGAATACAGCAGGCACCATGCCGACTTCTCTCTGGGAGAGTAACGCTTCCAACTGTCTGTGCTTTGATTCTTTCCTGGTATCCCAGTAATAGATTCCGATGGACATGGGAAGGTTGACGGTTACCTTTGGACCTTCAACTTGACGATGAAACACAGAAATTGCGTCGGAATTAAATACAATAGGCACCATGCCGACTTCTCTCCGGGAGGGTAATGCTTCAACTGTCTGAGCTTTGGTTCTACCCTGGGATTCCATTAATAGATTCCGATGGACATTAGAAAGTTTATTGTAACCAGTGTACCTTCAACTTGACGATGAATCACAGGTATTGCGTCGGAATTGAATTCAACAGGCACCATGCCGACTTCTCTCCGGGAGAGTAATGATTCTAACTTTCTGTGATTTGATACATTCCTGGGATTCCAGTTATAGATTCCGATGGACATGGGAAGGTTTACTGTAAGCTGTGGACCTACACCTTGACGATGAAACACAGAAATTTGGTTCGGAATTGAATACAACAGGCACCATGCCCACTTCTCTCCGGGAGAGTCATCCTTCTAACTGTCTGTGCTTTGATTCTTACCTGGGATTCCAGTAATAGATTCCGATATACATGGGAGGGTATACTGTAATTTGTGGAGCTTCAACTTGATGAAGAAACACAGAAATTGCGTCGGAATTGAATACAACAAGCACTATGCCGACTTCTCTCCGGGAGAGTAATGCTTCTAACTGTCTCTGCTTTGATTCTTTCCTGGGATTCCAGTTATAGATTCCGATGGACATGGGAAAGTTTACTGTAATCTGTGTACCTTCTACTTGACAATGAAACCAAGAAATTGCGTCGGAATTGAATACATGCGGCCCCTTGCCGACTTCTGTCCGGGAGAGTAATGCTTCTAACTGTCTGTGCTTTGATTCTTTCCTGGAATAAAAGTAATAGATTCCGATGTACATGTGATGGTTTACTGTAACCTGTGGACCTTCAACTTTACGATGAAACACAGAAATTGCGTCGGAATTGAATACAACAGACACCATGCCGACTTCTCTCCGGGAGAGTAATGCTTCTATCTGTCTGTGCTTTGATTCTTATCTGGGATTCCAGTAATTGATTCCGATGGTCATGGGAATGTTTACTGTAACCTGTGGACCTTCAACTTGACGATGAAGCACAGAAATTGTGACGGAATTGAATTCAACAGGCACCATGCCGACTTCTCACCGGGAGAGTAATGCTTCTAACTGTCTGTGCTTTGATTCATTCCTGGGATTCCAGTTATAGATTCCGATGGACATGGGAAGGTTTACTGTAAGCTGTGGACTATCACCTTGACGATGAAACACAGAAATTTGGTTCGGAATTGAATACAACAGGCACCATGCCGACTTCTCTCCGGGAGAGTAATGCTTCTAACTATCTGTGCTTTGATTCCTTCCTGGGATTCCAGTAATAGATTCCGATGGACATGGGAAGATTTACTGTAACCTGTGGTCTTTCAACTTGACGATGAAACACAGAAATTGCGTGGGAATTGAATACAACAGGCACTATGCCGACTTCTGTCCGGGAGATTAATGCATCTAACTCTCTGTGCTTTGATACTTTCCTAGGATTCCGGTAATAGATTCCGGTGGACATGGGAAGGTTTACTGTAACCTGTGGACCTTCAACGTTTCGATGAAACACACAAAGTGCTTCGGAATTGAATACAACAGACACACTGTTGACTTCTCTCCGGGAGAGTAATGCTTCCTACTGTCTGTGCTTTGATTCTTTCCTGCGGTTTCGTTAATAGATTCCGATGGACATGGGAAGGTTTACTGAAACCTGTGGACCTTCTATTTGACGATGAAACACAGAAATTGCGTCGGAATTGAATACAACAGGCACCCTGCTGACTTCTCTCCAGGAGAGTAATGCTTCCAACTGTCTGTGCTTTGATTTTTTTCCTGCGATTCCATTAATAGATTCCGATGGACATGGGAAGGTTTACTGTAACCTGTGGACCTTCAATTTGACGATGAAACACAGAAACTGCGTTGGAATTGAATACAACAGGCACAATGCCGACTTCTCTCCGGGAGAGTAATGCTTCTAACTGTCTGTGCTTTGATTCATTCCTGGGATTCCAGTAATAGATTCCGATGGACATGGGAAGGTTTACTGTAACCTGTGGACCTTAAACGTGACGATGACACACAGAAATAGCGTCGGAATTGAATACAACAGGCACCATGCCGACTTCTGTCCGGGAGAGTATTGCATTTAACTGTCTGTGCTATGATTCTTTCCTACTATTCCAGTAGTAGATTCCGATGGACTTGGGAAGGTTTACTGTAACCTGTGGACTTTCAACGTGACGATGAAACACAGAAATTGCGTCGGAATTGAATACAACAGGCACCCTGCTGACTTCTCTCCAGGAGAGTAATGCTTCCAACTGTCTGTGCTTTGATTTTTTTCCTGCGATTCCATTAATAGATTCCGATGGACATGGGAAGGTTTACTGTAACCTGTGGACCTTCAATTTGACGATGAAACACAGAAACTGCGTTGGAATTGAATACAACAGGCATCATGCCGACTTCTCTCCGGGAGGGTAAACCTTCTAACTGCCTGTGCATTGATTCTTTCCTGGTAACCCAGTAATAGATTCCGATGGACATGGGAAGGTTTACGGTTACTTGTGGACCTTCAACTTGACGATGGAACACAGAAATAGCGTCGGAATTGAGTACAAAAGGCACCAAGCCGACTTCTGTCCGGGAGAGTAATGCATCTAACTGTCTGTGTTTGATTCATTCCTAGGATTCCAGTAATAGATTCCGATGGACATGGGAAGGTTTACTGTAACCTGTGGACCTTCCACGTGACGATGAACCACAGAAATTGCGTCGGAATTGAATACAAAAGGCACCATGCCGACTGCTCTCCGGGAGAGTAATGCTTCTAACTGTCTGTGCTTTGATTCTTTCCTGGGATTACAGTAATAGACTCCGATGGACATTGGAAGGTTTTCTGTAACCTGTGGTCCTTCAACTTGACGATGAAACACAGAAGTTGCGTCGGAATTGAATACAACAGGCACCCCGCTGACCTCACTCCGGGAGAGTAATGCTTCTAACTGTCTGAGCTTTGATTCTACCCTGGGATTTCATTAATAGATTCCGTTGGACATGGGAAGTTTTACTGTAACCTGTGGGCCTTCAACTTGACGATGAAACACAGAACTTGCGTCGGAATTGAATACAGCAGGCACCATGCCGACTTCTCTCTGGGAGAGTAACGCTTCCAACTGTCTGTGTTTTGATTCTTTCCTGGTATCCCAGTAATAGATTCCGATGGACATGGGAAGGTTGACGGTTACCTTTGGACCTTCAACTTGACGATGAAACACAGAAATTGCGTCGGAATTGAATACACTAGGCACCATGCCGACTTCTCTCCGGGAGGGTAATGCTTCAACTGTCTGAGCTTTGGTTCTACCCTGGGATTCCATTAATAGATTCCGATGGACATTCGAAAGTTTATTGTAACCAGTGTACCTTCAACTTGACGATGAATCACAGGTATTGCGTCGGAATTGAATTCAACAGGCACCATGCCGACTTCTCTCCGGGAGAGTAATGCTTCTAACTTTCTGTGATTTGATACATTCCTGGGATTCCAGTTATAGATTCCGATGGACATGGGAAGGTTTACTGTAAGCTGTGGACCTACACCTTGACGATGAAACACAGAAATTTGGTTCGGAATTGAATACAACAGGCACCATGCCCACTTCTCTCCGGGAGAGTCATCCTTCTAACTGTCTGTGCTTTGATTCTTACCTGGGATTCCAGTAATAGATTCCGATATACATGGGAGGGTATACTGTAATTTGTGGACCTTCAACTTGATGATGAAACACAGAAATTGCGGTGGAATTGAATACAACAAGCACTATGCCGACTTCTCTCCAGGAGAGTAATGCTTCTAACTGTCTCTGCTTTGATTCTTTCCTGGGATTCCAGTTATAGATTCCGATGGACATGGGAAAGTTTACTGTAATCTGTGTACCTTCTACTTGACAATGAAACAAAGAAATTGCGTCGGAATTGAATACATACGGCCCCTTGCCGACTTCTGTCCGGGAGAGTAATGCTTGTAACTGTCTGTGCTTTGATTCTTTCCTGGAATAAAAGTAATAGATTCCGATGTACATGAGATGGTTTACTGTAACCTGTGGACCTTCAACTTTACGATGAAACACAGAAATTGCGTCGGAATTGAATACAACAGACACCATGCCGACTTCTCTCCGGGAGAGTAATGCTTCTATCTGTCTGTGCTTTGATTCTTATCTGGGATTCCAGTAATTGATTCCGATGGTCATGGGAATGTTTACTGTAACCTTCGGACCTTCAACTTGACGATGAAGCACAGAAATTGTGACGGAATTGAATTCAACAGGCACCATGCCGACTTCTCACCGGGAGAGTAATGCTTCTAACTGTCTGTGCTTTGATTCATTCCTGGGATTCCAGTTATAGATTCCGATGGACATGGGAAGGTTTACTGTAAGCTGTGGACTATCACCTTGACGATGAAACACAGAAATTTGGTTCGGAATTGAATACAACAGGCACCATGCCGACTTCTCTCCGGGAGAGTAATGCTTCTAACTATCTGTGCTTTGAATCCTTCCTGGGATTCCAGTAATAGATTCCGATGGACATGGGAAGATTTACTGTAACCTGTGGTCTTTCAACTTGACGATGAAACACAGAAATTGCGTGGGAATTGAATACAACAGGCACTATGCCGACTTCTGTCCGGGAGATTAATGCATCTAACTCTCTGTGCTTTGATACTTTCCTAGGATTCCGGTAATAGATTCCGGTGGACATGGGAAGGTTTACTGTAACCTGTGGACCTTCAATGTTTCGATGAAACACACAAAGTGCTTCGGAATTGAATACAACAGACACACTGTTGACTTCTCTCCGGGAGAGTAATGCTTCCTACTGTCTGTGCTTTGATTCTTTCCTGCGGTTTCGTTAATGGATTCCGATGGACATGGGAAGGTTTACTGAAACCTGTGGACCTTCTATTTGACGATGAAACACAGAAATTGCGTCGGAATTGAATACAACAGGCACCATGCCGATTTCTCTCCGGGAGAGTAATGCTTCTAACTGTCTGTACATTGATTCATTCCTGGGCTTCCAGTAAAAGATTCCGATGGACATGGGAGGGTTTACTGTAACTTGTGGACCTTCAACTTGACGATGAAACACAGAAATTGCGTCGTAATACAACAGGCACCATGCCGACTTCTCTCCGGGTTAGTAATGCTTCTAACTGTCTCTGCTTTCATTCTTTCCTGGGATTCCATTAATAGATTACGATGGACATGGGAAGGTTTATTGTAACCTGTGGACCTTAAACGTGACGATGACACACAGAAATGGCATCGGAATTGAATACAACAGGCACCATGCCGACTTCTGTCCGGGAGAGTATTGCATTTAACTGTCTGTGCTATGATTCTTTCCTAGGATTCCAGTAATAGATTCCGATGGACTTGGGAAGGTTTACTGTAACCTGTGGACTTTCAACGTGACGATGAAACACAGAAATTGCGTCGGAATTGAATACAACAGGCACCCTGCTGACTTCTCTCCAGGAGAGTAATGCTTCCAACTGTCTGTGCTTTGATTTTTTTCCTGCGATTCCATTAATAGATTCCGATGGACATGGGAAGGTTTACTGTGACCTGTGGACCTTCAATTTGACGATGAAACACAGAAACTGCGTTGGAATTGAATGCAACAGGCACCATGCCGACTTCTCTCCGGGAGAGTAATGCTTCTAACTGTCTGTGCTTTGATTTATTCCTGGGATTCCAGTAATAGATTCCGATGGACATGGGAGGGTTTACTGTAACCTGAGGACCTTCCACTTGACGATGAAACACAGACTTTGCGTCGGAATTGAATACAACAGGCTTCATGCCGACTTCTCTCCGGGAGGGTGAACCTTCTAACTGCCTGTGCATTGATTCTTTCCTGGTAACCCAGTAATAGATTCCGATGGACATGGGAAGGTTTACGGTTACTTGTGGATCTTCAACTTGACGATGGAACACAGTAATTGCGTCGGAATTGAGTACAAAAGGCACCAAGCCGACTTCTGTCCGGGAGGGTAATGCATCTAACTGTCTGTGTTTGATTCTTTCCTAGGATTCCAGTAATAGATTCCGATGGACATGGGAAGGTTTACTGTAACCTGTGGACCTTCCACGTGACGATGAACCACAAAAATTGC
Source organism: Schistocerca serialis cubense (assembly GCF_023864345.2). Classification (NCBI taxonomy): domain Eukaryota; kingdom Metazoa; phylum Arthropoda; class Insecta; order Orthoptera; family Acrididae; genus Schistocerca; species Schistocerca serialis. The sequence continues at coordinate 825,033,297 of NC_064642.1, forward strand.
GTCGGAATTGAATACAAAAGGCACCATGCCGACTTCTCTCCGGGAGAGTAATGCTTCTAACTGTCTGTGCTTTGATTCTTTCCCGGGATTACAGTAATAGACTCCGATGGACATTGGAAGGTTTTCTGTAACCTGTGGTCCTTCAACTTGACGATGAAACACAGAAGTTGCGTCGGAATTGAATACAACAGGCACCCCGCTGACCTCTCTCCGGGAGAGTAATGCTTCTAACTGTCTGAGCTTTGATTCTACCCTGGGATTTCATTAATAGATTCCGTTGGACATGGGAAGGTTTACTGTAACCTGTGGGCCTTCAACTTGACGATAAAACACAGAAATTGCGTCGGACTTGAATACAACAGGCACCATGCCGACTTCTCTCCGGGAGGGTAATGCTTCAACTCTCTGAGCTTTGGTTCTATCCTGGGATTCCATTAATAGATTCCGATGGACATTCGAAAGTTTATTGTAACCAGTGTACCTTCAACTTGACGATGAATCACAGGTATTGCGTCGGAATTGAATTCAACAGGCACCATGCCGACTTCTCTCCGGGGGAGTAATGCTTCTAACTTTCTGTGATTTGATACATTCCTGGGATTCCAGTTATAGATTCCGATGGACATGGGAAGGTTTACTGTAAGCTGTGGCCCTTCACCTTGACGATGAAACACAGAAATTTGGTTCGGAATTGAATACAACAGGCACCATGCCCACTTCTCTCCGGGAGAGTCATCCTTCTAACTGTCTGTGTTTTGATTCTTACCTGGGATTCCAGTAATAGATTCCGATATACATGGGAGGGTATACTGTAATTTGTGGACCTTCAACTTGATGATGAAACTCAGAAATTGCGTCGGAATTGAATACAACAAGCACTATGCCGACTTCTCTCCGGGAGAGTAATGCTTCTAACTGTCTCTGCTTTGATTCTTTCCTGGGATTCCAGTAATAGATTCCGATGGACATGGGAAAGTTTACTATAATCTGTGTACCTTCTACTTGACAATGAAACACAGAAATTGCGTCCGTCGGAATTGAATACATACGGCCCCTTGCCGCCTTCTGTACGGGAGAGTAATGCTTCTAACTGTCTGTGCTTTGATTCTTTCCTGGAATAAAAGTAATAGATTCCGATGTACATGTGATGGTTTACTGTAACCTGTGGACCTTCAACTTTACGATGAAACACAGAAATTTGGTTCGGAATTGAATACAACAGGCACCATGCCGACTTCTCTCCGGGAGAGTAATGCTTCTAACTGTCTGTGATTTGATTCTTTCCTGGGATTCCAGTAATAGATTCCAATGGACATGGCAAGGTTAACTGTAACCTGTTGACCTTCAACGTGACGATGAAACACAGAAATTGCGACGGAATTGAATACAACAAGCACTATGCCGTTTTCTCTCCGGGAGAGTAATGCTTCTAATTGTCTCTGCTTTGATTCATTCCTGGGATTCCAGTAATAGATTGCGATAAACATGGGAGGGTTTACTGTAACCTGTGGACCTTCAACTTGACGATGAAACACAGAAATTGCGTCGGAATTGAATACAACAAGCACTATGCCGACTTCTCTCCGGGAGAGTAATGCTTCTAACTGTCTCTGCTTTGATTCATTCCTGGGATTCCAGTAATAGATTGCGATGGACGTGGGAAGGTTTACTGTACCCTGTGGTCCTTCAACTTGACGATGAAACACAGAAAATGCGTCGGATTTGAATACAACAGGCACCATGCCGACTTCTGTCAGGGAGGGTAAACCTTCTAACTGTCTGTGCTTTGATTCATTCCTGAAATTTTAGTTATAGATTCCGATGGACATGGGAAGGCTTACTGTAACCTGTGGACATTCAACGTGACGTTGAATCACAGAAATTTGGTTCGGAATTGAATACAACAGGCACCATGCCGATTTCTCTCCGGGAGAGTAATCCTTTTAACTGTCTGTGCTTTGATTCGTTCCTGGGATTCCAGTAACTGATTCCGACTGACATGGGAGGGTTTACTGTAACCTGTGGACATTCAACTTGACGATCAATCACAGAACTTGCGTCGCAATCGAATACAACAGGCACCATGCCGACTTCTGTCCGGGAGAGTATTGCTACTAACTGTCTGAGCTTTGATTCTTATGTGGGATTCCATTAATAGATTCCGATAGACATGGGATAGTTTACTGTAACCTGTGGACCTTCAAATTGACGATGAAACACAGAAATTACGTCGGAACTGAATATAACGGGCACCATGCTGTTTTCTGTCCGGGAGAGTAACGCTTCTAACTGTCTGTGCATTGATTCTTTCCTGGTATCCCAATAATAGTTTCCGAAGGACATGGGAAGGTTTATTGTAACCTGTGGACCTTCAACGTGACGAAGAACTTCAGAAATTGCGTCGGAATTGAATACAAAAGGCACCATGCCGACTTCTATGCGGGAGATTAATGTTTCTAACTGTCTCTGCTCTGATTCTTTCCTGGGATTACAGTAATAAATACCGATGGACATTGGAAGGTTTTCTGTAAACTGTGGTCCTTCAACTTGACGATGAAACACAGCAATAGCGTCGGAATTGAATACAACAGGCACCCTGCTGGCCTCTCTCCGGGAGAGTAATGCTTCTAACTGTCTGAGCTTTGATTCTACCCTGGGATTCCATTAATAGATTCCGATGGACATGAGAAAGTTTACTGTAACCTGTGGACCTTCACCTTGACGATGAAACAAAGAAATTGCGTCGGAATTGAATACAACAGGCACCATGCCGACTTATCTCCGGGAGAGTAATGCTTCTAACTGTGTGTGCTTTGATTCACTCCTGGGATTCCAGTAATAGATTCCGATAAACATGGGAGGGTTTACTGTAACCTGTGGACCTTCAACTTGTTGATGAAACACAGAAATTGCGTCGGAATTGAATACAACAGGCACTATGCCGACTTCTCTCCGGGAGAGTAATGCTTCTAACTGTCTGTGCTTTGATTCATTCCTGGGATTCCAGTAATAGGTTCCGATGGAAATGGGAACGTTTACTGTAACCTGTGGACCTTCAACTTGCCGATGAATCACAGAAATTGTGTCGGAATCGAATACAACAGGCACCATGCCGACTTCTGTCAGGGAGGGTAAACCTTCTAATTGTCTGTGCTTTGATTCTTTCCTGGGATTCCAGTAATAGATTCCGATGGACATGTGATTGTTTACTGTAACCTGTGGACCTTCAACTTTACGATGAAACACAGAAATTGCGTCGGAATTGAGTACAACAGACACCATGCCGACTTCTCTCCGGGAGAGTAATGCTTCTAACTGTCTGTGCTTTGATTCTTTCCCGGGATTACAGTAATAGACTCCGATGGACATTGGAAGGTTTTCTGTAACCTGTGGTCCTTCAACTTGACGATGAAACACAGAAGTTGCGTCGGAATTGAATACAACAGGCACCCCGCTGACCTCTCTCCGGGAGAGTAATGCTTCTAACTGTCTGAGCTTTGATTCTACCCTGGGATTTCATTAATAGATTCCGTTGGACATGGGAAGGTTTACTGTAACCTGTGGGCCTTCAACTTGACGATAAAACACAGAAATTGCGTCGGACTTGAATACAACAGGCACCATGCCGACTTCTCTCCGGGAGGGTAATGCTTCAACTCTCTGAGCTTTGGTTCTATCCTGGGATTCCATTAATAGATTCCGATGGACATTCGAAAGTTTATTGTAACCAGTGTACCTTCAACTTGACGATGAATCACAGGTATTGCGTCGGAATTGAATTCAACAGGCACCATGCCGACTTCTCTCCGGGGGAGTAATGCTTCTAACTTTCTGTGATTTGATACATTCCTGGGATTCCAGTTATAGATTCCGATGGACATGGGAAGGTTTACTGTAAGCTGTGGCCCTTCACCTTGACGATGAAACACAGAAATTTGGTTCGGAATTGAATACAACAGGCACCATGCCCACTTCTCTCCGGGAGAGTCATCCTTCTAACTGTCTGTGTTTTGATTCTTACCTGGGATTCCAGTAATAGATTCCGATATACATGGGAGGGTATACTGTAATTTGTGGACCTTCAACTTGATGATGAAACTCAGAAATTGCGTCGGAATTGAATACAACAAGCACTATGCCGACTTCTCTCCGGGAGAGTAATGCTTCTAACTGTCTCTGCTTTGATTCTTTCCTGGGATTCCAGTAATAGATTCCGATGGACATGGGAAAGTTTACTATAATCTGTGTACCTTCTACTTGACAATGAAACACAGAAATTGCGTCCGTCGGAATTGAATACATACGGCCCCTTGCCGCCTTCTGTACGGGAGAGTAATGCTTCTAACTGTCTGTGCTTTGATTCTTTCCTGGAATAAAAGTAATAGATTCCGATGTACATGTGATGGTTTACTGTAACCTGTGGACCTTCAACTTTACGATGAAACACAGAAATTTGGTTCGGAATTGAATACAACAGGCACCATGCCGACTTCTCTCCGGGAGAGTAATGCTTCTAACTGTCTGTGATTTGATTCTTTCCTGGGATTCCAGTAATAGATTCCAATGGACATGGCAAGGTTAACTGTAACCTGTTGACCTTCAACGTGACGATGAAACACAGAAATTGCGACGGAATTGAATACAACAAGCACTATGCCGTTTTCTCTCCGGGAGAGTAATGCTTCTAATTGTCTCTGCTTTGATTCATTCCTGGGATTCCAGTAATAGATTGCGATAAACATGGGAGGGTTTACTGTAACCTGTGGACCTTCAACTTGACGATGAAACACAGAAATTGCGTCGGAATTGAATACAACAAGCACTATGCCGACTTCTCTCCGGGAGAGTAATGCTTCTAACTGTCTCTGCTTTGATTCATTCCTGGGATTCCAGTAATAGATTGCGATGGACGTGGGAAGGTTTACTGTACCCTGTGGTCCTTCAACTTGACGATGAAACACAGAAAATGCGTCGGATTTGAATACAACAGGCACCATGCCGACTTCTGTCAGGGAGGGTAAACCTTCTAACTGTCTGTGCTTTGATTCATTCCTGAAATTTTAGTTATAGATTCCGATGGACATGGGAAGGCTTACTGTAACCTGTGGACATTCAACGTGACGTTGAATCACAGAAATTTGGTTCGGAATTGAATACAACAGGCACCATGCCGATTTCTCTCCGGGAGAGTAATCCTTTTAACTGTCTGTGCTTTGATTCGTTCCTGGGATTCCAGTAACTGATTCCGACTGACATGGGAGGGTTTACTGTAACCTGTGGACATTCAACTTGACGATCAATCACAGAACTTGCGTCGCAATCGAATACAACAGGCACCATGCCGACTTCTGTCCGGGAGAGTATTGCTACTAACTGTCTGAGCTTTGATTCTTATGTGGGATTCCATTAATAGATTCCGATAGACATGGGATAGTTTACTGTAACCTGTGGACCTTCAAATTGACGATGAAACACAGAAATTACGTCGGAACTGAATATAACGGGCACCATGCTGTTTTCTGTCCGGGAGAGTAACGCTTCTAACTGTCTGTGCATTGATTCTTTCCTGGTATCCCAATAATAGTTTCCGAAGGACATGGGAAGGTTTATTGTAACCTGTGGACCTTCAACGTGACGAAGAACTTCAGAAATTGCGTCGGAATTGAATACAAAAGGCACCATGCCGACTTCTATGCGGGAGATTAATGTTTCTAACTGTCTCTGCTCTGATTCTTTCCTGGGATTACAGTAATAAATACCGATGGACATTGGAAGGTTTTCTGTAAACTGTGGTCCTTCAACTTGACGATGAAACACAGCAATAGCGTCGGAATTGAATACAACAGGCACCCTGCTGGCCTCTCTCCGGGAGAGTAATGCTTCTAACTGTCTGAGCTTTGATTCTACCCTGGGATTCCATTAATAGATTCCGATGGACATGAGAAAGTTTACTGTAACCTGTGGACCTTCACCTTGACGATGAAACAAAGAAATTGCGTCGGAATTGAATACAACAGGCACCATGCCGACTTATCTCCGGGAGAGTAATGCTTCTAACTGTGTGTGCTTTGATTCACTCCTGGGATTCCAGTAATAGATTCCGATAAACATGGGAGGGTTTACTGTAACCTGTGGACCTTCAACTTGTTGATGAAACACAGAAATTGCGTCGGAATTGAATACAACAGGCACTATGCCGACTTCTCTCCGGGAGAGTAATGCTTCTAACTGTCTGTGCTTTGATTCATTCCTGGGATTCCAGTAATAGGTTCCGATGGAAATGGGAACGTTTACTGTAACCTGTGGACCTTCAACTTGCCGATGAATCACAGAAATTGTGTCGGAATCGAATACAACAGGCACCATGCCGACTTCTGTCAGGGAGGGTAAACCTTCTAATTGTCTGTGCTTTGATTCTTTCCTGGGATTCCAGTAATAGATTCCGATGGACATGTGATTGTTTACTGTAACCTGTGGACCTTCAACTTTACGATGAAACACAGAAATTGCGTCGGAATTGAGTACAACAGACACCATGCCGACTTCTCTCCGGGAGAGTAATGCTTCTAACTGTCTGTGCATTGATTCTTTTTTGGGATTCCAGTAATAGATTCCAATGGTCATGGGAATGTTTACTGTAACCTGTGGACCTTCGACTTGACGATGAACCACCGAAATTTCGACGGACTTGAATACAACAGGCACCATGCGGACTTCTCTCCGGGAGAGTAATGCTTCTAAATGTCTGTGCTTTGATTCTTTCTTGGGATTCCAGTAATAGATTCCCATGGACATGGGAAGGTTTGCTGTACCCTGTGGACCTTCCACTTGACGATGAGACACATTAATTGCGCCGGAATTGAATACAACAGGCACCATGCCGACTTCTGTCCGGGAGAGTAATGCTGCTAATTGTCTGTGCTGTGATTCTTTCCTGCGATTCCAGTAATAGATTTCGATGGACATGGGAAGGTTTACTGTAACCTGTGGACCTTCAACTTGACGATGAAACACAGAAATTGCGTCGGAATAGAATATAAGAGGCACCATTCCTACTCCTGTCCGGGAGAGTAATTCTTCTAACTGTCTGTGCTTTGATTCTTTCCTGGGATTCCAGTAATAGATTGCGATGGACATGGGAAGATTTAATGTAACCTGTGGAACTTCAACTTGACGATGAAACACAGACATTGGGCCGGAATTAAATACAACAGGCAACATGCCGACTTCTCTCCGGGAGAGTAATGCTTCTAGCTGTCTGTGCTTTGATTCATTCCTGGGATTCCAGTAAAAGATTCCGATGGACATGGGAAGGTTTACTGTAGCCTATGGACCTTACACATGACGATGAAGCACAGAAATTGCGTAGGAATTGAATACAACAGGCACCATGCCGACTCCTGTCCGGGAGGATAAAAATTCTAACTGTCTGCGCTTTGACTCTTTCCTGGGATTCCAGTAATAGATCCCGATGAACATGGGAAGGTTTACTGTAACCTGTGGACCTTCAACTTGGCCGTGAAACACAAGAATTGCGTCGCAATTGAATACGACAGCCACAGCGCCGACTTCTGTCCGGGAGAGTATTGCTGCAAACTGTCTGTGCTTTGAATCTTTCCTGGGATTCCAGTAATAGATTTCGATGGTCATGGGAAGGTTTACTGTAGCCGGTGGACCTTCACCGTGATGATGAAACACAGAAATTGCGACGGACTTGAATACACCAGGCACCATGCCGACTTCTCTCAGGGAGAGTAATGCTTCTAACTGTCTCTGCTTTCATTGTTTCCTGGGATTACAGTAATAGATTCCGATGGACATGGGAAGGTTTCCTGTAACCTGTGGTCCTACAACTTGACGATGAAACACAGAAATTGCGCGGGAATTGAATACAAAAGGCACCATGCCGACGTCTGTCCGGGAGAGTAATGCTTCCAACTGTCTGTGCTTTGATTGTTTCCAGGGATTCCAGTAATAGATTACGATGGACATGGGCAGGTTTTTCTGTAACCTGTCGACTTTCAACTTGACGATGAAACACTTAAATTGCGTGGCAATTGAATACAACAGGCACCATGCCGACTTCTGTCCGGGAGATTAATGCATTTAACTGTCTGTGCTTTGATTCTATCCTAGGATTCCAGTAATAGATTCCGATGGACATGGGAAGGTTTACTGTAACCTGTGGACCCTCAACGTTTCGATGAAACACACAAAGTGCTTCGGAATTGAATACAACAGACACCCTGCTAACTTCTCTCCGGGAGAGTAATGCTTCTAGCTGCCTGTGCTTTGATTCTTTCCTGCGATTCCATTAATAGATCTCGATGGACATGGGAAGGTTTACTGTAACCTGTGGACTTTCTAATTGACGATGAAACACAGAAATTGCGTCGGAATTGAATACAACAGGCACCATGCCGATTTCTCTCCGGGAGAGTAATGCTTCTAACTGTCTGTACTTTGATTCATTCCTGGGATTCCAGTAATAGATTCCGATGGACAAAGGTGGGTTTACTGTAACCTGTGGACCTCTAACATGACGATGAAACACAGAAATTGCGTCGTAATACAACAGGCACCATGCTGACTTCTCTCCGGGTTAGTAATGCTTCTACCTGTCTCTGCTTTGATTCATTCCTGGGATTCCAGTAAAAGATTCCGTTGGACATGGGAAGGTTTACTGTAACGTGTGGACCTTCAACTTGACGGTGAAACACTGAAATTGCCTCAGAATTAAATACAACAGGCACCATGCCGACTTTTGTCCGGGAAGGTAAACCTTCTAACTATCTGTGCTTTGATTGTTTCCTGGGATTCCAGTAATAGATTCCGATGGACATGGGAAGGTTTACTGTAACCTGTGTATTTTCTACCTGACAGTGAAACACAGAAATTGCGTCGGAATTGAACACAACAGGCACCTTGCCGACTTCTGTCCAGGGGAGTGATGCTTCTAACTGTCTGTGCTTTGATTCTTTCCTGGGATTCCAGTAATAGATTCCGATGGACATGGGAAGGTTTACTGTAACCTGTGGACATTCAACGGTACGATGAAACACAGAAATTGCGTCGGAATTGAATACAACAGGCACCCTGTTGACTTCTCTCCGGGAGAGTAATGCTTCTAACTGTCTGTGCTTTGATTCTTTCCTGCGATTCCATTAATAGATTCTGATGGATATGGGAAGGTTTACTGTAATCTGTGGACCTTCAATTTGACGGTGAAACACAGATATTGCAGCGGAATTGAATACAACAGGCACCATGCCGACTTCTGTCCGGGAGAGTATTGCTTCAAACAGTCTGTGCTTTGATTCTTTCCTGGGATTCCAGTAGTAGATTCCGATGGGTATGGGATGGTTTACTGGAACCTGTGGATCATCAACTTGACGATGAAACACAGAAATTGCGTCGGATTTGAATACAACAGTCACCATGCCGACTTCTCTCCGGGAGAGTAATACTTTAATATGTCTGTGCTTTGATTCTATCCTGGTATCCCAGTAATAGATTCCGATGGACATAGAAGGGTTGACAGTTACCTGTGGACCTTGAACTTGACGATGAAACACAGAAATTGGGTCGAAATTGAATACAACAGGCACCATGCCGACTTCTGTCCGGGAGGGTGACCCTCTAACTGTCTGTCCTCTGATCCTTTCTTGGGATTCCAGTAATAGATTCCGATGGACATGGGAAGGTTTACTGTAACCTGTGGCCCTTCAACCTGACGATGAAACACAGAAATTGCGTCGGAATTGAATCTAACACGCCCCATGCCGACTTCTCTCCGGGAGAGTAATGCTGCTAACTGCCTGTGCTTTGATTCTTTCCTGGGATTCCAGTAATAGATTCCGATGGACATGGGAAGGTGTACTGTAACCTGTGGACCTTGAACGTGATGATGAAACACAGAAATTGCGTCGGAATTGAATACAAGAGGAACCATGCCGACTTCTGTCCGGGAGATTAATGCATCTAACTCTCTGTGCTTTGATACTTTCCTAGGATTCCGGTTATAGATTCCGGTGGACATGGGAAGGTTTACTGTAACCTGTGGACCTTCAACGTTTCGATGAAACACACAAAGTGCTTCGGAATTGAATACAACAGACACCCTGTTGACTTCTCTCCGGGAGAGTAATGCTTCCTACTGTCTGTGCTTTGATTCTTTCCTGCGGTTTCATTAATAGATTCCGATGGACATGGGAAGGTTTACTGAAACCTGTGGACCTTCTATTTGACGATGAAACACAGAAATTGCGTCGGAATTGAATACAACAGGCACCATGCCGATTTCTCTCCGGGAGTGTAATGCTTCTAACTGTCTGTACTTTGATTCATTCCTGGGCTTCCAGTAAAAGATTCCGATGGACATGGGAGGGTTTACTGTAACTTGTGGACCTTCAACTTGACGATGAAACACAGAAATTGCGTCGTAATCCAACAGGCACCATGCCGATTTCTCTCCGGGAGAGTAATGCTTCTAACTGTCTCTGCTTTCATTCTTTCCTGGGATTCCATTAATAGATTACGATGGACATGGGAAGGTTTACTGTAACCTGTGGACCTTAAACGTGACGATGACACACAGAAACAGCGTCGGAATTGAATACAACAGGCACCATGCCGACTTTTGTCCGGGAGAGTATTGCATTTAACTGTCTGTGCTATGATTCTTTCCTAGGATTCCAGTAATAGATTCCGATGGACTTGGGAAGGTTTACTGTAACCTGTGGACTTTCAACGTGACGATGAAACACAGAAATTGCGTCGGAATTGAATACAACCGGCACCCTGCTGACTTCTCTCCAGGAGAGTAATGCTTCCAACTGTCTGTGCTTTGATTTTTTTCCTGCGATTCCATTAATAGGTTCCGATGGACATGGGAAGGTTTACTGTAACCTGTGGACCTTCAATTTGACGATGAAACACAGAAACTGCGTTGGAATTGAATACAACAGGCACCATGCCGACTTCTCTCCGGGAGAGTAGTGCTTCTAACTGTCTGTGCTTTGATTCATTCCTGGGATTCCAGTAATAGATTCCGATGGACATGGGAGGGTTTACTGTAACCTGTGGACCTTCAACTTTACGATGAAACACAGAAATTGCGTCGGAATAGAATACAACACCATGCCGACTTCTCTCCGGGAGAGTAATGCTTCTAACTGTCTGTGCTTTGTTTCTTTCCTGGGATTCCAGTAATAGATTCCGATGGACATGGGATGTTTACTGTAACCTGTGGTCCTTAAACTTTACGATGAAACACAGAAATTGCGTCGGAATGTAAGACAACAGACACCATGCCGGCTTCACTCCGGGAGAGTAATGCTTCTAACTGTCTGTGCTTTGATTCTTTCCTGGGATTCCAGTAATAGATTCCGATGGACATGGGAAGATTTACTGTAACCTGTGGTCTTTCAACTTGCCGATGAAACACAGAAATTGCGTGGGAATTGAATACAACAGGCACCATGCCGACTTCTGTCCGGGAGATTAATGCATCTAACTCTCTGTGCTTTGATACTTTCCTAGGATTCCGGTAATAGATTCCGGTGGACATGGGAAGGTTTACTGTAACCTGTGGACCTTCAACGTTTCGATGAAACACACAAAGTGCTTCGGAATTGAATACAACAGACACCCTGTTGACTTCTCTCCGGGAGAGTAATGCTTCCTACTGTCTGTGCTTTGATTCTTTCCTGCGGTTTCATTAATAGATTCCGATGGACATGGGAAGGTTTACTGAAACCTGTGGACCTTCTATTTGACGATGAAACACAGAAATTGCGTCGGAATTGAATACAACAGGCACCATGCCGATTTCTCTCCGGGAGTGTAATGCTTCTAACTGTCTGTACTTAGATTCATTCCTGGGCTTCCAGTAAAAGATTCCGATGGACATGGGAGGGTTTACGGTTACTTGTGGACCTTCAACTTGACGATGGAACACAGAAATTGCGTCGGAATTGAGTACAAAAGGCACCAAGCCGACTTCTGTCCGGGAGAGTAATGCATCTAACTGTCTGTGTTTGATTCTTTCCTAGGATTCCAGTAATAGATTCCGATGGACATGGGAAGGTTTACTGTAACCTGTGGACCTTCCACGTGACGATGAACCACAGAAATTGCGTCGGAATTGAATACAAAAGGCACCATGCCGACTGCTCTCCGGGAGAGTAATGCTTCTAACTGTCTGTGCTTTGATTCTTTCCCGGGATTACAGTAATAGACTCCGATGGACATTGGAAGGTTTTCTGTAACCTGTGGTCCTTCAACTTGACGATGAAACACAGAAGTTACGTCGGAATTGAATACAACAGGCACCCCGCTGACCTCTCTCCGGGAGAGTAATGCTTCTAACTGTCTGAGCTTTGATTCTACCCTGGGATTTCATTAATAGATTCCGTTGGACATGGGAAGGTTTACTGTAACCTGTGGGCCTTCAACTTGACGATGAAACACAGAACTTGCGTCGGAATTGAATACAGCAGGCACCATGCCGACTTCTCTCTGGGAGAGTAACGCTTCCAACTGTCTGTGCTTTGATTCTTTCCTGGTATCCCAGTAATAGATTCCGATGGACATGGGAAGGTTGACGGTTACCTTTGGACCTTCAACTTGACGATGAAACACAGAAATTGCGTCGGAATTAAATACAATAGGCACCATGCCGACTTCTCTCCGGGAGGGTAATGCTTCAACTGTCTGAGCTTTGGTTCTACCCTGGGATTCCATTAATAGATTCCGATGGACATTCGAAAGTTTATTGTAACCAGTGTACCTTCAACTTGACGATGAATCACAGGTATTGCGTCGGAATTGAATTCAACAGGCACCATGCCGACTTCTCTCCGGGAGAGTAATGATTCTAACTTTCTGTGATTTGATACATTCCTGGGATTCCAGTTATAGATTCCGATGGACATGGGAAGGTTTACTGTAAGCTGTGGACCTACACCTTGACGATGAAACACAGAAATTTGGTTCGGAATTGAATACAACAGGCACCATGCCCACTTTTCTCCGGGAGAGTCATCCTTCTAACTGTCTGTGCTTTGATTCTTACCTGGGATTCCAGTAATAGATTCCGATATACATGGGAGGGTATACTGTAATTTGTGGAGCTTCAACTTGATGAAGAAACACAGAAATTGCGTCGGAATTGAATACAACAAGCACTATGCCGACTTCTCTCCGGGAGAGTAATGCTTCTAACTGTCTCTGCTTTGATTCTTTCCTGGGATTCCAGTTATAGATTCCGATGGACATGGGAAAGTTTACTGTAATCTGTGTACCTTCTACTTGACAATGAAACCAAGAAATTGCGTCGGAATTGAATACATGCGGCCCCTTGCCGACTTCTGTCCGGGAGAGTAATGCTTCTAACTGTCTGTGCTTTGATTCTTTCCTGGAATAAAAGTAATAGATTCCGATGTACATGTGATGGTTTACTGTAACCTGTGGACCTTCAACTTTACGATGAAACACAGAAATTGCGTCGGAATTGAATACAACAGACACCATGCCGACTTCTCTCCGGGAGAGTAATGCTTCTATCTGTCTGTGCTTTGATTCTTATCTGGGATTCCAGTAATTGATTCCGATGGTCATGGGAATGTTTACTGTAACCTGTGGACCTTCAACTTGACGATGAAGCACAGAAATTGTGACGGAATTGAATTCAACAGGCACCATGCCGACTTCTCACCGGGAGAGTAATGCTTCTAACTGTCTGTGCTTTGATTCATTCCTGGGATTCCAGTTATAGATTCCGATGGACATGGGAAGGTTTACTGTAAGCTGTGGACTATCACCTTGACGATGAAACACAGAAATTTGGTTCGGAATTGAATACAACAGGCACCATGCCGACTTCTCTCCGGGAGAGTAATGCTTCTAACTATCTGTGCTTTGATTCCTTCCTGGGATTCCAGTAATAGATTCCGATGGACATGGGAAGATTTACTGTAACCTGTGGTCTTTCAACTTGACGATGAAACACAGAAATTGCCTGGGAATTGAATACAACAGGCACTATGCCGACTTCTGTCCGGGAGATTAATGCATCTAACTCTCTGTGCTTTGATACTTTCCTAGGATTCCGGTAATAGATTCCGGTGGACATGGGAAGGTTTACTGTAACCTGTGGACCTTCAACGTTTCGATGAAACACACAAAGTGCTTCGGAATTGAATACAACAGACACACTGTTGACTTCTCTCCGGGAGAGTAATGCTTCCTACTGTCTGTGCTTTGATTCTTTCCTGCGGTTTCGTTAATAGATTCCGATGGACATGGGAAGGTTTACTGAAACCTGTGGACCTTCTATTTGACGATGAAACACAGAAATTGCGTCGGAATTGAATACAACAGGCACCCTGCTGACTTCTCTCCAGGAGAGTAATGCTTCCAACTGTCTGTGCTTTGATTTTTTTCCTGCGATTCCATTAATAGATTCCGATGGACATGGGAAGGTTTACTGTAACCTGTGGACCTTCAATTTGACGATGAAACACAGAAACTGCGTTGGAATTGAATACAACAGGCACAATGCCGACTTCTCTCCGGGAGAGTAATGCTTCTAACTGTCTGTGCTTTGATTCATTCCTGGGATTCCAGTAATAGATTCCGATGGACATGGGAAGGTTTACTGTAACCTGTGGACCTTAAACGTGACGATGACACACAGAAATAGCGTCGGAATTGAATACAACAGGCACCATGCCGACTTCTGTCCGGGAGAGTATTGCATTTAACTGTCTGTGCTATGATTCTTTCCTAGGATTCCAGTAATAGATTCCGATGGACTTGGGAAGGTTTACTGTAACCTGTGGACTTTCAACGTGACGATGAAACACAGAAATTGCGTCGGAATTGAATACAACAGGCACCCTGCTGACTTCTCTCCAGGAGAGTAATGCTTCCAACTGTCTGTGCTTTGATTTTTTTCCTGCGATTCCATTAATAGATTCCGATGGACATGGGAAGGTTTACTGTAACCTGTGGACCTTCAATTTGACGATGAAACACAGAAACTGCGTTGGAATTGAATACAACAGGCATCATGCCGACTTCTCTCCGGGAGGGTAAACCTTCTAACTGCCTGTGCATTGATTCTTTCCTGGTAACCCAGTAATAGATTCCGATGGACATGGGAAGGTTTACGGTTACTTGTGGACCTTCAACTTGACGATGGAACACAGAAATAGCGTCGGAATTGAGTACAAAAGGCACCAAGCCGACTTCTGTCCGGGAGAGTAATGCATCTAACTGTCTGTGTTTGATTCATTCCTAGGATTCCAGTAATAGATTCCGATGGACATGGGAAGGTTTACTGTAACCTGTGGACCTTCCACGTGACGATGAACCACAGAAATTGCGTCGGAATTGAATACAAAAGGCACCATGCCGACTGCTCTCCGGGAGAGTAATGCTTCTAACTGTCTGTGCTTTGATTCTTTCCTGGGATTACAGTAATAGACTCCGATGGACATTGGAAGGTTTTCTGTAACCTGTGGTCCTTCAACTTGACGATGAAACACAGAAGTTGCGTCGGAATTGAATACAACAGGCACCCCGCTGACCTCACTCCGGGAGAGTAATGCTTCTAACTGTCTGAGTTTTGATTCTACCCTGGGATTTCATTAATAGATTCCGTTGGACATGGGAAGGTTTACTGTAACCTGTGGGCCTTCAACTTGACGATGAAACACAGAACTTGCGTCGGAATTGAATACAGCAGGCACCATGCCGACTTCTCTCTGGGAGAGTAACGCTTCCAACTGTCTGTGTTTTGATTCTTTCCTGGTATCCCAGTAATAGATTCCGATGGACATGGGAAGGTTGACGGTTACCTTTGGACCTTCAACTTGACGATGAAACACAGAAATTGCGTCGGAATTGAATACAATAGGCACCATGCCGACTTCTCTCCGGGAGGGTAATGCTTCAACTGTCTGAGCTTTGGTTCTACCCTGGGATTCCATTAATAGATTCCGATGGACATTCGAAAGTTTATTGTAACCAGTGTACCTACAACTTGACGATGAATCACAGGTATTGCGTCGGAATTGAATTCAACAGGCACCATGCCGACTTCTCTCCGGGAGAGTAATGCTTCTAACTTTCTGTGATTTGATACATTCCTGGGATTCCAGTTATAGATTCCGATGGACATGGGAAGGTTTACTGTAAGCTGTGGACCTACACCTTGACGATGAAACACAGAAATTTGGTTCGGAATTGAATACAACAGGCACCATGCCCACTTCTCTCCGGGAGAGTCATCCTTCTAACTGTCTGTGCTTTGATTCTTACCTGGGATTCCAGTAATAGATTCCGATATACATGGGAGGGTATACTGTAATTTGTGGACCTTCAACTTGATGATGAAACACAGAAATTGCGTCGGAATTGAATACAACAAGCACTATGCCGACTTCTCTCCAGGAGAGTAATGCTTCTAACTGTCTCTGCTTTGATTCTTTCCTGGGATTCCAGTTATAGATTCCGATGGACATGGGAAAGTTTACTGTAATCTGTGTACCTTCTACTTGACAATGAAACAAAGAAATTGCGTCGGAATTGAATACATACGGCCCCTTGCCGACTTCTGTCCGGGAGAGTAATGCTTGTAACTGTCTGTGCTTTGATTCTTTCCTGGAATAAAAGTAATAGATTCCGATGTACATGAGATGGTTTACTGTAACCTGTGGACCTTCAACTTTACGGTGAAACACAGAAATTGCGTCGGAATTGAATACAACAGACACCATGCCGACTTCTCTCCGGGAGAGTAATGCTTCTATCTGTCTGTGCTTTGATTCTTATCTGGGATTCCAGTAATTGATTCCGATGGTCATGGGAATGTTTACTGTAACCTTCGGACCTTCAACTTGACGATGAAGCACAGAAATTGTGACGGAATTGAATTCAACAGGCACCATGCCGACTTCTCACCGGGAGAGTAATGCTTCTAACTGTCTGTGCTTTGATTCATTCCTGGGATTCCAGTTATAGATTCCGATGGACATGGGAAGGTTTACTGTAAGCTGTGGACTATCACCTTGACGATGAAACACAGAAATTTGGTTCGGAATTGAATACAACAGGCACCATGCCGACTTCTCTCCGGGAGAGTAATGCTTCTAACTATCTGTGCTTTGAATCCTTCCTGGGATTCCAGTAATAGATTCCGATGGACATGGGAAGATTTACTGTAACCTGTGGTCTTTCAACTTGACGATGAAACACAGAAATTGCGTGGGAATTGAATACAACAGGCACTATGCCGACTTCTGTCCGGGAGATTAATGCATCTAACTCTCTGTGCTTTGATACTTTCCTAGGATTCCGGTAATAGATTCCGGTGGACATGGGAAGGTTTACTGTAACCTGTGGACCTTCAACGTTTCGATGAAACACACAAAGTGCTTCGGAATTGAATACAACAGACACACTGTTGACTTCTCTCCGGGAGAGTAATGCTTCCTACTGTCTGTGCTTTGATTCTTTCCTGCGGTTTCGTTAATAGATTCCGATGGACATGGGAAGGTTTACTGAAACCTGTGGACCTTCTATTTGACGATGAAACACAGAAATTGCGTCGGAATTGAATACAACAGGCACCATGCCGATTTCTCTCCGGGAGAGTAATGCTTCTAACTGTCTGTACATTGATTCATTCCTGGGCTTCCAGTAAAAGATTCCGTTGGACATGGGAGGGTTTACTGTAACTTGTGGACCTTCAACTTGACGATGAAACACAGAAATTGCGTCGTAATACAACAGGCACCATGCCGACTTCTCTCCGGGTTAGTAATGCTTCTAACTGTCTCTGCTTTCATTCTTTCCTGGGATTCCATTAATAGATTACGATGGACATGGGAAGGTTTATTGTAACCTGTGGACCTTAAACGTGACGATACACACAGAAATGGCGTCGGAATTGAATACAACAGGCACCATGCCGACTTCTGTCCGGGAGAGTATTGCATTTAACTGTCTGTGCTATGATTCTTTCCTAGGATTCCAGTAATAGATTCCGATGGACTTGGGAAGGTTTACTGTAACCTGTGGACTTTCAACGTGACGATGAAACACAGAAATTGCGTCGGAATTGAATACAACAGGCACCCTGCTGACTTCTCTCCAGGAGAGTAATGCTTCCAACTGTCTGTGCTTTGATTTTTTTCCTGCGATTCCATTAATAGATTCCGATGGACATGGGAAGGTTTACTGTGACCTGTGGACCTTCAATTTGACGATGAAACACAGAAACTGCGTTGGAATTGAATGCAACAGGCACCATGCCGACTTCTCTCCGGGAGAGTAATGCTTCTAACTGTCTGTGCTTTGATTTATTCCTGGGATTCCAGTAATAGATTCCGATGGACATGGGAGGGTTTACTGTAACCTGAGGACCTTCCACTTGACGATGAAACACAGACTTTGCGTCGGAATTGAATACAACAGGCTTCATGCCGACTTCTCTCCGGGAGGGTAAACCTTCTAACTGCCTGTGCATTGATTCTTTCCTGGTAACCCAGTAATAGATTCCGATGGACATGGGAAGGTTTACGGTTACTTGTGGATCTTCAACTTGACGATGGAACACAGTAATTGCGTCGGAATTGAGTACAAAAGGCACCAAGCCGACTTCTGTCCGGGAGGGTAATGCATCTAACTGTCTGTGTTTGATTCTTTCCTAGGATTCCAGTAATAGATTCCGATGGACATGGGAAGGTTTACTGTAACCTGTGGACCTTCCACGTGACGATGAACCACAAAAATTGCGTCGGAATTGAATACAAAAGGCACCATGCCGACTTCTCTCCGGGAGAGTAATGCTTCTAACTGTCTGTGCTTTGATTCTTTCCCGGGATTACAGTAATAGACTCCGATGGACATTGGAAGGTTTTCTTTAACCTGTGGTCCTTCAACTTGACGATGAAACACAGAAGTTGCGTCGGAATTGAATACAACAGGCACCCCGCTGACCTCTCTCCGGGAGAGTAATGCTTCTAACTGTCTGACCTTTGATTCTACCCTGGGATTTCATTAATAGATTCCGTTGGACATGGGAAGGTTTACTGTAACCTGTGGGCCTTCAACTTGACGATAAAACACAGAAGTTGCGTCGGACTTGAATACAACAGGCACCATGCCGACTTCTCTCCGGGAGGGTAATGCTTCAACTCTCTGAGCTTTGGTTCTATCCTGGGATTCCATTAATAGATTCCGATGGACATTCGAAAGTTTATTGTAACCAGTGTACCTTCAACTTGACGATGAATCACAGGTATTGCGTCGGAATTGAATTCAACAGGCACCATGCCGACTTCTCTCCGGGGGAGTAATGCTTCTAACTTTCTGTGATTTGATACATTCCTGGGATTCCAGTTATAGATTCCGATGGACATGGGAAGGTTTACTGTAAGCTGTGGCCCTTCACCTTGACGATGAAACACAGAAATTTGGTTCGGAATTGAATACAACAGGCACCATGCCCACTTCTCTCCGGGAGAGTCATCCTTCTAACTGTCTGTGTTTTGATTCTTACCTGGGATTCCAGTAATAGATTCCGATATACATGGGAGGGTATACTGTAATTTGTGGACCTTCAACTTGATGATGAAACTCAGAAATTGCGTCGGAATTGAATACAACAAGCACTATGCCGACTTCTCTCCGGGAGAGTAATGCTTCTAACTGTCTCTGCTTTGATTCTTTCCTGGGATTCCAGTAATAGATTCCGATGGACATGGGAAAGTTTACTATAATCTGTGTACCTTCTACTTGACAATGAAACACAGAAATTGCGTCCGTCGGAATTGAATACATACGGCCCCTTGCCGCCTTCTGTACGGGAGAGTAATGCTTCTAACTGTCTGTGCTTTGATTCTTTCCTGGAATAAAAGTAATAGATTCCGATGTACATGTGATGGTTTACTGTAACCTGTGGACCTTCAACTTTACGATGAAACACAGAAATTTGGTTCGGAATTGAATACAACAGGCACCATGCCGACTTCTCTCCGGGAGAGTAATGCTTCTAACTGTCTGTGATTTGATTCTTTCCTGGGATTCCAGTAATAGATTCCAATGGACATGGCAAGGTTAACTGTAACCTGTTGACCTTCAACGTGACGATGAAACACAGAAATTGCGACGGAATTGAATACAACAAGCACTATGCCGTTTTCTCTCCGGGAGAGTAATGCTTCTAATTGTCTCTGCTTTGATTCATTCCTGGGATTCCAGTAATAGATTGCGATAAACATGGGAGGGTTTACTGTAACCTGTGGACCTTCAACTTGACGATGAAACACAGAAATTGCGTCGGAATTGAATACAACAAGCACTATGCCGACTTCTCTCCGGGAGAGTAATGCTTCTAACTGTCTCTGCTTTGATTCATTCCTGGGATTCCAGTAATAGATTGCGATGGACGTGGGAAGGTTTACTGTACCCTGTGGTCCTTCAACTTGACGATGAAACACAGAAAATGCGTCGGATTTGAATACAACAGGCACCATGCCGACTTCTGTCAGGGAGGGTAAACCTTCTAACTGTCTGTGCTTTGATTCATTCCTGAAATTTTAGTTATAGATTCCGATGGACATGGGAAGGCTTACTGTAACCTGTGGACATTCAACGTGACGTTGAATCACAGAAATTTGGTTCGGAATTGAATACAACAGGCACCATGCCGATTTCTCTCCGGGAGAGTAATCCTTTTAACTGTCTGTGCTTTGATTCGTTCCTGGGATTCCAGTAACTGATTCCGACTGACATGGGAGGGTTTACTGTAACCTGTGGACATTCAACTTGACGATCAATCACAGAACTTGCGTCGCAATCGAATACAACAGGCACCATGCCGACTTCTGTCCGGGAGAGTATTGCTACTAACTGTCTGAGCTTTGATTCTTATGTGGGATTCCATTAATAGATTCCGATAGACATGGGATAGTTTACTGTAACCTGTGGACCTTCAAATTGACGATGAAACACAGAAATTACGTCGGAACTGAATATAACGGGCACCATGCTGTTTTCTGTCCGGGAGAGTAACGCTTCTAACTGTCTGTGCATTGATTCTTTCCTGGTATCCCAATAATAGTTTCCGAAGGACATGGGAAGGTTTATTGTAACCTGTGGACCTTCAACGTGACGAAGAACTTCAGAAATTGCGTCGGAATTGAATACAAAAGGCACCATGCCGACTTCTATGCGGGAGATTAATGTTTCTAACTGTCTCTGCTTTGATTCTTTCCTGGGATTACAGTAATAAATACCGATGGACATTGGAAGGTTTTCTGTAAACTGTGGTCCTTCAACTTGACGATGAAACACAGCAATAGCGTCGGAATTGAATACAACAGGCACCCTGCTGGCCTCTCTCCGGGAGAGAAATGCTTCTAACTGTCTGAGCTTTGATTCTACCCTGGGATTCCATTAATAGATTCCGATGGACATGAGAAAGTTTACTGTAACCTGTGGACCTTCACCTTGACGATGAAACAAAGAAATTGCGTCGGAATTGAATACAACAGGCACCATGCCGACTTATCTCCGGGAGAGTAATGCTTCTAACTGTGTGCGCTTTGATTCACTCCTGGGATTCCAGTAATAGATTCCGATAAACATGGGAGGGTTTACTGTAACCTGTGGACCTTCAACTTGTTGATGAAACACAGAAATTGCGTCGGAATTGAATACAACAGGCACTATGCCGACTTCTCTCCGGGAGAGTAATGCTTCTAACTGTCTGTGCTTTGATTCATTCCTGGGATTCCAGTAATAGGTTCCGATGGAAATGGGAACGTTTACTGTAACCTGTGGACCTTCAACTTGCCGATGAATCACAGAAATTGTGTCGGAATCGAATACAACAGGCACCATGCCGACTTCTGTCAGGGAGGGTAAACCTTCTAATTGTCTGTGCTTTGATTCTTTCCTGGGATTCCAGTAATAGATTCCGATGGACATGTGATTGTTTACTGTAACCTGTGGACCTTCAACTTTACGATGAAACACAGAAATTGCGTCGGAATTGAGTACAACAGACACCATGCCGACTTCTCTCCGGGAGAGTAATGCTTCTAACTGTCTGTGCATTGATTCTTTTTTGGGATTCCAGTAATAGATTCCAATGGTCATGGGAATGTTTACTGTAACCTGTGGACCTTCGACTTGACGATGAACCACCGAAATTGCGACGGACTTGAATACAACAGGCACCATGCGGACTTCTCTCCGGGAGAGTAATGCTTCTAAATGTCTGTGCTTTGATTCTTTCTTGGGATTCCAGTAATAGATTCCCATGGACATGGGAAGGTTTGCTGTACCCTGTGGACCTTCCACTTGACGATGAGACACATTAATTGCGCCGGAATTGAATACAACAGGCACCATGCCGACTTCTGTCCGGGAGAGTAATGCTGCTAATTGTCTGTGCTGTGATTCTTTCCTGCGATTCCAGTAATAGATTTCGATGGACATGGGAAGGTTTACTGTAACCTGTGGACCTTCAACTTGACGATGAAACACAGAAATTGCGTCGGAATAGAATATAAGAGGCACCATTCCTACTCCTGTCCGGGAGAGTAATTCTTCTAACTGTCTGTGCTTTGATTCTTTCCTGGGATTCCAGTAATAGATTGCGATGGACATGGGAAGATTTAATGTAACCTGTGGAACTTCAATTTGACGATGAAACACAGACATTGGGCCGGAATTAAATACAACAGGCAACATGCCGACTTCTCTCCGGGGTAGTAATGCTTCTAACTGTCTGTGCTTTGATTCTTTCCTGGGTTTCCAGTAATAGATTACGATGGACATGGGAAGGTTTACTGTAACCTTTGGATCTTCAACGTGACGACGAAACTCAGACATTGTGTCGGAATTGAATACAACAAGCACCATGCCGACTTCTCTCCGGGAGAGTAATGCTTCTAACTGTCTGTGCTTTGATTCTTTCCTGGGAATCCAATAATAGATTCCGATTAACATGGGGAGGTTTACTGTAACATGTGTACCTTCAACTTGACGACGAAACACAGAAATTGCGTCGGAACATAATACAAAAGGCATCATGCCGACTTCTCTCCGGGAGAGTACTGCTTCTAACTGTCTGTGCTCTGATTCTTTCCTGGGATTCCAGTAATAGATTCCGATGGACATGGGAAGGTTTACTGTAACCTGTGGACCTTCAACTTGACGATGAAACACAGAAATTGCGTCGGAATTGCATACAACAGGAACCATGCCGGCTTCTCTCCGGGAGAGTAATGCCTCTAACTGTCTGTGCTTGGATTTTTTTCTGGGATTGCAGTAAAAGATTCCGATGGACATGAGACGGTTTCTTGTAACCTGTGGCCTTCAACTTCACGATGAGACACAGAAATGGCGTCGGAATTGAATTCAACAAGCACCATGCCGTCTTCTCTCCGGAAGAGTAATGCTTCTAACTGTCTGTGCGTTGATTCTTTCTGGGTTTCCAGTAATAGATTCCGATGGACATGGGAAGGTTTACTGTAACTTGTGGACCTTCAACTTGACGATGAAACCCAGAAATTGCGTTGGAATTGAAAACAACAGGCATCATGCCGACTTCTGTCCGGGAGAGTAATGCTTCTAACTGTCTGTGCTTTCATTCTTTCCTGGGATTCCAGTAATAGATTCCGATGGACATGGTAAGGTTTCCTGTAACCTGTGGTCGTTCAACTTGACGATGAAACACAGAAAATGAGTCGGAATTGAATGTAACAGACATCATGCCGGCTTCTCTCCGGGAGAGTAATGCTTCTAACTGTCTGTGCTTGGATTTTTTTCTGGGATTGCAGTAAAAGATTCCGATGGACATGAGACGGTTTCTTGTAACCTGTGGCCTTCAACTTCACGATGAGACACAGAAATGGCGTCGGAATTGAATTCAACAAGCACCATGCCGTCTTCTCTCCGGAAGAGTAATGCTTCTAACTGTCTGTGCGTTGATTCTTTCTGGGTTTCCAGTAATAGATTCCGATGGACATGGGAAGGTTTACTATAACCTGTGGACCTTCATCTTGACGATGAAACACAGAAATTGCGTCGGAATTGAATACAACAGGCACCATGCCGACATGTTTCCCGGAGAGTAATGCTTCTATCTGTCTGTGCTTTGATTCTTTCCTGGGATTCCAGTAATAGATTCCTATGGACATGGGAGGGTTTACTGTAACCTGTGATCCTTCAACTCGACGATGGAACACAGAAATTGCGTCCGATTTGAATACCACAGGCACCATGCCAATTTCTGTCCGGGAGAGTAATGTTTCTAACTGTCTGTCCCTTGATTCTTTCCTGGGATTCCAGTAATAGATTCCTATGGACATGGGAAGGTTTACTGTAACCTGTGTGCCTCCAAATTAACGATGCAACACAGGAGTTACATCGGAGTTGACACAACAGGCACCATGCCGACTACTAACCAGGGGAGTAATGCATTAAAATTTCTGTGCTTTATTCCATTCCTGGACTACACTAGTAGCTTCTGATGGAGAGCTAGAGGGTATACTGTAACCCGTGGACGTTTAAATAGACGACGTGACACAGAAATTGCGTCGGAATTGTATACAACAGGCAACACTCCTACTTCTGTCCGGGAGAGAAGAGCTTCTACCTGTCTATGCTTTGATTCTTTCCTGGGATTCCAGTCATAGATTCCGATGGACATGGGAAGGGTTACTGTAACCTGTGGACCTTCAACTTGACGATGAAACTCAGAAATTGCGTCGGAATTGAATACAACAGGCACCATGCCTACTTCTGTCCGGGAGAGTAATGCTTCTCACTGTCTGTGATTTTGATTCTTTCCTAGGATTCCAGTAATAGATTCCGATGGACATGGGGAGGTTGACGGTTACCTTTGGACCTTCAACTTGACGATGAAACACAGAAATTTCGTCGGAATTGAATACAACAGGCAACATGCCGATTTCTGTCCGGGAGGATAAACCTCCTAACTGTCTGTGCTTTGACTCTTTCCTGCGATTCCAGTAACAGATTCCGATGGACATGGGAAGGTTTACTGTAACCTGTGGACCTTCAACCTCACGATGAAACACAGAAATAGCGTCGGAATTGAATACAACAGGCACCATGCCGACTTCTCTCCGGGAGGGTAATGCTTCCAACTGTCTGAGCTTTGCTTCTACCCTGGGATTCCATTAATAGATTCCGAAAGACATGGGAAAGTTTACTGTAACCTGTGGAACTTCAACTTGACGATGAAACACAGGTATTGAGTCGAAATTGAATACAACAGGCACCATGCCGACTTCTCTCCGGGAGAGTCATCCTTCTAACTGCCTGTGCTTTGATTCTTTTCTGGGATTCCAGAAATGGATTCCGATGATCATGGGAATGTTTACTGTAACCTGTGGACCTTCAACTTGACGATGAGCACAGAAATTGCAACGGACTTCAATACAACAGGCACCATGCCGACTTCTCTCCGGGAGAATAATGCTTCTAACTGTCTGTGATTAGATTCTTTCCTGGGATTCCAGTAATAGATTCCAATTTACATGGGAAGGTAAACTGTAACCTGTGGACCTTCAACTTGACGATGAAACACAGAAATTGCGTCGGAATTGAATACAACAGGCACCATGCCGACTTCTCTCCGGGAGGGTAATGCTTCCAACTGTCTGAGCTTTGCTTCTACCCTGGGATTCCATTAACGGATTCCGATGGACATGGGAAAGTTTACTGTTACCTGTGGACCCCCAACTTGACGATGAAACACAGATATTGCGTCGGAATTGAATACAACAGGGACCATGCCGACTTCTCTCCGGGAGAGTAATGCTTCTAACTGACTGTGTTTTGATTGATTCCTGGGATTCCAGTTATAGATTCCGATGGACATGGGATGGTTTACTGTAACCTGTGGACCTTCAACGTGACGTTGAAACACAGAAATTTGGTTCGGAATTGAATACAACAGGCACCATGCCAACTTCTGTCCGGGAGAGTATAGCTTTTAACTGTCTGAGTTTTGATTCTTATGTGGGATTATATTCCGATGGACATGGGAAGGTTTACTGTAACCTGTTGACCTTCAACGTTACGATGAACCGCAGAAATTGCGTCGGAATTGAATACAAGAGGCACCATGCCGACTTCTTTCCGAGAGATTTATGTTTCTAACTGTCTCTGCTTTGATTCTTTCCTGGGATTACAGTAATAGTTTCCGATGGACATTGGAAGGTTTTCTGTAAACTTTGGTCCTTCAACATGACGATGAAACACAGAAATTGCGTTGGAATTGAATACAACAGGCACAATGCTGACTTCTCTCCAGGAGAGTAATGCTTCTAACCGTCTGTGCTTTGCTTCTTTCCTGGGACTCCAGTAACAGATTCCGATGGAAATGGGTAGGTTTACTTTAACCTTTGCACGTTCAACATGGCCATGAAACACAGAAATTGCGTCGGAATTGAATACAACAGGCAGCATGCCGACTTCTGTCCGGGAGAGTAATGCTTCTCACTGCCTGTGTTTTTAATTCTTTCCTGGGATTCCAGTAATAGATTCCGATGGACATGGGAAGGTTTACTGTAACCTGAGGAAATTCAACTTGACGATGAAACACAGAAATTGCGACGGAATTGAATACAGCAGGCACCATGCCGACTTCTGTCCAGGAGTAATGCTTCTAACTGTCCGTGGTTTGATTCTTTCCTGGGATTCCAGTAATAGATTTCAATGGGTATGGGAAGGTTTACTGTAACCTGTGGATCTCCAAATTAACGTTGCAACACAGAAGTTACATCGGAGTTGATACAACAGGCACCATGCCGACTTCCAACCAGGAGAGTAAGGCATCAAAATTTCTGTGCTTTACTCCATTCCTGGTCTACACTAGTAGTTTCTGATGGAGAGCTATAGGGTTACTGTAACCCGTTGACGTTTAAATAGACGACGAGACACAGAAATTGCGTCGGAATTGAATACAACAGGCAGCATGCCGACTTCTGTACGGGAGAGTAATGCTTCTAACCGACTCTCCTCTGAATCTTTTCTGGGATTCCAGTAGTAGGTTCCGATGGACATAGGAAGGTTTACTGTAACCTGTGGACCTTCAACTTGATGATGAAACACAGAAATTGCTTCGGAATTGAATACAACTGGCACCATGGCAACTTCTGTCCGGGAGAGTAATGCTTCTACCTGTCTGTGCTTTGATTCTTTCCTAGGATTCCAGTAATAGATTCCGATTTACACGGGAAGGTTTACTTTAGCCTATGGACCTTCAACATGACGATGAAACACAGAAATTTCGTAGGAATTGTATACAACAGGCACCATTCCTACTTCTGTCCGGGAGAGAAGAGCTTCTAACTGTCTATGCTTTGATTCTTTCGAGGTATTCCAGTAATTGATTCCGATGGACATGGGGTGGTTTACTGTAACCTGTGGACCGTCAACTTGACGATGAAACTCAGAAATTGCGTCGGAATTGAATACAACGGGCACCATGCAGACTTCTGTCCGGTAGAGTAATGCTACTCACAGTCTTTGCTTTGATTCTTTCCTGGGATTCCAGTAATAGATTCCGATGGACATGGGAAGGTTTACCGTAACCTGTGGACCTTCAACTTTGCGATGAAACACAGAAATTGCGCCGGATTGGAATACAACAGGCACCATGACGACTTCTGTCCAGGAGAGTAATGCTTCTAAATGTCTGTGCTTTGATTCTTATCTGGGATTCCAGTAATAGATTCCGATGGACATGGCAAGGTCTACTGTTACCTGTGGACCTTCAACTTGACGATGAAAAACAGAAATTGCGTCGGAATTGAATACAACAGGCACAATGCCGACTACTCACCAGGAGAGTAATGCATCTAACCGTCTGTGCTTTGCTTCTTTCCTGGGATTCCAGTAATAGATTCCGATGGACATGGGTGGGCTTACTTTAACCTTTGGACATTCAACGCGACCATGAAACACAGAAATTGCGTCGGAATTGAATCCAACAGGCACCATGCCGACTTCTGTCCGGGAGATTAATGCTTCTAACTGTCTGTAATTTGATTCTTTCCTGGGATTCCAGTAATTGATTCCGAAACATATGGGAAGGTTTACTGTAACCTGTGGACCTTCAACCTGACGATGAAACACAGAAATTGCGTCGGAATTGAATACAACAGGCACCATGCCGACATTTGTCCGGGAGAGTAATGCTTCTAACTATCTGCGCTTTGATTCTTTCCTGGGATTCCAGTAATAGGTTCCGATGGACATGGGAAGGTTTACTGTAACCTGTCGACTTTCAACTTGACGATGAAACACAGAAATTGCGTCGGAATCTAATACAAAAGGCACCATGCCGACTTCTCTCCGGGAGAGAAATGCTTCTAACTGCCTGTGCTTTGATTCTTTCCTGGGATTCCAGTAATAGATTCCGATGAACATGGGAAGGTTTACTGTAACCTGAGGACCTTCAACTAGACGATGAAACACAGAAATTGTGTCGGAATTGAATACAATAGGCACCATGCCGACTTCTCTCCGGGCGAGTAATGCTTCTAACTGTCTGTGATTTGATTTTTTTCTGGGATTCCAGTAATTGATTCCGAAAGATATGGGAAGGTTTACTGTAACCTGAGGACCTTCAACTAGACGATGAAACACAGATATTGTGTCGGAATTGAATACAATAGGCACCACGCCGACTTCTCTCCGGGCAAGTAATGCTTCTAACTGTCTGTCCCTTGAATCTTTCCTGGGATTCCAGTAATTGGTTCCGAAGGGTATGGGAAGTTTTACTGTAACCTGTGGACCTCCAAATTAACGATGCAATACAGAAGTTACATCGGAGTTGATACAACAGGCACCATGCCGACTTCCAACCAGGGGAGTAATGCATTAAAATTTCTGTGCTTTATTCCATTCCCGGACTACACTAGTGGTTTCTGATGGAGAGCTAGAGGGTTACAGTAACCCCTGGACGTTTAAATAGACGGCGAGACACGGAAATTGCGTCGGAATTGAATACAACAGGCACCATTCCTACTTCTGTCTGGGAGAGTAATGCTTCTAACTGACTCTCCTATGAATCTTTCCTGGGATTCCATTAATAGATTCCGATGGACATGGGAAGGTTTACTGTAACCTGTGGACCTTCAACTTGACGATGAAACACAGAATTTGCTTCGGAATTGAATACAACTGGCACCATGGCGACTTCTGTCCGGGAGAGTAATTCTTCTACCTGTCTGTTCTTTGATTATTTCCTAGGATTCCAGTAATAGATTCGGATTTGCATGCGAAGGTTTACTTTAACCTGTGGACCTTCAACATGACGATGAAACACAGAAATTGCGTCAGAATTGTATAGAATTGCACCATGCCGACTTCTGTCCGGGAGAGTAATGCTTCTAACTGTCTGTGATTTGATTCTTTCCTGGGATTCCAGTAATTGATTCCGATAGATATGGGAAGGTTTACTGTAACCTGTGGACGTTCAACTTGACGATGAAACACAGAAATTGCGTCGGAATTGAATACAACCGGCACAATGCCGATATTTGTCCGGGAGAGTAATGCTTCTAACTGTCTGTGCTTTGATTCTTTCCTTGGATTCCAGTAATAGATTCCGATGGACATGGGAAGGTTTACTGTAACCTGTGGACCTTCAACTTGACGATGAAACACAGAAATTGCGTCGGAATCGAATACAACAGGCACCATGCCGACTTCTCTCCGGGAGAGAAATGCTTCTAGCTGTCTGTGCTTTGATTCTTTCCTGGGATTCCAGTAATAGATTCCGATGAACAACGGAAGGTTTACTGTAACCTGAGGACCTTCACCTAGACGATGCAACACAGAAATTGTGTCGGAATTGAATGCAATAGGAACCATGCCGACTTCTCTCCGGGCGAGTAATGCTTCTAACTGTCCGTGCTTTGATTCTTTCCTGGGATTCCAGTAATAGATTCCGATGGACATGGGAAGGTTTACTGTAACCTGTGGACCTTCAACTTGACGATGAAACACAGAAATTGCGTCGGAATTGAATACAAAGGCACCATGCCGACTTCCAACCAGGGGAGTAATGCATCAAAATTTCTGTGCTGTATTCCATTCCTGCACTACACTAGTAGTTTCTGATGGAGAGCTAGAGTGTTACTGTAACCCCTGGACGTTTAAATAGACGACGAGACACAGAAATTGCGTCGGAATTGTATACAACAGGCTCCATGCCGACTTCTGTCCAGGAGAGTATTGCTTCTAACTGACTCTCCTGTGTCCACAGTGTGTCCTGGGATTTCAGTAACAGTTTCCGATGGACATGGGAAGGTTTACTGTAACCTGTGGACCTTCAACTTGACGATGAAACTCAGAAATTGCGTCGGAATTGAATACAACAGGCACCATGCCGACTTCTGTCCGGGAGAGTAATGCTTCTAACTGTCTGTGCTTTGATTCTCTCCTGGGATTCCTGTAACAGATTCCGATGGCCATGGGAAGGATTACTTTAACCTGTGGACCGTCAACGTGTCGATGAATCACAGAAGTTGCGTCCGAATTGAATACAACTGGCACAATGCCGACTTCTGTCCGGGAGAGTAATGTTTCTAACTGTCTGTGCTTTGATTCTTCCTGGGACTCAAGTAATAGAATCCGATGGACATGGGAAGGTTTACTTTTACCTGTGGCAATTCAACATGACGATGAAACACAGAAATTGCGTCGGAATTGTATACAACAGGCACCATTCCAACTTCTGTCCCGGAGAGAAATGCTTCTAACTGTCTGTGCTTTGATTGTTTCCTGGGATACTAGTAATAGATTCCGATGAACATGGGAAGGTTTACTGTAACCTGAGGACCTTCAACTAGACGATGAAACACAGAAATTGTGTCGGAATTGAATGCAATCGGAACCATTCCGACTTCTCTCCGGGCGAGTAATGCTTCTAACTGTCTGTGTTTTGATTCTTTCCTGGGATTCCAGTAATAGATTCCGATGGACATGGGAAGGTTTACTGTAACCTGTGGACCTTCAACTTGACGATGAAACACAGAAATAGCGTCGGAATCGAATACAACAGGCACCATGCCGACTTCTCTCCGGGAGAGAAATGCTTCTAACTGTCTGTGCTTTGATTCTTTCCTGGGATTCCAGTAATAGATTCCGATGAACATGGGAAAATTTACTGTAACCTGAGGACCTTCAACTAGACGATGAAACACAGAAATTGTGTCGGAATTGAATGCAATAGGAACCATGCCGACTTCTCTCCGGGCGAGTAATGCCTCTAACTGTCTGTACTTTGATTCTTTCCTGGGATTCCAGTAATAGATTCCGATGGACATGGGAAGTTTTACTGTAACCTGTGGACCTTCAACTTGACGATGAAACACAGAAATTCCGTCGGAATTGAATACACAGGCACCATGCCGACTTCCAAGCAGGGGAGTAATGCATCAAAATCTCTGTGCTTTATTCCATTCCTGGACTACACTAGTAGTTTCTGATGGAGAGCTTGAGTGTTACTCTAACCCCTGGACGTTTAAATAGACGACGAGACACAGAAATTGCGTCGGAATTGTATACAACAGGCTCCATGCCGACTTCTGTCCAGGAGAGTATTGCTTCTAACTGACTCTCCTGTGTCCACAGTGTGTCCTGGGATTTCAGTAACAGTTTCCGATGGACATGGGAAGGTTTACTGTAACCTGTGGACCTTCAACTTGACGATGAAACTCAGAAATTCCGTCGGAATTGAATACACAGGCACCATGCCGACTTCCAAGCAGGGGAGTAATGCATCAAAATCTCTGTGCTTTATTCCATTCCTGGACTACACTAGTAGTTTCTGATGGAGAGCTTGAGTGTTACTGTAACCCCTGGACGTTTAAATAGACGACGAGACACAGAAATTGCGTCGGAATTGTATACAACAGGCACCACTCCTACTTCTGTCCGGGAGAGTGGTGCTTTGTGTATGATTCGATTCTTTCCTTGGATTCCAGTAATAAAATCCGATGGACATGGGAACGTTTACTGTAACCTGTGGCCTTCAACTTGAAGATGAAACACAGAAATTGCGTCGGAATTGAATACAACAGGCACCATGCCGACTTCTCTCGGAGAGAGTAATGCTTCTAACTGTCTGTATTTTGATTCTTTCCTGGGATTCCTGTAATAGATTCCGATGGACATGGGTAGGTTTACTGTAACCTGTGGACCTTCAATTTGACGATGAAACACAGAAATTGCGTCTGAATTGAATAAAACAGGCACCATGCCGACATCTGTCCGGGAGAGTAATGCTTCTAACTGTCTGTGCTTTGATTCTCTCCTGGGATTCCTGTAACAGATTCCGATGGAGATGGGAAGGATTACTTTAACCTGTGGACCTTCAACGTGTCGATGAGTCACAGAAGTTGCGTCCGAATTGAATACAACAGGCACGATGCCGACTTCTGTCCGGGAGAGTAATGCTTCTAACTGACTCTCGTTTGAATCTTTCCTGGGATTCCAGTAGAAGATTCCGATGGATACGGGAAGGTTTACTGTTACCTATGGACCTTCAACTTGACGATGAAACACAGTAATTGCTTCGGAATTGAATACAACTGGCACCATGGCGACTTCTGTCCGGGAGAGTAATGCTTCTACCTGTCTGTGCTTTGTTTCTTTCCTAGGATTCCAGTAATAGATTCCGATTTACATGGGAAGGTTTACTTTTACCTGTGGCCCTTCAACTTGACGATGAAACACAGAAATTTCGTCGGAATTGAATACAACAGGCACAATGCTGATTTCTCTCCAGGAGAGTAATGCGTCTAACCGTCTGTGCTTTGCTTCTTTCCTCGGATTCCAGTAATAGATTCCGATGGACGTGGGTAGGTATACCTATACCTTTGGACCTTCAACATGACCATGAAACACAGAAATTGCGTCGGAATTGAATACAACAGGCACCATGCCGACATCTGTCCGGGAGAGTAATGCTTCTAACTGTCTGTACTTTGACTCTCTCCTGGGATTCCAGTAATAGATTCCGATGGCAATTGGAAGGTTTACTTTAACCTGTGGACCTTCAACGTGTCGATGTATCACAGAAATTGCGTCGGAATTCAATACAACAGGCACGATACCGACTTCTGTCCGGGAGAGTAATGCTTCTAACAGGCGGTGCTCTGATTCATTCCTGGGATTCCAGTAATAGATTCCGAAGGACATGGGAAGGTTTACTGTAACCTGTGGACCTTCAACTTGACGATTAAACTCAAAAATTGCTTCGGAATTAAATACAACAGGCACCATGCCGACTTCTGTCCGTGTGAATGATGCTTCTAACTGTCTGTGCTATGATTCGTTCCTGGGATTGCAGTAATAGATTCCGATGGACATGGGAAGGGTTACAGTAACCTGTGAACCTTCAACTCGACGATGAAACACAGATATTAAGTCGGAGTTGAATACAACAGGCACCATGCCGATTTCTGTAAATGAGAGTAATGCTTCTAACTGTCTGTCCTTTGATTCTCTCCTGGGATTCCAGTAATAGATTCCGATGGGAATGGGAAGGTTTACTGTAACCTGTGTACCTTAAAATCAACGATGCAACACAGAAGTTACATCGAAGTTGATACAACAGGCACCATGCCGACTTCTAACTAGGGGAGTAATTCATCAAACTTTCTGTGCTTTATTCCATTCCTGGACTACACCAGTAGTTTTTAATGAAGAACTAGAGGGTTACTGTAACCTGTGGACTTTTAAATTGACGACGAGACACAGAAATTGCGTCGGAATTGTATACAACAGGCTCCCATCCTACTTCTGTCCGGGAGAGTAGTGCTTTTAACTGTGTATGCTTTGATTCTTTCCTTGGATTCCAGTAATAGATTCCGATGGACATGGCAAGGTCTGCAGTTCCCTTTGGACCTTCAACTTGACGATGAAACACAGAAATTGCGTCGGAATTGAATACAACAGGCACCATGCCGTATTCTGTCCGGGAGAGTAATGCTTCTAACTGTCTGAGCTCTGATTCATTCCTGGGATTCCAGTAATAGATTGCGATGGACTTGTTAAGGTTTACTTTAACCTGTAGACCTTCTACTTGACGCTGAAACACAGAAATTGCTTCGGAATTGAATACAACAGGCACCATGCCGACCGCTGTCCGGGAGAACAATGCTTCTAACTGTCTGTCCTTTGATTCTCTCCTGGGATTCCAGTAATAGATTCCGATAGACATGGGAAGGTTTACTGTAACCTGTGGACCTTCAACTTGACGATGAAACACAGAAATTGCGTCGGAACTAAATACAAGCGGCACCATGCCAACTTCTGTCTCGGAGAGTAATGCTTCCAACTGTCAGTGCTTTGATTGTTTCCTGGGATTCCAGTAATAGATTCCGATGGACATGGGAAGATTTACTTTAACCAGTGGACCTCCAACGTGTCGATTAATCACAGAAATTGCGTCGGAATTGAATACAACAAGCACGATGCTGACTTCTGTCCGGAAGAGTAATGCTTCTAACTGTCTGTGCTTTGATTCTTTCATGGTATTCCAGTAATAGATTAAGATGGACATGGGAAGGTTTACTGTAACCTGCGGACCTTCATCTTGACGATGAAACACAGAAATTGCATCGGAATTGAATACAACAGGCACCATGCCAACTTCTGTCTCGGAGAGTAATGCTTCCAACTGTCAGTGTTTTGATTTTTTCCTGAGATTCCAGTAATAGATTCCGATGGACATGGGAAGGTTTACTGTAACCTGTCGACCTTCAACTTGTCGATGCAACACTGAAATAGCGTCGGAATTGAATACAAGAGGCACCATGCCGACTTCTGTCCTGGAGAGTAATGCTTCTAACTGTCTGTGCTTTGATTCTTTCCTGGGATTCCAGTAAAGGCTTCCGATGGACATGGGAAGGTTTACTGCAACTTGTGGACCTTCAACGTGTCGATGAAACACAGAAATTGCGTCGGAATTGAATACAACAGGCAGCATGCCGACTTCTGTACGGGAGAGTAATGCTTCTAACCGACTCTCCTCTGAATCTTTTCTGGGATTCCAGTAATAGGTTCCGATGGACATAGGAAGGTTTACTGTAACCTGTGGACCTTCAACTTGACGATGAAACACAGAAATTGCTTCGGAATTGAATACAACTGGCACCATGGCAACTTCTGTCCGGGAGAGTAATGCTTCTACCTGTCTGTGCTTTGATTCTTTCCTAGGATTCCAGTAATAGATTCCGATTTACACGGGAAGGTTTACTTTAGCCTATGGACCTTCAACATGACGATGAAACACAGAAATTTCGTAGGAATTGTATACAACAGGCACCATTCCTACTTCTGTCCGGGAGAGAAGAGCTTCTAACTGTCTATGCTTTGATTCTTTCGAGGTATTCCAGTAATTGATTCCGATGGACATGGGGAGGTTTACTGTAACCTGTGGACCTTCAACTTGACGATGAAACTCAGAAATTGCGTCGGAATTGAATACAACGGGCACCATGCAGACTTGTGTCCGGTAGAGTAATGCTACTCACAGTCTTTGCTTTGATTCTTTCCTGGGATTCCAGTAATAGATTCCGATGAACATGGGAAGGTTTACCGTAACCTGTGGACCTTCAACTTTGCGATGAAACACAGAAATTGCGCCGGATTGGAATACAACAGGCACCATGACGACTTCTGTCCAGGAGAGTAATGCTTCTAAATGTCTGTGCTTTGATTCTTATTTGGGATTCCAGTAATAGATTCCGATGGACATGGCAAGGTCTACTGTTACCTGTGGACCTTCAACTTGACGATGAAAAACAGAAATTGCGTCGGAATTGAATACAACAGGCACAATGCCGACTACTCACCAGGAGAGTAATGCATCTAACCGTCTGTACTTTGCTTCTTTCCTGGGATTCCAGTAATAGATTCCGATGGACATGGGTGGGCTTACTTTAACCTTTGGACATTCAACGTGACCATGAAACACAGAAATTGCGTCGGAATTGAATCCAACAGGCACCATGCCGACTTCTGTCCGGGAGATTAATGCTTCTAACTGTCTGTAATTTGATTCTTTCCTGGGATTCCAGTAATTGATTCCGAAACATATGGGAAGGTTTACTGTAACCTGTGGACCTTCAACCTGACGATGAAACACAGAAATTGCGTCGGAATTGAATACAACAGGCACCATGCCGACATTTGTCCGGGAGAGTAATGCTTCTAACTATCTGCGCTTTGATTCTTTCCTGGGATTCCAGTAATAGGTTCCGATGGACATGGGAAGGTTTACTGTAACCTGTCGACCTTCAAGTTGACGATGAAACACAGAAATTGCGTCGGAATCTAATACAAAAGGCACCATGCCGACTTCTCTCCGGGAGAGAAATGCTTCTAACTGCCTGTGCTTTGATTCTTTCCTGGGATTCCAGTAATAGATTCCGATGAACATGGGAAGGTTTACTGTAACCTGAGGACCTTCAACTAGACGATGAAACACAGAAATTGTGTCGGAATTGAATACAATAGGCACCATGCCGACTTCTCTCCGGGCGAGTAATGCTTCTAACTGTCTGTGATTTGATTTTTCTCTGGGATTCCAGTAATTGATTCCGAAAGATATGGGAAGGTTTACCGTAACCTGAGGACCTTCAACTAGACGATGAAACACAGATATTGTGTCGGAATTGAATACAATAGGCACCACGCTGACTTCTCTCCGGGCAAGTAATGCTTCTAACTGTCTGTCCCTTGAATCTTTCCTGGGATTCCAGTAATTGGTTCCGAAGGGTATGGGAAGTTTTACTGTAACCTGTGGACCTCCAAATTAACGATGCAATACAGAAGTTACATCGGAGTTGATACAACAGGCACCATGCCGACTTCCAACCAGGGGAGTAATGCATTAAAATTTCTGTGCTTTATTCCATTCCCGGACTACACTAGTGGTTTCTGATGGAGAGCTAGAGGGTTACAGTAACCCCTGGACGTTTAAATAGACGGCGAGACACGGAAATTGCGTCGGAATTGAATACAACAGGCACCATTCCTACTTCTGTCTGGGAGAGTAATGCTTCTAACTGACTCTCCTATGAATCTTTCCTGGGATTCCATTAATAGATTCCGATGGACATGGGAAGGTTTACTGTAACCTGTGGACCTTCAACTTGACGATGAAACACAGAAATTGCTTCGGAATTGAATACAACTGGCACCATGGCGACTTCTGTCCGGGAGAGTAATTCTTCTACCTGTCTGTTCTTTGATTATTTCCTAGGATTCCAGTAATAGATTCGGATTTGCATGCGAAGGTTTACTTTAACCTGTGGACCTTCAACATGACGATGAAACACAGAAATTGCGTCAGAATTGTATACAACAAGCACCATGCCGACTTCTGTCCGGGAGAGTAATGCTTCTAACTGTCTGTGATTTGATTCTTTCCTGGGATTCCAGTAATTGATTCCGATAGATATGGGAAGGTTTACTGTAACCTGTGGACGTTCAACTTGACGATGAAACACAGAAATTGCGTCGGAATTGAATACAACCGGCACAATGCCGACATTTGTCCGGGAGAGTAATGCTTCTAACTGTCTGTGCTTTGATTCTTTCCTTGGATTCCAGTAATAGATTCCGATGGACATGGGAAGGTTTACTGTAACCTGTGGACCTTCAACTTGACGATGAAACACAGAAATTGCGTCGGAATTGAATACAACTGGCACAATGCCAACTTCTGTCCGCTAGAGTATTGCATCCAACTGTCTGTGATTTGATTCTTTCCTGGGATTCCAGTAATAGATTCCGATAGACATGGGAAAGTTTACTCTAACCTGTGTACCTTCCGCTTGACAATGAAACACAGAAATTGCGTCGGAATTGAATACAAATGGCACTACGACGACTACTGTCCCGGAGAGTAATGCTTCTAACTGTCTGTGCTTTGATTCTTTCCTGGGATTCCAGTAATAGATTCCGATGGACATGGGAAGGGTTACTGTAATCTATGGAGCTTTAGCTTGATGATGAAACACAGAAATGGCGTCGGAATTGAATACAACTGGCACCACGCCGACTTGTGCCCGGGAGACTAATGCTTCTAACTGTTTGTGCTTTGATTCTTTCCTGGGATTCCAGTAATAGATTCCGAAGGACATGGGAAGGTTTACTGGAACCTATGGAGCTTTAGCTTGACGATGAAACACAGAAATTAATTCTGAATTGAATACAACAGGCACCATGCCGACTTGTGCCCGGGAGAATAATGCTTCTAACAGTCTGTGCTTCGATTCTTTCCTGGGATTCCAGTAATAGTTTTTGATGGACATGGGAAGGTTTACTGTAACCTGTTGACTTTCAACTTGACGATAAAATACAAAAATTGCATCGGAATTGAATACAACAGGCACCATGCCGACTTCTGTCCGGGAGAGTAATGCTTCTAAATGTCTGTGCTTTGATTCGTTCCTGGGAATCCAGTAAAAGATTCCGATGGACATGGGAAGTTTTACTGTGACTTTGTGAACCTTTAACTCTACGATGAAACACAGAAATTGAGTCGGAATTGAATGCAACAGGCACCATGCCGATTTCTGTCCGGGAGAGAAATGCTTCTAACAGTCTGTCCTTTGATTCTTTCCTGGGATTCCAGCAATAGATTCCAATGGACATGGGAAGGTTTACTGTAACCTGTGGACCTTCAAATGAACGATGAAACACAGAAGGTACATGGGAGTTGATACAACAGGCACCAGGCTGACTTCTGTCCAGGGGAGTAATGCATCAAACCTTCTGTGCTATGTTCCATTCCTATACTACACTAGTAGTTTCCGATTGAGAGCTAGAGGGTTACTGTAGACCGTGGACGATTAAATTGACGACGAGACACAGAAACTGCGTCGGAATTGTATACAACAGGCACCATTCCTACTTCTGTCGGGGACAGTAGCGCTTCTAACTGTCTATGCTTTGAATCTTCTCTGGCATTTCAGTAATAGGTTCCGATGGACATGGGAAGGTTTACTTTAACCTGTGGACTTCAACTTGACGATGATACACTCAAATTGCGTCGAAATTGAATACAACAGGCACCAAGCCGATTTCTCTCCGGAAGAGTAATGCTTCTAACTGTCTGTCCTTTGATTCTTTCCCGGGATTGCAGTAATAGATTCCGACGGACATGGGACGGTTTACTGTAACCCGTGGAGCTTCAACTTGATGATGAAACAAAGAAATTGCGTCGGAATTGAATACAACAGGCACCATGCCTACTTCTGTCCGGGAGAGTAATGCTTCTAACTGTCTGTGCTTTGATTCATTCCTGGGATACCAGTAATACATTCCGAGGGACATTGGAAGCTTTACTGTAACCTGTGAACTTTCAACTTGAGGATGAAACACAGAAATTGCGTCGGAATTGAATACATCAGTCACCATGCCGACTTCTGTCCGCGAGAGTAATGCTTCTAACTGTCTGTGCTTTGATTCTTTCCTGGGAATCCAGTAAGAGATTCCGATGGACATTTGAAGGTTTACTGTAACCGTGAACCTTCAACTTGACGATGAATCACAGAAATTGTGTCGGAATTGAATACAACTGGCACCTTGCCGGCTTCTCTCCGAGAGAATAATGCTTCTAAGTGTCTGTGCTTTGATTTTTTCCTGGGATTCCAGTAATAGATTCCGATGGACATGGGATGGTTTACTGTAACCTGTGGACCTTCAACTTGAGGTTGAAACACAGATTTTGTGTCGGAATTGAATACATCAGGCACCATGCCGGTTTCTGTCAGGTGAGAGTAATGCTTCTAACTGTCTGTGATTTGATTGTTTCCTGGGATTCCAGTAATAGATTCCGATGGACATGGGAAGATTTACTTTAACCAGTGGACCTCCAACGTGTCGATTAATCACAGAAATTGCGTCGGAATTGAATACAACAAGCACGATGCTGACTTCTGTCCGGAAGAGTAATGCTTCTAACTGTCTGTGCTTTGATTCTTTCATGGTATTCCAGTAATAGATTAAGATGGACATGGGAAGGTTTACTGTAACCTGCGGACCTTCATCTTGACGATGAAACACAGAAATTGCATCGGAATTGAATACAACAGGCACCATGCCAACTTCTGTCTCGGAGAGTAATGCTTCCAACTGTCAGTGTTTTGATTTTTTCCTGAGATTCCAGTAATAGATTCCGATGGACATGGGAAGGTTTACTGTAACCTGTCGACCTTCAACTTGTCGATGCAACACTGAAATAGCGTCGGAATTGAATACAAGAGGCACCATGCCGACTTCTGTCCTGGAGAGTAATGCTTCTAACTGTCTGTGCTTTGATTCTTTCCTGGGATTCCAGTAAAGGCTTCCGATGGACATGGGAAAGTTTACTGCAACTTGTGGACCTTCAACGTGTCGATGAAACACAGAAATTGCGTCGGAATTGAATACAACAGGCAGCATGCCGACTTCTGTACGGGAGAGTAATGCTTCTAACCGACTCTCCTCTGAATCTTTTCTAGGATTCCAGTAATAGGTTCCGATGGACATAGGAAGGTTTACTGTAACCTGTGGACCTTCAACTTGACGATGAAACAGAGAAATTGCTTCGGAATTGAATACAACTGGCACCATGGCAACTTCTGTCCGGGAGAGTAATGCTTCTACCTGTCTGTGCTTTGATTCTTTCCTAGGATTCCAGTAATAGATTCCGATTTACACGGGAAGGTTTACTTTAGCCTATGGACCTTCAACATGACGATGAAACACAGAAATTTCGTAGGAATTGTATACAACAGGCACCATGCAGACTTGTGTCCGGTAGAGTAATGCTACTCACAGTCTTTGCTTTGATTCTTTCCTGGGATTCCAGTAATAGATTAAGATGGACATGGGGAGGTTTACTGTAACCTGTGGACCTTCAACTTGACGATGAAACTCAGAAATTGCGTCGGAATTGAATACAACGGGCACCATGCAGACTTGTGTCCGGTAGAGTAATGCTACTCACAGTCTTTGCTTTGATTCTTTCCTGGGATTCCAGTAATAGATTCCGATGAACATGGGAAGGTTTACCGTAACCTGTGGACCTTCAACTTTGCGATGAAACACAGAAATTGCGCCGGATTGGAATACAACAGGCACCATGACGACTTCTGTCCAGGAGAGTAATGCTTCTAAATGTCTGTGCTTTGATTCTTATTTGGGATTCCAGTAATAGATTCCGATGGACATGGCAAGGTCTACTGTTACCTGTGGACCTTCAACTTGACGATGAAAAACAGAAATTGCGTCGGAATTGAATACAACAGGCACAATGCCGACTACTCACCAGGAGAGTAATGCATCTAACCGTCTGTGCTTTGCTTCTTTCCTGGGATTCCAGTAATAGATTCCGATGGACATGGGTGGGCTTACTTTAACCTTTGGACATTCAACGTGACCATGAAACACAGAAATTGCGTCGGAATTGAATCCAACAGGCACCATGCCGACTTCTGTCCGGGAGATTAATGCTTCTAACTGTCTGTAATTTGATTCTTTCCTGGGATTCCAGTAATTGATTCCGAAACATATGGGAAGGTTTACTGTAACCTGTGGACCTTCAACCTGACGATGAAACACAGAAATTGCGTCGGAATTGAATACAACAGGCACCATGCCGACATTTGTCCGGGAGAGTAATGCTTCTAACTATCTGCGCTTTGATTCTTTCCTGGGATTCCAGTAATAGGTTCCGATGGACATGGGAAGGTTTACTGTAACCTGTCGACCTTCAACTTGACGATGAAACACAGAAATTGCGTCGGAATCTAATACAAAAGGCACCATGCCGACTTCTCTCCGGGAGAGAAATGCTTCTAACTGCCTGTGCTTTGATTCTTTCCTGGGATTCCAGTAATAGATTCCGATGAACATGGGAAGGTTTACTGTAACCTGAGGACCTTCAACTAGACGATGAAACACAGAAATTGTGTCGGAATTGAATACAATAGGCACCATGCCGACTTCTCTCCGGGCGAGTAATGCTTCTAACTGTCTGTGATTTGATTTTTTTCTGGGATTCCAGTAATTGATTCCGAAAGATATGGGAAGGTTTACTGTAACCTGAGGACCTTCAACTAGACGATGAAACACAGATATTGTGTCGGAATTGAATACAATAGGCACCACGCCGACTTCTCTCCGGGCAAGTAATGCTTCTAACTGTCTGTCTTTTGAATCTTTCCTGGGATTCCAGTAATTGGTTCCGAAGGGTATGGGAAGTTTTACTGTAACCTGTGGACCTCCAAATTAACGATGCAATACAGAAGTTACATCGGAGTTGATACAACAGGCACCATGCCGACTTCCAACCAGGGGAGTAATGCATTAAAATTTCTGTGCTTTATTCCATTCCCGGACTACACTAGTGGTTTCTGATGGAGAGCTAGAGGGTTACAGTAACCCCTGGACGTTTAAATAGACGGCGAGACACGGAAATTGCGTCGGAATTGAATACAACAGGCACCATTCCTACTTCTGTCTGGGAGAGTAATGCTTCTAACTGACTCTCCTATGAATCTTTCCTGGGATTCCATTAATAGATTCCGATGGACATGGGAAGGTTTACTGTAACCTGTGGACCTTCAACTTGACGATGAAACACAGAAATTGCTTCGGAATTGAATACAACTGGCACCATGGCGACTTCTGTCCGGGAGAGTAATTCTTCTACCTGTCTGTTCTTTGATTATTTCCTAGGATTCCAGTAATAGATTCGGATTTGCATGCGAAGGTTTACTTTAACCTGTGGACCTTCAACATGACGATGAAACACAGAAATTGCGTCAGAATTGTATACAACAAGCACCATGCCGACTTCTGTCCGGGAGAGTAATGCTTCTAACTGTCTGTGATTTGATTCTTTCCTGGGATTCCAGTAATTGATTCCGATAGATATGGGAAGGTTTACTGTAACCTGTGGACGTTCAACTTGACGATGAAACACAGAAATTGCGTCGGAATTGAATACAACCGGCACAATGCCGACATTTGTCCGGGAGAGTAATGCTTCTAACTGTCTGTGCTTTGATTCTTTCCTTGGATTCCAGTAATAGATTCCGATGGACATGGGAAGGTTTACTGTAACCTGTGGACCTTCAACTTGACGATGAAACACAGAAATTGCGTCGGAATTGAATACAACTGGCACAATGCCAACTTCTGTCCGCTAGAGTATTGCATCCAACTGTCTGTGATTTGATTCT
The DNA here is from genome assembly GCF_023864345.2 of Schistocerca serialis cubense. NCBI lineage: Eukaryota > Metazoa > Arthropoda > Insecta > Orthoptera > Acrididae > Schistocerca > Schistocerca serialis. Next base: position 825,076,610 of record NC_064642.1, read on the forward strand.
TTCCTGGGAATCCAGTAAGAGATTCCGATGGACATTTGAAGGTTTACTGTAACCGTGAACCTTCAACTTGACGATGAATCACAGAAATTGTGTCGGAATTGAATACAACAGGCACCATGCCGACTTCTGTCCGGGTGGGTAATGCTTCTAACTATCTGTGCTTTGATGCCTTCCCTGGATTCCAGTAACAGATTCCGATGGACATGGGAAGGTTAACTATAACCTGTGGATCTTCAGCTTGACAATGAAGCACTGTAATTGCGTCGGAATTGCATACAACAGGCACCATGCCGACTTCTGTCCGACAGAGTAATGCTTCTAACTATCTGTGCTTTGATGCCTTCCTCGGATTCCAGTAATAGACTCAGATGGACATGGAAAGGTTCACTGTAACCTGTGGACCTTGAGCATGACGATGAAGCCCTGAAATTGCGTCGGAATTGAATACAACAGGCACCATGCCGTCTTCTGTCCGGGGGAGTAATGCTTCTAACTATCTGTGGTTTGATGCCTTCCTCGGATTCCAGTAATAGATTCCGATGGACATGGGAAGGTTTACTGTAACCTGTGGACCTTCAACTTGACGATGAAAAACAGAAATTGCGTCGGAATATAATACAACAGGCACCATGCCGACTTCTGTCCGGGAGAGTAATGCTTCTAACTGTCTGTGCTTTAATTCTTTCCTGGGATTCCAGTAATAGATTCCTATGGACATGGGAAAGTTTACTGTAACCCGTGGAGCTTCAACTTGACGATGAAACAAAGAAATTGCGTTGGAATTGAATACAACAGGCACCATGCCGACTTCTGTCCGGCAGAGTAATGCTTCTATCTGTCTGTGCTTTGATTCTTTCCAAGGATTCCAGTAATAGATTCCGATGGACATGGGATGGTTTACTGTAACCTGTGGACCTTCAAGTTGAGGTTGAAACACAGATTTTGTGTCGGAATTGAATACATCAGGCACCATGCCGACTTCTGTCAGGTGGGAGTAATGCTTCTAACTGTCTGTGATTTGATTCTTTCCTGGGATTCCAGTAATAGATTGCGATGGACATGGGAAGGTTTACTGTAACCTGTTGACGTTCAACTTGACGATGAAATACACAAATTGCGTCGGAATTGAATACAACACTCACCATGCCGACTTCTGTCTGGGAGAGTAATGCTTCTAACTGCCTGAGTTTTGATTCGTTCCTGGGATTCCAGCAATAGACTCCGATGGACATGGGAAGGTTTACTGTAACCTGTCGATCTTCAACTTGACGATGATACACTCAAATTGCGTCGAAATTGAGTACAACACGCACCATGCCGATTTCTGTCCGGGAGAGTAATGCTTCTAACCGTCTGTCCTTTGATTCTGTCTTGGGATTGCAGTAATAGATTCCGAAAGACATGGGAAGGTTTACTGTAACCTGTGGACCTTCCAATTAACGATGAAACACAGAAGTCACATCGGAGTTGATACAACAGGCACCATGTTGACTTTTGTCCAGGGGAGTAATGCATCAAACTTTCTGTGCTTTGTTCCATTCCTGGAATATACTAGTAGTTTCCGATGGAGAGCTAGAGGGTTACTGTAACCCGTGGACTTTTAAATTGACGACGAGACACAGAAATCGCGTCGAAATTGTATACAACAGGCACCATTCCTACTTCTGTCCGCGAGAGTAGTGCTTCTAACTGTCTGTGCTATGATTCTTTCCTGGGATTCCAGTAATAGATACCGATGGACATGGGAAGGTTTACTGTAACCTGTGGACCTTCAACTTGACAATGAAAAACAGAATTTGCGTCGGAATATAATACAACAGGCACCATGCCGACTTCTGTCCGGGAGAGAAATGCTTCTAACTGTCTGTGCTTTGATTCTTTCCTGGGATTCCAGTAATCGATTCCCATGGACATGGGAAGGTTTATTGTAACCTGTGGAGCTTCAACTTGACGATGAAACAAAGAAATTGCGTCGGAATTGAATACAACAGGCACCATGCAGTCTTCTGTCCGGCAGAGTAATGCTTCTATCTGTCTGTGCTTTGATTCTTTCCAAGGATTCCAGTAACAGATTCCGATGGACATGGGAAGGTTTACTGTGACTTTGTGAACCTTCAATTCTACGATGAAACACAGAAATTGAGTCGGAATTGAATGCAACAGGCACCATGCCGACATCTGTCCGGGAGAGTAATGCTTCTAACTGTCTGTGCTTTGATTCTTTCCTGGGATTCCAGTAAAAGATTCCGATGGACATTGGATGGTTTACTGTAACCTGTGAACCATCAACCTGACGATTAAAGACAGAAATTGCGTCGGAATTGAATACAACAGGCACCATGCCGGTTTCTGTCCGTGAGAGTATTGCTTCCAACTGTTTGTGCTCTGATTATTTCCTGGGATTCCAGTAATAGATTCCGAGGGACATTGGAAGGTTTACTGTAACCTGTGAACTTTCAACTTGAGGATGAAACACAGAAATTGCGTCGGAATTGAATACAACAGTCACCATGCCCACTTCTGTCCGCGAGAGTAATGCTTCTAACTGTCTGTGCTTTGATTCTTTCCTGGGATTCCAGTAGTGGATTCCGATGGACATTGGAAGGTTTACTGTAACCTGTTAACCTTCAACTTGACGATGAAACACAGAAATTCCGTCGGAATTGAATACAACAGGCACCATGCCGGCTTCTGTCCGGGAGAGTATTGCTTCCAACTGTCTGTGCTTTGATTCTTTCCTGGGTATCCAGTAATTGATTCCGATGGACATGGGATGGTTTACTGTAACCTGTGAACCTTCATCTTGACGATGAAATACAGAAATTGCGTCGGAATTGAATACAACAGGCACCATGCCGGCTTCTCTCTGGGAAAATAATGCTTCTAACTGTCTGTGCTTTGATTCTTTCCTGGGATTCCAGTAAGAAATTCCGATGGACATGGGAAGGTTTACTGTAACCGTGAACCTTCAACTTGACGATGAAACACAGAAATTGTGTCGGAATTGAATACAACTGGCACCTTGCCGGCTTCTCTCCGAGAGAATAATGCTTCTAACTGTCTGTGCTTTGATTTTTTCCTGGGATTCCAGTAATAGATTCCGATGGACATTGGAAGGATTACTGTAACCTGTGAACCTTCACCTTGACGATGAAACACAGAAATTGCGTCGGAATTGAATACAACAGTCACCATGCCGACTTCTGTGTGGGAGGGTAATGCTTCTAACTATCTGTGCTTTGATGCCTTCCTCGGATTCCAGCAACAGATTCCGATGGACATGGGAAGGTTAACTGTAACCTGTGGACCTTCAGCTTGACGATGAAGCACTGAAATTAAGTCGGAATTGTATGCAACAGGCACCATGCCGACTTCTGTCCGGGAGAGTAATGCTTCCAACTATCTAGCTTTGATGCCTTCCTCGGATTCCAGTAATAGATTCCGATGGACATGGAAAAGTTCACTGTAACCTGTGGACCTCCAGCTTGACAATGAAGCACTGTAATTGCGTCGGAATTGAATACAACAGGCACCATGCCGACTTCTGTCCGATAGAGTAATGCTTCTAACTATCTGTGCTTTGATGCCTTCCTCGGATTCCAGTAATAGACTCAGATGGACATGGAAAGGTTCACTGTAACCTGTGGACCTTGAGCATGACGATGAAGCCCTGAAATTGCGTCGGAATTGAATACAACAGGCACCATGCCGACTTCTGTCCGGGAAAGTAATGCTTCTAACTGTCTGTGCTTTGATTCTTTCCTGGGATTCTACTAATAGATTCCGATGGACATGGGAAGAATTGCTGTAACCTGTGGACCTTCAAATTGACGATGAAGCACTGAAATTGCGTCGGAATTGAATACAACAGGCACCATGCCGACTTCTGTCAGGGAGGGTAATGCTTCTAACTATCTGTGCTTTGATGCCTTCCTCGGATTCCAGTAATAGATTCCGATGGACATGGGAAGGTCTACTGTAACCTGTGGACCTTCAGCTTGACGATGAAGCTCTGATATTGCGTAGGAATTGAATACCATAGGCACCATGCCGACTTCTGTCCGGAAGAGTAATGTTACTAACCATCTGTGCTTTGATGCCTTTTTCGGATTCCAGTAATAGATTCCGATGGACATGGATAGGTTTACTGTAACTTGTGGACCTTCAGCTTGACGATGAAGCACTGAAATTGCGTCGGAATTGATTGCAACAGGCACCATGCAGACTTCTGTCCGGGAGAGTAATGCTTCTAACTATCTGTGCTATGATCCCTTCCTCGGATTTCAGAAATGGATTGCGATGGACATGGGAAGGTTTACTGTAACCTGTGGACCTTCAAAATGACAATGAACCACATAAATTGCGTCCGAATTCAATACAACAGGCACCATACCGACTTCTGTCCGGGAGAGTAATGCTTCTAACCATCTGTGATTTGATTCTTTCCTGGGATTCCAGTAATATATTCCGATGGACATAGGAAGGTTTACTGTAATGTATGGACTTTCAGCTTGACAATGAACCACAGAAATTGCGTCGGAGTTGAATACAACAGGCATCATGCCGACTTCTGTCCGGGAGAGTAATGCTTCTAACGGTCTGTGCTTTGATGCCTTCGTCGGATTCCAGTAATAGATTCGAATGGACATGGAAAGGTTCTCTGTAACCTGTGGAAATTTAGCTTGACGAAGAAGCACTGAAATTGCGCCGGAATTGAATACAACAGGCACCGTGCCGTCTTCTGTCGGGGAGAGGAATGCTTCTAACTGTCTGTGCTTTGATTCATTCCTGGGATTCCAGTAATAGATTCCGATGGACATGGGAAGGTTTGCTGTAGCCTGTGGACCTTCAACTTGACGATGAAGCACTGATATTGCGTCGGAATAGAATACAACAGGCACCATGCCGACTTCTGTCCGGGAGGCTAATGCTTCTAACTATCTGTGCTTCGATGCCTTCCTCGGATACCAGTAATAGACTCCGATGGACATGGGAAGGTTTGCTGTAACCTTTGGACCTTCAACTTGACAATTAAACACAGATATTGCGTCAGAACTAAATACTACCGGCACCATGCCGTCTTCTGTCCGGGAGAGTAGTGCTCCTAATTGTCTGTGCTTTGATTCTTTCCTTGGATTCCAGTAATAGATACCGATGGACAAGGGTAGGTTCAATGTAACCTGTGGACCTTCAACTTGACGATGAAACACAGCCATTGCGTCGGCACTGATACAACCTGCACCATCCCGACTTATGTCCGGGAGATTAATGCTTCTAACTGTCTGTGCTTTGATTCATGCCTGGGATTCCAGTAATAGATTCCGATGGACATGGGAAGGTTTACTGTAACGTGTGGACCTTCAGCTTGACGATGAAGCTCTGATATTGCGTAGGAATTGAATACCACAGGCACCATGCCGACTTCTGTCCGGAAGAGTAATGTTACTAACCATCTGTGCTTTGATGCCTTTTTCAGATTCCAGTAATAGATTCCGATGGACATGGGAAAGTTTACTGCAACCTGTGGACCTTCGTCTTCACGATGAAGCACTGAAATTGCGTCGGAATTGAATACAACAGGCACCATGCCGACTTCTGTCCGTGAGAGTAATGCTTCTAACTATCTGTGCTTTGATGCCTTCCTAGGATTCCAGTAAAAGATTCCGATGGACATGGAAAGGTTTACTGTAACTTGTGGACCTTCAGCTTGACGATGAAGCACTGAAATTGCGTCGGAATTGATTACAACAGGCACCATGCAGACTTCTGTCCGGGAGAGTAATGCTTCTAACTATCTGTGCTATGATCCCTTCCTCGGATTCCAGAAATGGATTGCGATAGACATGGGAAGGTTTACTGTAACCTGTGGACCTTCAAAATGACAATGAACCACATAAATTGCGTCCGAATTGAATACAACAGGCACCATGTCGTCTTCTGTCCGGGAGAGTAATGCTTCTAGCTATCTGTGTTTTGATTCTTTCCTGGGGTTTCAGTAACAGATTCCGTTGGACATGGGAAGGTTTACTGTAACCTGTGGACCTTCAACTTGACGATGAAACACATAAAATTGCGTAGGAATTGAATACAACAGGCACCATGCCGACTTCTGTCCGGGAGAGTAATGCTTCTAACTATCTGTGCTTTGATGCCTTCCTCGTATTCCAGTAGTAGATTTCGATGGACATGGAAAGATTTACTGTAACCTGTGGACCTCCAGCTTGACAATGAAGCACTGAAATTGCGTCGGAAATGAATACAACAGGCACCATACCGACTTCTGTCCGGGAGAGTAATGCTTCTAACTATCTGTGATTTGATTCATTCCTGGGATTCCAGTAATATATTCCGATGGACATAGGAAGGTTTACTGTAACGTATGGACTTTCAGCTTGACAATGAACCACAGAAATTGCGTCGGAGTTGAATACAACAGGCATCATGCCGACTTCTGTCCGGGAGAGTAATGCTTCTAACGGACTGTGCTTTGATGCCTTCGTCGGATTCCAGTAATAGATTCGAATGGACATGGAAAGGTTCTCTGTAACCTGTGGAAATTTAGCTTGACGAAGAAGAACTGAAATTGCGCCGGAATTGAATACAACAGGCACCGTGCCGTCTTCTGTCGGGGAGAGGAATGCTTCTGACTATCTGTGCTTTGATCCCTTCCTCGGATTCCAGAAATGGATTGCGATGGACATGGGAAGGTTTACTGTAACCTGTGGACCTTCAAAATGACGATGAACCACTTAAATTGCGTCCGAATTGAATACAACTGGCACCATGCCGTCTTCTGTCCGGGAGAGTAATGCATCTAGCTATCTGTGTTTTGATTCTTTCCTGGGATTTCAGTAACAGATTCCGTTGGACATGGGAAGGTTTACTGTAACCTGTGGACCTTCAACTTGACGATGAAACACAGAAATTGCGTCGGAATTGAATACAACAGGCACCATGCCGACCTCTGTCCGAGAGGGTAATGCTTCTAGCTATCTGTGCTTTGATGCCATCCTCGTATTCCAGTAGTAGATTTCGATGGACATGGAAAGATTTACTGTAACGTATGGACTTTCAGCTTGACGATTAACCACAGAAATTGCGTCGGAGTTGAATACAACAGGCATCATGCCGACTTCTGTCCGGGAGAGTAATGCTTCTAACTGTCTGTGCTTTGATTCAGACCTGGGATTCCAGTAATAGATTCCGATGGACATTGGAAGGTTTACTGTAACCTGTGGACTTTCAACTTGACGATGAAGCACTGAAATTAAGTCGGAATTGATTACAACAGGCACCATGCCGACTTCTGTCCGGGAGAGTAATGCTTCTAACTATCTGTGCTTTGATGCCTCCGTCGGATTCCAGTAATAGATTCGAATGGACATGGAAAGGTTCTCTGTAACCTGTGGACCTTTAGCTTGACGAAGAAGCACTGAAATTGCGTCGGAATTGAATACAACAGGCACCGTGCCGTCTTCTGTCGTGGAGAGGAATGCTTCTAATTGTCTGTGCTTTGATTCTTTCCTGGGATTCCAGTAATAGATTCCGATGGACATGGGAAGCTTTGCTGTAACCTGTGGACCTTCAACTTGACGATGAAGCACTGATATTGCTTCGGAATAGAATACAACAGGCACCATGCCGACTTCTGTCCGGGAGGGTAATGCTTCTAACTATCTGTGCTTTGATGCCTTCCTCGGATACCAGTAATAGATTCCGATGGACATGGGAAGGTTTACTGTAACCTGTGGACCTTCAACTTGACAATGAAACACAGATATTGCGTCAGAACTAAATACTACCGGCACCATGCCGTCTTCTGTCCGGGAGAGTAGTGCTCCTAATTGTCTGTGTTTTGATTCTTTCCTTGGATTCCAGTAATAGATTCCGATGGACATGGGTAGGTTCAATGTAACCTGTGGACCTTCAACGTCACGATGAAACACGGTCATTGCGTCGGCACTGATACAACCTGCACCATCCCGACTTATGTCCGGGAGATTAATGCTTCTAACTGTCTTTGCTATGATTCTTTCCTGGGATTCCAGTAATAGATTCCGAGGGACATTGGAAGGTTTACTGTAACCTGTGAACTTTCAACTTGAGGACGAAACACTGAAATTGCGTCGGAATTGAATACAACAGGCACCATGCCGGCTTCTGTCCGGGAGAGTAATGCTTCTAACTGTCTGTGCTTTGATTCTTTCCTGGGTATCCAGTAATTTGTTCCGATGGACATGGGAAGGTTTACTGTAACCTGTGAACCTTCGTCTTGACGATGAAACACAGAAATTGCGTCGGAATTGAATACAACAGGCACCATGCCGACAGCTGTCCGGGAGGGTAATGCTTCTAACTATCTGTGCTTTGATGCCTTCCTCGGATTCCAGCGACAGATTCCGATGGACATGGGAAGGTTAACTGTAACCTGTGGACCTTCAGCTTGACGATGAAGCACTGAAATTAAGTCGGAATTGTATGCAACAGGCACCATGCCGACTTCTGTCCGGGAGAGTAATGCTTCCAACTATCTAGCTTTGATGCCTTCCTCGGATTCCAGTAATAGATTCCGATGGACATGGAAAGGTTCACTGTAACCTGTGGACCTCCAGCTTGACATTGAAGCACTGTAATTGCGTCGGAATTGAATACAACAGGCACCATGCCGACTTCTGTCCGATAGAGTAATGCTTCTAACTATCTGTGCTTTGATGCCTTCCTCGGATTCCATTAATAGCCTCAGATGGACATGGAAAGGTTCACTGTAACCTGTGGACCTTGAGCATGACGATGAAGCCCAGAAATTTCGTCGGAATTGAATACAACAGGCACCATGCCGACTTCTGTCCGGGAAAGTAATGCTTCTAACTGTCTGTGCTTTGATTCTTTCCTGGGATTCTAGTAATAGATTCCGATGGACATGGGAAGAATTGCTGTAACCTGTGGACCTTCAAATTGACGATGAAGCACTGAAATTGCGTCGGAATTGAATACAACAGGCACCATGCCGACTTCTGTCAGGGAGGGTAATGCTTCTAACTATCTGTGCGTTGATGCCTTCCTCGGATTCCAGTAATAGATTCCGATGGACATGGGAAGGTCTACTGTAACCTGTGGACCTTCAGCTTGACGATGAAGCTCTGATGTTGTTGTTGTTGTGGTCTTCAGTCCTGAGACTGGTTTGATGCAGCTCTCCATGCTACTCTATCCTGTGCAAGCTTTTTCATCTCCCAGTACCTACTGCAACCTACATCCTTCTGAATCTGCTTAGTGTATTCATCTCTTGGTCTCCCTCTACGATTTTTACCCTCCACGCTGCCCTCCAATACTAAATTGGTGATCCCTTGATGCCTCAGAACATGTCCTACCAACCGATCCCTTCTTCTGGTCAAGTTGTGCCACAAACTCCTCTTCTCCCCAATCCTATTCAATACTTCCTCATTAGTTACGTGATCTACCCATCTAATCTTCAGCATTCTTCTGTAGCACCACATTTCGAAAGCTTCTATTCTCTTCTTGTCCAAACTATTTATCGTCCATGTTTCACTTCCATACATGGCTACACTCCATACGAATACTTTCAGAAATGACTTCCTGACACTTAAATCAATACTGGATGTTAACAAATTTCTCTTCTTCAGAAACGCTTTCCTTGCCATTGCCAGCCTACATTTTATATCCTCTCTACTTCGACCATCATCAGTTATTTTGCTCCCCAAATAGCAAAACTCCTTTACTACTTTAAGTGCCTCATTTCCTAATCTAATTCCCTCAGCATCACCCGACTTAATTAGACTACATTCCATTATCCTCGTTTTGCTTTTGTTGATGTTCATCTTATATCCTCCTTTCAAGACTCTGTCCATTCCATTCAACTGCTCTTCCAAGTCCTTTGCTGTCTCTGACAGAATTACAGTGTCATCGGCGAACCTCAAAGTTTTTATTTCTTCTCCATGAATTTTAATACCTACTCCGAATTTTTCTTTTGTTTCCTTTACTGCTTGCTCAATATACAGATTGAACAACATCGGGGAGAGGCTACAACCCTGTCTTACTCCCTTCCCAACCACTGCTTCCCTTTCATGTCCCTCGACTCTTATAACTGCCATCTGGTTTCTGTACAAATTGTAAATAGCCTTTCGCTCCCTGTATTTTACCCCTGCCACCTTTAGAATTTGAAAGAGAGTATTCCAGTCAACATTGTCAAAAGCTTTCTCTAAGTCTACAAATGCTAGAAACATAGGTTTGCCTTTCCTTAATCTTTCTTCTAAGATAAGTCGTAAGGTCAGTATTGCCTCACGTGTTCCAGTGTTTCTACGGAATCCAAACTGATCTTCCCCGAGGTTGGCCTCTACCAGTTTTTCCATTCGTCTGTAAAGAATTCGTGTTAGTATTTTGCAGCTGTGACTTATTAAGCTGATAGTTCGGTAATTTTCACATCTGTCAACACCTGCTTTCTTTGGGATTGGAATTATTATATTCTTCTTGAAGTCTGAGGGTATTTCGCCTGTTTCATACATCTTGCTCACCAGATGGTAGAGTTTTGTCAGGACTGGCTCTCCCACGGCCGTCAGTAGTTCCAATGGAATATTGTCTACTCCGGGGGCCTTGTTTCGACTCAGGTCTTTCAGTGCTCTGTCAAACTCTTCACGCAGTATCATATCTCCCATTTCATCTTCATCTACATCCTCTTCCATTTCCATAATATTGTCCTCAAGTACATCGCCCTTGTATAGGCCCTCTATATACTCCTTCCACCTTTCTGCTTTCCCTTCTTTGCTTAGAACTGGGTTTCCATCTGAGCTCTTGATATTCATACAAGTCGTTCTCTTATCTCCAAAGGTCTCTTTAATTTTCCTGTAGGCGGTATCTATCTTACCCCTAGTGAGATAGGCCTCTACATCTTTACATTTGTCTTCTAGCCATCCCTGCTTAGCCATTTTGCACTTCCTGTCGATCTCATTTTTGAGACGTTTGTATTCCTTTTTGCCCGTTTCACTTACTGCATTATTATATTTCCTCCTTTCATCAATTAAATTCAATATTTCTTCTGTTACCCAAGGATTTCTACTAGCCCTCGTCTTTTTACCTACTTGATCCTCTGCTGCCTTCACTACTTCATCCCTCAAAGCTACCCATTCTTCTTCTACTGTATTTATTTCCCCCATTCCTGTCAATTGCTCCCTTATGCTCTCCCTGAATCTCTGTACAACCTCCGGTTCTTTTAGTTTATCCAGGTCCCATCTCCTTAAATTCCCACCTTTTTGCAGCTTCTTCAGTTTTAATCTACAGGTCATAACCAATAGATTGTGGTCAGAGTCCACATCTGCCCCTGGAAATGTCTTACAATTTAAAACCTGGTTCCTAAATCTCTGTCTTACCATTATATAATCTATCTGATACCTTTTAGTATCTCCAGGGTTCTTCCATGTATACAACCTTCTTTCATGATTCTTAAACCAAGTGTTAGTTATGATTATGTTGTGCTCTGTGCAAAATTCTACCAGGCGGCTTCCTCTTTCATTTCTGTCCCCCAATCCATATTCACCTACTATGTTTCCTTATCTCCCTTTTCCTACACTCGAATTCCAGTCACCCATGACTATTAAATTTTCGTCTCCCTTCACAATCTGAATAATTTCTTTTATTTCATCATACATTTCTTCAATTTCTTCGTGATCTGCAGAGCTAGTTGGTATATAAACTTGTACTACTGTAGTAGGTGTGGGCTTCGTATCTATCTTGGCCACAATAATGCGTTCACTATGCTGTTTGTAGTAGCTTACCCGCATTCCTATTTTCCTATTCATTATTAAACCTACTCCTGCATTACCCCTATTTGATTTTGTGTTTATAACCCTGTAGTCACCTGACCAGAAGTCTTGTTCCTCCTGCCACCGAACTTCACTAATTCCCACTATATCTAACTTCAACCTATCCATTTCCCTTTTTAAATTTTCTAACCTACCTGCCCGATTAAGGGATCTGACATTCCACGCTCCGATCCGTAGAACGCCGGTTTTCTTTCTCCTGATAACGACATCCTCCTGAGTAGTCCCCGCCCGGAGATCCGAATGGGGGACTATTTTACCTCCGGAATATTTTACCCAAGAGGACGCCATCATCATGTAATCATACAGTAAAGCTGCATGCCCTCGGGAAAAATTACGGCTGTAGTTTCCCCTTGCTTTCAGCCGTTCGCAGTACCAGCACAGCAAGGCCGTTTTGGTTATTGTTACAAGGCCAGATCAGTCAATCATCCAGACTGTTGCCCTTGCAACTACTGAAAAGGCTGCTGCCCCTCTTCAGGAACCACACGTTTGTCTGGCCTCTCAACAGATACCCCTCCGTTGTGGTTGCACCTACGGTACGGCTACCTGTATCGCTGAGGCACGCAAGCCTCCCCACCAACGGCAAGGTCCATGGTTCATGGGGGGAGGGAAGCTCTGATATTGCGTAGGAATTGAATACCACAGGCACCATGCCGACTTCTGTCCGGAAGAGTAATGTTTCTAACCATCTGTGCTTTGATGCCTTCTTCGGATTCCAGTAATAGATTCCGATGGACATGGGAAGGTTTACTGTAACCTGTGGACCTTCAGCTTGACGATGAAGCACTGAAATTGCGTCGGAATTGATTACAACAGGCACCATGCAGACTTCTGTCCGGGAGAGTAATGCTTCTAACTATCTGTGCTATGATCCCTTCCTCGGATTCCAGAAATGGATTGCGATGGACATGGGAAGGTTTACTGTAACCTGTGAACCTTCAAAATGACAATGAACCACATAAATTGCGTCCGAATTGAATACAACAGGCACCATGTCGTCTTCTGTCCGGGAGAGTAATGCTTCTAGCTATCTGTGTTTTGATTCCTTCCTGGGGTTTCAGTAACAGATTCCGTTGGACATGGGAAGGTTTACTGTAACCTGTGGACCTTCAACTTGACGATGAAACACATAAAATTGCGTAGGAATTGAATACAACAGGCACCATGCCGACTTCTGTCCGGGAGAGTAATGCTTCTAACTATCTGTGCTTTGATGCCTTCCTCGTATTCCAGTAGTAGATTTCGATGGACATGGAAAGATTTACTGTAACCTGTGGACCTCCAGCTTGACAATGAAGCACTGAAATTGCGTCGGAAATGAATACAACAGGCACCATACCCACTTCTGTCCGGGAGAGTAATGCTTCTAACTATCTGTGATTTGATTCTTTCCTGGGATTCCAGTAATATATTCCGATGGGCATAGGAAGGTTTACTGTAACGTATGGACTTTCAGCTTGACAATGAACCACAGAAATTGCGTCGGAGTTGAATACAACAGGCATCATGCCGACTTCTGTCCGGGAGAGTAATGCTTCTAACTGTCTGTGCTTTGATGCCTTCGTCGGATTCCAGTAATAGATTCGAATGGACATGGAAAGGTTCTCTGTAACCTGTGGAAATTTAGCTTGACGAAGAAGCACTGAAATTGCGCCGGAATTGAATACAACAGGCACCGTGCCGTCTTCTGTCGGGGAGAGGAATGCTTCTAACTGTCTGTGCTTTGATTCATTCCTGGGATTCCAGTAATAGATTCCGCTGGACATGGGAAGGTTTGCTGTAGCCTGTGGACCTTCAACTTGACGATGAAGCACTGATATTGCGTCGGAATAGAATACAACAGGCACCATGCCGACTTCTGTCCGGGAGGATAATGCTTCTAACTATCTGTGCTTTGATGCCTTCCTCGGATACCAGTAATAGACTCCGATGGACATGGGAAGGTTTGCTGTAACCTTTGGACCTTCAACTTGACAATGAAACACAGATATTGCGTCAGAACTAAATACTACCGGCACCATGCCGTCTTCTGTCCGGGAGAGTAGTGCTCCTAATTGTCTGTGCTTTGATTCTTTCCTTGGATTCCAGTAATAGATACCGATGGACATGGGTAGGTTCAATGTAACCTGTGGACCTTCAACTTGACGATGAAACACAGTCATTGCGTCGGCACTGATACAACCTGCACCATCCCGACTTATGTCCGGGAGATTAATGCTTCTAACTGTCTGTGCTTTGATTCATGCCTGGGATTCCAGTAATAGATTCCGATGGACATGGGAAGGTTTACTGTAACGTGTGGACCTTCAACTTGACGATGAATCACAGAAATTGCGACTGAATTGTATACAACAGGCACCAGGCCGACTTCTGTCCAGGAGAGTAATGCTTCTAACTGTCTGTGATTTGATTCTTTCCTGGGATTCCAGTAATAAATTCCGATGGACATGGGAAGGATTTACTGTAACCTGTGGACCTTCAACTTGACGATGAAACGCAGAAATTGCGACTGAGTTGAATACAACAGGCACCATGCCGACTTCTGTCCGGGAGAGTAAGGCTTCTAACTGTCTGTGCTTTGATTTTTTCTGGGATTCCAGTAATAGATTCCGATGGACATGGGAAGGTTTACTGTAACCTGTGGACCTTCAACTTGACGATGAAACACAGAAATTGCGACTGAATTGAATACAACAGGCACCATGCTGACTTCTGTCCGGGAGAGCAATGCTCTAACTGTCTGTGCTCTGATTCTTTCCTGGGATTCCAGAAATAGATTCCGATGAACATGGGAAGGTTTGCTGTAACCTCTGGACCTCCAGCTTGACAATGAAGCACTGTAATTGCGTCGGAATTGAATACAACAGGCACCATGCCGACTTCTGTCCGGGAGAGTAATGCTTCTAACTATCTAGCTTTGATGCCTTCCTCGGATTCCAGTAATAGATTCCGATGGACTTGGAAAGGTTCACTGTAACCTGTGGACCTCCAGCTTGACAATGAAGCACTGTAATTGCGTCGGAATTGAATACAACAGGCACCATGCCGACTTCTGTCCGATAGAGTAATGCTTCTACCTATCTGTGCTTTGATGCCTTCCTCGGATTCCAGTAATAGACTCAGATGGACATGGAATGGTTCACTGTAACCTGTGGACCTTGAGCATGACGATGAAGCCCTGAAATTGCGTCGGAATTGAATACAACAGGCACCATACGACTTCTGTCCGGGAAAGTAATGCTTCTAACTGTCTGAGCTTTGATTCTTTCCTGGGATTCTAGTAATAGATTCCGATGGACATGGGAAGCATTGCTGTAACCTGTGGACCTTCAACTTGACGATGAAGCACTGAAATTGCGTCGGAATTGAATACAACAGGCACCATGCCGACTTCTGTCCGGGAGGGTAATGCATCTAACTATCTGTGCTTTGATTCCTTCCTCGGATTTTGCTAACTATCCCTATCAGTAGTTAGTGCCTTCAGTAGTTTGAATCTTTTATTTAGCTGGCAGTAGTGGCGCTCGCTGTATTGCAGTAGCTTGAGCAGCGAAGATTTTTGTGAGGTAAGTGATTTGTGAAAGGTATAGTTTAATGTTAGTCAGGGCCATTCTTTTGTAGGGAATTTTGAAAGTCAGATTGCGTTGCGCTAACAAAATATTGTGTGTCAGTTTAAGCACAGTCCTTGCATAATTGTTCAAAGGGGACGTTTCATATGTCGACCCCTCGCCTAGGATACCTCACTGGAATCTTCTGATTTTTCTTGTAGTTTGTGTAATTGGTGTAGCTATTGTTTATTGGTAGCGCGTAATCATAGAGAGAATTTCCTTTGTAGTTGTAGTTTTTCATTGTTGTACAGTAAAACAGTTGTGGCATGCATGTAGATTTGCACCAAGTATTTCGCAGCTGTGCTGGCAATTAAGTAGACATTATTTCCATTGCTATGTTATTTTATTTTGCTCTTCAAATTGTACTCTAACCTGTGGACCTTCAGCTTGACCATGAAGCACTGAAATTGCGTCGGAATTGAATACAACAGGCACCATGCCGTTTTCTGTCCGGGGGAGTAATGCTTCTAACTATCTGTGGTTTGATGCCTTCCGCGGATTCCAGTAATAGATCCCGATGGACATGGGAAGGTTTACTGTAACCTGTGGAGCTTCGGCGTCACGATCGAGCACTGAAATTGCGTCGGAATTGAATACAACAGGCACCATGCCGACTTCTGTCCGTGAGAGTAATGCTTCTAACTATCTGTGCTTTGATGCCTTCCTAGGATTCCAGTAAAAGATTCCGATGGACATGGAAAGGTTTACTGTAACTTGTGGACCTTCAGCTTGACGATGAAATACTGAAATTGCGTCGGAATTGATTACAACAGGCACCATGCAGACTTCTGTCCGAGAGAGTAATGCTTCTGACTATCTGTGCTTTGATTCCTTCCGCGGATTCCAGAAATGGATTGCGATGGACATGGGAAGGTTTACTGTAACCTGTGGACCTTCCAAATGACGATGAACCACTTAAATTGCGTCCGAATTGAATACAACTGGCACGATGTCGTCTTCTGTCCGGGAGAGTAATGCATCTAGCTATCTGTGTTTTGATTCTTTCCTGGGATTTCAGTAACAGATTCCGTTGGACATGGGAAGGTTTACTGTAACCTGTGGACCTTCAACTTGACGATGAAACACAGAAATTGCGTCGGAATTGAATACAACAGGCACCATGCCGACAGCTGTCCGGGAGGGTAATGCTTCTAACTATCTGTGCTTTGATGCCTTCCTCGGATTCCAGCGACAGATTCCGATGGACATGGGAAGGTTAACTGTAACCTGTGGACCTTCAGCTTGACGATGAAGCACTGAAATTAAGTCGGAATTGTATGCAACAGGCACCATGCCGACTTCTGTCCGGGAGAGTAATGCTTTGATTCTTTCCTGGGATTCCAGTAATTTACTCCGATTGACATGGGAACGTTT
Organism: Schistocerca serialis cubense; assembly: GCF_023864345.2. Taxonomy (NCBI): domain Eukaryota; kingdom Metazoa; phylum Arthropoda; class Insecta; order Orthoptera; family Acrididae; genus Schistocerca; species Schistocerca serialis. Next base: position 825,093,420 of record NC_064642.1, read on the forward strand.
ACTGTAACCTGGGGGCCTTCAACTTGACGATGAAACACAGATATTGAGACGGAATTGAATACAACAGGCACCGTGCCGTCTTCTGTCGGGGAGAGGAATGCTTCTAACTGTCTGTGCTTTGATTCATTCCTGGGATTCCAGTAATAGATTCCGCTGGACATGGGAAGGTTTACTGTAACCTGTGGACCTTCAACTTGACGATGAAACACATAAAATTGCGTAGAAATTGAATACAACAGGCACCATGCCGACTTCTGTCCGGGAGAGTAATGCTTCTAACTATCTGTGCATTGATGCCTTCCTCGTGTTCCAGTAGTAGATTTCGATGGACATGGAAAGATTTACTGTAACCTGTGGACCTCCAGCTTGACTATGAAGCACTGAAATTGCGTCGGAAATGAATACAACAGGCACCATACCGACTTCTGTCCGGGAGAGTAATGCTTCTAACTATCTGTGATTTGATTCTTTCCTGGGATTCCATTAATATATTCCGATGGACATAGGAAGGTTTACTGTTACGTATGGACTTTCAGCTTGACAATGAACCACAGAAATTGCGTCGGAGTTGAATACAACATGCATCATGCCGACTTCTGTCCGGGAGAATAATGCTTCTAACTGTCTGTGCTTTGATTCTTTCCTGGGATTCCAGTAATAGATTCCGATGGACATGGGAAGGTTTACCGTAACCTGTGGATCTTCAACTTGAGGATGAAACATAGAAATTGCGTCGGAATGAACACAGCATGCACTATGCTGACTTCTGTCCGGGAGAGTAGGGCTTCTAACTGTCTGTGGCTTGATTCCTTCCTGGGATTCCAGTAATAGATTTCGAATGACATGGGATGGTTCACTGTAACCTGTGGACCTTGAACTTGACGACGAAACACAGAAATTGCGTCGGCACTGAATACAACATGCACCATGCCGACTTCTGGCTGTGAGAATAATGCTTCTAACTGTCTGTGCTTTGATTCTTTCCTGGGATTCCAGTAATAGGGACCGATAAGAACGGTAAGGTTTACTGTAACCTGTGAACCTTCAACTTGACGATGAAACACAGCAATAGCGTCGGAATTGAATACAATAGGCACAATGCCGACTTCTGTCCGGAAGAATAATGCTTCTAACTATCTGTGCATTGATTATTTCCTGGGATTCCAGTAATAGATTCCGATGGACATGGAAGGTTAACTGTAACCTTTGCACCTTCAACTTGACGATGAAACACAGAAATTGCGGCTGAATTGAATACAACAGGCACCATGCGGATTTATCTCCGGGAGAGCAATGCTTCTAACTGTCTGTGCATTGAATCTTTCCTGGGATTCGATTAATAGATTCCGATGGACATGGGAAGGTTTACTGTAACCTGTGGACCTTCAACTTGACGATGAAAAACAGAAATTGAGTCGGAATTGGATACAACATTCACCATGCAGACATCTGTCCGGGAGAGTAATGCTTCTAACTGTCTGTGCTTTGATTCTTTCCTGGGATTCCAGTAATAGATTCCGATGGACATGGGAAGGTTTACTGTAACCTGTGGACCTTCAACTTGACGATGAAACACAGAAATTGCGACTCAATTGAATACAACTGTCACCATGCCGACCTCTGTCCGGGAGACTAATGCTCTAACTGTCTGTGCATTGATTATTTCCTGGGATTCCAGTAATAGATTCCGATGGACATGGAAGGTTAACTGTAACCTTTGCACCTTCAACTTGACGATGAAACACAGAAATTGCGGCTGAATTGAATACAACAGGCACCATGCGGATTTATCTCCGGGAGAGCAATGCTTCTAACTGTCTGTGCATTGAATCTTTCCTGGGATTCCAGTAATAGATTCCGATGGACATGGGAAGGTTCACTATAACCTGTGGACCTTCAACATGACGATGATACACAGAAATTGCGTCGGCACTGAATACAACCTGCACCATGCCGACTTCTGTCCGCGAGAATAATGCTTCTAACTGTCTGTGCTTTCATTCTTTCCTGGGATTCCAGTAATAGGTTCTGATAGACATGGTAAGGTTTTCTGTAACCTGTGAACCTTCAACTTGACGGCGAAACACAGAAATTGCGTCGGAATTGAATACAACAGGCACCATGCCGACTTCTGTCCGATAGAGTAATGCTTGTAACTGTCTGTGCTTTGATTCTTTCCTGGGATTCCAGTAATAGATTCCGATGGACATGGAAGGTTAACTGTAACCTGTGCAATTTCAACTTGACGATGAAACACAGAAATTGCGACTGAATTGATTACAACAGGCACCATGCCGATTTCTCTCCGGGAGAGTAATGTGTTCTAACTGTCTGTGCTTTGATTCTATCCTGGGATTCCAGTAATAGATTCTGATGGACATGGGAAGGTTTACTGTAACCTGTGGACCTTCAACTTGACGATGAAACACAGAAATTGCGGCTGAATTGAATACAACAGGCACCATGGCGACCTCTGTCCGGGAGTGTAATGCGTCTAATTGTCTGTGTTTTGATTCTTTCCTGGGATTCCAGTAATAGATTCCAATGGACATGGGAAGGTATACTGTAACCTGTGGACCTTCAACGTGTCGATGAAACATAGAATTTGCGACTGAATTCAATGCAACAGGCACCATGCCGACTTCTGTCCGGGAGAGTAATGCTTCTAACTGTCTGTGCTTTGATTCTTTCCTGGGATGCCAGTAATAGATTCCGATGGACATGGGAAGGTTTACTGTAACCTGTGGAATTTCAACTTGACGATGAAACACAGAAATTGTGTCGCAATTGAATATAACATGCACCATGCCGACTTCTGTCCGGGAGAGTAATGCTTCTAACTGTCTGTGGTTTGATTCTTTCCTGGGATTCCAGTAATAGATTCCGATGGACATGGGAAGGTTTAGTGTAACCTGTGGACCTTCAACTTGACGATGAATCACAGAAGTCGCGTCGCAATTGAATACAACAGGCATCACGCCGGCTTCTGTCCGGGAGAATAATGCTTCTAACTGTCTGTGCTTTGATTCTGTCCTGGGATTCCAGTAATAGATTCCGATGGACATGGGAAAATTTATTGTAACCTGTGGAACTTCAACTTGACGATGAAACACAGAAATTGCGCCGGAATTGTATACAACAGGCACTATGTCACCTTCTCTCCGGGAGAGTAATTTTTCTAACTGTCTGTGCTTTGATTCTTTCCTGGGATTCCATTAATAGATTCCGATGGACATGGGAAGGTTTACTGTAACCTGTGGACCTTCAACTTGACGATGAAACACAGCAATAGCGTCGGAATTGAATACAACAGGCACAATGCCGACTTCTGTCCGGAAGAATAATGCTTCTAACTATCTGCGCTTTGATGCTTTGCTGGGATTCCAGTAACAGATTCCGATGGACATGGGAAGGTTTACTGTAACCTGTGGACCTTAAACTTGACAATGCAACACAGACATTGAGTCGGAATTAAATACAACAGGCACCATCCCGACTTCTGTCCGGGAGAGTAATGCTTCTATCTGTGTTTTGACTCTTTCCTGGGTTTCCAGTATTGGAATCCGATGGACATGGAAAGGTTTACTGTAACCTGTGGACCTTCATCGTGATAATGAGACACAGAAATTCCGTCGGAATTGTATACAACAGGCACCATGCCGACTATTCGCCGGGAAAGTAATTTTTCTAACTGTCTGTGCTTTGATTCTTTCCTGGGATTCCAGTAATAGATTCCGATGGACATGGGAAGGTTCACTGTAACCTGTGGACCTTCAACTTGATGACGAAACACAGAAATTGCGTCGGAATTGAACACATCAGGCACCATGCTGGCTTGTCTCAGGGAGAGTAATGCGTCAAACTGTCTGTGCGTTGATTCTTACCTGGGAATCCAGTAATAGATTCCGATGGACATGGGAAGGTTTACTGTAACCTGTGGACCTTCAACTTGACGATGAAAAACAGAAACTGAGTCGGAATTGGATACAACATTCACCATGCAGACATCTGTCCGGGAGAGTAATACTTCTAACTGTCTGTGCTTTGATTCTTTCCTGGGATTCCAATAATAGATTCCGATGGACATGGGAAGGTTTACTGTAACCTGTGGACCTTCAACTTGACGATGAAACACAGAAATTGCGACTCAATTGAATACAACTGTCACCATGATGACCTCTGTCCGGGAGAGTAATGCGCTCACTGTCTGTGCATTGATTCTTTCCGGGGATTCCAGTAATAGATTCCGATGGACATGGAAGGTTAACTGTAACCTTTGCACCTTCAACCTGACGATGAAACACAGAAATTGCGACTGAATTGAATACAACAGGCACCATGCCGATTTCTCTCCGGGAGAGCAATGCTTCTAACTGTCTGTGCATTGAATCTCTCCTGGGATTCCAGTAATAGATTCCGATGGACATGGGAAGGTTCACTGTAACCTGTGGACCTTCAACATGACGATGATACACAGAAATTGCGTCGGCACTGAATACAACCTGCACCATGCCGACTTCTGTCCGCGAGAATAATGCTTCTATCTGTCTGTGCTTTCATTCTTTCCTGAGATTCCAGTAATAGAATCTGATAGACATGGTAAGGTTTTCTGTAACCTGTGAACCTTCAACTTGACGATGAAACACAGAAATTGCGGCTGAATTGAATACAACAGGCACCATGCCGACCTCTGTCCGGGAGTGTAATGCGTCTAATTGTCTTTTTTTTTATTCTTTCCTGGGATTCCAGTAATAGATTCCAATGAACATGGGAAGGTATACTGTAACCTGTGGACCTTCAACGTGTCGATGAAACATAGAATTTGCGACTGAATTCAATGCAACAGGCACCATGCCGACTTCTGTCCGGGAGAGTAATGCTTCTAACTGTCTGTGCTTTGATTCTTTTCTGGGATGCCAGTAATAGATTCCGATGGACATGGGAAGGTTTACTGTAACCTGTGGAATTTCAACTTGACGATGAAAAACAGAAATTGTGTCGCAATTGAATATAACATGCACCATGCGGACTTCTGTCCGGGAGAGTAATGCTTCTAACTGTCTGTGGTTTGATTCTTTCCTGGGATTCCAGTAGTAGATTCCGATGGACATGGGAAGGTTTAGTGTAAACTGTGGACCTTCAACTTGACGATGAATCACAGAAGTCGCGTCGGAATAGAATACAACAGGCACCATGCCGACTTCTGTGTGGAGAGTAATGCTTCTAACTGTCTGTGCTTTGATTCTTTCCTGGGATTCCAGTAATAGATTCCGATGGACATGGTAAGGTTTACTGTAACCTGTGGACCTTCAACTTGACGATGAAACACAGACATTGCGACTGAATTAAATGCAACAGGCACCATGCCGACTTCTGTCCGGGAGAGTAATGCTCTAACTGTTTATCCTTTGATTCTTTCCTGGGATTCCAGTAATAGATTCCGATGGACTTGGGAAGGTTTACTGTAACCTGTGGACCTTCAACTTGACGATGAAACACAGAAATTGCGTTGGCACTTAATACGACCTGCACCATGCCGACTTCTGTCCCGGAGAGTAATCCTTCTACTGTCTGTGCTTTGATTCGTTCCTGGGATTCCAGTAATAGATTTCAATGGACATGGGAAGGTTTACTGTACCCTGTGGACCTTCAACGTGACGATGAAACACAGAAATTGCGACTTAATTCAACGCAACAGGCACCATGCCGACTTCTGTCCGGGAGAGTAATGCTTCTAACTGTCTGTATTTTGATTCTTTCCTTGGATTCCAGTAATAGATTCCGATGGACATGGTAAGGTTTAGTGTAACCTGTGGACCTTCAACTTGCCGATGAAACACAGAAGTCGCGTCGGAATAGAATACAACAGGCACCATGCCGACATCTGTGTGCAGAGTAATGCTTCTAACTGTCTGTGCTTTGATTCTTTCCTGGGATTCCAGTAATAGATTCCGATGGAGATGAGAAGGTTTACTGTAGCCTGTGGACCTTCAACTTGACGATGAACACAGAAATTGCGTCGGAATTGTATACAACAAGCACCATGCCGACTTCTCTCCGGGAGAGTAATTTTTCTAACTGTCAGTGCTTTGATTCTTACCTGGGATTCCAGTAATAGATGCCGATGGGCATGGGTAGGTTTACTGTAACCTGTGGACCTTCAACGTGCCGACGAAACACAGAAATTGCGTCGCAATTGAATACAACAGGCACCACGCTGGCTTCTCTCCGGGTGAGTAATGCTTCTAACTGTCTGTACTTTGACTCTTTCCTTTGATTCCAGTAATATAATCCGATGGAGATGGGAAGGTTTACTGTATCCTGTGCACCTTCAACTTGACGATAAATCACAGAAATAGCGACTGAATTGAATACAAGAGGCACCATGCCGACTTCTGTCCGGGAGAGTAATGCATCTAACTGTCTGTGCTTTGATTCTTACCTGGGATTCCAGTAATAGATTCCGATGGACGTATGAACGTTCACTGAAACCTGTGGACCTTCAACTTGACGATGAAACACAGAAATTGCGTCGGCACTTAATAAGACCTGCACCATGCCGACTTCTGTCCGGGAGAGTAATCCTTCTAACAGCCTGTGCTTTGATTCTTTCCTGGGTTTCCTGTAATAGATTCCGATGGACATGGGAAGATTTACTGTAACCTGTGGTCCTTCAACATGACGATGAAACACAGAAATTGCGTCGGAATTGAATACAAAAGGCACCATGCCGACATCTGTCCTGGAGAGTAATGCTTCTAACTGTCTATGCTATGATGCTTACCTGGGACTCCAGTAATAGATTCGGGTGGACATGGGAAGGTTAACTGTAACCTGTGGACTGTCAACGTTACGATGAAACACAGTAATTGCGGCTGAATTGAATACAGCATGCACCAGGCCGACTTGTGTCCGGGAGAGTAGTGCTTCTAACTATCTGTGCTTTGATTCTTTCCTGGGATTCCAGTAATATATTCCGATATACATGGGACGGTCTACTGTAACCTGTGGACCTTCAACATGACGATGAAACACAGAAATTGCGTCGGAATTGAATACAACAGGCACCATGTCGACTTCTGTCCGAAATAGTAATGCTTCTAACTGTATGTGCTTTGATTCTTTCTTGGGATTCCAGTAATTTACTCCGATGGACATGGGAAGGTTTACTGTAACCTGTGGACCTTCTATTTGACGAAGAAACACAGAAACTAAGAAGGAATTGAATACAACAGGCACCTTGCCGACATCTCTCCGGGAGAGTAATGTTTGTAACTGAATGTGCATTGATTCTTTCCTGGGATAACAGTAATAGATCCCGATGGACTTGGGAAGGTTTCCTGTAACCTGTGGACCTTCAACTTGACGATGAAACACAGAAATTGCGTCGGAATACAATGCAATAGGCACCATGCCGACTTCTGTCCGAGAGAGTAATGAATCTAACTGTCTGTGTTTTGATTCTATCCTGGGATTCCGGTAATAGATTCCGATGGGAATGGGAATGTTTACTGTATCCTGCGGACCTTCAACTTGACGATGAAACACAGATATTGCGTCGGCACTTAATACGACCTGCACCATGCCGACTTCTGTCCGGGAGAGTAATCCTTATAACAGCCTGTGCTTTGATTCTTTCCTGGGATTCCAGTAATAGATTTTGATGGACATGGGAAGGTTTACTGTAACCTGTGGACCTTCAACTTGACGATGAAACACAGAAATTGCGTTGGCACTGAATACGACCTGCACCATACCGACTTCTGTCCGGGAGAGTAATGCTTCTAACTGTCTGTGCTTTGATTCTTTCCTGGGATTCCAGTAATAGATTCCGATGGACATGGGAGTGTTTACTGTAACCCGTGGACCTCCAACTTGACGATGAAGCACAGAAATTGCGACTGACTTGAATACAACAGTTACTATGCCGACTTCTCTCCGGGAGAGTAATGATTCTAACTGTCTATGCTTTGATGCTTACCTGGGACTCCAGTAATAGATTCGGGTGGACATGGGAAGGTTAACTGTAATCTGTGGACTGTCAACTTGACGATGAAACACAGTAATTGCGGCTGAATTGAATACAGCATGCACCAGGCCGACTTCTGTCCGGGAGAGTAGTGCTTCTAACTATCTGTGCTTTGATTCTTTCCTGGGATTCCAGTAATATATTCCGATATACATGGGAAAGTTTACTGTAACCTGTGGACCTTCAACTTGACGATGAAACACAGAAATTGCGTCGATATACAATACAATAGGCACCATGCCGACTTCTGTCCGAGAGAGTAATGCTTCTAACTGTCCGTGTTTTGATTCCTTCCTGGGATTCCAGTAATAAATTCCGATGGGCATGGGAATGTTTACTGTAGCCTGTGGACCTTCCACTTGACGATGAAACACAAAAATTTCGTCGGAATTGAATACAACAGGCACCATGCCCACTTTGGTCCGGGAGAGTAAGGCTTCTAACTGTCTGTGCTTTGATTCTTTCCTGGGATTCCAGTAATAGATTCCGATGGACATGGGAAGGTTTACTGTAACCTGTGGACCTTCAACTTGACGATGAAACACAGAAATTGCGACTGAATTAAATACAACCGGCACCATGCCGACTTCTGTCCGATGGAGAGTAATGCTCTAACAGTCTGCGCTTTGATTCTTTCCTGGGATTCCAATAATAGATTCCGATGGAGATGAAAATTTTTACTGCAACCTGTGGACCTTCAACTTGACGATGAAACACAGACATTGCGTCGCAATTGAATACAACAGGCATCACGCCGGCTTCTGTCCAGGAGAATAATGCTTCTAATTGTCTGTGCTTTGATTCTTTCCTGGGATTCCAGTAATAGATTCCGATGGACATGGGAAGGTTCACTGTAACCTGTGGACCTTCAACATGACGATGAAACACAGAAATTGCGTCGGCACTGAATACAACCTGCACCATGCCGACTTCTGTCCGCGAGAGTAATGCTTCCAACTGTCTGTGCTTTGATTCTTTCCTGGGATTCCAGTAATAGATTCCGATGGACATGGAAGGTTAACTGTAACCTGTGCACCTTCAACTTGACGATGAAACACAGAAATTGCGAATGAATTGAATACAACAGGCACCATGCCGATTTCTCTCCGGGAGAGTAATGTGTTCTAACTGTCTGTGCTTTGATTCTTTCCTGGGATTCCAGTAATAGATTGTGATGGACATGGGAAGGTTTACTGTAACCTGTGGACCTTCAACTTGACAATGAAACACAGAAATTGCGGCTGAATTGAATACAACAGGCACCATGCGGACTTCTGTCCGGGAGTGTAATGCGTCTAATTGTCTGTTTTTTGATTCTTTCCTGGGATTCCAGTAATAGATTCAGATGGACATGGGAAGGTTTACAGTAACCTGTGGACCTTCAACGTGTCGATGAAACACAGAATTTGCGACTGAATCCAATGCAACAGGCACCATGCCACCTTCTGTCCGGGAGAGTAGTGCTCTAACTGTCTGTGCTTTGATTCTTTCCTGGGATTCCAGTAATAGATTCCGATGGACATGGAAGGTTAACTGTAACCTGTGCACCTTCAACTTGACGATGAAACACAGAAATTGCGACTGAATTGAATACAACAGGCACCATGCCGATTTCACTCCGGGAGAGTAATGTGTTCTAACTGTCTGTGCTTTGATTCTTTCCTGGGATTCCAGTAATAGATTCCGATGGATATGGGAAGGTTTAGTGTAACCTGTTGACCTTCACCTTTACGGTGAATCACAGAAGTCGTGTTGCAACTGAATACAACAGGCACCACGCCGGCTTCTGCCCGGGAGAATAATGCTTCTAACTGTCTGTGCTTTGTTTCTTTCCTGGGATTCCAGTAATAGATTCCGATGGACACGGGAAAATTTATTGTAACCTGTGGACCTTCAACTTGACGATGAAATACAGAAATTGCGTCGGAATTGTATACAACAGGCACCATGCCGACTTCTGTCCGCGAGAATAATGCTTCTAACTGTCTGTGCTTTAATTCTTTCCTGGGATTCCAGTAGTAGGTTCTGATGGACATGGTAAGGTTTTCTGTATCCTGTGAACCTTCAACTTGACGACGAAACACAGAAATTGCGTCGTAATTGAATACAACAGGCACCATGCCGACTTCTGTCCGGGAAAGTAATGCTTCTAACTGTCTGTGCTTTGATTCTTTCCTGGGATTCCAGTAATAGATTCCGATGGACATGGAAGGTTAACTGTAACCTGTGCACCTTCAACTTGACGATGAAACACAGAAATTGCGACTGAATTGAATACAACAGGCACCATGCCGATTTCTCTCCGGGAGAGTGATGTGTTCTAACTGTCTGCGCTTTGATTCTTTCCTGGGATTCCAGTAATAGATTCTGATGGACATGGGAAGGTTTACTGTAACCTGTGGACCTTCAACTTGACGATGAAACACAGAAATTGCGGCTGAATTGAATACAACAGGCACCATGCCGACTTCTGTCCGGGAGTGTAATGCGTCTAATTGTCTGTGTTTTGATTCTCTCCTGGGATTCCAGTAATAGATTCCGATGGACATGGGAAGGTTTACTGTAACCTGTGGACCTTCAACGTGTCGATGAAACACAGAATTTGCGACTGAATTCAATGAAACAGGCACCATGCCGACTTCTGTCCGGGAGAGTAGTGCTTGTAACTGTCTGTGTGTTTATGCCTTTCTGGGATTCCAGTAATAGATCTTGATGGACATGGGAAGGTTTACTGTAACCTGTGGACCTTCAACTTGATGATGAAACACAGAAATTGCGTCGGGATTGAATACAACAGGCACCATGCCGACTTCTGTCCGGGAGAGTAATGCTTCTAACTGTCTGTGCTTTGATTCTTTCCTGGGATGCCAGTAACAGATTCCGATGGACATGGGAAGGTTTACTGTAACCTGTGGACCTTCAACTTGACGATGAAACACAGAAATTGTGTCGCAATTGAATACAACATGCACCATGCCGACTTCTGTCCGGGAGAGTAATGCTTCTAACTGTCTGTGCTTTGATTCTTTCCTGGGATTCCAGTAATAGATTCCGATGAGCATGGGAAGGTTTAGTGTTACCTGTGGACCTTCAACTTGACGATGAATCACAGAAGTCGCGTCGGAATAGAATACAACAGGCACCATGCCGACTTCTGTGTGGAGAGTAATGCTTCTAACTGTCTGTGCTTTGATTCTTTCCTGGGATTCCAGTAATTGATTCCGATGGACATGGGAAGGTTTAGTGTAACCTGTGGACCTTCAACTTGACGATGAATCACAGAAGTCGCATCGGAATAGAATACAACAGGCACCATGCCGACTTCTGGCTGTGAGAATAATGCTTCTAACTGTCTGTGCTTTGATTCTTTCCTGGGATTCCAGTAATAGATTCCGATGGACATGGTAAGGTTTACTGTAACCTGTGGACCTTCAACTTGACGATGAAACACAGACATTGCGACTGAATTAAATGCAACAGGCACCATGCCGACTTCTGTCCGGGAGATTAATGCTCTAGCTGTTTGTGCGTTGATTCTTTCCTGGGATTCCAGTAATAGATTCCGATGGAGATGAAAAGGTTTACTGTAACCTGTGGGCCTTCAACTCGACGATGAATACCCAAAAATTGCGTCGCAATTGAACACAACAGGCACCACGCCGACCTCTGTCCGGGAGAATAATGCTTCTATCTGTCTGTGCTTTGATTCTTTCCTGGGATTAAAGTAATAGATTCCGATGGACATGGGAAGGTTTATTGTAACCTGTGGACCTTCAAATTCACGATGAAACACAGAAATTGCGTCGGAATTGATTACAACAGGCACCATGCCGACTTCTGTCCGGGGGAGCAATGCTTCTAACTGTCTGTGCAATGATTCTATCCTGGGATTCCAGTAATAGATTCCGATGGAATTGGGAAGGTTTACTGTGACCTGTGGACCTTCAACTTGACGATGAAACACAGAAATTGCGTCGGAATTGATTACAGCATGCACCATGCCTACTTCTGTCCGGGAGAGTAGTGCTTCTAACTGTCTGTGCTTTGATTCTTTCCTGCGATTCCAGTAGAAGATTCCGATGGACATGGGAAGGTTCACTGTAACCTGTGGACCTTCAACTTGACGATGAAACACAGAAATTGCGTCGGCACTGAATACAAATTGCACCATGCCGCCTTCTGTCAGGGAGAATAATGCTTCTAACTGTCTCTGCTGTGATTCTCTCCTGGGATTCCAGTATTAGGTTCCGATGGACATATTAAGGTATACTGTAACCGGTGGACCTTCAACTTGACGATGAAGCACAGAAGTTGAGTCGGAATTGAATACAACAGGCACCATGCCCTCTTCTGTCCGGGAGAGTAATGCTTCTAACTGTCTGTGTTTTGATTTTTTCCTGGGATTCCAGTAATACATTCCGATTGACTTGGGAATGTCTACTGTAACCCGTGGACCTCCAACGTGACAATGAAACACAGAAATTGCGACTGAATTGACTACAACAGGCACTATGCCGACTTCTCTCTGGGAGAGTAATGTGTTCTAACTGTCTGTGCCTTGATTCTTTCCTGGGATTCCAGTAATAGATTCCGATGGACATGGAAAGGTTTACTGTAACCTGTGGACCTTCAACTTGACGATGAAACACAGAAATTGCGTCGGAATTGATTACAACAGGCACCATGCCGACATCTGCCCCGGAGAGTAATGCTTCTAACGGTCTGTGCTTTGATTCATTCCTGGGATTCCAGTAATAGATTCCGAAGGACGTGGGAAGGTTCACTGTAACCTGTGGACCTTCAACTTGACGATGAAACACAGAAATTGCGTCGGCACTTAATACGACCTGCAACATGCCGACTTCTGTCCGGGAGAGTAATGCTTCTAACTGTCTATGCCTTGATGCTTTCCTGGGACTCCAGTAATAGATTCGGATGGACATGGGAAGGTTTACTGTAACCTGTGGACCTTCAACTTGACGACGAAACACAGAAATTGTGTCGGAAAAGAATACAACAGGCACCATTTCGACTTCTGTCCGGGAGAGTAATACTTCTAACTGTCTGTGTTCGATTCTTTCCTGGGATTCCTGGAATAGATTCCGATGGACATGGGAATGTTTACTGTAACCTGTGGACCTTCTACTTCACGATAAAACACAGATATTGCGACTGAATTGAATACAACAGGCACTATGCCGACTTCTCTCCGAGAGAGTAATGCTTCTAATTGTCTGTGCTTTGATTCTTTCCTGGGATTCCAGTAATAGTCTCCGATGGACATTGGAAGTTTTCCTGTAACCTGTGGACCATCAACTTGACGATGAAACACAGAAATTGCATCGGAATAGAATACAACAGGCACCATTCCGACTTCTGTCCGGGAGAGTAATGCTTCTAACTGTCTGTGCTTTGATTCTTTCCTGGGATAACAGTAATAGATTCCGATGGACTTTTGAAGGTTTACTGTAACCTGTGGACCTTCGACTTGACGATGAAACACAGAAATTGCGTCGGAATAGAATACAACACGCACCATGCCGACTTCTGTCCGGGAGAAAAATGCTTCTAACTATCGGCGCTTTGATGCTTTACTGGTATTCCAGTAATAGATTCCGATGGACATGGGAAATTTACTGTAACCTGTGGACCTTCAACTTGACGATGAACACAGAAGTTGCGTCGGCACTGAATACAACCTGCACCATGCCGACTTCTGTCCGGGAGAATAATGCATCTAACTGTCTGTGCTTTGATTCTTTCCTGGGATTCCAGTAATAGGTTCCGATGGACATGGTAAGGTTTACTGTAACCTGTGAAACTTCGACTTGATGATGAATCACAGAAATTGCGTCGGAATTGAATACATCAGGCACCATGCTGACTTCTGTCCGGGAGAGTAATGCTTCTAACTGTCTGTGCTTTGATCCTTTCCTGGGATTCCAGTAATAGACTCCGATGGACATGGGAAGGTTAACTGTAGCCTGTGGACTGTCAACGTGACGATGAAACACAGAAATTGCGTCGAAATTGAATACAGCATGCACCATGACGACTTCTGTGTGGGAGAGTAGTGCTTCTGACTATCAGTGCTTTGATTCTTTCCTGGGATTCCAGTAATAGATTCCGATGGACGTGGGAAGGTTCACTGTAACCTGTGGACCTTCAACTTGTCGATGAAACACAGAAATTGCTTGGGAATTGAGTACAACAGGCACCATGCCGACTTCTGTCCGGGAGAGTAATGCTTCTAACTGCCTGTGCTTTAATTCTTTCCTGGGATTCCAGTAAAAGATTCCGATGGACGTGGGAAGGTTCACTGTAACCTGTGGACCTTCAACTTGACGATGAAACACAGAAATTGCGTCGTCACTTAATACGACCTGCACCATGCCGACTTCTGTCCGGGAGTGTAATGCTTCTAACTGTCTGTGATTTGATTCTTTCCTGGGATTCCAGTAATAGATTCCGATGGACACAGGATGGTTTACTGTAACCTGTGGACCATCAACTTGACGATGAAACACAGAAATTGCGTCGGCACTGAATACGACCTGCTCCATGCCGACTTCTGTCCGGGTGAGTAATGCTTCTAACTGTCTGTGCTTTGATTCTTTCCTGGGATTCCAGTAATAGATTCCGATGGACACAGGATGGTTTACTGTAACCTGTGGACCATCAACTTGACGATGAAACACAGAAATCGCGTCGGAACTGAATACAACCGGCACCATGCCGACTTCTGTCCGGGAGAGTAATGCTTCCAACTGTCTGTGCTTTGATGCTTTCCTGGGACTCCGGTAAGAGATTCGGATGGACATGGGCAAGTTAAATGTCACCTGTGGACTATCAACTTGACGATGAAACACAGAATTTGCGTCGGAATTGAATACAGCGTGCACCATGCCGAATTCTGTCCAGGAGAGTAGTGCATCTAACTGTCTGTGCTTTGATTCTTACCTGGGATTCCAGTAATAGACTCCGATGGACATGGGAAGGTTCACTGTAACCTGTGGACCTTCAACTTGACGATGAAACACAGAAATTGCGTTGGAATTGAATACAACAGGCACCTTGCCGACATCTGTCCGGGAGAGTAATGCTTCTAACCGTCTGTGCTTTGATTCATTCCTGGGATTCCAGTAATAGATTCCGACGGACGTGGGTAGGTTCACTGTAACCTGTGGACGTTCAACTTTACGATGAAACACAGAAATCGCGTCGGCACTGAATACAAACCGCACCATGCCGACTTCTGTCCGGGAGAGTTATGCTTCTAATTGTCTGTGCCTTGATTCTTTTTCGGGATTCCAGGAATAGATTCCGATGGATATGGGAATGTTTATTGTAACCTGTGGACCCTCAACTTGACGATGAAAGACAGAAATTGCATCGGAATTGATTTCATTATGCACCATGAAGACTTCTGTCCCGGAGAGTAGTGCTTCTAACTGTCTGTGCTTTGATTCTTTCCTGGGATTCCAGTAATGGATTCCGATGGACATGGGAAGGTTTATTTTAAACTTGTGGACCTTCAACTTGACGATGAACACAGAAATTGCGTCGGAATTGAATACACCTGGCACCATGCCGACTTCTGTCAGGCAGACTAATGCTATTAACTGTCTGTGCTTTGATTCTGTCCTGGGATTCCAGTATTAGTTTCCGATGGACATGGTAAGGTTTACTGTAACCTGTTAACCTTCAACTAGACGACGAAACACAGAAATTGCGTCGGAATTGAAGGCAACAGGCACCATGCCCACTTCTGTACGGGTGAGTAATGCTTCTAACTGTCTGTGCTTTGATTGTTTCCTGGCATTCCAGTAATAGATTCCGATGGACATGGGAAGGTTTACTGTATTCTGTGGACTGTCAACTTGACGATGAAACACAGAGATTGAACGGAATTGAATACAGCATGCACCATGCCGACTTCTGTCCGGGAGAGTAGTGCTTCTAACTGTCTGTGCTTTGATTTTTTCCTGGGATTCCAATAATAGATTCCAATGGACATGGGATGGTTTACTGTAACCTGTGGACTGTCAACGTTACGAAGAAACACAGAAATTGCGTCGGAATTGAATACAGCAT
Source organism: Schistocerca serialis cubense (assembly GCF_023864345.2). Classification (NCBI taxonomy): domain Eukaryota; kingdom Metazoa; phylum Arthropoda; class Insecta; order Orthoptera; family Acrididae; genus Schistocerca; species Schistocerca serialis. The sequence goes on from NC_064642.1 coordinate 825,109,543, forward strand.
GCACCAGGCCGACTTCTGTCCGGGAGAGTAGTGCTTCTAACTATCTGTGCTTTGATTCTTTCCTGGGATTCCAGTGATAGATTCCGATATACATGGGAAAGTTTACTGTAACCTGTGGACCTTCAACTTGACGATGAAACACAGAAATTGCGTCGGAATTGAATACAACAGCCGCCATGCCGACTTCTGTGCGGGATAGTAATGCTTCTAACTGTATGTGCTTTGATTCTTTCTTCATATTCCAGTAATTTACTCCGATGGACATGGAAAGGTTTACTGTAACCTGTGGACCTTCAACTTGACGATGAAACACAAAAATTGCGTCGGAATTGAATACAACAGGCACCATGCCCACTTCTGTCCGGGAGAGTAATGCTTCTAACTGTCTGTGTTTTGATTTTTTCCTGGGATTCCAGTAATACATTCCGATTGACTTGGGAATGTCTACTGTAACCCGTGGACCTTCAACGTGACAATGAAACACAGAAATTGCGACTGAATTGACTACAACAGGCACTATGCCGACTTCTCTCTGGGAGAGTAATGTGTTCTAACTGTCTGTGCTTTGATTCATTCCTGGGATTCCAGTAATAGATTCCGACGGACGTGGGAAGGTTCACTGTAACCTGTAGACCTTCCACTTGACGATGAAACACAGAAATCGCGTTGACACTGAGTACGACCTGCACCATGCCGACTTCTGTCCGGGAGAGTAATGCTTCTAACTGTCTGTGCTTTGATTCTTTCCTGGGATTCCAGTAACAGATTCCGATGGACATGGGAATGTTTACTGTAACCCGTGGACCTTTAACTTGACGATGAAACACAGAAATTGCGACTGAATTGAATACAACAGGCACTATGCCGACTTCTCTCCGGGAGAGTGATGTGTTGTAACTGTCTGTGCTTTGATTCTTTGCTGGGATTCCAGTAATAAATTCCGATGGACATGGGAAGATTTACTGTAACCTGTGGACCTTCAACTTGACGATGAAACACAGAACTTGCGTCGGAATTGAATACAACCGGCAACATGCCGACATCTGTTCCGGAAAGTACTGCTTGTAACTGTCTGTGCTTTGATTCTTTCCTGGGATTCCAGAAATAGATTCCGATGGACGTGGGAAGGTTCACTGTAACCGATGGACCTTCAACTTGTCGATGAAACACAGAAATTGCGTCGGCACTTAATACGACCTGCACCATGCCGACTTCTGTCCGGGAGAGTAATGCTTCTAACTGTCTATGCTTTGATGCTTTCCTGGGACTCCAGTAATAGATTCGGATGGACATGGGAAGGTTTACTGTAACCTGTGGACCTTCAACTTGACGACGAAACACAGAAATTGTGTCGGAAAAGAATACAACAGGCACCATTTCGACTTCTGTCCGGGAGAGTAATACTTCTAACTGTCTGTGTTCGATTCTTTCCTGGGATTCTAGTAATAGATTCCGATGGACAAGGGGAGAATTGCTGTAACCTGTGGACCTTCAACTTGACGACGATGCACTGAAATTGCGTCGGAATTGAATACAACAGGCACCATGCCCACTTCTGTCCGGGAGAGTAATGCTTCTAACTGTCTATGCTTTGATGCTTTCCTGGGACTCCAGTAATAGATTCGGATGGACATGGGAAGGTTTATTGTAACCTGTGGACCTTCAACCTGACGATGAAACACAGAAATTGCGTCGGAATTGAATACACCTGGCACCATGCCGACTTCTGTCAGGCAGAGTAATGCTTGTAACTGTCTGTGCTTTGATTCTTTCCTGGGATTCCAGTAATAGATTCCGATGGACATGGGAAATTTACTGTAACCTGTGGACCTTCAACTTGGCATCGCAATACAGACATTGAGTCGGAATTAAATACAGCATTCATCATCCTGACTTCTGACCGGGAGAGTAATGCTTCTAACTGTCTGTGCTTTGATTCTTTCCTCGGATTCCAGGAATAGATTGCGATGGACATGGGAATGTTTACCAAAACCCGTGGACCTTCAACTTCACCATGAATACTACCTGCACCATGCCGACTTCTGTCCGGGAGAGTAATGCATCTAACTGTCTGTGCTTTGATTCTTTCTTGGGATTCCAGTAATAGATTCCGATGGACGTGGGAAGGTTCACTGTAACCTGTGGACCTTCAACTTGTCGATGAAACACAGAAATTGCTTCGGAATTGAGTACAACAGGCACCATGCCGACTTCTGTCCGGGAGAGTAATGCTTCTAACTGTCTGTGCTTTAATTCTTTCCTGGGATTACAGTAAATGATTCCGATGGACGTGGGAAGGTTCACTGTAACCTGTGGACCTTCAACTTGACGATGAAACACAGAAATTGCGTCGTCACTTAATACGACCTGCACCATGCCGACATCTGTCCGGGAGTGTAATGCTTCTAACTGTCTGTGATTTGATTCTTTCTTGGGATTCCAGTAATAGATTCCGATGGACATAGGATGGTTTACTGTAACCTGTGGACCATCAACTTGACGATGAAACACAGAAATTGCGTCGGCACTGAATACGACCTGCTCCATGCCGACTTCTGTCCGGGTGAGTAATGCTTCCAACTGTCTGTGCTTTAATTCTTTCCTGGGATCCAGTAATAGATTCCGATGGACATGGGAAGGTTTACTGTAACCTGTGGACCTTCAACTTTACGATGAAACACAGAAATCGCGTCGGAACTGAATACAACCGGCACCATGCCGACTTCTGTCCGGGAGAGTAATGCTTCAACTGTCTGTGCTTTGATGCTTTCCTGGGTCTCCGGTAAGAGATTCGGATGGACATGGGCAAGTAAATGTCACCTGTGGACTATCAACTTGACGATGAAACACAGAATTTGCGTCGGAATTGAATACAGCGTGCACCATGCCAAATTCTGTCCAGGAGAGTAGTGCATCTAACTGTCTGTTCTTTGATTCTTACCTGGGATTCCAGTAATAGACTCCGATGGACATGGGAAGGTTCACTGTAACCTGTGGACCTTCAACTTGACGATGAAACACAGAAATTGCGTTGGAATTGAATACAACAGGCACCTTGCCGACATCTGTCCGGGAGAGTAATGCTTCTAACTGTCTGTGCTTTGATTCTTTCCTGGGATTCCAGTAACAGATTCCGATGGACATGGGAATGTTTACTGTAACCCGTGGACCTTTATTTTGACGATGAAACACAGAAATTGCGACTGAATTGAATACAACAGGCACTATGCCGACTTCTCTCCGGGAGAGTGATGTGTTGTAACTGTTTGTGCTTTGATTCTTTGCTGGGATTCCAGTAATAAATTCCGATTGACATGGGAGGATTTACTGTAACCTGTGGACCTTCAACTTGACGATAAAACACAGAAAGTGCGTCGGAATAGAATACAACCGGCAACATGCCGACATCTGTTCCGGAGAGTACTGCTTGTAACTGTCTGTGCTTTGATTCTTTCCTGGGATTCCAGTAATAGATTCCGATATACGTGGGAAGGTTCACTGTAATCTGAGGACCTTCAACTTGTCGATGAAACACAGAAATTGCGTCGGCACTTAATACGACCTGCACCATGCCGACTTCTGTCCGGGAGAGTAATGCTTCTAACTGTCTATGCTTTGATGCTTTCCTGGGACTCCAGTAATAGATTCGGATGGACATGGGAAGGTTTACTGTAACCTGTGGACCTTCAACTTGACGACGAAACACAGAAATTGTGTCGGAAAAGAATACAACAGGCACCATTTCGACTTCTGTCCGGGAGAGTAATGCTTCTAACTGCCTGTGCATTGATTCTTTCCTGGGATAACAGTAATAGATTCCGATGGACTTTTGAAGGTTTACTGTAACCTGTGGACTTTTGACTTGACGATGAAACACAGAAATTGCGTCGATATAGAATACAACAGGCATCATGCCGACTTCTGTCCGGGAGAAAAATGCTTCTACCTATCGGCGCTTTGATGCTTTACTGGTATTCCAGTAATAGATTCCGATGGACATGGGAATGTTTACTAAAACCCGTGGACCTTCAACTTCACCATGAAACACAGAAATTGCGTCGGCACTGAATACTACCTGCACCATGCCGACTTCTGTCCGGGAGAGTAATGCATCTAACTGTCTGTGCTTTGATTCTTTCCTGGGATTCCAGTAATAGATTCCGATGGACGTGGGAAGGTTCACTGTAACCTGTGGACCTTCAACTTGACGATTAAACACAGAAATTGCGTCGTCACTTAATACGACCTGCACCATGCCGACTTCTGTCCGGGAGTGTAATGCTTCTAACTGTCTGTGATTTGATTCTTTCCTGGGATTCCAGTAATAGATTCCGATGGACATAGGATGGTTTACTGTAACCTGTGGACCATCAACTTGACGATGAAACACAGAAATTGCGTCGGCACTGAATACGACCTGCTCCATGCCGACTTCTGTCCGGGTGAGTAATGCTTCCAACTGTCTGTGCTTTAATTCTTTCCTGGGATCCAGTAATAGATTCCGATGGACATGGGAAGGTTTACTGTTACCAGTGGACCTTCAACTTTACGATGAAACACAGAAATCGCGTCGGAACTGAATACAACCGGCACCATGCCGACTTCTGTCCGGGAGAGTAATGCTTCCAACTGTCTGTGCTTTGATGCTTTCCTGGGACTCCGGTAAGAGATTCGGATGGACATGGGCAAGTTAAATGTCACCTGTGGACTATCAACTTGACGATGAAACACAGAATTTGCGTCGGAAATGAATACAGCGTGCACCATGCCGAATTCTGTCCAGGAGAGTAGTGCATCTAACTGTCTGTGCTTTGATTCTTACCTGGGATTCCAGTAATAGACTCCGATGGACATGGGAAGGTTCACTGTAACCTGTGGACCTTCAACTTGACGATGTAACACAGAAATTGCGTTGGAATTGAATACAACAGGCACCTTGCCGACATCTGTCCGGGAGAGTAATGCTTCTAACTGTCTGTGCTTTGATTCTTTCCTGGGATTCCAGTAACAGATTCCGATGGACATGGGAATGTTTACTGTAACCCGTGGACCTTTAACTTGACGATGAAACACAGAAATTGCGACTGAATTGAATACAACAGGCACTATGCCGACTTCTCTCCGGGAGAGTGATGTGTTGTAACTGTTTGTGCTTTGATTCTTTGCTGGGATTCCAGTAATAAATTCCGATGGACATGGGAAGATTTACTGTAACCTGTGGACCTTCAACTTGACGATGAAACACAGAAATTGCGTCGGAATAGAATACAACCGGCAACATGCCGACATCTGTTCCGGAGAGTACTGCTTGTAACTGTCTGTGCTTTGATTCTTTCCTGGGATTCCAGTAATAGATTCCGATGGACGTGGGAAGGTTCACTGCAATCTGAGGACCTTCAACTTGTCGAATAAACACAGAAATTGCGTCGGCACTTAATACGACCTGCACCATGCCGACTTCTGTCCGGGAGAGTAATGCTTCTAACTGTCTATGCTTTGATGCTTTCCTGTGACTCCAGTAATAGATTCGGATGGACATGGGAAGGTTTACTGTAACCTGTGGACCTTCAACTTGACGACGAAACACAGAAATTGTGTCGGAAAAGAATACAACAGGCACCATTTCGACTTCTGTCCGGGAGAGTAATGCTTCTAACTGCCTGTGCATTGATTCTTTCCTGGGATAACAGTAATAGATTCCGATGGACTTTTGAAGGTTTACTGTAACCTGTGGACTTTTGACTTGACGATGAAACACAGAAATTGCGTCGATATAGAATACAACAGGCATCATGCCGACTTCTGTCCGGGAGAAAAATACTTCTACCTATCGGCGCTTTGATGCTTTACTGGTATTCCAGTAATAGATTCCGGTGGACATGGGAATGTTTACTAAAACCCGTGGACCTTCAACTTCACCATGAAACACAGAAATTGCGTCGGCACTGAATACTACCTGCACCATGCCGACTTCTGTCCGGGAGAGTAATGCATCTAACTGTCTGTGCTTTGATTCTTTCCTGGGATTCCAGTAATAGATTCCGATGGACGTGGGAAGGTTCACTGTAACCTGTGGACCTTCAACTTGACGATGAAACACAGAAATTGCGTTGGAATTGAATACAACAGGCACCTTGGGGACATCTGTCCGGGAGAGTAATGCTTCTAACTGTCTGTGCTTTGATTCTTTCCTAGGATTCCAGTAATTTACTCTGATGGACATGGGAAGGCTTACTTTAACCTGTGGACCTTCAACTTGACGATGAAAACAGGAATTGCGTCGGCACTGAATACAAACCGCACCATGCCGACTTCTGTCCGGGAGAGTAATGCTTCTAACTGTCTGTGCCTTGATTCTTTTTCGGGATTCCAGGAATAGATTCCGATACATATGGGAATGTTTACTGTAACCTGTGGACCTTCAACTGCACCATGAAGCACAGAAATTGCGACTGAATTGAATACAACAGGCACTATGCCGACTTCTCTCCGGGAGAGTAATGCTTCTAATTGTCTGTGCTTTGATTCTTTCTTGGGATTCCAGTAATAGTCTCCGATGGACATTGGAAGTTTTCCTGTAACCTATGGACCATCAACTTTACAATGAAACACAGAAATTGCGTCGGAATAGAATACAACAGGCACCATGCCGACTTCTGTCCGGCAGAGTAATGCTTCTAACTGTCTGTGCTTTGATTCTTTCCTGGGATTCCAGGAATAGATTACGATGGACATGGGAATGATTACTGTAACCTGTGGACCTTCAACGTTACCATGAAACACAGTAATTGCGACTGAATTGAATACAACAGGCACCATGCCGATTTATCTCCGGGAGAGTAATGTGTTCTATCTGTCTGTGCTTCGATTCTTTCCTGGGATTCCAGTAATAGAATCCGATGGACATGGGAAGGTTTACTGTAACCTGTGGACCTTCAAGTTGACGATGAGACACAGATATTGCGTCGGAATTGAATACAAAAGGCACCAAGCCCGCTTCTCTCAGGGAGAGTAATGCTTCTAACTGTCTGTGCTTTGATTCTTACCTGGGAATCCAGTAATAGATTCCGATGAACATGGGAACGTTTATTGTAACCTGTGGACCTTCACCTTGACGATGAAACACAGAAATTGCGTCGGAATTGGATACAACAGGCACCATGCAGACTTCTGTCCGGGAGAGTAATGCTGCTAACTGTCTGTGCTTTGATTCTTTCCTAGAATTCCAGTAATAGATTCCGATGGACATGGGAAGGTTTACTGTAACTTGTGGACCTACAAATTGACGATGAAACACAGAAATTGCGACCGAATTGAATACAACAGGCACTATGCCGACTTCTCTCCGGGAGAGTAATGTGTTCTAACTGTCTGTGCTTTGATTCTTTCCTGGGGTTCCAGTAATAGATTCCGATGGACATGGGAAGGTTTATTGTAACCTGTGGACCTTCAACTTGACGATGAAACACAGAAATTGCGTCGGAATTGAATACAACTGGCACCATGCCAACTTCTGTCCGGGAGAGTTAAGCTTCTAACTGTCTGTGCTTTGATTCTTTCCTGGGATTCCAGTAATTGATTCCGATGGACATGGGAAGGTATATTGTAACCTGTGGACCCTCAACTTGACGATGAAAGACAGAAATTGCATCGGAATTGATTTCATCATGCACCATGAAGACTTCTGTCCGGGAGAGTAGTGCTTCTAACTGTCTGTGCTTTGATTCTTTCCTGGGATTCCAGTAATAGATTCCAATGGACATGGGAAGGTTTATTGTAACCTGTGGACCTTCAACTTGACGATGAAACACAGAAATTGCGTCGGAATTGAATACACCTGGCACCATGCCGACTTCTGTCAGGCAGAGTAATGCTTGTAACTGTCTGTGCTTTGATTCTTTCCTGGGATTCCAGTATTAGGTTCCGATGGACATGGTAAGGTTTACTGTAATCTGTGGACTGTCAACTTGACGATGAAACACAGAGATTGAACGGAATTGAATACAGCATGCACCATGCCGACTTCTGTCCGGGAGAGTAGTGCTTCTAACTGTCTGTGTTTGATTCTTTATGGGATTCCAGTAATAGATTCCGATGGACATGGGAAGGTTTATTGTAACCTGTGGACCTTCAACTTGACGATGAAACACAGAAATTGCGTCGAAATTGAATACAACAGACACCATGCCCACTTCTCTCCGGGAAAGTAATGGTTCTAACAGTCTGTGCTTTGATTCTTTCCTGGGATTCCAGTAATAGATTCCAATGGACATGGGATGGTTTACTGTAACCTGTGGACCGTCAACTTGACGATGAAACACAGAAATTGCGTCGGAATTGAATACAACGGGCACCATGCCGACTTCTGTCCGGGAGAATAATGCTTCTAACTATCTGCGCTTTGATGCCTTCCTGGAATTCTAGTAATAGAGTCCGATGAACATGGGAAGGTTTTTATATAACCTGTGGACCTCCAACTTGACAATGAAACACAGAAATTGCGTCGGAATTGAATACAACAGGCACCATGCCGACTTCTGTCAGGGAGAGTAATGCTTTTAACTGTCTGTGCTTTGTTTCTTTCCTGGGATTCCAGTAATAGATTCCGATGGACGTGGGAAGGTTTACTGTAACCTGTGGACCTTCAACAAGATGATGAAACGCAGAAATTGCGTCAGAATTGAATACAACAGGCTCCATGACGACTTCTGTCCGGGAGAGTAATGCTTTTAACTGTCTGTGCTTTGCTTCTTTCCTGGGATTCCAGTAATAGATTCCGATGGACATGCGATGGTTTACTGTAACCTGTGGACCGTCAGCTTGACGAAGAAACACAGAAATTGCGTCGGAATTGAATACAACAGGCACCATGCCGACTTCTGTCAGGGAGAATAACGCTTCTGACTATCTGTGCTTTGATGCTTTCCTGGGATTCCAGTAATAGATTCCGATGGACATGGGAAGGTTTACTGTATCCTGTGGACCTTCAACTTGACAATGAAACACAGAAATTGCGTCGGAATTGAATACAACAGGCACCATCCCGGCTTCTGACCGGGAGAGTAATGCTTCTAACTGTCTGTGCTTTGATTCTTTCCTGGGATTCCAGTAATAGATTCCGATGGACATCGGAAGGTTTACTGTAACCTGTGGACCTTCAACAACATGATGAAGCGCAGAAATTGCGTCGGAATTGAATACAACAGGCTCCATGACGACTTCTGTCCGGGAGAGTAATGCTTTTAACTGTCTGTGCTTTGTTTCTTTCCTGGGATTCCAGTAATAGATTCCAATGGACATCGGAAGGTTTACTGTAACCTGTGGACCTTCACCTTGACGATGAAACACAGAAATTGCGCCGGAATTGAATACAACAGGCACCACGCCGACTTCTGTCCGGGAGAGTAATGCTTCTAACTGTCTGTGCTTTCATTCTTTCCTGGGATTCCAGTAATAGATTCCGATGGACATGGAAAGGTTTACTGTAACCTGTGGACCTTCAACTTGACCATGATACACAGATATTGCGTCGAAACTGAATACAACAGGCACCATGCCGACTTCTGTCCGGGAGAGTAATGCTTCTAACTGTCTGTGCTTTGATTCTTTCCTGGGATTCCAGTAATAGAATCCGATGGACATGGGAAGGTTTATTGTAACCTGTGGACTTTCAACTTGACGATGAAACACAGAGTTTGCGTCGAAATTGAATACAACAGGCACCATGCCGACTTCTGTCCGGGAGAGTAATGTTTCTAACTGTCTGTGCATTGATGCTTTCCTCGCATTCCAGTAATTTATTCCGATGGACATGGGAAGCTTTACTGTAACCTGTGGACCTTCAACTTGACGATGAGACACAGAAATTAAGACGGAATTCAATACAAGAGGCGCCACCCCCACTTCTCTCCAGGAAAGTGATGCTTCTAACTGTCTGTGCTTTGATTCTTTCCTGGGATTCCGGTAATGGATTCCGATGGAAGTGGGATGGTTTACTGTAACCTGTGGACCTTCAATTTGACGATGAAACACAGATTTTGCGTCGGAATTGAATACAACAGGCGCCATGCCGACTTCTGTCCGGGAGAATAATGCTTCTAACTATCTGTGCTTTGATGCTTTTCTGGGATTCCAGTAATGGATTCCGATGGACATGGGAAGGTTTACTGTAACCTGTGGACCTTCAACTTGACGATGAAACACAGACATTGCGACGGAATTGAATACAACAGGCACCATGCCGACTTCTGTCCGGGAGAGTAACGCTTCTAACTGTCTGTGTTTTGATTCTTTCCTGGGATTCCAGTAAAAGATTCCGGTGGACATGGGAAGGTTTTCTGTAACCTGTCGACCTTCAACTTGTCGATGAAACACTGAAATTCAGTCGGAATTAAATACAACAGGCACCATGCCGACTTCTGTCCGGGAGAATAATGCTTTTAACAATCTTCGCTTTGAGGCCTTCCTTGGATTCTAGCAATAGATTCCGATGAACATGGGAAGGTTTCATGTAACCTGTGGACCTCCAACTTTTCAATGAAACACAGATATTGCGTCGGAATTGAATACAACAGGCACTATCCAGACCTCTGTCCGGGAGAGTAATGTTTCTAACTGTCTGTGATTTGATGCTTTCCTGGCTTTCCAGTAATTTATTCCGATGGACATGGGAAAGTTTACTGTAACCTGTGGTCCTTCCACTCGTCGACGAAACACAGAAATTGCGTCGGAATAGAACACAACAGGCAACATGTCAATTTCTGTCCGCGAGAGTAATGCTTCTAACTGTCTGTGCTTTCATTCTTTCCTGGGATTCCAATAATAGATTCCGATGGACATGGGAAATTTACTGTAACCTGCGGACCTTCAACTTGGCATCGCAACACAGACATTGAGTCGGAATTAAATACAACAGGCATCATCCTGACTTCTGTCCGGGAGCGTAATGCTTCTAACTGTCTGTGCTTTGATTCTTTCCTCGGATTCCAGGAATAGATTCCGATGGACATGGGAATGTTTACTAAAACCCGTGGACCTTCAACTTCACCATGAAACACAGAAATTGCGTCGGCACTGAATACGACCTGCACCATGCCGACTTCTGTCCGGGAGAGTAATGCATCTAACTGTCTATGCTTTGATTCTTTCCTGGGATTCCAGTAATAGATTCCGATGGACATGGGAAGGTTCACTGTAACCTGTGGACCTTCAACTTGACGATGAACACAGAAGTTGCGTCGGCACTGAATACAACCTGCACCATGCCGACTTCTGTCCGGGAGAATAATGCATCTAACTGTCTGTGCTTTGATTCTTTCCTGGGATTCCAGTAATAGGTTCCGATGGACATGGTAAGGTTTACTGTAACCTGTGAAACTTCGACTTGACGATGAATCACAGAAATTGCGTCGGAATTGAATACAACAGGCACCATGCTGACTTCTGTCCGGGAGAGTAATGCTTCTAACTGTCTGTGCTTTGATTCTTTCCTGGGATTCCAGTAATAGACTCCGATGGACATGGGAAGGTTAACTGTAGCCTGTGGACTGTCAACGTGACGATGAAACACAGAAATTGCGTCGAAATTGAATACAGCATGCACCATGACGACTTCTGTCCGGGAGAGTAGTGCTTCTGACTATCTGTGCCTTGATTCTTTCCTGGGATTCCAGTAATAGATTCCGATGGACGTGGGAAGGTTCACTGTAACCTGTGGACCTTCAACTTGACGATGAAACACAGAAATTGCTTCGGAATTGAGTACAACAGGCACCATGCCGACTTCTGTCCGGGAGAGTAATGCTTCTAACTGTCTGTGCTTTAATTCTTTCCTGGGATTCCAGTAAAAGATTCCGATGGACGTGGGAAGGTTCACTGTAACCTGTGGACCTTCAACTTGACGATGAAACACAGAAATTACGTCGTCACTTAATACGACCTGCACCATGCCGACTTCTGTCCGGGAGTGTAATGCTTCTAACTGTCTGTGATTTGATTCTTTCCTGGGATTCCAGTAATAGATTCCGATGGACATAGGAAGGTTTACTGTAACCTGTGGACCATCAACTTGACGATGAAACACAGAAATTGCGTCGGCACTGAATACGACCTGCTCCATGCCGACTTCTGTTCGGGTGAGTAATGCTTCTAACTGTCTGTGCTTTGATTCTTTCCTGGGATCCAGTAATAGATTCCGATGGACATGGGATGGTTTACTGTAACCTGTGGACCTTCAACTTTACGATGAAACACAGAAATCGCATCGGAACTGAATACAACCGGCACCATGCCGACTTCTGTCCGGGAGAGTAATGCTTCCAACTGTCTGTGCTTTGATGCTTTCCTGGGACTCCGATAAGTGATTCGGATGGACATGGGCAAGTTAAATGTCACCTGCGGAATATCAGCTTGACGATGAAACACAGAATTTGCGTCGAAATTGAATACAGCGTGCACCATGCCGAATTCTGTCCAGGACAGTAGTGCATCTAACTGTCTGTGCTTTGATTCTTACCTGGGATTCCAGTAATAGACTCCGATGGACATGGGATGGTTCACTGTAACCTGTGGACCTTCAACTTGACGATGAAACACAGAAATTCCGTTGGAATTGAATACAACAGGCACCTTGCCGACATCTGTCCGGGAGAGTAATGCTTCTAACTGTCTGAGCTTTTATTCTTTCCTAGGATTCCAGTAATTTACTCTGATGGACATGGGAAGGCTTACTGTAACCTGTGGGCCTTCAACTTGACGATGAAACACAGGAATTGCGTCGGCACTGAATACAACCAGCACCATGCCGACTTCTGTCCGGGAGAGTAATGCTTCTAATTGTCTGTGCTTTGATTCTTTCCTGGGATTCCAGGAATAGATTCCGATGGACATGGGAATGTTTACTGTAACCTGTGGACCTTCAACTGCACCATGAAGCACAGAAATTGCGACTGAATTGAATACAACAGGCACTATGCCGACTTCTCTCCGGGAGAGTAATGCTTCTAATTGTCTGTGCTTTGATTCTTTCCTGGGATTCCAGTAATAGTCTCCGATGGACATTGGAAGTTTTCCTGTAACCTGTGGACCATCAACTTTCCAATGAAACACAGAAATTGCGTCGGAATAGAATACAACAGGCACCATGCCGACTTCTGTCCGGCAGAGTAATGCTTCTAACTGTCTGTGCTTTGATTCTTTCCTGGGATTCCAGGAATAGATTACGATGGACATGGGAATGATTACTGTAACCTGTGGACCTTCAACGTTACCATGAAACACAGAAATTGCGACTGAATTGAATACAACAGGCACTATGCCGACTTCTCTCCATGAGAGTAATGTGTTTTGTATCTGTCTGTGCTTTGATTCTTTCTTGGGATTCCAGTAAAGATTCCGATGGACATGGGAAGGTTTACTGTAACCTGTGGACCTTCAACTTTACAATGAAACACAGAAATTGAGTCGGAATTAAATACAACAAGCACCAACCCGACTACTGTCCGGGCGGGTAATGCTTCAAACTGTCTGTGCTTTGACTCTTTCCTGGGATCCCAGTAATAGAATCCGATGGACATGGGAAGGTTTACTGTAACCTGTGGTCCTTCAAGTTGACGATGAGACACAGATATTGCGTCGGAATTGAATACAAAAGGCACCAAGCCCGCTTCTCTCAGGGAGAGTAATGCTTCTAACTGTCTGTGCTTTGATTCTTACCTGGGAATCCAGTAATAGATTCCAATGGACATGGGATGGTTTACTGTAACCTGTGGACCGTCAACTTGACGATGAAACACAGAAATTGCGTCGGAATTGAATACAACAGGCACCATGCCGGCTTCTGTCCGGGAGATTAACGCTTCTAACTGTCTGTGCTTTGATTCTTTCCTGGGATTCCAGTAAAAGATTCCGATGGAGATGGGAAGGTTTACTGTAACCTGTGGACCTTCAACTTGACGATGAAACACAGAAATTGCGTCGGAATTAAATACAACAGGCACCATGCCGACTTCTGTCCGGGAGAATAATGCTTCTAAGTATCTGCGCTTTGATGCCTTCCTGGAATTCTAGTAATAGAGACCGATGAACATGGGAAGGTTTTTATATAACCTGTGGACCTCCAACTTGACAATGAAACACAGAAATTGCGTCGGAATAGAATACAATAGGCAAAATCCCGGCTTCTGACCGGGAGTGTAATGCTTCTAACTGTCTGTGCTTTGATTCTTTCCTGGGATTCCAGTAATAGATTCCGATGGACATCGGAAGGTTTACTGTAACCTGTGGACCTTCAATTTGACGATGAAACACAGATTTTGCGTCGGAATTGAATTCAACAGGCACCATGCCGACTTCTGTCCGGGAGAATAATGCTTCTAACTATCTGTGCTTTGATGCTTTTCTGGGATTCCAGTAATGGATTCCGATGGACATGGGAAGGTTTACTGTAACCTGTGGACCTTCAACTTGACGCTGAAACACAGAATTTGCGACGGAATTGAATACAACAGGCACCATGCCGACTTCAGTCCGGGAGAGTAACGCTTCTAACTGTCTGTGCTTTGATTCTTTCCTGGGATTCCAGTTAAAGATTCCGGTGGACATGGGAAGGTTTTCTGTAACCTGTCGACCTTCAACTTGTCGATGAAACACAGAAATTGAGTCGGAATTAAATACAACAGGCACCATGCCGACTTCTGTCCGGGAGAGTAATGCTTCTAACTGTCTGTGCTTTGATTCTTTCCTGGGATTCCACTAATAGTTTCCGATGGACATGGTAAGGTTTACTGAAACCTGTGGACCTTAAACATGTCGATGAAACACTGAAATTGCGACTGAATTGAATATAACAGGCACCATTTCGACTTCTCTCCAGGAGAGTAATGTGTTCTAACTGTCTGTGCTTTGATTCCTTCCTTTGATTCCAGTAATTTATTAAGATGGACATGGGAAGGTTAACTGTATCCTGTGGACCTTCAACTTGACGATGAAACACAGAAATTGCGTCGGAATTGAATACAACAGCCACCATGCCGACTTCTGTCCGGGAGAATAATGCTTCTAATTATCTGTGCTTTGATGCTTTCCAGGGATTCCAGTAATAGATTCCGATGGACATGGAAAGGTTTACTGTAACCTGTGGACCTTCAACTTGACGATGAAACACAGATATTGCGACTGAATTGAATACAACAGGTACCATGCCGACTTCTCTCCGGGACAGTAGTGCTTCTATCTGTCTGTGGTTTGATTCTTTCCTGGGATTCCAGTAATAGATTCCGATGGACATTGGAAGGTTTACTGTAACCTGTGGACCTTCAACTTGACGATAAAACACAGAAATTGCGTCGGAATTGAATACAACAGGCACCATGCCGACCTCTGTCCGGGAGAGTCGTGCTTCTAACTGTCTGTGCTTTGATTCTTTCCTGGGATTCCAATAATAGATTCCGATGGACATGGGCAGGGTCACTGTAACCTATGGACCTTCAACTTGACGATGGAACACAGAAATTGCGACTGAATTGAATACAACGGGCATATGCCGACTTCTCTCCGGGAGAGTAATGTTTTCTAATTGTCTGTGCTTTGACTCTTTCCTGGGATTCCAGTAATAGATTTCGACGGACATGGGGAGGTTTACTGTAACCTGTGGACCTTCAACTTGACGATGAAACACAGAAATTGCTTAGGAATTGAATACAACAGGCACCATGCCGACTTCTGTCCGGGAGAATAACGCTTCTAACTATCTGTGTTTTGATGCTTTCATGGGATTAAAGTAATAGATTCCGATGGACATGGGAAAGTTTATTGCAACCTGTGGACCTTTAGCTTGACGATGAAACACAGAAATTGCGTCGGAATTGAATACAACAGGCACCATGCCGACTTCTATCCGGGAGAGTAATGCTTCTAACTGTCTGTGCATTGATTCTTTCCTGGGATTCCAGTAATAGATTCCGATGGACATGGTAAGGATTATTGTAACCTGTGGACCTTTACCCTGACGATGAAATACAGAAATTGCGTCGGAATTGAATACAACAGGCATCATCCCGACTTCTGTCCGGGGGAGTAATGCTTTTACTGTCTGTGCTTTGATTCTTTCCTGTGATTCCAGTAGTAGATTCCGATGGACATGGGAAGGTTTACTGTCACCTGTGGACCTTCTACTCGACGATGAAACACAGAAATTGCGTCGGAACAGAATACAACACGCAACATGCCTAATTCTGTCCGGGAGAGTAATGCTTCTAACTGTCTGTGCTTTGATTCTTTCCTGGGATTCCAGTAATAGATTCCGATGGCCATGGGAAGGTTTCCTGTATCCTGTGGACCTTCAACTTGACGATGAAACACAGATATTGCGTCGGAATTGAATACAACAGGCAGCATCCCGACTTCTGTTCGGGAGAGTAATGCTTTTAACTGTCTGTTCCTTGATTCATTTCTGGGATTCCAGTAATAGTTTCCGATGGACATGGAAAGGTTTACTGTAACCTGTGGACCTTCACCTTGACCATGAAACACAGAAATTGCGTCGGAACTGAATACAACAGGTACCATGCCGACTTCTGTCCGGGAGAATAATGCTTATAACTATCTGTGCTTTGATGCTTTCATGGGATTCCAGTAATAGATTCCGAAGGACATGGGAAAGTTTACTGTATCCTGTGGACCTTTAACTTGACGATGAGACACAGAAATTGCGTCGGAATTGAATACAAAAGGCACCATGCCGACTTCTGTCCGGGAGAATAATGCTTTTACCTGTCTGTTCTTTGATTCTTTCCTGGGATACCAGTAATAGGTTCCGATGGACAGGGTAAGGTTTACTGTAACCGGCGAACCTTCAACTTGACGAAGAAACACAGAAATTGCGTTGACACTGAGTACGACCTGCACCATGCCGACTTCTGTCCGGGAGAGCAATGCTTCTAACTGTCTGTGCTTTGATTGTTTCCTGGCATTCCAGTAATAGGTTCCGATGGACCTGGGAAGGTTTACTGTAACATGTGGACTGTCAACATGACGATGAGACACAGAAATTGCGTCGGAATAGAATACAGCATGCACCATGCCGACTTCTGTCCGGGAGTGTAGTGCTTCTAACTGTCTGTGCTTTGATTCCTTCCTGGGATTCCAGTAATAGATACCGATGGACGTGGAATGGTTTACTGTACCCTATGGACCTTCAACTTGACGATGACACACAGAAATTGTGTCGGAATTGAATACAACAGGCACCATGCCGACTTCTCTCCGGGAGAGTAATGCTTCTAACTGTCTGTGCTTTGGTTCCTTCCTGGGATTCCAGTAATAGATTCCGATGGACATGGTACGGTTTATTGTAACCTGTGGACCTTTAACTTGACGATGAAATACAGAAATTGCGTCGGAATTGAATACAACAGGCATCATCCCGACTTCTGTCCGGGGGAGTAATGCTTTTACTGTCTGTGCTTTGATTCTTTCCTGTGATTCCAGTAATAGATTCCGATGGACATGGAAAGGTTTACTGTCACCTTTGGACCTTCTACTCGACGATGAAACACAGAAATTGCGTCGGAATTGAATACAACAGACAACATGCCGAATTCTGTCCGGGAGAGTAATGCTTCTAACTGTCTGTGCTTTGATTCTTTCCTGGGATTCCAGTAATAGATTCCGATGGACGTGGGAAGGTTTCCTGTAAGCTGTGGTCCTTCAACTTGACGATGAAACACAGAAATTAAGTCGGAATTGAATACAACAGGCATCATCCCGTCTTCTGTCCGGGAGATTAATGGTTTTAACTGTCTGTTCTTTGATTCATTTCTGGGATTTCAGTAATAGATTCCGATGGACATGGGAATGTTTACCGTAACCTGTGAACCTTCAACGTGACGATGAAACACAGAAATTCAGACGGAATTGAGTACAAGAGGCACCATACCGACTTCTCTCCGGAAGAGTAATGCTTCTGTCTGTGTTTTGATTCGTTCCTGGGATTCCAGTAATAGATTCCGACGGACATGGGAAGTGTTACTGTAACCTGTGGACCTTCAACATGACAATGAAACACAGAAAGTGCGACGGAATTATATTCAACAGGCACCACGCCGACTTCTGTCCGGGACAATAATGTTTCTAACTGTCTGTGCTTTCATTCTTTCCTGGGATTGCAGTAAAAGATTCCGATGGACGTGGGAAGATTTACTGTAACCTGTGGACCTTCAACGTGACGATGACACACAGAAATTGTGTCGGAATTGAATACAACAGGCACCATGCCGACTTCTCTCCGGGAGAGTAATGCTTCTAACTGTCTGTGCTTTGGTTCCTTCCTGGGATTCCATTAATAGATTCCGATGGACATGGTACGGTTTATTGTAACCTGTGGACCTTTAACTTGACGATGAAATACAGAAATTGCGTCGGAGTTGAATACAACAGGCATCATCCCGACTTCTGTCCGGGGCAGAAATGCTTTTACTGTCTGTGCTTTGATTCTTTCCTGTGATTCCAGTAATAGATTCCGATTGACATGGGAAGGTTTACTGTCACCTGTGGACCTTCTACTCGACGATGAAACACAGAAATTGCGTCGGAATAGAATACAACAGGCAACATGCCGAATTCTGTCCGGGAGAGTAATGCTTCTAACTGTCTGTGCTTTGATTCTTTCCTGGGATTCCAGTAATAGATTCCGATGGACATGGGAAGGTTCCCTGTAAGCTGTGGACCTTGAACATGACGATGAAACACAGAAATTAAGTCGGAATTGAATACAACAGGCATCATCCCGTCTTCTGTCCGGGAGATTAATGCTTTTAACTGTCTGTTCATTGATTCATTTCTGGGATTCCAGTAATAGATTCCGATTGACATGGGAGTGTTTACTGTCACCTGTGGACCTTCTACTCGACGATGAAACACAGAAATTGCGTCGGAATAGAATACAACAGGCAACATGCCGAATTCTGTCCGGGAGAGTAATGCTTCTAACTGTCTGTGCTTTGATTCTTTCCTGGGATTCCAGTAATAGATCCAGATGGACATGGAAATGTTTACTGTAACCTGTGGTCCTTCAACTTGACGATGAAACACAGAAATAGCAAATGAATTAAGTATAACAGGCACCATTCCGACTTCTCTCCAATAGAGTAATGTGTTCTAACTGTCTGTGCTTTGAATCCTTCCTGGGATTCCAGTAATGTATTCCGATAAACATGGGAAGGTTATCTGTAACCTGTGGACCTTCAACTTGACGATGAAACACAGATATTGCGTCGGAAGGGAATACAACAAGCACCATGCCGACTTCTGTCCGGGAGAATAATGCTTCTAACTATCTGTGCTTTGATGCTTTCCCGGGATTCCAGTAAAAGATTCTGATGGACATGGTAAGGTTTACTGTAACCTGTGGAACTTCAACTTGACGATGAAACACAGAAATTGCGTCGGAATTGAATACAGCATGCACCATGCCGACTTCTGTCCGGGAGAGTATTGCTTCTAACTGTCTGCGTTTTGATTTTTTCCTGGGATTCCAATAATAGATTCCGATGGACATGGGAAGGGTCACTGTAACCTGTGGACCTTCAACTTGACGATGAAACACTGAAATTGCGACTGAATTGAATACAAAAGGCACCATGCCGACTTCTGTCCTGAAGAGTAATGCTTCTAACTGTCTGTGCTTTGATTCTTTCCTGTGATTCCAGTAATAGGTTCCGATGGACATGGTAAGGTTTACTGTAACCGGCGAACCTTCAACTTGACAATGAAACACAGAAATTGCGTCGGAATTGAATGCAACAGGCACCATGCCGACTTCTGTTCGGGAGAGTAATGCTTCTAACTGTCTGTGCTTTGATTCTTTCCTGTGATTCCAGTAATAGGTTCCGATGGACATGGTAAGGTTTACTGTAACCGGCGGACCTTCAACTTGACGATGAAACACAGAAATTGCGTCGGAATAGAATACAGCATGCACCATGCCGACTTCTGTCCGGGAGAGTAGTGCTTCTAACTGTCTGTGCTGTGATTCTTTCCTGGGATTCCAGTAATAGATTCCGATGGACATGGGGAGGTTCACTGTAACCTGTGCACTTTCAACTTGACGGCGAATCACAGAAATTGCGTCGGAATTAAATACAACAGGCACCATGCCGACTTCTCTCCGGGAGAGTAATGCTTCTGTCTGTGTTTTCATTCGTTCCTGGGATTCCAGTAATAGATTCCGATGGACATGGGAAGTGTTACTGTAACCTGTGGACCTTCAACTTGACGATAAAACACAGAAATTGCGATGGAATTGAATTCAACAGGCACCACGCCGACTTCTGTCCGGGATAATAATGTTTCTAACTGTCTGTGCTTTCATTCTTTCCTGGGATTGCAGTAATAGATTCCGATGGACGTGGGAAAGTTTACTGTAACCTGTGGACCTTCAACTTGACGATGACACACAGAAATTGTGTCGGAATTGAATACAACAGGCACCATGCCGACTTCTCTCCGGGAGAGTAATGCTTCTAACTGTCTGTGCTTTGGTTCCTTCCTGGGATTCCAGTAATAGATTCCGATGTACATGGTAAGGTTTACTGAAACCTGTGGACCTTAAACATGACGATGAAACACTGAAATTGCGACTGAATTGAATATAACAGGCACCATTTCGACTTCTCTCCAGGAGAGTAATGTGTTCTAACTGTCTGTGCTTTGATTCCTTCCTTTGATTCCAGTAATTTATTAAGATGGACATGGGAAGGTTAACTGTATCCTGTGGACCTTCAACTTGACGATGAAACACAGAAATTGCGTCGGAATTGAATACAACAGCCACCATGCCGACTTCTGTCCGGGAGAATAATGCTTCTAATTATCTGTGCTTTGATGCTTTCCAGGGATTCCAGTAATAGATTCCGATGGACATGGAAAGGTTTACTGTAACCTGTGGACCTTCAACTTGACGATGAAACACAGATATTGCGACTGAATTGAATACAACAGGTACCATGCCGACTTCTCTCCGGGACAGTAGTGCTTCTATCTGTCTGTGGTTTGATTCTTTCCTGGGATTCCAGTAATAGATTCCGATGGACATTGGAAGGTTTACTGTAACCTGTGGACCTTCAACTTGACGATAAAACACAGAAATTGCGTCGGAATTGAATACAACAGGCACCATGCCGACCTCTGTCCGGGAGAGTCGTGCTTCTAACTGTCTGTGCTTTGATTCTTTCCTGGGATTCCAATAATAGATTCCGATGGACATGGGCAGGGTCACTGTAACCTATGGACCTTCAACTTGACGATGGAACACAGAAATTGCGACTGAATTGAATACAACGAGCATATGCCGACTTCTCTCCGGGAGAGTAATGTTTTCTAATTGTCTGTGCTTTGACTCTTTCCTGGGATTCCAGTAATAGATTTCGATGGACATGGGGAGGTTTACTGTAACCTGTGGACCTTCAACTTGACGATGAAACACAGAAATTGCGTCGGAATTGAATACAACAGGCACCATGCCGACTTCTGTCCGGGGGAGTAATGCTTCTAACTGTCTGCGTTTTGATTTTTTCCTGGGATTCCAATAATAGATTCCGATGGACATGGGAAGGGTCACTGTAACCTGTGGAACTTCAACTTGACGATGAAACACAGAAATTGCGTCGGAATTGAATACAGCATGCACCATGCCGACTTCTGTCCGGGAGAGTATTGCTTCTAACTGTCTGCGTTTTGATTTTTTCCTGGGATTCCAATAATAGATTCCGATGGACATGGGAAGGGTCACTGTAACCTGTGGACCTTCAACTTGACGATGAAACACTGAAATTGCGACTGAATTGAATACAAAAGGCACCATGCCGACTTCTGTCCTGGAGAGTAATGCTTCTAACTGTCTGTGCTTTGATTCTTTCCTGTGATTCCAGTAATAGGTTCCGATGGACATGGTAAGGTTTACTGTAACCGGCGAACCTTCAACTTGACAATGAAACACAGAAATACCGTCGGAATTGAATGCAACAGGCACCATGCCAGACTTCTGTTCGGGAGAGTAATGCTTCTAACTGTCTGTGCTTTGATTCTTTCCTGTGATTCCAGTAATAGGTTCCGATGGACATGGTAAGGTTTACTGTAACCGGCGGACCTTCAACTTGACGATGAAACACAGAAATTGCGTCGGAATAGAACACAGCATGCACCATGCCGACTTCTGTCCGGGAGAGTAGTGCTTCTAACTGTCTGTGCTGTGATTCTTTCCTAGGATTCCAGTAATAGATTCCGATGGACATGGGAAGTGTTACTGTAACCTGTGGACCTTCAACTTGACGATAAAACACAGAAATTGCGATGGAATTGAATTCAACAGGCACCACGCCGACTTCTGTCCGGGATAATAATGTTTCTAACTGTCTGTGCTTTCATTCTTTCCTGGGATTGCAGTAATAGATTCCGATGGACGTGGGAAAGTTTACTGTAACCTGTGGACCTTCAACTTGACGATGACACACAGAAATTGTGTCGGAATTGAATACAACAGGCACCATGCCGACTTCTCTCCGGGAGAGTAATGCTTCTAACTGTCTGTGCTTTGGTTCCTTCCTGGGATTCCAGTAATAGATTCCGATGTACATGGTAGGGTTTACTGAAACCTGTGGACCTTAAACATGACGATGAAACACTGAAATTGCGACTGAATTGAATATAACAGGCACCATTTCGACTTCTCTCCAGGAGAGTAATGTGTTCTAACTGTCTGTGCTTTGATTCCTTCCTTTGATTCCAGTAATTTATTAAGATGGACATGGGAAGGTTAACTGTATCCTGTGGACCTTCAACTTGACGATGAAACACAGAAATTGCGTCGGAATTGAATACAACAGCCACCATGCCGACTTCTGTCCGGGAGAATAATGCTTCTAATTATCTGTGCTTTGATGCTTTCCAGGGATTCCAGTAATAGATTCCGATGGACATGGAAAGGTTTACTGTAACCTGTGGACCTTCAACTTGACGATGAAACACAGATATTGCGACTGAATTGAATACAACAGGTACCATGCCGACTTCTCTCCGGGACAGTAGTGCTTCTATCTGTCTGTGGTTTGATTCTTTCCTGGGATTCCAGTAATAGATTCCGATGGACATTGGAAGGTTTACTGTAACCTGTGGACCTTCAACTTGACGATAAAACACAGAAATTGCGTCGGAATTGAATACAACAGGCACCATGCCGACCTCTGTCCGGGAGAGTCGTGCTTCTAACTGTCTGTGCTTTGATTCTTTCCTGGGATTCCAATAATAGATTCCGATGGACATGGGCAGGGTCACTGTAACCTATGGACCTTCAACTTGACGATGGAACACAGAAATTGCGACTGAATTGAATACAACGGGCATATGCCGACTTCTCTCCGGGAGAGTAATGTTTTCTAATTGTCTGTGCTTTGACTCTTTCCTGGGATTCCAGTAATAGATTTCGATGGACATGGGGAGGTTTACTGTAACCTGTGGACCTTCAACTTGACGATGAAACACAGAAATTGCGTCGGAATTGAATACAACAGGCACCATGCCGACTTCTGTCCGGGAGAATAACGCTTCTAACTATCTGTGTTTTGATGCTTTCATGGGATTAAAGTAATAGATTCCGATGGACATGGGAAAGTTTATTGCAACCTGTGGACCTTTAGCTTGACGATGAAACACAGAAATTGCGTCGGAATTGAATACAACAGGCACCATGCCGACTTCTATCCGGGAGAGTAATGCTTCTAACTGTCTGTGCATTGATTCTTTCCTGGGATTCCAGTAATAGATTCCGATGGACATGGTAAGGTTTATTGTAACCTGTGGACCTTTAACCTGACGATGAAATACAGAAATTGCGTCGGAATTGAATACAACAGGCATCATCCCGACTTCTGTCCGGGGGAGTAATGCTTTTACTGTCTGTGCTTTGATTCTTTCCTGTGATTCCAGTAGTAGATTCCGATGGACATGGGAAGGTTTACTGTCACCTGTGGACCTTCTACTCGACGATGAAACACAGAAATTGCGTCGGAACAGAATACAACACGCAACATGCCTAATTCTGTCCGGGAGAGTAATGCTTCTAACTGTCTGTGCTTTCATTCTTTCCTGGGAATCCAGTAATAGATTCCGATGGCCATGGGAAGGTTTCCTGTATCCTGTGGACCTTCAACTTGACGATGAAACACAGATATTGCGTCGGAATTGAATACAACAGGCAGCATCCCGACTTCTGTTCGGGAGAGTAATGCTTTTAACTGTCTGTTCCTTGATTCATTTCTGGGATTCCAGTAATAGTTTCCGATGGACATGGAAAGGTTTACTGTAACCTGTGGACCTTCACCTTGACCATGAAACACAGAAATTGCGTCGGAACTGAATACAACAGGCACCATGCCGACTTCTGTCCGGGAGAGTAATGCTTCTAACTGTCTGTGCTTTGATTCTTTCCTGGAATTCCAGTAATAGATTCCGATTGACATGGAAAGGTTTACTGTAACCTGTGGACCTTCAACGTGACGATGAAACACAGAAATTGCGTTGACACTGAGTACGACCTGCACCATGCCGACTTCTGTCCGGGAGAGCAATGCTTCTAACTGTCTGTGCTTTGATTCTTTCCTGGGATTCCAGTAACAGATTCCGATGGACATGGGAGTGTTTACTGTAACCCGTGTACCTTTAACTTGACGATGAAACACAGAAATTGCGACTGAATTGAATACATCATGCACCATGCCGACTTCTGTAAGGGAGAGTAGTGCTCCTAACTGCCTGTTCTTTGATTCTTTCCTGGGACTCCAGTAATAGATTCCGATGGACATGGTAAGGTTTACTGTCACCTGTGGACCTTCAACTTGACGTTGAAACACAGAAATTGCGTCGGAAATGAATACAACATGCACCATGACGACTTCTGTCCGGGAGAGTAGCGCTTCTAACTGTCGGTGCTTTGATTCTTTCCTGGGATTCCAACAATAGATTCCGATGGACATGGGAAGGGTCACTGTAACCTGTGGACCTTCAACTTGACGATGAAACACAGAAATTGCGACTGAATTGAATACAACAGGCACTATGCCGACTTCTCTCCGGGAGAGCAATGTTTTCTAATTGTCTGTGCCTAGACTCTTTCCTGGGATTCCAGTAATAGATTCCGATGGACATGGGAAGGTTTACTGTTACCTGTGGACCTTCAACTTGACGATGAAACACAGAAATTGCGTCGGAATTGAATACAACAGGCACCATGCCGTCTTCTGTCCGGGAGAATAATGCTTATAACTATCTGTGCTTTGATGCTTTCATGGGATTCCAGTAATAGATTCCGAAGGACATGGGAAAGTTTACTGTATCCTGTGGACCTTTAACTTGACGATGAGACACAGAAATTGCGTCGGAATTGAATACAAAAGGCACCATGCCGACTTCTGTCCGGGAGAATAATGCTTTTACCTGTCTGTTCTTTGATTCTTTCCTGGGATACCAGTAATAGGTTCCGATGGACAGGGTAAGGTTTACTGTAACCGGCGAACCTTCAACTTGACGAAGAAACACAGAAATTGCGTTGACACTGAGTACGACCTGCACCATGCCGACTTCTGTCCGGGAGAGCAATGCTTCTAACTGTCTGTGCTTTGATTGTTTCCTGGCATTCCAGTAATAGGTTCCGATGGACCTGGGAAGGTTTACTGTAACATGTGGACTGTCAACATGACGATGAGACACAGAAATTGCGTCGGAATAGAATACAGCATGCACCATGCCGACTTCTGTCCGGGAGTGTAGTGCTTCTAACTGTCTGTGCTTTGATTCCTTCCTGGGATTCCAGTAATAGATACCGATGGACGTGGGATGGTTTACTGTACCCTATGGACCTTCAACTTGACGATGACACACAGAAATTGTGTCGGAATTGAATACAACAGGCACCATGCCGACTTCTCTCCGGGAGAGTAATGCTTCTAACTGTCTGTGCTTTGGTTCCTTCCTGGGATTCCAGTAATAGATTCCGATGGACATGGTACGGTTTATTGTAACCTGTGGACCTTTAACTTGACGATGAAATACAGAAATTGCGTCGGAATTGAATACAACAGGCATCATCCCGACTTCTGTCCGGGGGAGTAATGCTTTTACTGTCTGTGCTTTGATTCTTTCCTGTGATTCCAGTAATAGATTCCGATGGACATGGAAAGGTTTACTGTCACCTTTGGACCTTCTACTCGACGATGAAACACAGAAATTGCGTCGGAATTGAATACAACAGACAACATGCCGAATTCTGTCCGGGAGAGTAATGCTTCTAACTGTCTGTGCTTTGATTCTTTCCTGGGATTCCAGTAATAGATTCCGATGGACATGGGAAGGTTTCCTGTATGCTGTGGACCTTCAACTTGACGATGAAACACAGAAATTAAGTCGGAATTGAATACAACAGGCATCATCCCGTCTTCTGTCCGGGAGATTAATGCTTTTAACTGTCTGTTCTTTGATTCATTTCTGGGATTTCAGTAATAGATTCCGATGGACATGGGAATGTTTACCGTAACCTGTGAACCTTCAACTTGACGATGAAACACAGAAATTCAGACGGAATTGAGTACAAGAGGCACCATACCGACTTCTCTCCGGAAGAGCAATGCTTCTGTCTGTGTTTTGATTCGTTCCTGGGATTCCAGTAATAGATTCCGACGGACATGGGAAGTGTTACTGTAACCTGTGGACCTTCAACTTGACAATGAAACACAGAAAGTGCGACGGAATTATATTCAACAGGCACCACGCCGACTTCTGTTCGGGACAATAATGTTTCTAACTGTCTGTGCTTTCATTCTTTCCTGGGATTGCAGTAAAAGATTCCGATGGACGTGGGAAGATTTACTGTAACCTGTGGACCTTCAACGTGACGATGACACACAGAAATTGTGTCGGAATTGAATACAACAGGCACCATGCCGAATTCTCTCCGGGAGAATAATGCTTCTAACTGTCTGTGCTTTGGTTCCTTCCTGGGATTCCAGTAATAGATTCCGATGGACATGGTACGGTTTATTGTAACCTGTGGACCTTTAACTTGACGATGAAATACAGAAATTGCGTCGGAGTTGAATACAACAGGCATCATCCCGACTTCTGTCCGGGGCAGTAATGCTTTTACTGTCTGTGCTTTGATTCTTTCCTGTGATTCCAGTAATAGATTCCGATGGACATGGGAGTGTTTACTGTCACCTGTGGACCTTCTACTCGACGATGAAACACAGAAATTGCGTCGGAATAGAATACAACAGGCAACATGCCGAATTCTGTCCGGGAGAGTAATGCTTCTAACTGTCTGTGCTTTGATTCTTTCCTGGGATTCCAGTAATAGATCCAGATGGACATGGAAATGTTTACTGTAACCTGTGGTCCTTCAACTTGACGATGAAACACAGAAATAGCGAATGAATTAAGTATAACAGGCACCATTCCGACTTCTCTCCAATAGAGTAATGTGTTCTAACTGTCTGTGCTTTGAATCCTTCCTGGGATTCCAGTAATGTATTCCGATAAACATGGGAAGGTTATCTGTAACCTGTGGACCTTCAACTTGACGATGAAACACAGATATTGCGTCGGAAGGGAATACAACAAGCACCATGCCGACTTCTGTCCGGGAGAATAATGCTTCTAACTATCTGTGCTTTGATGCTTTCCCGGGATTCCAGTAAAAGATTCTGATGGACATGGTAAGGTTTACTGTAACCTGTGGAACTTCAACTTGACGATGAAACACAGAAATTGCGTCGGAATTGAATACAGCATGCACCATGCCGACTTCTGTCCGCGAGAGAATTGCTTCTAACTGTCTGCGTTTTGATTTTTTCCTGGGATTCCAATAATAGATTCCGATGGACATAGGAAGGGTCACTGTAACCTGTGGACCTTCAACTTGACGATGAAACACTGAAATTGCGACTGAATTGAATACAAAAGGCACCATGCCGACTTCTGTCCTGGAGAGTAATGCTTCTAACTGTCTGTGCTTTGATTCTTTCCTGTGATTCCAGTAATAGGTTCCGATGGACATGGTAAGGTTTACTGTAACCGGCGAACCTTCAACTTGACAATGAAACACAGAAATTGCGTCGGAATTGAATGCAACAGGCACCATGCCGACTTCTGTTCGGGAGAGTAATGCTTCTAACTGTCTGTGCTTTGATTCTTTCCTGTGATTCCAGTAATAGGTTCCGATGGACATGGTAAGGTTTACTGTAACCGGCGGACCTTCAACTTGACGATGAAACACAGAAATTGCGTCGGAATAGAATACAGCATGCACCATGCCGACTTCTGTCCGGGAGAGTAGTGCTTCTAACTGTCTGTGCTGTGATTCTTTCCTGGGATTCCAGTAATAGATTCCGATGGACATGGGGAGGTTCACTGTAACCTGTGGACTTTCAACTTGACGGCGAATCACAGAAATTGCGTCGGAATTAAATACAACAGGCACCATGCCGACTTCTCCCCGGGAGAGTAATGCTTCTGTCTGTGTTTTGATTCGTTCCTGGGATTCCAGTAATAGATTCCGATGGACATGGGAAGTGTTACTGTAACCTGTGGACCTTCAACTTGACGATAAAACACAGAAATTGCGATTTAATTGAATTCAACAGGCACCACGCCGACATCTGTCCGGGATAATAATGTTTCTAACTGTCTGTGCTTTCATTCTTTCCTGGGATTGCAGTAATAGATTCCGATGGACGTGGGAAAGTTTACTGTAACCTGTGGACCTTCAACTTGACGATGACACACAGAAATTGTGTCGAAATTGAATACAACAGGCACCATGCCGACTTCTCTCCGGGAGAGTAATGCTTCTAACTGTCTGTGCTTTGGTTCCTTCCTGGGATTCCAGTAATAGATTCCGATGTACATGGTACGGTTTATTGTAACCTGTGGACCTTTAACTTGACGATGAAAAACAGAAATTGCGTCGGAATAGAATACAACAGGCAACATGCCGAATTCTGTCCGGGAGAGTTATGCTTCTAACTGTCTGTGCTTTGATTCTTTCCTGGGATTCCAGTAAAAGATTCCGATGGACATGGGAAGGTTTGCTGTAGGCTGTGGACCTTCAACTTGACGATGAAACACAGAAATTGAAACGGAATTGAATACAACAGGCATCATCCCGTCTTCTGTCCGGGAGATTAATGCTTTTAACTGTCTGTTCTTTGATTCATTTCTGGGATTCCAGTAATAGATTCCGATGGACATGAAAACGTTTACTGTAACCTGTGGACCTTCATTTTGACGATGAAACACATAAATTGCGTCGGAATAGAATACAGCATGCACAATGCCGACTTCTGTCCGGGAGAGTAGTGCTTCTAACTGTCTGTGCTTTGAGTGTTTCCTGGCATAATAGTAATAGGTTCCGATGGACATGGGAAGGTTTACTGTAACCTGTGGACTGTCAACTTGACGATGAAACACAGAAATTGCGTCGGAATTGAATACAACAGGCACCACGCCGACTTGTGTCCGAGGCAATAATTCTTCTAACTGTCTGTGCTTTGATTCCTTACTGGGATTCCAGTAATAGGTTCCGATGGACATGCGAAGTTTTACTGTAACCTGCGGACCTTCAACAAAATGATGAAACGCAGAAATTGCGTCGGAATTGAATACAACAGGCACCATGCCGACTTCTTTCCGGGAGAGTAATGCTTCTAACTATCTGTGCTTTGATGCTTTCCTGGGATTCCAGTAATAGATTCCGATGGACATGGGAAAGTTTATTGTAACCTGTGGCCCTTCAACGTGACGATGAAACATAGAAATTGCGTCGGAATTGAATACAAAAGGCACCATGACGACTTCTGTCAGGGAGAGTAATGCTTCTAACTGTCTGTGCTTTGATTCTTTCCTGTGATTCCAGTAATAGGTTCCGATGGACATGGTAAGGTTTACTGTAACCAGCGAACCTTCAACTTGACGATGAAACACAGAAATGGCGTCGGAATTGAATGCAACAGGCACCATGCCGACTTCCGTCCGGGAGAGTAATGCTTCTAACTGTCTGTGCTTTGAGTGTTTCCTGGCATTCCAGTAATAGGTTCCGATGGACATGGGAAGGTTTACTGTAACCTGTGGACTGTCAACTTGACGATGAAACACAGAAATTGCGTCGGAATAGAATACAGCATGCACAATGCCGACTTCTGTCCGGGAGAGTAGTGCTTCTAACTGTCTGTGATTTGATTCTTTCCTGGGATTCCAGTAATAGATTCCGATGGACATGGGGAGGTTTACTGTAACCTGTGGACATTCATCGTAACGATGAAACACAGAAATTGCGTCGGAATTGAATGCAACAGGCACCATGCCGACTTCTTTCCGGGAGAGTAATGCTTCTAACTGTCTGTGCTTTGATTCTTTCCTGGCATTCCAGTAATAGGTTCCGATGGACATGGGAAGGTTTACTGTAACCTGTGGACCTTCATCTTGACGATGAAACACAGATATTGCGTCGGAATTGAATACAACAGGCACCACGCCGACTTCTGTCCGGGACAATAATGCTTCTCACTGTCTGTGCTTTGATTCTTTCCTGGGATTCCAGTAATAGGTTCCGATGGACATGTGAAGGTTTAGTGTAACCTGCGGACCTTCAACAAGATGATGAAACGCAGAAATTGCGTCGGAACTGAATACAACTGGCTCCATGACGACTTCTGTCCGGGAGAGTAGTGCTTCTAACTGTCTGTGCTTTGATTCTATCCTGGGATTCCAGTAATAGATTCCGATGGACGTGGGAAGGTTTACTGTGACCTGTGGACCTTCCACTTGTCGATGAAACACAGAAATTGCGTCGGAATTGCATGCAACAGGCACCATGCCGACTTCTGTCCGGGAGAGTAATGCTTCTAACTGTCTGTGCTTTCATTCTTTCCTTGGATTCCAGTAATAGGTTCCGATGACATGGGAAGGTTTACTGTAACCTGTGGACCTTCAACTTGACGATGAAACACAGAAATTGCGTCGGAATTGAATGCAACAGGCACCATGCCGACTTCTGTCCGGGAGAGTAATGCTTCTAACTGTCTGTGCTTTGATTCTTTCTAGGCATTCCAGTAATAGGTTCCGATGGACATGGGAAGGTTTACTGTAACCTGCGGACCTTCAACAAAATGATGAAACTCAGAAATTGCGTCGGAATTGAATACAACAGGCACCATGCCGACTTCTGTGCGGGAGAGTAGTGCTTCTAACTGTGCTTTGATTCTTTCCTCGGATTCCAGTAATAGATTCCGATGGACATGGGGAAGTTTACTGTAACCTGTGGACATTCAAATTGACGATGAAACAAAGAAATTGAGACGGAATTGAATACAAGAGGCACCATGCCGTCTTCTCTCCAGGAGAGTAATGCTTCTAACTGTCTGTGTTTTGATTCGTTCCTGGGATTCCAGTAATAGATTCCGATGGACATGGAAAGTTTTACAGTAACCTGTGGACCTTCAACTTGACGAACAACCACAGAAATTGCGACGGAATTGAATTCAACAGGCACCACGCCAACTTCTGTTTGGGACAATAATGCTTCTAACTGCCTGTGCTTTCATTCTTCCCTGGGATTCCAGTAATAGGTTCCGATGGACATGGGAAGGTTTACTGTAACCTGTGGACCTTCAACTTGACGATGAAGCACAGAAATTGCGTCGGAATTGAATGCAACAGGCACAATGCCGACTTTTGTCCGGGAGAGTAATGCTTCTAAATGTCTGTGCTTTGATTCTTTCCTGGCATTCCAGTAATATGTTCCGATGGTCATTGGAAGGTTTACCGCAACCTGTGGACTGTCAACTTGACGATGAAACACAGAAATTGCGTCGGAATTGAATACAACTGGCTCCATGACGACTTCTGTCCGGGAGCGTAGTGCTTCTAACTGTCTGTGCTTTGATTCTTTCCTGGGATTCCAGTAATAGATTCCGATGGACGTGGGAAGGTTTACTGTAACCTGTGGATCTTCAACTTGACGATGAAACACAGAAATTGCGTCGGAATTGAATGCAACAGGCACCATGCCAACTTCTGTCCGGGAGAGTAATGCTTCTAACTGTCTGTGCCTTCATTCTTTCCTGGGATTCCAGTAATAGGTTCCAATGGACATGGGAAAGTTTACTGTAACCTGTGGACCTTCAACTTGACGATGAAACACAGAAATTGCGTCGGAATTGAATGCAACAGGCACCATGCCGACTTCTGTCCGGGAGAGTAATGCTTCTAACTGTCTGTGCTTTGATTCTTTCCTGGGATTCAAGTAATCGATTCCGATGGACATGGTAATGTTTATTGTAACCTGTGGACCTTTAACTTGACGATGAGATACAGAAATTGCGTCGGAACTGAATACAACAGGCATCATCCCGACTTCTGCCCTGGAGCGTAATGCATTTAACTGTCTGTTCTTTGATTCATTTCTGGGATCCCAGTAACAGATTCCGATGGACATGGAAAGGTTTACTGTAACCTGTGGACTTTCAACTTGACGATACAACACAGAAATTGCGTCGGAACTGAATACAACAGGCACCATGCCGACTTCTGTCCGGGAGAGTAAGACTTCTAACTGTCTGTGCTTTGATTCTTTCCTGGGAGTCCAGTAATAGATTCCGATGGACATGGGGGGTTTACTGTAACCTGTGGACTTTCAACTTGACGACGAAACACAGAAATTGCGTCGGAATTGAATACAACAGGCACCATTCCGACTTCTGTCCGGGAGAATAATGCTTCTAACTATCTGTGATTTGATGCTTTCCTTGGATTCCAGTAATAGATTCCGATGGACATGGGAAAGTTTATTGTAACCTGTGGATCTTCAACTTGACGATGAAACATAGAGATAGCGTAGAATTGAATACAAAAGGCACCATGCCGACTTCTGTCCGGAAGAGTAGTGCTTTTTAACTGTCTGTGCTTTGATTCTTTCCTGTGATTCCAGTAATACGTTCCGATGGATATGGTATAGTTTATTGTAACCGGCGAACCTTCAACTTGATGATGAAACACAGAAATTGCGTCGGAACTGAATACAACAGGCACCATGCCGACTTCTGCCCGGGAGAGTAATGCTTCTAACTGTCTGTGCTTTGATTCTTTCCTGGGATTCCAGTAATAGATCCGATGGACATGGGGAGGTTTACTGTAACCTGTGGACCTTCAACTTGAGGACGAAACACAGAAATTGCGTCGGAATTTAATACAACAGGCACCATGCCGACTTCTCTCCGGGAGAGTAATGCTTCTAACTGTCTATGCTTTGATTCTTTCATGGGCTTCCAGTAAGTTATTCCGATGGACATGGGTAGGTTTACTGTTACCTGTGGACCTTCAACTTGACGATGAAACACAGAAATTGAGACGGAATTGAATACAAGAGGCACCATGCCGACTTCTCTCCGGGAGAGTAATGCTTCTAACTGTCTGTGTTTTGATTCGTTCCTGGGATTCCAGTAATAGATTCCGATGGACGTGGAAAGTTGTACTGTTACCTGTGGACCTTCAACTTGACGATGAAGCACAGAAATTGCGACGGAATTGAATTTAACATGCACCACACCAACTTCTGTTCGGGACAATAATGCTTCTAACTGTCTGTGCTTTCATTCTTTCCTGGGATTCCAGTAATAGTTTCCGATGGACATGGGAAGGTTTACTGTAACCTTTGGACCTTCAACTTGACGATGAAACACATAAATTGCGTCGGAATTGAATACAACAGGCTCCATGACGTCTTCTGTCCGGGAGAGTAATGCTTCTAACTATCTGTGCTTTGATTCTTTCCTGGGATACCAGTAATAGATCCCGATGGAAATGGGAAGGTTTACTTTAACCTGTGGACCTTCAACTTGACGATGAAACACAGAAATTGTGACTGAATTGAATACAACAGGCACTATGCCGACTTCTCTCCGGGAGAGTAATGTTTTCTAATTGTCTGTGCTTTGATGCTTTCCTTGCATTCCAGTAATAGATTCCGATGGACATGGGAAAGTTTATTGTAACCTGTGGACCTTCAACGTGACGATGAGACACAGGAATTGCGTCGGAATTAAGTACAAAAGGCACCATGCCGACTTCTGTCCGGGAGAGTAATGGTTCTAACTGTCTGTGCTTTGATTCTTTCCTGTGATTGCAGTAATAGGTTCCGATGGACATGGTAGGTTTACTGCAACCGGCGAACCTTCAACTTGACAATGAAATACAGAAATTGCGTCGGAATTGAATGCATCAGGCACCATTCCGACATCTCTCCGGGAGAGTAATGCTTCTAACTGTCTGTGGTTTGATTCTTTCCTGGGATACCAGTAATAGATTCCGATGGACATGGTAAGGTTTATTGTAACCTGTGGACCATTAGCTTGACGATGAAATACAGAAATTGCGTCGGAATTAAATACAACAGGCATCATCCCGATTTCTGTCCGGGAGAGTAATGCTTTTACTGTCTGTGCTTTGATTCTTTCCTGTGATTCCAGTAATGGATTCCGATGGACATGGGAAGGTTTACTGTAACCTGTCGACCTTCAACTTGACGATGAAACACAGAAATTGCGTCGGAAATGAATACAGCATGCACCATGCTGACTTCTCTCCGGGAGAGTAATGCTTCTAAATGTCTGTGCTTTGATTTTTTCCTGGGATTCCAGTAACAGATTAGGATGGACATGGGAATGTTTACTGTAACCTGTGGACCTTCAACTTGACGATGAAACACAGAAATTGCGACTGAATTGAATACAACAGGCACTATGCCGAATTCTCTGCGGGAGAGTAATGTGTTTTAACTGTCCGTGCTTTGA
This sequence comes from Schistocerca serialis cubense, assembly GCF_023864345.2. Lineage (NCBI taxonomy): Eukaryota > Metazoa > Arthropoda > Insecta > Orthoptera > Acrididae > Schistocerca > Schistocerca serialis. The sequence goes on from NC_064642.1 coordinate 825,144,432, forward strand.
TTCTTTCCTGGGATTCCAGTAATAGATTCCGATAGACATGGGGAGGTTTACTGTAACCTGTGGGCCTTCAACATGACGATGAAACACAGAAATTGCGATGGAATTGAATACAACAGGCACCATGCCGACTTCTGTCCGGGAGAATAATGCTTCTAACTATCTGTGCTTAATGCTTTCCTGGGATTCCAGTAATAGATTCCGATGGACATGGGAAGGTTTATTGTAACCTGTGGACCTTCTACTTGACGATGAAACACAGAAATTGCGTTGGAATTGAATACAAAAGGCACCATACCGACTTCTGTCCGAGAGAGTAATGCTTCTAACTGTGTGTGCTTTGATTCTTTCCTGGGATTCCAGTAATAGGTTCCGATGGACATGGTAAGGTTTACTGTAACCTGCGAGCCTTCAACTTGACGATGAACCACGAAATTGCTTTGGAATTGAATGCAACAGGCACCATGCCGACTTCTGTCCGGGAGAGTAATGCTTCTAACTGTCTGTGCTTTGATTCTTTCCTGGCATTCCAGTAATAGGTTCCAATGGACATGGGAAGGTTTACTGTAACCTGTGGACTGTCAACTTGACGATGAAACACAGAAATTGCGTCGGAATTGAATACAGCATGCACCATGCCGACTTCTCTCCGGGAGAGTACTGCTTCTAACTGTCTGTGCTTTGATTCTTTCCTGGGATTCCAGTAATAGATTCCGATGGACATGGGAAGGTTTACTGTAACCTGTGCACCGTCAACTTGACGATGAATCACAGAAATTGCGACTGAATTGAATACACCAGGCACTATGCCGACTTCTCTCCGGGAGAGTAATGTGTTCTAACTGTCTTAGCTTTGATTCTTGTCTGGGATTCCAGTAATAGATTCCGATGGAGTTGGGAAGGTTTACTGTAACCTGTGGACCTTCAACTTGACGATGAAACACAGAAATTGCGTCGGAATTGAATACAACAGGCACCATGCCGACTTCTGTCCGGGAGAATAATGATTCTAACTGTCTGTGAATTGATTCTTTCCTGGGATTCCAGTAATACGTTCCGTTGGACATAGGATTTTTACTGTAACCTGTGGACCTTCAACTTGACGATGACATACAGAAATTGCATCGGAATTGAATACATCATGCACCATGCCGACTTCTGTCTGGGTGAGTAGTGCTTCTAACTGTCTGTGCTTTGATTCTTTCCTGGTATAATGAATTCTACTCTGTAAATGATTAAAGTCTATATGAATGCTGCTTGCCGCTAGCTTGGTGTAATGTTTTGTCTGTACAGAAGTGTTGCTGTCGCCTTTACCGCTCTTTAACCCTCACACATAAATCGGTACAATAAAGTCAGGGCTTCGTGTTTTCTTATTAGGCTGATCCGTGAAAGGACAGACAAACAATTATGCTAATGGAGGATTCTGAGTAATTTCTTGAATTTCAGTCGCTCTCTCTCTCTCTCTCTCTCTCTCTCTCTCTCTCTCTCTCTCTCTGTCCTATATCTGTGTACAGTTCAAATATATTATTTACGTGAAATAGCCTAGTAGAATTTCTGGTGGAGCCCTTCGTCTTAATATTCAGCGACTGGCTTGCTAGAAAAGATCTTTACATTTGTTATTATTATTAAGCGCTGCATTCAGTTGGGAAAATCGATCGTTTGAACAATTCGTTCCGTTTACGACAGATCTAAAATTTCAGATGTGTACGAAGCCTTTTTGGACGAATTCAAAAAAACTCAGAAATTGCAGGCTCTCTTCGTCACAGCTGAAACTTCCCAATTAATTACAGGGCCCAGACAATCATCAATGGTTCAGACAGAGAACTCGTTCGTCATTCACTCTAGAATAAAATGGTCAGAAACCTTATTTCTGAGGAAAATTGTATATTGAATCCATTTCCGTACATGTTCCTTTTTCTGTTGGTTCCAAGTCTCATGTAATTTTCTTTTACAGGTTTTTCTTTCTCTTTATCTATCACGCTAGCGGCACAAACTTTCCTAGCTCGTTTTAGCGCGAAGAAGAGTGAATAAATCTCCTTTAGCAATCCGACAACCTTCCAACCGATACTTCCGAAGCTGTTCCTCTCTCTCTCTATAATAACCATTTTATTTTGTTCAATCCCGGGTATGCTAACAGATAAGCCCCCGGATTCAGAATTTGTAGGATAATGTATGGTCCAGTATATAGTAACTCCCATTTCTTTATACTTTTCTTTATTACGGATGATTTGGTATGTCGTTTAACTAGTACCTTCTCTCCGACATGGTATGTCTGTACCCTTTTGATTAATTTGTCATATCGTTGTTTTCTTTAATCAGCCTTTTTCGTCATATTTGTGATAGCTTGTCTTATTTCTTCTTCCCAAGTCATCTCAGTTTCCTGAGTTTTGGGGATATGGTCAGTCCAGAAGTTTTCCTCTTTTGCTCCGAACATCGATTCACAAGGTGTATATCCAGTTGAGGAGTGGGGCATGTTATTGTATATCTGCTCAAACTCTTCCACATAATTCGCCCACGCAGTTCGCTTATTATGGCAATACGTCCTCATAAATCGATTGAATTCTCTAAAAATCCTCTCAACCAAATTGCCTTGTGGTTGGAAAATGATGTTAGTATATGTTTCACACCGACTTGAGACAAAGTCTGCTTCCATCGGAGTCCCGTGAATATTTTAGCATTGTCTGTTATGATCGCCTTAGGTGTACCAACATGTGGAAGATAATCACTTACCAATCTTAATACAATTACTTTGGCTGTAGCCGCCTTTATCGGGTATAGCTTTACGTATTTCGTACACACATCAAGAAATGCCAACACATATTTAACACCACCTCTTGAAGTAGGTAACTGTCCACACAGATCGCATGAAATTAATTCTTTTGGTTCTTGTACTAATATTGAGCATAATGGATGCTTAGTCCCTTTTGAATCCGGCTTTGTTTTTTGACATATTATGCATCTCTTTAAGACCTCATGCACTCTGCGCTTTATGTTGGGAAAATAACAGTACCCACTTATTTTGTCTGCACATTTTGTCGCACCGAAATGTCCCCAGGTTAAATGAGTGAACCATACAAGTTTCTCTATTTGTGCCTGTCTTTTCACGGATCAGCCTAACTAGAAAACACGAAGCCCTGACTTTATTGTACCGATTTATGTGTGAGAGGGAAAGAGCGATAAAGGCGACAGATACACTTCTGTACAGGCAAAACTTTACACCAAGATAGCGGCAAGCTGCATTCACATAGACTTTCATCATTTACAAAAGCAGAGTAGAATTCATTATACTGGGATTCCAGTAATAGGTTTCGATGGACAAGGGAAGGTTTAGTGTAACCTGTGGCCTTTCAACTTGACGATGAAACACAGAAATTGCGACTGAATTGAATACAACAGGCACCATGCCGACTTCTCTCCAGGAGAGTAGTGCTTCTAACTGTCTGTGCTTTGATTCATTCCTGGGATTCCAGTAATACATTCCGATGGACATTCGAAGGTTTACTGTAACCTGTGGACCTTCAACTTGACGATGAAACACCGAAATTGCATCGGAATTGAATACATCATGCACCATGCCGACTTCTGTCCGGGAGAGTAGTGCTTCTAACTGTCTGTGCTGTGATTCTTTCCTGGAACTCCGGAAATAGATTCCGATGGACATGGTAAGGTTTACTGTACCCTGTGACCTTCAACTTGACGATGAAACAGAGAAATTGCGACGGAATTGAATACAGCATGCACCATGCCGACTTCTGTCCGGGAGTGTAGTGCTTCTAACTGTCTGTGCTTTGTTTCTTTCCTGGGATTCCAATAATAGATTCCGATGGACATGGGAAGGGTCACTGTAACCTGTGGACCTTCAACTTAACGATGAAACACAGAAATTGCGACTGAATTGAATACAACAGGCACTATGCCGACTTCTCTCCGGGAGAGTAATGTTTTCTAATTGTCTGTGCTTTGACTCTTTCCTGGGATTCCAGTAATAGATTCCGATGGACATGGGGAGGTTTACTGTAACCTGTCGACCTTCAACTTGACGATGTAACACAGAAATTGCGTCGGAAATGAATACAGCATGCACCATGCCGACTTCTGTCCGGGAGAGTAGTGCTTCTAACTGTCTGTGCTTTGATTCTTTCCTGGGATTCCAATAATAGATTCCGATGGACATGGGAAGGGTCACTGTAACCTGTGGACCTTGGACTTGACGATGAGACACAGGAATTGCGTCGGAATTGAGTACAAAAGGCACCATGCCGACTTCTGTCCGGGAGAGTAACGCTTCTAACTGTCTGTGCTTTGATTCTTTCCTGTGATTCCGGTAATAGGTTCCGATGGACATGATAAGGTTTACTGCAACCGGCGAACCTTCAACTTGACAATGAAATACAGAAATTGGGTCGGAATAGAATGCATCAGGCACGATTCCGACTTCTCTCCGGGAGAGTAATGCTTTTAACTGTCTGTGCTTTGATTCTTTCCTGGGATTCCAGTAATGTATTTCAATGAACATGGGAAGGTTTACTTTAACCTGTGGACCTTCAAATTGACGATGAAACACAGAAATAGCGACTGAAATGTACACAACAGGAACTATGCCGAATTCTCTGCGGGAGAGTAATGTGTTCTAACTGTCCGTGCTTTGATTCTTTCCCGGGATTCCAGTAATAGATTCCGATAGACATGGGGAGGTTTACTGTAACCTGTGGACCTTCAACATGACGATGAAACACAGAAATTGCGATGGAATTGAATACAACAGGCACCATCCCGACTTCTGTCCGGGGGAGTAATGCTTTTACTGTCTAAGCTTTCATTCTGTCCTGTGATTCCAGTAATAGATTCCGATGGACATGGGAAGGTTTACTGTAACCTGTGGACCTTCAACTGGATGATGAAACGCAGAAATTGCGTCGGAATTGAATACAACAGGCACTATGCCGACTTCTCTCCGGGAGAGTAATGTGTTCTAACTGTCTTAGCTTTGATTCTTGTCTGGGATACCAGTAATAGAATCCGATGGAGTTGGGAAGGTTTACTGTAATCTGTGGACCTTCAACTTGACAATGAAACAAAGAAATTGCGTCGGAATTGAATACAAAAGGCTCCATGACGACTTCTGTCCGTGAGAGTAATGCTTCTAACTGTCTGTGCTTTGATTCTTTCATGGGATTCCACTAATAGATCCCGATGGGAATGGGAAGGTTTACTTTAACCTGTGGACCTTCCACTTGACGATGAAACACAGAAATTGCGTCGGAATTGAATGCAACAGGCACCATGCCGACTTCTGTCCGTGAGAGTAATGCTTCCAACAGTCTGTGCTTTGATTCTTTCCTGGGATTCCAGTAATACATTCCGATGGACATTCGAAGGTTTACTGTAACCTGTGGACCTTTAACTTGACGATGAAACACCAAAATTGAATCGGAATTGAATACATCATGCACCATGCCGACTTCTGTCCGGGAGAGTAGTGCTTCTAACTGTCTGTACTTTGATTCTTTCCTGGAACTCCAGAAATAGATTCCGATGGACATGGTAAGGTTTACTGTACACTATGGACCTTCAACTTGACGATGAAATACAGAAATTGCGTCGGAATTGAATACAGCATGCACCATGCCGACTTCTGTCCGGGAGAGTAGTGCTTCTAACTGTCTGTGCTTTGATTCTTTCCTGGGATTCCAATAATAGATTCCGATGGACATGGGAAGCGTCACTGTAACTTGTGGACCTTCAACTTGACGATGAAACACAGAAATTGCGACTGAAATGTGTACAACAGGCATTATTCCGAATTCTCTGCGGGGGAGTAATGTGTTCTAACTGTCCGTGCTTTGATTCTTTCCAGGGATTCCAGTAATAGATTCCGATAGACATGGGGAGGTTTACTGTAACCTGTGGACCTTCAGCTTGACGATGAAACACAGAAATTGCGACTGAAATGTATACAACAGGCACTATGCCGAATTCTCTGCGGGAGAGTAATGTGTTCTAACTGTCCGTGCTTTGATTCTTTCCAGGGATTCCAGTAATACATTCCGATAGACATGGGGAGGTTTACTTTAACCTGTGGACCTTCAACTTGACGATGAAACACAGAAATTGCGATGGAATTGAATACAACAGGCACCATGCCGACTTCTGTCCGGGAGAATAATGCTTCTAACTATCTGTGCTTTGATGCTTTACTGGGATTCCAGTAATAGATTCCGATGGACATGGGAAGGTTTATTGTAACCTGTGGACCTTCAACTTGACGATGAAACACAGAAATTGCGTCGGAATTGAATACAAAAGGCACCATACCGACTTCTGTCCGAGAGAGTAATGCTTCTAACTGTGTGTGCTTTGATTCTTTCCTGGGATTCCAGTATAAGGTTCCGATGGACATGGTAAGGTTTACTGTAACCTGCGAGCCTTCAACTTGACGATGAACCACGAAACTGCTTTGGAATTGAACGCAACAGGCACCATGCCGACTTCTGTCCGGGAGAGTAATGCTTCTAACTGTCTGTGCTTTGATTCTTTCCAGGCATTCCAGTAATAGGTTCCAATGGACATGGGAAGGTTTACTGTAACCTGTGGACTGTCAACTTGACGATGAAACACAGAAATTGCGTCGGAATTGAATACAGCATGCACCATGCCGACTTCTCTCCGGGAGAGTAAAGCTTCTAACTGTCTGTGCTTTGATTCTTTCCTGGGATTCCAGTAATAGATTCCGATGGACATGGGAAGGTGTACTGTAACCTGTGCACCGTCAACTTGACGATGAATCACAGAAATTGCGACTGAATTGAATACACCAGGCACTATGCCGACTCCTCTCCGGGAGAGTAATGTGTTCTAACTGTCTTAGCTTTGATTCTTGTCTGGGATTCCAGTAATAGAATCCGATGGAGTTGGGAAGGTTTACTGTAATCTGTGGACCTTCAACTTGACGATGAAACAAAGAAATTGCGTCGGAATTGAATACAACAGGCTCCATGACGACTTCTGTCCGGGAGAGTAATGCTTCTAACTGTCTGTGCTTTGATTCTTTCATGGGATTCCACTAATAGATCCCGATGGGAATGGGAAGGTTTACTTTAACCTGTGGACCTTCAACTTAACGATGAAACACAGAATTTGCGTCGGAATTGAATACATCATACACCATGCAGACTTCTGTCCGGGAGAGTAGTGGTTCTAACTGTCTGTGCTTTGATTCTTTCCTGGATTATAGTAATAGATTCGGATGGACATGGGAAGGTTTACTGTAACCTGTGGACCTTCAACATTACGATGAAACACAGAAATTGCATCGGAATTGAATACAACATGCTTCATCCCGACTTCTGTCCAGGAGAGTAACGCTTTTAATTGTCTGTACTTTGATTCTTTCCTGGGATTCCAGTAATAGATTCCGATGGACATGGGAAGGTTTACTGTAACCTGTGGAACTTCAACTTGACGATGAAACACAGAAACTGCGTCGGAATTGAATACAACAGGCATTATCCCGACTATTGCCCGGGAGAGTAATGCTTTTAACTGTCTGTGCTTTGATTCTTTCCTGGGATTCCAGTAATGTATTTCAATGAACATGGGAAGGTTTACTTTAACCTCTGGACCTTCAACTTGACGATGAAACACAGGAATTGCGTCGGAATTGAATACATCTTGGACCATGCCGACTTCTGTCTGGGAGAGTAGTGCTTCTAACTGTCTGTGCTTTATTCTTTCCTATGTTTCCAGTAATAGATTCCGTTGGACTTGGGAAGCTTACTGTATCCTGGGGACCTTCAACTTGATGAATAAACACAGAAAAAGCGTCGGAATTGAATGCAACAGTCACCGTGCCGACTTCTGTCCGGGAGAGTAATGCTTCTAACTGTTTTTGCTTTGACTCTTTCCTGGGATTCCAGTAATAGATTCCAATGGACATGGGAAGGTTTACTGTAACCCGTGGACCTTCAAATTGACGATGAAATACAGAGATTGCGTCGGAGTTGAAAACAACAGGCACCATGCCGACTTCTGTCCGGGAGAGTAATACTTCTAACTATCTGTGCTTTGATTCTACCTTGGGATTCCAGTAATAGATTCCAATGGACATGGAATGGTTTACTGTAACCTGTGGACCTACAACTTGACGATGAAATACAGAAATTGCGTCGTAATTGAATACAACAAGCACCATGCCGACTTCTGTCTGGGAGAATAATGCTTCTAACTGTCTGTGTTGGATTCTTTCCTGGGATCCCAGTAATAGATTCCGGTGCACATGCGAAGGTTTACTGTAACCTGTGGAACTTCAACTTGACGATGAAACACAGAAATTGCGTCGGAATTGAATACAACAGGCACCATGCCGACTTCTATCCGGGAGAGTAATGCTTCTAACTGGTTGTGCTTTGATTCTTTCCTGGGATTCCAGAAATAGATTCCGGTGGAATGGGAAGGTTTACTGTAACCTGTGGACCTTCAAGTTGACGATGAAAGACAGAAATTGAGACGGAATTGAATGCACCAGGCACCATGCCCACTTCTCTCCGGGAGAGTTATGCTTCTAACTGTCTGTGCTTTGATTCTTTCCAGGGATTCCAGTAATAGATTCCGATGGACATGGGAAGGTTTACTATACCCGTGGACCTTCAACTTGACGATCAAATACAGGAATTGCGTCGGAATTGAATACAACAGGCACCATGCCGACTTCTGTCCGGGAGAGTAATGCTTCTAACTGTCTGTGCTATGATTCTTTCCTGGGATTCCAGTAATAAATTCCGATGGACATGGAAAGGTTTACTGTAACCTGTGAACCTTCAACTTGACGATGAAACACAGAAATTGAGTCGGAATTGAATACAACAGGCACCATGCCGACTTCTGTCTGGGAGAGAAATGCTTCTAACTGTCTGTGCTTGATTCTTTCCTGGGATTCCAATAATAGATTCCGATGGACATGGGAAGGGTCACTGTAACCTGTGGACCTTCAACTTGACGATGAAACACAGAAATTGCGACTGAATTGAATACAACAGGCACTATGCTGACTTCTTTCCGGGAGAGTAATGTTTTCTAATTGTCTGTGCTTTGACTCTTTCCTGGGATTCCAGTAATAGATTCCGATGGACATGGGGAGGTTTACTGTAGCCTGTCGTCCTTCAACATGACGATGTAACACAGAAATTGCGTCGGAATTGAATGCAACAGGCACCATTCCGACTTCTCTCCGGGAGAGTAATGCTTCTAACTGTCTGTGGTTTGATTCTTTCCAGGGATTCCAGTAATAGATTCCGATGGACATGGTAAAATTTATTGTAACCTGTGGACCTTTAGCTTGACGATGAGATACAGAAATTGCGTCGGAATTAAATACAACAGGCATCATCCCGATTTCTGTCCGGGAGAGTAATGCTTTTACTGTCTGTGTTTTGATTCTTTCCTGTGATTCCAGTAATAGATTCCGATGGACATGGGAAGGTTTACTGTAATTTGTGGACCTTCAACTTGACGATGAAACACAGAAATTGCGTCGGAAATGAATGCAACAGGCACCATGACGACTTCTGTCCGGGAGAGTAATGCTTCTAAATGTCTGTGCTTTGATTTTTTCCTGGGATTCCAGTATTAGATTAGGATGGATATGGGAATTTTTACTGTAACCTGTGGACCTTCAACTTGACGATGAAACACAGAAATTGCGACTGAAATGTATACAACAGGCACTATGCCGAATCCTCTGCGGGAGAGTAATGTGTTCTAACTGTCCATGCTTTGATTCTTTCCAGGGATTCCAGTAATAGATTTCGATAGACATGGGGAGGTTTACTGTAACCTGTGGACCTTCAACATGACGATGAAACACAGAAATTGCGATGGAATTGAATACAACAGGCACCATGCCGACTTCTGTCCGGGAGAGTAATGCTTCTAACTGTCTGTGCTATGATTCTTTCCTGGGATTCCAGTAATAAATTCCGATGGACATGGAAAGGTTTACTGTAACCTGTGAACCTTCAACTTGACGATGAAACACAGAAATTGAGTCGGAATTGAATACAACAGGCACCATGCCGACTTCTGTCTGGGAGAGAAATGCTTCTAACTGTCTGTGCTTGATTCTTTCCTGGGATTCCAATAATAGATTCCGATGGACATGGGAAGGGTCACTGTAACCTGTGGACCTTCAACTTGACGATGAAACACAGAAATTGCGACTGAATTGAATACAACAGGCACTATGCTGACTTCTTTCCGGGAGAGTAATGTTTTCTAATTGTCTGTGCTTTGACTCTTTCCTGGGATTCCAGTAATAGATTCCGATGGACATGGGGAGGTTTACTGTAGCCTGTCGTCCTTCAACATGACGATGTAACACAGAAATTGCGTCGGAATTGAATGCAACAGGCACCATTCCGACTTCTCTCCGGGAGAGTAATGCTTCTAACTGTCTGTGGTTTGATTCTTTCCAGGGATTCCAGTAATAGATTCCGATGGACATGGTAAAATTTATTGTAACCTGTGGACCTTTAGCTTGACGATGAGATACAAAAATTGCGTCGGAATTAAATACAACAGGCATCATCCCGATTTCTGTCCGGGAGAGTAATGCTTTTACTGTCTGTGCTTTGATTCTTTCCTGTGATTCCAGTAATAGATTCCGATGGACATGGGAAGGTTTACTGTAATTTGTGGACCTTCAACTTGACGATGAAACACAGAAATTGCGTCGGAAATGATTGCAACAGGCACCATGCCGACTTCTGTCCGGAAGGGTAATGCTTCTAAATGTCTGTGCTTTGATTTTTTCCTGGGATTCCAGTAATAGATTAAGATGGACATGGGAATGTTTACTGTAACCTGTGGACCTTCAACTTGACGATGAAATACAGAAATTGCGTCGGAATTGAATACAACAGGCACCATACCGACTTCTGTCCGAGAGAGTAGTGCTTCTAATTGTTTGTGCTTTGATTCTTTCCTGGGATTCCAGTAATAGATTCCGATGGACATGGGAAGGTTTACTGTAACCTGTGGACCTTCAACTTGACGATGAAACACATAAATTGCGTCGGAATTGAATACAACATGCACCATGCCGATTTCTTTCCGGGAGGGTAATGCTTCTAACTGTCTGTGCTTTGATTCTTTCCTGGGATTCCAGTAATACATTCCGATGGACATGGGAAGGTTTACTGTAACCTGTGGACCTTCTACTTGACGACGAAGCACAGGAATTGCGTCGGAATTGAATACATCACTCACCATGCCGACAACTGACCGGGAGAGTAGTGCTTCTAACTGTCTGTGCTTTGATTCTTTCCTATGATTCCAGTAATAGATTCCGTTCGACATGGGAAGGTTACTGTAACCTGGGGACCTTCACCTTGATGATGAAACACACAAACAGTGTCGGAATTTAATACAACAGGCACCATACCGAATTCTCTCCGGGAGTGTAATGCTTCTAACTGTCTCAGTTTTGATTCTTTCCTGGGATTACAGTAATGGATTCCAATGAACATGGGAAGGTTTACTGTAACCTATGGACCTTCAACTTGACGATGAAACACAGAAACTGCGTCGGAATTAAATACATCAGGCACCATGCCGACTTCTGTCCGAGAGAGTAGTGCTTCTAACTGTCTTTGCTTTGATTTTTTCCTGGGATTTCAGTAATACATTCCGATGGACATGGGAAGGTTTACTGTAACCTGTGGAACTTCAACTTGACGATGAAACACAGAAATTGCGTCGGAATTGTATACTTCAGGCACCATGCCGACTTCTATCCGGGAGAGTAATGCTTCTAACTGGTTGTGCTTTGATTCTTTCCTGGGATTCCAGAAATAGATTCCGGTGGAATGGGAAGGTTTACTGTAACCTGTGGCCCTTCAAGTTGACGATGAAAGACAGAAATTGAGACGGAATTGAATGCACCAGGCACCATGCCCACTTCTCTCCGGGAGAGTTATGCTTCTAACTGTCTGTGCTTTGATTCTTTCCAGGGATTCCAGTAATAGATTCCGATGGACATGGGAAGGTTTACTATACCCGAGGACCTTCAACTTGACGATGAAGTACAGAAATTGCGTCGGAATTGAATACAACAGGCACCATGCCGACTTCTGTCCGGGTGAGTAATGCTTCTAACTGTCTGTGCTATGATTCTTTCCTGGGATTCCAGTAATAAATTCCGATGGACATGGGAAGGTTTACTGTAACCTGTCAACCTTCGACTTGACGATGAAACACAGAAATTGAGTCGGAATTGAATACAACAGGCACCATGCCGACTTCTGTCTGGGAGAGAAATGCTTCTAACTGTCTGTGCTTGATTCTTTCCTGGGATTCCAATAATAGATTCCGATGGACATGGGAAGGTTTACCGTAACCTGTGGACCTTCAACTTGACGATGAAACACAGAAATTGCGTCGGAATTGAATAAAACAGGCACCATGCCGACTTCTCTCCGGGAGAGTAATGCGTCTAACTGTCTGTGCCTTGATTCTCTCCTGGAATTCCAGTAATAGATTCAGATGGACATGGGAAGGTTTACTGTAACCTGTGGACCTTCAACTTGACGATGAAACACAGGAATTGAGTCGGAATTGAATACAACATGCATCATCCTGACTTCTGTCCGGGAGAGTAATGCTTCTAACTGTCTGTGCTTTGATTCTTACCTGGAAATCCAGTAATAGATTCCGATGGACGTGGGATGGTTTACTATAACCTGTGGACCTTCAACTTGACGATGAAACACAGAAATTGCGTCGGAATTTAATACAACAGGCCCCATACCGAATTCTCTCCGGGAGTGTAATGCTTCTAACTGTCTGAGTTTTGATTCCTTCCTGGGATTCCAGTAATACATTCCGATGGACATGGGAAGGTTTACTGTAACCTGTGGACCTTCTACTTGACGACGAAGCACAGAAATTGCGTCGAAATTGAATACATCATGCACCATGCCGACTTCTGTCCGAGAGAGTAGTGCTTCTTACTGTCAGTGCCTTGATTCTTTCCTGGGATTCCAATAATGGATTCCGATGGACATGGGAAGGTTTACTGTAACCTGTGGACCTTCAACTTGACGATGAAACACAGAAACTGCGTCGGAATTGAATACAACAGGCACCATGCCGACTTCTGTCCGGGAGAATAATGCTTCTAACTGTCAGTGTTTTCATTCTTTCCTGGGATTCCAGTAAAAGATTCCTATGGACATGGGTAGGTTTACTGTAACCTGTGGACCTTTAACTTGTCGATGAAACACAGAAATTGCGCTGGAATTGAATACAACATGCATCATCCCGACTTCTGTCCGGGAGAGTAATGCTTTTAACTGTCTGTGCTTTGATTCTTTCCTGGGATTCCAGTAATAGATTCCGATGGACATGGTAAGGTTTACTGTAGCCTGTGGACCTTCAACTTGACGATGAAACACAGAAATTTGCGACGGATTAGAATACAGCGTCTTCTGTCCGGGAGAGTAATGCTTTTAACTGTCTGTGCCTTGATTCTTTCCTGGGATTCCAGTAATAGATTCCGATGGACATGGGAAGATCTAGTGTAACCTGTGGACCTTCAACCTGACAATGACACTCAGAAATTGCGTCGGAATTGATTACAACAGGCACTATGCCGACTTCTGTCCGCGAGAGTAAAGCTTCTAACTGTCTGCGCCATGATTCTTTCTGGGAATTCCAGTATTACATTCCGATGGACATGGGAAGGTTTACTGTAACCCGTGGACCTTCATATTGACGATGAAATACAGAAATTGCGTCGGAGTTGAAAACAACAGGCACCATGCCGACTTCTGTCCGGGAGAGTAATGCTTCTAACTATCTGTGCTTTGATTCTCTCTTGGGATTCCAGTAATAGATTCCGATGGACATGGAATGGTTTACAGTAACCTGTGGACCTACAACTTGACGATGAAATACAGAAATTGCGTCGTAATTGAATACAACAAGCACCATGCCGACTTCTGTCCGGGAGAATAATGCTTCTAACTGTCTGTGCTTTGATTCTTTCCAGGGATTCCAGTAATATATTCCGATGGACATGGGAAGGTTTACTGTAACCCGTGGACCTTCAAGTTGACGATGAAAGACAGAAATTGAGACGGAATTGAATGCACCAGGCACCATGCCCACTTCTGTCCGGGAGAGTTATGCTTCCCAACTGTCTGTGCTTTGATTCTTTCCAGGGATTCCAGTAATATATTCCGACGGACATGGGAAGGTTTACTGTAACCTGTGGACCTTCAACTTGACGATGAAATAAAGAAATTGCATCGGAATTGAATACAACAGGCACCATGCCGACTTCTGTCCGGGAGAGTAATGCTTCTAACTGTCTGTGCTATGATTCTTTCCTGGGATTCCAGTAATAAATTCCGATGGACATGGGAAGGTTTACTGTAACCTGTGGACCTTCAACTTGACGATGAAACACAGAAATTGAGTCGGAATTGAATACAACAGGCACCATGCCGACTTCTGTCTGGGAGTGAAATGCTTCTAACTGTCTGTGCTTGATTCTTTCCTGGGATTCCAGTAATAGATTCCGATGGACATGGGAAGGTTTACTGTAACCTGTGGACCTTCAACTTGACGATGAAACACAGAAATTGCGTCGGAATTGAATAAAACAGGCACCATGCCGACTTCTCTCCGGGAGAGTAATGCGTCTAACTGACTGTGCTTTGATTCTTTCCTGGGATTCCAGTAATAGATTCAGATGGACATGGGAAGGTTTACATAACCTGTGGACCTTCAACTTGACGATGAAATACAGAAATTGAGACGGAATTGAATGCACCAGGCACCATGCCCACTTCTGTCCGGGAGAGTTATGCTTCTAACTGTCTGTGCTTTGATTCTTTCCAGGGATTCCAGTAATAGATTCCGATGGACATGGGAGGTTTACTGTAACCCGTGGACCTTCAACTTGACGATGAAATAAGGTAATTGCGTCGGAATTGAATACAACAGGCACCATGCCGACTTCTGTCTGGGAGTGAAATGCTTCTAACTGTCTGTGCTTGATTCTTTCCTGGGATTCCAGTAATAGATTCCGATGGACATGGGAAGGTTTACTGTAACCTGTGGACCTTCAACTTGACGATGAAACACAGAAACTGCGTCGGAATTGAATACAACAGGCACCATGCCGACTTCTGTCCGGGAGAATAATGCTTCTAACTGTCAGTGTTTTCATTCTTTCCTGGGATTCCAGTAAAAGATTCCTATGGACATGGGTAGGTTTACTGTAACCTGTGGACCTTTAACTTGTCGATGAAACACAGAAATTGCGCTGGAATTGAATACAACATGCATCATCCCGACTTCTGTCCGGGAGAGTAATGCTTTTAACTGTCTGTGCTTTGATTCTTTCCTGGGATTCCAGTAATAGATTCCGATGGACATGGTAAGGTTTACTGTAGCCTGTGGACCTTCAACTTGACGATGAAACACAGAAATTTGCGACGGATTAGAATACAGCGTCTTCTGTCCGGGAGAGTAATGCTTTTAACTGTCTGTGCCTTGATTCTTTCCTGGGATTCCAGTAATAGATTCCGATGGACATGGGAAGATCTAGTGTAACCTGTGGACCTTCAACCTGACAATGACACTCAGAAATTGCGTCGGAATTGATTACAACAGGCACTATGCCGACTTCTGTCCGCGAGAGTAAAGCTTCTAACTGTCTGCGCCATGATTCTTTCTGGGAATTCCAGTATTACATTCCGATGGACATGGGAAGGTTTACTGTAACCCGTGGACCTTCATATTGACGATGAAATACAGAAATTGCGTCGGAGTTGAAAACAACAGGCACCATGCCGACTTCTGTCCGGGAGAGTAATGCTTCTAACTATCTGTGCTTTGATTCTCTCTTGGGATTCCAGTAATAGATTCCGATGGACATGGAATGGTTTACAGTAACCTGTGGACCTACAACTTGACGATGAAATACAGAAATTGCGTCGTAATTGAATACAACAAGCACCATGCCGACTTCTGTCCGGGAGAATAATGCTTCTAACTGTCTGTGCTTTGATTCTTTCCAGGGATTCCAGTAATATATTCCGATGGACATGGGAAGGTTTACTGTAACCCGTGGACCTTCAAGTTGACGATGAAAGACAGAAATTGAGACGGAATTGAATGCACCAGGCACCATGCCCACTTCTGTCCGGGAGAGTTATGCTTCCCAACTGTCTGTGCTTTGATTCTTTCCAGGGATTCCAGTAATATATTCCGACGGACATGGGAAGGTTTACTGTAACCTGTGGACCTTCAACTTGACGATGAAATAAAGAAATTGCATCGGAATTGAATACAACAGGCACCATGCCGACTTCTGTCCGGGAGAGTAATGCTTCTAACTGTCTGTGCTATGATTCTTTCCTGGGATTCCAGTAATAAATTCCGATGGACATGGGAAGGTTTACTGTAACCTGTGGACCTTCAACTTGACGATGAAACACAGAAATTGAGTCGGAATTGAATACAACAGGCACCATGCCGACTTCTGTCTGGGAGTGAAATGCTTCTAACTGTCTGTGCTTGATTCTTTCCTGGGATTCCAGTAATAGATTCCGATGGACATGGGAAGGTTTACTGTAACCTGTGGACCTTCAACTTGACGATGAAACACAGAAATTGCGTCGGAATTGAATAAAACAGGCACCATGCCGACTTCTCTCCGGGAGAGTAATGCGTCTAACTGACTGTGCTTTGATTCTTTCCTGGGATTCCAGTAATAGATTCAGATGGACATGGGAAGGTTTACATAACCTGTGGACCTTCAACTTGACGATGAAATACAGAAATTGAGACGGAATTGAATGCACCAGGCACCATGCCCACTTCTGTCCGGGAGAGTTATGCTTCTAACTGTCTGTGCTTTGATTCTTTCCAGGGATTCCAGTAATAGATTCCGATGGACATGGGAGGTTTACTGTAACCCGTGGACCTTCAACTTGACGATGAAATAAGGTAATTGCGTCGGAATTGAATACAACAGGCACCATGCCGACTTCTGTCTGGGAGTGAAATGCTTCTAACTGTCTGTGCTTGATTCTTTCCTGGGATTCCAGTAATAGATTCCGATGGACATGGGAAGGTTTACTGTAACCTGTGGACCTTCAACTTGACGATGAAACACAGAAATTGCGCCGGAATTGAATAAAACAGGCACCATGCCGACTTCTCTCCGAGAGAGTAATGCTTCTAACTGTCTGTGCTTCCATTCTTTCCTGGGATTCCAGTAATACATTCAGATGGACATGGGAAGGTTTACTTAACCTGTGGACCCTCAACTTGACGATGAAATACAGACATTGCGTCGGAATTGAATACAACAGGCACCATGCCGACTTCTGACCGGGAGAGTAATGGTTCTAACTGTCTGTGCTATGATTCTTTCCTGGGATTCCACTAATAGAATCCGATGGACATGGGTAGGTTAACTGTAACCTCTGAACCTTCAACTTGACGATGAAATACAGAAATTGATCCGGAATTGAATACAACAGGCACCATGCCGACTTCTGTCCGCGAGAGTAATGCACCCAACTGTTTGTGGTTTTGATTCTTTCCTGGGACTCCAGTAATAGATTTTGATGGACATGGGAAGGTTTACTGTAACCTGTGGACCTTCAACTTGACGATGAAACACAGAAATTGCGTCGGAATTGAATACAACAGGCACCATGCCGACTCCTGTCCGCGAGAGTAATGCATCCAACTGTTTGTGGTTTTGATTCTTTCCTGGGACTCCAGTAATAGATTTCGATGGTCATGGGAAGGTTTACTGTAACCTGTGGACCTTCAACTTGACGATGAAACACAGAAATTGCGTCCGAACTGAATACAACAAATACCACGCCGACTCTTCTCCGGGAGAATAATGCTTCTAACCGTCTGTGTTTTGATTCTTTCATTGGGATTCCAGTAATTGATTCCGATGGATATGGGAAGGTTTACTGTATCCTGTGGACCTTCAAGTTGACGATGAAACACAGAAATTGCGTCGGAATTGAATACAACAGGCACCATGCCGACTTCTCTCCGGGAGACTAATGCTTCTAACTGTCTGTGCTTCGATTCTTTCCTGGGATTACAGTAATTGATTCCGATTGACATGGGAAGGTTTACTTAACCTGTGGACCTTCAACTTGACGATGAAACACAGAAATTGCGTCGGAATTGAATACAACAGGCACCATGCTGACTTCTCTCCGGGAGAGAAATGCTTCTAACTGTCTGTGCTTCCATTCTTTCCTGGGATTCCAGTAATAGATTCCGATGGACATGGGACGGTTTACTGTAACCTGTGGACCTTCAACTTGACGATGAAACACAGAAATTGCGTCGGAATTGAATAAAACAGGCACCATGCCGACTTCTGACCGGGAGAGTAATGGTTCTAACTGTCTGTGCTATGATTCTTTCCTGGGATTCCACTAATAGAATCCGATGGACATGGGTAGGTTTACTGTAACCTCTGAACCTTCAACTTGACGATGAAATACAGAAATTGATCCGGAATTGAATACAACAGGCACCATGCCGACTTCTGTCCAGGAGAATAATGCTTCTAACTGTCTGTGCTTTGATTCTTTCCTGGGATTCCAGTAATAGATTCCTATAGACAAGGGTAGGTTTACAGTAACCTGTGGACCTTCAACTTGACGATGAAACACAGAAATTGCGTCGGAATTGAATACAACATGCATCATCTCGACTTCTGTCCGGGAGAGTTATTCTTTTAACTGTCTGTGCCTTGATTCCTTCCTGGGATTCCAGCAATAGATTCCGATGGACATGGGAAGGTTAACTGTTACCTGTGGACCTTCAACCTGACAATGAAACTCAGAAATTGCGTCGGAATTGAATACAACAGGCACCATCCCGACTTCTATCCGGAAGAGTAATGCTTCTAACTGTCTGTGCTTTGATTCTTTCCTGGGATGCAAGTAATAGATTCCGGAGGACATGGGAGGGTTTACTGTAACCTTTGAACCTTCAACTTGACGATGAAACACAGAAATTGCGTCGGAATTGAATAAAACAGGCACCACGCCGACTTCTCTCCGGGAGAGTAATGCTTCTAACTGTCTGTGCTATGATTCTTTCCTGGGATTCCAGTAATAAATTCCGATGGACATGGGAAGGTTTACTGTAACCTGTGAACCTTCAACTTGACGATGAAACACAGTAATTGAGTCGGAATTAAATACAACAGGCACCATGCCGACTTCTGTCTGGGAGTGAAAAGCTTCTAACTGTCTGTGCTTGATTCTTTCCTGGGATTCCAGTAATAGATACCGATGGACATGGAAAGGTTTACTGTAACCTGTGGACCTTCAACGTGACGATAAAACACAGAAATTGCGTCGGAATTGAATAAAACAGGCACCATGCCGACTTCTCTCCGGGAGAGTAATGCGTCTAACTGTCTGTGCTTTGATTCTTTCCTGGGATTCCAGTAATACATTCAGATGAACATGGGAAGGTTTACTTAACCTGTGGACCTTCAACTTGACGATGAAATACAGAAATTTCGTCGGAATTGAATACAACAGGCACCATGCCGCCTTCTGTCCGGGAGAGTAATGCTTCTAACTGTCTTTGCCATGATTCTTTCCTGGAATTCCAGTAATAAATTCCGATGGGCATGGGAAGGTTTACTGTAACCTGTGAACCTTCAACTTGACGATGAAACACAGTAATTGTGTCGGAATTGAATACAACAGGCACCATGCCGACTTCTGTCTGGGAGAGAAATGCTTCTAATTGTCTGTGCTTGCTTCGTTCCTGGGATTCCAATAATAGATTCCGATGGACATGGGAAGGTTTACTGTAAGCTGTGGACCTTCAACTTGACGATGAAACACAGGAATAGCGTCGGAATTGAATACAACATGCATCATCCCGATTTCTGTCCGGGAGAGTATTGCTTCTAACTGTCTGTGCTTTGATTCTTACCTGGAAATCCAGTAATAGATTCCGATGGACGTGGGATGGTATACTGTAACCTGTGGACCTTCAACTTGACGATGAAACACAGAAATTGCGTCGGAATTTAATACAACAGGCACCATACCGAATTCTCTCCGGGAGTGTAATGCTTCTAACTGTCTGAGATTTGATTCTTTCCTGGGATTACAGTAATGGATTCCAATGAACATGCGAAGGTTTACTGTAACCTATGGACCTTCAACTTGACGATGAAACACAGAAACTGCGTCGGAATTGAATAAAACAGGCACCATGCCGACTTCTGTCCGAGAGAGTAGTGCTTCTTACTGTCAGTGCGACGATTCTTTCCTGGGATTCCAGTAATGGATTCCGTTGGGCATGGGAAGGTTTACTGTAACCTGTGGACCTTCAACTTGACGATTAAACACAGGAATTGCGTCGGAATTGAATACATCACTCACCATGTCGCCTTCTGTCCGGGAGAGTAATGCTTCTAACTGTCTGTGCCTTGATTCTGTCCTGGGATTCCAGTAATAGATTCCGATGGACGTGGAAAGATTTACTGTAACCAGTGGACCTTTAACTTGTCGATGAAACACAGAAATTGCGCCGGAATTGAATACAACATGCATCATCCCGACTTCTGTCCGGGAGAGTAATGCCTCCAACTGCCTGTGCTTTTGATTCTTTCCTGGGACTCCAGTAATAGAATTCGATGGACATGGGAAGGTTTACTGTAACCTATGGACCTTCAACATGACGATGAAAGACAGAAATTGAGTGGTAATTGAATACAACAGGCACCATGCCGACTTCTGTCCGGGATAGTAATGCTTCTAACTGTCTGTGCTTTGATTCTTTCCAGGGATTCCAGTAATAGATTCCGATGGACATGGGAAGGTTTACTTAACCTGTGGACCTTCAACTTGACGATGAAATACAGAAATTGCGTCGGAATTGAATACAACAGGCACCATGCCGACTTCTGTCTGGGAGAGTAATTCTTCTAGCTGTCTCTGCTTTGATTCTTTTCTGGGATTCCAGTAATAGATTCCGATGGACATGGGAAGGTTTACTGTAACCTGTGGACCTTCAACTTGACGATGGAACACAGAAATTGCGTCGGAATTGAATAAAACAGGCACCATGCCGACTTCTGTCCGGGAGAGTAATGCGTCTAACTGTCTGTGCTTTGACTCTTTCCTGGGATTCCAGAAATAGATTCAGATGGACATGGGAAGGTTTACTGTAACCTGTGGGCTTTCAACTTGACGAAGAAATATAGTAATTGCGTCGGAATTGAATACAACAGGCACCTCGCCGACTTCTGTCTGGGACAGTTTAGCTTCTAACTGCCTGTGCTTTCATTCTTTCCTGGGATTCCTGTAATAGATTCAGATGGACATGGGAAGGTATACTGTAACCTGTGGACCTTCAACTTGACGATGAAACACAGAAATTTGCGTCGGAATTGAATACAACAGGCACCATGCCGACTTCTCTCCGGGAGAGTAATGCTTCTAACTGTCTGTGCTTTAATTCTTTCCTGACGATCCAATAATAGATTCCGATGGACATGGGAACTTTTGCGGTAACCTGTGGACCTTGAACTTGACGACGAAACACAGACATTGCTGCGGAATTGAATACAACAGGAACCATGCCGACATCTGTCCGAGAGAGTAATGCTTCTGACTGTCTGTGCTTTCATTCTCACCTGGGAATCCAGTAATATATTCCGATGGACATTGGAAGGTTTAATATACCCCGTGGACCTTCAACTTGACGGCGAAACACAGAAATTGCGTCGGAATTGAAAACAACAGGCACCATACCAACGTCTCTCCGGGAGAGTAATGCTTCTAACTGTCTGTGCTTTGATTCTTTCCTGGGATTATAGCAATAGATTCCGATGGACATGGGAAGGTTTACTGTAACCTGCGGACTTTCAACTTGACGATGATACACAGAAATTGCGTCGGAATTGAATACAACAGGCACCATGCCGACTTCTGCCCGGGAGAGTAATGCTTCTAACTGTCTGTGCTTTGATTCTTTCCTTGGATTCCAGTAATAGATTTCCATGGACATGGGAAGGTTTACTGTAACCTGTAGGCCTTCAACTTGACGATGGGACAAAGAAATTGCGTCGGAATTGAACACAACATGCACCATGCCAACTTCTGTCCGGGAGAGTAATGCTTCTAACTGTCTATACCTTGATTCTTTCCTTGGATTCCAGTAATAGATTAAGATGGACATGGGAAAGTTTACTGTTACCTGTGGACCTTCAAATTAACGATGAAACAGAGAAGTTACATCGGAGTTGATACAACAAGAACTGTGCCGACTTCTGTCCAGGGGAGTAATGCATCAAACTTTCTGTGCTTTGTTCCATTCCTGGACTACACTAGTAGTTTCCGATGGAGAGCTAGAGGGTAACTGATATCCCTGGACGTTTAAATTGACGATGAGACACAGAAATTGCGTCGGAATTGTGTACAACATGCACCATTCCTGCTTCTGTCCGGGAGAGTAGTGCATCTAACTGTCTGTGCTTTGATTCTTTCCTGGGATTCCAGTAATAGATTCCGATGGACATGGGAAGGTGTACTGTAACCTGCAGACCTTAAACTTGACGATGAAACACAGAAATTGCGTCGGAATTGAGTACAACAGTCACCATGCCTACTTCTGTCCGTTAGAGTATTGCTTCTAACTGTTTTTGCTTTGATCTTTTCCTAGCATTCCAGTAATGGATTACAATGGACATGGGAAGGTTTACTGTAACCTTTGGACCTTCAACTTGACGATAAAACACAGACATTGCGTCGGAATTGAATACAACAGGCGCCATGCCGATTTCTCTCTGGGGGAGTAATGCTTCTAACTGTCTGTGCTTTGATTCTATCCTGGAATTCCAGTAATAGATTCCGATGGACATGGGAAAGTTAACTGTAACCTGGAGACCTTCAAATTAACGATGAGACACAGAAGTTACATCGAAGTTGATACAACAGGCACCATGCCGACTTCTCTCCAGGGGAGTGATGAATCAAACTTTCTGTGCTTTGTTCCATTCCTGTACTATACTAGTAGTTTCCGATGGTGAGCAAGAGGGATACTGTTATCCGTGGACGTTTAAATTGACGACGAGAATCAGAAATTGCGTCGGAATTGTATACAATAGGCACCATTCCTACTTCTGTCCGGAAGAGTAGTGCTTCTAACTGTCTGTGCTTTGGTTCATTCCTGGGATTCCAGTAAACGATTCCGATGGACATGGGAAGGTTTACTGAAACCTGTGGACCTTCAACTTGACGATGAAACACAGGAATTGCGTCGGAATTGAATACAACAGGCGCCATGCTGACTTCTGTCCGGTAGACTAGTGCTTCTAACTGTCTGTGCTTTGATTCTTTCCTGGGATTCCAGTAATAGATTCCGTGGACATGGAAGGTTTCCTGTTACCTGTAGACCTTCAAGTTGACGATGAAACACAGAAATTGCGTCGGAATAGAATACAACAGGCACCATTCCGACTTCTGTCCGGGATAGTAATGCTTCAAACTGTCTGTGCTTTGATTCTTTCCATGGATTCAAGTAATAGATTCCGATGGACATGGTAATGTTTACTGTAACCTGTGGACCTTCTACTTGACGATGAAACACAGAAATTGCGTCGGAATTGAGTACAACAGGCACCATGCCGACTTCTCTCCCTGAGAGTAATGCTTCTAACTGTCTGTGCTTTGTCTCTTTCCTGGGATTCCATTAATAGATTCCGATGGACATGGGAAGGTCTAATGTTACCTGTGGACCTTCAACTTGACGATGAAACACAGAAATTGTGTCGGAATTGAATAAAACATGCACCATGGCGACTTCTGTCCGGGAGAGTAAATAATTCTAACTGGCTGTGCTTTGATTCTTTCCTGGGATGCAAGTAATAGATTCCGATGGACATGGGAAGGTTTACTGTAGCCTGTGGACCTTCACCTTGACGGTGAAACACAGAAATTACGTAGGAATTGAATAGGTCAAGCACCATACCTTTTTCTCTCCGGGAGAGTAAAGCTTCTAACTGTCTGTGCTTTGATTCTTTCCTGGGATTCCAGTAATGGATTCCGATGGACATGGTAAGGTTTACTGTAACCTGTGGACCTTCAACTTGACGATGAAACACAGAAATTGCGTCGGAATTGAATAAATCATCTCCATGCCAACTTCTGTCCGGGTCAGTAATGCTTCTAACAGTCTGTGCTTTGATTCTTTCCTGGGATTACACTAATATATTCCGATGGACATGGGAAGGTTAACTGTAACCTGTGGACCTTCAAATTAACGATGAAACACAGAAGTTACATCGAAGTTGATACAACGGGCACCATGCCGACTTCTGTCCAGGGGAGTAATGAATCAAACTATCTGTGCTTTGTTCCATTCCTGGACTTCACTAGTAGTTTCCGATGGAGAGCTAGAGGGATACTGTTATCCGTGGACGTTTAAATTGACGACGAGACACAGAAATTGCGTCGGACTTGTATACAACAGGCGCCATACCTACTTCTGTCCGGGACAGTAGTACTTCTAACTGTCTGTGCTTCGATTCTTTCCTGGGATTCCAGTAATAGATTCCGATGGACATGGGAAAGGTAATTGTAACCTGTGAACCTTCAAATTAACGATGAAACACAGAAGTTACATCGAAGTTGATACAACGGGCAACATGCCGACTTCTGTCCAGGGGAGTAATGAATCAAACTCTCTGTGATTTGTTCCTTTCCTGGACTACACTAGTAGTTTCCGATGGAGAGCTAGAGGGATACTGTTATCCGTGGACGTTTAAATTGATGACGAGACACAGAAATTGCGTGGGACTTGTATACAACTGGCGCCATTCCTACTTCTGTCCGGGAGAGAAGTGCTTCTAACTGTCTGTGCTTTGATTCATTCCTGGGATTCCAGTAATAGATTCCGATGGACATGGGAAGGTTTACTGTAACCTGTGGACCTTCTACTTGACGATGAAACACAGAAATTGCGTCGGAATTGAATACAACAGGCACCATAACGACGTCTGTCCGGGAGAGTAATGCTTGTAACTGTCTGTATTTTGACTCTTTCCTGGGATTCCAGTAATAGATTACGATGGACATGGGAAGGTTTGGTGTTACCTGTGGACCCTCAACTTGACGATGAAACACAGAAATTGCGTTGGAATTGAGTACAACAGGCACCATGCCGACTTCTGTCCGGGATAGTAATACTTCGAACTGTCTGTGATTTGATTCTTTCCTGGGATTCCAGTAATAGATTCCGATGGACATGGGAAGGTTTACTGCAACCTGTGGACCTTCAACTTGACGATGAAACACAGAAATTGCGTCGGAATTGAATACAACAGGCACCATGCCGACATCTGTCCGGGAGAGTAAGGCTTCTAACTGTCTGTACTTTGATTGTTTCCTGGGATTCCAGTATTAGATTCCAATGAACATGGGAAGGTTTACTGTAACCTGTGGACCTTCAACTTGACGATGAAACACAGAAATTGCGTCGGAATTGGATAGAACAAGCACCATGCCGACTTCTGTCCGGGAGAGTAAGGCTTCTAACTGTCTGTACTTTGATTGTTTCCTGGGATTCCAGTAATAGATTCCGATGGACATGGCAAGGTTAACTGCAACATGTGGACCTTTAAATTAACGATGTAACACAGAAGTTACATCGAAGTTGATACAACGGGCACCATGCCGACTTCTGTCCAGGGCAGTAATGAATCAAACTTTCTGTGCTTTGTTCCATTCCTGGACTACACTAGTAGCTCCGTTGGAGAGCTAGAGGGATAATGTTATCCGTGGACGTTTAAATTGACGACGAGACACAGGAATGTCGTCGGAATTGTATACAACAGGCACTATGCCGACTTCTGTCCGGGAGAATAATCCTTCTAAATGTGTGTGCTTTGATTCATTCTTGGGATTCCAGTAATAGATTCCGATGGACATGCGAAGGTTTACTGTAACCTGTTGACATCTAACTTGCGGATGAAACAAAGAAATTACGTCGGAATTGAATACAACAGGCACCAAGCCGACTTCTGTCCGGGACAATAATCCTTATATCTGTCTGTGCTTTGATTCTTGCCTGGGATTCCAGTAATAGATTCCGATGGACATGGGAAGGTTTACTGTAACCTGTGGACCTTCAACTTGACGATGAAACACAGAAATTGCGTCGGAATTGAATACAACACGCACCATGCTGACTTCTCTCCGGGAGAGTAATGCTTCTAAATGTCTTTTCTTTGATTCTTTCCTGGGATTCCAGAAATAGATTCCGATGGACATGGGATAGTTTACTGTAACCTGTGGACCTTCAACTCGACGATGAAACACAGAAACTGCGTCGGAATTGAATACAACAGGCACCATGCCGACTTCTGTCCGGGATAGTAATGCTTCTAACTGTCTGAGTTTGATTCATTCCTGGGATTCCAGTAATAGATTCCGATGGACATGAGAATGTTTACTGTAACCTGTGGACCTTCTACGTGATGATGAAGCACAGAGATTGCGTCGGTATTGAATACAACAGGCACCATGCCGACTTCTCTCCGGCAGAGTAATGCTTCTAACTCTCTGAGTTTTGATTCTTTCATTGGCTTCTAGTAATAGATTCCGATGGACATGGTAAGGTTTACTGTTACCTGTGGACCTTCATCTTGACAATGAAACACAGAAATAGCGTCGGAATTGAGTAAAACATGCACAGTGCCTACTTCTATCCGGGATAGTAATGCTTCTAACTGTATGTGCTTTGATTCTTTCCTGGTATTCCAGTAATAGAATCCGATGGACTTGGGAAAGTTTACTGTAACCTGTGGACCTTCAACTTGACTATGAAACACAGAAATTGCGTCGGAATTGAATACAACAGGCACCATGCCGACTTCTGTCCGGGAGAGTAATGCTTCTAACTGTCTGTGCTTTGTTTCTTTCCTGGGATTCCAGTAATAGATTCCGATGGACATGAGAGGGTCTACTGTAACCTGTGGACCTCCAACTCGACGATGAAACACAGAAATTGCGTCGGAATTGAATACAACAGTCACCATGCCGACTTCTCTCCGGGAGAGTGATGCTTCTAATTGTCTGTGCTTCGATTCTTTCCTGGGATTCCAGTAATAGATTTCGATGGACATGGGAAGGTTTACTGTAACCTGTGGACCTTCAACTTGACGATGAAAGACAGAAATTGCGTCGGACTTGAATACAACAGGCACCATGCCGACTTCTGTCTGGGATAGTAATGCTTCTAACTCTATGAGTTTGATTCTTTCCTGGGATTCCAGCAATAGATTTCGATGGACATGAGAATGTTTACTGTAACCTGTGGACCTTCTACTTGACGATGAAGCACAGAAATTGCGTCGGAATTGAGTACAACAGGCACCATGCCGACTTCTCTCCGGGAGAGTGATGCTTCTAATTGTCTGTGCTTCGATTCTCTCCTGGGATTCCAGTAATAGATTCCGATGGATATGGGAAGGTATCCTGTAACCTGTGGACCTTCAACTTGACGATGAAACACAGAAATAGCGTCGGAATAAAATAAAATATGCACCATGCCGACTTCTGTCCGGGAGAGTAATGCTTCTAACTGTCTGTGCTTTGATTCTTTCCTGGGATGCCATTAATAGATTAAGATGGACATGGGAAGGTTTACTGTAACCTGTGGACCTTCAACCTGACGATGAAACACAGAAATTGCGTAGGAATTGAGTAGAACAACCACCATGCCGACTTCTCTCCGGGAGAGTAATGCTTCTAACTGTCTGTGCTTCGATTCTTTCCTGGGATTCCGGTAATTGATTCCGATGGACATGGTAATGTTTACTGCAATCTCTGGACGCACAAATTAACGATGAAACAGAGAAATTGAGTCGGAATTGAATAAAACATGCACCATGCCGACTTCTGTCCGGGAGAGTAATGCTTCTAACTGTCTGTGCTTTGTTTCTTTCCTGGGATTCCAGTAATAGATTCCGATGGACATGGGAGGGTTTACTGTAACCTGTGGACCTTCAACTCGACGATGAAACATAGAAATTGCGTCGGAATTGAATACAACAGTCACCATGCCGACTTCTCTCCGGGAGAGTGATGCTTCTAATTGTCTGTGCTTCGATTCTCTCCTGGGATTCCAGTAATAGATTCCGATGGACATGGGAAGGTATCCTGTAACCTGTGGACCTTCAACTTGACGATGAAACACAGAGATTGCGTCGGAATTAAATACAACAGGCATCATGCCGACTCCTGTCCGGGAGAGTAGTGCTTCTAACTGTCTGTGCTTTGATTCTTTCTTGGGATTCCAGTAATAGATTCCGATGGACATGAAAAGCTTTACTGTAACTTGTGGACCTTCAACTTGAGATAAAACACAGAAATTGCGTCGGAATAGAATACAACAGGCACCATGTCGACTTCTGTCCGGGAGAGTAATGCTTCTAACTGTCTGTGCTTTGATTCTTGCCTGGGATTCCAGAAATTGATTCCGATGGACATGGGAAGGTTTACTGAAACCTGTGGACCTTCAACTTGACGATGAAACACAGGAATTGCGTCGGAATTGAATACAACAGGCGCCATGCTGACTTCTGTCCGGTAGACTAGTGCTTCTAACTGTCTGTGCTTTGATTCTTTCCTGGGATTCCAGTAATAGATTCCGTGGACATGGAAGGTTTCCTGTTACCTGTAGACCTTCAAGTTGACGATGAAACACAGAAATTGCGTCGGAATAGAATACAACAGGCACCATTCCGACTTCTGTCCGGGATAGTAATGCTTCAAACTGTCTGTGCTTTGATTCTTTCCATGGATTCAAGTAATAGATTCCGATGGACATGGTTATGTTTACTGTAACCTGTGGACCTTCTACTTGACGATGAAACACAGAAATTGCGTCGGAATTGAGTACAACAGGCACCATGCCGACTTCTCTCCCTGAGAGTAATGCTTCTAACTGTCTGTGCTTTGTCTCTCTCCTGGGATTCCATTAATAGATTCCGATGGACATGGGAAGGTCTAATGTTACCTGTGGACCTTCAACTTGACGATGAAACACAGATATTGCGTCGGAATTGAATACAACAGGCACCATGCCGCCTTCTGTCCGGGATAGTAATGCTTCTAACTGTCTCTGCTTTGATTCTTTCCTGGGATTCCAGTAATAGATTCCGATGGACATGGTAAGGTTTACTGTAACCTGTGGACCTTAAACTTGACGATGAAACACAGAAATTGTGTCGGAATTGAATAAAACATGCACCATGGCGACTTCTGTCCGGGAGAGTAAATAATTCTAACTGGCTGTGCTTTGATTCTTTCCTGGGATGCAAGTAATAGATTCCGATGGACATGGGAAGTTTTACTGTAGCCTGTGGACCTTCACCTTGACGGTGAAACACAGAAATTACGTAGGAATTGAATAGGTCAAGCACCATACCTACTTCTCTCCGGGAGAGTAAAGCTTCCAACTGTCTGTGCTTTGATTCTTTCCTGGGATTCCAGTAATGGATTCCGATGGACATGGTAAGGTTTACTGTAACCTGTGGACCTTCAACTTGACGATGAAACACAGAAATTGCGTCGGAATTGAATAAATCGTCTCCATGCCAACTTCTGTCCGGGTCAGTAATGCTTCTAACAGTCTGTGCTTTGATTCTTTCCTGGGATTACACTAATATATTCCGATGGACATGGGAAGGTTAACTGTAACCTGTGGACCTTCAAATTAACGATGAAACACAGAAGTTACATCGAAGTTGATACAACGGGCACCATGCCGACTTCTGTCCAGGGGAGTAATGAATCAAACTATCTGTGCTTTGTTCCATTCCTGGACTTCACTAGTAGTTTCCGATGGAGAGCTAGAGGGATACTGTTATCCGTGGACGTTTAAATTGACGACGAGACACAGGAATATCGTCGGAATTGTATACAACAGGCACCATGCCGACTTCTGTCCGGGAGAATAATCCTTATAAATGTGTGTGCTTTGATTCATTCTTGGGGTTCCAGTAATAGATTCCGATGGACATGCGAAGGTTTACTGTAACCTGTTGACATTCAACTTGCGGATGAAACAAAGAAATTACGTCGGAATTGAATACAACAGGCACCAAGCCGACTTCTGTCCGGGACAATAATCCTTATATCTGTCTGTGCTTTGATTCTTGCCTGGGATTCCAGTAATAGATTCCGATGGACATGGTAAGGTTTACTGTAACCTGTGGACCTTCAACTTGACGATGAAACACAGAAATTGCGTCGGAATTGAATACAACACGCATCATGCTGACTTCTCTCCGGGAGAGTAATGCTTCTAAATGTCTTTTCTTTGATTCTTTCCTGGGATTCCAGAAATAGATTCCGATGGACATGGGATAGTTTACTGTAACCTGTGGACCTTCAACTCGACGATGAAACACAGAAACTGCGTCGGAATTGAATACAACAGGCACCATGCCGACTTCTGTCCGGGATAGTAATGCTTCTAACTGTCTGAGTTTGATTCTTTCCTGGGATTCCAGTAATAGATTCCGATGGACATGAGAATGTTTACTGTACCCTGTGGACCTTCTACGTGACGATGAAGCACAGAGATTGCGTCGGTATTGAATACAACAGGCACCATGCCGACTTCTCTCCGGCAGAGTAATGCTTCTAACTCTCTGAGCTTTGATTCTTTCATTGGCTTCTAGTAATAGATTCCGATGGACATGGTAAGGTTTACTGTTACCTGTGGACCTTCATCTTGACAATGAAACACAGAAATAGCGTCGGAATTGAGTAAAACATGCACAGTGCCGACTTCTATCCGGGATAGTAATGCTTCTAACTGTATGTGCTTTGATTCTTTCCTGGTATTCCAGTAATAGAATCCGATGGAATTGGGAAAGTTTACTGTAACCTGTGGACCTTCAACTTGACGATGAAACACAGAAACTGCGTCGGAATTAAATACAACAAGCACCATGCCGACTTCTGTCCGAGAGAGTAGTGCTTCTTACTGTCAGTGCGACGATTCTTTCCTGGGATTCCAGTAATGGATTCCGTTGGACATGGGAAGGTTTACTGTAACCTGTGGACCTTCAACTTGACGATTAAACACAGGAATTGCGTCGGAATTGAATACATCACTCAGCATGCCGACTTCTGTCCGGGAGAGTAATGCTTCTAACTGTCTGTTCCTTGATTCTGTCCTGGGATTCCAGTAATAGATTCCGATGGACGTGGAAAGGTTTACTGTAACCAGTGGACCTTTAACTTGTCGATGAAACACAGAAATTGCGCTGGAATTGATTGCAACATGCATCATCCCGACTTCTGTCCGGGAGAGTAATGCCTCCAACTGCCTGTGGTTTTGATTCTTTCCTGGGACTCCAGTAATAGAATTCGATGGACATTGGAAGGTTTACTGTAACCTATGGACCTTCAACATGACGATGAAACACAGAAATTGCGTCGGAATTGAATAAAACAGGCACCATGCCGACTTCTGTCCGGGAGAGTAATGCGTCTAACTGTCTGTGCTTTTTTACTCTTTCCTGGGATTCCAGTGATAGATTCAGATGGACATGGGAAGGTTTACTGTAACCTGTGGACTTTCAACTTGACGAAGAAATACAGAAATTGCGTCGGAATTGAATACAACAGGCACCTTGCCGACTTCTGTCCGGGAGAGTAATGCTTCTTACTGTCTGTGCTATGATTCTTTCCTGGGATTCCACTAATGGAATCGGATGGACATGGGAAGGTTTTCTGTAACCTGTGGACCCTCAACTTGACGTTGAATTACAGAAATTGAGTCGTAATTGAATACAACAGGCACCATGCCGACTTCTGTCTGGGAGAGTAATTTATCTAGCTGTCTCTGCTTTGATTCTTTTCTGGGATTCCAGTAATACATTCCGATGGACATGGGAAGGTTTACTGTAACCTGTGGACCTTCAACTTGACGATGGAACACAGAAATTGCGTTGGAATTGAATAAAACAGGCACCATGCCGACTTCTGTCCGGGAGAGTAATGCGTCTAACTGTCTGTGCTTTGACTCTTTCCTGGGATTCCAGTAATAGATTCAGATGGACATGGGAAGGTTTACTGTAACCTGTGGACTTTCAACTTGACGAAGAAATACAGTAATTGCGTCGGAATTGAATACAACAGGCACCATGCCGACTTCTGTCTGGGACAGTTTAGCTTTTAACTGTCTGTGCTTTCATTCTTTCCTGGGATTCCTGTTATAGATTCAGATGGACATGGGAAGGTATACTGTAACCTGTGGACCTCCAACTTGACGATGAAACACAGAAATTTGCGTCGGAATTGAATACAACAGGCACCATGCCGACTTCTCTCCGGGAGAGTAATGCTTCTAACTGTCTGTGCTTTAATTCTTTCCTGACAATCCAATAATAGATTCCGATGGACATGGCAACTTTTGCGGTAACCTGTGGACCTTGAACTTGACGACGAAACACAGACATTGCTGCGGAATTGAATACAACAGGAACCATGCCGACATCTGTCCGAGAGAGTAATGCTTCTGACTGTCTGTGTTTCATTCTCACCTGGGAATCCAGTAATAGATTCCGATGGACATTGGAAGGTTTAATATACCCCGTGGACCTTCAACTTGACGGCGAAACACAGAAATTGCGTCGGAATTGAATACAACAGGCACCATACCAACGTCTCTCCGGGAGAGTAATGCTTCTAACTGTCTGTGCTTTGATTCTTTCCTGGGATTATAGCAATAGATTCCGATGGACATGGGAAGGTTTACTGTAACCTGCGGACCTTCAACTTGACGATGATACACAGAAATTGCGTCGGAATGGAATACAACAGGCACCATGCCGACTTCTGCCCGGGAGAGTAATGCTTCTAACTGTCTGTGCCTTGATTCTTTCCTCGGATTCCAGTAATAGATTTCCATGGACATGGGAAGGTTTACTGTAACCTGTAGACCTTCAACTTGACGATGGGACAAAGAAATTGCGTCGGAATTGAACACAACATGCACCATGCCAACTTCTGTCCGGGAGAGTAATGCTTCTAACTGTCTATACCTTGATTCTTTCCTTGGATTCCAGTAATAGATTAAGATGGACATGGGAAAGTTTACTGTTACCTGTGGACCTTCAAATTAACGATGAAACAGGGAAGTTACATCGGAGTTGATACAACAGGCACCGTGCCGACTTCTGTCCAGGGGAGTAATGCATCAAACTTTCTGTGCTTTGTTCCATTCCTGGACTACACTAGTAGTTTCCGATGGAGAGCTAGAGGGTAACTGATATCCCTGGACGTTTAAATTGACGATGAGACACAGAAATTGCGTCGGAATTGTGCACAACATGCACCATTCCTGCTTCTGTCCGGGAGAGTAGTGCATCTAACTCTCTGTGCTTTGATTCTTTCCTGGGATTCCAGTAATAGATTCCGATGGACATGGGAAGGTGTACTGTAACCTGCAGACCTTACACTTGACGATGAAACATAGAAATTGCGTCGGAATTGAGTACAACAGGCACCATGCCGACTTCTGTCCGTTAGAGTATTGCTTCTAACTGTTTGTGCTTTGATCTTTTCTTAGCATTCCAGTAATGGATTACAATGGACATGGGAAGGTTTACTGTAACCTTTGGACCTTCAACTTGACGATAAAACACAGACATTGCGTCGGAATTGAATACAACAGGCGCCATGCCGATTTCTCTCTGGGGGAGTAATGCTTCTAACTGTCTGTGCTTTGATTCTATCCTGGAATTCCAGTAATAGATTCCGATGGACATGGGAAAGTAAACTGTAACCTGGAGACCTTCAAATTAACGATGAGACACAGAAGTTACATCGAAGTTGATACAACAGGCACCATGCCGACTTCTCTCCAGGGGAGTGATGAATCAAACTTTCTGTGCTTTGTTCCATTCCTGGACTACACTAGTAGTTTCCGATGGAGAGCTAGAGGGTAACTGATATCCCTGGACGTTTAAATTGACGATGAGACACAGAAATTGCGTCGGAATTGTGTACAACATGCACCATTCCTGCTTCTGTCCGGGGGAGTAGTGCATCTAACTGTCTGTGCTTTGATTCTTTCCTGGGATTCCAGTAATAGATTCCGATGGACATGGGAAGGTGTACTGTAACCTGCAGACCTTACACTTGACGATGAAACACAGAAATTGCGTCGGAATTGTATACAATAGGCACCATTCCTACTTCTGTCCGGAAGAGTAGTGCTTCTAACTGTCTGTGCTTTGGTTCATTCCTGGGATTCCAGTAAAAGATTCCGATGGACATGGGAAGGTTTACTGAAACCTGTGGACCTTCAACTTGACGATGAAACACAGGAATTGCGTCGGAATTGAATACAACAGGCGCCATGCTGACTTCTGTCCGGTAGACTAGTGCTTCTAACTGTCTGTGCTTTGATTCTTTCCTGGGATTCCAGTAATAGATTCCGTGGACATGGAAGGTTTCCTGTTACCTGTAGACCTTCAAGTTGACGATGAAACACAGAAATTGCGTCGGAATAGAATACAACAGGCACCATTCCGACTTCTGTCCGGGATAGTAATGCTTCAAACTGTCTGTGCTTTGATTCTTTCCATGGATTCCAGTAATAGATTCCGATGGACATGGTAATGTTTACTGTAACCTGTGGACCTTCTACTTGACGATGAAACACAGAAATTGCGTCGGAATTGAGTACAACAGGCACCATGCCGACTTCTCTCCCTGAGAGTAATGCTTCTAACTGTCTGTGCTTTGTCTCTTTCCTGGGATTCCATTAATAGATTCCGATGGACATGGGAAGGTCTAATGTTACCTGTGGACCTTCAACTTGACGATGAAACACAGATATTGCGTCGGAATTGAATACAACAGGCACCATGCCGCCTTCTGCCCGGGATAGTAATGCTTCTAACTGTCTCTGCTTTGATTCTTTCCTGGGATTCCAGTAATAGATTCCGATGGCCATGGTAAGGTTTACTGTAACCTGTGGACCTTCAACTTGACGATGAAACACAGAAATTGTGTCGGAATTGAATAAAACATGCACCATGGCGACTTCTGTCCGGGAGAGTAAATAATTCTAACTGGCTGTGCTTTGATTCTTTCCTGGGATGCAAGTAATAGATTCCGATGGACATGGGAAGGTTTACTGTAGCCTGTGGACCTTCACCTTGACGGTGAAACACAAAAATTACGTAGGAATTGAATAGTTCAAGCACCATACCTACTTCTCTCCGGGAGAGTAAAGCTTCTAACTGTCTGTGCTTTGGTCTTTCCTGGGATTCCAGTAATGGATGCCGATGGACATGGTAAGGTTTACTGTAACCTGTGGACCTTCAACTTGACGATGAAACACAGAAATTGCGTCGGAATTGAATAAATCATCTCCATGCCAACTTCTGTCCGGGTCAGTAATGCTTCTAACAGTCTGTGCTTTGATTCTTTCCTGGGATTACACTAATATATTCCGATGGACATGGGAAGGTTAACTGTAACCTGTGGACCTTCAAATTGACGATGAAACACAGAAGTTACATCGAAGTTGATGCAACGGGCACCATGCCGACTTCTGTCCAGGGGAGTAATGAATCAAACTATCTGTGCTTTGTTCCATTCCTGGACTTCACTAGTAGTTTCCGATGGAGAGCTAGAGGGATACTGTTATCCGTGGACGTTTAAATTGACGACGAGACACAGAAATTGCGTCGGACTTGTATACAACAGGCGCCATACCTACTTCTGTCCGGGACAGTAGTACTTCTAACTGTCTGTGCTTCGATTCTTTCCTGGGATTCCAGTAATAGATTCCGATGGACATGGGAAAGTTAATTGTAACCTGTGAACCTTCAAATTAACGATGAAACACAGAAGTTACATCGAAGTTGATACAACGGGCAACATGCCGACTTCTGTCCAGGGGAGTAATGAATCAAACTCTCTGTGATTTGTTCCTTCCCTGGACTACACTAGTAGTTTCCGATATAGAGCTAGAGGGATACTGTTATCCGTGGACGTTTAAATTCATGACGAGACACAGAAATTGCGTGGGACTTGTATACAACTGGCGCCATTCCTACTTTTGTCCGGGAGAGAAGTGCTTCTAACTGTCTGTGCTCTGATTCATTCCTGGGATTCCAGTAATAGATTCCGATGGACATGGGAAGGTTTACTGTAACCTGTGGACCTTCTACTTGACGATGAAACACAGAAATTGCGTCGGAATTGAATACAACAGGCACCATAACGACGTCTGTACGGGAGAGTAATGCTTGTAACTGTCTGTATTTTGATTCTTTCCTGGGATTCCAGTAATAGATTACGATGGACATGGGAAGGTTTGGTGTTACCTGTGGACCCTCAACTTGACGATGAAACACAGAAATTGCGTTGGAATTGAGTACAACAGGCACCATGCCGACTTCTGTCCGGGATAGTAATTCTTCGAACTGTCTGTGATTTGATTCTTTCCTGGGATTCCAGTATTAGATTCCGATGGACATGGGAAGGTTTACTGCAACCTGTGGACCTTCAACTTGACGATGAAACACAGAAATTGCGTTGGAATTGAGTACAACAGGCACCATGCCGACTTCTGTCCGGGATAGTAATTCTTCGAACTGTCTGTGCTTTGATTCTTTCCTGGGATTCCAGTAATAGATTCCGATGGACATGGCAAGGTTAACTGCAACATGTGGACCTTCAAATTAACGATGAAACACAGAAGTTACATCGAAGTTGATACAACGGGCACCATGCCGACTTCTGTCCAGGGCAGTAATGAATCAAACTTTCTGTGCTTTGTTCCATTCCTGGACTGCACTAGTAGCTCCGATGGAGAGCTAGAGGGATAATGTTATCCGTGGACGTTTAAATTGACGACGAGACACAGGAATATCGTCGGAATTGTATACAACAGGCACCATGCCGACTTCTTCCCGGGAGAATAATCCTTCTAAATGTGTGTGCTTTGATTCATTCTTGGGATTCCAGTAATAGATTCCGATGGACATGCGAAGGTTTACTGTAACCTGTTGACATTCAACTTGCGGATGAAACAAAGAAATTACGTCGGAATTGAATACAACAGGCACCAAGCCGACTTCTGTCCGGGACAATAATCCTTATATCTGTCTGTGCTTTGATTCTTGCCTGGGATTCCAGTAATAGATTCCGATGGACATGGTAAGGTTTACTGTAACCTGTGGACCTTCAACTTGACGATGAAACAAAGAAATTGCGTCGGAATTGAATAAGACATGCACCATGCCGACTTATGTCCGGGAGAGTAATGCTTCTAACTGTCAGTGCTTTGTTTCTTTCCTGGGATGCCAGTAATAGATTCCGATGGACATGGGAAGGTTTACTGTAACCTGTGGACCTTCACCTTGACGATGAAACACAGAAATTGCGT
The DNA here is from genome assembly GCF_023864345.2 of Schistocerca serialis cubense. NCBI lineage: Eukaryota > Metazoa > Arthropoda > Insecta > Orthoptera > Acrididae > Schistocerca > Schistocerca serialis. Next base: position 825,181,938 of record NC_064642.1, read on the forward strand.
CGGAATTGAATACAACACGCACCATGCTGACTTCTCTCCGGGAGAGTAATGCTTCTAAATGTCTTTTCTTTGATTCTTTCCTGGGATTCCAGAAATAGATTCCGATGGACATGGGATAGTTTACTGTAACCTGTGGACCTTCAACTCGACGATGAAACACAGAAACTGCGTCGGAATTGAATACAACAGGCACCATGCCGACTTCTGTCCGGGATAGTAATGCTTCTAACTGTCTTAGTTTGATTCTTTCCTGGGATTCCAGTAATAGATTCCGATGGACATGAGAAAGTTTACTGTAACCTGTGGACCTTCTACGTGATGATGAAGCACAGAGATTGCGTCGGTATTGAATACAACAGGCACCATGCCGACATCTCTCCGGGAGAGTAATGCTTCTAACTATCTGTGCTTTGATTCGTTCCTGGGATTCCAGTAATAGATTCCGATGGACGTGGGAAGGTTTACTGTAACCTGTGGACCTTCATCTTGACAATGAAACACAGAAATAGCGTCGGAATTGAGTAAAACATGCACAGTGCCGACTTCTATCCGGGATAGTAATGCTTCTAACTGTATGTGCTTTGATTCTTTCCTGGTATTCCAGTAATAGAGTCCGATGGACTTGGGAAAGTTTACTGTAACCTGTGGACCTTGAACTTGACGATGAACTACAGAAATTGCGTCGGAATTGAATACAACAGGCACTATGACGACTTCTCTCCGGGAGAGTAATGCTTCTAACTGTCTGTGCCTTGATTCTTTCCTGGGATTCCAGTAATAGATTCCGATGGACATGGGAAGTTTTACTGTAACCTGTGTATCTTCAACTTGACTATGAAACACAGAAATTGCGTCGGAATTGAATACAACAGGCACCATAACGACGTCTGTACGGGAGAGTAATGCTTGTAACTGTCTGTATTTTGATTCTTTCCTGGGATTCCAGTAATAGATTACGATGGACATGGGAAGGTTTGGTGTTACCTGTGGACCCTCAACTTGACGATGAAACACAGAAATTGCGTTGGAATTGAGTACAACAGGCACCATGCCGACTTCTGTCCGGGATAGTAATTCTTCGAACTGTCTGTGATTTGATTCTTTCCTGGGATTCCAGTATTAGATTCCGATGGACATGGGAAGGTTTACTGCAACCTGTGGACCTTCAACTTGACGATGAAACACAGAAATTGCGTTGGAATTGAGTACAACAGGCACCATGCCGACTTCTGTCCGGGATAGTAATTCTTCGAACTGTCTGTGCTTTGATTCTTTCCTGGGATTCCAGTAATAGATTCCGATGGACATGGCAAGGTTAACTGCAACATGTGGACCTTCAAATTAACGATGAAACACAGAAGCTACATCGAAGTTGATACAACGGGCACCATGCCGACTTCTGTCCAGGGCAGTAATGAATCAAACTTTCTGTGCTTTGTTCCATTCCTGGACTGCACTAGTAGCTCCGATGGAGAGCTAGAGGGATAATGTTATCCGTGGACGTTTAAATTGACGACGAGACACAGGAATATCGTCGGAATTGTATACAACAGGCACCATGCCGACTTCTTCCCGGGAGAATAATCCTTCTAAATGTGTGTGCTTTGATTCATTCTTGGGATTCCAGTAATAGATTCCGATGGACATGCGGAGGTTTACTGTAACCTGTTGACATTCAACTTGCGGATGAAACAAAGAAATTACGTCGGAATTGAATACAACAGGCACCAAGCCGACTTCTGTCCGGGACAATAATCCTTATATCTGTCTGTGCTTTGATTCTTGCCTGGGATTCCAGTAATAGATTCCGATGGACATGGTAAGGTTTACTGTAACCTGTGGACCTTCAACTTGACGATGAAACAAAGAAATTGCGTCGGAATTGAATAAGACATGCACCATGCCGACTTATGTCCGGGAGAGTAATGCTTCTAACTGTCAGTGCTTTGTTTCTTTCCTGGGATGCCAGTAATAGATTCCGATGGACATGGGAAGGTTTACTGTAACCTGTGGACCTTCACCTTGACGATGAAACACAGAAATTGCGTCGGAATTGAATACAACACGCACCATGCTGACTTCTCTCCGGGAGAGTAATGCTTCTAAATGTCTTTTCTTTGATTCTTTCCTGGGATTCCAGAAATAGATTCCGATGGACATGGGATAGTTTACTGTAACCTGTGGACCTTCAACTCGACGATGAAACACAGAAACTGCGTCGGAATTGAATACAACAGGCACCATGCCGACTTCTGTCCGGGATAGTAATGCTTCTAACTGTCTTAGTTTGATTCTTTCCTGGGATTCCAGTAATAGATTCCGATGGACATGAGAAAGTTTACTGTAACCTGTGGACCTTCTACGTGATGATGAAGCACAGAGATTGCGTCGGTATTGAATACAACAGGCACCATGCCGACATCTCTCCGGGAGAGTAATGCTTCTAACTATCTGTGCTTTGATTCGTTCCTGGGATTCCAGTAATAGATTCCGATGGACGTGGGAAGGTTTACTGTAACCTGTGGACCTTCATCTTGACAATGAAACACAGAAATAGCGTCGGAATTGAGTAAAACATGCACAGTGCCGACTTCTATCCGGGATAGTAATGCTTCTAACTGTATGTGCTTTGATTCTTTCCTGGTATTCCAGTAATAGAGTCCGATGGACTTGGGAAAGTTTACTGTAACCTGTGGACCATGAACTTGACGATGAACTACAGAAATTGCGTCGGAATTGAATACAACAGGCACTATGACGACTTCTCTCCGGGAGAGTAATGCTTCTAACTGTCTGTGCCTTGATTCTTTCCTGGGATTCCAGTAATAGATTCCGATGGACATGGGAAGTTTTACTGTAACCTGTGTATCTTCAACTTGACTATGAAACACAGAAATTGCGTCAGATTTGAATACAACAGGCACCATGCCGACTTCTGTCCGGGAGTGTAATGCTTCAAACTGTCTGTGGTTTGATTCTTTCCTGGGATTCCAGTAATAGATTCCGATGGACATGAGAGGGTTTACTGTAACCTGTGGACCTCCAACTCGACGATGAAACACAGAAATTGCGTCGGAATTGAATACAACAGTCACCATGCCGACTTCTCTCCGGGAGAGTGATGCTTCTAATTGTCTGTGCTTCGATTCTTTCCTGGGATTCCAGTAATAGATTTCGATGGACATGGGAAGGTTTACTGTAACCTGTGGTCCTTCAACTTGACGATGAAAGACAGAAATTGCGTCGGACTTGAATACAACAGGCACCATGCCGACTTCTGTCTGGGATAGTAATGCTTCTAACTCTATGAGTTTGATTCTTTCCTGGGATTCCAGCAATAGATTTCGATGGACATGAGAATGTTTACTGTAACCTGTGGACCTTCTACTTGACGATGAAGCACAGAAATTGCGTCGGAATTGAATACAACAGGCACCATGCCGACTTCTCTCCGGGAGAGTAATGCTTCTAAATGGTTGTGTTTGATTCTTTCATTGGCTTCTAGTAATAGATTCCGATGGACATGGTAAGGTTTGCTGTTACCTGTGGTCCTGCATCTTGACAATGAAACACAGAAATGCCGTCGGAATTGAATAAAACATGCACAATGACGACTTCTGTCCGGGGGGAGTAATGCTTCTAACTGTATGTGCTTTGATTCTTTCCTGGGATGCCAGTAATAGATTCCCATAAACATGGTAAGGTTTACTGTAACCTGTGGACCTTCAACTTGACGATGAAACACAGAAATAGCATCGGAACAAAAAAAAATATGCACCATGCCGACTTCTGTCCGGGAGAGTAATGCTTCTAACTGTCTGTGCTTTGATTCTTTCCTGGGATGCCATTAATAGATTCCGATGGACATGGGAAGGTTTACTGTAACCTGTGGACCTTCAACCTGACGATGAAACACAGAAATTGCGTAGGAATTGAGTAGAACAACCACCATGCCGACTTCTCTCCGGGAGAGTAATGCTTCTAACTGTCTGTGCTTCGATTCTTTCCTGGGATTCCGGTAATTGATTCCGATGTGCATGGTAATGTTTACTGCAATCTCTGGACGCTCAAATTGACGATGAAACAGAGAAATTGAGTCGGAATTGAATAAAACATGCACCATGCCGACTTCTGTCCGGGAGAGTAATGCTTCTAACAGTCTGTGGTTTGATTCTTTCCTGGGATGCCAGTAATAGATTCCGATGGACATGGGAAGGTATCCTGTAACCTGTGGACCTTCAACTTGACGATGAAAAACAGAAATTGCGTCGGAATTGAATACAACAGGCACCATGCCGACTCCTGTCCGCGAGAGTAGTGCTTCTAACTGTCTGTGCTTTGATTCTTTCTTGGGATTCCAGTAATAGATTCCGATGGACATGAAAGCATTACTGTAACCTGTGGACCATCAAATCAACGGTGAGACACAGAAGTTACATCGAAGTTGATACAACGGGCACCATGCCGACTTCTGTCCAAGGGAGTAAAGAATCAAATTTTCTGTGCTTTGTTCCATTCCTGGACTATACTAGTTGTTTCCGATCGAGAGCTAGAAGGATACTGTTATCCGTGGACGTTTAAATTGACGACGAGACACAGAAATTCCGTCGGAATTGTATACAACAGGCACCATGCCGACTTATGTCCGGGAGAGTAATGCTTCTAACTCTCTGTGCTTTGTTTCTTTCCTGGGATTCCAGTAATAGATTCCGATGGACATGGGAAGGTTTACTGTAACCTGTGGACCTTCAGCTTGACGATGAAACACAGAAATTGCGTCGGAATTGAATACAACACGCACCAAGCCGACTTCTCTCCGGGAGAGTAATGCTTCTAACTGTCTGTGCTTCGATTCTTTCATGGGATTCTAGTAATAGATTCCGATGGACATTTGAAGGTTTACTGTAACCTGTGGACTTTCCACTTGACGATGAAACACAGAAATTGCGTCGGAATTGAATTCAACAGGCACCATGCCGACTTCAATCCGTGAGAGTAATGCTTCTAACTGTCTGTGCTTTGATTCTTCCCTGGGATTCTAGTAATAGATTCCGATGGACATTTGAAGGTTTACTGTAACCTGTGGACTTTCAACTTGACGATGAAACACAGAAATTGCGTCGGAATTGAATACAACAGGCACCATGCCGACTTCAATCCGGGAGAGTAATGCTTCTAACTGCCTGTGCTTTGATTCTTTCTCGGGATTCCAGTAATAGATCCGATGGACATGAAAAGCTTTACTGTAACCTGTGGACCTTCAACTTGAGATAAAACACAGAAATTGCGTCGGAATAGAATACAACAGGCACCATGCCGACTTATGTCCGGGAGAGTAATGCTTCTAACTCTCTGTGCTTTGTTTGTTTCCTGGGATTCCAGTAATAGATTCCGATGCACATGGGAAGGTTTACTGTAACCTGTGGACCTTCAACTTGGCGATGAAACACAGAAATTGCGTCGGAATTGAATACAACAGGCACTATGCCGACTTCTCTCCGCAAGAGTAATGCTTCTAACTGTCTGTGCTTCGATTCTTTCCTGAGATTCCAGTAATAGATTTCGATGGACATGGGAATGTTTACTGTAACCTGTGGACCTTCAACTTGACGATGAAAGACAGAGATTGCGTCAGAATTGAACACAACAGGCACCATGCCGACTTATGTCCGGAAGAGTAATGCTTCTAACTCTCTGTGCTTTGATTCTTTCCTGCGATTCTAGTAACAGATTCCGATGGACATGGGATGGTTTACTGTAACCTTTGGACTTTCAACTTGACGATGAAACACAGAAATTGCGCCGGAATTGAATACAACAGGCACCATGCCGACTTCTGTCCGGGAGAGTAGTGCTTCTAACTGTCTGTGACTTGATTCTTACCTGGGATTCCAGTAATAGATTCCGATGGACATGGGAAGGTTTACTGTAACCTGTGGATCTTCAACTTGTCGATGATACGCAGAAATTGCGTCGGAATTGAATACAAGAGGCACCATGCCGACTTCTCTCCGGGAGAGTAATGCTTCTAACTGCCTGTGCTTTGATTCTTTCTCGGGATTCCAGTAATAGATTCCGATGGACATTAAAAGCTTTACTGTAACCTGTGGACCTTCAACTTGAGATAAAACAGAGAAATTGCGTCGGAATAGAATACAACATGCACCATGCCGACTTCTGTCTGGGAGAGTAATGACTCTAACTGTCTGTGCTTTGATTCTTTCCGGGGATTTTAGTAATAGATTCCGATGGTTATGGGAAGATTTACTGTAACCTGTGGACCTTTAACGTGACAATGAAACACAGAAATTGCGTCGGAATTGAATTCAACAAGTGCCATGCCGACTTCTCTCCGGGAGAGTAATGCTTCTAACTGCCTGTGCTTTGATTCTTTCTCGGGATTCCAGTAATAGATTCCGATGGACATTAAAAGCTTTACTGTAACCTGTGGACCTTCAACTTGAGATAAAACAGAGAAATTGCGTCGGAATAGAATACAACAGGCACCATGCCGACTTCTGTCCGGGAGAGTAATGACTCTAACTGTCTGTGCTTTGATTCTTTCCAGGGATTTTAGTAATAGATTCCGATGGACATGGGAAGATTTACTGTAACCTGTGGACCTTCAACGTGACAATGAAACACAGAAATTGCGTCGGAATTGAATACAAGAGGCACCATGCCTATTTCTGTCCGGAAGAGTAATGCTTCTAACTGTCTGCGCTTTGATTCTCTCCTGGGATTGCGGTACTAGATTCCGATGGACTTGGGAAGGTCTACTGTAACCTGTGGACCTTCACCTTGACGATGAAACACAGATATTGTGTCGGAATTGAATACAAAAGGCACCATGCCGACTTCTGTCCGGGACAGTAATGCTTCTAACGGTCTGTGCTTTGATTCTTTCCTGGGATACCAGTAATAGATCCCGATGGACATGGGAAGGTTTAATGTAACCTGTGGACTTTCCACTCGACGATGAAACACAGAAATTCCATCGGAATTGAATACAACAGAAACCATGCCGTCTTCACTCCGGGAGAGTAATGCTTCTAAATGTCTTTACTTTGATTCTTTCTTGGGATTCCAGTAATAGATTCCGTTGGACGTGGGAAGGTTTACTGTAACCTGTGGACCTTCAAATCAACGATGAGACACAGAAGTTACATCGAAGTTGATACAACGGGCACCATGCCGACTTCTGTCCAGGGGAGTAAAGAATCAAACTTTCTGTGCTTTGTTCCATTCCTGGACTATACTAGGTGTTTCCGATCGAGAGCTAGAGGGATACTGTTATCCGTGGACGTTTAAATTGACGACGAGACACAGAAATTCCGTCGGAATTGTATACAACAGGCACCATGCCGACTTCTGTCCGGGAGAATAATCCTTCAAACTGTCTGTGCTTTGATTCTTTCCTGGGATTCCAGTAATAGATTCCGATGGACATGGTAAGGTTTACTGTAACTTGTGGACCTTCAACTTGACGATGAATCACAGAAATTGCGTCGGAATTGAATACATCAGGCACCATGCCGACTTCTCTCCGGGAGAGTAATGCTTCTAACTGTCTGTGCTTTGATCCTTTCCTGGGACTCTAGTAATAGATTCCGATGGACATGAAAAGCTTTACTGTAACCTGTGGACCTTCGACTAAACGATGAAACACAGAAATTGAGTCGGAATAGAATACAACAGGCACTTTGCCGACTTCTGCCCGGGAGAGTAATGCTTCTAACTGTCTGTGCTTTGATTCTTTCCTGGGATTCTAGTAATAGATTCCGATATACATTTGAAGGTTTTCTGTAACCTCTGGACTTGCAACTTGACGATGAAACACAGAAATTGCGTCGGAATTGAATACATCAGGCACCATGCCGACTTCTCTCCGGGAGAGTAATGCTTCTAACTGTCTGTGCTTCGATTCTTTCCTGGGATTCCAGTAATAGGTTTCGATGGACTTGGAAAGGTTTACTTTAACCTGTCGACCTTCAGCTTGACGATGAAAGACAAAATAGCGTCAGAATTGAACACAACAGGCACCATGCCGACTTATGTCCGGGAGAGTAATGCTTGTAACTTTCTGTGCTTTGATTCTTTCCTGGGATTCCAGTAATAGATTCCGATGGACATGGGAAGGTTTACTGTAACCTGTGGACCTTCAACGTGACGATGAAACACAAAGATTGCGTCGGAATTGAATACAACAAGCACCATGCCGACTTATGTCCGGGAGAGTAATGCCTCTAAATGTCTGTGCTTTGATTCATTCCTGCGATTCTAAAAATAGATTCCGATAGATATGGGAAGGGTTACTGTAACCTGTGGACTTTCAACTTGACGATGAAACACAGAAATTGCGTCGGAATTGAGTAGAACAGGCACCATGCCGACTTCTGTCCGGGAGAGTAATGCTTCTAACTGTCTGTGTCTTGATTCTTTCCTGGGATTCCAGTAATAGATTCCGATGGACATGGGAAGGTTTACTGTAACCTGTGGATCTTCAACTTGACGATGAAACACAGAAATTGCGTCGGAATTGAATACAACAGGTACCATGCTGACTTCTGTCCGGGAGAGTAATGCTTCTAACTGTCTGAGTTTGATTCTTTCCTGGGATTCCAGTAATAGATTCCGATGGACATGAGAATGTTTACTGTAACCTGTGGACCTTCTACTTGACGATGAAGCACAGAAATTTCGTCGGAATTGAATACAACAGGCACCATGCCGACTTCTCTCCGGGAGAGTAATGCTTCTAACTGTCTGTGCTTTGATTCTTTCATTGGCTTCTAGTATGAGATTCCGATGGACATGGTAAGGTTTACTGTTACCTGTGGACCTTCATCTTGACAATGAAACACAGAAATTGCGTCGGAATTCAGTAAAACATGCACCATGCCGACTTCTGTCCGCGAGAGTAATGCTTCTAACTCTCTGTGCTTTGATTCTTTCCTGGGATGGCAGTAATAGATTTCGATGGACATGGTAAGGTTTACTGTAACCTGTGGACCTTCAACTTGACGATGAAACACAGAAATTACGTCGGAATAAAATAAAACATGCACCATGCCGACTTCTCTCCGGGAGAGTAATGCTTCCAACTGTCTGTGCTTTGATTCTTTCCTGGTATTCCGGTAATTGATTCCGATGGACATGGTAAGGTTTACTGTAACCTGTGGACGTTCAACTTGACGATGAAACACAGAAATTGAGTCGGAATTGAATAAAACATGCACCATGCCGACTTCTGTCCGGGAGAGTAATGCTTCTAACTGTCTGTGCTTGGATTCTTTCCTGGAATTCCAGAAATAGATTCCGATGGACATAAGAAGGTTTACTGTAACTTGTGGACCTTCAACGTGACGATGAAACACAGAAATTGCGTCGGAATTGAATACAAAAGGCACCATGCCGACTTCTGACCGGGTCAGTAATGCTTCTAACTGTCTGTGCTTTGATTCTTTCCTGGGATACCAGTAATAGATTCCGATGGACATGGGAAGGTTTACTGTAACCTGTGGACTTTCAACTCGACGATGAAACACAGAAATTCCATCGGAATTGAATACAACAAGCATCATGCCGACTTCACTCCGGGAGAGTAATGCTTCTAACTGTCTTTACTTTGATTATTTCTTGGGATTCCAGTAAGAGATTCCGATGGACGTGGGAAGGTTTACTTAACCTGTGGACCTTCAAATAAACGATGAGACACAGGAGTTACATCGAAGTTGATACAACGGGCACCATGCCGACTTCTGTCCAGGGGACTAAAGAATCAAACTTTCTGTGCTTTGTTCCATTCCTGGACTATACTAGTTGTTTCAGATGGAGAGCTAGAGGGATACTGTTATCCGTGGACGTTTATATTGACGACGAGACACAGAAATTGCGTCGGAATTGTATACAACAGGCACCATGCCGACTTCTGTCCGGGAGAGTAATGGCTCTAACTGTCTGTGCTTTGATTCTTTCCTGCGATTCTAGTAATAGATTCCGATAGACATGGGAAGGTTAACTGTAACCTGTGGACTTTCTACTTGACGATGAAACACAGAATTTGCGTCGGAATTGAATAGAACAGGCACCATGCCGTCTTCTGTCCGGGAGAGTAATGTTTCTAACTGTCTGTGCCTTGATTCTTTCCTGGGATTCCAGTAATAGATTCCGATGGACATGGGAAGGTTTACTGTAACCTGCGGACCTTCTACTCTACGATGAAACACAGAAGTTGCGACGGAATTGAATACAACAGGCACCATGCTGAGTTCTGTCCGGGAGAGTAATGCTTCTAACTGTCTGTGCTTTGATTCTTTCCTGGGATTCCAGTAATAGATTCCGATGGACATGGGAAGGTTTACTGTAACCTGTGGACCTTCAACTTGACGATGAAAGACAGAAATTTCGTCGGAATTAAATACAACAGGCACCATGCCGACTTCTGTCCGTGAGAGTAATGCTTGTAACTGTCTGTGCTTTGATTCTTTCCTGGGATTCTTGTAATAGATTTCGATGGACATGGGAGGGTTTACTGTAACCTGTGGACCTTCAACTTGACGATGAAACACAGAAATTGCGTCGGAATTGAATACAACGGGCACAATGCCGACTTCTGCCCAGGAGAGTAATGCTTCTTACTGTCTGTACGTTGATTCTTTCCTGGGATTCCAGTAGTAGATTCTGATGGACATGTGAAGGTTTACTGTAACCTGTGGACCTTCAAATTAACGATGAAACACAGAAATTTCTTCGGAGTTGATACAACGGTCACCATGCCGATTTCTGTCCGGGGGAGTAATGCATCAAACTTTCTTTGCCTTGTTCGATTCCTGGGACTACACTAGCAGTTTCCGATGTAGAGCTAGAAGGTTACTGTAACGCGTGGACGTTTAAATTGACGACGAGACACAGAAATTGCATCGGAATTGATTACAACAGGCACCATGCCGACTTCTCTCCAGTGGAGTAATGCATGAGAATCTCCTTGCTTTGTCTTATTCCTGGGACTCCAGTAGTAGTTACCGATGGAGGGCTGGAAGGTTACTGTTCACTTTTAACCGTCCAATTGACGATTATAATCAGAAATTGCATCGGTATTCATACAACTCACACCATGCTGACTTCTGTCTAGGGCAGTAATGCACCAAACTTTCTGTGCTTTGTTCCATTCCTGGGACTACAGTAGTAGTTTCCGATGGAGAGCTGATGGTTTTGCGATTCCTGTAGACCTTCAAAGTGACGACTAAACATAGAAATTGCATCAGTATTGGATACAACAGGCACCATGCGTACTTCGGTCCAGGGGAGTAATGCGTCTAACAGTCTGTGCTATGATTCCTTCCTGGGATTCCAGTAATAGTTTCCGACGGACATGTGAAGGTTTTTCTGTAACCTTGGGACCTTTGAAAATAAAACCAAGATATTGCATCGGAATTGATTACAACAGACAACATGCCGACTTCTGTCCAGGGGAGTAGTGCACCAAATTTTCTGTGCTTTGTTCCATTCCTGGGACTCCAGTAGTAGTTGCCCATTCAGAGCTGAAGGTTTAGTGTGACCTGTGGAATTTCAAATTGACGATGAATCACAGTAATTGCATCGGAATTGAGTACAACAGGCACCATGCCGACTTCTCTTCAGGGGAGTAATGCATCCGACTGTCTTTGCTTTCGTTCATTCCTGGGAGTCCAGTAGTAGCTTCCGATGGAGAGCTGAAGGCCTACTGTGACCTGTGGACTTTCAAATTGACGATGAATCACAGAAATTGCATCGGAACTGAATACAACGGGCACCATGCCGACTTTCGTCCAGGGGAGTAGTGCATCAAACTTTCTGTGCTTTGTTCCATTCCTGGGACTCCAGTAGTAGTTTCCGATGGAGGGTTGGAGGGTTACTGTAACCCGTAGACCTTTAAATTGACGATGAGACACAGAAATTGCATCGCAATAGAACACAACAGGCACCATGCTGACTTCTGTCCCAGGTAGTATTGCACCAAACTTTCTGTGCTTTATTCCATTCCTGGGACTCCAGTAGTAGTTTCCAATGGAGTGCTGGACGTTTTCTGTAAGCTGTGTACCTTCAAATTGACGATGAAACACAGAAATTGCATCGCAGTTGATACAACATGCACCATGCCGACTTCTCTCCAGGGGAGTAATGCATCAAATGTTTTCTGTGCTTTCTTCCATTCTTATGACCGCACTAGTTGTATCCGATGGAAAGCTGGAGAGTTACTGTAACCTGTGGACCTTCAAATTGACGATGAAGCACCGAAATTACATCTGAATTGAATACAACAGGCACCATGCCGACTCGTGTACAGGGGAGTAATGCATCAAACTTTATGTGTTTATTTTCCATTCGTGGGATTCCAGTAGTAGTGCCCCCAGGGGCTCAGCATTCATTTGCTGAGTACGGGCTTGGCGACGCCGGGGTCCTGAGCTGGGGACTGGTCAGCGCCACCAGTCTCCTGTCACCGTAACCCCCGCACATGCTTCAGCGACTACCGTATGGCGCGGCGGTGGAATGTTGTGTGCTGCGGGGAATGGTAATCTTGGCTCGATCGCTTGGATTGCGAGGCAGGTCAACCTCTATAAAAAACCCTCAATCTTACGGTTTGCTCCGCACCTATAAGATGCATGGCTGTTGGGGTGGAACAGTCGCAAGCGGGCAACATCTGGGGCACTTGCCGCATCCCAGTTGTATAAGGCTTACTCAGTCACGTGGGGCTCTGTCTGAGCGGACCTTTAGTTCCCTAGCTCCTCGTGGGACCGCAATGGACCCTTCGACCTCTACATTTCCCCCTACCATTAGATTGGGTGGGCCACTGGTAGGAAAACACACCCCATCGAAAAAGCGACTTCGTGCTGCGAGTCCTCCAGCGCCTGGTGTTTCTAGAGATTTATCAGACTGTCGTAACAGAGCACATGCTGATAATCAGAATGTGTTTTTGATTATTAAACGGAAGGAGGGTAGCTTTGAGAGGGTTTCTCCCTTGTACATCCACAAGAGTCTTGAGGGAATTGCAGGAACACTTAAATCTGTGGAGCGACTGCGCAATGGGACTGTGTTAATTGAGAGTTCTAGTTCCCGTCAAGTCGCTTCTCTTCAGAAAGCAACCTGTCTCGGAGAGTACGCTATCGAGACCGAGCTCCACTCCACTTTGAATTATAGTAAGGGTGTTGTGACATGTAGGGATTTGGTGGATATCCCCACAGACGTGTTAAAATCTGAGTGGGCTGACGAAGGTACTGTTGACGTGCAGCATATTATGAAACGAGTCGATGGGTATTTCTTCAAATCCGACTCGTTTATTCTCAAGTTCAGTTGCCCAAGACACCCAGAGCATGTTAAAGCGGGGTTCTTACGTTTGCCAGTACGGCCATATTTCCCTAACTCAATGCGCTGTTATAAATGTCAGCGCTTTGGGCATACTACGTTGGGGTGCAATGGGATAGCCACTTGTGGTAAATGTGGTCAGCCTCCCCATGAAGGAGCCGATTGTTCATTGCCTGTGAAGTGCGTGAATTGCTCTGGGAGTCACCCTGTCTGGAGCCGGGTCTGGCCCATCTATCTCGAAGAACGGAAGATACAGGAGATTAAAACATCTAAGCTCATCCCCTATGGTGAGGCCAAGAAGCTCTTTAAGGCCATGCAACCTCCTGTGTTTACAACTTCTTTCGCTTCCGCTCTGAAAAACACGGTACAAATGGCCACTGTTGCTATGCAAACGGAGGTTGCTAGTGTTAGCACTAATACCTGCGTTTGCCAGTCCACTTGTGCTGCTGCGGTTGTTTTGCAACCTGCAGCTCTCCCTGCAACGTCGGACAAGGCCATGGTTGCTGACATTGGGGTACTTCCTGCCTCTCCCCATATGGCGCTTCTGCCCGGGCGAGTACAGCTCCAGCTGTTGACAAGGCTCTGCATTTAAAGCCCCCCAAGACAAAGACGCCGAAGGTGAAGGTTTTGCCACCTCAGGAGACTAGTCAGGGTCGGTCCAATGACGAGGCCATCGTACTGTCTCTGTGGGTCGTCATTGGAGCTGATGGACATTGATGTCGACCGGGGGCGATCTTCTCGCCCCAAGAATAAATCTCCGGCCAGTACGGGCTCTCCTCCAAAGCACAGAGGCAGGGTGAAAGTTCAGCCACCCTGATCACAGGCTCCCATATTACAGTGGAACCAGAATGGGTTCAGGACACATGTGGCCGAATTACAACTCCTTGTACGAGAGTGCCCTTTGTGCTTATGTCTCCAAGAGACACATTTTCGGGCCACTGATGCTCCTTCTTTATGGGGCTATACCGTATATCGAAAAGATGATCTGACAGGGGAAACGGCAAAGGGTGGTGTTGCGGTTTTTGTCCGTGACATGCACCCCTCATCTGAGCTCCCCCTCGTTACAGACTTGCAAGCAGTTGAAGTTGACCTTCTTGTGGGTTGGAGGCTCACAGTCTGTTCAGTTTACTTACCACCTCAGGATGCGATAGATTCTGAGGCTCTCACAGACCTTATTAGCCAACTCCCCCGCCCATTTCTTCTTCTGGGGGACTTCAATGCTCATAATGTCTTATGGGGCTCTCCGACTACTTGTCCCAGGGGTCGCATTCTGGAAAGCCTCATGATGTCTGAATAACTGTGGTGCATCCTCAACTCTGGTGCTCCCACTCATTTCTGTACTGCTTGCGGGTCATCATCGGCTATTGACCTTTCCTTTTGCTCTCCAGCACTCATGGATTCTGCTCTGTGGGAGGTTGCTGCTGATCTCCATTCTAGTGACCACTTCCCCCTTTGGATTCGCCTCCAGGATGAGGCTGTGGCATTACCAGTGCCGCCCCAGTGGCACCTCTGCAGAGCTGACTGGACACTTTTCAGCCAACTGGCTGTTTTGGAACACTGTGCCAGTGACCACGAATGGGTAGACCATGTTACAGCCGTGATCTCCCATGCTGCTGAATTGTCAATCCCACGGTCATCCGGTCATCCCAAGAGGCGTCCTGTCCCTTGGTGGACCACTGAGTGCCGCTCAGCCATCCGAGCCCGCCGTGCAGCTCTGCGCCTCTTCAAGTGTCATCCCTCAGCTGACAATCTAGCGGCCTTTCGGGTGGCAAGGGCCAAAGCACGGCGAGTGATTAAAGAGAGCAAACGACTGCCATGGCAATCGTTCTTGAACATCTCCCATTCCCATTCTACGAAAGTATGGGAAGCCATCAGGAGGATTTCCAGGAAACTCAGCCAACTACCTGTCACAGCATTGCTGCATCAAGGATGTCTCCTCACAGCGCCGAGAGACATTGCCCAGACACTGGCCATGCATTTTGCGGAATCTACCGCCACTATTAACTGTGATCCAGATTTCTGCCGCTACCGCACTGCCATCGAGAGGGGTCACTTGGACTTCCGGTCTCCAAATTCTGAACCCTACAAGTGCCCCTTCACAATGTGGGAACTGGATTCGGCGCTGTCTGTGGCTCATGAGACTGCGCCTGGTCATGATCAAAACCGGTACAGCATGCTGCAGCACTTGTTGCTGCCATCCAAGGAAGTTCTCCTGAATTGTTTTAATATGATATGGTTATCTGGCACGTTCCCTGACTCGTGGAGGGAGGCGATTTTCATTCCCCTCCTCAAACCGGGAATGGCCCGAATGCATCCCAGTAGTTATCGGAGTATTGTTTTGACGAGCTGTGTCGGGAAGACGTTGGAGCGCATGGTCAACCGTCGCCTGGTTTGGCTGCTCGAGACCAGGCAGCTCCTTAGCCCCTCTCAGTACACGCTTTCGGATATGTCGTTCCACTATAGACAACTTGACCCTGCTTGAGGCGGCCATCCAGCAGGCCTTCCTACGTCACCAGCATTGTCTAGGTGTATTCTTTGACATTAATAAGGCGTATGACACTACTTGGCGCCGCCTTATCCTCAATCAACTCCATGAGTGGGTCTTTCGTGGCTGTCTCCCCATCTTCATTCGGTCCTTTCTTTCCCACCGCCTCTTTAGATATCGGGTTGGTAATGTGCTATCTGATTTGTACGTGCAGGAGAATGGTGTTCCTCAGGGAAGCGTTTTAAGTGTCACCCTCTTTGCCGTCACCATTAACAGTATCACGTCCGCTATCCGGAGTCCTGCCCAGTGCTCCTTGTTTGTGGACGCTTTTGCTGTTTTCTATTCTTCCTCCAGTCTTGTCACTGCTTGTCGGCAGTTGCAGCTTACGATAAAGCGCTTAGTGGCATGGACTGCGAAGACAGGTTTCACCTTTTCTGCGGACAAATGTGTGTGTGTTCATTTCAGTCGTTCTCGACGTCTTTTTACCTCCCCTGAATTGCGTCTGAGGGACACCGTTCTTCCTTTTATAGACACTGTGAGGTTCCTGGGCCTCACTTTTGATTCCAAGTTGTCGTGGTTGCCTCACCTTAAAGACCTAAAGGTGCGGGCCCTGAAGGCACTGAATATTTTGAAGTGTCTGAGCCATCGGTCCTGGGGAGCAGATCGGGCGCGTCTGCTGCAGTTTTATAGGGCTTTCGTCCGATCGCGTCTTGACTATGGTTGCACTGTGTGTGGGTCAGCAAGGCCTTCGTATCTGAAGATTCTTGACGCAGTACACCATGAGGGTATCAGGCTGGCCACTGGTGCCTTCCGTACCAGTCCCATCCCCAGCCTGTGTGCTGAGGCAGGGGAAACGCCGCTCGCCATCCGGCGGAAACTCCTCATGGTGCGATGGGTGTTTCAATTCCTTGCATGTTCTACCTCCCCTGCATACCATACTGTTGCCTGACCGCCTATGGAACGTCTCTTTCCAGTCGTCCCAGGGCAACGAGACCATTTGGAATTCGTGCCAAGCTTTTGCTTGAGTCCCTTGGTGTGGAGAGTGTGGCCCCCCAACGACAAGGTTTTACCCGCCTGCCTCCCTGGTTGCCCAACGTCCTTTTAGACTTGTCGGAGTACCGGAGGAGCTGCACTCCTACGTTTGTTTTTACCTTCTTATTTTCCGATATTTTACACCAGCATCCCGAACATGTACTAGTATTTACGGATGGCTCTAAACAGGGGGACTCTGTTGGTTGTGCTGTTGTTTTCCCTGATCGAGTCGTCAAGTTACGGCTTCCTGCGGCGTTTACCATCTTTGATGCCGATTTGTTTGCGATCTTGCGGGCATTGGAGCAGATGAGATGTGTTCCCAGTCTTAAGTTCCTCATCTGTTCTGACACCCTGAGTGCCCTTCAGACCATGCAACACTTGTACCCAGCGGATACGGTCGTCCAGAACATCCATGATGCCCTACTCCACCTGCATTGGCAGGGGAAGGAGGTTTGTTTCTGCTGGGTGCCGGGGCACGTGGGTATTAGGGGAAACGTACTGGCGGATGTGGCTGCCAAAGTTGCATGTTCCCTCCCTCACGTTGTTGAATGTGCCGCCCCCAACATGCTGTTACCTCCCTCCTGCGTTTTCGTGTTATGCGTCAATGGGAAGAGGAGTGGTTGGCAGTCGGTGACAATAAGCTGCGTCCGGTCAAGGCCACCACGCGGCCATGGCGTACGTCCTACCAGTCATGCAGGCGGGATGAGGTTCTCCTCACCCGCCTCCGCATCGGGCACAGTCCCTTAACACATGGTTTTTTACTCCGGCGGGAGGACCCCCCAATCTGCAGTGCTTGTGGCGTCCAGATTACTGTCCGCCACATTTTACTTGACTGTCTTTTATTCTCTGACCAGAGGGCGGTGCTTTGTTTGCCACCGGATTTGCCTTCAATTTTGCAAGACGACGCAACGATTGTGGTTAAGGTCTTACGGTTCTGTGCCCTGTCGAATTTGTTGCCTCGGATTTTAGGGAGAGGGTTTTAATGTGCTGCTGGGTGACTGTCTCACCCAGGTTTTAGGTAAGAGGTCCGCCAGTCACGAATACCGCCTTGTTTCCCTTCGGTTTCTGTCCTCCTTTCCTTGTGTTTCCTTTCCTTTTTTAGTGCGTTTCTTCTCCTCTTGTTTTGACTCTGTATGTGAGGTCAGGTCTGTGTCTTTTAGCCGTTCTCCTTGTTCGGTGTCTGTCTTCGTCCCTTCACTGCATGTGTTACTGTTTTTATGCGTTTGGGCGCTGATGACCACGCTATTTAGCGCTCGTAAACCACAAACACACACACACACACACACACACACAGAAACACACACACCAGTAGTTGTTTCCGAAGGAGAACTGATGGTTTTCTGTAACCTGTGTACCTTCAAATTGACTATGAAACACAGAAATCGCATCGGATTCGGGTACAACAGGCACCGTGCCGGCTTCTGTCCAGGGGGTAATGTTTCCAACTGTCTGTGCTTTGATTCATTCCTCGAAGTCCAGTAATAGATTCCGATGGACATTTGATGGTTTATTGTAACCTGTAAACCTTCCAACGGACGATGGAACACAGAAATTGCATCGGAATTGAGTACAACAGGCACAATGCCGACTTATGTCCACGGGAGTAATGCATCGAACTTTCTGTGGTTTGTCCCATTCCTGGGACTCCAGCAGTAGTTTCCGATGGATAGCTAGAGGGTACCTGTAACCTGCTGACCTTCAAATTGACGATGAGATAAAGACATTGTATCGGAATTGAATAAAACAGGCACTACTGCGACTTCGGTCCAGGGGAGTAATGCTTCAAACTTTCTGTGCTTTTTTCCATTCCTGGGACTACACTAGTAGTTTCCGATGGGGAGCTGGAGGGTTACTGTAACCTGTGGACCTTCCAAATGACGATGAAACAATGAAATTGCATCGGAATTGTATACAACAGGCACCCTGCGAACTTCTGTCCAGGTGAGTAATGCATCAAAGTTTCTGTGCTTTGTTCCATTCCTGGGAATCCAGTAGTAGTTTCCGATGGAGAGCTGGAGGGATACTGTAACCTGTGGACCTTCAAATTGACGATGAAACACCGAAATTGCATCGGAATCGAATACAACAGGCTCCATACCGACTTCTGTACAGGGGAGTAATGCATCAAACTTTGTGTGCTTTGTTTTATTCCTGGGACTTCAGTAGTCGTTTTCGATGGAGAGCTGTTGGGTTACTGTAACCTGTTGACCTTCAAATTGACGATGAAGCGCAGAAATTGCATTGCGGTTGAATATAACGGGCACCATGCCGAATTCTGTCCAGGGGAGTAATGCACCAAACTTTCTGTGATTTGTTCCATTCCTGGGACTCCAGTAACAGTTTCCGATGCAAGCTGGATGGTTACTTTAACCTGTGGACCTTCCAATTTACGATGAAACACATATTGCTTGAAATTGAATACACCAGGCACAATGCCGACTTCTGTACAGGGGAGTAGTGCATCAAACTTCCTGTGTTTTGTTCCATTTCTGGGACTCCAGTAGTAGTTTCCGATGGAGAACTTAAATTTTTCTGTAACCTGTGTACCTTCAAATTGACGATGAAACACCGAAATTGCATCGGAATTGGATACAACAGGCACCATGCCGACTTCTCTCTAGGGAGTAATGCTTCGAACTCTCTGTGTTTTGATTCATTCCTGGGAGCCCAGTAGTAATTTCCGATGGAGAGCTGAAGGTTTACTGTAAACGGTGGACCTTCAAACTGTCGATGAATCAAAGAAATTGCATCGGAATTGACTACAACAGGCACCATGCCGACTTCTGTCCAGGGGGGTAGTGCATGAAACTTTCTGTCCTTGTTCCATTCCTGGTACTCCAGTAGTAGATTCCGATGGAGAGGAGAAGTCTTTTCTAACCTGTGGACCTTCAAATTGACGATGAAGCATAGAAATTGCATCACTATTGAATACAATCGACACAATGCCGACTTCTGTCCAGAGGAGAAATGCATCAAAATTTCATTGCTTTGATCCATTCCTGGGACTCCATTAGTCGATTTTGATGGAGAGCTGGAGGGTTACTGTAAGCTGTGAACCTTCAAATTGACGATGAAGCATAGAATTTGCATCGGTATTGGATACAACAGGCACCATGCCGACTTCTGTCCAGGGGAGTAATGCATTAAACTTTCTGTGATTTATTTTATTCCTGGTACTTCAGTAGTAGTTTCCGATGGAGAGCTGGGGGGTTACTGTAACCTGTGAACCTTCAAATTGACGATGAAACACAGATATTGCATCGGAATTGAATACAACTGGCACCATGTAGTCTTCTGTCCAGGGAGTAAAGCATCAAACTTTCTGTACTTTGCTCCATTCCTGGGACTCCAGTAGTAGTCTACGATGGAGGGTTGGAGGGTTACTATAACTTGTGGCTTTTTAAATTGACGATGAAACACAGAAATTTCCCCGCTGCGGGTTCGGGTGTTAGAATAGGCCCGCGGTATTCCTGCCTGTCGTAAGAGGCGACTAAAAGGAGTCTCACCTGTTTCGGCTAGTAATGTGATGGCCCCCATTGGGGTTTGACCTCCATTTTTCCAAATTCTACAGAAGTACGAGCCTTTTGGGGAAGGACGCCTTACGTGGTGCACCATCAGTCTTCTGCGCCCTAAGACCTTGGCACTTTTTATCGTCTTGGCGTCATAACTGCACCCTCCATCCCTCTATTTGGGTATACACACCTGATGGTTTGAGTCAGTTACACCATTAGTGCGTCATCATCTGCATCCACGATACCTCTGGACTTCCCATGGCACCCAAAATCAAGCACGGTAGCCAGCCCGTTGTGGTGGGGTCGTCATGTATCCTTTAGGTTGTAGCCCCCTGACAACACAGGGATCGTCCTGCCAATGCCTGAGCTGACACCTCCCCACGTAAGCCAAGGAGTAGATGCTCGTCTCTCTGGGGCATCAGGACTCCTGGCAACGGCCATCCTGCCAGGTGGCCTTTGCTGTGGCTGGGTGGCGCCCGTGGGGAGAGCCCCTGGTCGGAGTAGGTGGCATCGGGGCGGATGCCCCGCAATGAAGCGGGTGAAGTCTCAGTCCGGAGGCCGCACGACCACCAACGTCTCTAAGCGCGGCAAGACCGAATTTAATGCTGTGACATATAACCCCCAATCGTTCCCTTCCCTAGCCACACCATGGGAGGAACGTAGGGCTGCGGACAGACAGGAGTCGTATTCACCGCGATACTTTGTGTGGAGCCTCTCTTTTTTGTTCACCATCTTGAAGATAAGTTTGGGGAAGTGGCATCTGTTTCCAAAATGAGGAGCGGGGCTATTTTGATACAAGCAGTTTCATCTGCACAGTCGTGGGCGTTACTCGCCTGTAAGAAGCTCGGTGACATCCCCGTTCACGTCACTCCCCATAAGTCCTTAAATTTGGTCCAGAGGATTATCTTTCATAAAGATCTTCTGCTACAGTCTGATGACGAGCTACGGGAGAACCTGGCACGACGAGGTGTGCACTTTGTCCGTTCTGTCTTTAGGGGAACCAAGGATAATAGGGTCGCTACCGGTGCCTTCATCCTGGCCTTTGAGGGTGACTGCTTGCCTGAGAAGGTCAAGGTCATGATCTACCGGTGCGATGTCAAGCCCTATGTCCCGCCCCCTATGTGATGCTTCCAGTGCTGGAAGTTCGGACATATGTCCTCCAGATGCACTGCCAGCCACACGTGTCGTGATTGTGGCCAACCTTCACATCCTAATGCTCCATGTGCTCCGCCTCCCACCTGCGTTAACTGTGGGGAGCATCATTCTCCCTGCTCGCCAGACTGTGCAGTCTACCAAAGAGAGCGGAAGATACAATAAATTAAAACCCTGGACCGTTTAAGCTACCAAGAGGCAAGGAAGAAGCTAGAACAGCTCAACCCCACATCTATGTTGAGGAGTTATGCTGCTGCAACTCTGCCGCCACCAGTCCCTACAAAGACTCCCTTCTGAGTTGGCCCACAGAACGGTTCAGTTACGCCTGCCCCACTGCTGGTAGGGGCCACACTCTCTTCCGCTGCTCCCAAAACACCCGGTTTGGGAGCAGTGGACCCCGACCAGCTGGGGACATCCATCCCCACCTCTCAACCGGAGAAGCAACAGCCTCCTCCAGCTGCTCAGCCGGAAACGCAGCAGCCTCCTCCGACCTCACTTGTTCGGAAGGGATCCCTTGGTGGAGATTGATGAGGCTATTCGCGACCGTAGGTGGGCTCTCCAGGCGGCACCCGTCTCTGGAGACCCTCATCGCCTTTAAGACACTCCGTGCCTTGGCCCATCGTCTTATTGCACGGCGTAAGCAGGAGTGCTGGGAGAGGTATGTCTCATCCTTTGGCTCCCATGTCTCCCTGTCGCTCGTGTGGTCCCGGATCCGGCGGATTTATGGATACCAGGCCCCTACGGGTGTCCCTGCTGGGATCTCCCTCGATGGCGCTGTCTGCACGGACGCTGCCGCCATTGCTGACCACCTTTCCACGCACTTTGCTACGAGCTCTACGACTGCAACTTACCCCCCCCCCCCCCCCCCCCCGCGCCTTTCGCTCTCTAAAGGAGCGAGCCGAGCAGACGCCGCTTTCATTTTTCATTCCACACGTGTCGTTCTGAAACATACAATGCTCCTTTCAGCGAGAGGGAATTCCTCGCTGCCCTCGCCGATTGCC
The DNA here is from genome assembly GCF_023864345.2 of Schistocerca serialis cubense. Classification (NCBI taxonomy): domain Eukaryota; kingdom Metazoa; phylum Arthropoda; class Insecta; order Orthoptera; family Acrididae; genus Schistocerca; species Schistocerca serialis. Next base: position 825,204,464 of record NC_064642.1, read on the forward strand.
CTAATACAGCACCAGGACCAGACTGCATCCCCACGCAGATGCTGAAGCATCTCTCCAGGGACTGCCAGAGACACATCCTCACCATCTTTAACCGCATTTGGAGCGAGGGCGTGTTTCCGTCGCAATGGCGAGAGGGTGTTATTGTCCCCATCTTGAAACCTGTTGCGGACCCACTGGCAGTGGACAGCTATCGTCCCATTACCCTCACCAACGTTTTGTGCAAATTGTTCGAACGTATGGTGGGGCGGCGTTTGTGTTGGGCCCTTGAGTCGCGTGGTCTCCTCGCTCCATCCCAGGGTGGCTTCTGTCGGGGCCGGTCTGCTGCGGACAATTTGGTGCGGCTGGAATCTGCTATCCGTCCGGCCTTTGCCCGACGTCAGCATCTAGTTGCTGTGTTTTTTGATCTGCGGAAGGCGTATGACACCACATGGAGGCATCACATCCTTGCTACGTTGCATGAGTGGGGTCTTCGTTGTCGGCTCCCGGCTTTTCTTCAAACCTTTCTATTGCGCCGCTCTTTCCGGGTGCAAGTCAGTCCCACCTCTATTTCCTCTTATATGCAGGAAAATGGGGTCCTGCAGGGCTCGGTGTTGAGCGTCTCCTTATTTCTAGTGGCCATTAACGGTCTGGCTGCAGCCGTGGGGTCGTCAGTGTCTCCTTTTTTGTATGCCAACGACTTCTGCATCTCCTTTAGCTCCACGACTACGGGAGTCGCCGAACGCAGTCTGCAAGTAGCCGTTCGCAAGGCAGCATCATGGGCTCTGACTCATGGTTTTCAGTTCTCTGCAGCCAAGACTCGAGTTATGCACTTCTGCAGGCGTTGGACGGTCCACCCTCATCCTGAACTTTACCTCGACGGCCACCTGCTTGAAGTGGTGGACACTTGCCGCTTCTTAGGACTCGTCTTTGATGCCTGGCTCACATGGGTTCCTCATATTACTCAGCTGAAGCAAAAGTACTGGCGGCACATCAGCGCCCTCCGCTGCCTGAGCCACACATCTTGGGGTGCGGATAGCAGGACGCAGTTGCGATTATACAGGGCCCTTGTGCAGTCCAGGCTTGATTATGGGAGGCTGGCCTATGGGTCTGCATCACCCTCAGTGTTGACGTTGTTAGACCCCATACACCACTGTGGGGCTCGGCTTGCAACTGGCGCTTTTCGTACTAGCCCCATGGATAGTCTACTGGTGGAGGCCGGGGTTCCCCCGCTGCGGATTTGCCGCCATCGACTGCTCGCTGACTATGCTGTCCACGTGCATTGCTCGCTAGGCCATCCCAATCGTCACCTGCTTTTCCCTGCCATGGTCCTCCATCTGCCCGAAAGGCGACCTAGGTCTGGGCTTTCCATAGCTGTCCGCATCCAGTCACTGCTGTCGGAACTGGGATCATTCCCTCTTCTGCCTCCCTTCCGGGTCCATGCACCTACACCTCCCTGGTGTTTGCCCCGGCCGTCCATCCGTCTGAACTTGGCACAGGGACCCAAGGACTCGGTTCCGCCTGTGTCCCTCCGTCGCCGTTTTCTTGCGCTCTTGTTGCCTCATTTTCGGGCTGTGAGACTGTCTACACTGATGGTTCCCTGGTTGATGGTCGCACTGCCTACGCTTTCGCTCACGCTGCCCATGTTGAACAGCGCTCCTTGCTGGCTGGCTGCAGTATTTTTACTGCAGAGCTGGTGGCCATATTGCACGCCATTGAGCATATGCATTCCTGCTCAGGTACGTCCATCGTCATCTGCAGTGACTCCCTGAGCAGCCTCCAGGCCATCGACCGCTGCTATACCTCTTCTCCTCTGGTGTCATCTATTCAGGAGTCTGTTTCTGCAATTACCCGATCTGGTCATTCGGTGGTCTTTGTTTGGACCCCAGGTCACGTTGGCATCCCGGGGAACGAACGTGTCGAGAGGCTAGCCAAAGGGGCGATCGACGCCCCAGCTTTGGAGATCGGCCTCCCGGCTCGTGATCTGCAGTTGGTGTTGCGCCGTAAGGTGCTTGGGATGTGGAATGGTGGACTGATGAGTGGCGTGGCATGACATCCCCGAATAAACTGCGAGCTGTTAAGGAGTCAACTGATGTATGGCGGTCCTCCCTGCGGGCTTCTCGCAGGGAATCTGTCGTCCTGTGTCAGCTCCGCATCAGCCATACCTACCTGACGCATGGCCATCTTTTGCGTCAGGAGGATCCCCCCCTGTGTCGGTGTGGGTCCCGCCTGACGGTCGCCCACATTTTGTTGGAGTGTCCCCGACTGCGCACCCTCCGGCAGTCTTTTAATCTCCCGAGCACTTTCCCTTTGGTTTTATGTGACGATGCCTCCATGGCTGACGACGTTTTAAATTTTATCCGTGGTAGTCCTTTTTATGGTTCCATTTAGGGAGGTCCTGCACCTTTCCCTTCCTGTGTCACTTGTCCTCGAGTCTCTCATAATTGGTTGCTGTTTAGGTGTATAGTCGGATGGTTGAATCGTTCCCTTTTTTTTGTTCTCGTGGTCAGTCAACCAGTCTCCGGCCATCTTCTTTTCTTCTGTTTCTTTCTGTCTGGTGTTCATATGTACTCTTCTTGCCTGTAGTATTTGTTGCTGCATTTGGGTTCTTTCAGTGCCTGGGGGGAGTCAACTTCCCCCTGGTGTTTTTCCTGCTCCGCAAATTTTCTGATCGCCTGTTTTTGGAATGGGGGACTGATGACCTTCGCTATTTAGTCCCCCTTAAACATTCCAACAACCACCACCACCACCACAGAAATTTCATTGCAATTGAAAACAACAGGCACCATACCGACTTCTGTCCGGGAGAGTAGTGCATCAAACTTTCTGTGCTTTGTTCCATTCCTCTAATTCCAGAAGTAGTTGCCGATGGAGAACTGAAGGTTTTCTGTAACCTGTGGACCTGCAAATTGACGATGAAACACAGAAATTGCATCGGATTTGGGTACAACAGGCACCATGCCGACTTCTGCCCAGGGGAGTAATGTTTCCAACTGTCTGTGCTTTGATTCATTCCTCGCAGTCCAATAATAGATTCCGATTGTCAGCTGAAGGTTTGCAGTAACCTGTGGACCTTCCAACGGACGATGAAACACAGAAATTGCATCGGAATTGAGTACAACACGCGCAATGCCGACTTCTGTCCAGGGGAGTAATGCGTTAAACTTTCTGTGCTTTGTTCCATTCCTTGGAATCCAGTAATAGTTTCTGAAGGAGAGCTGGAGGGTCACTGTAACCTGTGGACTTGCAAATTGACGATGTAACACAGATATTGCATCGGAATTGAATACAACAGGAACCCTGCCGACTTCTGTCCTTGGGACTATTGCTCAAACTGTCTGTGAGTTTTTTCATTCCTAGGAGTCCAATTATAGTTTCCGATGGACGGCTGAAGCTCTACTGTAACCTGTGCACCTTCACATTGACGTTGAAACACAGAAATTGCATCGGAATTGAGTACAACAGGCACCATGCCGACTTCTGTCCAGGGAAGTAATGGATCAAATTTTCTGTGCTTTGTTCCATTCCTGTGACTCCAGTAGTAGTTTCCGATGGCGAGCTGGTGGGTTACTGTAACCTCTGTGGACCTTCACATTGGCGATGAAGCATAGAAATTGCATCGGAATTGAATACAACAGGAATCCTGCCGACTTCAGTGCTGAGGAGTAATGCTACCAACTGTCTGTGATTTTTTCATTCCTGGAAGTCCAATAACAGTTCCAATGAAGTAGCTGAAGTTTTACTGTTACACGTAACCTTCACATTGATGATGAAACACTGAAAGTGCATCGGAATTGACTAGAACAAGCACCATGCCGACGTCTGTCCACGGGCGTAATGGTTCACATCTACATCTACATCTACATTTACACTCCGCAAGCCATGCAACGGTGTGTGGCGGAGGGCACTTTACGTGCCACTGTCATTACCTCCCTTTCCTGTTCCAGTCGCGTATGGTTCGCGGGAAGAACGACTGTCTGAAAGCCTCCGTGCGCGCTCTAATCTCTCTAATTTTACATTCGTGATCTCCTCGGGCGGTATAAGTACGGGGAAGCAATATATTCGATACCTCATCCAGAAACGCACCCTCTCGAAACCTGGTGAGCAAGCTACACCGCGATGCAGAGCGCCTCTCTTGCAGAGTCTGCCACTTGAGTTTATTAAACATCTCCGTAACGCTATCACGGTTACCAAATAACCCTGTGACGAAACGCGCCGCTCTTCTTTGGATCTTCTCTATCTCCTCCGTCAAACCGATCTGGTACGGATCCCACACTGATGAGCAATACTCAAGTATAGGTCGAACGAGTGTTTTGTAAGCCACCTCCTTTGTTGATGGACTACATTTTCTAAGCACTCTCCCAATGAATCTCAACCTGGTACCCGCCTTACCAACAATTAATTTTATATGATCATTCCACTTCAAATCGTTCCGCACGCATACTCCCAGATATTTTACAGAAGTAACTGCTACCAGTGTTTGTTCCGCTATCATATAATCATACAATAAAGGATCCTTCTTTCTATGTATTCGCAATACATTACATTTGCCTATGTTAAGGGACAGTTGCCACTCCCTGCACCAAGTGCCTATCCGCTGCAGATCTTCCTGCATTTCGCTACAATTTTCTAATGCTGAAACTTCTCTGTATACTAAAACATCATCCGCGAAAAGCCGCATGGAACTTCCGACACTATCTACTAGGTCATTTATATATGTTGTGAAAATCAATGGTCCCATAACACTCCCCTGTGGCACGCCAGAGGTTACTTTAACGTCTGTAGACGTCTCTCCATTGATAACAACATGCTGTGTTCTGTTTGCTAAAAACTCTTCAATCCAGCCACACAGCTGGTCTGATGTTCTGTACACCCTTACTTTGTTTATCAGGCGACAGTGCGGAACTGTATCGAACGCCCTCCGGAAGTCAAGAAAAATAGCATCTACCTGGGAGCCTGTATCTAATATTTTCTGGGTCTCATGAACAAATAAAGCGAGTTGGGTCTCACACGATCGCTGTTTCCTGATTCCATGTTGATTCCTACATAGTAGATTCTGGGTTTCCAAAAACGACATGATACTCGAGCAAAAAACATGTTCTAAAATTCTACAACAGATCGACGTCAGAGATATAGGTCTATAATTTTGCGCATCTGCTCGACGACCCTTCTTGAAGACTGGGACTACCTGTGCTCTTTTCCAATCATTTGGAACCCCCCGTTCCTCTAGAGACTTGCGGTACACGTCTGTTAGAAGGGGGGCAAGTTCTTTCGCGTACTCTGTGTAGAATCGAATTGGTATCCCGTCAGGTCCAGTGGACATTCCTCTATTGAGTGATTCCAGTTGCTTTTCTATTCCTTGGACACTTATTTCGATGTCAGCCATTTTTTCGTTTGTGCGAGGATTTAGAGAAGGAACTGCAGTGCGGTCTTCCTCTGTGAAACAGCTTTGGAAAAAGGTGTTTAGTATTTCAGCTTTACGTGTGTCATCCTCTGTTTCAATGCCATCATCATCCCGGAGTGTCTGGATATGCTGTTTCGAGCCACTTACTGATTTAACGCAAGACCAGAACTTCCTAGGATTTTCTGTCAAGTCGGTACATAGAATTTTACTTTCGAATTTCCTGAACACTTCACGCATAGCCCTCCTTACGCTAACTTTGACATCGTTTAGCTTCTGTTTGTCTGAGAGGTTTTGGCTGCGTTTAAACTTGGAGTGAAGCTCTCTTTGCTTTCGCAGTAGTTTCCTAACTTTGTTGTTGTACCACGGTGGGTTTTTCCCGTCCCTCACAGTTTTACTCTGCACGTACCTGTCTAAAACGCATTTTACGATTGCCTTGAACTTTTTCCATAAACACTCAACATTGTCAGTGTCGGAACAGATATTTTCGTTTTGATCTGTTAGGTAGTCTGAAATCTGCCTTCTATTACTCTTGCTAAACAGATAAACCTTCCTCCCTTTTTTTATATTCCTATTAACTTCCATATTCAGGGATGCTGCAACGGCCTTATGATCACTGATTCCCTGTTCTGCACTTAAAGAGTCGAAAAGTTCGGGTCTGTTTGTTATCAGTAGGTCCAAGATGTTATCTCCACGAGTCGGTTCTCTGTTTAAATGCTCGAGGTAATTTTCGGATAGTGCACTCAGTATAATGTCACTCGATGCTCTGTCCCTACCACCCGTCCTAAACATCTGAGTGTCGCAGTCTATATCTGGTAAATTGAAATCTCCACCTAAGACAATAACATGCTGAGAAAATTTACGTGAAATGTATTCCAAATTTTCTCTCAGTTGTTCTGCCACTAATGCTGCTGAGTCGGGAGGTCGGTAAAAGGAGCCAATTATTAACCTAGCTCGGTTGTTGAGTGTAACCTCCACCCATAATAATTCACAGGAACTATCCACTTCTACTTCACTACAGGATAAACTACTACTAACAGCGACGAACACTCCACCGCCGGTTGCATGCAATCTATCCTTTCTAAACACCGTCTGTACCTTTGTAAAAATTTCGGCAGAATTTATCTCTGGCTTAAGCCAGCTTTCTGTACCTATAACGATTTCAGCTTCGGTGCTTTCTATCAGCGCTTGAAGTTCTGGTACTTTACCAACGCAGCTTCGACAGTTGACAATTACAATACCGATTGCTGCTTGGTCCCCGCATGTCCTGACTTTGCCCCGCACCCGTTGAGGCTGTTGCCCTTTCTGTAATTGCCCAAGGCCATCTAACCTAAAAAACCGCCCAGCCCACGCCACACAACCCCTGCTACCCGTGTAGCCGCTTGTTGCGTGTAGTGGACTCCTGACCTATCCAGCGGAACCCGAAACCCCACCACCCTATGGCGCAAGTCGAGGAATCTGCAGCCCACACAGTCGCAGAACCGTCTCAGCCTCTGACTCAGACCCTCCACTCGGCTCTGTACCAAAGGTCCGCAGTCAGTCCTGTCGACGATGCTGCAGATGGTGAGCTCTGATAGCCGCCGGAAGCCAGAGAGGATTTCCTACGATCCATAGCGACACACATCATTGGTGCCGACTTGAGCGACCACCTGCAGATGGGTGCACCCTGTACCCCTCATGGCATCCGGAAGGACCCTTTCCACATCTGGAATGACTCCCCCCGGTATGCACACGGAGTGCACATTGGTTTTCTTCCCCTCTCTTGCTGTCATTTCCCTAAGGGGCCCCATTACGCGCCTGACGTTGGAGCTCCGAACTACCAGTAAGCCCATCCTCTGCGACCGCCCAGATCTTGCAGACTGAGGGGCAGCCTCTGGAACAGGACAAGCAGCCATGTCAGGCCGAAGATCAGTATCAGCCTGAGACAGAGCCTGAAACCGGTTCGTCAGACAAACTGGAGAGGCATTCCGTTCAGCCCTCCGGAATGTCTCTCGCCCCCTGCCACACCTTGAGACGACCTCCCACTCTACCACAGGTGAGGGATCAGCCTCAATGCGGGCAGTATCCCAGGCAACCACAGTCGTAGTCCGATCAGGGGATGCGTGGGACGAGCTGGCCGTCCCCGACAAACCCCCATCCGGAACCCCACAGTGATGCCCATTGGCAACAGCCTCAAGCTGTGTGACCGAAGCCAACACTACCTGAAGCTAGGAGCGAAGGGATGCCAACTCAGCCTGCAACCCGAACACAGCAGTTGCAGTCCCTATCCATGCTAAAAACTGCTTTGCAAAGAACGTCTGAACTAATCTACAGAGAGCACAAACAAATCGACAAAATTTAAACGGTTATTAAAATACAAGATCGCCTAGTAAATGCAGTAATGCTGCTACTTGCGCACTGCTGACACTGCTCGGCGGCGGAAGGAGACTACGCGAATTTACACTATTCAGGTATTAAAACGCGATGCTACAACTCTCAAATACTATAATACGTCCAAAATTTATGAATTAAACAATGCAAGTACCAAAAACACGCAAAGAAATTAAAAATTAAACTATTTAACAAATGAGTGAGCTAGGAGTATTTGACTTGCTGCTGCAGCTGCTTATCCAACGGCGGCAGGGAGCACTCTGACTGTGACCAACCGACACTGGCCGTTCAAAACTAAAATAGAAGACAAACGACTACGCGAATTTACACTATTCAGGTACTAAAACGCGATGCTACAACTCTCAAATACTATAATACGCCCGAAATTTATGAATTAAACAATGCAAGTATCAAAAACACGCAAAGAAATTAAGAATTAAACTATGTAACAAATGAGTGAGCTAGGAGTATTTGACTTGCTGCTGCAGCTGCTTATCCAACGGCGGCAGGGAGCTCACTGTCTGTGTTATTTGTTCCATTCCTGGGACGCCAGTAGCAGTTTCCGATGGAGCTCTGGATGGTTACTGTAACCCGTGGACCTTCAAATTGACGATGAGACAAAGACATTGCATTAGAATTGAATACAACAGGCACCATGCCGACTTCTGTCCAGGGGAATATTGCTTCCAGTTGTCTGTGCTTTGATTCATTCCTGTGAGTCAGGAATACATATGGATGGACAGCTAAAGGTTTACTGTAACCTGTGGACCTTCAAATTGACGATATTGTCGACGAAACACGGAAATTACATCGGAATTTAATCCAACAGGCACCATGCCGGCTTCTGTCCAGGGGAGTAATGCATCAAACTTTCTGTGCTTTGTTCCATTCCTTGGACTCCAGTAGTAGTTTCCGATTGAGGGTTGGGAGGTTACTGTAATTGGGATTCCAGTAATAGTTTCCGATTGACAGCTGAAGCTTCACTGAAATCTGTCGACCTTCAACTTGACGATGAAACATAGAAATTGCATCGCAATTGAATACAATAGGCACCCTGTCGACTTCTGTCGAGGGGAGCAATGCTTCAAACTTTCTTTGCATTGAGCCATTCCTATGAGACTAGTAGTAGTTTCCGATGGACAGATGGAGGTTTATGGTAACCTGTGGACCTTCAAATTGTCGATGAAACACAGAAATTGCATCGGAATCGAATACAACAGGCACCATGCCGGCTTCTGTCCAGGGGAGTAATGCACCAAATTTTCTGTGCTTTGTTCCATTCCTGGGACTCGAGTAGTAGATTCCGATGTAGAGCTGGAGGGTTACAATAACCTGTGGACCTTCAAATTGACGATGAAACAGTGAAATCGCTTCGCAATTGAATACGACAGGCACCATTCCGACTTCTGTCCAGGGGAATATTACTTCCAACTGTCTGTGCTTTGATTAATTCCTGTGAGTTAGGAATACTTTCCGATGGACGGCTAAAGGTTTACTGTTACATGTGACCTTCACATTGACGATGAAACACAGACATTACATCGGAATTTAATACAACAGGCACCACGCCGACGTCTGTCCATGGGAGTAATGCTTCCTTCTGTCTGTCTTTGGATTCGTTTCTGGGTTTCCAGTAATAGTTTCCGATAGACAGCAGAAGCTTTACTGAAATCTGTCGTCCTTCAAATTGGCGATGAAACACAAAAATTGCATCGAAATTTAATACAACAGGCGTCAAGCTATCTTCTGTCCAGGGGAGTAATGCATTAAACATTCTGTGCTTTGTTCCATTCCTCGGACTCCAGTATTAGTTTCCGATTGAGAGTTGGAGGGTTACTGTAACCTGTGGTACTTTAAATTGGCGATGAAACACAGAAATTGCATCGGAATTGAACACAACAGGCATCATGCCGACTTCTGTCCAGGGGAGTGAGTGATGCATCAAACTTTCTGTGCCTTGTTCCATTCCTGGGACTCCAGTAGTAGTTTCCAATGGACAGCTGAAGGTTTACTGTGACCTGTGGACCTTCTCGTTGACGATCAAACAAAAAAATTGCATCGGGATTGAATACATCAGGCACCATGCTGCCTTTTGAAATGGGGAGTAAAGCTTCAAACTTTCTTTGCTTTGATCCATTCCTATGAGACTAGTAGTAGTTTCCGATGGACGGATGGAGTTTTACTGTAACCTGTGGACCTTCAAATTGACGATGAAACATAGAAATTGCATCGGAATTGAATACAACAGGCACCATGCCGACATTTGTCAAGGGGAGTTATGCATCAAACTTTCTGTGCTTTGCTCCATTCCTGGGACTCCAGTAGTAGTTCCCGATTTAGAGTATTGGGTTACTGTAACCTGTGGGCTGCACATTGACGATGAAACACATCAATTGCATCAGGATCGAATACAACAGGTATTATGTTCACTTCTGCAAAGGGAATTAATGCTTCAAGGGTTCTTTAATTTGATCCATTGCTGGGAATCCAAGAGTAGTTGCAGATGGATAGATGCAGGTATACTGTAACCTGTGGTCCTTCTCATTGACTAACAAACGCAAAAATTGTATCTGTGTAGATTACAATAGGCACCATGTTGACTTCTGTCCAGGGGTGTTACGCTTCGAGCGGTCTGTGCTTGGATCTATTCTGGGAGACCAGTAGTAGATTCCGATGGACAGCTGCAGGTTTACTGTAACCTGTGGACCTTCACAATGACGATGAAATTGCATCGGGTTTGAAACAACATGCACCATGCTGACTTCTGTTCAGGGGAATAGCACTTCAAATGGTCTGTGATTTGATGCATTCCTGGGAGTCCAGTAGCAGTTTCCAGTGGACTGTTGCAGGTTTACTGTAACCTGTGGATCTTTAGATTGACGATAAAACGCAGAAATTGCATGGGGATTGCATACAACAGGCGCCATGCTGACTTCTGTCCAGTGGAGTAGCGCTTGAAACGGTCTGTCCTTTGATCCATTCCTGGGAGTCCAGACGTAGTTTTCGATGGACGGCTGCAGGTTTACTGTAACACTATCACCTTCACAATCACGATGAAACACCGAAATCGCATCGGGATTGATTACAACAGCCAACATGCTGCCTTCTTTACAGGAGAGTAACGCTATAAACAGTCTGCATTTGATCCATTCTTGGGTGCCCAGTAGTAGTTTCCGATGGGCAGCTGCAATTTTACTGTAATCTGCGGACCTTCACATCGACGATGAAAGACTGAAATTGCATCTGGATTAAATACAGTAGGCTCTATGCTGACTTATGTCCAGGGGAGTAACGGTTCAAACGGTCTGAGGTTTGATCCGTTCCTGGAAGTCCAGTAGTAGTATGCGATGGAAGCTGCAGGTTTACTGTAACCCGTGGACCTTCACAATGACGATGAAACACAGAAATTGCATCGGGATTGAATACAACAGACACCATGTAGACTTCCGTCCTCTGGAATAACGCTTCAAACCATCTATGATTTGATCCATTCGTGGGAGTCCAGTAGTGGTTTCTGATGGACAGCTGTAGGTTTACTGTAGCCTGTGGAACTTCACATCGACGATGAAAGACAGAAATTGCATCGGGATTAAATACAAAATGTACCATGCTCACTTCAGTGCAGGGGGGTAACGGTTCAAGCGGTCTGTGCTTTGATCCGTTCCTTGGAGTCCAGTAGTAGTATGCGATGGACAGCTGCAGGTTTACTGTAACACGTGGACCTTCACATTGACGATGAAACATCGAAATTCCATCGGAATTGAAATCAACAGACACCAGGACACTTCTGTCCAGAGGAGTAACGCTTCAAACTGTCTGCGCTTTGATCCCTTCCTGGGAGTCCAATAGTAGTCGGGATTGAATACAACAGGCACCATGCATACTTCTGTCCTGGGTAGTAACGCTTCAAACATTCTGCGTTTTGATCCATTCCTTTTAGTCCACTAGTAGTTTCCAATGGACAGCTTCGAGCTTCACATTCACGATGAAACATCGAAATTGCCATCGGGATTGATTACAACATGCACCATGGTGACTTCTACCCAGGCGAGTAATGCTTCAAACGGTCTGTGCTTTGATCCGTTCCTGGGAGTCCAGTAGTAGTTTCCGATGGACAGCTGCAGAATTACTGTAACCCTTGGACCTTCACATTGACGATGAAAGACAGAAATACCATCGGGACTCATTACAATAGGCACCATGGTGACTTCTGTCAATGGGAATAACGGTCCAAAGGGTCTTTGCTTTGATCCATTCCTGGGAGTCCAGTAGCAGCATCCGATGGACAGCTCAAAATTTACTGCAACCTGTAGACCTTCACATTGACAATGAAACTCAGAAATTGCATCGGGAGTGAATGCACCAGGCACCATGCCGTCTTCTGTCCAGGGGAGTAACGCTTTAAACGGTCTGCGATTTGATCCATTCCCCAGAGTCCAGTAGTGGTTTCCATTGGACAGCTGCAGGTTTACTGTAACTCTTGGACCTTCACATTGCCGACGAAACACAGATATTGCATCGGGATTGAATACAAGAGGTACCATGCTGACTTCTGTTCAGTGTTGTAACCTTGCAAACGGTCTGTGGTTTATACATCCCTGGGAGTCCAGTAGTATTTTCCGATAGACCACTGCAGGTTTACCGTAACATGTGGTCCTTCACATTGACGATGAAACACAGAAATTGCATCGGAATTGAATACAACAGACACAATGCCGACTTCTGCCCATAGGAGTAACACTTCAAACGGTCTGTGCTTTGATCCGTTCCTGGGAGTCCAGTAGTAGTTTCCGATGGACAGCTGCTGGTTTACTGTAACCCTGGGACCTTCACATCGACGATGAATCACAGAAATTGCTTCGGGTTTGAATACAACAGACGCCACGCTCTCTTCTGTCTAGGGGAGTAACGCTTCAAGCCGTCTGTGCTTTGATCCATTCATGGGAGTCCAGTAGTAGTTTCCAATGGACAGCTGCATGTTTACTGTAACCCTTGGACCTTCACATTGCCGATGAGACACCGTAATTGCATCGGGAGTGAATAAAACAGACACCACGCTGACTTCTGTCCAGGGGAGTAACACTTCAAACGGTCTGTGTTTGAGCCATTCGTGGGAGTCCAGTAGTTGTTTCCAATGGACAGCTGCATGTTTACTGTAACCCTTGGACCTTCACATTGACGATGAGACACCGAAATTGCATCGGGACTGAATACAACAGACACCACGCTGACTTCTGTCCAGGGGAGTAATGCTTCAAATGGTCTGCGCTTTGATCCATTCCTGGGAGTCCAGTAGTAGCTTTCGATGGACAGCTGCAGGTTTACTGTAACATATGGACCTTCACATTGACAATGAATCACAGAAATGGCATCGGGATTGAATTCAACAGGCACCAAGCCGACTTCTGTCCATGGGAGTAATGCATCAAACATTCTGTGCTTTGTTCCATTCCTGGGACTCCAGTAGTAGTTTCCGATGGAGAGCTGAAGGTTTACTGTAACCTATGGACCGTCAAATTGACGATGAAACACAGAAATTGCATCGCAATTGAATATAACAGGCACCATCCCGGCTTCTTTCCAGGGGAGTAATGCGTCAAACTTTCTTTGCTTTGTTCCATTCTTGGGACTCGAGTAGTAGTTTCCGATGTAGTGCTGAAGGTTTACAATAACCTATGGACCTTCAAATTAACGATGAAACAGTGAAATCGCTTCGCAATTGAATACAACAGGCACCATGCCGGCTTCTGTCCAGGGGATAATGCTTCCAACTGTCGGTGCTTTGATTCATCCGTGTGAGTCAGGAATACTTTCCGATGGACAGCTAAAGGTTTACAGAATGCCTACTTCTGTCCAGGGTTGTAACCTTGCAAACGGTCTGTGGTTTATACATTCCTGGGAGTCCAACAGTAGTTTCCGATGGACCACTGCAGGTTTACTTAACCTGTGTACTTTCACATTGACGATCAAATACAGAAATTTAATCGGGATAGAATACAACAGGCACCATGCTAATTTTTGTCCACTGGTGTAACGCTTCAAACGGTCAGTCCTTTGATCCATTCCTGGGAGTCCAGTAGTAAATTTCGTTAGACAGCTGCAGGTTTACTGTAAACCTTGGTCCTTGACACTGACGATGAAACACATAAATTGCATCAGGATTGAATACAACAGGTACCATGCTGACTTCTGTCCAAGGGAGTACTGCTTCAAACGGTCTGTGCTTTGGTCCATTCCTGGGAGTCCACTAGTGGTTTCCGATGGACGGCTGCAGGTTTAATGTAACCTGTGGACCTTCACGTTGACGATGAAACACAGAAATTGACTCGGAATAGAAGGCTTCAGCCGACGTGTCTCTAAATTACTAATGCAGCTACGGTCACGTTAAATTATTTCTCCTGTGTGTCATGTTGCTTGTTTCCGATGCTCCACTGATAGTAACCCTCGCACCCTCACATTGACGATGCAACACACAATTGTTGTCGCGATTCAACTGTACAGGTTGCACCCCTCCTCTGCAAGTGACTATCGTCGTTACGGTCACTGTATGTTGCTTCTCCTGGGAATCATGTTTCTTATTTCCGATGCATTTCTGTCTGCTTACTGTAACACTCGAACCCTCACATTCTCGATGCAATACACAAGTAGCGATGCGATTCATTACTACTGGCTCCAGTCGAATTCGCTCCAAGCAACTTACGAGGCTATGGTCACCGAATGGAACTTGTCCTCATTGTCAAGTTGCTTTTTTTTCGATGCACCGCTGCCACTTTGCTGATCTTCGCACCCTCACTTTGACGATAAAAAAACCTGCATCGCAAGCCAATACTACTATTTTCAACATTTCTTAGCCCTGTCAGTAACTGTATAAATATTATTTTTAATTTTAGTAATAAACAGCCCCAGTTGCACCATTAACCTAGAATTTACCTAGGTTTCAGTCGGGTTAACCCAACCTTCTTCAGAATAACAGTAACTACCGTTTCTCTGTAGTGGACGTCGTCATACTAAAACTACAATCCCATGAATTATTGTCAGACTGTGAATACTTATGTGATTCTGCCTCGACCCCACTTCGTGACAGCAATGCGACTGCCGCATCGCTTTTTCATATGTGACTCAAGTTCTCAGTGTGTGAGGGTTACAGTAAACGGAAAGTGGTGCAGCTACTGTACTCCCAGAAGATGTTCCATGCAGTGACCGTAGCCACGTTAGTCTCTAGGTGAGAAGTCAGCATGGAGCCTTTAGTTTTCAATCGCGATGCAATTTCTCTGTGCCATCGTCTTTGTAAGCGTGCGAGGGTTCCAGTAAACAGGCAGTGGTGCATCGGATCAAAGCTATTGTACTAACACGAGAGGTTCCATGCGGTGACAATAGCCGCGTTAGTCTCTTGGAGAAGTCTGCATGGAGCCTGTAGTTATGGATCGCGATGTAATTTATATGTCGCATGGCCAATATGAGTGTGCGAGGGTTACAGTACAAGGGCAGTTGTGCATCAGATACAAGCTACTCGACTCCCAGGAAAGGTTCGATGCAGTGACCTTAGCCGCGTAAACCTCTTAGGGAAAATTCGGCATGGAGACTACAGTTTTCAACGGCAAAACAATTTCTGTTTCGCATCATCAATTTGAGGGAGTGAGGGTTGCAGCAAATCGGGAGTGGTGCATCGGATACAAGCTACTGGACTCCCAGCAGATTGAAAAGCACGCTATATCACGCATGGCTAATAGGTAATTAGGATTGTGGAAAGGGCAAGGGAGTTGCGGTCGGTTAATTTCACAATTGTAATTTATTATCATTTAGTTCACAAATACATTTTTGAAAGAATTAAATTTGCTTCGCGGCTGTAGGCTTCCAAACAGATGCTTGAGAATAAGTTGAATTTTGAAAAGACATAACACACAGTTAAATTTACGAATAAGATAAATCGTATACATATATGAGATCAGCACGGGGAGCGGCTGAAGGCCGCCGGATTAAATCTTCACAATTCCAAATATACTGTGATGATTACTGAAGGCAGAAGGCCACAATGTTTTAAATGCTAACAAGGCTGATGGCCCACAAGGTGCACACAAAGAGACAAACAAACGAAATAAAATGCTGAAGGCCGCAAAGTTAAATTCTGCAAATTAAGGAAATATATATTGCAACAATCGGTAAAACAATACATTAAGTTTGAAATTCCCTTTTTGCAACACCAACGGTGGAAGGCCCACAATAACTTGTAAAATGTTTCACAGGAAATTACGAGGATGGGTCAAATGAAAACCTTAAATATTTTTTTAAATATTATTTATTGTGCAGAAGTGTTACAAAGCTGTATAAAATTTCAACATAATCTCCCCCACGCTCAATGCAAGTCCTCTAGCGCTTACAAAGTACATAAATTCCTTTAAAAAAAAATTCTTTTGTTAGTCCGCGTAACCACTCATGCGCCGCGTGGCGTACCTCTTCCCAGAACGGAACTTCTTTCCTCCCATTGCGTCTTTCAGTGGTCCAGACATATGTAAATCACTTGGGGGAAGGTCTGGTGAGTATGGTGGATGAGGAAGACACTCAAAATGCAGGTCTGTGATTGTTGCGACTGTTGTACGGGCAGTGTGGGGCCTTGCAATTTCATGTTGCAAAAGGACACTTGCTGACATCAATCCACGTCGCTTTGATTTGATTGCAAGCTGCAGATGATTTTGTAGGAGATCTGTGTATGATGCACTCGTGACAGTGGTCCCTCTAAGCATGTAATGTTCCAAAATGACGCTTTTTTCGTCCCAAAAGAGAGTCAGCAAAACCTTCCCTGCTGATGGTTCTGTTCGAAACTTCTCTGGTTTTGATGATGAGGAATGACGCCATTCCTTGCTGGCTCTCTTCGTTTTCGGTTGGTTGAAGTGAACCCAGGTTTCGTCCCCAGTAATGATTCTTGCAAGGAAGCCATTACCTTCTCGTTCAAAGTGCCGAAGAAGTTCTTCACAAGCATCAACACATCGTTCTCTGATTTCAGGAGTCAGCTGCCGTGGCACCCATCTTGCAGACACTTTGTGAAACTGGAGCACATCATGCACAATGTGGTGTGCTGACCCATGACTAATCTCTAAACATGGCGATACAATGTCATTCAGTGTCACTCGGCGGTTTTCTCTCACTATGGCTTCAGCTGCTGCCATGTTCTGTAGAGTCACAACTCGTTGTGCCTGCCTGACCTGGACTTGGAGCATCTTCCACTGAAATCACACCATTTGCGATCTTCCTACTCCCTTTGTAGACTTGCTGCTGTGACAAACTCGCATCACCGTACCGAACCTTCATTCGTCGATGAATTTCAACAGGTTTCACACTTTCACTACGCAAAAACCGAATAACAGAACGCTGTTCTTCCCTGGTCAAGTCGTAACTGGGGCGACCGTCTTTATACTGATACTGCGACGGTATGTGTGCATCTGCACTATGCTGCCACCTACAGGCCATTCTACACGCTGTTTGTAGCACGCTTACCAACTTACAGGATAAGGGCGTGAAATTTCGATTTGTTATTACAAATTTAAGGTTTTCATTTGACTCACCCTCGTACAATAACCTTTCAAGAGCAGAAGACGATAATGTTTGGACTTGAAGGAAACTCTGAGAACATGTTTCCAGGGCTGAAGGCCCATAACCAACCTTGCCAAATTAAAAATATAAAATACAGTTAAATTACAACAACATTAACACTGACAAAAGGATAATTAAGAGAACGGCCCTCAGGAGTCTCCAGTGGGTCGGTCTGCCTTCGTTCACTTAGGCGAGACAGGCGTTGAGTCCAACTACACTTAGTTCATGTGAACTCAACCAAGGGACAGTCGCGGACTGACCGACCAACCGCTTGCTTGCCATCAATCAGTACGTGAGAACTGAAACACAAAAGGTTACGAAAGTGATAACCCACAATGATGTATGTATTAGCTGTCAAAATTACACACCATGTTGGACAGTCACAACAGGGCAGGGAAGGACGCTGCCTGAAATGAGGTTAGTGGCCAGGGCAGGTAACCGGAACACTAACGGCCACAACGCAGAAAATTCCGCTGGTGCACTCGTATTGTAGTCAACCAATATAGTTAATTGCACCGCATGGCGGCTAAATTTCAGCAGTAGAAACACTCGGTGTTGCTCACAAGAAAACCTCTCCAACAGCGAACCACCAAAACGAATCACCACAACATGAATGGACGTGGCTTGAGTAGTTGAAACCATTACTCAACTTTGACCTCCTGGGTCAGTGGACCACGAAGCTCGTCGCGATCAGACAGCTCCATACACGCTCCGACACTGCGCAGGGACCACCAGGGGACCCAGCCGACTGCACCGCGCGGAGATAACTTCCCTGGTCCGCCGCAACCGACTGACTCCTTTCAGAGTGCCGGAAATATCTAAAATAGTCGTCATTGGAAAAAACTGCAACTACACACACAACCTAACCAACACTTGCACCAAGGCCTGAACGATATCTAACAATAACTAAGCACACATGAAGACAATCGGGAGCCGATGCACACACACAGCCGACTCCTGAACGATCGGCGAGCCAAAACAAGTCGTCCAGTAGGACGACCGACCCACGATCCACTAAGACCGTGGCCCAGCTCGAGTGATGTGTGGCGGCAATGGTCGGGAGAGCCATGTCGACAGAGACCTCACTGCTGCTCCATCCGACTGCACTAGTGCCGCATTACAACTCCCCAACTGGCAGGTACAGACTGCACTCCAGACGCGTTCCAACTGACTGGCAGACCCGAACTCGCTTACGATAGACAACGACCGGGAAGTAATAGCAGTCGAGGAAACATACTACGAGGGGGATATGTAGATACGCACTGCTATCGCCGGTCACAGTCAAGCAAAGCAGCAACTCAGTATCAGTAGTAATTTAAATTAACATAGTGAGGTGGAAGTACGTTAAAAACAGGGTGTAAAATACATGATGGCGGGAACACGAGCCACGCACGGCTCAGAGATGTTCCATGTGGTGACGGTAGGCGCGTTGGTCTCTTGAAAAGAAGTTGTCATGGAGTTTGTAGTTTTCTGTTGCGATGCAGTTTCTGTGTCACATCGTCAATATGTGGCTGCGAGGGTTACAGTATATGGACGGTGGTGCATCAGATAGAAGCTAGTGTTCTCCCAGTAGATGTTCCACACGTAGACCCTAGCCTTGTTAGTCACTTGGAGAAGTCGACATGGAGCCAGTAATTTTCAATCGTGATGAAATGTCTGTGGTGCATCGTCAATAAGAGGATGCGAAGGTTGCAGTAAAACGGCAGTGGTGCATCTGACACTAGCTAGTGGGGTCCCAGGGGGTGTTCGAAGCGCAGAAACGAGCCGTGTTAGTCACTTGGAAAGAAGTTGGCATGGAGCCTGTAGTGTTCAATCGTGATGCAATTTCTGTGTCGCATCGTCAATGTCAGCCAGCGGGGGTTACAGTAAATTGGCAGTGGCGCATCGGATACAAGCTACTGAACTCCCAAAAAAAGGTTCCAGGTGATGAACTTTGCCACGTTAGTCTCTTATTGAGAAGTTGGCACGCAGCCTGTAGTTTTCAACCGAAATGCAGTTTCTGTCACATCGTTATTGTGAGGGTCCTAGGGTTACTGTAAAGGGGCAGTGGTGCCTTACATACAAGCTACTGCACTCCGCAGTTAGGTTAGATACAGTGACCATAGCCGCTATAGTCTGGCATGGAGCCTGTAGTTTGCCATCAGGTTGTGATTTCTGTCTTGCATCGTCAAGGTGAGGCGCCGAGGGTTACAGTAAATGGGCAGTGGAGCCTCGGATACAAGCTACAGGACTCCCAGGAGAGGTTGCATGTGGTGACCATAGCAGTGAGAGTCTCTTGGAGAGAAGTCGGAATGGAGCCTGTAGTATTAAATAGCGATGCAATTTCTGCATCGCAACGTCAATGTGAGGGTGCGATGTTACAGCAAATGGGTAGTGGTGCATCGGGTATAAACTACTGGATTACCAGTAGCGGCTCAATGCAGTGACCGCAGCCGCGTTAGTCTCTTGGAGAGAAGTCGGCATGGAGCGTGAAGTTTTCAATCGGGATTCAGTCCTTGTGTAACAATGTCGATGTGACAGCGAGAGGCTTACAGTAAATGGGCAGTGGTGGATTGAGAACAAGCTACTGCCCTACCAGCAGAGGTTCCATGCGGTGACCATAGCTGTGTTAGTCTCTTGGAGAGATGTCTGCATGGGGCCTGTAGTTTTCAATCATGATGCAATTTCTGCGTTGCATCATCAATGTGAGGGTAACGGGTTACAGTAAGCTGGCAGTGGTGCATCGGACACAAGCTACTGAACTCCCAGTTAAGGTTCTACATGGTAACTGTAGCCACGTTAGCCTCTGAAATCTGGTATTACAATCGTAACCACGCTCTGCTAACAGTTAGAATCTGGTTTCACAGGACAGAGCAGATCACGTTATGGTTCTGGAGGTGACTGTAATCAGTTACTGTTAGTTGCACAAAACACACAAACTTTTATTCTCCTAAGAACCACTTAATTACACATTGCCTTAAAAAAATCAAATTAAAAGAATACGGCTTAAGGCATAGTAAAGAAAGCTTGTGATGCCTCCTGAGTTGTAGGCCCAAAACCACACCAAAAACAAGAACGGCTGAGGGTCTGAACACAAGTTATAAAAAAATTCCTTAAAGAATACATGCTGCTGAAGGCCTTATTTTTAGAAATATATTTCACGTAAATATTCAGCTGAAGGCCACACGCAAGGCGTTGAACAACTCAGTGCTTGGAGCCTGGATAACAAGAACTTAAGAGAGAGCAAATTTTAAAAAAAAATTAGTTTTAAACAAATCAATTTTCAAAATTTTAATTTACGATGGCTGAAGGCCTTATCTTAAAAATATTTCACTTAAAAGTTCGGCTGAAGGCCACACACTGGGCACTGAACAACTCAGGACTTAGGGCCTGGATAACAAGAATTTCAGATAGAACAAAGGTTAAAAATTTTTGTTATTAAACAAATCAAACTCCAAATTTTTAATTTAAGTCAACTGACAGCCCTATTTAACATTAAAACAAACTAAATTAATAAACAGCTGAAGGCCTCGTACAGTACACCAGACTAAAATGAAAATCACACTCTAAAATCAACAGAACAGTGCTGCTCAAAGTGTTCCGAGGGTTGGCCTGAGGAGGTAACTCTAACATAAGGTGGGGTGAGACAGGCAGCCAAGAGTAAGGTTAAATAGTCAGATGGCAACCCGACCCAGGGATGGCCAAAGGAACAACCAACAACCTAATCAATTCCCTTCTGTCTGACCAACGGTACGCTAACGGAATATATGACAGTATTTGAGCCAGTGTGGCAGCAGGTACAAGGAGGTGAAGTGGAGGCCAATGTGAGCCTCTATTGCCAGGACCTGTGCCAGGGTGGTTGCAGGCGTAAGGATGTGGCACGGTTGCCGATGTAAGCTTCTATTTCCAGGGCCTGGGCCATGGAGACTGCAGTTGCGGGGAGGTGGCACAGTGGCCGATGTGAGCGGTTATTGCCAGGACCTGGGCCAAGGTGCCAGAATGTGTGTGGAGGTGGCACAGTGGTTGATATGATCGTCTACTGCCAGGACCTGAGCCAGGGTGGCAGCAGGCTAGAGGAGGTGGAGCAGTGGCTGATGTGAGCGTCTACAGCCAGGATCTGAGCGAGGGTGGCAGCATTCTTGAGGAGGTAGATTCGAGGCCGATGTGGGTGTCTATTGCCAGGACCTGGGCCCGGGTGGCAACAGGCAAGAGGAGATTGCATGATTGCCGATGTGTGTGTCAATTGCCAGGTCCTTGGTCAGGGTGGCAGAAGGCGGGAGGAGGTGGCACGGTGGCCAATGTGAGTGTTTACTGCCTGGACCTGGGACTGAGTGGAAGCAGGTGTGGGTTGGTGGTGTGGTCGCAGATCTGAGCGTCAATTGCCAGGGCCTGGGCCAGTGTGGCAGCATGTGCAAGGAGGTGGCACAGTGGTTGATTTGATCGTCTATTGCCAGATCCTGGGCCAGAGTGGCAGCAGGCTCGAAGAGGTGGAGTGGTGGCTGATGTGAGCATCTATTGTCAGCAACTTGTCCACGGTGGAAGCAGGAACGAAGAGTGGAGGCCAATATGGGCGTCTATAGCCAGGACATGGGGCAGGACAGCAGCAGGTGAGAGGAGGTGGTGCAGTGGCTGATATAAGTGTCTACTGCCAACACTTAGGCTAGAGCGACAGCATGTGTGGAGGTGGCATTGTGTCTGATGTGACCGTCTCTTGCCATTACCTGGGCCAGGGGAACAGCAGTCATGATTAGGTAGAGTGGTGGCTGATGGGAGCATCTATTGCCAGGACTTGTGCCAGGGTGGCAGAAGGTGCAATGAGGTCGTATGTTGGCCAATGTGAGCATCTATTGCCCAGACGTGGGTGAAGGACGCAGTAGATGTGGGAAGGTGGAGTGGTGGCTGATATTAGTGTCTACTGCCAACACCTGAGCTAGAGCAACAGCATGTGTGAGGAGGTGGCGCTGTGTCTGATGTGACCGTCTCTTGCCATTAGGGGCCAAGGGGGCAGCAGTTATGATTAGGCAGAGTGGTGGCTGATGTGAGCCTCTATTGCCAGGACCTGTGCCAGGGTGGCAGCAGGCACAAGGTCGTATGTTGGCCAATGTGAGCGTCTATTGCCACGACCTGGGCCAGAGCGATTGCAAGCTCGAAGAGCTGGTGCAATGGCCAATGTGAGCGTCTGTTGCTAGAACCTGGGCAGGGTGGCAGCAGTTATGTGGAGGTGGCACAGTGGCCGATGTGAGCATAAATTGCAAGCGCTTGGGCCAGAGTGGCAGCAGGTGTGGGGAGGTGGAGCGGTGGCCAATGTCAGTGTCCATTTCTATGACCTGGACAAGGGTAGCCGAAGGCATAAGGGGTTGGAGTGGTGGTTGATCTGAGTGTCTATTTTCAGCACCTGGGTCTGCATGGAAGCAGGTGTGGGGAGGTGGCATGGTGGCAGATGTGAGTGTCTACTGCCAGGACCTGGGCAATGGTGGCAGCATGTGCAAGGAGATTGTGTGGTTGCTGATGTGAGCGTCTATCACCAGGTGCTGGGCCAGTGTGGCAGCAGGGGTGATGAGGTTTAGAGTGGCTGATGTGAGTGTCTATTGCCAGACCTGGGCCTGCATGGAAGCAGGTATGGGGAGGTGGCGTGGTGGCAGATGTGAGTGACTACTGCCAGGACTAAGGTACAGGTTGGCAGTGGGCACATCAAGATGGAGCGGTGGTTGATGTGAACGTCTACTGCCAGGATCTGGGCCAGGTGGCAGCAGGAGCAAGGAAATAGCATGGTGGCCGATGTGACTTCCTATTGCCATGACCTGGGCCAGGGTGGAATCCGGTGTGGGGAGGAGGTGCAGTAGCCGATGTGAGCGCCTATTCTGAGGACCTGGCAGAAGGAGGATGCATGATTGCCGATGTGAGCATCTATCGCCATGTCCTGGGCCAGGGTGGTAGCAGACGTGAGGAGGTTGCGCAATGCGGATGAGAGCATCTCTTGCCAGATTTCTGGGTTAGGGTGGCAGCCGGCACAAGCAGGTTGAGCGGTAGCCGATGTGAACGTCTATTTCAAGGGACCTGGTCTGGGTGGTAGCAGTTCTGTGGAGGTGGCACAGTGGCCAATGTGAGTGTAAATTGCCATGCATGGGCCAGGGTGGCTGCAGGCGTGTGAAGGTGGAGCAGTGGCCAAAGTCAGCGTCTATTGCCAGGACCTGGGCCAGTGTAGCAGAAGGCTTGAGGAGGTGGCATGGTGGTCGAGGTGGGCATCTATTCCCATGATCTGAGGCAGGATGGCAGCAGGCATGTGGAGGTGTAGCGGTGGCTGACGTGAGTGTCTATAACCAGGACCTGGGTCAGAATGGCAGCTGGCTCAAAGAGGTTGCATGGCTGCCGATGTGTGTGTCTATCGCCAGGTCCATGGCGAGGGTGGCAGCAGGCGGGAGGAGGTGGTGCGGTGGCTGATTTTACTGTTTATTGCCAAGACCTAGGCCTCGATGGAAGCAGGTGTGGGGAGGTGGCGTGGTGGCAGATGCGTGCGTCAATTGCCTGGGCATGGGCCCGGGGTGGCAGAAGGTGTGTTAAGTTGGAGCGGTTGCCAATGTCAGCATCTATTGCCAGGACCTGTGTCAGGGTCG
The DNA here is from genome assembly GCF_023864345.2 of Schistocerca serialis cubense. Taxonomy (NCBI): domain Eukaryota; kingdom Metazoa; phylum Arthropoda; class Insecta; order Orthoptera; family Acrididae; genus Schistocerca; species Schistocerca serialis. The sequence continues at coordinate 825,228,392 of NC_064642.1, forward strand.
CAGAAGGCACAAGGAGGAGGAGCAGTGGCTGAGGTGAGTGTTTATTGCCAGGCCGTGGGCCAGGGTGTCAACAGGCGCGAGGGTGTTGTGTGGTTGCGGATGTGAGCGTCTATCACCAGGACCTGGGCCAGGGAGGCAGCATGCGTGAGGAGGTGGCGCGGTGGCTGATGGGAGCGTTTACAGCCAGGATCTGAGCGAGGGTTGCAGCATTCTCGAGGAGATAGATCGGAGGCCAATGTGGATGTCTATAGCCAGGACCTGGGTCAGGGTGGCAACAGGCGCAAAGAGATTGCGTGGTTGCCGATGTGTGTGTTTACTACCTAGACCTGGGACTGGGTGGAAGCAGGTGGGGTTGGTGGTGTGGTCGCAGATGTGGGCGTCAATTGACAGGGACTGGGCCAGGGTGGCAGCATGTGTGAGGAGGTGGCACAGTGGATGATTTGAACGTCTATTGCCAGATCCTGGGCCAGGGTGGCAGCAGGCTTGAAGAGGTGGAGCTGTGGCTGATGTGAGCATCTATTGTCAGCAACTGCCCCACAGTGGAAGCAGCCATGAGGAGTTGGAGTGGAGGCCAATTTGAGCATCTATTGCCAGGACATGGGGAGGGAAGGCAGCAGGTGAGAGGAGGTGGATTGTGGCTGATGTGAGCATCTAATGTCAGGACCTGGGCCACGGAAGAAGCAGGCACAAAGAGTTGTAATGGAGTCCAATTTGAGCATCTTTTTCCAGATCATGGGGCAGTCTGGCAGCAGGTGAAAGGAGGTCCTGGGCTAGTGCAACAGCATGTGTGAGGAGGTGGCACTGTGTCCCATGTGACTGTCTTTTGCAATTACCTGGGCCACGGTTGCAGCAGTCATGATTAGGTGGAGTGGTGAGTGTTTATTGCCAGGACCTGGGCCAGGGTGGCAGCAGGTGTGGGGAGGTTGCTTGATGCCAGATGTGAGGGCCATTGCCAGGGCCTGGGCCAAGATGGCTGAATGTGTGGGGAGGTGGAGCGGTAAACCACGTGAGCGTTTATTGCCAGGACCCGGGCCAGGGTAGTAGCAGGCATGGTCAGGTGTAGCGGTGGCTGATGTGAGCATCTATAGCCAGGACCTGGACCAGTGTGGCAGCAGGCGCAAGGAGGTTGGGTAGTTGCCAATGTAAGTGTCTATCAAGAGGTCCTGGGCAAGGGTGGCAGCAGGCGTGAGGAGGTGGCGCGGTGGGCGATGTGAGCATCTATTGCCAGGACCTGGGCTAAGGTGGCAGCTGGCATGACCAGGTGGAGGAAGGGCTGAAGTGAGCGTCTATAGAAAGAACCTGGTCGGAATCGCAGCAGTTGTGTCGAGGTGGAACAGTAACTGATGTGAGTGTCTATCCCAAGAACCTGGGCCAGGGTGGCAGCAGGTGTGTGGATGTGGCGTGATGGCAGATGTGAGCGACCACTGCCAGGGCCAAGGTCAGGGCCAGGGGAGCAGCAGATGTGGGGAGTTTAGCAGTAGCCAATGTGGTCGTCTAATGCTAGGACCTGGGCCAAGGTGCAGTAGGAGTGAGGAGGTGCAGCACTGGCTGGTGAGAGTGTCTATTGCCAGGACTTGGGCAAAGGTGGCAGCAGGAGAGAAGAGATTGCGTGGGGGTTCGACGTGTGTGTCTATCGAAAGGTCCTTGGCCAGGGCGGCATCAGGCGGGAGGATGTGGCACGGTGGCTGATGTTCATGTTTATTGCCTGGTACGGGGCCTGGGTGGAAGCAGGTGTGGAGAGGTGGAGCATTAGACGATGTGAGTGCCTATTCCAAGGTCCTGTTCCAGGGTGAAAACAGGCATGATGGGGGTGCATGGTTGCTGATGTGACGGTCTATCGTGAGGTCCTGGGCCAGGGTGGCAGCAGGTGTTAGGAGGTGCTGAGGTGGCCATTGTGAGCATCTATTGCCAGGTCCTGCATTAGGGTAGCAGCAGGTGTGAGGACGTGTAGCGGGGGCTGATGTGAGTGTCTATAGCCAATATCTGGGCTAGGGTGGCAGCAGGTGTGAGGAGGTTGCGTGGTTGCCGATATGTGTGTGTGTGTATCGCCAGGTCCTTGGCCAGGGTGCTTGCAGGCAAGAGGAGGTGGTGCGATGGCCAATGTTAGTGTTTATTGCCAGGACCTGGGCCTGGGTGGAAGCAGGTGTGGGGAGGTGGCGTTGTGGCAGATGTGAGCATCAATTGGTAGCAGGTGTGGGGAGACGCAGCAGTGGCCAATGTCAGCGTCTATTGCCATGACCTGGGCCAGGGTAGCAGAATGCGCGAGGAGGTAGAGCAATGGCTGATGTGAGTGTTTTGCCAGGCTTAGGTACGATTTCCTAGGAAATAAATGATGAGGTAAGATAATGGAAAATAAATTATGTGGTAAGAAATATGTGAACATATAAATATGGAAAGCATGTTTTAGTAGGATTTTTTTTGGGTGGAAACAAATGTTGAAAAAAGGGGAAAGATCTGTGGAATGGAGTTTTGTGTTGGACTACAGTACCAAATGGTACACTGAGAACAAACCCTGTCCTTTCATTTTGTGTTATTCCGCTATGTGTTTGTGTACCCTTGTGTATTTGTGTTTTTGCTGTCTTTATGTGTGTAGCGAACAAGATTTATTTTGTAGAATTTTTCTAATACTAAGCTACATTCACTATGATGAGGAATACTGTTATCCTCAAATATAATTTGCATAAATAATATGTTATTTACTTTGTAAAGATAGTTAGACATTGTTTTCGAAAGCTATTCTGATTTTTTATGTATTTATTTATGTCATAATTCTTGTAGCACTGATGTGTATGTTTATTTCTACTCTTTTGTAAATCTTGTATTACAATAAATGTTATCTGTATTATTATGTTTTTAATGTTATTTTGTGTACCTTTGTAAATGTATACTCATGTTAAAAAGTTGTAATTGACACCAGTTCATCAAATTAAGTAACTTGTAAGCATTCATTTCAGTGCACACATTTCTGTTGGTCATAGAATATGCACAATATGTGAGACGTTGGGACTGTTAGTGTTTGTACGTGTGTTAATAATTTAGCAAGAGACTGGTTAACAGCATTGCTGGTTCTAAGGACAATTCCAAAAACTTCGTGACTGCATAAGTAGTGGTTTACGGACTTGCTATATTGTCCACAAGACTCTTCGATGGTGATAGAGCACCTGCACAGCCACAACAGATGGCTGCTGGCCATCTCTACAAGGACTGCAATGGGTCTACACATTTGATGGCCCACCAATACCATACTCTCTACCAGGACTACAGTGGCTCTGTTCTGTGGTGACCTACCTACCAATATTCTTCAAAAATTCGAATGACTCTGTTGTGGGTTTGCTGTGTTGTGGCCCATTACCTGTCTGCATGTCAAGAGTCAGCAGTGTCTTTCCATTGGAAAGACAACACTACTTCTTCGAGACTGCATGGAAATCCATTACTTCCGTGTGCATTTTCTTTTACTGCTCAGAAAACTGTAATTACTATTGTGGCGAATGATCAGGACTGTCTTTATGAGAACAATTTTTGATTTGACCAACATTGCATCAATAAGTGTGTGCATTTGATATCTTTGTTATTTTAATTAAGAAATTTTTTATCAAATCATTATAAAACAATTTGTAAAATTTTTTGCGGGGTGCATGGCGGCTATGTATGCAGGCTGTTTAGGTTTTTTAGAGTTTAGGTTTTAGAGTTACCATCATGTCTAAAAGAAAGATAAGATTACATAGTGACTCTGATAAAATCATTCCAGAATTGGGGGAGGAATTAAGTGATATGTCTGAACAAAAGGAAAGTGGTAGGACAATTGTCAATGTAGGAGGAGAAACCTTTACAGAATCAGATAAAGTAATTACTCCTAGTGTATTGGGTGTAGGAATGGGAAGTAAAGTTATAGAGTTAGTAGATGATAATAATTCTGATACTAAGGAGGAAGTAGGTCACAAATGTATGATGAGTGTTGACAGACCAGTTCCGGAAGTGTCAGTGTACTCATTGTGATATTAGCAAAATTAAATATATTGGGTGATATGAACGCTAAAATCAATGAACAGCAAGCAATGGTGGATTATATGAATGCTAAAATCAATTAACAGCAAGCAATATTAAATAGTAAATTTTCTGATGTAGATAAAAGGTTAACTGAACAACAAGCAAATTGAGAAACTAGATTGTCTAACATAGATGCTAAGATAGTGCAGCAGGAAGTTGCTATTGAAGCCAATTTTAGGGTACAACTACAAATCTTTGAAAATAAATTTGCCAAACAGCAAGGTAATGTAGCTAAAAAAATTGAGGATGTGGAATCTAGAATAAGTAATGGGAAAAGGAGGAAGTAAAAATTTTCAACCGTGTAGATAAAATATGGGAAAATATCGGTAATTTATTGGAGCAATTTGGAATAGTATCAGAAAGGGTTAATTCATTGGCAAAAACTAATAGTAATATTACTGATCGTTTAAGTGAAGCAGAGACTAACTCAGATAAGAAGATAGATAATTACCTATCAGGTCAAAGCAAAAAGTTCGATGAAGATCGCTCTGACTAGATACTGCTGAAGACCGTAGAGATTGATCATAAGGTGCGATCCACACTTGGGACCGCACAGACAGTAGTGGAAGAACAGGCCGAGATGGGTAACGAGTTAATAAATACTTTTGTTAATGTATTTAAACAAAATAAAAATAAAACTTTTGAAGAGTGTGTCCAGACACAGCTCAAAAAGTAAATCTGCTCGAACATCTGGGCAACAATATCGTAGTGACTGTAAACCAGAAAATGAATCTATATGTAGCCAGTCAAAATCTGACTGTGAGAGGAAACATCTGCGAATACAACATAGCGCGTATTCCAGTGAACCATGGGAAATAAACGCACAATCGGACATACAGGATGATCCCTATGTACAACAGAGTTGTATTTTGTCATTAAAGGTTGAACACAGTATTTTCAAGGGTAGACAAATCCCAATTTTCTCTAGTGAAAAGAATAACATTAACCCAAAGGTATTTATCAATTCTTTTAAGAGAATATTTCCGCTTAGTTGGAACAAGTTTGACAAGATCCAATTCATAGAATCTAAAATTATAGGAGAAGCTGCATTGTGGGCCGCCGTAATAAGCGAAACCTGCAATACATGCTCTGACTTTGAGAAACTATTCTTAGCAAAATATTGGTCATTAAGTCGACAAGAGTGTTTACGTAAAGAGGTTTATCAGCGTGAGATTTACAATCCAAAGAAAGAGATCTTAAGACAATATTTTGGGCGTTATTTTAACAAGACAAGATATTGGACTGAACCAATTTCGAGTCATGAAGTCATTAGAATATTAAAAGGAAGATTACCGTTCAATATAAGACAGAAACTGATTCACATACCTGATAGTGATATAGAGCAATTTCTATCCTTGATAGATCAGTTGATATGTTAAAGGAGGATGCTACACAATGACAAAAAAACAGCAATAATTATTACTCTAGGAATAATGGACATAAATGTCAATGGAATCAGAATAAGCAGAATAACAATCATTCTCCAGAATTCAACCAAAATAACAATAATCCTCAAAACAGTAGTGGACAGATAGATGGCATGCCAAAGAATAATCAGAATTGGAAGCCGAATTACAATTATCCTAAAAGGTCATTCGTAGAAAATAATAATCCAGTGGCAGGACCAAGTGGTTTTCAAAGGGTGAATTTTGTATCAACGAATAGGAAAAAGACGTTTAGGGGGTGGCAATCGCCAAACCATCAATGTTGTGATGATGGACGAAGAAACAACTGTGCTCCCATAGAACTGTCAAATTAGTCCAGTTGGGGGACATGTCATATGAATAACATAGGTTGGACAAGTACCGATACTACAGGCATATCCTTTGAATCTAATAGACCTATACCATTAATGGATGGAAGAAGTGTGCTGATAGACAGTGCATATCCCCAAAAAGTAAATGATGTACATTTAGTAGACGTGCATGAACCACCAAAGAAACTGAATGACGGTTGGCCAAACGAGAATCAGTCATTTTAGGCCTTCTTCGGATGGCTGGTAATGAGGAAGGAGGCAAGCATACTGAAAAATATAATTAAAATCAGTTTGGGTAGAAGATTGATGTGAAAGAAAGATCACTTAATTTGGGGGAGAGCATGTGAAAACTGTAAACAAGAGAGGCAAAGAGACTGATGAGGAAAAAAGGGAGTGAGGAGCATTTCAGTGACAGGACAGCAACAATAAAGTGATGATAGTGTTGAACGGTCTATGTATTAATAAACTAATGAGACTCATATGAAAAGTCAAAGATTATTCAGACTAATAAATAAAATTATTAGATAAACACAAAAACAAAGTTTTGGTAGGAACCAGTAAACGGGTAGTGTCCTGAGAGTACACAAGAGAGAGAAGTGTGAACTAAGTGTTACAGATTCATGACAGTGGTGATGCGGACCATCAAGCTGCAGATTGTACTAAGTCCTTAGTACAGTCTACCAGGGGCGACACCACTTTACAACAAAGGTCAAAAATCAACCGCAAATAATCGGATTGTAATCGCTACTTGGTGCGATCTGATGGCAGCTTTGCCAGGGTTTCAGAGAAGAAGAAACAGGCTTCGGCCTCTGCCATGTTTCGCAGCTCACATGGTCCACTGCTGACGCAGCATCAGTGCGACGATGCGTCGACAACACAGTGCAATATGATGTGACCTATATAAGTGATGAACCTTAAGTTCATGTTATTGTATTGATCATTGCAATATTTCAATTTTGTATATGTAGGTGTACGAGTGGTGTAATATTTCAATTTTGTACATGTATGTGTGTGAATGTTTGAGTGAAAATTAAAAACAGGGACCTGACCTAGATAGGGACTTCGAAGTGGGAAATAAAATACCCACTTCATCGTCTGGGGGCATATGTAACACCCCAAGAAAGCCGAAAACCCAAATAACAAACAATGGAAAATCCAGGATGGAATGTAACAATACAAGAGAAGGAAAGTTGCTACTCACCATAAAGCGGAGATGCTGAGCCGCGATAGGCACAATAAAATATGGTAGTTTCAGCTCTCTGAGACTGCAGATGTGCGTGTAAGTAGCACTTGCATGAGTGTGTGTGTGCGTGTGTGTGTGTGTGTCTACTGCTGACAAAGGCCTTAATGGCCGAAAACTATGATTGTGTGAATCTTTTTATTGTGCCTGTCGTGGCTCAGCATCTCCTCTATATGGTGAGGAGCAATTTTCTCTCTCTCTTATTGAAAACCCAAATAAGAATGCCATGGTAATTTAAAGTAGGGAACAGTGTTATCCTGACAGGTACGACAACTTTGACAATAATATAACATCTTAAAGTTTTGATGAACACCAATTTCAATAATTACTGAGTATGTTATGATATAAAGGTAGAAAGAAAGAAAGGTTATTTTTAATTAGCTATCAAACATCTCAGTAATAACTGCCAATCACTGCGACGAAAGTTAAGTCCAAAGTAATATGTCAGTCAGAGATAACATTTATTGTGAAAAAGAGTTGTAAATGTGGCGAAAAGGAAATTCAATGCGTCTACAACGCTCGATCACGGAAAAGTTAGTCGCTTGGCAGCTTGCTTGCTATCAAATCGAGAGAGAGCACCGTTTGTTATAGTATTACAAATGGAACACTACGAGATTGTTTCTTAAAAAAAAAAAAAAAAAAGTAATATTGCGTGATAGAGGTGCGCGGACCTTGTTCTCAGTTATTCTGACTTGAGAACTTGAACTGAAGTGATATTCTGATAGTTCTCGACGAGTTAATGAACTTTAAATATTGGAGATATTATTGCTGGACTCAACCTTCATCAAAGTGAACTGTTACAACGAAGATTGGATATAGTATCGAAGAATGCAATACCTGATTAGCCTGGAGTAGAAAACATTAATACGACCACACGAAGATAATACAAATACACCAACTGCAAAAGTTGTCGTAATTGTCATGATCACCGAACTAAAAAGAATCGAAATTGATCTCACCCATCGGTGTGCGTGTGGTGTGCTTATTATAAACTAATTGCTAAGAAGGAACAATAAAACTGTTCGTCAGCAATGGAAATCTCACGCATTGGCTCCATCATTAATTGAAGTGTGTGATAGTTGATGATGGTGTGAAACAATACTGGTGATGAATGATTCACTCAATACTACAATAACTAACTAACCGGGTATAGCAAATCATCATAAAACCATGTTGTTGTTGTGGTCTTCAGTCCTGAGACTGGCTTGATGCAGCTCTCCATGCTACTCTATCCTCTGCAAGCTTTTTCATCTCCCAGTACCTACTGCAACCTACATCCTTCTGAATCTGCTTAGTGTATTCATCTCTTGGTCTCCCTCTACGATTTTTGCCCTCCACGCTGCCCTCCAATACTAAATTGGTGATCCCTTGATGCCTCAGAACATGTCCTACCAACCGATCCCTTCTTCTGGTCAAGTTGTGCCACAAACTCCTCTTCTCCCCAATTCTATTCAATACCTCGTCATTAGTTATGTGATCTACCCATCTAATCTTCAGCATTCTTCTGTAGCACCACATTTCGAAAGCTTCTATTCTCTTCTTGTCCAAACTATTTATCGTCCATGTTTCACTTCCATACATGGCTACACTCCATACGAATACTTTCAGAAATGACTTCCTGACACTTAAATCAATACTGGATGTTAACAAATTTTTCTTCTTCAGAAACGCTTTCCTTGCCATTGCCAGCCTACATTTTATATCCTCTCTACTTCGACCATCATCAGTTATTTTGCTCCCCAAATAGCAAAACTCCTTTACTACTTTAAGTGCCTCATTTCCTAATCTAATTCCCTCAGCATCACCCGACTTAATTAGACTACATTCCATTATCCTTGTTTTGCTTTTGTTGATGTTCATCTTACATCCTCCTTTCAAGACACTGTCCATTCCATTCAACTGCTCTTCCAAGCCCTTTGCTGTCTCTGACAGAATTACAATGTCATCGGCGAACCTCAAAGTTTTTATTTCTTCTCCATGAATTTTAATACCTACTCCTAATTTTTCTTTTGTTTCCTTTCCTGCTTGCTCAATATACAGATTGAACAACATCGGGGAGAGGCTACAACCCTGTCTTACTCCCTTCCCAACCACTGCTTCCCTTTCATGTCCCTCGACTCTTATAACTGCCATCTGGTTTCTGTACAAATTGTAAATATCCTTTCACTCCCTGTATTTTACCCCTTCCACCTTTAGAATTTGAAAGAGAGTATTCCAGTCAACATTGTCAAAAGCTTTCTCTAAGTCTACAAATGCTAGAAACGTAGGTTTGCCTTTCCTTAATCTTTCTTCTAAGATAAGTCGTAAGGTCAGTATTGCCTCACGTGTTCCAGTGTTTCCACGGAATCCAAACTGATCTTCCCCGAGGTCGGCTTCTACTAGTTTTTCCATTCGTCTGTAAAGAATTCGTGTTAGTATTTTGCTGCTGTGACTTATTAAACTGATAGTTCGGTAATTTTCACATCTGTCAACACCTGCTTTCTTTGGGATTGGAATTATTATATTCTTCTTGAAGTCTGAGGGTATTTCGCCTGTTTCATACATCTTGCTCACCAGATGGTAGAGTTTTGTCAGGACTGGCTCTCCCACGGTCGTCAGTAGTTCCAATGGAATATTGTCTACTCCGGGGGCCTTGTTTCGACTCAGGTCTTTCAGTGCTCTGTCAAACTCTTCACGCAGTATCATATCTCCCATTTCATCTTCATCTACATCCTCTTCCATTTCCATAATATTGTCCTCAAGTACATCGCCCTTGTATAGACCCTCTATATACTCCTTCCACCTTTCTGCTTTCCCTTCTTTGCTTAGAACTGGGTTTCCATCTGAGCTCTTGATATTCATACAAGTGGTTCTCTTTTCTCCAAAGGTCTCTTTAATTTTCCTGTAGGCGGTATCTCTCTTACCCCTAGTGAGATAGGCCTCTACATCCTTACATTTGTCCTCTAGCCATCCCTGCTTAGCCATTTTGCACTTCCTGTCGATCTCATTTTTGAGACGTTTGTATTCCTTTTTGCCTGTTTCACTTACTGCATTTTTATATTTTCTCCTTTCATCAATTATATTCAATATTTCTTCTGTTACCCATGGATTTCTACTAGCCCTCGTCTTTTTACCTACTATATCCTCTGCTTCCTTCGCTACTTCATCCCTCAAAGCTACCCATTCTTCTTCTACTGTATTTCTTTCCCCCATTCCTGTCAATTGCTCCCTTATGCTCTCCCTGAATCTCTGTACAACCTCTGGTTTTTTTAGTTTATCCAGGTCCCATCTCCTTAAATTCCCACCTTTTTGCAGTTTCTTCAGTTTTAATCTACAGGTCATAACCAATAGATTGTGGTCAGAGTCCACATCTGCCCCTGGAAATGTCTTACAATTTAAAACCTGGTTCCTAAATCTCTGTCTTACCATTATATAATCTATCTGATACCTTTTAGTATCTCCAGGGTTCTTCCATGTATACAACCTTCTTTCATGATTTTTAAACCAAGTGTTAGTTATGATTATGTTGTGCTCTGTGCAAAATTCTACAAGGCGGCTTCCTCTTTCATTTCTGTCCCCCAATCCATATTCACCTACTATGTTTCCTTCTCTCCCTTTTCCTACACTCGAATTCCAGTCACCCATGACTATTAAATTTTCGTCTCCCTTCACAATCTGAATAATTTCTTTTATTTCATCATACATTTCTTCAATTTCTTCGTCATCTGTAGAGCTAGTTGGCATATAAACTTGTACTACTGTAGTAGGTGTGGGCTTCGTATCTATCTTGGCCACAATAATGCGTTCACTATGCTGTTTGTAGCAGCTTACCCGCATTCCTATTTTCCTATTCATTATTAAACCTACTCCTGCATTACCCCTATTTGATTTTGTGTTTATAACCCTATAGTCACCTGACCAGAAGTCTTGTTCCTCCTGCCACCGAACTTCACTAATTCCCACTATATCTAACTTCAACCTATCCATTTCCCTTTTTAAATTTTCTAACCTACCTGCCCGATTAAGGGATCTGACATTCCATGCTCCGATCCATAGAACGCCAGTTTTCTTTCTCCTGATAACGACATCCTCTTGAGTAGTCCCCGCCCGGAGATCCGAATGGGGGACTATTTTACCTCCGGAATATTTTACCCAAGAGGACGCCATCATCATTTAATCATACAGTAAAGCTGCATGCCCTCGGGAAAAATTACGGCTGTAGTTTCCCCTTGCTTTCAGCCGTTCGCAGTACCAGCACAGCAAGGCCGTTTTGGTTATTGTTACAAGGCCAGATCAGTCAATCATCCAGACTGTTGCCCTTGCAACTACTGAAAAGGCTGCTGCCCCTCTTCAGGAACCACACGTTTGTCTGGCCTCTCAACAGATACCCCTCCGTTGTGGTTGCACCTACGGTACGGCTATCTGTATCGCTGAGGCACGCAAGCCTCCCCACCAACGGCAAGGTCCATGGTTCATGGGGGGGGCATAAAACCATAACAGACAAAATCAGCAGTTTGCATCGCTGAGAAATCATTAAGTAAATTGTTTTCCGATGTTGCTCTTACTCCTCATATATATTTTTAAATTGTTTTCGCGTGTTACTCTCTCTCCTCATATATATTTTCGAACGAAAGTGTATACACAACCATGTGCATCCGGTATTTACAGTAAAGTATTATTTCTGACTTATCGTGTTATGATTAGATCCACACTTCAGTTCAAGTTCTCAAGTCAGAATAACTGAGAACAAAGTCCACGCATCTCTATCACAGCCGGCCGGGGTGGCCGAGCAGTTCTAGGCGCTACAGTCTGGAACCACGCAACTGCTACGGTCGCAGGTTCGAATCCTGCCACTGGCGTGGATGTGTGTGATGTCCTTAGGTTAGTTAAGTTTAAGTAGTTCTAAGTTATAGGGGACTGATGACCTTAGAAGTTAAGTCCCATAGTGCTCAGAGCCATTTGAACCAATTCTCTATCACACAATATTACTTTTTTTTAAAAAAAAAGAAACAATCTCGTAGCATTCTGTTTGTAGTACTATAACAAATGGTGCTCTCTCTCGACTTGATTGCTAACAAGCTAGCAAGTGACTAGCTTTTCCATGATCCAGCATTGTAGACGCATTTAATTTCCTTTGTGCCATGTTTACAACTCTCTTTCACAATAAATGTTATCTCTGACCGACATAGTACTTTGGGCTGAACTTTCGTCGTACTGATTGGCAGTTATTACTAGGATGATTGATAGCTAATTAAAAATAACCTTTCTTTCTTTCTACCTATATATCATGCCATACTCAGTAATTGTTGAAATTGGTGCTCATCAAAACTCAGGTGTTATATTATTTTCAAAGTTGTCGTACCTGTCAGGATAACACTGTTCCCTACTTTAAATTATCATGACATTCTTGTTTGGGTTTTCGGGTTTCTTGGGGTGTTGCACTGGGTACACTGTTACACTGGACGTTCGTCAGAAGCAATACACTGTCATAGAACTCTTGTGCTGTGAAAACGAGACAGTGGGAAACATCCACACGAGGTTCAGAAGGGTGTATGGAGATGCTGCTGTCGATCGCAGTACATTTAGTCGGTGGGCAAGCAGGTTACATGATGAAAGCGGGCATGGCAATATTGAGGATTGTACTTGCAATGGCAGGCCTCGTTCTGCACACACTCCAGACAATGTGCAGAGTTAACGAATTGGTGACTGCTGACAGACACATCACAGTGAACGAATTGTCACGCTACGTTGGGACAGGGGATGGAAGTGTTTGCAGAATACTGAACGTGTTGGCGTTATAAAGGTTGTGCTAGGTTGGTTCCCATGATGTTGACAGTGGCTCACAAAGAAACAAGAAAAACGGTATGCAGTGAACTTTTGGAACAGTATGAGAATGGTGGAGATGAATTTCTTGGAAGCATTGTGACAGGTAATGAAACATGGCTCCATCATTTTTCACCACAGACGAAGTGGCAATCAATGGTGCGGCATCATGCAAATTCACCCAAGAAAAAAAATTCAAACCACAACTTCTGCTGGGAAAGTTATGGCTATGGTGTTTTTCGATTCCCAAGGACTCTTGCTTGTGGACATCATGCTAAGTGGAACCACGATAAATTCTAATGCATATGTGACGACACTGAAGAAACTTCAAGCTCAACTGAGTCTTGTCGACCACATCAGCAAAAGCAGGATGTTTTGCTGTTGCACAACAATGCACGGCCACATGTCGGTCAAAAAACCATGGAAGCGATCACGAAACTCGGATGGAGAACAATGTAACACCCGCCATACAGTCATGACCTGGCTCCATGTGACTATCATCTCTTTGGGAAACTGAAAGACTCTCTTCAGGGAACAAGAGGATGACTCCCTTGTGGCACACTGCCAAACAGTGGCTCCAACAGGTTGTTCCACAATTTTACCATGTGGGTATACAGGCACTGGTTCCAAGATGGCGTAAGGCAATTGAAAGGGATGGAAATTATGTGGAGAAATGAAAATATTGCTCCTAAGGAATGTATCTACACACTGTAAAACTTTCAAACGTGTAGAATAAAAGATGTATTTAAAAAAAATAGAGTGAATTTCTTATGGAGTGACCCTCGTATTATCTGTTGGATAGACACTTGTATTAAATTTATCAGTTTTTGTTTTCATGTCTTCATAGAAATATTGAGTCCATACATGGTAGGCTATGTCTGCATTTCTATAGGAAAGCATTGTATTTGCACCATATTTTGATTTCATAACTTCATGGTGAAAAATCATACATCAGTTCTCGAGATAAATCAAGTATACCCATACCGATTAAATTGGTTTATTAAACATAATTTAAGTTTTATTCATGTGAATTGCAGCAACATTTTAATTAAACATTATTCTTCCTTTGAAGTATAGAATTGCCAAAAATCGTTCACATTTATCTTCACCTGAAGTAATTTTGTATCTACTCAGTTTCTATTACTTTCCATCGTTTTTCCAGATTCTGAATTATTCATCAATTTGTAGAAACCTTCGTCATCATTTCTCTAGTGAAATATTTTTTTGGACCAATCAGGTTGTTCACATTTTAAAACTGCATGTATTTTTGTTGCCTTCAATTCTCTTTCTTCCATTTTTACTTATTAATTCTTGAGAATGACACGTTTCAGGAAATTTTCTCCACTTCAGGCACCAAATATGATACTGTATTAATAGATTAAAAACTTATTAATTGTTATTCATATGTATCATCATTTGATTCTACAAACAGTTCAACAAACATCAGAAATTCACCTGAAACAGGTACTTTGTTAATAGATTGATTTAGGGATGCAAACATTTAGTTTTTAATTTTCGTTTCTAGTGATTTATTTTTTAGTTGAGTGGGATATAAAATGTTCAGTTATTGATACATCTTCTTATGTCTACTTTAAAATCAGTGGGTAACAGGTGACCATTTGTATTAGCTCCAAAAATGAAAATCCTCTTGATTTTTACATTCCATCATCAGTAACAAAATCAAATTTCTTATAATGCTTATCACATATTATGTTTTGAAGATAGCTTAATTGGTTTATGTATGGAGCAAAATCTGTCTTCGAGGAATAAGTTGTAAAAACTTTTTTGTAAAGTAATTATTTTCTAGCAGTGTTATAGCAGTATATCTAAGTTTTATTAGTAACTGAATCCTAACCATTTCCAGGACCTTTTATATCTACTAATCTTCTACCTTTAAAACGAATAATCTGTTAATTAATTTAAAATTATTATGCAATTCTTTTTGAAATTATTTAATTATACTTTGTTGATAATTGTCAATCTCAGCATTGATTTTTTCCTAATTCTGCATTGCAGCACTTCATTCATTTGTCTTATTTTAAAAAGCACCCATATATTGGATTTAAACAGTATTGAACTTATAATCATCTGACTACAGCTTTAACACAAAACAACCAAATGTGCACAAATTTTCTATTCTCTACAAACCGGAGTATAGTTCATTTTCTCCCAAATGACTGACTAGATGTTATGGTATTTTGCCACTGGATGAATCAATAACAATTTTTGTATTATTTGTTTCATAGTAGTGTACCCAGTATTTGCCAGTATGATCAGATGTTGTAAATTTACTATTCCGCATTTGTTATGTTTTGGTTTGCCTGATTATTCATCAGTCACAAAGATGACACATAAGTGTTTAAGTTTTAATTGTTTGGGAAGTTTTTCTGTATCGAAATTCCTCAAAGCATTAGCATACAAGCAACTTTTTTTGGAATTTCGTTTTTACACCTCATCCCTTCTTTACAAGCTTGATTACGCAACCCTTGGTCTTCCAATTCTTTATCACCTTCCTTTTTATTTATAACTACATTTGCTAGTGCAGCTCCTGCATGAGCTAGTCAACCAGTTGTTGCCATATATGATAGTAATTTCTCAAGTAATGACAGAAATCCTCCTTCATGCTATGACAATCCTGACCCTTCTTTCCTTTTTGTTAGATACTCAGTAAGTTTTTTCACAATGGTTATGCCTAATGTTATGAGCAACTTTCTGCTAGTTTTCTTGTCTGTCTTTCTTTTTGTAGCATAAGTTAAATATTATCTATACTACACAGCTGTTCATTACTGACTTTAATTTTAATTGCTTTTGTTTAATTTTACCAATAGTTAGCAATTTGTGATCAATGCTGAAATTGTTTATTTATGTAGAATAAAATTTTTTCAAGGATGAAGCGTTTGTAGTCCCTATCCATTTTCATCCAAACCAATTTCAGATTTTCTTTTTCCATACGTTATCCCTCTTAAGTGCAGTTCCAGCTAACAAAGAATCAGAAGCATGCATTCTTTCTTTTGCAGCCAATTGAAGTTGTTTATATGATTTATGCCTTCTCTTCAAATTCTCATGATCTCTATAGGTAAAGTTAAGTTGTTTATGTGCTTCATCTAGAGGATTAATTTCTTGATTTTCTCTATCTACCTAATGTTTCTTTTAGCTTGGTTCCTGCACCACAAAATCTATAGCCTGTTAGGTGCTTTTCGAATGGAAGTGTGTTGATTAGTGTGATTACAAACCCTTTTCCAAACTTTCACTCTTCCAAAGTGTGGTAAGTTACTCAAAAATCTAATGAAGTACAGAACTCCTTTTGGATTGTTGATGATGAAGTCGCTAAATTTATTTGGTAGCACCTATGTTATACCAGCTTTTCATTTTGGTAGTTTTTAGGACCATTTTTTCTTTATTAATTATTGCTAATCTATCAATTAATTAATATACATCATTCATCCAAATACTTTCACCTAGTTTTTCAGTATATATATATATATATATATATATATATAAATCAAGTTTAGATTCTTTGGATTACTCAGATACAAAAACAGAACAAGGCTTATTATATATATATATATATATATATATATATATATATATATATATATATATATATATATATATATATATATATATATATATATAAAATATGACATTCTGATGTTACTACAAACGAAATAACATGAAGAGGAAAAAAATATAAATGTTTTATAAAAGAAATTGTATACATCCACTTCCCATAATTTAGGAAATTAAAATCAAGTTTAGATTCTTTGGATTACTCAGATACAAAAACAGAATATAATAAGCCTTGTTCTGTTTTTGTATCTGAGTAATCCAAAGAATCTAAACTTGATTTTAATTTCCTAAATTATGGGAAGTGGATGTATACAATTTCTTTTATAAAACATTTATATTTTTTTCCTCTTCATGTTATTTCGTTTGTAGTAATATCAGAATGTCATATTCCTGAATGGTACAATATATCTGCATAATTTGATAAATCAACGGCATCAAATTTTGCACTCATATCATCCATACTATACTGTTTTTTTCCTTTGTCGAAAGATTCACCACTCCATCTGTAGCTTCATTTTCTTTTTCGCCAATAGTTAGTTTACCTCCATTGAATTGAACTCTGAAAGGACCAACAAATTTAAATGTACCAATAGGTTTTAATACAAAAACTTAATTTTCACTATGGTTAATGAGCTTTCACATACCTTTAATTTTTAACATCACCCTGAGAGGCATTCTCTTCATCATCACTAACATTATTTGGTTTTCTACTGTTTTTATACGGTATTATAAACTCTTGAAATTTTGGTAGATCTAAACTTTTATAGTGCACATACAAATGGCTGATTTTATTCAAGTTTAGCAATCCTAGAGTCAGAATATAATAGTTAGTCATTAATGATGTTTTGACTCATCTGCTTGGGCTTGTTATTACACATAGAACAAGGTTAGACAAGATCTTGCCATGTTTATTGTTTGATTTCTTCCCAAACAGGTTTAAGTTAAATAATAATATTTTTATTAGTAGATAAGAGTTGCCAATTTCAACTGAGTGGGAAGTCACCTGTTATGGAAAAGATTGGTTGTAACTATACAAGACAACTATAGTAATATTGTAATAGAGTTATTATTGAAAGAGATGTTAATTTTTATATGGATACAAATGACAGTATTGGAATTTGAATTAATTGCCAAATTATTCTTTCTAATGAGAAGGCTGTTGCTAATGATGTTCCTAAAATTACTCCATTCAAATTAAGCAACATAAATTGTAATGTAGCTGATGGATGATTTGTGAACCATGCTGATCACTTGCAATGAAAATTTAATATTGTTTCATTCAAGTCGAATGCTGAATTTTGTGGACTACCAATTCATAAAACACATTATCGTTTATACACGCCAGCTTTTGATACTATTCAGCATTTACAAATATCTAACGAAAATGATAGTTTAATTGACTTCAGTGGTGCTTGTGTGACAGTTCGTTTTTTTTACAAATGGCTTAGTAAAATTTTATCCTTACTAAATGAAAAACATTGAAGGCTATCATTTTTTACTCATTACCTGTGAACGAGAAAAGTAAATGTAACCTAAACGTATCTAACAAGGACAGTGGGGATTAAGATTCACATTGTTGATGGTTGGCTTCAACCTAACCAGCTTTAGGATTGTTGCAACTGATGGATCAGACTAGGCAGCATGTGACACAAATACAATAAAAAAATCAAATGATAATTATGTGGCAAAGCTAGTTGATTTTATAGCCACTAAGCAAATAATATTTTTCTAGAATTCAAGATTCTTGTATTTCATCACCAATTTTGTTGTATTTGACTTATCTCTTGCTGTTAAAATAAGCATGGAAGGTCATATACTTAATAATGGAAAAAAAGAGCAAGAAAAGTGAGGTGCTTTATCCACTTGCAATGCTTAATGGATTTTCAAACATTGTAAAGAGGCCATTTCGGAATGCGATTTTTCTGCGACTTTTTACATAGTCTTCAAATGCTGAATATGATGGAACTTCCTGGCACATTGAAACTGTGTGCCAGACCAAGAGTTTACCTTGGACTTTCATCTTTCATGGCAAGTGCTCTATAGACTGAGCTATCTAGTCGTGGCTCACAGCCCATTCTCACAGCTTTACTTCTGCCAGTACCTTGTCTCACAAAATACCACCCAAACTTCACAGGAGCTCTCCTGTGAACCTTTCAAGACTAGCACTCCTGAAAGAAAGGATATCGTGGAGACATTCATTCCCAGAATGAAATTTTCATGCTGTAGTGGAGTGGAAACCATCCCCTTGGCTGTGGCTAACCCATGTCTCTGCAATATACTTTGTTCCAAGAATGCCTGTCTTGAAATGTTTGCAGGAAAGCTTCTGAATAGTTGAAAGGTAGGAAACGAGGTGCTGGCGCAAGTAAAGCTGTGAGGATAGGTCATGAGTAGTGTTTAGGTCGCTCAGTTGGTAGAGCACTTGCCCATGAAAGACAAAGGTGCCGAATTTGAGTCTAACTCCAGCACACAGTTTCAATCTGCCAGGAAGTTTCATATCAACACACATGCTGCTGTGGAGTGGAAGATTCATTCTAAAAACATCCCCTAGGCTGTGATTCAGTCATGCCTCCACAATATGCTTTCATCCAGTAGTGCTGGTCTTGCATGTTCGCCGAAGGGCTTCTGTGAAATTTAGAAGGAAGGAAACGAGGTACTTGCGGAAGTAAAGTGTGAGGGCGGGTCATAAGTCATGCATGGGTAGCTCAGTCGGTACAGTGCTTGTCTGCAAAAGGCAAATATCCTGAGTTCGAGTCTTGGTGTGGCACACAGTTATAATCTGCCAGGAAGTTTCATATCAGTGCACATTCCACTGCAGAGTGAATATTTCACTCTGGCTGAATGTGATTCTTAAATGGGCTCGTCGAAATGATACTGGAATTGAAGCAAGAGATACTCTTCCAAAAGAAGACCGATTTGTTGTAGAATCTAAGGAAATTCGTGTACCTGCAGTTAAATAGTTATGACCTTGATCAACAAGAAGGTATTTTGAAAATCCAAAAATTCTGATAACCTTTTATGAACTGCAAACTGTAGACATTGCTACATTGAGTGGGAAGAAGAACTTTTGAATTAGATATTACGAATTTCTGTATATCAGCAGAATTTGATATGCCTTACTTTGTATTTGTTACATTTCAGACAAACAGAAAAAAGTAATCAGTAGTTTGATTCATTAACATTTGATTATGTTAAGCTATGCACGATTTAACTGAAGAATGGAAGAAATGAAGTTTTTCCACAAGAAATGAGTAACTTAGATCCACCATATAATTATTTAAAGGCTTATGGTTCTCTTCTAGATTTTAAACGAGTTAGACAATTGAAAGGCGATGTTGATACGAATCTATTGAATTTCATAACGAATTATCAAGTTTATGCCACAAATATGAATTTTAATAAGAATGTAACTGCAACACAAAAAACGATAAAGAAACTTTGTGCAGCTTTTAGTGATACGTTTCCTGCAAATACGCTAGCATATCTTATCATGTATGGAAAGAAAAATTCGGTACATGATGCACAGCACATTATATTAACTGAAAATTTTTAATTATATAAATGAATAAAAATTAGAAAAAATACAGAATTGGTAACCACATTTTTACATTTCGTTTGCTAGCATTTTAAGAAAGATAAATGAAATAAAAATGAAACATTTAGTATGTCAGTTAGAAGAGTATGTCCGATTTTATTTATTATTTTTTTCTCTGGATAGCCCTTTCCATTTAGATTATCGTAGATTTTTGAATTTTTAAAATTGCACAATGTTTGTCTGAGAAATAAACAAAAATGTATCTAATCAGCTGGCACTGCGTGCTAGCAGGCAGCAGCTGCTGCATAACTTGTACCTCTAGCAGGTGGCACTGTTGATTGATGTAGCACTGCATACTGCCTCTAAATATCAGGATATCAATCTCCTATTTGCTCCTTCTTCCTTGCACACAGTGTCTGTGCTGTTTATAGTGCAGTTAATGACTTCATTCACAGATGACGCTAAATTAGTCTCCATTCACAAGAACACAGGAATGCACATCGTTATTCCCGTAAAATATTGTTTTTTATCTTTATCTGTGTGTTCATATTCACACTTATATATTGTTCAGAATTCCTCTCTTCTAAAAAGATGCAATAATTATTATAATCCATATAATATATGGATTATAATCCATAGAAAATAATGTATTTGAACCCAAAATAAACAGGAGTAGCACATATTTGAATATGGTTTCTTCTTCACTTAGTTACTATGTAAGTAGCTGCAAGCAGCTTCATTTGCTCCCACTGAGGCACACAGGCTGGGAAGTGGGGGATGCATCAGTTCAGATAAATTTGATACTAGCGGTTATCCAACAGATAATATATGTACAGTATTCCACAAGTAAATAAGAATGTTTTAGAAAAAGTGAAAGATGAATGTAATGGAAAACGAATGGAAGAATTTTGTGATGCAAGAGCAAAAACTTTATGCTTATAAAGTTGGCAACAGTGAGGAGAAAAATCTAAAGGAACCAAGAAATGTGTTGTTAAAATAAAGGAAACTTAGAAGATTATAAAGATTGTTTGTTTAATAATACTGAATAATACCAAACTATGGATTTAATACAAAGTTTTACATTCGAAATTTATTCAGTTGAGGTAAATAAAAGAAGCGTTGAGTCCACACGATGGTAAAATATACACTACTGGCCATTAAAATTGCTACACCAAGAATAAATGATGATGATAAACGAGTATTAATTGGACAAATAGATTATACTAGAACCCACATGTGATTACATTTTCACGCAATTTGGGTACATAGATCACAGACATCAGTACCCAGAACAACCACCTCTGGCCGTAATAACGGCCTTGATACGCCTGGGCATTGAGTAAAACAGAGCCTGGATGTCGTGTACAGGTGCAGCTGCCCATGCAGCTTCAACATGATACCACAGTTCATCAAGATTAGTGACTGGCGTATTGTGACGGGCCGGTTGCTCAGCCACCATTGACCAGACGTTTTCAACTGGGGAGAGATCTCGAGAACGTCCTGGCCAGGGCAGCAGTCGAACATTTTCTGTATCCAGAAAGGCCTGTACATGACCTACAACATGCGGTCGTGCATTATCCTGCTGAAATGTAGGGTTTCGCAGGGATTGAATGAAGGGTAGAGCCACGGGTCGTAACACGTCTGAAATGTAACGTCCACTGTTCAAAGTGCCGTCAATGCTAACAAGAGGTGACTGAGACGTGTAACCAATGCCACCCCATACCATCACGCCAGTATGGTGACGACGAATACATGCTACCAATGTGCGTTCACCGCGATGTCGCCAAACACGGATGCGACCGTCATCATGCTGTAAACAGCACCTGGATTCATCCAAAAAAATGACGTTTTGCCATTCGTGCACCCAGGTTCGTCGTTGAGTACCCCATCGCAGGCACTCCTCTGTCTGTGATTCAGTGTCAAGGGTAACCATAGTCATGGTCTCCGAACGGATAGTCCATGTTGCTGAAAACGTCGTCGAACTGTTCGTGCAGATGGTTGTTGTCTTGCAAACGTCCCCATCTGTTGATTCAGGGATCGAGACGTGGCTACACGTGGCCACGCGGATAAGATGCCTGTCATCTCGACTGCTAGTGATACGAGGCCATTGGGATCCAGCACGGCGTTCCGTATTACCCTCCTGAACCCTCCGAATCCATATTCTGCTAACAGTCATTGGATCTTGACCAACGCGAGCAGCAATGTCGCGATACGATAAACCGCAATCGCGATAGGCTACAATCCGACCTTTATCAAAGTCGGAAACGTGATGGTACGTATTTCACCTCCTTACACGAGGCATCACAATAACGTTTCACCAGGCAACGCCGGTCAACTGCTGTTTGTGTATGAGAAATCGGTTGGAAACTTTCCACATGTCAGCACGTTGCAGGTGTCGCCACCGGTGTCAACCTTGTGTGAATGCTCTGAAAAGCTAGTCATTTGCATATCACAGCATCTTCTTCCTGGCAGCAAAATTTCGCGTCTGTAGCACGTCATCTTCGTGGTGTAGCAATTTTAATGGCCAGCAGTGTATGCTTTAGACGATAAAATAGATACATTGCCATGTAACCTCTTCTTCATTATCACTGACCTCAAAATCAGGAATCTCTTCTTCTTTTTCCACTTTAAAAGGAGAATAGTATAACTCAGGTTTTTACGTACCATTTCAGCTATGTCCCCAACAATATAAATCCTTACAGGTTTTTTGTTGCTGTTTTCTGAGTTGTCTGTCTGTAATGTATAAAATTAAATTTTAATAATAAATACTTTTTTCTGAATAAATGGAGCCCCTACTCAGGGAGCTCAATAATGCCAGCAATTCTAATTTGCTTAAAAAATATTAGTGAGCTACAGGTAAATATTTTGTATAACATTATTGGATATGAATGTTTCAGTACTACATATGGGGAGAAAATTTCTATGGAGCTTAATAATGAGTTTAAGGTTCGTTTACGAGATAGATACTTCAAATTAATAACTGACTGGGTTATCATTTTTTTGCAGATAGGCAGGTTAAACTGGGATAAAATGGAATGTATAAAATCTAAAAATTGTAGTAGTAACGTTTGTGAGCTAGAATTTTTAGTGAGAATTCCATTAAAATTTTTACCTTGCGTACCTTGTCTGAAGAGAAAAATTTGTATGGAATCTCACAAGGAGTGAGCATCTTCCTGGAATTACTAAAAATATTATGAAATGAAATATAAAAAATATAAAAGTAAATAAATATAAAATAAAAATATGATCCCTAAAATTGATCATTTCCCCATTTATTTACTTATTTATTTTTCTTAGGATTAAGGCGACTGAGGTGGGTGACTGGAAAGGAAGTAGAATCCTTTTGTAGGTTCTGGGTTATTTTTGTATAAAAAAGACATAAATCACGAAACTCTCACAGAATTCGAGGGATTTTGTGATTTATGGAGACTTTTTCCTTAGAGTAAAATGAGCTAGTACCTACAAAAGGATAGTAGTCTCCAAATCTATCTTCAAGCTGATGGCAGTCTTCAAATTAGAAAATGCAGTTTTGGCTTCTCGATTCCTTTGATTATTCTTTGATTGGGTTTGCCTTGTCTGAATTTGTTCAGTGGCGCAGCTAGGAGAGGGTGTGTTAAAGACGAAGTGGCGATAATACTTCGTGACACCAAAGAACTGTTGTAGTTTCTTGATTGTTGTAGGTCATGGGAAATCAAGTATTATGTCTACCTCCTCATCTGATCACTGAATTCCTTGAGCATTAATAGTATAGCCAAGAAATTGACACTCTGCTGCCCCAAGACGCATTGGAATAGATTAATAATGAGGCGATACTCACACGGACGGGTAAAGAGTCGTTGTAGATGTGACAAGTGCACAGCTTCTGAACGGGAGATGACAAAAACACGTTCGATATATACACAGCAACAATCCAAGTCGTGTGTAGCCTCGTCCATAAATCTTTGGAAAGTCTGAGCAGCGTTACGTAGCCCGAAAGGCTTGTGAGTGAACTCAAACGACCAGTGCACACAGCTTTCGTTTAGTAATGATGATGATGTTTGGTTCTTGGGAAGCTCAACGGCGTTGTCGTCAGCTCCCATACAAAGTCCTAATTTTTTCACAGTCCAATTTTTTTCACAGTCCAATCTAGCCATTGTCACGAATTATGAGGATGATGATGAAATGATGAGTCCCGAAGCAGGGAATCGAACCTGGGACCCCGTGATCCAGAGCCAGCAATGCCAGCCACTAGACCACGAGCTGCAGACTGTCGTCTAATGCTACAGATATTTGCTAAAAAGGTCTAACGAGGTCCAGCATAGAAAATATGCTCCTACCGTAGACATTGGACTTGAAATCTGTGGTTCTTTTTCAGTACCAAATGGAAGGGGGAGATCCCAGCTGCTGCTTGACAGATGGTAGATCCCTTGCATGAGCATGGGTGTGAATTCCTAATGAGCCACTTTCAGTTTCTGTAACATTAAACGACAAGTTCCAGTATAAAGGGGTGGCTCTGGTGTGATCAAAATGTAGAACACTATGAGAGTGGTGCATGAGAGATAATGTGTGGGCTTGACATGATCTCATGGAACCATTTCAAAAGTTCGATAAATGGAGAATCTCCAGTCATCTCCCAGATACCAACATCTTACACATAACATACTAGTCGTCTGCTAATGTCCAGCAGACACCAATGCCGAAGGTTGGGCACGATCTATAAAACGATAGCAGATCTGCTCCCAGTATATGATGTGTGATGTCTGCTACAACAAACTGCCACTGAAGCCTGCATCGTGGCACTGGGTTTAACATCAATGTAGTACAAACACATGTAGCTATTGTAGGGCTGCATTGAATGTGTAACCAGCACATTTAAAGGTGGCAAATGGGCGTACAGGTAGACTGATACGTCTGGACCCGGGTTTACTAAGAACTGCAATTTCATACCTTGATCTACGATAAACAATCGACGGATGTCGTTCGGAGCTCAGTGGCCGTCATCAAAAGCTCCTGTTTGTTTTCCTGCTCGGAATGTGGGCTTCACTTCCATGCCTCAGACCCAACATGATTTCGTAGGCATAGGTGAGAAGCTGCGTTTCCCGGGCGAGCGATAGCGACGACATCGGTGAATGTTGCTCTGAGTTCACAGTGCAAAGACTTGCGAGGTTAAGTTCAGTGATATGAGCTTGTAACGCAGCAATTTTGCTGTCTGCAGTTGTGGGCTAACTGCTGCAACACTCACAGATGGATACATTTCAAATATTCTACCGGCGATTTGCGCTAGTGCATCAAGTCCGCCGACACAGACATTTAAAATCTTTCACCCGCCAGGTGGTAGGCGTGATAGCCAAATGTTTTGCAGAATGACATCGCTTATTGTGTTGCCAAAGTACGTAAACGGCCCAGCAGCTGTAATTGCATGCGGTCACCCAGATCTTCGACCCGAAGTCATTTTTCTAGTCTCATCGCCTCAGACAGCGAAAGTCGTGTGATTAGGGCGTACTTAACTGCCGGATATCGGTCCGAATTTGGCTTGACTGCGGAATATTCTACACCACCAGGGCCATTTTTTCACTGAGTGCTGCCACAACATAAATATATCCTGTATAGTCTCCAGTGACCTGGGCTAGGACAAACACAGCACAGAATTTTGCTCCCAGAACGGTGGTGGTTTTACTGCGACGCGGTTTATCAATGCACCTGCAGGTGCATCTGCAGCTAACACAGGAACTCGATCTGCCGTCGTAGTAGCACTGCAGAATCAATAGACTACAGACGCCCGGCGCAGCTGCCTTGGAGCGCGGAAGACGAGCGATGTTGTTGACACAACTGTACTCTGTGTGACATGGGGCAGTAAGGAGTGAAGACGTGTGTTGAATTTAACGTCTGTGACCGTCGTGTATCACATCGGAGTCACCAACTGTTGCAGGTTAGCAAAACTCACTTTATTAGCTTTGAAACAACCTGTAACAGAAAATGACATTCAAGTGATAGAGTGAACAAAACAACAGCATAATATACCAGGAAGAAGAAAAGTAAATGTAGATCATAGGGGGTAACACTCATTTCACAACACTTTCTACAAAGGTGACGTCAATTTGACGTCACACGCCACATCGACGATTGCATGATTGACTATAGAGCTTCGACAATGAAGAATATGAATGTTGCTGCTCCTCAGTTCACTCACAGTAATTTAAGCTATCCTCTTAGGTTCTTGCCTAACCGCACACTCAGATGTGACACATATTCGGAAATAAACAGCCCAGTATTTGTGAGAAGGATGAATATGATTCTTATTGCAGCTCGTTTCAGTTGCAGCAATTTTAACTGGCCTCTTAGGTTCCTACCTAACCACACACTCGGAAATTGCTAAATATTTATTTCATCCTTCGTTCTCAAATCAGATAGAATGTCAATAACATCAAATATTGCAGAACATACATGTATTACATTCATAAGAGAATACCAGAATGCCTTACCAACGGTAACATGAAAAAAATCTGCATGGGAAGAGAGAGGCCACGACATAATCTCTTACGCTAGTCCTTTGTTGTATAATATCTGTCTCCTGCCTTGGTTATCAAGGTGACTCTTGAAGGTTTATATCGTTGATGTATTGTAAGTGACACTTAATGATAATAGTGACAAGTTTGTGATAAATTTTCAGTGCTCCTTTACCTTGAAATGGCATACTTCACATTATAATACAAACTATTTCATCCTCAATTTGTAAGTTATTGATTATAACAACTCACTCCTGAGAGAACAGTCTTCTATGATGGCATTAAATGTCGATGAATCATTATTTGAAATTTAATTAATGCAATAAATATAATAAATTATTCCAAGAATGATGTGTTTTTATAAATCTCTAATACATGTGCATGAAGTCTTGTGAGAAGCCTGTACTGAACGCTAACAAAAGCTGATAACCGATTATGAGGTCACTGATATTGTGTGTGATGCCAAAGTGATATCACATTTAAAGGAAGTGTTACAAAAGGAATGTTCCCTTATCGTAGGCTGAGCCAAAGATGATCTTGCACAGAACCTCCACTTGTACATAGCACTACACCATATACACACACTGTACACTAGCTTGTGTACACTTCAGTGGAATTCAATTCGTTTCAGCAAAAGTATTTCTTCCACAAGTCCATTGGATTTCTTCTATCACCTTTAGAAATCGGTATAGCTCATTTTGGCATGGTTTGGGTACACAACCTGTTATAGAAAAATTGAATATGACTAGCACAGATTTACTTAAGATCAATTTATTCATGATATGCAAATTACAAATTACTGAGGTCATTTATAAAAATCGAGGATATGTTTTAATATGAATAGTGTGTGGGTTACTTTCCATTTTGTGATGAAGGTCTTCAAGTGTATAAATCAAATAGATTAGAAAGTTAAAAAGAGTTCTTCAGTGTTGTGATAGGAATCTGATTTCAGTCTACACACTACTTTTAATCATTGACTAGTATTAAGGTAACACAGTATCATTTGCATTTTGCTGTAACACTGTGTATTCTCAAAGTATTGTAACTAAGACTATGATCTTGATGAGTTTCATCTTATAGCACAACTATCAATAGTAGTAAGGCATTTTGATTTTTGTATAATGATAACAATTTTTGCTGTGGTCATTTAATGTAAATGTTCCAATTAACTGGAAATAGAATATTTATTTTTCACTTCAAGGATTTAAGGCTCTACTTGACTCAAAATAAAATCTCATGGAGACTTTATAGTGTTTTCAA
Source organism: Schistocerca serialis cubense (assembly GCF_023864345.2). Taxonomy (NCBI): domain Eukaryota; kingdom Metazoa; phylum Arthropoda; class Insecta; order Orthoptera; family Acrididae; genus Schistocerca; species Schistocerca serialis. Next base: position 825,256,084 of record NC_064642.1, read on the forward strand.
TGTATTGTACAATATTATATTTGTGACAGTAATGCGAGATATTTCTTTTGAATTATTTTTAATTATTTTTTCCATTTTCTCATTATTGTTGGTTACTCATTCCTGTGATGTGCAGTGCACTATACCATTTATTGAATTGACTGTCAGTGCTGTTATTTATTTTTAATTAAGCAGTGAACAACCATTCATACAAAGAGTGCATGCTCATGCACACAACAGTCAGTCATTTAAACATTCTGCCATTCCTCCAAGTATGAAATTTCCATGCAATGTGCTCATCAGTATTTAAGTATGGGTACTTCTAACCGTGTAATAAGAAGAATAAATTACCAAGATCCTCACATTTAATTGATGGTCCAGTAACTCTTATATGATACAAGGTCATGGAATTGAGAAAAATGCCTTTCATTCTGGAAAGTTGAACTGCAGCCACAGTAAAAATTTCAAGCTCAGAGCATCTCTGGCATTCACTGGTGATAAATTATTACCCTGATGTCTCTCAAAAAGCAAGCAACAATTCTTCAAGGGCCAGTTGCACAATTACAGGCTATATGATGCTAACTATAGGTTAACTTGTAGTTCGCGTTGTATGACGCCATTTTATTCCCCAGTTATTTACTCCGGGAACAGTATTAATGTCCAGTTGAGTTATCAACAACTGAAGAGCACTCTGGGGATTTTCGGATACATCATTTCATATTCACTTATGTTAGTCGCCGTCTGCGGAAATAGTGTGTCAAACATGAGTGATAAGCGTTCCACATCACAGAGCTACTCGCTTGTGGGTACTTTGAGGCTCCTAGATGCTGCAAGTGGTTTCAAGAGTGTACTAGAAAACACGAAAACTGCTCCACTCTCATTCAATGAAAATATGAGTACAAAACATTTAACTAAATTGGTAGGATGTTTATAGGCATAAGAATACAAAAATCTGCCTTGATATTAATGAAAGGCTCAGGTATTTGTTGTTTGACCAGTAAGAGATTTTTGTAGATTTCCGAATGAAGTTCGGGAAAAAATGTGCAACGTTAGAAAGATGCAGAGAGCAGCTATGACAGATGTATAATTTTTTTAAAGAAAGAAACACGTAAGTATGATGCTCAGAAAATGTAACAGATGTAACAGATTGGTGGCACCCAATACATGGAATGTAAGTTCCAAATTGTGTACAATGAAATACATGATTTGATAAAACTGTCAACAGAAGGACGTCATAGACAGTTCGATTCAGATGCAACTTTTCTACACCTGATAGTATTCCATGAAATATAGCTGTATGGTAGATGGTGAATTGTAAGTGAGAAGATAATATTGAAGCGGCTGTGAAATGTGGTTTGCTTTTTAGTTTCTCCAAGAAACTGTGACAACACAGACAACATGAAGATTGATTTGACTGAAAATTCTGAGAGGCATTACTGGTTAGCTTGTTCTTGTATTTGTCTTAGGATGATTACTTTGTTACAGCAGTAACGTGTGTTCTACAAAGCTGCCCTTGCTGGATTATTGAACACTATTTGTGCATTTTGTTTTGCAGTTCTTGGGCAAATATAAATCCTGTTTCTATAATGTGGCGATTATTAATGATATTGAGGATGTATATGAAGACTAAGATGCTAACATTTACAATAATCAACCATTGTTTTATTACAGTCCAGGGGAATAAATGTACCAATGGTACATATCTAACTGGAGGTTATTGTTATTGTATCTCATCCAAATAGTTTGAGGAACAGTAGACCTTCACTGTGTTCTACCTTACGTTCTATAGTTGTCTCAGCATATAACGGTCAGTTTCGTTTTCAGAATAAAAATACCTGCTCCCAAATGTGAAAGAACTACCAGAATTGCAGATGGTGCTGCTTCAAAAGTTGCTTGACAAGAACCAGAGAGGGGAGGACGTGCTGTATTGTTAACAAAAGAGCATAAAGCTCAACATTAGGATCAGAAAATAAAAAATTAAAACAAATGATTTCAGAATAAAAATATATTAATCCATATATATTTGTTTATTTTATTTTCATATAATTACATCAGAGAAGTGAAATAATTAAAAAAACTCTCTCTTGTGCATATTTTCCAGTGTCATTAACACCCTTTTAGTAATCCTGTTGGCTGTCCCCTTGCCAGTACCAATGATGTCTCCAGTCGAAAGAAGAAAATCACCAGAGGCGAAATTTGAGTGCTCATAATAGTTGGTCCATTGGTGGAATAGTGTGATCTCTGAAAGAAAGAAAAGAATGCCATGAGACAGTTCAAGAAAAATTTAAAAACTTAGGTTCCCAGCCACGCCTTCCACTGTTATGATTATGTAGATTCCATAACCAAACATCCCTGTTAGCTAACGAGAAGTACCTATGTTGTTATAACACAAAGAAAACAATTACTTTATGGTAAATATGGATGTGATCATGTGGATAATGCTAATAACTGAGAAATACAACAGCTGTCTGCTGTAGCTCTGTTAAAAATCTTATTTTCCTGTTAATTTTACCATGTTAAACTTAGCTTGAGTAAGCACAAATAATTTACATGTTCATGAGAATAATGCTGGATGGTGGATAATTTTGTTGTTCTGAAGCAGTTACTAAAAGACAGTAAGTTGTTATCAAAGGGAGGTAAGAGTGACAAATATTTTCTGCTGTAGATGAGACTGAATGAACTCAGAACATTACCGTACTATTAAACTTTTTTTACATTAAACAATCATAATAAGCCACCAATTTCAGAAGAAATGGTACTTCATACAAGTACAATAAAGGATAGTTGAATTTAAGTTACCTTAAACTAGCTGAAATTTGACATAAAGGAGGACACTGAAAATAACTTGATATTCAACAAAGTTAAAAATTTAACATTCCAGGCACTCTTTCCTCATGCTGCAGCTATGCAGCTTCAATAACTAAATTCCTATTCTGCTCTTATAACATACACATACAGCTATTATTTTACGGCAAGTCTCAGTGGGCTTATGAGGATAATACCAATAACTGAGGAACACAATAGCTGGTGAAGCCTCACATACACTTTTTTTTTAAAAAAAGAAAGAAACAATTTTATGTTTCGTCTTAGTCTTACTGTGTTAGACTTGGCATGAGTAATCACAAATAGTTCACAGGTTTTAGTGAATAATGTTAGGTGGGAGACAATGTTGCTGCTCTGAACCATTAACGGGTCTGTGATCCTTAGATTTTTACTAAAAGGCGGAAAGTTGTTATGATCCTACTACGGTGTCTAGAAAAAGGGGTATTCCCAATGGAAAATGGAGACGAACAATATTTTCTGGTACTGACATAATGGGGGTGAATTTTTTTATTTTTTTATTTGTTTATTCCTGTTACATGGATCCAGTATACAAAAGAATTGCATGGATATGGAATTAGTCACAATATAAATTAACGCAGTAGCCTACTTTTATATGCTAACAAATGTAAATTGAATTGGTGTATTGTATGTTAATAGTAGTAAACAGCATGTTAATAGTTACAGGCTTAAGCATTTTCTATCATAAAACTGAGGTATAAAACGATAAAATAATAAATTACAATTTTCCATTTTACAAACTGTACATTAGCAGTGCCAACTGCATGAACACGAATTCCCATACTGGTGTAAGATGTATTAAGTTACAAAGTGGCAATACCAAATATTACAAGTAAAGTATTACATCCAAGTTACAATGTTACATTAAAGAATTGATTATGAAAGTTAAACGCTTTTTCCAAAAGATATTCCTTCAATTTACTCTTCAATTTTGGCATTTCACTGGTAAGATTTTTTTGTCTCAGATGGAAGTGCATTAAACACCTTTATGCTTGAGTAGTATACTCCCATTTGTATCAGACTCAAGTTTTTTCTGTCAACATGAAAGTCATGTTTTGTTCTTGTGTCATAGTCATGATAAGAAGTATTGGTTTTGTACATGTGTAGGTTCTTAGCTGAAAAGCACATAAGGGATAGGATATATTGTGAGGTCATTGTTAATATTTTGTGTGTTTTAAAAAGATTTCTACATGAATGATTCCTGTTAGCTCCACATATAATTCTAATTCCTCTTTTCTGAGTTACAAATACTTTATTTGCCATTGGTTGGTTACCTCAGAATATTAAGCCATAGGATAAAAATTAAGGGAAATAGCCAAAATAAGCAGCATTAACAGCATCACCATTATCAGCTGTTGCTATAATACGTAGAGCACAAGTTGCTGAACTACGTCTTTTTCTAAAGTCCCAAATATGGCAAGACCAATTTAATTTATGGTCAATGTGGAGATCTACAAATTTTGTTGCATAAACTTGACGTACATCTTGATCATCACAGCTTAGACTTATGTCATCCTGTACTTTGTGAGGCCCATGGAAATGTATGAACTGGGTTTTTTTTTAGATTTAAACTGGTTCCCTACAGTTTTCTAAAAACGCTTGGCATCATGAAAAATCGATGTTTTGTCTAAAACAGAAAAAGCTGTTAGTACAAACAGTACACATAACAGGTGTGGTTTCTCGATTTGTTTAAATCTATTATAACGCTGTCTGCTAAATAAAACTAAACAGTCATTTCCACTGCTGCAGCGAAAATAACAGATGTCAGATAAACAAGACAATTTTTGCACGAAACGTCATTTTAATGTGCTTGATTTACACATATAACACGATGGAATTCGCAAAGTACTGTAATTAAATTTATATTACTACAAACAAACAGTATTATTTAAGAAAACAGAGAAATAGCTCCCTTGTCCGTCATATGCTCCAGTTTCACATGTAATAGATTGAAAAGACGACCTATGGCTTCCTTTCGCAAGCGAAATATGGATATCAATTCGGGATTGGCGTCATTCCACTTTCTTCTCCTTCCTCACTCTCGTGAACAGTTCAGCTAAAATTTCGTCATCGCTGTCTGCATCTGTCACTATTCCTGCTGTCTTGATATGATTTTTTTATTTATGCCTGTTGGTTCCATATTCTACAAAGGGTGTATTCGTAATATAGGGCAAGTCAAATAATACAAGATCATGTGAGCATTATATATATCAAGCAAATACTAATTTTCTATAAACGATTGGTTGCAAACAGTATTACAACCTGCATTTTACTGGTGTAATTTCAAGTGAATATTTAAAACAGCAGAGTGAATAGAAGTACACACTTTTATCCCAGTACCACAAATAAATAAATAAAGTTACATTTTTCATTATGATTTAAATTAAAATACAAAATTTTTATTTTCATCACATAAATAAGTTCAAGTTACTTAACAGTGTAGAAAATATAGTAGTACACATTTTAACCTACGGTATAAATAAATTTCCATTTTATCATTATAATTTATGTTAAGAATTCACAATTTTGTCTTCATGATGATATAGTAAAGATTTTCTTTTAACAGTGGTTTTTTAATCTAAGTGTATTCCTGTATTTTTGCTCGTGTAGTTGGCTTATTACTCTAGGAATTCGTTCATCTTATAAAAAGAACGTTTTTAGTTTCCCTTTGAATGTGTGGAAGTTATTAATTTCCTATTTTATATTGATGAGGGGCATGTTTGTTATGGGTGCAGGGCCTAGGTGGAAATTTTTCGTTTGTCTGTGTTATGCTTCTGAATGTTACAATTGTTCTCGAATAATTCCTTGTTGCTGGTTACAAACTTCATCAGTGAGTATACTTAAATTGATTTGCAATAGTAAATATCCTGCTAATCTTAAAGAGACCTCTGTGGGATATTCTGTTAGAGACCCCCACATATTAACCTGAATGATCATTTGGGTAGTCTGAAGACTACTTCAACTCCTGAAGCATTTCCCCAGAAGATAATGTCATAGGAGACTACAGAATCCACAACAGGCTGATTTCATTTTAATCTGTCTTTGAGGGAAGCAGGTTACAAGATGTTTGAGAAATAATTCCAGGAATGAATTGAATTTCTCGTTCATTGTGTCTACCTGGTGCGCTTCTTCCCATTGTTCGTGGTGTAAACTGTTTCTAAACAAGCTAGTAGATTACATATTTATTATTCTAATATGTTTAACCTTGGTATGACCACTTACTGTTTTTCTATTGGCGAATTTTAAGGTTCACAATTGATCATCGTGATCAGAGAGGCCATTTAATATGGCTTGTGTTTTTAGGTCACTGTAAATTGTGGAGTTCTTATTCCCCAGTTAAGCTCGCTAATAGGCCAGAAATCGACGGTTAAGTTATCCCGCGTTAATTCTCCAGTTAGGTGTTATTCCAGATTCTCACAACGCATTTCTCGCGCTATTCCGAGATTGGAGCTTAACTGGCTGTCATGCGGAGTTGTACAACTGGCCGTAAGTAAACTAATAAGTCTTTAGAGATATTAAAATAGGCTGAATCATTGACTGATCAGAGGTTCTTCTCAATAGTATAAAGTTTGGTTACAAAACTAAGTATTAGTACAGGGAATGCTAAATTTACAACAGTTCTGGCCCTGACCAACTCTAGGAATTAGAACAGAGCATAGCTGTTGAAATAAGAAGTTATTTCCCAAGGTACTCACAGGAAATGTAAACGGTTGACTTTTGTATACAGGAAGAGATGCTGCCCAGTTGGTATTCAAACTTAGGTTCATTCAATCGAAGATGTTTTATGGATTAGATTTCTTCCCCTGCCGATTAGTCTACGATCAGTGTGTTTCAGGCTACCGAAAGATTTCTACGAGAAATTCATTTTCGCACTCAATATTTGTACGGGCGTCTTCATTTAATTAATGTTTCTGTAAGATCTAGGACTAAAATATGTAGAACAATATTTATGCCCGCACGAATTATTTCGGTTGATGCCATCTAGAAAACGATGCCAGTAGAAATACTTATTGCACACGTGGAAACTGGCTTCTGATGTCATGGCATGTGCAAGTTTTCATTGCCAGTGGTGGCCCAGTTTCACAGTATGGCGACAAATCATGTCTTTTTTTGTATGTTGGTGCTACTGTCGGAACCTGACAATAATATTATTGTTTACATAGTAGTGAGTGTTACGTGTTTAGAGGTATGTTTGGATTCATGTCGTTCATGTAGATCGTTAATTTCCCGCAAAATGTAAATCAGACCATACGATGAGATATCTCTTATCGTTGACGTTGTTTGTAAGTAAACCGTTGTTCTCATATTTTTTCAAGCGTTTACAGATAAGAATCAGATTCATCTTGGAGACTGTTCTGAACTGTACATAATCAAGAATACAGAATGTTTACGCTACTGAGCAGGAGATCACTGAAATGTTTTCAACTTACCGCATTGAACAATAGAACATTTACTGAATCATTTTCCAAATCAAGAGGAAATGTTTATGCTGTAGAAAATCTTACGCAACGTGGGCTTCTGAAGGTGCAAGGAGTTGATGTTCACAACTTTTTGCAAGGACTAATAACAAATGATATCCGTCATTTAGAAAGTATGAATTCTATTTACACGTTGTTTCTGAACGTAAAAGGACGTGTTATGTGTGATACAATAATTTATAAAACTAGAGAAGAAAATGTTCTTTTGATTGAATGTGATTCGTCTTACATTCATTTACTTCAAAAACATCTTAAGTTATACAGAGTACGCAGGAAAATCGACATAGATGTTGCTGACGATAAATTGAAAGTATGGGTTTTTTATAGACCGATTGATGAATTAGATTTCTCACAAGGGAAAGTTTCGTATGCCAAGGATATCGTATCACCTGAAACTCTTGGACTTTACAGTCATCGTGATGATGTGATCATATGTCGCGATCCAAGAGTAGCGGCACTGGGATATCGTGTTGTTGCCCCCGTAGATGAAATTGTTCGTGATACTTTTGCAAAAGAATTAGGTGGTGGTTCATTATATGATGGATTCTTGAATTACAGAGTCCACAGATACGTTTTAGGAATAGGAGAAGGCATATGTGACCTACCACCTGGAGTGTCTTTCCCTTTGGAAGCAAATAGTGATTATCTGCATGGTGTAAGCTTTCACAAAGGTTGCTATATAGGACAAGAACTTACAGCACGAACGCACCATACTGGTGTTGTTAGGAAACGCTTGATGCCAGTGTTTTTTAGGTCCAAACCAGAAATAGAAATACCATCTGATGCACCTATACAGCTACTAGACTCTTCCAAAAAATCAGTCGGTAAATTGAGGGCCGTGGAAGGTAAAGTTGGCCTGGGGCTGTTGAGAGTAACAGAAGCCATAGCAGCAAAAAATATTACTGTGATGGGCATTATAGGAGAGACTTGCAAACCACAGTGGTGGCCACAGGAAGCTCCGAAGGATCGCCTTGCTGTGAGCCGGGAAGCATGAGTGAGTTTTGAAAAATGTTGTTGTATGTATATTTTGTTATATATTTGATTTTTCCTGTTTGCTCGATTGTAACCTTCAATTTTAATGGTGTTCAGTAATGCCCTACAATGGTGTTATACAGTTTGCTGAAAACTGCTCCTTTGGAAGTAAAACATCTGTTTTATCATCTTACTGAGAAGTTGTTCTCCCCTCATTTTCTTAATATTGCAGTAAGTATTGTGAAAACTGTCAGAGAATAAAGTTTATATACTTACTGCAAGAACTGAGGCCTATTTAGAGGGTTGTTAATGGTTCAAACAACAGTTTTCAGTCAACATGCCATTGTGGATTGACACACATTGCAATACATTGATGAGTATTTGCATCTGAAACTGGCAATAGCTCAAAACCGGCTAGTTGTGCGTGTTCCAGTAAATCAAACAGCCTAATGCCAAACATAATTTTCCACAAAAATCGGCTTGATTGCTGAAAATACCAGCTTTTATATCAGAAATAATGTAATATACGAACAGGTTCCTAGCTTTTAGTGATTTAATGACCTTTGTAATCACCTTAATGGTTGTGTGTTTGTAACTAATTTCTGTTGTTGGATACACAGTGTCTGTTGAGTACTTTCATGTGCTTGCATTTAATTTTAATTTCTGTGGTTACTGCCACTTTTTAGAAGAATTACATATTTAAATGTTTCATAATTTCTGTCACAGTTTGTAAATGTATCTTATTTAACAACACTCAAATTCATTTTTAATTTGCTCTTATATTGTTTAATACTTAGTGCATAGTGTATGACTTATACTTTCTTTAATAACAGGCTATTCTAGCAATATGTAGTTTCAACTCTCAGTTACAATCTAGCCTCTAAATTATCATTCTCTCATTATGACAAAAAATAATATAGTATCAGATGTTCCATTTTCTCATCCTGTTCCTGCCCATTTTTTTCACAACTGTCTTAAGAAAGAGCATGATTCAGAATGACGTGGGAATGTCAATGTCTCTGGATGGTTATTCTTGCAGGACTGGTTGTTTTGTACTTTTGGCTGTCCCCTTGTAGCAGGCTTCAAAGTCCCTACTGAACACTTTCAGCTCTGGGGAAGCAACATATACCCAAACTATAAAGCAAAGCAAACATAAAACATCTCAAATATATTCTCACTCCTCTCCCACCTGGAACATTTCACATCGTCGTCAGTGCAACCTCATTCAATACCGTAACACAAATGGCCTCTTAGCCACCTGACTGCCTCCCGAACTTCATGCTTACCCAAAACTGCTTCACATCTGTGGATCAGAGTTACAAACATATAAGAGGTTTAGCTGCAGGAACCAGGATGGCCTCAACTTGCTCATGGATTTTGTGGAAGAGAGATTCATCAGTACCCAGAGGCTGAGCCCTCTGGTTCGGTATAGATTTATCGTTGTAATCATTTTGTGTTGGGAACTCTGGTGAAGAAACCCTTTGCTTTGTGCAGTAGTTCAGTTCCTTTTCACAATTGAAATTCAACTTGTCCTTTTCCAAACACAAAGTGACCTTCCTTAGCACCGACTGCAGAAAGACAGCTAAAACATTCTTCATAAGGATAATGCATACTACACAAGCAAAGATTACTTAGATGATTCAGAGTAGTGGTTCATCCTGCCACATTAAAATTATTGATCAAAGAAAATCATGTGCGAAGATCTATAGAACATGATAATAATATCTTGTCATTTCTCTTCTTCTTCTTCTTCTTCTTGCATTATGGCCTCTGTAGGGCCATGGGTAGCCCCTTCATGGACTGCATTTTCCTTTTCTTCTCCCAGAACCTCTTCATTCTTTCTCTTCCACTCTTCTTCCGAGACCTTCAGTGTCCTTTTCTCCTGTCGGCTCCACTGGTGACACTCTAATCTTTTCCTGTATTCTTCTCTGTCGTTGATCTCTGGCATATTGGTCAGTGTATATTTGTTCCTCCAATTTTCCTTTCCTTCGACCTTGATCCGCAATTCCAACCAGTCCTCCCGAAGTTCAACAAACCACTTGGTTCCTTTCTTTCCCCTTGTCCTCCCTGTTGTTTCCCACTCTCTCTTTGTCATTCTGTCCATACTCATTCTAACTACATGTCCAGCAAACCTTGCCCTTTTGAGTGTGATTTCCCCAGATATTGTTCTCATGTTCCTGTACAACTCTTCCCTATGTCTTTGCATCCACCTTTTTTGGGACCTAGTATATTTCTCTCTTCTTTCTCTAGTTGTTCTGGCCATTTATTCCTAGTCTCATCATCTCAGCAGCATATAATACTGCATTCCTCACTGTTGCCTTGTAGTGGCTTACCTTTGCCTCTGTGGATATATTCTTTTTATTGTATATCTCTCTCGTCATACAGGAGGCTGACCCCATCTTCTTTATCCTCTCTGTTATTCCCTCCTTGCTCCTGTTCCTTCCTTTTATAAATATCTTGTCATTTACTTACATTGGGTTGGGGGGGGGGGAGGGTTGTCTTCAGTGTGATTACACTATTTATCCACTAACAGTCAGAAAAAAAACAGGAATTTCTACTGAGCTAAACATGTCATTCATCATTAGGTGATGCTAACTCTGTTTTAGGCAGATCAAGAGGGGTACATGAAGACATGCACAGGTCATAGTTGCATATTTATGGGCCTGAGTCTGTTTTCTGAACAGACTATAGTTAGTGCAAAGGGCATAGCAACATGTTTGTGCTCCAGGAGTCATCAAAGGGTGGTTTTGGTGTGTGCACTGATGAAGTGAAAACATATATTTTATTATATGTTATTTGGAGCAGATTGTGTGTAAATTAAAGAACATTTAGGGACAAACCGACTGAGGCAGTGCAGTTGTTAAGAAAGTGGCATTGTATTCAGGAGGATGGAGTTTGCTCTGTACAGCCCTCCTCATTTAGGTTTCCCGTATTTTCCCTAAATCATTTCATTTAAATGTCTGGCTGGTTCCTTCACAGTGGCCTTGGCCAATCACCTGTCCTCTCCTCATAAATGCGTACCTATATATTCTGGGTGTATGCATATTTTGAGCAATTTATTTTCATTGTATAATGATGAGAAATCATATGTCTAAGTAAGATTATCCTTGATGGATAAATAAATGAAATTGAATCTCATTGGTACTTACCACTGAACTTCAGTCAGTGTAGAACCAGACAATAAGCAACACTTCCTCAAAATTGCCTGTTACCTTCCCTTCAACATCAAATACTCCCTCTACTACAACCTAGGCATTCGTGACGAATGCATTTACTCCAACGCCAAGACCCTTAATACCTATACCAGCCACCTGTTTCACGTGTTTGTCTTGAGCAACTGTTTCGTGGACCCTGTGTTCTCCTGCTTTCCCTTTCCAACAAATACAGCTTCAGCTTCTAGAAGCACGCCCCCACCCCCATTCCTTTTTCACCCAGTACCACACAGACCCCAGGTGCCTCAATATATTGACCTGCGGAAGCTGTGAGTTTCTCACATGTAACCTGGAAAATAATAAATTATGTCTTTCCAGTACCATCCACTTCCACCTTCATAACATTCTTATCGAACTGTACGACATTACTATCCCTGCAATCATTTATGCTGTAAAACCTTCTTCCTGCACTCAACCACTCCAATCCCACTGTCATGAAAGGCAGAACAACATGTGATGCCTCACACCTGCTTTAACATGTATTCACTGCGTAGCTATTGATGTAGGAGTGACCATTAGTAAGCTGATTTGAGTGTGCAAAACAACAAATAGTCACAAAAGAGCTGTAAGCCTTAGAGTAGGCTCCTCCAATGCTGCCTCTTGGGGACAGATGCCTGTAGGCACCCATCAACTCAGCCTCATACAGGCACAGGTAATGTAGACTATCTGCAAGGTAGATCTGTTGCATGCTTTCTGCACTTGCATAAGCTACTTCACTGTCCCTGCCCTTAAGTGTTCAGCAAGGGCAGTAATATTATGTACGAGATCAAGTTTCTGAGATTAGTATGTTGTTACTGATGAAGACAATGGAGGATGTCATCGAAGGTTGAGGCTTTACTCATATTTGACCCGATGTGGATCAGTTGATACTGTATTGATACAGGATGTTGGTATCATCCCATGGCATAATTATGTTTTGGTGTACATTGTCATATTTTCAAAAACAGTGAGAAAACAGAATGTTAAATATTTACAGATTTGTTTTTCCTACTCGTCTGCATTAGCTAACATTTTTCTACACTTAGAGGTAGCAGCCATTCATCATACCAGCTAGAAACTTGGTCTAAGTTATCTTGTATCCACCTACAGTCACTCAATGATGACACCTTCCTGTTCACCACAACACTATCAGCAAACAACCACAGAATGCTACTTACTATGTCTGCCATATCATTTATGTATATAGAAGATAAAGGGTGGTCCTATCCTCCTCCTGTGGGGCACTTATGGCAATGCTCTCGCCTCTGATGAACACTCGCCATCGAAGACAACATGCTGGCTTCTGTTACTTAAGAAGTCTTCTAGCCACTCACACATCTGGGAGGCTATTCTGTATACTCATACCTTCGTTAACTGTTCGCAGTGGGGTACCTTGTCAAATACTTTTCAGAAATGTAAAAATATGGGATCTGCATGCTGTCTTTCATCCATAGCTCACAGCATATCATGAGAAAAGAGCAAGCTGAGTTTCGCATAAGTGATGTTTCCTAAAACCGTGATGATTCGTGGAGAGAAGCTTTTCCATCTCTAGGAAATTTTTATATTCGAACAGGGAGTATGTTGACAAATTCTGCAGCAAACCAGTGTTAAGGCTATTGGTCTGTTCTTGTATCCTTCTTATATACAGGAGTCACCTGTGCTTTTTTTCCAGTTGCTTGGAACCTTGTCATGGACGAGAGATTCATGATAAATCCAAGATAAGTAAGGGGCGAATGCTGTGGATTACTCTTTGTAAAACCGAATTTGGATTGTGTCTGTACCTGGTGACTGACTTGTTTTCAACTCTTTCATTTGCTGTTAATTTCTTGTAATAAGTTTCCACAGCATCTATAAATTTTTTGAATGAAGTCATCTTGCTTGCAGATGTCAGTATTTAATTTTACAGTTGCAATTTTGGCATTAAGCCATTTTCAGAACTAAGATATTGATGTGAATAAGTTTATATTACACAGAGATAACAATGTAATAGGCAAATGAAAGAACAACTTTGTCTGGGGTGCATATTTACATGTCCTCCATCCAGGAGTCTGAGGGACGGTCGGATGAATGTGTGTGTGTACGATTGCCCAGTGTGAACGATTCCTTAAACTTGAATTTTAAAACTTCCTCTTTCCTTTTGCTGTCTTCCACTGCCCCATCAGACTGTTCAAAAAGTGACTGAATTAGACCCACTTAGTGATTTTATGTAGGACCAGAATTGTCTCATGTTCTTGGCAATATATTTTGCTAAGTTATGACAATGATAGTAGTTGTACACTTAACACATTAATCTTTTTACAACTGCATGACTCTCTGCTATTGCCTGTTGTCACTAGCATGTTCTCTTTTGAACCCATAGTGCAATGGGTTTGCTTCCTTAGTATTTACTGAATTTCGCTTAAAACCACGGTGGGTCTTTTCTGTCCTTAATCCACTTATTTGACACATATTTCTCCAGAGCACGATTTACAATCCATGTAAGCTTTGCCCGTAATTCATGCGTGGCCATCATACTTTAACTGAATATCAATTCATTGTCTGAGTGGGATGCTAGCAACTGCTTATCTGCTCCTTCTAGCAGAAGTACTTAACTGCTTCTGTGCTAGCTACAGTTAGTCTCATCTTACCTTCATGATCCTTACAGTAGTGATATGTCTGGGGCAGCAATAACCACGCAATTGAATGCCCCGCAAACCAAATAGCATCACCATTATCATCAGTGATATGTCTGGAGCTGAAGAATAGCTCTTCAATCCTCACTTAATATAAATTCTTCAAATTTTGTAAGTTGGCTTTTAAGGGATAATTGACATCTTATCTTCAAGCTCCTGCCGGTTCAGGTTTTTCCACATTTCCAAGACATTCTTCAATGAGTCGGACAAACTTGTGACCATTCTTGCCACTCTTCTTTGTATATGTTCAGTAACCTCTGTTTGTGCTATTTGCTATGGGTCCCACACACTTGTGCAGTATTTTAAGACTGGGTGCAAAAGTGATTTGTAAGCCATCTCTGTGCAGCCTGCCTGCATTCTCCCAGTGTCCTCTCAATGAACTCAAGTCTGGCACTTGCCTTACCTATGACTGAACCTATGTGGTCATTCCATTTTGTATATATACAAAGTGTTACACAGCTGTGTGTATGAGTTGGCTGATCCCTTTTGTATTGTTGTCATAGGATACTACATTTTAGTGTTTTGTAAAGCACACAGTTTCAAATTTGTGATTATTAGGTCACAGCAAAACTGTGAAAAAGTTTGAGATTACTGTTAATAGTTTCTGGCAAGTCATGAATATACAGCACACCTGAGGCAACAAGTTTCATACGATACCCCATATAATCACACTTTTCAGAAGTCTAAAAGTATTGCATTCACCTGACTGACCTGATCTATTACTTTCAGGATGTCATTTGAGAAAAGTATAAGTTGGTTTTCCCATTATCAGTGTTTTCACAATCCCTGCTGTTTGACATGGAGGAGGTGATTCTGTTAGAGGTTGTGTGAATTCAAAATGTGTTCCGCACTTCAAAAACCAGTAGATGTCAATGACATTGGGTGGTACTTTTGTAGATCACTTCTGCTACCATTGTTGCAAACAAATATAACTTGTGTTTCTTCCAGTCATTAGGCACAGTTTTCCATTTAATGAATCTATGATATATTGTGGTTAAAATGCATGCTAATTGAGCTGCATATTCTGTGTACAATCTGATGAGGGTTACATTGAGCCCTGGAGTCTACTTTAATTTTCGCAATTTGAACTGTATCTCAAAGCTATGAACACTACTTCTTATATCACTCATCTTTGCAGTTCCGCAGGAAGTGAATTGGGGGAGTACTTCTGTACCTCCCTTAGTAAAGGAACATTTGAAAAGACTGTACACCATTTCTACTTTTACTTTGCTATCTTCAGTTTCAGTTCCTGTGTCACACATGAATGTGAAACCTTTGGTTTCATTGACATCCTTTATGTGTGACTTCGGTATCTTTGGGTTTTGTGAGAGATCTTTTGATAAGATTCTTCCGCAGTAGTCATTGAAAACTTAACGTGTTGGTTTCTTGACATCAAAACATGTTTTATTCAACATCTCTCTAATCTAATCTTCATAGCTCTACTATGCAGTAGTCATTGCTTGGGGAATTCCATTACAGTGACTGTAAACGGTGGAGGATCCCTCCCATCATTAACTATTCTACTACTTACGTATCTGTCCAATTCACATTCTTTGAAACTTGAGCCCCAGACTTTCTACATGCGCCTGCCAAAAGGTAAATGTTTTGAGTTCCTCTTTGAGACATGACACATCTGCCTCTTTATCTAGCTTACTCAACATGTAAATCTTCTTACTTGATTTAGCTGCTCTTTATGCACAAGTAATTATTGTTGCTGCAACAGCCTCATGAGTTAGTGCAGATTGTAATATGTAATGGATTCCAATTGTGTCATGGATGGGTTAAGTATGTGCTTACACTATGCTATCATTTCTGGCAAACGGCTATTCTGTTGTCACTACCCCTGCATGCTTTCTAGAAACGTTTCCAGATCCCTTCAGCTACATGACTTTTCTAGATAATCTTCAGTATTCTTGTGCAGCACCACATTTCAGAAGCATATAGTCTCTTCATGTCTATGCAGATTTTAAATTGTAAGACATTTCCAGGGGCAGATGTGGACTCTGACCACAATCTATTGTTCATGAACTGTAAATTGAAACTGAAGAAACAGCAAAAATGTGGGAATTTAAGGAGATGGGACCTGGATAAACTGAAAGAACCAGAGGTTGTACAGAGTTTCAGGGAGAGCATAAGGGAACAATTGATAGGAATGGGGGAAAGAAATACAGTAGAAGAAGAATGGGTAACTTTGAGGAATGAAATAGTGAAGGCAGCAGAGGACCAAGTAGGTAAAAAGACGAGGGTTAGTAGAAATACTTGGGTAACAGAAGAGATACTGAATTTAATTGATGAAAGGAGAAAATACAAAAATGCAGGAAGTGAAGCAGGCGAAAATGAACACAAATATCTCAAAAATGAGATTGACAGGAAGTGCAAAATGGCTAAGCAGGGATGGCTAGAGGACAAATGTAAGGATGTAGAGGCTTATCTCATGAGGGGTAAGATAGATACTGCCTACAGGAAAATTAAAGAGACCTTTGGAGAAATGAGAACCACTTGCATGAATATCAAGAGCTCAGATGGAAACCCAGTTCTAAGCAAAGAAGGGAAAGCAGAAAGGTGGAAGGAGTATATAGAGGCTGTAGACAGGGGCGACGTTCTTGAAGACAACATTTTGGAAATGGAACAGGAGGTAGATGAAGATAAAATGGGAGATGCGATACTGCATGAAGAGTTTGACTGAGCACTGAAAGACCTAAGTCGAAACAAGGCCCTGGGAGTAGAAAACATTCCATTAGAACTACTGACAGCCTTGGGAGAGCCAGTCCTGACAATACTCTACCATCTGGTGAGCAAGATGTATGAGACAGGCGAAATTCCCTCAGACTTCAAGAAGAATATAATAATTCCAATCCCAAAGAAAGCAGGTGTTGACAGATGTGAAAATTACCGAACTATCAGTTTAATATGTCACGGCTGCAAAATACTAACACGCATTCTTTACACACGAATGGAAAAACTGATAGAAGTCGACCTCGGGGAAGATCAGTTTGGATTCTGTAGAAATGTTGGAACACATGAGGCAAAACTGACCCTAAAACTTATCTTAGAAGAAAGATTAAGGAAAGGCAAACCTACGTTTCTAGCATTTGTAGACTTAGAGAAAGCGTTTGACAATGTTGACTGGAATACTCTCTTTCAAATTATGAAGGTGGCAGGGGTAAAATACAGGGAGTGAAAGGCTATTTACAATTTGTACAGAAAGCAGATGGCAGTTATAAGAGTCAAGGGACATGAAAGGGAGAAGAAATAAAAACTTTGAGGTTCGCCGATGACATTGTAATTCTATCAGAGACTGCAAAGGACTTGGAAGAGCAGTTGAACGGAATGGACAGTGTCTTGAAAGGAGGGTATAAGATGAATATCAACAAAAGCAAAACAAGGATAATGGAATGTAGTCTAAGTCGGGTGATGCTGAGGGAATTAAATTAGGAAATGAGACACTTAAAGTAGTAAAGGAGTTTTACTATTTGGGGAGCAAAATAACTGATGATGGTCGAAGTAGAAAGAATATAAAATGTAGACTGGCAATGGCAAGGAAAGCATTTCTGAAGAAGAGAAATTTGTTAACATCGAGTATTGACTTAAGTGTCAAGAAGTCGTCTCTGAAAGTATTTGTATGGAGTGTAGCCATGTATGGAAGTGAAACATGGACGATAAATAGTTTAGACAAGAAGATAATAGAAGCTTTCAAAATGTGGTACTACAGAAGAATGCTGAAGATTAGACGGGTAGATCACATAACTAATGAGGAGGTATTGAATAGAATTGGGGAGAAGAGGAGTTTGTGGCACAACTTGACTAGAAGAAGGGATTGGTTAGTAGGATATGTTCTGAGGCATCAAGGGATCACCAGTTTAGTACTGGAGGGCAGCGTGGAGGGTACAAATCGTAGAGGGAGACCAAGAGATGAATACACTATGCAGATTCAGAAGGATGTAGGCTGCAGTAGGTACTGGGAGATGAAGAGGCTTGTACAGGATAGAGTAGCATGGAGGGCTGCATTAAACCAGTCTCAGGACTGAAGACCACAACAACAACAACACTCCACTTCCATATAAGTTTACACTCCTCCTCCATGTTTTAATAGTGTAATGACAAAGTTCTGCCTACCATATAACTCTTTCCTATTTGACCTGAATTTACACCACCAAGCAAGGAGGATCATAGGTTAAGGCGCTGGAGTCATATTTGGAGGTATGGGATGAATTACTTTTCCAGTGAATTTCAGTCTGGCGTCTGCTTTCCCTACGTGTAGTTTTATGTGGTCATTTCACTTTAGGTATGCAGATTCATAGCTATTTTGCAATTAGTTGGTTGCATGTTTCATTGATCAATCGCCTGGTACGGTAGCTGTTATGATGTGGAATGTGTCAAGTGCACAAGAAATGCACACATGAAAAAAGATTTTTATAATATATATATTACGATACAGAGCCAAAGATGAATATTTCTTTTATTTATCCCATTCCCTTAAGTGGCACAAAATGCATATACTATATTTATGGATTTATTTATTCCTATTCACCTATGGTATAGAAGGAGTTGTCAATTAGATATGATTTCAATTTATTTTTGAAGCTATTACTGCTGTTGGGTCAGCTGAAGCATCCAATTCCACCTGTCGGCTTTGACCTGTGACATAAGGCTGTTGTGGTGTGTGACATGGCGACAGCGCGGAGTTTATTTTGTGAGAGTGGCGTGTTTATAGGTGTCGTTCTGATGTGATCGGTGGTGCTCTCTTGTGGTGTGTTTATGTGTTGTGTGTTAGGTGATGTTTTAGGTTTAGTTTGCGTGTGTGGCATGTTTATAGGTGGCGTATTGTTGCGGTCAGTGGTTCTCTCTGGTGGTGTGTTTATGGTTAGCATGTTATGTGGTGTATGGGATTCACTTCCATGGTAGCATTGCACGTGTGTCGTATCGGTGGTGACTGTCCCTTCAGCGGAATATTTTTCAGTGAGTTAACGATTTTGGTTTTGTTATGTCGACGTTATTGTAGTTTCTTTTTTTTTTCTGTTCGTCATGTGTGAATTTTGCTAAATCACTTTGTTTATGTCTTTGGTAGGTATGGATATGACTGACAAGGTCAACAGTTTTCGGTTGTCGGTGATGGTGGGGGACAGTACGTTGTCTCTAATAGAATTTCTTAAGCTATTCGGGCTGTTGGCTAAAGTCATGGAGTGTTCAATGTGTTATGAAAAAAAGGGGCTTACTAAAGTTCCAGCGTCTCAGATCAGGGGCGGTTGTATGTGGAGATGACGTAAGGATAACAGGTCAAGGGAAGTGTTCGATTCCAATTTTGATTTTCTAGCGTTTTTTGTAAGATTATGGTTGGTGATGGTGAAAGTTTTGAGACTTATAGAGCGGTATTGGTAGTTGCTGTTGACCTATATAGGTCAAGGGAAGTGTTAGATTCCAATTTTGTTGGTTTGTTGTGTTTTTTGAGGTAGTGATGATTGTGGACGTGGTTGTAGTTTTGGGTTTCATGAATTGGTATCGATAGTTACTGTTGACCTATATAGCTCAAGGGGAGTGTTCGATTCCAGTGGATATTGTTTTTAGTTGATTTTTGGAAGGTTATGGTCATTTTATTTTATCATTTTTGTCGTTTGGTTTAGTGGCTTGTGTTTATTTTTAGTTTGTCCCCACCCAAAAACCACCAATTTCCCTTGCTTGTTCCATTAGTTTCATTATATTTTTAGCAGAATATGTATGTGATGGTTTTTCGATCTATTTATGTGTTTGTTGTCATGTTTACTTCATGACATCATAGTCACGATAGGGAGTTGTTGTGAATGGTCCTTTTCGCCATATTGGTGACCTCATCATTAGTTATGTGATCTATCCATCTAATCTTCAGCATTCTTCTGTAGCACCACATTTCGAAAGCTTCTATTCTCTTCTTGTCTAAACTATTTATCGTCCATGTTTCACTTCCATACATGGCTACACTCCATACAAATACTTTCAGAAACGACTTCCTGACACTTAAATCTATACTCGATGTTAACAAATTTCTCTTCTTCAGAAACGCTTTCCTTGCCATTGCCAGTCTACATTTTATATTCTCTCTACTTCGACCATCATCAGTTATTTTGCTCCCCAAATAGCAAAACTCCTTTACTGCCTTAAGTGTCTCATTTCCTAATCTAATTCCCTGAGCATCACCCGACTTAATTCGACTACATTCCATTATCCTCGTTTTGCTTTTGTTGATATTCATTTTATACCCTCCTTTCAAGACACTGCCCATTCCGTTCAACTGCTCTTCCAAGTCCTTTACTGTCTCTGACAGAATTACAACGTCATCGGCGAACCTCAAAGTTTTTATTTCTTCTCCATGGATTTTAATACCTACTCCAAACTTTTCTTTTGTTTCCTGTACTGCTTGCTCAATATACATATTGAATAGCATCGGGGAGAGGCTACAACCCTGTCTCACTCCCTTCCCAACCACTGCTTCCCTTTCATGTCCCTCGACTCATGCTTTCTGTACAAATTGTAAATATCCTTTCTCTCCCTGTATTTTACCCCTGCCACCTTCATAATTTCAAAGAGAGTATTCCAGTCAACATTGTCAAAAGCTTTCTCTAAGTCTACAAATGCTAGAAACATAGGTTTGCCTTTCCTTAATCTTTCTTCTAAGACAAGTTTTAGGGTCAGTTTTGCCTCATGTGTTCCAACATTTCTACAGAATCCAAACTGATCTTCCCCGAGGTCGACTTCTATCAGTTTTTCCATTCGTGTGTAAAGAATGCGTGTTAGTATTTTGCAGCCGTGACATATTAAACTGATAGTTCGGTAATTTTCACATCTGTCAACACCTGCTTTCTTTGGGATTGGAATTATTATATTCTTCTTGAAGTCTGAGGGAATTTCGCCTGTCTCATACATCTTGCTCACCAGATGGTAGAGTTTTGTCAGGACTGGCTCTCCCAAGGCTGTCAATAGTTCTAATGGAATGGTGTCTGTTATATCCTAGCCAGCAATGCCACCCGAGCCCGCTGCCAAAAGGTTGGCAGCATCAAAGTCCGGACACCGTCCGCATAAGCAGCGCCAGTGATACAGGAAATCGCCGCAAGT
This sequence comes from Schistocerca serialis cubense, assembly GCF_023864345.2. Classification (NCBI taxonomy): domain Eukaryota; kingdom Metazoa; phylum Arthropoda; class Insecta; order Orthoptera; family Acrididae; genus Schistocerca; species Schistocerca serialis. The sequence goes on from NC_064642.1 coordinate 825,277,303, forward strand.
CTGCGCGCGCCACCGCTGGCTTCTGGTTTCTTAAGGGCTGGAGTCACGAGCGCTAAGACAGTTCTGTATTCGCCGCTCAGTTGTATACTCGCCACCGAATTGTGTACTTGCTAGTCAGTTGTGTGTTCATCGCAGCAGAGTTGTTGTTTGTCGTCAGCCGACGCTGACCTAGCCGCTCTGACTCGAACTAGACAGAGCTCTGTAGACACGGAGTTCACTACTGTTTCTGTATCTTCGTTAATAAAGATAAGTACCGACTTTTATTTAATCAGAGTGTTTGGGTTTTCATCTTTCTGTTCACTGTTCCAGCGGACCGGTCGGCCCGCTATTAAAAGTGTGGCGGTGACTTCGTAAGCCGTTTCTGCAGCGAATTGCTTGTCGCTACGAACGCCGCCACAAAAGTGTCTACTCCCGGGCCTTGTTTAGACTTAGGTCTTTCAGTGCTCTGTCAAATTCTTCACGCGGTATCATATCTCCCATTTCATCTTCATCTACATTCTCTTCCATTTCCATAATATTGTCTTCAAGAACATCGCCCCTGTATAGACCCTCTATATGCTCCTTCAACCTTTCTGCTTTCCCTTCTTTGCTTAGAACTGGGTTTCCATCTGAGCTCTTGATATTCATGCAAGTGGTTCTCATTCCTACAAAGGTCTCTTTAATTTTCCTGTAGGCAGTATCTTTCTTACCCCTCGTGAGATAAGCCTCTACATCGTTACATTTGTTTTCTTGCCATCCCTGCTTAGCCATTTTGCACTTCCTGTCAATCTCATTTTTGAGACATTTGTATTCATTTTTGCCTGCTTCACCTCCTGCATTTTTGTATTTTCTCCATTCATCAAGTAAATTCAGTATCTCTTCTGTTACCCAAGGATTTCTACTAGCCCTCATCTTTTTACCTACTTGATCCTCTGCTGCCTTCACTATTTCATTCCTCAAAGCTACCCATTCTTCTTCTACTGTATTTCTTTCCCCCATTCCTGTCAATTGTTCCCTTATGCTCTCCATGAAATTCTGTACAACCTCTGGTTCTTTCTGTTTATCCAGGTCCCATCTCCTTAAATTCCCACCTTTTGGCAGTTTCTTCAGTTTTAATCTACAGTTCATAACCAATAGATTGTGGTCAGAGTCCACATCTGCCCTGGAAATGTCTTACAATTTAAAATCTGGTTCCTAAATCTCTGTCTTACCATTATATAATCTATCTGAAACCTTTTAGTATCTCCAGGGTTCTTCCATGTATACAAACTTCTTCCATGATTCTTGAACCAAGTGTTAGCTATGGTTAAGTTATGTTCTGTGCAAAATTCTACCAGGTGGCTTCCTCTTTCATTTCTTAGCCCCAATCCATATTCACCTACTACGTTTCCCTCTCTTCCTTTTCCTACACTCGAATTGCAGTCATCCATGACTATTAAATTTTCGTCTCCCTTCACAATCTGAATAATTTCTTTTATCTCATCATACATTTCTTCAATTTCTTCATCATCTGTAGAGCTAGTTGGCATATAAACTTGTACTACTGTAGTAGGCGTAGGGCTTTGTGTCTATCTTGGCCACAATAATGCGTTCACTATGCTGTTTGTAGTCGCTTACCCGCACTCCTATTTTTTTATTCATTATTAAACCGACTCCTCCATTACCCCTATTTGATTTTGTATTTATAACCCTGTATTCACCTGACCAAAAGTCTTGTTCCTTCTGCCACCAAACTTCACTAATTCCCACTATATCTAACTTTAACCGATCCATTTCCCTTTTTAAATTTTCTAACCTACCTGCCCGATTAAGGGATCTGACATTCCACGCTCCAACCCGTAGAACGCCAGTTTTTTCTCTCCTCATAACGACATCCTCTTGAGTAGTCCCTGCCTGGAGATCCGAATGGGGGACTATTTTATCTCCGGAATATTTTGCCCAAGAGGACGCCATCATCATTTAATCATACAGTAAAGCTGCATACTATTTTGCTAATAACCAGGTAAAAACCAAAATGTCAGTTAGCCACAGCAACAGTGCTGATTTTGTTTTTTTGTTTTTCAATAAACTATTTTTAAAAAAGGAGCAATTTTTATTCATAAAGTTTGCATTGATTTGAAATATTGTGGTGTTATAGAATATGGGAAAAGTGATCAGTGCTATTTAAGTAACAGTGCCAACAGAAACAAGTGTCAAACATGTGGCATAAGAACTGGTACAGCGTCATTGAGACAATAATGTTCCTGTTGCCATGTGTCGTGGCTTAACGTATGCGTGTAGGTGCAGTGTGCAAGAGTTGCTCTTACCATTTCTATATGGTAGCTTTTTGCTGTCATCACCAGACATCCATAGAATTGCTTGATGGCATCAACCCTATTCTGGAAATATAAGGGGCATTCAAATGAAACCCGATCACTAATGTAAAGTAACGGCAATGATTTTTTTAACTCAAAAAAGGAGCTATATGCAGTACACATACTCAAAAATAGTCACCAAAACTATTGGCGCATTTATCCCATTGCAAGACTGGCTGGTCGATTCTATCCTTGAAGAAGCTAGTAGGCTGCTGTCAGATCCAGGCCTCGACTGAGTCCCACATTTCAACGTCCGTTGTGAATCAATGTCCATGAATAGCTTGTTTTAGAGGTCCAAACACATGATAGTCACACGGTGAAAGATTGGAACTGTACAGTGGATATTCCAGCAGTTTCCCACCAAAACTGCTGTGATGTTGTCTTCACCTTATTGGCCATGCGTTGCATTGATGGTGGTTCCCCGTTCCAGAACTCGACAAGCAGTGGGCCCTTGTGGTCAAAAAAGAAGGACATCATGACCTTACCAGAACTGGTGTGCACAGCCTTTGATTTCTTTGGAGGTGCTGAAGTCGCATGTTTCCAGTGCTTGCTCTGACGATTGCTTTCCGATTCAAAATGGTGACACCATGTTTCATCACCTGTGACATTACGTGACAGAAAGCCATATTGGTGGCAGAGGGAGTTGGAGGTGCAGATGACTCAAAGACAGTGCCATACAAGTACTGCGCTGTTTGGCGGTCAGTTGGTGGGGAACCCACTGTGCACAGATTTTTCAAAAGTTCAAGTGTTGATGCACTACGGTGTGGACAGTGCCCCACGCTAATACCCAGTAACTGATGGATCCCGTCCACGGTGATTCTGCAGTTTTCCAAGACTAAAGCATTCACTTCCGCAACCATTTCCAGTGTGATGACATGATGAGCCTTTCCAGGACGAGCATCGTCTTCCATTTACTAGTGCCCCTCAAGGAATCATTTGCACCATTCCGCAACACTTGAACAACTCAGGCTGTACTCACCCTACACACTGAGCGAGGTGGCGCAGTGGTTAGACACTGGACTCGCATTCGGAAGTACGACGGTTCAATCCCGCGTCTGGCCATCCTGATTTAGGTTTTCCGTGATTTCCCTAAATCACTCCAGGCAAATGCCGGGATGGTTCCTCTGAAAGGGCACGGCCGACTTCCTTCCCCATCCTTCCCTAATCCGATGAGACTGATGACCACGCTGTCTGGTCTTCCCCAGACCAACCAACCAATCACCCTACACAACTTTCATCCTTCAATACATTTCACAGCCTCCAACTCCCTCTGCCACCAAAAATCAAATCACTTCTCATTGTTCCTGCTTACTTGCCTGCATGTTCGGTAGTGGATGATAACTTGTGTGACCAGTTTCTCTTCGGTGTGAAACCACACTGGCACTATGCAACATCAAAGAGCGCGCACGCATCACTCTCGCTACCAATAGATGGCGCCACCATACCTGCAGTTACGTGGTGCCACCTTATGTGTAAGGCAAAGGTAGACGCACTGACCAGATTGCATTTGAATTAACCTCATAATTTTAGGTAGTGACCTAGCAATGAAGTACAATGCTTCATTTGCTTTAAAATATTAAAGATTTGCCTGCTGTTTCCATGACATAATAGAAGAGGAGGGAAATTATTGTAATAGTAACACATTAAAAACTTAACAGTAATTCATTCAATGTGTACAATAAAAATAGAAAGTAGCTGATATGCTGCCTGTGTGCACATAATATGCCTTTATCTTCTTGTAGCCCTAGAAAAAAAGACACATTAAGATGAGAAAACAGTTTTTCAACCTCAGTTTTCACCCTTTATCACTGTCTGTTTGTAACGCCCAAATAGTGGTATGATCCCCAATCACAAAATGATTTTTGAGCAGAGTTTAAGTAAAAAAAATTAGATTCAATAGGTGAAACTGGTCATTGTTTTTGGTATTCAACAACTTATTACTTTTTGACAAAAGCAGTGAACGGTGAATAGACTAAGCTTTTGATTCTTGATGCTATGTATCTTGAAACAGTGTCAAATTTTTCAGTTTTTTTTTTTTTTTTACATTTGTTAGAAGAAATAATATGAATAAAAAACTGAAAACTGGTCATATCAGAAAATGGTTATTTTGAACATTTTTAAATGTCACGTTAAACTGATGTGGAAGAAAGCTGATATAACCAAAACCTGGTTGTTCCAGCAATAACTGCCATCCCTAAACCCCACAATACACTTACAATCAATACTGGCCTCTTAATAGCAGCTTCAAGTTCAAAAGATTTGTTTCTCAGACTATGGATATTACAGCTTAAAATATGAAAACCACTAGATTAGAGACTGGTGACAGTTGTATTTGGTCAACTTGTTTGTGAATTTTCGACCAGAAGGTATCATGGTTTTGTTTATATTCTGGAGTAATTCCTGCCAGTTTCATGTCAGTTTTGACCTTGCCAACTCATTTCATCGTGTCTATTTTGGCCGTACACTTGTTTTAAATTGACTATTTGTTTTGTAAATCTGTCTAGATTCATTCCTTTAATGTGCTCTTAGAATCTTAGCCATCATTTTCTAATGTCAGTGTGAATATTTGTATATTGTTTGATTTCCTGATTGCTTCTGAATTGGTATGATCTGTCTACAAATTTTGTCATCATCGTTCAACAGTTCCAGTTTCTCAGGTACTGGTAATGAGCCTCTTCCACTTCGTCCTGTCCAAATACACCTGTTCACGGAGAAAGTCATCCACTGTCCATCCTCTGATCACTAGATTTGCCTTAATCTAGTCCACCCATCGAGTTTGAGGTATTCCTTGAGGTCTGTTCTTATCCACCTGTCTTTCCAAATTTATTTTGGCTGTTCTAGTTGGCTCCATTCTTATCACATGCCCATACCATCGAAGTTTAGATGTGCCAATTCAATCTAATCGGAATGTCTTTACTCTGTCTTCTTTCCTCATCTCCTCATTCCTTAACTTGTCCATCTTGGTCTTCTGGATGGTGGATCTAAGAAATTTCATGTCTGATGCTTGCAGGCTTGATGATTCTCTTGTTTGTGAGGGTACATGTTTCGATACCATAGGTCAATATTGGTATGAAATAGCTATTAAACATCAACAGTTTGGCTGGTTTTGGAATCAAGTCATCCCATAAAAGTGATCTTACTTGTTGAATAGTAGTGGGGACCGTACACTTCCTTGCTGAACTCCACTCTTGGTCTCAAGCCATGATGATCGTCTTTTCCCAATTTGTAAACAGCTAGTACAATCGTTGTACAACATCTGAATTTTTCTTATTAGTCCTTCAGGCACATTCTTTTTCTTCAGGCATTCACAGATCTTCTCTCTTATAACACTATCATAGGCTTTTTCTATATCCAGGAATACAGTGACCAGGTTCTTGCCTTTCTCCCAATACTTTTCCATCAACATGTTGGTGCTAAAAATTAGATCTATTGTTGCTCTGTTACTTCTGAAGCCATATTGTTCCTCCTCCAGCTGTGGTTCTACAATAGTTCTGTCTGTTTTCTATGATCTTCTCAAGTATTTTCAGTCCATGAGACAATATGGCTATTCCTCTATAGTTGGTGGGTTTCCGTCTGCTACCTTTCTTAAACAGGGGAGTTATTACACCCTTGCTCCAATCTGCAGGTATTTTGTTATGTATCCTTATGGCATTGAGTACTCATTGCAGCCATTGTATGCCTTGAATACCTGCTGGCTTTATCATGTCTGCGTTCACTTCATCTGCACCTGAAGATTTGTCTTTAGGCATAGATTTTAAGACTGCCTCTGTTTCTGTTCATGTGATGGGAGTTTCTGCATTGTTAGTGTGTATTTCCAGTTCTGTATTTGGTTCTTCAACTGATCTTTTCGACTCTGTAAGTGCAGAACAGGGTATCAGTGACCATAAGGCCGTTGCAGCATCCCTGAATATGGAAGTAAATAGGAATATAAAAAAAAGGGAGGAAGGTTTATCCGTTTAGCAAGAGTAATAGGAGGCAGATTTCAGACTACCTAACAGATCAAAACGAAAATTTCTGTTCTGACATTGAGAATGTTGAGTGTTTATGGAAAAAGTTCAAAGCAATCATAATATGCGTTTTAGACAGATACGTGCCGAGTAAAACTGTCAGGGACAGGAAAAACCCACTGTGGTTCAACAACAAAGTTAGGAAACTGCTGCGAAAGCAAAGAGAGCTTCACTGCAAATTTAAATGCAGCCAAAACCTCTCAGACAAACAGAAGCTAAAAAACGTAAAAGTTAGCATAAGGAGGGCTATGTGTGAAGCGTTCAGTGAATTCGAAAGTAAAACTCTATGTAACGACTTGACAGAAAATCCTAGGAAGTTCTGGTCTTACGTTAAATCAGTAAGTGGATCGAAACAGCATATCCAGACACTCTGGGATGATAAAGGCATTGAAACAGAGGATGACACACGTAAAGCTGAAATACTAAACACCTTTTTCTGAAGCTGTTTCACAGAGGAAGACTGCACTGCAGTTCCTTCTCTAAATCCTCGCACGAACAAAAAAAATGGGTGACATTGAAATATATGTCCAATGAATAGAATAGAAATTGAAATCACTCAACAGAGGAAAGTCTACTGGACCTGATGGGATACCAATTTGATTATACACAGACTACGCAAAAGAACTTGCCGCCCTTCTAACAGACGTGTACCGCAAGTCTCTAGAGGAATGGAAGATTCCAAGTGATTGGAAAAGAGCACAGGTGGTTCCAGTTTTCAAGAAGGGTCATCGAGCAGATGCGCAAAACTATAGGCCTATATCTCTGATGTCAATCTTTTGTAGAATTTTAGAACATGTTTGTTGCTCACGTATCATGTCATTTCTGGAAACCCACAATCTATTCTGTAGGAATCAACATGGATTCCGGAAACAGTGATCATGTGAGACCCAACTCACTTTATTTGTTCCTGAGACCCAGAAAATATTAGATACAGGCTCCCAGGTAGATGCCATTTTCCTTGACTTCTGGAAGGCTTTATATACAGTTTTGCACTGTCACCTGATAAACAAAGTAAGGGTGTACAGAACATCAGACCAGCTGTGTGGCTGGATTGAAGAGTTTTTAGCAAACAGAACACAGCATGTTGTTCTCAACGGAGAGACGTCTACAGATGTTAAAGTAACCTCTGGTTTGCCACAGGGGAGTGTTATGGGACCATTGCTTTTCACAATATATATAAATGACCTAGTAGATAGTGTCGGAAGTTCGATGTGGCTTTTCGTGGATGATGCTGTAGTATACAGAGAAGTTGCAGCATTAGAAAATTGCAGCGAAATGCAGGAAGATCTGCAGCGGATAGGCACTTGGTGCAGGGAGTGGCAACTGACCCTTAACATAGACAAATGTAATGTATTGTGAATACATAGAAAGAAGGATCCTTTATTGTATGATTGTATGATAGCGGAACAAACACTGGTAGCAGTTACTTCTGTAAAATATATGGTAGTATGCGTGCGGAACAATTTGAAATGGAATGATCATATAAAATTTATTGTTGGTGAGGCAGGTGCCAGGTTGAGATTCATTGGGAGAGTCCTTAGAAAATGTAGTCCATCAACAAAGGAGGTGGCTTAAAAAACACTCGTTCGACCTATACTTGAATATTGCTCATCAGTGTGGGATCCGTATCAGGTCGCGTTGACAGAGGAGATAGAGAAGATCCATAGAAGAGCGGCACGTTTCGTCACAGGGCTATTTGGTAAATGTGATAGCACTACGGAGATGTTTAGCAAACTCAAGTGGCAGACTCTGCAAGAGAGGCGCTCTGCATCGCGGTGTAGCTTGCTGTCCAGGTTTCGAGAGGGTGCGTTTCTGGATGAGGTATCGAATATATTGCTTCCCTCTACTTATACCTCCCGAGGAGATCACGAATGTAAAATTAGAGAGATTCGAGCATGCACGGAGGCTTTCTGGCAGTCGTTCTTCCCGCGAACCATATGCGACTGGAACAGGAAAGGGAAGTAATGACGGTGGCATGTGGGGTGCCCTCCGCCACACACCGTTGGGTGGCTTGCGGAGTATGAATGTAGATGTAGATCTATTTAAAAGGTGATGGAAATGGTTTTTCAGGACTTCTCTCATGTCACTTTCTGTCCTAACCAGATTTCCATTTTCGTCTTCAAGTGCTTCTGTGGTTTTCATTGGTTTCTGTTTACCTCTGATAACCCTATACAACAGTTTCTTATTGCCTCTACTGTCCTCCTCCAATTTCTGAGTGAATATCTTCCATGCCTTGGTCTTTTCTTCTGCAACTGTTCTTATAACTTCCAGTTTCTTGATTCGGTGCATTTGTTTGAGGTTTCTGATCTTTGCCTCATCTCTAATAAGTTTGGGTTTATTTTTCTCTCAATCCCTCTCTTTCCTGAAGAGATTTCTTTCCATGGTTACTGCTCTCACACTTTCATTCCACCAAGGTGTTTCCTTCTCTCTTGTCATCATACTTGTCTTCCCACAAACTTCAGTGGCTTCCTTTACCAATGTGTACCTTAATGTGGTCCATTCTGCCTCTCCATTTTTCCTTTCATCTCTTGGTAATAGGGATTTTATCTGATTCTGATATTCAGCTCTCTTCTGTTTTCTGGAGTTCCCATACTTTGATTTTTGGCATTTTCTTGTTCTGTACTTTTGGCACATGGAAGTTTCTCAGGTCTGCTACTAATAGACGGTGGTCACTGTCAAGGCTCTCACTAGGGATTACTCTGACATCAGTGATCTATGACGACATAATCAACTGCAGTCTTTTGTAATCCATCCCAACTGTATTGTGTAATCTTATGGATCTCTCTCTTCTCAAACCAACTGTTTTTCACCGCCAACCCATTCCTCATACAGAAGTCTAGGTGATGCTCACCTTCTACATTTCTTCTACCATATCCATGCGGTCCCATTACATTTTCATATCCTGTTCTATCTGTCCCAGTCTGTGCATTTAGGTCTCCTATAATGATCTCTCTATCTTTACTAATCACTATTTCCAAATCTTCAAGAAACTGGTCTTATCCTCTTGACATCCAGTTTGAGTTGCATACACCTGTACGAAAGTTAGCTTTTCTTTCCCTAAATGTACAGTCATCTTTATTATTGTCTCCCTAATGTATTCAATGTCAGTGACTCCTTCTAGATCTTTATTCGTGATAGAACCAACACCATTCTTCATCTCTTTGTTATTTCCATGCCAATGCAGTGTGTACTGTTTCCTTAATTTCTTCATGCCTTTCCCTTTCCACTTTGTTTCACTCGTCCCCCAGCATCATTAATTTTCTCCTTTCCATAAGGTCCACTATTTCTTCACATTTTCCTGTGTGGCTGAGTTGTGGCTGAGTAAGTTGATGGTCCCAATTCGTGTAAGTCTTCTCCATGATCTTTGCATTTTGCAAGACCCTGGCTATTATCAGGCCTTAAACCATCATCCCTGACATGAGTCTGCTCATGCTGGTATCTTGAGTTGATTGCGTTCTGAGGCTCTTATGTGTCTTGAAAGCAACTACAAATAATCTCCTTTACTGGCTTCCCAGGCCTAACTTAATTGAGGATTTTCTTTCAGGGTTAACTCACCTCAGACTTTGATAAGCCAGTATCATACTACAAGGCAGCAACTGCTGGTCTTGGTCCACCTTGGGTATTTTATTTCCCTGGTACCCACCATATCTGGTGAGCATTCCCCTATCTGCCACAAGGGGAGGTGCTCAATGGGAGACCAGCAAACTCCACGTGGGCCTACAATTTATACACAATAAATATGACACGAAATGTATCTACAGACACACAAAACTAAGACATTACAATACAATAATTAAACCAGAATGCCTCTATGCATCAGTAACGCTAATTTGGAAGACAAAAGTAGACATTGAAAACACTTAGGGGAAGGAATGCAAAACTATAAGAAAAATTGTAGGTAGAAAACTTGTAAACAAAACTCTACAAGTTTTGTACCTAGAATTTCTCTTATGACCTTCTCTGAATCCTCTCTTATATCCAGATATTCTCCAATTTTTTATTCAAGTTGTCCCTGTGCTCTATCAAGAAGACACTGGGATAGAATTTTGTATGCAATTAATATTTGTGAGTTCACTGTAGGTATTTACATCTGTTCTGTCTCCCTTCTTCTGTAACGTATGAACTAATGCATTTTCACAGTTGTCTATAATTTGTTCTGTTTTCCAAATGTCTCGCATGATTTTTGTGATTTCTTATGGCATTCGAGTCTGCTGATTTGAGGATTTCTACTATGATTCCCTCTTCCCTTCCCCAGTGCTATGATTGTTTTTGAGTCTTTTGTTCTGACTGACAGTTTCTACTTCATCTGATGGTAATGAATTTGGATTAGTGTCCTCAGGTTCTTTTGGTGGGTCTCTTTGGGTTGGCTCTGGGCAGTTAATTAGCTCTTTGAACTATCAGGTGAGTTCATTGCAATGTTCTTGATTGTTAGAGCAGATTGCCCATTGTCTTTCTGGAATCAGAGACTTTGTGGTTAAAACTCTGTGGGCTTAGTTTTGAAGTTCCTATAGCAATTTCATGTGTTGTTTCCCTCAGAATATTTCTCAGTATCAACTAGCTGATCCTTTTCATATTTCCTTTCAGTCTCTCTGTTTTGTTTCACACTGTCTGGAATGTTTTGTACTTCAAATGTAAAGGAGGACAGCGGTCAATCACATAATCTGTAATTTATTGCAGATCTATATTTCGATTATAACATTGTCACCATTAGTCCGTTACCAAAAGAGTCGTGTAGGTATAACCGTGTCAGAGCATAACTGTTTGACAATTGATGCTAGCATTTACATGGCAGAAACATACCCCTCATTAATGAATCTGTAATTCACAATCCTCAATTTCTAGTTTTTATGAATCATTATGGCTACAACAGCTTTTGCATTACCTTTATTTTATGCCAATATAAATAATATTATTTAGTCTGTGAGTTCATTCACTCAGGAATGAAGGACTTTTAAGTTTCATTCGTGTGTCTGTAATTACTACTGTTGTTTGTTTCTTTCCAGCAATATTTTTGTGGTTTCATTTTATTAGAGCCAAGTTTTCTCACACTTCAGATGGCAGATTATATGCAATCTGTTTCATTTACATTAAGTCTCAACCTGTTTGCATCGAATCAGTTTCACTTGAGCAGTATTTGTATACCAAAATTCTGTTGTGCTGCTTACTGTTACACTGTCATCATCAATGAACAATGAGAATTTCCAGAACTGTCCTGAGACCAGTACACCATTTATGTACAAGGAACGCATAGGATCTGAAACATCACTGTATAGCTCTACTGTATCAAATGCTTTTCATTTTATGATAAAAATGAACTGATGTGATTTTTACAACCTTTGTTCAGTATTGGAAATATGATTTGAACCACATTTCTCCCCTCCTATGAATTCCTAAACCTCCTAATTTGCCTGAAATAATTTTGTCATTTAATTGAAGCATAAACTACCAACAGTTTAGTGCTTTTGTGGATAGTGATATCAGTGTTGGAATTTCAAATCTCTGGGAAAGCACTTATTCGTTGTTGATGACTTCCTTCACATTATATGAAGCATTTATTTTTGATCACACTGATGCTTCATGTGCACCTGGTGAAATTTTGGTTTTTAGGCCCATAATGAGATACATTTACAGAAAATAATTTGTACAATTTTGCAATTTTATTCCCAGTCTTAGTTTTTTTTATTTTTATTTTATTTTTTTATTATTTAATGCATTGAATTTTCACATGGAGATAAAATTACGAAATGGCTTGAGTTACATAAAGCACACATGTAATTTAAACTTTAAATGAAAGGAATATCCTAAAGTGTATGAAGTTTTACACAGAAGTAATATGTGTCTTGTTCAAGATTGACAGTAATTCAAATTGTCTGTGGGGCTCTTTTCTAAGAATTGTAATTTCAGTAAACTATGAGACCTCTGCTACTCTGCCGATGCATTCAGTCTTTGAGTCTGTTTGTGTTTAAAATTATTATATGTATCCCAACAAGAGTAATTTGTGTGATGCTGATTATGTTAACAAATTGTATATGATTTTCCTCTTTTATTCTACAGATGCTGTTGCAGGTGGATAAACAAGTAGATTTCTCCTGTTGTCATCAAGAAATAATAGGAAACTAATGTAATAGTGTTTGTTTCCATGGGTATGTTGAATTTTTTGTTCACATTGAGATGTACTTTGCTAAAATGGATATCTTGACATTCTCAGTTCAATTTCATTTGTGTGTGTGTGTGTGTGTGTGTGTGTGTGTGTGTGTGTGTGTGTGTGTGAGAGAGAGAGAGAGAGAGAGAGAGAGAGAATGAGAATGGGGGTGGGGTGGCGGTGGGGGGGGGGGGGGGTAGAAGGGTGGGGGGGTGAAAGTTCTGGGTGGGTGATTGGGCAGGGGTTTGAGAATCAGGGATAATAAAACTAAAAAGTAATATACAGTGAGATTGTAAAAAAGAAAAGAATACAAATTGTGGTGTCACCGCCAGACACCACACTTGCTAGGTGGTAGCCTTTAAATCGGCCGCAGTCCATTAGTATACGCCGGACCCGCATGTCGCCACTGTCAGTGATTGCAGACCGAGCGCCGCCACACGGCAGGTCTAGAGAGACGTCCTAGCACTCGCCCCAGTTGTACAGCAGACTTTGCTAGCGACACCACACTGACAAATACGCTCTCATTTGCCGAGACGATAGTTAGCATAGCCTTCAGCTACGTCATTTGCTACGACCTAGCAAGGCGCCATTGCCAGTTTATATTGAGATTGTAATAATGTCTAAACAAGAGCGATGTTCTCCAATTGTGGATTAAAGTTAAGTATTCCAAGAACTACGTTCTTTTCTTTATAGGATAATTACTTTACCTGGTTCCAGACCTCACACCAATCTGCGTGAGATTAAAAGCGTGCATTTCGGCCTCCTCTAGCAACACGGTGTTGGCTCTTCTGCGAACCCTTCACAAATTAACAATAAACTAATAGGTTACAGATTGAGTTTTTGTATTTGGAGCTGCTGAGGAAGACAGTTGGATGTGTAGAGGAAGACATAAATGTATGAGTAAAAAGTAGCCTGGAGTGGTTTTAGTAAACTAAATAGGTTTTTATAATGAAGGCTTCATTGTGTCTGAAAAGGAAAGTTTGCAATCAGTATCATTGTTTTTTCTCCTGGCAAAAGGCCTTGGACTTTTAAGTGTGAAAACTATACCAAACCTGAAGGTAATTGAGAGGTGCATGTCAGAAATTACAAGTAGACAAAAAAAAAATGAACAAAAGGACAAAGGAACAAAGAGCAGTGGAAGATGTAATCATATTTAATTAATAAAACAATGGAAAGTCCAGTTTGGAATATCAGTACTTCTGAAAAGGATAGATTGCTACTCACTGTAAAGATGATATGATATTGCAGTCCCTGTTTTATTCTGATTACGATGCAGAGTTCCTCGGGTCTGGCATGCAGGCGTTGCAGTGACTACAGCCGCTATGAAATACATTAAATGTATTTGCACTTGCGAATAAGGGCAACTATCAGTTGTAGAATGGAATGACAACAGCGAAAATTTGTGCCCATCCAGGAATCAAATCGGGATTTCCCACAAGCGGTTGCCTTACCATTTGGCTATCTGTGCTCAACTCATGGCCCGGTTGACAATGTATGGAAGAGTGGGTCAGGCTGCGAGTCATGCCCAGATAGACAAATTGTAAGTCACCTTGCTTGCGATAAGTGCGAAGTCCGGGTTCGGGTCATGATCTGGCACAAATTTTCGTTGTCGTCATGCCATTCTACAGCTGTTGGTTGTCCCTATTTGCAAGTGCGAATATATTTAATGTAATATGTCTAAAAACAAAGAAGCTGTAATTTACCAAGCGAAAGCGTTGGTATGTTGGTAGAGACAATAAAAACAATAAAAAACACACAAACACACACACAAATTTCAGGCTTTTGCAACCCACGGTTGCTTCATCAGGAAAGAGGGAAGGAGAGGGAAAGACGAAAGGATGTGGGTTTTAAGAGAGAGGGTAAGGAGTCATTCCAATCCCGGGAGTGGAAAGACTTACCTTAAGGGGAAAAAGGGACAGGTATACACTTGCGCGCACACACACACACATATCCATCCGCACATCTGTATGTAAGTTTTTTCGAACTGAACCTGGGGAATTTTTGATGTAAATAAATCAATGCAGGGCCATTAAAAAAAAAAAAAAAAAAAAAAAAAAAAAAAAAAAAAAAAAAAAAAAAAAAAAAAAAACACCCCTTCGTAAATCACAGTCTTATGTGTAGTGCCAGAACAAAATATTTGCTTGGATACATTGATAGTCCACGCACGACATTTTAAGGAGTTAAAACCTCTTTCTGTGGCTGACTTTTCTGCAAGTAATGTCTGTCACAAGCACAGTGGTTTCCTCTTGCACAGGAAACAACTGTGCTAGGTGCATCAGGCGTACGGACCTAGTAATATGGCAATAGCTTTGAAACCCCCACACATTTTCCTCTTGTATCTAGCACAGTCATACCCAAATATGATAAATAGCCTGACTGGAGTAATTTCTTTTGTGTTGGTACTGTTGTGTAAAAGTACGGCTTTAACCCTTTAACTGCTCTGGACGTGTTAACGTGCGTGTCTTTGTACCTGTTCATGTATGCTCTGAACTTGTTTACGCGCACCTTCTACCTGGTACTCTGAATGTGTCTACTCATAGACATGTTCAGAGTACCATGTAGAAGGACTGGTGGTGCGCATAAACACGTTCAGAGCACACAGGGACAGGTACAAAGGTGTGCATGTTAACACATCCATAGCAGTTACAGGGTTAAGACTTATCTTCAAAGCATCAGTGAAGGATCTCCACAGATCAGGACTGTACATCTATATCTTTGCAGTATGAGAGGTCATTCAGTTTTAAAGAACTTCTCCAAATCCTTAGTTCTGTTTCAAAATGTAGTCACTTCGGCAGAGTCATATAGATAATTTCACTGTTTCAAATGTAATACCAAAAGTTTTTCCTTATTTGTAAAATGTTCTAGACTCCCAGTGAAATCATTGAACTTACCATGCGTCATCATATGTATCCAGGATTACATGCTTTAAGAGAGAAGTTTACATTTCTTGGACTGAAAGGATTTTCACCTTCAGTTAAACATTCGTTACAGTTCACTTCTTGGTTCAGAAAGATGGTGTACCTTGTCATAAGGTACGGGGGAAGTTGCGGAGGTATTTTTGTTCAGGGAGACTCATTTTTTTAAAATGGGAATTACACAGAAATAAGTCATCAGTGATGATTGGTGATCGCCCTCCAAACCGTTTTGAGGTTTGATGAACGTGTAGTGCATCCCATGTCCTGGTCTCCTGTCTTATAGTCAAAATACGGTAAATATGCCTTTCTTTAAATAGGTGATGTAATTGATCACTGCTATGAAGCAAATGTAATTGCACCACAAATAAAGTAGAACTTATCTGCATTATTAACACACTGACAATGTAGTGTTCTGTGTGTTTGTTAACAGTAGTTTGCCAGCTGGAAGTATATAAAAACACACTTCTTGTGAAAGCCCATTGAGAGGCATCAAAATGCTATGACTGATTTATAACAGTTCTTAGGATCTATAGACCTTTTTATACATCTACACCCATATGCTGCAAACCACTGTGCAGCGGATATCAGAGGGTACATCCGATTACACCGGTTATTAAGGCATCTTCCCATTCCGTTCTGAGTGTGAAACCTGGGAAGAATCAGAGTTTAAATGCATCTGCACACACTGTAATTAATCTAGTCTTGTCCTTACAATTCTTACAGGAGAGTATGTACAGAGTTGTAGAATATTTATAGATTCATCATTTAAAGGTGAGTCTTGAAACATTGCAAGTTAGTTTTCCTAGGATACTTTGTATCTATCTTCTAGTGTCTGCCAATTCAGTTTGTGCAGCATCTCCATGACACTGTCCCATGGGTGAGACAAAACAGTGACCATTTGTTCTGCCCTTCTCTATATACATTAAATATCTGCTGTCAATGCTATGTGGTATGGCTTCAACACACTTGAGCAGTATTCTAGAATGGGTCACACCAGTATTTTGTAAGCAATCCCCTTTGTAGGCTTATTGTATTTTATTGGAAATCCACCAGTGAACCCAAGTCTGCCATCTACTTTGCCTATGACTGAGCCTATGTGATCATTCCATTTCATATTTCTACAGTTTTTACACCCAGGTATTTACCTTTCTGAATCTTTGAAGCACCACTTT
This sequence comes from Schistocerca serialis cubense, assembly GCF_023864345.2. Taxonomy (NCBI): domain Eukaryota; kingdom Metazoa; phylum Arthropoda; class Insecta; order Orthoptera; family Acrididae; genus Schistocerca; species Schistocerca serialis. Next base: position 825,293,872 of record NC_064642.1, read on the forward strand.
CAAAAAAGCTGCAGATCTTGATAAGATTTCATACAGTGCTACGTCATAGCTGCCAACTAGTATGGATTGTCTGTAATTATTATGGATTTATCACCTTCATTAGGGAGTTACGGAGACGTACTAAAAATTATGGAAATGGACATAATCGATTTCATGTTTAAAAAAAAGAAAAAAGAAATGGAAAAGATACTGTTTGCTTTCCGCCAGTCATATGCTGCTAAATGTTGTACAGATTGTAATGATTTCTTTGTAAAGTATGTAGTTAACCTGTCTATGAATGATTTCAACGTACAAGTTTAATGTGACAGCCATCTAGCAGTGGAACTAAGAAAATTGATAGACACATCATCCATGTGTGCAAGTTGTAACCACCTGTAAATCTGTGCATACATACTAGGTGGTGATAAAGTGTACATACATCCAGAATGTAGTTCCCTGATTTTTCGTAAGAGAGCAAAAATTATGTAATGAATAATAATAATAAACAAATACTTAATAGATAGGAACCGTGAACTCTTTGAAATATTTAAATTCAGATGAGTGACTCATGCATGGAAACACAGCAGGACTGTACGACATGAATTGTGTATAGACTGATGGTATTTTTGGTAATAGTTACATTGTGTTTGGTGGTAATATTCGTCCATTTGGCATTCGAATACACTGTGGTAGCTGCTAAGGAAAGTTTTAATTGTTTGTTAAAAATGCAAGGAATTAAGAATTTTTTGTTTCTTCAGCAATTTTTAATAGTGTCTGTAAGGAAAGCATAACAAAACTGATGATGTGAAATTAAACTGTGTGAAAGATATCCTGACTGCAAGTGAGAAAAACACTGTACCAAATTCAGACAGTAATATTGTGGAACACCAAAGTGTTAGTACAGTGGATGGCAGTGTGACGAAAAATGTAAAACTGGACAGAAATTTCAGGAACAGTATAGTAAAGAATGATCATGTTTGGTAAAATCAAATAAATCAGGCCAAAATGTTTTTTGTGTAGTGTGCTCAGTAGATATTTCTATAAAGCATGCCGGTCGTGATGACTGCTGTCATCATGTTCTGTCTGAAGTATTTGTAGAGCTAGCAAACCTTCAGTCTTCAAATGCATCGTTGTCATCATTTGGAATAAAATCTGGTGAGGAAGACTCTGTCCCCAATGCTTTTTGGTTCATTTATTGTTGAACACAGCTCGCCACTTTCTTATGCAGATTATATTTCACTGCTGTTCAAAAAAAAATGTATCCTGATTCTCACATTGCTAAAAATAAAGTTGTGGAAGAACTAAAACAACTGAATTTATAAATTCTTTGTCATCTGGAACACAGAGTGATGTACTATAATACTTACAAGAAAACCCCTTTTGTCTTGCAACTGATGGTAGCACAGATGTTAAAGATGTAAAAGTATATCCAGCTCCCATAACTTACTTTAATGTTAAACAGGGAAGGAACAAACACATTGACCAAATTTATCCAAACATTGTTCACAACTGTACCAATCTGGACTGGCTATATGAAATGACAATTTTACCAACTGAAAATGCACTGGGCAGTCACATGACACTGTGTAATCAGTAACAGTCCAGCAGCAGTTTGACACAGTTGTTCAGTACGACATAGCCACAAAGCACTCACAGTTCATCCCAAGCCAACTGTTTTGTCAGTAGATCAGATGTGATTATTATAATTTAAAGCACTATTTTTTTGTATTGTGGTAAAAGGAGACTAGAATAACCAGCCAGTAACATGGAGTGGGAAGCAATAAGAATTATTAATAACTAACTGGGATATCCGGCTTCAGTCAGGAAGTTGATATGAGATTGTATGGTAGTTCGAATAAAAGCATAAACTTTAAAGTATAAGAGGTAAAAGAAAATTATTGAAAACATATTCTAACTATTTACAATACTTGTTTATAAACAACATTTTCCATTTTGTTATCCAGGATATATATGTAGAAATTTTTGAAATTCCTGCTCAAGAGCAAGCTACGTATAGTTGAAAATTAGAGAAGCAGAAGTCTTTGAGGTTGATACAACAGTTTTTTAAATTTGTCCTTGCATATTGTTAATTGTAAAACTAGGCTAATTTGATTGGAAATTGTAGTCTTTTAAATTGGAATGGCATTTCAGTAGAGATCAGAGGTATTCCAGGAATAAATAGTGTGTGTCCTTTGTAGTTTCCAGTCATAAGTTCAGCTTCAGTGATGTTATTTGATAGCTGTTTGATGATCATTCTTGTTCCATTACACAGTTTTGGTGAGTTGAAATTTCTGAGTCGTATGATTGGAGAGCGAATATTAAGTCAAAGGCAGTGTAATGGTATTACTGGTACTTGCAAATAGTTTAGAAATTCTGTGAGGGAGTTCACACTTTCTTCAGTGTTTACCATTGTGTCAATTGATTTGTATATTTTCTCTTCACTGGGAATGTTGTTTTGAATATTCAAATTGATATCATTGATAATATTATTTTTAGTTGCCACACTCATCCTTAAAATATTGAGTGTTCGAGACAGTGGAAGACCGAGTGTCTCTAGAATTCACCCCAAAATTCTCGAGGCACTATATATCCCTCCCCTTAGCTCGAACACGCGATTGTTTTGATAAATGTGGTTGATGAGTTTGTTTTAAGCAGTTGCCATTTAGTAGGAATCACTGTTGAGTTTAATGAGGCCGGTCATCTAGTTAGTAGGATATGTGCCTTCGCCTATTTGTAAAATTTATTGAGCAAAATGTGGTGGTGTTTTATGTTTTGATAAGTCAACTCTAGATGATTAATGGAAAATCTCATATAAAGATGTGAAACAAATACTAACAGAGAGATAGAGGGGCTGGCCAGTACTTACCTCAGCTCAGTACAGTTGATAGATACACATAAAACAGAACCGAAAATTTACGTTCCTAGCTTTCGGAACAAATGTTCCTTCATCGGGGAGGAGAGAGGGGAAAGAAAGGGAAGAAGGGAAAGGAGATTCAGTTACTCATAACCTGGGTTGTGAGTAACTGAATCTCCTTTCCCTTCTTCCCTTTCTTTCCCCTCTCTCCTCCCCGATGAAAGAACATTTGTTCCGAAAGCTAGGAACGTAAATTTTCGGTTCTGTTTTATGTTTATCTATCGGCTGTACTGAGCTGAGATAAGTCAACTCTCTTATTTTTTGTTAGTTGCAGCATTTATATGTGTGGCCAGAGATGCGATTTTTTTAAAGCATGTATTGATCTCATCTGCTGGGTGTGTTTGTTGAAAATATCCTGAGAGTATGAGTATAGCTCCTCCCACCATTTCAGAGTTTCGTCACAAGTACCGTAATGTTCTGTCCATGGCTTTGAGTTATGTTTTATGTGCTATCATGCATTCATCCCAGAAGATAATTTTAGCTTGCTTTAGAAGTTCACCCTGTTCAGAAGCTGTTGAGATTTTGCGTACCGGGAATTGTTCATTGGATATATTCAATGGCAGTTGGGGCGGACTGGGCAGTTAGTCCTCCTGTCATGAGTGTGGCTGCAATGGTGACGATTTTCCTATGGTACAGGTCAGTCCCCTTCTTGGTGGCCCTGTCCGCACAGTATAGGTCAGCCTTTCTTAGATCTACATACCTGCTCTTTTATATCCAATTCATGCTGGGTGCACCCTCCTTATCCTTCCTGAGTAGGCACCATGGTTCATTACCCTAGTATACATCTTTATGTACACTATAATTAAATATTGTCTGGAAACTAAATCTGTTTCACACTTAACACTCACTTCTTAATACTTCATTTAGTTCCCTAGAGTCCTCCGTTACACTTCCACTCCTATGCTTCCAATATACACCACAAATATATTATTCAATATATCATACATTTACTTATGCTATACTTGTCCCACTATCCTACAAATCGTCAAAACAAATGCTTGACTAACATTCCTGAATAATTATCACAATTAGTTCCTCCCTGGCCTATGCTTATTAGTTCATCCTTGGCTTATGCTCATTAGTTCCTCCTTCGCTTATATTCTCCTTAACTACTCACACTTCCTTCTTATGTATTTGCATTGTATTACATTGTCTGTTAACTGGGGGCCTAGAAACGATGGAGAGGCTCCATCCTCGCTGCAGCCGCAGTGGTCCACAACCCCACGACGACTACCGCAGTCCACTTCACCCCTCTGCCACCCCACACCGAACCACCCTTTCAGGGTCATTGTGTGGTTCTGCCCCCAGTCCCCCCCCCCCCCCCCCCACCCACCCACCCCCTCTCCCCCCAGGGAACGTCTCACACCAGATGATTGTAACCCCTATGGTTGCGTGGTAGAGTAATGGTGATGTACGCGTATGTGAAGAACTTGTTTGCGCAGGTTGCCGACATAGTGTAGCTGAGGTGGAATAAGGGGAACCAGCCCACATTTGCCGAGGCAAATGGAAAACTGCCTAAAAACCATCCACAGACTAGTTGGCTAACTGGACCTCACCACAAGTCCGCCAGGCGGATTCGTGCTGGGCACCAGGCGCTCCTTCCCACCTGGAAAGCTGTGCATTGGACCGCATGGCTAACCAATCGAGCTCTTACGTATTTACTCACACTTCCCTCTTATGTATCCCTGATGTGGAATTATCATAGGTTTTATATCCTTATGTACATATGCGATATAGAATAGTCATTGTTCTTATACATATATTTCCTATGTATATGTATATGTATTAATAAATATCTACTTGATAGTTTTCTCAAGTAACTAGGCGATGTAGAACCATCACAATAAACAGCCATGTGTGCATATTTCTCTACGTGCACATTCTTTGCCCCCCTACAACACTTGATGGTTCTTACATCATTTTTATCTGTACTTCGATTGTTTGCATCTTTGTGTTTCGTTGTGTGTACACATAAGTGTGTCTGTGTATCCTGATTCTTCGGCCTACTTATATGAAATAAGTTGAAGGGTATTGGAAACCATGGAAAATAAGAAGGACTTCAGTGATAGAAGTATATGAATATGTAAAGAGGGAAAGATAGACCGGTACTCAGATGAGAAGTAAGAAAGGAAAAAGTAGAAATGGTTGTTAAGATTGAAGAAGAGAAATAAGATAGTCCTAAAGACAGGAAACCCTTCTCACCCCATTCCCCAGGATCCCTACTTCGCCAGTACTTGAGGGAGAAGCTGGAGGAGGTATGGTGTTAAACGTCTCCTACAGAACGGACATTCTCACCTTAGCAACCCCTATGGAATGGCAGACGGTGAAGAATCAGTCACAAACATTTGTGAGAGTCGTTTGAAAGGTGTGGTGTGTGTTCTGTGTTAGCCTTGATTTATTTGTTAGTGTAAATCATGCCTTGATCTATAATACCCACCCCTTCCAAAACCAATACAAACCCTCCCCTTTACATCACATCTCGTGAAAGGTATAAAATGTTCTATAAAAATAGAAAATTATACACTGCAATCAAATAGTTGTTTAGTTAATCACTTTACACTATATTTTACATGTACAGATAAAACACTCTGTTCAGTTTATGTCACCTAGACATCACTCAGTTTAAATAGTATCATCATATTATACCTTTCACCCAAATAATATTTTATTCATTTCATTTCATGTTTAGAGATCACTGTTCATTTGTGGTTCTCTTAAGTTTTCTACTTTACCATCATATCCGATTTTCTTCGTACTAAACTTATAGGATAGTTTAAGAATTCAAGAATAGGTTACAGTATAGTTCAATATTTGAAGGGAATTTGGTGCAGGAAAATATAGCACAGAAGAAACACCGAAAACAACTAGGGATCCAAAGGTCATCACTCCGCCTGTTAACACAGAACGTTAACATCCCTGGGAAATATACAACTTTATGTCTTTTATATTGTATTTTCCTTCGCCTGATCCTTTTATAGGATCTACTAAAAGTAAGGCTTTGGGATGTATTACCGATTGTACTTGGTAAGGTCCTTCATACTTTTGGAAAAATGTATGTCTCCTTCTTCAGGGCAGAGCTCTGAAGATGCTGTTTTACGAGAACTAGGTCGTCGACCTTGTACTGAGGTTCAATAGCCTTCTCATTATGTTTACTCACTCGTTCTTGTGCTTTGTCAACTAGATTTTTAGAGACCATTTCCTGTTTAACTTGGTAATCGTCAGTAGGTTGTTCAGGCTAAATGAAACATTTAATAAGAGGTTCTCCTGCAAAGGGTTTGCCTATTACTTCTAAAGGTGTTAATCCTGTTGATAAATGTGGTAGTTCATTTAAAATAAGTTCAAAGTCTTTGCTCTTCGTTGCCCATAACGTATGTTTTTCATGGCAGAAGGTGCGACATAACTTCCCAATCTCTTTCATTACTCGTTCACATGGATTTGATGATGGGTTATAGTTGGATTTTAGTTCTTGATAAACATCTTCCCACCCTAAAAATTCTTTAAATTCATTACTGACAAATTGTGACCATTGTCTGTTAGAAATCGTTTTGGTTTGCCTACCTCGAGAAATTATTGTTGCAGACAGTGAATCATGGTTTGTGTATTTACTTTCTTAATAGGATATAATTTAACATACTTTGAGCAACACTCTATGAGGTCAAAAATGTATGATACTCCTCCCTTCCCTTTTGGAATTGGTCCGAAAAAATCTACTGCTGTGAGATCATGTAACACCTTAGGAATGATTGGATACATTTTGTATTTAACATGTGTGTTACTCTCTTTTACATTCTGACAGATTTCACAAGTCCTAATTAAAGATGCTACCTTCTGTCCTATCTTCTTAAAATAATAGAACTTATTCATATGAGCTATACATTTCTTTATTCCGAAGTGTCCGTGTCCCATATGAACATGCCACACAATTTGATCCTCCATTCACTTCGGAATACATATGCACCAACGTTGAGATGTTATACTGTCCCTCCAAAATAAATTATGTGCTATAATTTGGCACCTCCCTATTTGATTAAGAGGTAAGGAATTCTTGTTACACATAGCATATATATCTGTGAAGTAGGTATAAGATGAATGTTTTCGGTTATTCTTCAAGCCTTATCTTGTACCCCATTATGTGGATATTCTACTGTCAAAAAATTAATCACAGAAATTACGCCGGGCCCTTCCATATGTTTCAATTCTTTCATGTCTACAGGTAACCTAGACAAAGCATCAGGTACAATATTTTCAGAACCTAATATATACTGTATTTTAATGTCATATTCCTGTAGGAACAAATCCACCACATTAATTTACTATCTAGTAATCAATACCCATTAAAAATGATAGAGCTTGGTGATCCCCATACTAGTGTTTGGAATTTTTGGATACCCTATACTATTGCTAATAGTTCCTTTTCTTTGGCTGTACAGTTTAATTCGTGTTTGTCGAAACTCCAGCTAGCAAAAGCTATAGAACTGTGATTTGTGCTTTCCAGACCTGACTCTCCTTGGAAAAGTTTTGCTGCTATACCATAGTTGGATGCATCTGTTGAAATTTTAAATGGCTCACCCTGCTGTTTTTACATTTTCAAATGCATCATTGGCCTCTTGGTCCAAAACCCACAGTATTCCCTTCCTTAAAAAAAAGTAGAAGTCTTGGGCCATTCGGCTCTTGACTTCGTGTATATTGTCTATAGTACCCGGCCATTCCAATAAATCTCTTCAACTGTCTTATGTTTCTAGTGGGTGGACACTCCTTAATGACCTATATACGTTCCGGGTCTGGTCTAATTCCTTGCACTCCTACGATTTGCCCTAAAACTTAAGCTCTTGCCTCCCATAGTGCGGTTTAGACAATTTTATTGCAATACCTTTTTCTTTAAAACTTTTTAGAGTTTTACTCAAGGTAGATGAAATTATATCATCTACATATATTGTTAAATCTTTTAACAATTCCCTTCCTAATGCCTCATTCAGTGCACGTATAAACATGGATATTTAGCCCAAATGGTAACACATTAAAATGATATGATTTCCCATCAAATAGAAGCACTGTATATTTCTTTGATTCAGGATGTAACCAAATTTGCCAATTTCCAGCAGTCAGGTGCATCATGCTAAAATACTTTGTTTTCTGAATTGGTCTGTCTCATTCCATCTCTATATGCTTATTCAAAGTACATGCGCCTAGCACTAATCACACACCTCCTGTAGCCTTTCTTACTACTGCTACCAAGGGATTATTCATGATGCTAGAGCTACGTTCTATTATGTTACTGTCAATCATCTCGTCAATTTCTTCCATAACCGCTTCTTTTAGACTTAGTGGTATGAGATATGGCTTACAGAAAAATGGAGTACTATCTTTGATTTTAAATTTACATATGTAATCACTAATACTACCGGGGCGATCGGAGAATACTTCTTCATATTCCATTAGAATTTTATATAAATCTAGTTTTTGTTCACTGGTTAATATTGGTGATTGATTTACTTTGCCCTGTATGTCAACTCAATGTGTCACGTGACTTGCCTTTTCAATCTCTGGTGACAATTGTGCTGTCGCTGTTAATCGTAAACATTGACTCTCGGTTGTTTGTTTACCAATATAGCTGTCCGTTGCAAATGGTACACAATATTTGTAGCCACCTTTACCATAATAAAGAAGATTCTCCTCAAAATTCAATATGATGTTAAATTCTGACAGCCAATCTTGGCCATACAACACATCCCTATTGATATTTTCTACTGCTAACAGTGTCTGATGAAATGGGATATTCCCAATGTTTCAGTTCACCTGGGTCTTGTGTTTTAAGACTTTGCTTTTCGTTCCAGTAATACTGACTACATAGACCCCCGTTACTGGCAATAGCGGTAAGTGATGTTTAGTTCGTAATGTGCTAAAGAAAGTGCTAGAAATAAGTGACACTTCACTCCCGGAATCTATAAATATGTTAACTTCAAAAGCCTATTATTATTGGTTGTGGATTAATGGTGGTTAAGCTCGGTTCTTCCAGTAACAACTATTCTTTGGTTGGTATTTTATGCGTGAAATTAACATACTTATTATGGACTAGCCCCCCTAATGTATTTCTACGACCTGGGTCCTGGCCCTGGATCGAGATCGCACTACATTTTCCTCATTATTGATAATCACTGGTTGGTTACTGAATTGGGTTATTACATTACCGCTTTGTATTTTATTACTGAGTGGTACAAATTCTTGCAATGCCACTGGGCCTATATTCAAAGTTGGATGTTTCTTTTGGTAATTTTCGCTACTCTTGTTCTGGTTACACTGGTGTACTCTAGCTGAGTTGGTCTCATGTCTCTTAAAATTACTATTACAACTACCTCTTCTGCAATTCAGTTTTTCACTTTGATGTACGTTTTCGTTGCGGTCTTTGTTTAAGGCATCAAGTGCATCTACAAAAGACAACAGTTCTCCTACTGTTTTCCACCCACTACACAGTATATCTTTGCTGGCATAAATGGGTAGACGTCTTATTAAAATTCGCACCAACCCTTTTTCCACCATGGGCTTATCTAAGTACTTCGCACGTGTTAAATGCCAGTCGAAATACTTTCTCATCGTACCCCACATACTGTTATAATACTTAGGGTCCCACAAATGAGATATTAATTTTTTCTGGGCACTAGTTGACCAATACTTCTCCTTAAAGTACTGCTGGAAGTCTGCCCAAGACAAAAAGTTCTAGATGTTCCCTGTGCCCCACTACAAAGCTTCTCCTAAAAGGTACCCTACTCCAAATTCGATATTTTTTTTAATCTTTCCAGTTTTTCGGCAAGGCTTTGTTAAACCAATTCAGAAAATGAGTAGGATGTACTTACCCATCCAGCTTAAACTTAGGGAACTGTCTAGATAACCCTGAATTTGCTCCCCATTGTAACTCTGTCATGACTTCACTAGTTGATACTACATTGGGGGGAAGTCACTCTATTATCTACTTTGCCCTGCATAAGTTTGAACTCCTTCCACAGTTCATCTACATCCTGCTTGGTATTACTAAATTCAGAAGATAAGATTGGAGATACATTGTTGGAGGTTACTCTCGCATCAGCTTTTCTGTCTATCATCTCTTCTACCTGTTCCTCATGATTACTGATACTTATTATATCTGAAGTGGCTAGTTTCACTTTAAAATTTCTTTCCACGTTATCAACTAGCGTGTTAACGCCTGCAATTTGCAATTGGACTGCAGGAATTACTTTATCCTGCTTTTCAATACTTTCCTTTAAAGTGTGTAATCTTTGTTTCACAGCATCAAATGTACATTGCATATGCTTTGAAATGATACTAATTTTTCACTAAATTCAGATCCTACATTATTACATTTATGTTCAATATCAAATTCTAGTTGAGCATTTACAGCTGCTGACTCTGCCTGCTGGGCTTTAATTAAATTCATTATTTCAGACCAGTCTGGCATTTCCCTAGTCACTTTAACAGCTGTTGCTGGTTCTGCTAGGCATAGAGTCTTACCCTGCATTGGTGAGCAGGTGTTGAATTGGCGCTGGTGAACAGCATGGGCGCCGGCAACGTTGAAGGCTAGTTTCAGTGGCAGTGTCGGTTAACAGATTTGTAGTCAGCACCGGTGAGCAGCAGTTGGCGCCAGCGCCGGTGAGCAGCAGTTGGCGCCGTTGGCATTGGTTGCTGGTTACTGTGTCCACGCCCCCGCGATTTGTATGAGGGCTGCTTACTCTCCACACTGGAACCTCATCACATAGATCCCGTCATAACTCTTCTTAGTTTAAACTGTTGAGATTTTCCTTACTTCTTCTTTTGTCTGGTATTCATCAACTTTCATCCTTTTTGCCATTTATGCAGAATCCAACTCTGCAAAACAATTTCTCTGTCCTGTTACTATTCGTTGCTATGGCAACTCACAATATCTTCTTACCTTGATTTCGTTTTAAAAGTCCTCTTTCTTCGAGTTCTGATCACATCGGTGACCACGTTCTGACAGTTTGGTGACAAGAAAAGTGGTGCAAAACTGCATTGCATACTCTCCTTTTCTCTTATTACAATTGACTTACTTGAAACGTTCAGCCGATCCTCTTCTCTGGATACACGGCTGCGTCAATCTCCACAACTTCTTCTCCAAAGAAATAATGCTGGTTAGAGGGATTAAAAGAAAAACTCCCCTCTCCCATCTCCACAAGTCTCACATAAGTATACAAATTCTTGCAAGTCAATTGCGTCTTTAACCGTCAGATACAATTAAGTATATTTACAATGTGGTGAGTTTAATAACCACCAGAAATTCAAAGACGGTTCTCGCTTCTAGAAAATCTAACACCCGAATTAAGAGTCTCTGGTCAAATCATATTTCATTTTTTCATAACAATTACAATCATTACACCATCAAAGAATAACGCATGCTTGCTCCTTTTACGTCACATACAGCTTCTATGGCGTGAGCGGCAAACACTTGGCTGCGCAGATTGACGTGTATTCTCCTGATACACGTCCATCCCGCACACACAAAAACCGGTGGTGTGGTAGACACATCTCCACTCTCCCACACTCATACTTAAAATATTGAGTGTTCGAGACGGTGGAAGACCGAGTGTCTCTAGAATTTACGCTGAAATTCTCAAGGCATTACAATGTTCCTCCCACTCTCTCACCCTATATGCCCTTGGGTATGGTTATGCTGTCTTCCTCAGGATGGCAAGTATACTTTTCGTGCCTTGAAAAAAGACAACATGTGGTTTAATGTTTGTTTTTCCGTGGAACATATTATGAAAAAGTTGTTTTATCTACACAGAATTTGCAGAGTTTTGTGTGCTTAAGTTTTTATGCTTGTAAGTGGTCATAAGTGGTGGAGATTTTTGGTCTCCTATTGTTTTAATACCAATATTGCTGTTCATTTTTAGGGATTTTTTTTCATGCTACATTGCATACAACTTTGTGATACGCACCGTAAGTGGTGCTGTTTTGTTTTACTGCCCAGTGGTTTTGAATAGTTAACTGTTTTTGGTAATGGATTTAAAAAGTAATAATTTTGTTGTTGGCTTGCATGGTTTCACATTTAATGATTTTTATGTGCCAACATGGCATACAATTTTGTAATACACACCTCATATGATGCTGCTCTTTTTGGTAAAGATTTTAAAAAGTTTGGTGAAGATTTTAAAAAGCTATTCAAGCAGGCTGGAGGGTCATTTAGTAATGTTTTTGTGAATGGATCCGTTTGGCACAGTTGGTAAAAAGCTGTTAATGTTGTGTTCTAAGTTGATTTGCTTGCAACTTTTCTGGTAATATCTTTTATAAAGTAAACTCTCTATCCATTCTCCAAATGTACTGCTAAATGTTGCACGGTTGGTTTGTGTTCGTGTATGGGAAAACTGAAAAAATGCCATGCTGCTTTGTTATGTATCTTCCCATTTCGTGCATGACATCCTTGTTGTTTGTTTTGTTGTTTACAGTCTTTGGCTATTTTAAATTCTGCCATGTTACTGCCATTGTTCACATACTTGCAGACATATTTTGTGGATTTCTTTGAATTGCAGTATTCTACGTTTATGTGTGCTTGGAACATTTTGGAAAATAATGTGTTGTGTGATACTACCCATTGAGTACCTATTTTCAGTTCGTTGCTGCCTGATATTCATATTTTTACAGTGTAGCCGCCATTTTTGGGTGATCATCTTCTGTATTTGGGATAACTATCAACTCTGGTTTGTGCGTTGTCCAAGTATGGCTCTGTTTTCTGTTTTTTTTTTTTTTTTCCCCCCCCTCCATCACTCATACATGACGAATTGGGCTTTAAATGCCAGCGTGGTCTGTGAATAATGTTTTTCACTACTATGTAGCACAGTTGCGGGTCGTCTTGTGGATTGGGAAATTCAGATTGGATAATTTTGTCGATATCTATGGGATGAATTCTGTCATGTAGACATGTGAGATTGTGTGAGTGAGGCTGTCCTCATTTTTGCCACTCAATTGTGGTCATCCAGGATCTGACGGTTTCCAAGATGTGGTATTTTATGATGACTTCAATAAATCTCATTTCTTTTTTGTTGGAAAACTTGTGCTATTATGTCGTGGTGATACATAGGGGCTATTCAAATCTTAGTTGTTCTTTGCTTTCTGGCCACGATGAGTTGCTTGTGAATGTTATGAAGAGGTCAGGTCATCAATATTTTCTTATGTAGGTCATGGCATCTTGAGTGTATTTGTGCTTGTGTCTCGGACTTCTTATGTGTGAATAGGGTAAGATTACCACTGTTCCAATGCCGTCAATGTTTCCGTCATTTATGATTGCGTCTTGAAGATGGATGTGTTCTTCTGTGTGTAGTTTTTTTCTGATTCAGTCTTATGTAAAGCATCTGTTCTGCTTTTATTTTTGCAGACATATCTACCAGGAATTGTTGGTATAAATGGTGAGTGTTGAGAATGTGATCATATATTTCATCGTCTCTGATCATTAAGCGGTAAGCATACAACTTGTTGGAAGTGACTTTTTTGTTTGTTTTTTTGTTGTATTTCAGGTTGGATTTGTTTCACATAGTATGAAATCCCTCCTCACCATACAGAAATATTGGAGGCCATCCTATCAAAGTTGTCTCTGCAATGCGCTGTAGTACTTCTTTCTTCATTGTACAATTACATGACGGCTTGTGTTTTCATCATCCACAGTTGTGATGGTGACTTTGTCTACCTGAGGTGCATTAAATCAACATTCATATTCTCCAGGTGGTCTTTTATTGGCTTCAATTATAACTTTATAGTCATCAGAAATCATTCAGTCTAGTGCTGTTGTGAATATTGAATCAGCCGTTTGTATTTGTGTAATATCCTCTGTACATCTTGGAATACTTCTCCTTTCAACCCAATGATATTTGTGCATTGTTGATCAATTTCTTTTCCCTCATTTTTGACGTAATATACTTGCAGAAATTTATGGTCTTCATTGGGTAGTGGTAATAATGGTCCTGCATTTTGATAGACTTGTCCTTGGATGGAAAAAAAAAAAAAAACACAATTGATTTCATCTCTGTTAGTATTGTTCAAAGTGACACCAAAAGAAGTAATTTGGAAGCAGTTGTTGTAAGCTTTTATATTTTGAAGGAAGTGTTTTGATTCTGGAGTTTCCCCAATCATTTAATATAAAAATTTCTGTGGAGGTGCTTCTAGTTGTGGTAATCCAAGCAGCAGAATCCTGGTTTTCTCTACTGAACATTTTTGCATTGCAGAATTGGCAGACATTATCCTTTTTTCCAATTACGACGTGTTTATGTTCATTATATTCTTTCATCACTTACTGGAATGCTTCATTTGTTAGGTTGTACTGTTTACTTTCCTCATCTTGTTGAGTGATATATTCATGGCTAGCTTGAGTTTGCCATCTTTTATTATAAAATTGTGTTACAATTCTTGATTCTTCAATCTGTTAATTTCGTTGATCTTTGGTTGCCGTTCGTTGGGAACTTACACATGCTTTGTGTTCTTCTTTTTGTTTTCTCCATTTGCTTCAGAACTGGCAATATCTTGTCCTCTTTTACATTTGGGCATCGTTCAAAACATAAATGAAATCAACTTTTTAGTAACAGGTACACTGAGTACACTTTGCACAGTTTTCATGCCTTGTTTTCAATTTACATTCAGTCACTGTATCACTTTGACTACTCACACTTCACAATTTTTTTTATTCAGTCACTGCACTATTTTTTTTTTGTTCATCCTTTTGTCTCTGATATGAAACTGATGTTTGAACCTATGACTGGTTTTGCTGTATATACCCCTACCAATGGGTAGCCCCACCAGTGGTGAATTCCAGAACATACCAAAAAGACTTTGAATGGTCCACTATGTTCCAGAACATTCCACAATATTCGAGAGTGTTCTGGAATCTTCCACAATGATTTGGGATGTTCCTTTACATTCTCGAATCTTCTTGAATCTTCCAGATTATTCCCAAACATTCAAAAACATCCCAGATCATTGTTGAATGATGTGGAATGCTCTCTAATACTCACAGATGTTATGGAATGTTCTTGAATACGCTTGAATGTTCTGGAAATTTCTAGAGGGTGAAACTTCCCAGCCCTTCCCTTATATCTTCAAAAGCATGCCCTTCAGGTGAAAATGAGAAACTCCTTCATGGATGGGGGCAGAGGGCTATCACACCATATAACTCCCTTGATCGTTCTGAGATTCGTTTCTGAGTTTTAGTGGCACACACATTGTACACTTACTTTTATGGTATACATTGATTAACAGTATGATAATACACTGAAGTACTGAAGAAACTGGTATAGGCATGCATATTCAAATACAGAGATATGTAAATAGTAACAATATCATTTTTTGAGATATGCAAACAGGCAGAATATGGTGCTGCAGTTGACAACAACTATATAATACAACAAGGGTCTGGCACACTTGTTAAATTTGTTACTGCTGCTACAATGGCAGGTTATCAAGATTTAAGTGACTTTGAACAAGGTGTTATAGTCAGTGCAGGAGAGATGGGACACAGCATCTCCGAGATGGCAATAAAGTGGGGATTTTCCCGTTTGACTATTTCATGAGTGTAATGTGAATATCAGGAATTTGGTAACATAAAATCTCCGATATCGCTTTCGCTGTGGCTGGAAAAAGATCCTGCAAGAACAGGACCAGTGATGACTGAAGAGAGTCATTCAGTGTGACAGAAGTGCAACTCTTCCACAAACTGCTGCTGATTTCAGTGCTAGGCCATCAACAAGTGTCAGTGTGTGAACCATTCAACGAAACATCATTGATATGGGCTTTCAGAGCCAAAGGCTGACTCGTGTACTCTTGATGACTGCACGACACAAGGCTTTACACTTTGCCTGGGCCCATCAACACCGTAATTGGACTTGATGACTGGAAACATGTTGGCTGGTTGGACGAGTCTCATTTCAAACTATATCAAGTGGATGGACGTGTAGAGGTATGGAAACAACCTCATGAATCGATGGACCCCGTGTGTCAGCAAGGGACTGTTCAAGCTGGTGGAGGCTCTGTAACGGTGTGGGGTTTGTGCAGTTGGAGTGATACGGGACCCAAAATAGGTCTAGATATGACACTTGACAGGTGAGACATACGCAAGCATCGTGCCTGATCACCTGCATCCATTCATGTCCATTCCTTCAGACTTGGGCAATTTCAGCAGGACAATGCGACACCACACACATCCAGAATTGCTACAGAGTGGCACCAGGAATAAGTTTAAACATTCTGCTGGCCACCAAACTCCCCAGAAATGAACATTATTGAGCATATCTGGGATGTCTTGCATCATACTGTTCACAAGACATCTCCACCCCCTCATACTATTACAGATTTATGGACAGCCCTGCAGGATTCATGGTGTCAATTCCCTCCAGCACTACTTCAGACATTAGTCAAGTCCATGTTATGTCGTATTGTGGCCCTTCTGTGTGTTCGTGGGAACATTACGTGATATTAGTCTGTTTTTCCAGTTTCTTTGGCTCTTCAGTCTAGCATATGCCTATGTGGACTAGGAAAATGGCCATGAAAGCACAAGGAATATATATGATGACTTTATTTGTGAAATTGTCAGAGATGTTCAACAACTAAGAGGATAGTATTAATAAGAAAATACACTAAGGAGCCAAAGAAACTGGTACATGTGCTTAATATCGTGTTGGGCCCGCCCGAGCATGCAGGAGTGCCGCAACATGATGTGGCATGGACTCAACTGATTCTGAAGTAGTGCTAGAGTGAATTGACACCATGAATCCTGCAGGGCTATCCATAAATCTGTAAGAGTTTGAGGGGGTGGAGGTCTCTCCTGAACAGCACATTGCAAGGCATCCCAGATATGCTCAATATTGTCAATTTCTCGGGAGTTTGGTGGTCATAAGAAGTGTTTAAACTTAGAAGAGTGTTCCTGGAGCCAGTTTGTAGGAATTATGGATGTGTAGGGTGTCACATTGTCCTGCTGGAATTGCCCAAGTCTGTCAGAATGCACAATGGACATGAATGGATGCAGGTGATCAGACAGGATGTTTACAAACGTGTCACCAGTCAGAGTTGTATCTAGACGTATCAGGGGTTCCATATCACTCCCAATTGCACATGTCCCACACCATTACAGAGCTTCCAAAAGCTTGAAAAATCCGCTGCTGACATGCAGGATCCATGGATTCATGAGGTTGTCTCCATACCCGTACACATCCATCCGCCCAAATACACTTTGAGTAGAGACGTGTGTGTGTGTGTGTGTGTGTGTGTGTGTGTGTGTGTGTGTGTGTGTGTGTGTGTGTGTGTGTGTGAAATCTTGTGGGACTTAACTGCTAAGGTCATCAGTCCCTAAGCTTACACACTACTTAACCTAAATTATCCTAAGGACACACACACACACACACACACACACACACACACACACACACAAACACACACATGCCCGAGGGAGGACTCAAACCTCCGCCGGGACTAGCCGCACAGTCCGTGACTGCAGCGCCTTAGACCGCTCAGCTAATCCCGCACGGCTTTGAGTAGACACATGTTTCAACCATTCAACCATCAACAGTCCAACATCAGTGTTGATTGGACTAGGCGAGGCATAAAGCTTTGTGTCATGCAGTCATCAAGGATATACGAGTAGGCCTTCAGCTCCAAAAGCCCATATCGATGATGTTTTGTTGAATGATTTGCATGCTGACACTTGTTGATGGCCTAGCATTGAAATCTGCTGCAATTTGTGGAAGGGTTGCACTTTTGTCATGTTGAACGATTCTCTTCAGTTGTTGTTGGTCCCGTTCTTGCAGAATCTTTTTCCAGCCATAGCAGTGTTGGAGATCTGATGTTTTACTGGATTCCTGATATTCACGGTACACTCGTGAAATGGTTGTATGGGAAAATCCCCACTTAATCGCTGCCTGGGAGATGCTGTGTCCCATCGCTTGTGCACCGACTGTGACACCACATTCAAACTCAGTTAAATCTTTATAACCTACCATTGTAGCAGCAGTAACCAATGTAACAACTGCGCCAGACACTTGTTGCATTATAAAGGTGTTGCCAACTGTGGCACTGTATTCTGCCTGTTTACATACTTATGTATTTGAATACACATGTTTATACCAGTTTTTTGGCCACTTCAGTGTAAAAGATAGTAGTAATAAGATTAGTAATGAACTCTCACTACCACGAGACAGTAATGGTAAGATTAGTAGTGAGCTATCACAAATGCGGGCAGTACAGGGTGCAAGCAATCGAGGAGATGTTCAAAAACTAAGAGGATAGTATTAATAAGAAAATAAGATGATGATGATGAGAGGTTCCATATGCCGAGGAGTGTAGGGAACGATGTGGGAGACCCGCACTGCCGACTAGGCAAGGTCCTAGCAGAGGTGGTTTACCATTGCCTTCCTAAGGCAAGGTCCTAGCAGAGGTGGTTTACCATTGCCTTCCTATGACCATAATGGGGATTCATGATGATGATGAAGATGACACAACAACACCCAGTCATATCAAGGCAGGGAAAATCCTTGGGCCTGCCGGAATTGACCCCGGGACCCCGTGCACGGAACACAAGAATGCTACCGCAAGACCAAGAGCTGCGGACATAAGAAAATAAAATATAGCAATAATAAAATTAGTAACAAACTCTCACTAGTATGAGATAGTAATGGTAAGATTACCAATGAGCTATCACAAAGGTGGGACAGTACAGGGTGAGTCAAAATTTGGATACACTGCTATAAAACTTGAGCAGTGTAAGGAATCATATGGCATCTGGTATGGGGTGTCCTTAGGTGGAGGCACAACTTGTAGAAGCTGTGGTGACAGTGGAGACCATTTTGAAATTCGCTATCTTGGATGTGAGTTACATGTTTCAGATGAGGAGGAGGTCATGTGGCACATCATTTTGAACTACCTCTTTCACAGGAAAACACGTGTGAAATCTGTTTTATTATTATTCACATATGGGCCCAGTAGGATCACATGAGGTACAATCCATCAATGTCATGTTTGATGGTTGGCCTTTCTTTGTGCCCAAATTTGTTTCATCCTTTCAGAATGAAGTCTCTTTCTTTCATCAGATCATGATGTTCCAGTCCATTTTCTAATTTCCCTCTGACCAACTTTCCAGTCAAATATCTTTTGTCTGAATGTTTTCCTATCTGTAAGGTCTGTCTGAGTTATACCGGCTGCTTTAAGATCCTCCTTAATTGCAGCAATCCATTTCATTGGCTCAGTTTTGGCCTTACTTCAGTTTTTGTAGAATTCTACTATTTGTTTTGTCAACCTAGTGGGTGCCATTCTTTAAGTCTTCATTTTCTCATGTCACCATATATGTCTGTGTGTTCTTCTATTTCCTTATTACTTCTCAGCCTGTAAGTTTCTCCATCAGTAATTTTCGGGCCTAATATTTTCCTAACAATCTTTCTTTCTTTCTTTCGAATTTCGCCAGTATCCCTCTTCCTATTAAATTAAATTAAATTAAATTAAATTAAAGTTTATGCTCCATAAAGACATTCATGTTTGATTACAGTGCTGTAATGTCTAAGTTTAGTGGATTTAGAAAGTGATTTTTTATTATAAATGTTTTGTGTTAATCTGAATGCAGTTGCCATCTTTTGACAGCAGACTACATTTGCAGCTTTTTCCAGACTGTTTTCTTGCAGGATTTCCCCCAAGTATTTAAACTGAGACATCCTTTATATTTTTCCATATTTTGTATTCAAAAACTTTGGTGCTTGTTTGTTGCATGTCATGTATTTTGTTTTTTTGAATGATATTTGTAGTCCTACTTCTTTAAGAATTTCAATTTGTTTTTGGGATGTGGTAACATACCTAGTTAAAATTGCCAGATCATCTGCAAAGGCAAGGCAATCTACTCTAATATAACTTCTGCCTAACTTGATTGATTGGTCTATATTTCGAATTGACTTTTGTTCTCGCCATTCTGTAATTACCTTTTCCAAAACGCAGTTAAACAATAATGGAGAGAGTCCATCTCCCTAACACCAGTCTTTATTTGAAATGGTTCAGAAATCTCTCCTATGAATTTAACTTTAGGTATACTGTCGGTTAACGTTTCCTTAATCAGTGTTAGAGTTTTATTATCTAGCCTTGTTCCTTTAAAATTTGGAAAAGAGACTCATGATCAACTGAGTCATAAGTCTTTTTAAAATCCACAAATGTACATACAATATTGTTACTAGAAATCCTTTGGTGTCTGAGGATTAGTTTTAAAGAAAGAATTTGTTCAGGGAAGGATCTGTTTGGTCTAAAGCCTGCTTGGTATTCACCAATTTTAGGTTCTAGCTGTTCTTGGGCTTGATCAAGTAAACACTGTGAGAGAATTTTGTATGTCACTGGGAGGAGAGAGATTCCTCGGTAATTATTAACATTGGTCCTATCCCCTTTTTTATGCAATAGATGAATTAGGGCAGTTTTCCAGTCCTCTGGTATTTTCTCAGTTTGCCAGACATGTCCTATTAGTTGAGGGATCTCTTTTAAGTTGTTTAGTTATTTCAATTTCGTCAGGTGCTTTAAAGTTAGGGTTGGTGTTATTAATTTGCTGTGGGTGGAATTTATTCGCTGGTTCTGGACGTTCAATAGTTTTTCAAAATAATTAGCAAGTACCTTACATTTTTCCTTGTTCTTAAGAGCCAAGCTGCCGTTTTCATTTTTGAAGCAAAGAATTTGAGGTTGGTAACCAGTTAGTTTTGTTTTGAAATGTGGGGAAATGCTCACTCAGGAGAATTTGTGTCTTGGAACAACTTCCAAGAAAAGTTTAAATGGAAGACTTTGTCTCAATGTATATAGGAAGAACTAACATTAGAACTGCTTGACCCTAAATATTATAATAGTTCATGGGGGAGCTTTAAGAAGTATATCTAGCAAAAGTGTTAGTCAGAAGACTACCCTACTATGTAAAGAGATTTTATGTAGAGGATGGACAACAGTAAAAGAGTTGTTATCCTGTGTAGAAAGTTTAGATACGATGAATAGTGAGAGAGCCAATAATAATCACGATGATATAAATAGTAACTGAATAAATAGTAAATCCCAGAAAAGGAGAGAAGCAAACTTTTGTCAAGTTACAAGGTTTGTCTATGGCAACAATAAACAATGTAGCAGTAGGTGAAGAATAACAACCCTCAGATGTTTGTTCACATGACAACGCATAACACAACTCCAAGCATTTGTACCACCAAAAACTGTGGTAGCTCATAGCATTTGTACCAACCCTACTTATGAAGGAATGGTTATTAGATAAAGAAGAGCAGGATGAGAGTCATGTGAATAATAAACTTATAGTAACAGGAGCTGAAAGCAAGGGGAAACTACAGCCGTAATTTTTCCCAAGGGCTTGCAGCTTTACTGTATGGTTAAATGATGATGGTGTCCTCTTGGGTAAAATATTCCAGAGGTAAAATAGTCCCCCATTCGTACTTCTGGGTGGGGGTACTCAGGAGAACATCGTTATCACGAGAAAGAAAACTGGCATTCTACAGATCGGAGCTTGGAATGTCGGATCCCTTAATCGGGCAGGCAGGTTGGAAAATGTAAATAGGGAAATAGATAGGTTAAAGTTAGATATAGTGGGAATTAGTGAAGTTTGGTAGCAGGAGGAACAAGACTTCTGGTCAGTTGAATACAGGGTTATAAATACAAAATCAAATAAGTGTAATGCAGGGGTAGGTTTAATAATTAATAAAAAATAGGAGTGTGGTAAGCTACTACAAACAGAATAGTGAACGCATTATTGTGGCCAAGATAGGCACAAAGCCCACGCCTACCACACTAGTACAAGTTTATATGTCAACTAGCTCTGCAGATGACAAAGAGATTGATGAAATTTATGATGAGATAAAAGAAATTATTCAGATAGTGAAGGGAGACGAAAATTTAATAGTCATGGGTGACTGGAATTCGAAAGCAGGAAAAGGAAGAGAAGGAAGCGTAGTAGGTGTATATGCAATGGGGGTAAGAAATGAAAGAGGAAGTCGCCTGGTAGAATTTTGCACAGAGCATAACTTAATCATAACTTACACTTGGTTCAAGAATCATGAAAGTAGATTGTGTACGTGGAAGAGGCCTGGAGACATTGGAAGGTTTCAGATAGATGGTAAGACAGAGATTTAGGAACCAGGTTTTAAATTGTAAGACATTTCCAGGGGCAGATATGGACTCTTACCACAATCTATTGGATATGAACTGTAGATTAAAACTGGAGAAACTGCAAAAACATGGGAATTTAAGGAGATGTGACCTGGATAAACTTCAAGAACCAGAGGTAGTAGAGTGTTTCAGGGATAGCATTGGGGAACGATTGACAGGAATGAGGGAAAGAAATATAGTGGAAGAAAAATGGATAGCTTTGAGGGATGAAATAGTGAAAGCAGCAGAGAATCAAGTAGGTAAAAAGAGGAGGGCTAGTAGAAATCCTTGGGGAACAGAAGATATATTGAATTTAATTGATGAAAGGAGAAAATATAAAAATGCAGTAAGTGAAACAGGCAAAAAGGAATACAAACCTCTCAAAAATGAGATCGACAGGAAGTGCAAAATGGCTAAGCTGGGCAGCTTGAGAACAAATGTAAGGATTTAGAGGCATATCTCACTAGGGGAAAGATAGATACTGCCGACAGGATAATTAAAGAGACCTTTGGAGAAAAGAGGACCACTTGTATGAATATTAAGAGCTCAGATAGAAACCCAGTTCTGAGCATGGAAGGGAAAGCAGAAGGGTAAGAAGGAGTACATAGAGGGTCTATACAAGGGCTTTTCACTTGAGGACAATATTATGGAAATGGAAGAGGATGTAGATGAAGTTGAAATGGGAGATATAATACTGCGTGAAGTGTTTGACAAAGCACTGAAAGACCTAAGTCGAAACAAGGCCCCGGGAGTAGACAACATTCCATTAGAACTACTGACAGCCTTGATAGAGCAAGTCCTGACAAAACTCTACCATCTGCTAAGAAAGATGTATGAGGCAGACGAAATACCCTCAGACTTCAAGAAGAATATAATAATTCCAGTCCCAAAGGAAGCAGGTGCTGACAGATGTGAAAATTACTGAACTGTCAGTTTAGTAAGTCATGGTTGCAAAATACTAAAACAAATTCTTTACAGACGAATGGAAAAACTGGTAGAAGCTGACCTTGGGGAAGATCAGTTCGGATTCTGTAGTAATGTTGGAACACATGAGGCAATGCCAACCCTACGACTTATCTTAGAAGATAGATTAAGGAAAGGCAAACCTACATTTCTAGCATTTGTAGATTTAGAGAAAGATTTGACAATGCTGACTGGAACACGCTCTTTCAAATCCTGAAGGTGGCAGGGGTTAAATACAGGGAGTGAAAGGGTACTTACAATTTGTACAGAAACCATATGGTAGTTATAAGAGTCAAGGGGCATGAAACGGGAAGCAGTGGTTGGGAAGGGAGTGAGACAGGGTTGTAGCCTGTCCCCAATGTTATTCAATCTGTATATTGAGCAAGCAGTAAAGGAAACAAAAGAAAAATTCGGAGTAAGAATTAAAATCCATGGAGAAGAAGTAAAAACTTTGAGGTTCACTGATGATATTGTAATTCTGTCAGAGACAGCAATGGACATGGAAGAGCTCTTGAACAGAATGGACAGTGTCTTGAGAGGAGGATATGAGGTGAACATCAACAAAAACAAAACAAGAACAATGGAATGTAGCTGAATTAAATCAGATGATGCTGAGGGAATTAAATTAGGAAATGAGACACTCAAAGTAGTAGATGAGTTTTGCTATTTGGGGAGCAAAATAACTGATGATGGTCGAAGTAGAGAGGATATAAAATGTAGACTGGCAATGGCAAGTAAAGAGTTTCTGAAGAAGAGAAATTTGTTAACATCGAATATAGATTTGAGTGTCAGGTACTCATTTCTGAAAGTATTTGTATGGAGTGTAGCCATGTATGGCAGTGTAACATGGATGATGAATGTAATTTACCATAATCTTATCATTAAGCATTCATTTCATGTACTCACTTTTTTTGCTTCCTCAAACTGAGAGCAAATAAAAGCAACTCTTGGTTGTTGCCAGAACTGCTACTCATGTTTGACATGCAGCAGCTCATTTACTCGCAATGAGCAGCATTCGATATATCGGTTGCTGCATCATGCCCACACTCTGTTTGACCCCAGCTGACTATGGCAGGCAACAGGATGGCCTGACTGCATGGTCAACCCGCTGTCTGTCTGATTGAGCCTTAAGTGTGGGAAGAGACTGATGCATAAAAATGATGGAAAGTGACTGAGTTCCGGGATTGATTGCAGATATTCTCAGTGATACAGGGTGGCGCAGGGAAACGGGAAATTTCGAAATAACGACATTTCCATGAATAAATTCATAAAACTAATAATTTATTAATGAAAGTGAATGTATTCAGTATACCATTATTCAGTATGTCTTTACAATCAAAATGTCCAAAAGTGTCTCTTTACTTTTTAAAGATGACATCGGAAAGATGTGCTCCCATTCGGCGTTCACACTCTAACAGCCTGTTATGAAAACTCTGGAGTGCGTGGTGTAGCAAATCCTGGAGAATGGCAGTCATTTCGTTTTCAATGTTCTCCTTCAGTTCATGGATTGTTGCAGGACGTGAACGGTACACCTTGCCTTTAAGATATCCCCACAGGAAGAAGTCGCACACACTAAGATCAGGGGATCTCGCAGGCCATGCAATGTCACTGTTACGTGAAATAATGCGTCTTCCAAACAATTGACGAACTGCTGCCATCAATTGTCAAGCAGTGTGTGACGTGGCTCCGTCCTGCTGAAACCACATGTTTTCGACGTTAAGATTAAGCTCGTACAGTCTCGGTGTAAAGAATGTTTGAAGCATTTCAACATATCGAGCGGATGTTAATGTCACTGCACTACCATCCTCACGTTCAAAAAAATAAGGGCCGATAACACCATGACATGATATAGCACACCATATTGTGACCTTGGCGCTATGTAGTGGTCGCTGGCGAAACTCACAAGGATTGTCCTGTGCCCAATAACGAAAATTCTGTTTGTTCACGAATCCGTTCAGATGGAAATGGGCTTCGTCTGATATCCATAAGTTACCAAGGAAATTCGCGTCCTCGTTGATTTTAGCCAATATCTGGCTACTAAACTCCATACGTGACGCTGGGTCTCGTTCATGTAAGTGTTGCAGAATCTGCAACTTATACGGATGGAAGTGTAATTCGTGTAGTATTCTTTGTAAGCTTCATCGCTTAATCCCTAGCGAAGATGCATGCTGTCGAACGGAGCGGCGAGGACTTCTCTCGATTGCAGCTCTAGCAGCTGCAAAGTTCTCTGGGGTACGTACCGTTGGAATGCCACCTGGAGGTTTCTTTTTCAAGGCAGATCCTGTTTCTTCAAAATTACGCACCCACGTTGTAATCGCATGCGCAGATGGGACACGTCCAAGCTGGTAATGCTGTCGAAATGTTCTCTGCGCGGCAGTCGCACTATCACCATTTTTGTAAAACGCTCTCATAGGTACTGTATGTTCCGCACCAGTCCAATTCTCCATGATTACTAAATGGCAATGTGTTCACATCAATTGTGCAAAATTTCGAACATCTGCCGGCGCTACAGTGGTGCCAACTGTAACGTTCAAAATTTCCCGTTCCCCTGCGCCACCCTGTATTTCCAAGTTTACTCCAGTAAAACAAACAGATCTCCTTAGAGCCTTTCAAAAGGGATGAAATACACATGATATCATTTTTATATTCCTTTATGAGAAATTGGCACAAATACACAAATAAGTAACTGGAGAACATATTGTAATCAGCTAGTAAATAGATAAAACGTTTGTTTTGTTGGGTTTCTCACAGAGAACAACTCTGCAAATATCCCCTTCAAGGTTATAAAACAGGCATTTAATAAAATACTAATTAGAACATTTTGCAAGAAATATTCTTTGTTTTAGGTGGTAAAATGGAAATTGTATCAGTGGTGAGATGACTATAATGTTGTACATGACATTGCCATTTTTATTTGAGATTATTTTTTTTACTTTTCATATTAAACATTTGGTTGATATTTTCGTGATTCCAGTTATCACATGTTGTAAGAAGGATATAACAATAGTCCCACCTCTGCTGCACAATATTGTCTTTAATGTGCTTACTTCAGAACCAATTTGAGCTACTATTCATTTTCAAGCAGTACCTAAATAAAAACCAATGTTACGTAATTTACAGGGATGTTTTGTAAGTATCAAAATTACCTATAATCGAAAAGTAACTATTGTGAGATTCCATCACATAACCGAATAAGGTGGTGCAGTGGTTGGCACACTGGACTAACCTTCGGGAGGATTATGGTTCTGATACCCTTCTGGCTCTTCAGGTTTAAGTTTTCAGTGATTACCCTAAATTACTCCAGGAAAATGCCAGGATGGTTCCTTTGCAAAGGCCACCCTCGATTTCCTTCCCCATCCTAGTGTAATCTGAGGTTGTGCTCTGTCTCTAATGACTTCGTTTTCTTTCTGCCAACAAGGCTTTTGACAATTTGTCGAACGAACACACACACACACACACACACACACACACACAAATGCACATCATACAAACATGACATGCTATTTTCAGTGACACACACACACACACACACACACACACACACACACACACACACACACACACACACAACTCATACAAACATGACATGCTATTTTCAGTGAAGTATAATTTTGCCACTTACATATTATCAGTGTACACTTTGTAACATTGGCTTTTATGCCAGTGCTACTTGCAACCCACACGCACCAATGTGTGACCAGTCTCTGGCTGCTGTTGTCATGTTTGTATGAGCTGCATTTGTGTGTGTGTGAGTGTGTATGTGTGTGTGTATATGTGTGTTCGTTCGACAAATTGTCGAAGGCCTTGTTGGCAGAAAGCTCTCTTTCTGACAGTCTTTTTGTTGTGCCTATCTGGGACTCAGCATCTCTGCTATATTCATAATATTGTTACATCCTTTCCTGTATTTTCCATTGTTTGATGATTCTTCCTCTAAGTATTCTTTTTTCCTTGTATTTCAGATTCACTATGATGGCAGAAACAGATGGCCAGAATAGACAAAATGAAGGAAATATAGTGGAAGCTCCTGTTGCAGATAAGCCAGATGAAAGTGGCGTATTCTGTTGTTATATATGTGGTCTGGAAGAGCACTATGACTATTTTGGACAGAAACCACCATTTTTGAAAAAGATGTTGTTTACTGAAGACAGTTACATTATGAGGAACCCATTTACACCACCTAGACAAAATGATTTTCTGTTATTAGGTTCAAAGTGTTCCAGTTGTCACCAGCCTGTATGCCAATTTCAGAAATGCAGTATTTTTTATTGTAGGAGATACTGTACTACATGTGCTAAAGAACACATTGACAGTTTTCCTGGAGCTATTCAGAACAAGATAAAAAATGCATGATTTAGCAGTAAATAGTGTCATCAAATGTGCAAAATAAAAGTAACTGGAAGTTTTCGTGATTCTGTACTTCATCAGTGTGAAAGATAAAATTTCAGGATGTGATCTTGCCAAAAGATTTCTGACTGTGCTATTGTAAATATTTTATGATATCAATAAAAGAAATTGGGAGAAAAAGATTATAAAAACTGAGAGTGACAGACTGTGTCCAGAACCCCCACCCTTTACTCGCATCCCTCCCTCCCTCACTCACTCTATCTGTGTGTGTTGCCCATTCAGGACTTCTCATTATCAGAATTCACAGAATATTAGAGGAAGAAAGAGGGAGAGACAAGAAATCAAGAGATATGTGAATAAGTAAAACCATAAAGTGAAAGGTTCTTATACTTCTCCAGACACAATAAAAGGAGTGTTTAGTTCTACTGGGAACACATTGAAAATAGAAATTGTAAAATAGTGCACATTCATCACTCTAAGAAAGCAGTATCTCAGTGCTAATTGTTTCCCTGTTTAGTGTACTATTGTGTGAATGTGTTAGTGTGTTTTTTGAAAGAGTTTTTGCTATTATTAACCATAAATCTCATGCAGGAGTATGTCTGCAGAGATGGCAGCTTTAGGGTTCTGAAATATTGATTATTGGTCTATGCCGAGTTCATAAATGCACTGAAAAGTGTACAGGTGTGTTACTGCTGCTGCTGCTGCTGCTGATGATGATGGTGGTGATTGTTTCAAACAATGTGGCCCCATGGTATATGATCTTGTCTTTTAAAGAGTAACGAAAAATTGAAATGAGGAGCATAAAAAATCATGCTTATGAAATAAACATGAAAATTATTTTGCCCATAGTGCTTTCAGAAAGCACTGATTGCATGTACTGAGTTTTACTTGTGCTTTCCTTACAGTTTTCTTGTGTATGTTTTTCTTGAACATTATAATTGTGTCATTAGTTGCCATTAAGTAACCACTGCTATACTGTTAGTTTGTACATCATGACTTGCACCTTTTTCACTGTCCACTGCAGTGGGTGTAGATGTGAAAGCTTCTGTTTTTAAAAACAACAGAGAAAGGAAAAGAAAGTGAGTGTGTTATAAAATAAGTTACAGTATTTGGTCACTGTTAGAAAGATGAGAGTGTACTCTTCACATCCACTGTGGTGTGGGCCCTGGTGAGTTCATTACAAGAATTGTGTGTGTTGATACTGAACCTGTTCACAAAACTGCTCATGTTCAAAGAAACGAAGAAAATGTTTTGGGTTGTGTAAATGTCACCAACTATGGCAGTCTCCGAGGGAAGCGCTGGAGGGCTAGTGAGAATTTTCACTGGTTTCAGAATGGTGTGTTGTTGCAGTCTAGATCTACATCTACATCTAAGTCTGTTATACATGCACCGCCTTACGGTACTTACGGCACCACTACGATCGTCAGTCCTTCATCCACAGAATGTTCAGCTGACAGTATTGCAGAGGACAAGTTTAAAGGGCAAAATCTTGGAGCAACTTCAGTGAGTCAACGTTTTTAATGCGCTAAGCGAGTAAGGGAAATGTGGATCTGTTTAGGAGTGTCAGGGCGAGGCAGGAGCTGACAGGCTGAGCCAGAGAGGTGTGAGGAGGGGCAGCACTGCCTCTGTGCCCAGCTAAACCAAACATTACAGAATGGAAACAGTGTCTGGTGGTGGTGGATAAAAACAGTGTTGCACATTAATAGTGTTGGGAGAGTTTGTTGAGTTATGAAATGCATGATACACAGCTGTCTGTATGCCCTTTATTATCACTACCGGCTATGGTCAATAACGATTGTCTTAGTACCTATATTCAACAAAAAAGCTTGAAACAACCATAAATGTAGACAGTACAATGAATTACACATGGTGTTGTATAACCTAAGACTTACAAAATATTCATATGAGCACTTCATGTCATATTAATGTGGCAGTGTTATTAATGAGACCCCAGCATAACTGCTGAACATCACAGCACAAATAAGTATCTGCACACAAGATGCGATGTATCAGATGTGGAAGCACAGTTTTAAACGCTCATCGGCTAATTTTAAACAAATTGAAGAATAATCATCCTTAGATGTGTGTCTTGAAAAACAAACCAAAGCAGAGATGTAGTCAGAACTGCTATATGCATTCAGCGTTGAAAGTTACTACAGAGTTGTACAGAAAATTAGCCCTAAGGATAGGACCACAAGATATATATTCTTTTTTTTGTCGTACATATGTTCCTATTCCATTCGACTGAAATGAAATTTTGATGATCTATTGTGCATGTGTTCTCAAAGTTTCTGAATTACCAACTGTAGGTGTGGGAACGGGAGGCCATGACGCTTAAAAATATTCTATGACAGCTGATATTAGTATCGAATCCGTGGGTTTCGGGGCTGCTTGGCTCGTGGGTGTCAGTCCCAATTATGTTTCACTCTCGGGCTCGGAGGGGTAGCATTGCAAATAGAGTGACTCGTTGGCAGTGTATCTCTGTAACATTTGAAGCAATTTCTACCAAACATGGCACATGTATCACTTGCTGTCTGGAAAAATTACAATGGAAGTCAGACACTCCCAGCACCACTATGGCTGAGGGTCACTTCAAAACAGGGTGACATAAAACTATAACTCTGGAATAATTTCATCCAAATTTGGTATCTATGTGACTCATTATTTGTGTCAAAATACTGTGTGAGTAAGGTATCCCTACCACACCTAGAGCTAGGGGTGAGGATGGGAAGGTGTTGGGCTGTACCTGTTGGTGCACTCTGTTTTACGTGTCTTAAGTTCAAAATCTTCGCATTCTGGAATAACATGCTGAAAACTGATTCTCTAAATGATAATGCCAAATGATGTAGTACACACAAAGGTAAGTTTTAAGGTTGTTTCACTTCTTTATTGGCACTGTAACATTGTTGTCTGCAGTCTCAGTTTAATAGATCACAGTTACACAGATAATGAGCTGCACATCTCTTCCTTCATCAATATTTTTGGAAGAGAAATAATCTGGGCACAAATTAACAACAAAATATTTGTTGAATTTCCCTGTGACATAATTTGCAATGACAGAAATATGAAACCACAGTGCATACAATACAACCTGCAGTACAACCACAAAACTTAATTACAAGTCCAATAAATAGTATTTGTGGAACATTAGCACTTCAAGTTTACATGCACATGAAATTTTACAATCGTTTCACCATGCACAAGTGCTGCATAACTCTAAAAATATCAGTAACTGAATGTAGCATTATGCAGCACTTACGGTCGCCAAAATACTTGGAAGTTGATGGCTCACCTTGGAAGATCACGAGGAAGAATTTTTACTGTTTGATGATGGTGTCCTAACCTGGAAGTTTTAATTAATGACTTGCTTCTAAAGTCATTAAAATCACCTGAGAGCATTAGAGAACAAAGAGAAATTTCTTTGCTCAAAAAAAAAAAAAAAAAAAAAAAAAAAAAGTCATGAAAGGAGTGCTCCTTTGTGGCTGAAAAGTGGATATGTAGGGGTGGTAGATGACTGGAAAGATAAAGGCAGGGGATATCTCTTTGTGGACGAGGTTGGGAGGGTGATTTCACTATGTGTAGACCTCAGTGAGAGCTTTAGCATATTTGGAGAGGGACTGCTCATCATTGCAGTTTTGGAATATGACCGGCTTCTTTCCGGGACAGCCTGTGAATTTTTTCGTCTGGGAGAAAACTGGGAATAACCTGGCAATTTTTCGGAATTCCGGGAATTTTTCATTGTTTTAGCTATCAGTTAATTTTTTTTTTTTTTAATTTTGACTGGTAAGAATTGACTTTCTAGCAAAGAATGTTACTGCAGCAATAAAATGTAAATGAGAGGAAAAAAATAAACTTTAGTGGCAAAGGAAATGCGCAATTTACAACAACAAAACACCTTGCACACACAAGTGTCTGCAAATATCAAAAATATGTTAAAGGCCGTAGGGCAAACACTGTAATTCTTCATAACAACAAACTGCTTGCTATGAGCATGACATCACAACTGTTCACATTAGGTTCATTTGACCAGTTGCCAGCAGGCTGATGAGCATGCACAGTTGACTCGCTTATAAGCAGTACCTTCTCCCGTTTCCTGTCACTTGAAGTGTGGCTGTTAGCTGTATCGGCAGTAGCCAGATGCAAACGAGAAAGAATGTTAGCTCCCTTAATCGAGTAGGTAGGTAACAGAATTTAGAAAGGGAAATGTTTTAGTTGAAGTTACATACAGGAGGAGTTTGTGAAGTGCAATGGCCGGCCGGGGTGGCCGAGCGGTTCTTGTGGTGTCACCGCCAGACACCACACTTGCTAGGTGGTAGCCTTTAAATCGGCCGCGGTCCATTAGTATACGCCGGACCCGCGTGTCGCCACTGTCAGTGATAGCAGACCGAGCGCCGCCACACGGCAGGTCTAGAGAGACGTACTAGCACTCGCCCCAGTTTTACAGCCGACTTTGCTAGCGACGCCAAACTGACAAATACGCTCTCATTTGCCGAGACGATAGTTAGCATAGCCTTCAGCTAAGTCAATTGCTACGACCTAGCAAGGCGCCATCACCAAGTTATATTGAGATGATAATACTGTATCAACAAGACCAATGTTCACCAATTGTGGATTAAAGTTAAGTATTCCAGCAGCTACGTACTTTTCTTTATAGCATTCATTACGTATTCTGTTTCAGACCTCACGCCAGCCTGCGTGAGTTTAAGCGCATGCCTTTCGGCTTCCTCTCATTGTATCTAGGCTGTCTTGTCTAGACACAACAGTTCCAGCGCTACAGTATGGAACTGCGCGACTGCTACAGTCGCAGGTTCGAATCCTTACTCAGGCATGGATGTGTGTGATGTCCTTAGGTTAGTTAGGTTTAAGTAGTTCTGCGTTCTAGAGGACTGATGACCTCGGATGTTAAATCCCATAGTGCTCAGAGCCATTTGAACCATTTTTGAACCAAACGAGAAAAATTTTTCTCGCGTGCCGTAGCTGCCAGATTCGCATAGGCGCAGAGTTGTCTGAGTTGTAGTGGGGAGGGGGTTAGTCTCCACGTGACCTGTGTTTATGTTGAGTGATTTTGCTGCTTTTCTACGTTTACAGTTTCCACGTCAAATGAAAGCAAAATGGATTTCTGTGGCCGGGAGCTATTAAGTGAATTAAAATACATTCATATAATTATGGTGGGCAAAAATATATTATTATTTTCAGTTTTCTGATTTTATTTTATTTCTAACTTATTAGCAGTCAAGCACCTTGCAGAACAATGAAGTTATTTTTGCAAGTTTGCTAAAGAAATTTGGCTCTATTAATCTTTCCGCTGAGGCAATAATTTCATTTGAAACGAAGTGTTTCATTCCACAGTATTGGCTAGTTCCAACTGTTCGCTGAATTTCAGGTGTCACCGCCAGACACCACACTTGCTAGGTGGTAGCTTTAAATCGGCCGCGGTCCATTAGTACATGTCGGACCCGCGTGTCGCCACTGTGTGATCGCAGACCGAGCGCCACCACAAGGCAGGTCTCGAGATACGGACTAGCACTCGCCCAGTTGTACGGACGACGTAGCTAGCGATGCACACTGATGAAGCCTCGCTCATTTGCAGAGCAAATAGTTAGAATAGCCTTCAGCTAAGTCAATGGCTGTGACCTAGCAAGGCACCATTAGTAACATTGCATGTATCTAAAGAGTCTCACTTGTATCGCCACAATCTCCAGATGTACCAATAGGATGGATTAAAGTTAAGTATTCCAGAAGCTACGTACTTTTCTTTATAGCATTCATTACATATCCTGTTTCAGACCTCACGCACCCTGCTTTGGCTTAGCGCGTGCCTTTCGGCTTCCTCTCATTGTGTCTAGGCTGTCTTGTCTAGACACAACATTATCATCTTCTGCTATGTATGGCATTATGCCACAATAAAGAACCAAAAATGAGATTATAGAGTACTGGTACTCCAAGAAAATTTACATGCCAAAAACCACAATGAAAAGCTTAATGTCGGATGGGATCTACTTCATTGTGAATCTGGAAAAAACCAATGTGCACTTCAAGCTGAATTATGCGTTTTAGTATGGTTTACAAAATTCCGATGCGCCTGAGAGTATCCTCTGATGCCCTGTTTCTTTTATGATGTAATGTAAGCTCCCTTAGTGCTTTATACATACGAACTTGCGAGCTTCCTACACCACTGCAGCTGCATGCGCAATAATGTGTTTTCTGGCGCTCTCTGGCAATTGGTAAATCGAACCTATTTCTAACAGTCTCCGAATAGTATTGCGAATGGTGGTTCGAAAAGTGTTACATTCAAAGTAAATTTCTTTTTACGCAAGATGAATTATGTTACGTGTGAGAAAGTGCGATGGATTTCTAAATCATAGAGTTTTTAAAATTAAGCAGTTTGAGGACCAGCCACTTACAAGAATTCCGAACCCAGACATTTATGTCATAATTTTAAATTTACTGGCACATTTGTGTGATATATTTTAAAGCATAACACATGCAAAAAAAGATCAATATTACATGTGAAAGCTTAGCTTCTGTTGTAGCTTGTTAATCTTAGAGACCAATATTATATGTGAAAGCTTAGCTTTCCTTGTAGCTATACTATGTACATTAATGTAAACCGTTAACTTTTCCACTTGTGTGATCACGCTACATAACCAGTGATCTTGCTATTGGCTGACTATAGCATGTGTCCTATGCTCTGAATTTCTGCTGTCATCAGCTGGCGAGATCACGTGGCATGAGATATGATTGGCTTGCAAAAGGACATCGCAATGCACCGGAAACTAACGCGCTGTGTTTGGTGCATTTGGAATTCATACTTTTGTAATATGAAAATATGCGCTGTATATGTTGCTGCGAATCAAAGGTCTTTCCAAAACTTCTCTCTTTTTTTCATTAAAAGTCTTTCCAAATCTTCTCTGCCTGTCTTTTTTTACACACGAGTGTATAAAATGTTAACCATTCAAAGGATTGATAAGTTTTACAGTTCTGAGGGAAAATCTATGGAAAATGTACTGTCACTTAGTACGGAAAAAGTGTATTTTCGCCCAGGAAAAAGCATATTTTTTAAATGGGATATCCAGGAATTTTTTCCTTGTCCCCGTATACACCCTGTCCTAATGTCAGCCTCGTACTGCTGTATAAGGGCTCCTGCCAAGGGGAGGCCATATAAAATTGTGGGTGAATGTGGTGTGAGCATTGGGTAATCTGCACAGTGGATCATAAGAAAGTCCTCCATGCATCAGTGGTTCTATCAGTCAATGCCAATTTGTTGGAAGTAGTTGTGTTTGTACCATTCCACACCACACACATTGAAAATTAGGTGACTTGTTCGTGACTGTACATTGGCAGCACTTGTGACTATTTTGCGATGGCTCCTTGTTGTTTAGCTCTCTCCTGTTGCTCCCACCCCTGTGATCTCATCCATTTTGTGGGATGAAGACAATATTCTACTGAGCTCGCGTCTAATATTCAGGCTTGGCGTGCTGTGATCTGCCCAGTGCATGGTGCTGCCATCGTGTGGATATATCTGAAACTATTTTGGCATTGTTAAGGACAATCTTCAGTTGTTCAAAACCATTGTACTGTTGCGTGGTGCCGTAGTTTTCGTGTATTTCTTGTTGCACGTGCAGTGCGTTTTGCAATAAATATGTCAAAGTTTTTGACTAATACTGAGATTGAGAAGCTTTTGAACGAGACATTTGAAGATTCCGGTTCCAAAGGGGACGTTTCTGAAAGTGAATACAGTGATTTTGCTTCTGAAGCAGATTTCGGGTACAAAAGCAACATAATTTTTCCTTTCCATTGTTATACATTGTTTTGTGTAATAAGTCTGCTATCTAGGTTACGTGCCTGTTGCATTTTCAGGCGAAATTTCACCTCCGTTGGTATATAACGTACTGCCTAATACTGAAGTATGTAGTGCCATCTACAGAGTCATCACGCAAGAGATGGCATTCTAGTGTTCCAAAATCTTCAGATGCGGAATTAGGGTGGACTACATTAGACATGCAACCTTCATTGCCTGAATTCAAAGGATTGTGGCGGAAGTGGATGACAGCAGCAGTCCTTTCGATATTTTTTCAATTTTTATCCCTGAATCAATGGTAAAACACATCAAGGCAGAAATTAACAGGTATGCGAAATCTATTGCAGATAAAATGAGAAGATCAGGCAAAATGAAACCCAATAGCATGCGGAGCTCATGGACTGGGTTCAAAAATGGTTTAAATGGCTCTGAGCACTATGAGACTTAACTTCTGAGGTCATCAGTCCCCTAGAACTTAGAACTACTTAAACCTAACTAACCTAAGGACATCACACACATCCAAGCCCAAGGCAGGATTCGAACCTGCGACCGTAGCGGTCGCGCGGTTCCAGACTCTAGCGCCTAGAACCGCTTGGCCACTCCGGCCGGCGTCATGGGCTAGGGATACAGCTTCATACAATGTATTTGTTCATTGCTGTCATATTCCACATGTGCCTGGTGAAGAAGAATAAGCTGCATGATTACTGGTCTACAAACAGCTTTGTTTCCACACCTTTTTCTGGGTTCAGTTCTAGCTAGAAACAGATTTTTTGCTATTCTCTCTTGCCTATATGTAAACAACAATGCTTCGTACATTTCAAGAAACGAACCTGTCCATGATCCCATGCACAAAATCAGACCATTCCTGAATCATTTACTCACACAGTTTCCAGCATCGTTGTCACCTGAAGAAAACCTCACTATAGATGAAGGTGGAAGGTGGATTCAGGGGAAGAGTCATTTTTCGTGTCTATATAAAAAGTGAACCTGACAAGTATGGTATCAAACTGTTTACCTTGTGTGATGTAAAGACAGGATATGTTTTATGCACTGAAGTTTACACAGATAAAGGGCAGGAAGACAATTCAGTCACCGCCCTTTTTCAGATACTTCTGTCTGGCTACCTCAAAAAGGGACATACTGTTTATATGGACAGACATTACACTTCACCTGCTGTTTTTGATTTCCTGTGGAAGAATGAGATGAAGGCTGTGGGGATGTGCATGCCTAATCTTAGAGGACTTCCTAAGCTAGGTGTAGTCAGCAATAACTGAAGTGGAGGGATACAAGAGATGTTCTCTGTTTGTCAAGTCTTCCTAAGATGACCAAAACAGAAGTAGAAGTACGTAGCAAAATGGGGCTTACAGAGAAAATGAAACCTGATGCCATTCTAGACTACAACCTCAACAAGACAGGTGTAGACAGAAATGATCAACTTATATCTTACTACCCTTTCAAGAAAAGGCAAATGAAATGGTGGAAGAAACTGTTTTTCCATATTTTTATAATGGCAGCAGTGAATGCTTTCATCTTGTACCGTAAAACAAGAAATAATCAGAACAAAGGCTGCCACTAGGCAAATTTTCTTCTGCAATTAGGTGAAGAATTTTCAAAGAAAGGTGCTGTACATTAACATACTGCTACTCCCCAAAATGTGTGTAGCAGCAGACTTCTAGGAATGCATTTTGCAGACAGGATTCCTTCCACTGAAAAGAAGGTGCATCCCACAAGAGTGTGCAAAGTTTGTGCAGAAAAACCAAAACTGTCCAATGGAAAGTCTTCAAGAAAAGAAACAGTATGGTGGTGCCCTGACTGTAAAATTCCACTGTGCATGCCATAGTGTTTCAAATTGTACCATACAAGGCCAAATTATTATTAAATGTACAGATAAGAATCTGCGCATAATTTTTTTCACTAAATCTATACTGAAATGTAAATAAAATTTGTGTCCTAAATTTGTATTTATTTTATTTTATTTATTTATTTATTTATATCCCATAAATCCAATACTGCGAGGCATTCGCATGGATGTAGGACGTGTCAGAATTATTACATAAAATTACCCCTTGGAAGAGGATTACTGGTATAAGACAAAATACACATTAATAGGTATAGAAAAAATTGCATTAGAAAATATGGTAGATCTTAATAACTAAATGAAAGACACAGTAATGTTAACAGTGGTTGTGAGTATCATAATGCACAATAGCACATCAAATTAGTAAATGAAAAAATCAATTACAGTTAACTCTTCTGAAATATTCTACTACTGAATAGAAGGAATTTTCTAATAAATACTGATTGAGCTGTTGTTTAAATTTGGGAAGCTCATGGATAAGTAATTTCAGTGATGGTGGGAGAGCATTGAACACCTTGCAGCTCATGTAATGGACTCCTTTTTGTACAATAGTAAGGTTTTTTGATTCATAATGGAGGTCCATCTTCCTTCTGACTCCTGGTATTGTGGGTATGGCATGAATCATTGGTTTTATATGATCGTCCATTTTTACCAATGAAACATAACAGGGAGTAGATATATTGGCATGCAGTTGTCAGTATCCCTAATTTTCTGAAAAGGTTCCTACAAGAATGTCTAGGCTGGACTCCACTCATTATCCTAATAACACTCTTTTGGGCAATGAATAATTTTTTGGATAGTGGCTGATTACCCCAGAAAACTATGCCATACAGCAATAATGCATGTAAATAACTAAAATAATCTTTTTTTGTGGTGTCTCGGTCACATACAGTGGAAATAATACGAACAGTGAATGTTGCTGAGGTTGGTGGAGGTGCAAAATATGTTCAGACCATTTTAGACTGTTGTCAATGTGTACACCCAGAACCTTTGTTGACTCAACTTGTAGTAACTCAGTCCCATTCAATGTAATACTTCATTGATCCTCAACTTTTTTTCTTACTTGGAAATGCACAAACTGGGTCTTATTAACATTTAGTGATAACCCATTATTTACAAACCAGTTACATACTTCACTAAAGACAATATTGGCCGATTCCTCAAGATTAAGGTTGGGAGTTTTGTTGATGAGGATAGAGGTGCCATCAGCAAAAACAGTAAAGTGAGTTTTAAAGCTAGTATGCAAGCGAAGGTCATTGACAAAGATGAGGAAGAGAAGGGGGCCAAGTACAGAGCCCTGAGGAACACCACAGCCAATAGAGCCCCAGCTAGATGACACAGAGTACCTCTCAGAGTCGTTCAACATGACCTTCTACTTTCTTCCAGCTAGGTAGGATTTAATCCATGAGCCAACTGAGCCACTTGTACCATAATATTCAGTCTTTGCTGAGAGGATTTCATGATTAACACTATCAAAGGCCTTAGAAAGGTCACAGAAGATACCAACGGGTGATACTTTATTATTAAAAGACTCTAAGATTTGATGAGTGAAGGAAAAAATGTTCTGTTGATTCTCCCTGTTGAAATCCGAACTGGCTACTGTTTAAGGGAGATAGGCCGATAATTGGTAACGTCGGCTTTATCGCCTTTTTTAAAGAGAGGTTTGACAATAGCATACTTAAGTCTCTCAGGAACAATTCCGTGCTGGATGGATTCATTGAATATGTGGCACAGTATTTTGATTATCAGCTTATAGCACTCCTTCAATAATCTTGAAGAGAAACCATCTATGCCAACAGAATTCTTGCTCTTCATCTCTCTAATTATATTCTCAATTTCATGTACTGTGACAGGAGACACTTTAATCTGCTTGGTTTTTTTATTAATAGCGTTTTGAAGGGATAACATGGCTTCATTAGCAGAATATGTTTTTCCAGTTTGTACGGCTGACGCCAGAAAGTGGTTCTTAAAAATGTCAGTAATTATTTAAACATTGTCATGAATGGTATAATTTGTTTTAATTTCTATTGTGTTTTCTGCAGCAGGGATTTTTTATTCTGCTCCATATGGTTTTAATTTTGTTATTAGAGACATCAATTTCTGATTTTATAGAAATACTCTTTGCCCTTCTTAGAACTTTTTAAAGGATAGAGCAGTATAGTTTGTAATGTTTTTCCTTTTCTACACTATAACTGGATTTGAGTGAGGCATACAGATTCCTTTTCCTTCTGCAAGACGTTTTAATGCCCAGAGTTAGCCAGTTTTTGTTAGAGTACGTCTCGTGTTTGGATTTGACAGTGCTTTTAGGAAAGGCCGATTCGAATAGGCAGATAAATTCATTTAGAAAAGCATTGTACTTCTCATTAACATTGTCAAAGAGCTCAATCTGGCCCCAGTCTACTTCTTGTAGGGAATTACAGAAGCTATTGATAGGCTGTGTGTTAATTACTCTGAAAGTTTTACTGCAGGAATTGTCCATACAAAGAGGGCTAACATTATCAATTGAAAGTAGTTGACTATCATGGTGTGGGAGGCCCATTCAATATACATTTTACAGTTATGTTTAGAATTCTACTGCTGTCTAAGAAGATATTGTCAATTCGACTTGTAGAACTAGCTGTGACTTTAGTGGGAAAGTCCACCAGTGCAGTTAAGTTAAAAGAGTTCATTAAATTGTGCTTAATTTTACAAATGGATCAAATAGGAACCTTTCCCTTTAAAAAAAAATGTTTTCATATCTTTACATAAGATTATAAGAATGAAGTGGTAGTTAAAGAGATGCCAAAAATGCCTGGGATTCTGTTCCATTCATGATCCAAAGGGTTCAGGACTCAAAGTATTATGAGAATGTGTGTTGTTTAATCATTCCATGAGAGAACTATTTAAATAGTTGAAACTTTTGCCCTCCAGGAACTAGAGCAGCATGCACAACACCACCTCAAAAAAATTCTACAATCTGTTCACCTCCTACTCCCACCTTGGACTACCACTTCCGCCACCTTTACTAGAGCCTACAAACCTACATTTACAACATCATGTGAAACTCCATTCCACATCATGCAAAAACCAGAAGCTAACAGACCTGAAATACTGGCATGAACATCTCCTCTACAATCCTTAGTCCTGCAGAAGTAGCAGTTTTTCTAAGGGCCTTACCTTTTACCCCACTCTCAAATTCAATCATGCTCAACTTGTTAAAGGCCTTCTCTTTTTATACTGGTCCCTACAATGGAAGCACTTTTTTGCCATCAACCCTACCAATCATACTCAACTCAAAACCAGTATTGAACCCTGCCTGAGTCTGTTCATTCCTCCATGTAACTGTGAAACACCCCCACTGTCTCCAAATCCATCCCTGTTAACATTCCAGAATTTCTTAACCTCAGACCATGCCTCACCATCATTCATCAACAGGGACACCAGCCTTACCTTACATCAGTAGAAAGAACTGTAATCCACCACCCTAAATGCCAACAAAGGCTGCAGTTCTGAACCATAGGCATTACCTAGTAAATCCAAGAGGATGTCCAGTCCCTACTCAAGTCATTAGGCCCAGCCCAGAACCTGTCCCCTGAGTCTATCTCCTCACCACTACCACTACCCACACTCCTACCTTCTACATGCTTCCTGAAGTCCATAAACCCAACCATCCCAGACACCCCACTGTTGATGATTACTGTGCCCCCACCGAGAGAACCTCTGCTCTCATAGACCAACACCTTCAGGCTATTATCTGAAACCTACCATCCTATGTAAAAGATTTCCTTCACTGACTCTCCACAGTTCCTGTTCCTTTACCGCATGGCGCCCTGCTCATCACTACTGATCCCACTTTACATCCATAATGCCTATGGCCTTACTACGATTGAGCACTGCCTTTCCCAATGCCTGACAGATTCCAGGCCAACAAACTTCCTAGTCATCATGACCAACTATATCCTCACCCATAATTACCTCTCCTTTGAAGGCATGACCTACAAACAAATCGAACGTGTGGCTGTGGGCACCTGCATAGCACCATCCTATGTTAACCTCCCCGTGGGCCATCGAGAGGAGTCCTTCTGAAACACGCAGAATCTCAAACCCATAACCTGGTTCAGATTCATCGACGACATCTTTGTGATCTGTATTGAGGGTGAGACACCAGATCCACATTCCTCCAGTACCTCAATGCCTTCTCCCCCTTTCACTTCTCTTGGTCCTACTCAACCACCTTCCTCAGTGTTGACCTCCAC
Organism: Schistocerca serialis cubense; assembly: GCF_023864345.2. Taxonomy (NCBI): domain Eukaryota; kingdom Metazoa; phylum Arthropoda; class Insecta; order Orthoptera; family Acrididae; genus Schistocerca; species Schistocerca serialis. The sequence goes on from NC_064642.1 coordinate 825,335,103, forward strand.
CTCAAAGATGGTTGTATCAGTACCTCTGTCCATATCAAACCTACTAAGCATCAGCAATACCTCCACTTCAACAGCTGCTACCCCATTCTGTACCAAGAAGTCCCTTCCATACAGCCTAGCCACCCATAGCAATCACATCTGTAGTGGCGAGTGGTCCCTTTCAAAATGTACTTAGTGTCTTACTGGGGCCTTCATAGACTGTAATTGCCCTCCCAACCTTGTACAAAACCATGTTTTATCAGCCACCACCTCCCAAAGTCCCACCATCTGCCCATAATGGAGCATTCCCCTTGTGACTCATTACCATCCAGGACTGGAGAAACTGAATCACATTCACCACCATTTGACCACCTCTCATCATTCCCTGAAATGAGAAAATTCCTGCACACTATCCTTCCCACCCATCCCACAGTGGTATTCCACTGCCTGCCAAATCTACACAACAATCTCGTCCATCCCGACACAACCCCTGCCCCCAATCCCTTGTCTCATGGCTCATATTCCTGTAATAGACCTAAATGCCTCCCACCACTATCTACTTCAGCATGGTCAGAAACAACATCCCATAAAAAGCAGGACTGCCTGTGAAACTGGTCATGTGATTTACAAGCTAAGCTGCAACCACTGTATGGCATTCTATGTGAGCATGACAACCAACAAGCTTTCTGTCCACATGAATGGACACTAACAAACTGTGGCCAAGAAAAACTGGACCATCCCATTGCTGAGCATGGTGCCCAACACCATGGTCTTCAATTCAATGACTGCTTCACAGCCTGTGCTAGATGGTTCCTTCCCACCAACACCAGCCTTTCTGAATTGTGCATTTGGGAACTCACCCTGCAGTATATCCTACGTTCTCATAACCCTCCTGCCTGAACCTTCATTAGTCATTGTCCTTACCCATCAAGCCTCTTCCCTGTTCCCATTCAAGCATTACACACTGCTCTTTTCCACCAATGCACCCTCAGTCTTTTTACTTCCTCCTTTTCTACTAGCCCCTGCCCTCTATCTAACATCCCAACTGCACCTAGCTGCTGTATCCTCTCTCCATCTCTTCCGAGTACACTCCCACAACCAGCACTTCATTTTCCCACACCCCTACCCTGCTATTCCTCCTCTTCGGCAGCCTTCTCCTTACCCTCACCACCTGGTTGCATCGTCCATCATGCACTGATGCTCGCTGTCTGCCTTCAGAGGCCAGAGACTGTTGTCATGTTTATGTGAGTTGCATTTGCGTGAGTCTGTATGTTTATGTTGTCTATTTTCAATGAAGATCTGGTCGGTCAAAAGCTCCTTTCTGACAGTCTTTCTGTTGTGCCTATCGGTGACTCAGCATCTCCGCTATATGGTGAGTTGAAGCTATCCTTTCATTGATATTGGTATATAGTATATAGATATTTATACACCATAAATATTAAAATATGTAGTCTATGTCCATCAAAATGTTTATTAGAGTATCTTGTAAAAATTTGAAGTAAAACAGTCAAGAACTTTTCACGCTTTTTTGGTAACAATGCTAAACTACAACTTGCCTTATATCAGATGTGTCTCCAATGGGTCATCAGATGCATTTTCTCTAGTGTTTTGGCATATATTTGAAATTATGTTTTCACATTGTGGAGTCAACGCAGACAAATCTTGCTGATCATGTCTATCATACAATGCTCATTGTAGAAGGAAAGTGTGAGTTTGTTTTTTATTACATACAAAATTATTTTTAAATCAGAATTAGGTGCCCATTTAATAGAGCACATACTATTCTACTGAAGAAAAAAATTAGCTTCTGTATCATCCAGGTCATGCTGTCACTATCGGTCAAGTAGGGAAATTCTATAGTGTAGCATTCATCAAGGCCACCACTCTTCAAACAGCCATAAATGGGTTTTGTAGCCCAGGGATTTTCCCTTCCAACAAAGAGGTCTTCTCTGATCGGTTGTTTACTCCAGCCAACACTACAGACAGACCAGTTGAGGATGTTAATCAAGAAATACCAGAGCAGCAACCGACACAAATGCATGTTGTCATACCTGATACCACCAATTTACTACCAACAGAATCAAACATTATGGCAATGGCCCCACATGTCACAATTTATTCTGCTGAACTGGGTAGGCTGAGTAGCTCAGAGTCAACATTCAGTTTGCCTCTGAAAAATATTCAAAAGATTCCCCAAGTCCAGAACAAACGTAACCTAAATGACAAAAGATGGGGCAAAGCAGCAATACTGACTTTATCTCCATACATACAACAACTGACTGGTGCAGAAGCACCTAAGGAAAGAAACTTCCCAAGGTCATTAAAACTAGGAAACACTAAAAAGTCCATGGGGAAAATGGCAAAAAAGGCTAAGACATCTAACTTAAGAAATTCTGTTCAAATCAACAACAGTTCATAGGAGAAGAGAATAATTGAGATACCTCATGCATCTACTACAATGATTTGTTTTCTAGCTCAGAATCTCTGGAATGGTAGATTAAGTACTCTAAGTGAGAAGGATGAGGTCGTGAAGCTTGCAGTGGCATTGAACCAGATGACTGTGAAGAGTCAGAATGTGATTTTTATAAATAACTTTCAATGACTGGATTGTGTACTGGTTGATACATCAGCATTTCAATGCTGCATAATATATTTATGAAATAATAAGTCCATTATTGATTATTGTTGCTGAAATAAATTATTTCAAAAGATGAATCACAAGAAAATTTCCAGGTGTCCTGTTTTATATGAGTAATCAGACAAAATGAGACACTTAACCACTTTACAAGAAATTACTATTAGTTTTGTTACTACACCACTTACTACAAATTATTTTGGTGCAAACTGTAGTTGAGTCCCAATTTAAGCTATGGACTTTTATTTGACATTAACTTAGACAAAATATGACATTTTACGTTAAGTATCCCATGTTGTCCAACATCCCCTACCTCATTTTCAAATGTTCTTTTGGTTTATATGCTGCTGTTGTAAAATATATTTCTTTAGTGCATTTGGGGCTTAGGGAATGACACATTTTGGTGTTAGCTGGTCAGTTAACCTCATTAAAAACTTGCCCTTTACCTACTCTTATATTCCCTGTTATGCACCAATCCAAGCGTTATTAAGCATAATATTAGGCATACTGTGAATTACAGGATTTGTAACACCAAGAATAAGGTAGCAAACCAACAATTCTTGATGTTATCAACCAGGCTACTGGAACATACAATCAGTCAACATATCCATGGAAGAGGTTCTTTGCAGAAAGTAGAAAGAGGCATTGGTGTTCCTAGGTTAACCATTAAATGATACAAAGAAAAGGCTTTTCTTCTAGTAATTGCCATCAGATGAACACTTTAAAATTTCCATAAAAGTAGCTGAAAAACATTTCTGAATATATTATTTCCTCACACAGTATTCATTATGGCTTAACCATAAAAACTGATAGAATTCCGGCATTTGAATTTCCTAAGAGGAATGGAAAGTCTGTACTAAAGAGCTGGGAAAGTGGGAACATAGCATGGCTCATGACACTCATTAAACAAAACAGACTTTCATAAATGTGCACCAGAAGATACAAGTACATGAGGGCCACTAGCTTTACAGAGGCAAATGTAAAATTGTCTTGTTGTTGTTGTTGTTGTGGTCTTCAGTCCTGAGACTGGTTTGATGCAGCTCTCCATGCTACTCTATCCTGTGCAAGCTTTTTCATCTCCCAGTACCTACTGCAACCTACATCCTTCTGAATCTGCTTAGTGTATTCATCTCTTGGCCTCCCTCTATGATTTTTACCCTCCACGATGCCCTCCAATACTAAATTGGTGATCCCTTGTTCCCTCAGAACATGTCCTACCAACCTATCCCTTCTTCTGGTCAAGTTGTGCCACAAACCTCTCTTCTCCCCAATCCTATTCAATACTTCCTCATTAGTTATGTGATGTACCCATCTAATCTTCAGCATTCTTCTGTAGCACCACATTTCAAAAGCTTCTATTCTCTTCTTGTCCAAACTATTTATCGTCCATGTTTCACTTCCATACATGGCTACACTCCATACTAATACTTTCAGAAATGACTTCCTGACACTTAAATCTATACTCGATGTTAACAAATTTCTCTTCTACAGAAATGCTTTCCTTGCCATTGCCAGTCTACATTTTATGTCCTCTCTACTTCGACCATCATCAGTTATTTTGCTCCCCAAATAGCAAAACTCCTTTACTACTTTAAGTGTCTCATTTCCTAATCTAATTCCCTCAGCATCACCCGACTTAATTAGACTACATTCCATTATCCTTGTTTTGCTTTTGTTGATGTTCATCTTATATCCTCCTTTCAAGACACTGTCCATTCCATTCAACTGCTCTTCCAAGTCCTTTGCTGTCTCTGACAGAATTACAATGTCATCGGCGAACCTCAAAGTTTTTATTTCTTCTCCATGAATTTTAATACCAACTCCGAATTTTTCTTTTGTTTCCTTTACTGCTTGCTCAATATACAGATTGAACAACATCGGGGAGAGGCTACAACCCTGTCTTACTCCCTTCCAAACCACTGCTTCCCTTTCATGTCTCTCGACTCTTATAACTGCCATCTGGTTTCTGTACAAATTGTAAATAGCCTTTCGCTCCCTGTATTTTACCCCTGCCACCTTTAGAATTTGAAAGAGTGTATTCCAGTCAACATTGTCAAAAGCTTTCTCTAAGTCTACAAATGCTAGAAACGTAGGTTTGCCTTTCCTTAATCTTTCTTCTAAGATAAGTCGTAAGGTCAGTATTGCCTCACGTGTTCCAGTATTTCTACGGAATCCAAACTGATCTTCCCCGAGGTTGGCTTCTACTAGTTTTTCCATTCGTCTGTAAAGAATTCGTGTTAGTATTTTGCAGCTGTGACTTATTAAACTGATAGTTCGGTAATTTTCACATCTGTCAACATCTGCTTTCTTTGGGATTGGAATTATTATATTCTTCTTGAAGTCTGAGGGTATTTCGCCTGTTTTATACATCTTGCTCACCAGATGGGAGATTTTTGTCAGGACTGGCTCTCCCAAGGCCGTCAGTAGTTCCAATGGAATGTTGTCTATTCCAGGGGCCTTGTTTCGACTCAGGTCTTTTAGTGCTCTGTCAAACTCTTCACGCAGTATCATATCTCCAATTTCATCTTCATCTACATCCTCTTCCATTTCCATAATATTGTCCTCAAGTACATCGCCCTTGTATAGACTCTCTATATACTCCTTCCACCTTTCTGCTTTCCCTTCTTTGCTTAGAACTGGGTTTCCATCTGAGCTCTTGATATTCATACAAGTCGTTCTCTTATCTCCAAAGGTCTCTTTAATTTTCCTGTAGGCAGTATCTATCTTACCCCTAGTGAGATAGGCCTCTACATCCTTACATTTGTCTTCTAGCCATCCCTGCTTAGCCATTTTGCACTTCCTGTCGATCTCATTTTTGAGACGTTTGTATTCCTTTTTGCCTGCTTCATTTACTGCATTTTTATATTTTCTCCTTTCATCAATTAAATTCAATATTTCTTCTGTTACCCAAGGATTTCTACTATCCCTCGTCTTTTTACCTACTTGATCCTCTGCTGCCTTCGCTGCTTCATCCCTCAAAGCTACCCATTCTTCTTTTACTGTGTTTCTTTCCCCCATTCCTGTCAATTGTTCCCTTATGCTCTCCCTGAAAGTCTGTACAACCTCTGGTTTAGTCAGTTTATCGAGGTCCCATCTCCTTAAATTCCCACCTTTTTGCAGTTTCTTCAGTTATAATCTACAGGTCATAACCAATAGATTGTGGTCAGAGTCCACATCTGCCCCTGGAAATGTCTTACAATTTAAAACCTGGTTCCTAAATCTCTGTCTTAGCACTATATAATCTATCTGATACCTTTTAGTATCTCCAGGGTTCTTCCATGTATACAACCTTCTTTCATGACTCATTAACCAAGTATTAGCTATGATTATGTTGTGCTCTGTGCAAAATTCTACCAGGCGGCTTCCTCTTTCATTTCTTAGCCCCAATCCATACTCACCTACTATGTTTCCTTCTCTCCCTTTTCCTGCACTCGAATTCCAGTCACCCATGACTATTAAATTTTCGTCTCCCTTCACAATCTGAATAATTTCTTTTATTTCATCATACATTTCTTCAATTTCTTCGTCATCTGCAGAGCTAGTTGGCATATAAACTTGTACTATTGTAGCAGGTGTGGGCTTCGTATCTATCTTGGCCACAATAATGAGTTCACTATGCTGTTTGTAGTAGTTTACCCGCATTCCTATTTTCCTATTCAATATTAAACCTTCTCCTGCATTACCCCTATTTGATTTTGTGTTTATAACCCTGTAGTCACCTGACCACAAGTCTTGTTCCTCCTGCCACCGAACTTCACTAATTCCCACTATATCTAACTTCAACCTATCCATTTCCCTTTTTAAATTTTCTAACCTACCTGCCTGATTAAGGGATCTGACATTCCACGCTCCGATCCGTAGAACGCCAGTTTTCTTTCTCCTGATAACGACATCCTCTTGAGAAGTCCCCGCCCGGAGATCCGAATGGGGGACTATTTTACCTCCGGAATATTTTACCCAAGAGGACGCCATCATCATTTAATCATACAGTAAAGCTGCATGCCCTCGGGAAAAATCACGGCTGTAGTTTCCCCTTGCTTTCAGCCGTTCGCAGTACCAGCACAGCAAGGCCGTTTTGGTTATTGTTACAAGGCCAGATCAGTCAATCATCCAGACTGTTGCCCTTGCAACTACTGAAAAGCCTGCTGCCCCTCTTCAGGAACCACATGTTTGTCTGGCCTCTCAACAGATACCCCTCCATTGTGGTTGCACCTATTGTACGGCTATCTGTATCGCTGAGGCACGCAAGCCTCCCCACCAACGGCAAGGTCCATGGTTCATGGGGGGGGGAAAATTGTCTTACTGAAATAAAAATACACGTCTAAATTGCAAGACTTGTACAATCTGGAAGAAACTGTGCGATAAAAAATACTGGCTTGACTGAAACTGGTTGCAGTGCAGTTGAACAAGCTATATCTGCTGAAAGAGATTCATTTGTGACAGTGGTTGCAATAATTAGTGCTGTGCCCTCATTGCTTGTGTTTCCTAAGGCACACTTTATAGATTACATTCTGCACAGTGCCCCTTCTGGCACTGAGGGTGGAGCCGTAGTGTCAGCTTGTATGAAGAGTGGATTATCTTCAACAGTTCTACAGGGCATTGTCAAACTTGAAAGGGCCACAAAATAACACACTAAACCCATGATTCTGGACACTTAAGAAAGCCACATGAGCATTGCACCAGTATTATATGTGAAAGGCAGTGGTAGGTCTTTGCTTAGTGAGACATCTCACACAAGCCATAAGCTACATCCTCTTGATTTGGGAGTTTTGGTTTTTTCAAGAAATTCCAAAATCCAGTATAGTGAGATCTGATGGCAAGAACAGAGATATCCTTCAAAGCTGTGATGTTGATGAGCTAGTGGGCAGAGCATTCCCCTTGCCATCACATACGTGTGGCTTAAAGCATGTGGTAATGAACCACAGGATACAGATATTTTCAGACCTGAGAGCTGTCAGCCAGCTTATTCGACTAATCGACATTTCCAGAATGAAATTTTCACCCTGCAGCAGCGTGTGCACTGATATGAAACTTCCTGGCAGATTAAAACTGTGTGCCGGACTGAGGCTCAAACTCGGGACCTTTGCCTTTCGCGGGTGAGCGCTCTACCATCTGATCTACCCAAGCATGACTCATGACCCCTCATCACAGCTTCACTTCTGCCACTACCTCATCTCCTACCTTCCAAACTTCACAGAAGCTCTTCTGCGAACCTTGTAGAACTAGCACTCCTGGAAGAAAGGATATTGTGGAGACGTGGCTTAGCCACAGCATGAGGGATGTTTCCAGAATGAGATTTTCACCCTGCAGTGGAGTGTGTGCTGATATGAAACTTGCTGGCAGATTCAAACTGTGTGCCAGACTGAGACATGAACTCGGGACCTTTGCAGAGATATGGCTTAGACACAGCCTGAGGCATGTTTCCAGAAAAAGATTTGCACTTTCGGTGCTAGTTCTACAAGGTTCGCAGAAGAGCTTTTGTGAAGTTTGGAAGGTAGGAGACAAGGTACTGGCGGAATTGAAGGTGTGACAATGGGTTGTGTGTCATGCTTGGGTATCTCAGATGGTTGAGCAATTTCCCATGAAAGGCAAAGTTCCTGAGTTTGAGCCTCGATCCGGCACACAGTTTTAATCTGTGAGGAAGTTTCATACCAGTGCACACTCCGCTGTACAGTGAAAATCACATTCTGGAAACATCCCCCAGGCTGTGGCTAAGCCACGTCTCCGCAATATCCTTTCTTCCAGGAGCGCTAGTTCTTCAAGGTTCGCAGAAGAGCTTCTGTGAAGTTTGGATGGTAGGATAGGAGGCACTGGCATAATTGAAGCTGTGAGAATGGGTCATAAGCCGTGCTTGGGTAGCTCAGATGGTAGAGCGCTTGCCCGTGAATGGCAAAGGTCCCGAATTTGACTCTCAGTCTGGCACACAGTTTTAATCAGCCAGGAAGTAATCAATGTTTGCCAACCATATCTACTCAAAGAATTGACATCTACTTCTAGTGTTCCTGACAACAAGATCATAACTGCAGATTTTAACACTTGTCAGTCTTCTGAAGAAGGTCAGTGGCAAAAGAAGTGAGGAAATGTCTCCAGAAGACGTTTAACCTCATCTCAAACTCACTCTTCCAAGAAAAAACAAACTAAGAAAACTAAGTTAGCAATTCTGACATGCACTCCCATCAAAAACAGTTTTGAAGAAGAAGTTAGATTGACAGAAGGAAAGAAAATGAAGAAAGCTATTAGGCCTATAGGAAAATCATCTATAAATGAAAGAAATAATATCTGGTAGTGGAAGGTATTTAATTTGGAAAAATCCACAGGTTGTGAAGGATATATTACCTATGGTGACTCATCTTCAAGCAGTGAGTCCTTATGCAGATGAAGGAAGCATGGTGTGTTCTATAGGGCATCTTATGACTCTGAAAGTCTATGGCAAAGACTACAAATTTCAGACATTGTGTTACTAATGTTTTGATAGTCCCAAAAGATAAGACTCATGTGTCATTTTACATATGTGTGACTGGAAAATGGAATTTATGAGAACACACAAAAGAAGTTTTCTACAAGAGACAGATGTTGTATTGAAATTACCTAACATATTTCATGAAGATCAGCTACCTAAGTTTGCAAATATGTTTCATTTTAGCTGTGATTTGGGTGACTTCTAGTTTTATTGGTAATTTATTAGCCTTTTCTATTATTAGTTTGTATATCAAAATACTGTATTCTGAAGGGTGCAATGATTGGCTGCTTTGATGTGTATTTTGTTTCTGAATGTATACCATTTAATGACAGTGGCTTGAGTGGCTCAGCCACTGCATGGCTCTGTTAGCCCCCTGTAAGAGCTTATATGGACCACTGCAACTCTGTGACATTTGGGTTTCTGCTTTTTTTAATATTTAGATTAGACTTTTAATATTTTTTCTAACATTCATTAGATAGCAACCAAAACAGTAATGTTTTAAAAAATTACTTGTTGTGAAAAATACAAATACAGAAAATCAAAATCTAAAAACAGATACAGTTTTCCTAACTTTACCCTACACCAGAGAGCCAGTAGTTGGTGTTATTAGTTGCACAGTATACCAGAGAATCAATAGTGGTGCTATTAGCTTTTTTTTTTTTACCTCAGTGACAGGAGTATTTTTGAAGGTCTATGTCAGAATTAAGCACCCCAGTCTTATCTTTAAGAATACAAAGCGACATCAAATTTAGTTGGCTAGGATACACAGATTTATTGATTTTGCTTTGTGCACTACAAACATAATGAATTTGCTTTGTTTTTCCTTCTATTTTTATTTTTTTCAATCAATCTTATTTATATTTCATTTTTTGGCTAGGTAAAACAAATTTATTGACAAACTGATCCTGTAAGGGTTTCGTTTCTACTGATTGATGCACAGAACCCTAAAAAATGATGGTATGTGAAGGCCCTTCTTCATATGGGCATATAGCTAGTAGCAGTAGTAGTAGTAGTAGTAGTAGTAGTAGTAATAATAATAATGATGATAATAATAATGTCACATGGATCAATGGCCTGGTGCAAGCTTTTCAGGTGGAGGCCACATTGGTTATTTGATGTCCCTGGGGCACACCTGAAGTTACTTTTACATCTGTAGATGGCTGCCCAGAACAACATGCTGCATCCTCAGTACCAAGAAATCCTCAACCCAGTCATAAATTTCATTTGATACCCACATATGACTGTACAGTTGGTGGACAAAAATTCAGGAACACCAAAAACACAACACATTACCAAACCTAATACAGTATAGGAAACCCGTTGGCATTCAAAACAGCTTCCAGTCATCTTGGAATGGATAAACAAAGGTCCTGCTTGGCTTTCAATGGAATGTTGTATCATTATTCCTGTAAGAGAGTGACAAGTTTGATCACATACCTTTCTCTCCACAGTAGGCCACAAAATGTAAATAACATTGAAATCTGGTGACTGTGGGGGTCAGGAGAGATGGAACAATCCATCCTTGTGTTCACAAAGCTGGTCCTTGATTGTGTGAAGTGCCTGAACAGGAGCTCTCTCAACTCGGAACACAGCATTACCATTAAATAACATATATTGTACCATGGGATGGGCCAGATCAGATAAAATGATCATATAATCCTTGGCAGTAATATGACATTGCATTGAGGCCCATGGAATAGCATGACATGACTGCCAAAATGATCACCGAACCACCGCCATATTTCATTCTTGGAATGTAAACTCAACCAGAAGTTGGAAGCAATGTGCCACAAGACTCATCTGACCAAATGACTTTCTTTCATGGCTTCAGTAGCACATTTTCGTGTTGTGGACATTTGAATCACTGATGAGTGGTTTTGGAATTCCAGCTCACCCTCCAATTTGCTGCTTGTGGTGCTCGTTTTGTGCTGTTTTGATGCTGACAAGGTTTATGAGTGTGACATTCAGTTCTGCAGTGACTCTTTCTGCTGTCATCCTCTTTTATCACAGTGCTCTTGAACGTCCATCTGTCATGATCAATCAACACTGACTTTTGTTGACATCGTGGCTTAGAGGATGATGTTTTTCCACTGTATGCTGTATAAATGGTGCCTCATCAGACGCCAAACACTTCAGCTCCATTGGTTGCAGAAGCTCCCATTGTACAAGTGTCAACAATTTGTCTATGTTTAAATAACTTAACTTCAACATAATGTACTCATAATTGCACAGAACACCATTCTGACCGTGACTGACACTTGTGACATATTGAAGGCATTCCACAGGGGCCACAACGCAGCCTGCAGGCTTTGCAGGCATCTGCATTGATGTTGAAGCGTTCACTTTCTGCTGGTGTTCTCATGTTTTTGACCAGCTCCTTTACTTTCATTAATAATCATTAGTGTGGTGCTGAGTACTTTAAGAAAGTTAAGAAACACTTTGCCCATGTTATTGCTTCTGTCTGTGACTTCCAACATGTCATGCGAGAAGAGTTCAAGTTGGGTTTCACCATCACTTTACCATTCTTTCCAATGGCTTACAAGCCATTAGGTCAGGTAGAGTGGTCCATAGCTGTCCAGAAGAAGCCAGTCCTTTTCAGATTTGACTAGATGGAGAACAGTACTTTTTTGCATTGCTGTATATTGGTAAATATTTCAAGGATGTGTATTTTGCTTTCCTTGTTGAGATGTTTGACAACTGATTGTGAATTTTGTCTGGTTGTGGCGATAGATATAGATTAGATTAGATTAGTTTTTCATTCCATAGATCCGTGCTGAGGAGATCCTCATGGATGTGGAACATGTCAATTTTTTTAAAGCTAAAGTAACAATACTAATAGTATGAATATATACAATACATCATTTGTTTCTATTAAAAAATTCATCAATGGAGTAGAAGGAGTTGGCCACTAGTAAGTCTTTCAGGCTCCTTTTAAACTGATCTTTATTTGTTACTAAATTTTTTATGTTTGCTGGCAAATTATTGAAGATGAGTGTTCCTGAGCAGTAGACCCCCTTTTGAACTAAAGTAAGTGCTTTTAAGTCCTTGTGCAGATCATTTTTGTTCCCGGTATTGTATGTATGAACTGAGCTGTTTGTTGGAAAAGAGATATATTATTTAGGACAAATTTCATTAAGGAGTTAATATCCTGAGAGGCAGTAGTTAGTATACCCAGTTCTTTGAAGAGGTTTCTACAGGACGTCCGTGGATTTACTCCACAAATAATACGAATTACACATTACCATAGCACTCTACCATAAATGTGCCAGTGACCTGCATAACATAACAACTAAACACTGACCAAGACTTCTGTATAACAATGTTTGTTGTTGTTGTGGTCTTCAGTCCTGAGACTGGTTTGATGCAGCTCTCCATGCAACTCTATCCTGTGCAAGCTTCTTCATCTCCCAGTACTTACTGCAACCTACATCCTTCTGAATCTGCTTAGTGTATTTCATCTCTTGGTCTCCCTCTACGATTTTTACTCTCCACACTGCCCTCCAATGCTAAATTTGTGATCCCTTGATGCCTCAGAGCATGTCCTACCAACTGGTCCCTTCTTCTTGTCACATTGTGCCACAAACTCCTCTCCAATTCTAATCAATACCTCCTCATTAGTTATGTGATCTACCCATAATCTTCAGCATTCCTCTGTAGCACCACATTTCAAAAGCTTCTATTCCCTTCTTGTCCAAACTATTTATCATCTATGTTTCACTTCCATACATGGCTACACTCCATACAAATACTTTTAGAAACGACTTCCTGACACTTAAATCTATACTCGATGTTAACAAGTTTCTCTTCTTCAGAAACGCTTTCCTTGCCATTGCCAGTCTACATTTTATATCCTCTCTACTTCGACCATCATCAGTTATTTTGCTCCCCAAATAGCAAAACTCCTTTACTACTTTAAGTGTCTCATTTCCTAATCTAATTCCCTCAGCATCACCCGACTTAATTCAACTACATTACATTACAAATGTATCCTGTGACAAAATGTATTCACAGGGTAATGTGTGTGAATAAACCACTGGCCACTTTAATTGTGGTGCTTCCTTTTTTGCATGATAACATGAAGAATCTATGTCCTCTCATTCACTTCCTTTTTTGCATGAAAACATGAAGAATCTATGTCCTCTCATTCGTTTGTAACAACTTACTTGTTCTGGCATCTATCAAAACCATCCCTATGGCAGGAAAGTGTTTTCAGAAATTCTTGTTAGCCTTGACATCCAGTTCTTTGCAATGAAAGCTGTTAAGTTTTTGTAAAGTTGATGTTTCTTTAAGTTGATTGTAATTTTGAAACAGTTGTTGCCTAATAGCACATTTATCCATACTGTCAACAGGATATTTATTCATATTGGCGTTTTTATTTTTACTGTGAGAGTTTTGCTGCTGCTTCTTTTTCTTCCACATACATACTCAAATATCAACCCAGTTGTCATTGTCTCCATAGTGCCATAGTTTGCAGACTATCAGCTTAAATAACTTTCAAAATTTAGCTCACACATCCTGTCCCATTTTCCTTCAGCACTGTCAGTTATTTTTCTTTCTCATCAACAATATATTTAATGATGCCAGTTGCTAAGAGTCACACTGCAGCTGTCAGCAAAGGCATTTTGCGTGAACAGTGACAATGACACTCAAGCTCCACATTTGCAGGTGTGGGTGCCATTAGTTGTAGTTCCCATCTGTGTGCCGGATCAGTGACGGTGTCACGCTTGATGCAGATTTCTCATATTTTCATGAAAAGCTTGTAACCTCAAATCTGATGGGGCTATCCCTGGTATCCAAGAGGTTGGTATATGTGTGCATTCATAGATGACATGTATCATTCCTAGCACTTTTTTTTTTAAACTGCTACAAAAATGTTTTAAAATCACCTGCGTATCTGTGAATATGTGTCAGTTTAGATTTAAGCAAGCAGGGAATGAGATTAATTCATTCATTTTGCTGTGCAGATCCCATCATGAATGAGGTCTTTCAGGGTTATGGGATGAGTCAACTTATACAACAACAAACAGAAGAACCCACTGCAGACTACATCTGTAAAGTAGACTATTTTTAATATGCTGGTTCTGAATTTTGACCTACTCCCTGGGTACAATAACAGTTTGTGTAACATCCGTTATACCAAATTTTTAACTGATTACACATGTATTCTGCTCAATAAAATGACTCTCTCCACATGTGTAATGTTAATGGATCAGTAAATTACAACTATGTTTTTTATGGTAATATGTTATTGTGTGGGTATATTATAACTAAATTAGAAATACCCTGTATTACAAAGCTATGTCGAAGTAATTAGTTAATGCTCAGTTATACAAGTATTCAGAAAGCTGCTGTGCAGTTACAAAATATGTTGGAAGTGATGTCCACAGATTGTTATACAAGTCTGAACCCGCTTAATTTATCTGAGGATTTCAAGCACATTGCCGCCTTTTGTACTGATTGGAATCTATACAAATTCAACAGGGTACCCTCTGGTTTGTCAGTGGGATCTACCATCTTGTCCCATCTTATAGATTGTGTTTTGGTTGATCTTAAGTTCAAGAGTGTCTATAATTATTTGGATGGTGTGTTCATTTACAGCACAACCTTTTCAGAACATCTGCAACATGTGAAAACAGTTCTGCTCAGCCTTAGAGAGGCAGGTCTGATCGTGAAGCCATCTAAAATCATGTTAGCACGCCATCTGATTTCCTTTTTGGGGCATCTAGTCTGTGCCAACGGCATTAAGAATGACCAGGAGTGGACTAGTGATCTGTGAAAATTCCCTACACCTAATAATAAGAAAAATAAGAAACGTGTTGCCAGATTCATTGGCATGGCCAATTTTTTTCATAAATTTGTACTGAATTTGGACAGTTAGCCGGTCCTCTCGATGGTATATGGAAGAAGGGTGTCATGTTTAGGTGGTACGAGAGTCATCAGGAATCTTTTGAAGCCAATGAGACTGCCCTTAGCAATCCACCTATTTCGGCTATTCCCAAGTTTGAGATCTGTTTGTGGTCCACAAGTATGGGTGTGATTGCCCAACACTCTGTGACAGGTAGGCACTTGGGGATTTATAAAACTTTATAAAGATATTTAGGGAGTGCAAAATATGTAAGAGCACTAAGCCTCACCCTAATTCCTGTAAGGGGTTTTTGCAGTCAACTAAGGAGGAGCATCCTATAGGTAATTTTTTTTTGTCAATTACATTTGGACACTTCCTCGTACTCTGCTGGGAATAGGTGCATCTTGGTGGTTGTGGATGACTTTTCCCATATTCGTGGCTGGTTCTGAGCCGAGGAGGACGGCTCCTTTATGTATTCATCGTCTGTCTTGGAATTTTTCCATCTTTGGGCCATCCAGAATGGATGGAACATGCCCGCCTTTATTTCCAAGGTATGTGGAAGGTTCTGCTTTGAGAATCCCATCCAGCATGTCACCACTACACCTTAGGGGGTTCTCTCGATATCAAGGGGAGGGACTGATGACCCAGTAGTTTAGTCCCTTTAGACACATAATCATCATAATAATCATCAATACCATGGTTCAACTTTGCATTCAATACTGTGCAACACGAGTCTCCTAAGGCCTCCCCAGCGTCTGTTATTTTGGTTTATCTGATTAGTTCCCCCCTTGCTAATCTTTGGTCTATTAACGATCTCCTCCTGGAGCAAGTTACTCCAAAACAGAATTGGAGGAGGAGTAGACAGAACGTCAAACTTGCACATAGGCGGTTGGCCCACCATTACAATCAAGGCCAACATCAGTGTGAGGCTATGGCTGGGGACTGGGTGTTCATGTTCAATACCAGCAGTGCATGAAAGGGGAATTGGGTTTCACTAGTAAGTTATCCCTCGTTTCCTGAGACTGTATCAAATTGTGAGGGTTCTGAGTCCAGGGAATCTTCTTGGGCATCATTTGTTTACAAGCAAATCATCGTGAGTTCATGTTAGTCAGGTCAAGGAGAGCCAGTAGCTGCACCCTGGAAGGGGGCTTCAAATGGCTCTGAGCACTATGGGACTTAACATCTGAGGTCATCAGTCTTCTAGAACTTAGAACTACTTAAACCTAACTAACCTAAGGACATCACACACATCCATGCCGGAGACAGAATTCGAACCTGCGACCATAGCGGTCGCGCGGTTCCAGGCTGAAGCGCCTAGAACTGCTCGGCCATAGGTGCCGACCTGGAAGGGGGGCAGCTATATAATTTTGGTAAGAGATATTGAGCCGTGGCAGTTCCTTCGATTTCTTGCTATAGAGAGCGCTTACCAACTAGCGGGTGCAGCTGTGCCATCGCTAGTGGCCGTGCAGTGGCCGTCAGCGGCGATGTGGTATCCAGCATCATGTCAGACTCAGCTTAGATGATGTGCTGCATGGGGCCCAGGTTTGTTCACGTTGGCTGTTAGTATTTGGTATGAGGCCTGTTGACGTGGCAGTTCTCTGATGTTATTCTCTAGTACGTATTACTGTAAGTGATCTTGACCCCGTGTTTTTCTTGAATCCCAAAAGACAAGCTGAGTCAGGAGGAGGTAATATCAGTGATGTCTGGGGTTGTTTCCTGTTCCAGTATCTTGTCTCACGATACTGGCCAGAATCAAGGAGCTGTAATGCCTGAGATGTGGTTCTAGTAATTGTATTGTTGGTTAGTAAGTTCAGCAGTAGATCTGACAGGGTAAATATGTTTAAAATTGTATAAGTGGTTGGTGACTTCATGTGTGGAGAACTGTTGGCTTTTGCAGAGGTGCTGCCTGCTAAGGGAATTCTTTCATGACTGAACCCCCGATTACAGGAGATTACAAAAGGTGCTAGTGGTGCTGGAACTTAGATGTTATCTTAGTTTGTTCCAGTCTTGTGGTTGTTGAGTCACACACAGAGGACACCGAACTTGTTGGTCTAGTAGCTCTCTTTTGGACCAGCCGCCTGCGCGCATCAACTGCTGACATCATCTTTTTCGAGCCTGCTGCCTCCTGCACCACTTTATGCCACAGATGTTTCTCTTTCTCCAAAGGTTGCTTTGTTATTACTATATTCAGAATTTATAAGTTCCTTTTCCGCAGTCATGCATGCTTTTATAGCTTTGTATTTCTCCTCTGTCCATTTTCGCTTTGCCATTTCTTGCAATTTGTCAATTTGACATTTTAGGTATCTGTATTCCCTATTGCTTGCTCCATTTACTGCATTTTTACGTTTTCTCCTTTCATCAATTAATATATAATGTGTGTCATCAGAGGATTTCTACTGGGCCTTGGCTTTGAGCCCATTTGGTCCCCTGCTGCCTTCCCTACATTTCTCCCAAAACTACACAACTGCCTTCTGGTTCATTTTAATTTATCACAGTCCCATCTATTCAATTTCCTTCCCCTCTGCAATTTCATTAGCTTTAATCTGCATTTTGTAATCAATAAATTATGATGAGAGCCACATCGGTCTGTAGAAATGTTTTGTAGTTTAAACTATGGTTGCAAAACGTCTCTTTTACCATTATATAACCTACCTGAAACCTTCCAACATCTCCAGGTATCTGCCATACACAGGACATTCTTTCACAGTTATGAAGCCATGTAGTAGAATTTCTCACAGAGCACTTTCCATATACTATGTCTCTTATTCCATACATTTTAGCCAGTCCACATTCTCTTGCCATTTTCCCTTCTCTAGCTTTTTTAGCCGTCCAGTTACTACTATCAGCTGTCTGCCAACTTGTTGTCAGTGGAACAATGGACGGTCTCTGGTTAGCTGAGACTCTTACATAAGTGTAACATTGTGGCTGAATTGGATTTTGGCAGCATAAGATAAATTTCTCTCCGATATGGCAGTATTTGCACAAAACAAGACTCTGATCTGCTGATGTTGAATGCTTTTAAATTGTGGGTAGAACGACAAAGTTTGATAGCGTATGTTCACCAATAATGTGATATTATTGAACTAAGTTTGGGAACACGTTACTTGTTAATGTTAAAACCAATCAAATTCTCAATTAATTTCAGCACTAGTAATGCCATAAGCCAGGTGATGAAACATTTCAAAGTCTCGAGTATCTTCCAAAATCCAAGTCTAGAGCAGTACAGTGATGTTAATGTCTCAGAGAGAACATCCAGAAATATTTTAAAGCCTAGAAATGATAGAATGTGGACTTAGATTTTGTCGTAGTTCAACCTGCTGACGTATTTTATGTATCTTTTGGCAGTTTGTTCCATACAGCTCTCCTCAGGTGGAATAGACTCATTTGTCCTCTGTGAAGATGTAACTCACCGTGTGAGACTGGGGGAAAACTGCACGAAAAGAAGTCACGTGAAATTCATGAAGAAATTAGCGACTACCGGAGACAGTGGTGAGCCCATTGCTGTGCCATCCGTTATTTCATAATATTGATTGCGGTACAAGAAGTACATCGAAGTTAGAACATGAAGGAACAATTTGACGATTCCAGGTGGAAACTGTTGAGATTGGAGATCCAGCGTGTCTTGTACTGGCCATTTTCATTATCTTGAGTGTTTCAACAATTTTTTGCGCGTTTACAACATAGTGTTCACAATATACGAGTTTTGGGGCTAACAATCCTGCAAGATGTTTTGCGAGCCTGTAGTTGTGCGAAATGGCTGCTGTAACAATGGGCTTAAAAGAGACATTTTCCTTATGCCCCTTCGGCAGTCCATAGAGCCTGAGAGGTGTGGCAGCATGAGGCATTAATTTCTTCACCACTTCGTCTCGTAAACCAGAGTCCTTTAATAACTTCCCTGTCTTCCTGACGACGGCCTACATCAAATCGCGGCATCTTCTAATAAATAAATGTAGCACCTTCAGCTGGAATTCTTCAGTGTTCAGAACCACAGTGGCATTTCCTTCGTCAGCTGGTAACACAACCAAGCCCTCATTCTGATGCAGTAAGCATAAGCCACGTCATTCCTCCTGGCTAATATCAGATTTCAGTAGCTTAGCTTTCGCAAGTACATGGCTGGTGGTTGGTCCGACACCCTCAGCTGTGTCGTGCGAGAGATGCCGAATGCGCTGCTCCATTCTGCTAATAATCTCCAAAATTGGCAGACATTGCGGGCCTGGTGAAAAATTAAGATCTTTGCTCAGCGCTGCCACAGAGCTGTCGTCCAGTTGTCGGTCGGAGAGATTAGCGACTGCCCTACGGGTCTTGCATTCTCCACATCAGTTCTCCTGTGAGTGAAGCGGCCAGGCCTAGAGGTCGCCTTGCACGCTTTTGTGCTGCCGTGGCTACGTCCACCCACTCCCAAGCGAATGGCGACAACGTTGACGACCAAAATTGCTGACGATGGCATAGGTTTCTGGCATTAAGATAAATCTCATACCTTGTCTGCAGTATCTGGTGAGACTTGTGCTCCTCAAAACTGTGTCCGCTGCCGCAGGTCGGTTGTGGTGCTTCACTACAGTAAAGCAACGAGTTGCTTCCTTGTCCCAGCAGCGTTGCAAAAACGGTGAATAACTCGGCGTATGTGATCGGTGCAAAGTGGAAAACAGAATTCCTGCTTGGTCGGTCAGTGTACAGGAAACCAGCACACAATGGTCGATAGTTGAACGCCGATAGTTTTCACTACTATGTACGCAAGAAAGTGGCGATGACCACGTTAGGCCTAATACGCAGAGCAAAAGTTATTTCTGATGGCGACCATGTACAGTCTGAATTGCAGGACGTGAGGCACGTTCAGAGAGAATGGTTATAGCAAGAGAGGCATCGCAGATACTTGCAGGTGCCACGGGAGAAGGACGGCTGCTTTCCTGACATACTGTGGGGCAAAAAGCAGCGAGTTAGGACGAGAGCTGCAGAGACACGGGTTGGGGGTTGTTTGGGGGAGGAGACCATACAGCGAGGTCATCGGTCTCTTCGGATTAGGGAAGGACGGGGAAGGAAGTCGGCCGTGCCCTTTCAAAGGAACCATCCCGGCATTTACCTGGAGCGAGAGACACGGACTAAGGCCAGTGTCCCGGCCCGCACCCAAGATAGTAAGAATGACCCAGCTCTTCGTGAGCACGGCGCGTATGTTGTCCCTTGTGAGTGCAGCAACATCTGTACAGGTCAGACAATTCGCACAGTTGCAGAGCGTTCTAGCGAGCACAAGCGACATATTAAACAAAGGCAGCTTGACAACTCGGCCATAGCCCGGAAAAAAGACACAAAATAATGTTTGAAAACACAAGAGTGTTGGCTCATGTGTCAACATACTGGGCGGCTGAGATTAGGGTGAACAGCAACCATTTTAACAGAGACTGGGGGTACACACGCAACAGGGCGCGAGGGCGGGCTTTGGATGTCGAAACGAAGCCAGGGCGAATGCTTGACAGTTACAGCCAGGCGCGAGTGTCAACTTCGAATATGTTGCCAGCCCCTTGCGCCACCTCATGGCATTCGCTCCCATGGCGGGACCCACGAGATACAACGGTCTTGTGACTTCACACTGATTGGCTTCGGGTCCGACGAGATATACGACGAACTTGTGACGTCACACAAGTCGGCTTGCCTGCCGCACTTCCCGAACGCTCGACTCTGCGCAAGGGCCACCGGAGTTCAGTATTTAATTGAAAAGGTGTCCACTAAAGGTCTTAACTTCGTTGTGGGCTGCTGAAAGCTACCATGTATTTAAAAACGCAGTCAAAAATTAATTAACTTTTCTGAAATACACTACTGGCCATTAAAATTGCTACACCACGAAGATTACGTGCTACAGACGCGAAATTTAACCGACAGGAAGAGGATGCTGTGATATGCAAATGATTAGCATTTCAGAGCATTCACACAAGGTTCGCGCCGGTGGCGACACCTACAACGCCTGACATGAGGAAAGTTTCCAACCGATTTCTCATACACAAACAGCAGTTAACCGGCGTTGCCTGGTGAAACGTTGTTGTGATGCCTCGTGTAAGGAGGAGAAATGCGTACCATCACGTTTCCGACTTTGATAAAGGTCGGATTGTAGCCTACTGCGATTGCGGTTTATCGTACCGCGACATTGCTGCTCGCGTTGGTAGAGATCGAATAACTGTTAGCAGAATATGGAATCAGTGGGTTCAGGAGCGTAATACGGAACGCCGTGCTGGATCCTAACGGCCTCGTATCACTAGCAGTCGAGAAGACGCATCTTATCCGCATGGCGGTAACGGATCGTGGAGCCACGTCTCGATCCCTGAGTCAACGGATGGGGACGTTTGCAAGACAACAACCATCTCCACGAACAATTCGACGACGTTTGCAGCAGCATGGACTATCAGCTCGGAGACTATGGCTGCGGTTACACTTGACGCTGCATCACAGACAGGTGAGCCTGCGATGGTGTACTCAACGACGAACCTGGATGCACGAATGACAAAAGTCATTTTTTCGGATTGTAATGGTAGTGGAATTACGTAACCATTGCGGCACCTCGCCTCAACCTCTCGATAACAGCAATATTCTACTGTGTTTCTGTAAAATATTTAACATATTTCTGTGACAACATTCAGATTTGATTTCATTAATGTAGAGGTACTTCGATACGTCGATATGTATATATTGCAATGGTATTATTCTTATGTGTATCCTTTCTTTTGTCACTATGATCTTTGATGTACTTGTAACTCTGATTTTTGGGCGCGTAAGCGGTTATAAGAGAGTCAAGTCTTGGTAGTCTTGTTGAAAAGACGGAAATTGTAGTCAGTTTATGTAGTGTGAACTTTAACAGTGAGGAAGATATTTTCAAGTATGTTTCATATTGTGAAGTGATGTTGCAACAAAAGTAATGAAAAAGAAGTGTAACTTAAATTCGGAGTGCTGATTACTTTTTTACATCACCATTGTTCCAACTTGCAAAAGTTTAATCTTCAGGAATGGTTTATGAAACACATCTATAAAACTTTTGAATATCGCAGAATATCACCGAGGCCTCTTTGCACCCGAGCTTGGAATCATCACTACCTAGATTTTCGTCGATTGAGCCATGAGTTCAGAACGAGACCATCGTGGGAAACACGAAAAGATGAGTGCCTAGTTAACCCATTATTTCATGAAATGACGTTATTGACTGCGCTCTAATGACACCTGCCACATAATATAACTTTGTTGTTCCCTGAAAATGCAATGTCTAGCAGCGTGAGCAACACTACAATCATAATTAATGTTTGAGCTTTGTTGTGGTAGGGTTGTTAGAGGATGAATCCAGGTTCTGTTTACAGCATCATGATGGTCGCATCCGTGTTTGGAAGTGTGTATTCGTCAGCGCCATACTGGCGTGATGGTATGGAATGCCATTGGTTACATGTCACGGACACCTCTTGTTCGCATTGACGGCACTTTGAACAGTGGACGTTACATTTCAGATGTGTTACGACCCATGGCTCTACCCTTCATTCGCTCCCTGTGAAACCCTACATTTCAGCAGGATAATGCACGACCGCATGTTGCAGGTCCTGTACAGGCCTTTCTGGACACAGAAAATGTTCGCCCGCTGCCCTGTCCAGCACATTCTCCAGTTCTCTCACCAATTGAAAACGTCTGGTCAATGGTGGCCGAGCAACAACTCGCCATAATACGCCAGTCACTACTCTTGATGAACTGTGGTATCCTGATGAAGCTGCATGGGCAGCTGTAGCTGTACATGCCATCCAAGCTCTGTTTGACTCAATGCCCAGGCGTATCAAGGCCATTATTACGGCCAGAGGTGGTTGTTCTGGGTACTGATTTCTCAGGATCTATGCACGCAAATTGCGTGAAAATGTAATCACATGTGAGTTCTAGTATAATATATTTGTCCAATGAATACCCTTTTATCATCTGCATTTCTTCTTGGTGTAGCAATTTTAATGGCCAGTAGCGTAGTTACTCGCTTCCCGCCGGAGCCGGCTGCTAGACACACGCGCCACAGCCTGTGTTTCTCGCGGGCCTCGGCCCTGTGGTTGGCCTGAGCTGCTACGAGCCACCCAGTCAGCTTGTGCGCACGTGTCGTTTCGGTCTTTTCTGATTGGTCCCAGAGGAAGTAACCGTGGCTATATAAGCAGAAAACCGTGCCAGCCCTAGTTCCCGCCCCACGTGTCTCGTGCCTCTTCGTGAACCCGCGGTTTTAGTTGTCGTGTCGCTCTGCTGAAGAGCAGCGGACTGTGCCGCTGACAGCCCTCCCCTGCCAATATGGGGCAGGGGAATGAAATCACAATAAAGAAAAAAAAAAACCAGCCCTAGTAGTCAGTCGTTTTATTCCTGATGGCGATGGCAGAGGTGCTCATCGGTAGCACGAAAATTTTATTCAACTTGACGTGGCTTGAACACCAAGAAGATTTTTATAAATAGACCAATTCGTTTGAGTTAGTCCTACATATTCAGTTTTACTGTTGTAAATTTAACGCAGCCACTGTCAGTATTCATATCATAGTAGGACGAAGTAAATGGTGAAACGTACTTTACATTTAATTTTTGTTAAGCAGCTGTAACCTATGTCGCATGGTGAAGTAATAAAGCGTTAGTATCGTTCTAAACTGAACCAGTTTCATCTCGGTGGTATTAGGTACGTTGCTTTGTTTCTCCTATTTCATGCTCGCTATGACGACTCACTTTATGCTTGTTGGAAGAGAGCAAACATTTAATGGTACTGGATT
The DNA here is from genome assembly GCF_023864345.2 of Schistocerca serialis cubense. NCBI lineage: Eukaryota > Metazoa > Arthropoda > Insecta > Orthoptera > Acrididae > Schistocerca > Schistocerca serialis. The sequence continues at coordinate 825,358,766 of NC_064642.1, forward strand.
AGCTGTACCTACACTTTTAATGTTCTGCTGTTCATACTATCATTTTGACAGTTTTAACCGATAAAAAATTTTCGTTTCTTTCGAAATGTCTACAAAACTTCACTTTATCTTGTCTTTGTCAAGGCACGAGCGGATCGTCCAATCCTGTTTTTGAAGATCCCAGACTGAACCTATTATGAGGGTTACATTTCTTTCGACGATTAACGTAGAAGGCTGTATGTTGCAGCTATCCTATAAGGAAAGATTAAATGAAAGTTCGATTTCGGTAAGAGTTTTGACTTTGGGCAACCGCGGAAACGCCAGGGAGTACCGCAAAGCGTTTTGAACTTTCCTGGCAGTGAACAGGTAAATGCAAATGTACGCTGCTTCAATAATCAGTAATCAGCAAATCGTTAGATATTAATTTTAATATCGTATAAAAACGAGAAAAAAACGTTAACTGAAACTGGAGAGCCACTAAACTGTTTTTATTCCTCCATACAATTTTTAATCTGACCTTTTCAACACAGGTATTATGCTAAAATTGTTCGTCAGTGTGAGGAACATTCTAGTAGGCTTTGATCACAAAGGTTCAGTTCTACATTTACAAAAAGCTTTATTTCAATATCTCTCTAGAAGTATGCTAACACATAATCTGCTTAAAAATAGATAATTTCAAGATTACTTGGTTTCCTCTACTACACAGCACTTTCGAGTTACTAGGGTGTTTGCCATTCATTCATTCATTACATCACTAAAAACTTATTTTTCCTGTGATCAAAAGTCGTCCACCTACGAAACAATAACCTCTGCATGAGGAGAGATTAGTTGCTTCAAATATTAGACACAGAGTTTACCGGATCCACCATCAGGAACTACGATCAATCTTTTTCGAAAGTTTTCAGAATTTTTCCCTTCTGTGCTCACTTATATATACAGACAGTTTTTGCATCTGTGTAAGCATCACCTTCTGACAACTTTATTGCTCAGTTACAAATAATTTTACTTAGTAGCGCTCGGAAATCTAATTTTGAATGTATTTGTTCATTTACAGTTGCATCGTACAGTTTTAAAACATTAATGTCCTGGCAATAAGCTTCACATACTCTAACTATGAACGTGCTTACCGGTAATCGAAAAGGTCATGTACGTAAGGTTCCCTTCCAAGGAGGAGAGTGTTTGGGATGTGTGAGGGGGAAAAGTGCGACTCAGAAAAACAGGTAGGGGCAAGGAAGTGCACCCACCGTCTCCGTTACAGTTCATACCGGTGATTGAGATAATGACGAAAGTGGTAAGGGAGATAGGCTACAGAAGGACAGGAATCGTGAGTGCTGACGATTTGATGATATAAGGGAAGATTGACGAAAAATATCAAAACAGTAGTTTGGGAAGAAGTTATGAACAGTATGGCCTAATATTTAAGGCAAATAAGTGTGAAATGGTGGCCACAACCAGTAGACGTAATAAACTTGTAGTGAAATAATAAGCTGGGTTGGAAGCAGCTGAAAATGGTGGAAAGATTCAAGAACCAGAGGAGTGCAATACAAGAAACTCAAAATAATGACAAAGACATAAGTGGACGAAATAGAAAGTGTGAGATGCACGATATGGAACAAAGAAGTTCCCCTCAGAAAAGTAATAAGGTGGTGTAGCAAACGTATCATACACTAGTTTCATTGTTCGCTACAGAAGACTGTGACGTGAAAGGAAGGGAAGAAAGTAAAGTGCGAGAACGTGAGATCAAATTCTTCAGAAGTTAAGTCGGTATATCGAGAATGATAGTATTAGAGAAATAAAATGAGAGAAGACTGAGCAAAAAATATTGAAATGGTATGGACAGGAGAAGAGACTGGATGAGACAAGGATACTAAGGTAGATCTGAAGATGAAGATGGAAGAGAACAGACCAAGCGGAACGACAAAAGAAGAGTGGACAAAATGAGTGAAGGAAACATTCAGAAATCTTAGCCAGCTTATTAACAAGAAGGTGGTGAGAGGCCGGACAAAATCGGAGTGTTTATGTTCCAAATACTCGCTGACAGTGTTTGGAAAATGTTTAGTGTGGTGAAGTAGATGATTATAATTACGGTGTTGAATTTTCCACTGTCATGGAAAAATGGATGTAATTAAGCACCGACGTTCGTTTTTACAGAGTACGTAACAAGTCACTCAATGTGTGCCGTTTTTTTTTACAAATCCATAGCTGTTAATGACCGAGGAAACAAAACACGCAACTTTCAGGACAGATTCGACGTGAGACTAGTAAATGCGCCTTTCCGCCCAGATAAAAATGGTTGTTAAAATAAACACGACAAAAGGACATATCGTGTTTCGATGTGCATCGTGAATAAAGTTGCCCGAATTGTTGGTGTGTCTATGCGAACCGTGTGTAACACGGCTTAGGAGCAGTGACCGTAAAAGAAGCTAACTCACGGGAGGCAAAGACCATTGTTGCGAAATGAAACGACAATCGAAGTCAAGCAGATGGAAGTTGCTGCCATTAATTCGGGCCAATCTCAACAAATTCCCAACCCAATACTGCAAAGAAAATAGCGTAGAATGCACATCTGTAGATCCATGCCTCGCCAGAGTCCATTTCACGGTGGCAGATATGGCTGCACATTTTTGGTGGGCCAAATAACACAGCGGCTAGGCGGCAGCTGAAAGGAAGCGTTTAGTGCGGATTGAGGGGCCACAGCTCACGGGTTTGCGTCTTTCCAAATGATATCAGGCGTCGAGTGCAGTGACGAACCAGTAAGTCGTTTAACACGCAGTGTGCGGAGCATTTAGTTAAGCCAGAGACTGTCCTGTCATGTTGTGGGAGCATATTTCCAGCTAGTCTTATGCCCCATTCAGATTATAACGAACTGAACCGGGACGCTTGTTTCAGCACTCACGGTGTCCGTGTTTTGGCCTCTCTTCTTTATTTTCGTGCCGAGATCTCTGTGAAGACTTGTGTATTTTCAGATGATAACAGCCGTGTTCCCAGGGCTGAACCCGTACGCAGATGGTTTTACGAAAGCCGAGGCATTCTGTCGCACCACTACTGGCTAACTCAAACTCTCCATCTTAACTTCTTAACTCTACAGAAAATATTTGGGACTATACTGAACAGTGCGTGAATTGTTGCAGTCAACATTCCCGCAATTTGGTAGTTACGTGGGTTATAATTATCGATTATCTGCTTAAACTGGACATGTCATACGGGAGAGACGTGTAGATTGTCTTCCTTCGTATATTGAACCTCTGTTTTAGGACAAATGCGGTCTTACACGGTATTGGCGTAAAATCGCATGGAGGTGACTAAATTTTATGTTCGGTGTGGTCATGTCTAGTATTTATCTGAAGATACGAAAGTGACAGAATCTTGAGACTGTCAGTTAGCCCCCTGCCCTTAACTAGATTTCCGTCTCAGGCAGAAACGTCTAATCGCGCAGCGTTCTCTTGCGATGGGGAAGTGCACTTTCCAGTGCATTAGTCCCTACCACCAGCAAAACCTGTAACAATAGTCGAGGCGTTATGTAGCAACAGCCTGAGGCAAATATTGAATGAATTTGAGTGCCTACTACGAAAGCACTTTTGTCTTGCCGGTGAAGATTGCTTCTGTGTTTGCGAACTAGGCACTTACTGACCATTTCATTTTCCGTTTGTTTATGGGCTGGGGTGACGCACAGTCGTAATTTCATGGGAAATCATTTCACATCTCGATAATTCAAACGACGTACCAAATTTTGAAAAAACCGGTTTAATCTGCAAACTGAAAATTTATTCAATTCAGGATAACGTAATGTGTAATTTTAGTAGTTTCTGACATGCTGATTAAATATTTTCCCAAGGTCACGATAAGCTCGCAGTCTCGCACCCGTGGCATTTAGCATCAAACCTATCATCTAGCGTATTCTCCTTCAGGATTGCTTTAAGATGTATCAGTCAACTGAAGGGTCTCGCGATAAATCTCTGTCGAGGTACTGCTAGCACCTCGGTCGGAAAAGGATATATGCTCTCAGAAAAAAAGAAAACGATAGATGTGATTTACGTGTACAGACAAATAAATAATTACAATTTCACATAAATTGGATGATTTAGTCAAGAGAAGGAACTTCACAAACTGGGCAAGTCAGTAACTCGTCGGTCCATCTCTCGTCCTTACGCAAGTAGTTATTCGACTTGCCATCGATTGATAGACTTGTTGGATTTCCTGTCGAGGGAATTCGTGCCAAATTCTGCCCAACTGACACGTTAGATCGTCAAAGTCTCGAGCTGGTTGGAAGGTTCTGCCAATGATGGTCCAAACGTTCTCAATTGAGGAGAGATCCGGCGACCTTAGTGGACAAGGTAGGGTTTGGAAAGCACGAGTAAAAACTCTCGTCGTGTGTGGGCGGTCATCATCCTGCTGAAATGTAAGCCCAGGATGGCTCACCATGAAAGGCAACAATACGGGATGCAGAATGTTGTCGACGTACCGCTGTGCCGTAAGGGTGTCGCGAATGACAGCCAGAGGGGTCCTGCTATGAAAAGAAATGGGAAACCGGACCATAACTCCCGGTTGTCAGGCCATATGGTAGGCGACAGTCAGTTTGGTATCCAAGCTCTGTCTGGTGAGTCACCAGACACGTCTTCGTCCTGGAATCTCATTGACTGGAGTAGAACTGCCTTCAGCGACGAGACTCGCCTAGAACTGAGTCCCTAGAACCAGCGAGGACGTTTCTGGAGGCGTCCCAGGCAGCGGTGGGATACCAGCCTGACTAAATTGTCTTTGCGCTTGCCAAACCCTAGCTTAGTTGTCAACAACGTCGTATGATCTCTCCCCAATCGAGAACATTCGTAGCAGTATGAGCAGGAACCTCAAACCAGCTCGGGGTTTTGACGAGCCAACACGCTGGTTGGACGTAATTTGGCAGGATATCCCTGACGATGTCATCCAAAAACTCTTGTAATCAATGCTAAGCCGAATAACTGTTTGTGTAAGGGATAGAGGTCGACCAACGAGTTGCCCAGTTTGTGAAGCTCTTCTCTTGAATAAATTATCTATCTTTTCTGAAACTGTTAACATATGTTTGCCTGTATATGTACCTCAAGATAATTCCGTTGTGACACGTCATGTTTTTGTTTTTTTTTTCCTTCAAGTGCATGTACACATCTTGGTAAGAGATGCAGTGCGCGCTTTGTAGCACTGTGTTTAAATGTTTTGTATAAATGCAATTTTTAAGGTGAGGCATTCGGTTTGGGAGCTTGCCATCTGTTTTTAATAAACTATTTTGTGCCTATTCAGTGTCTCCTGAAGTTTTTATAAAATTGAGATTCGATGTTTTTGTTTGACTTGCGACTCATTATGGCGGGGAACAGTTCTGTCCATTAGCTTACACCTTTATTGGACACGTACAGCATCTGGAAGCTGCGGACAGGCCAGGATGTTGAATGTGAACGTAAAATTATAAATTTTCGCGAGTGTATTTTTTCCTTTGCATATATATTGTCCTTCCGACATATCTTGTGTTTCTTCCGGCATTTTGTTTCATGCATTTCGTATGGTGGGGAATATTCTCATTTATTTGAGTTATACATAAAAATTTAACTCTCCTATTTTAAATATAACGGAACTACTGGAAATAGTTTGCTCAGAAATCTGACTTCCATTGAATTATGAAAATTTCATGAAAAATCTTGTTTTGCGCTAATATTATTAGCGTTTGTCGGGTGATCTGAGTACGGTGTCCCTGGCCTACAGTATGTGCAGTACCTATGAAATACAATGTATAGGATGTATTACTAGTCAGGGTAAATTTTTAAAGATGAATTGAATGGTGAAACGCACTTTACATTTAATTTACTGTAAGCGTGAGAAACCTGTGGTGCATAGTGATGAAATGCGGCATTACTATCGTTCAATAGACATTTCATAACAGAACCAGTTTTATCTAGAATGTTTCTGGCACGTTTCTTTGATTCTCGACTTTCGTTACTATTACATACGTGGTCTGACGATCTGATGACTCCTTCCCTGGCAGCGCTGAGCGCTCAGCGATAAAGGGCAGTTTCCGCACGCAGCCAAAGGGGTTTTAACCCAATGGCCACGGAGGGGTGGCAGCAGCTAGCCTGCTCTGGAATAAGTGACTCTCGACACTGGGGAGAGTTTAAGACCGACAAGGGCGGACATTTTTAAGTACGCCTATTATCTGTACTTATTCAACAAAAAAGGATAGAGTACGTCTAAGTATATCAAAATTATCTCTGCAGTACGATGCATCTAATAAAATGTCAACCACAATTCAATCAATAAAAACATAGGAGTTAGAAATTACAGCAAAACTATTAACATTTCAGTTATTAAATGGTGTATATTGTGTATAGTATCTTTGAAAACGCTATCAGGTAAGCCTTGTTTTAAAATATTTGTGTGGTTTGTACGGTTGGTATCCAGTAACTGAAAGAGTTATTCTTCTCACTTGCAAAATACAACTACTTCTCAAAAAGATTCATTGTTTTATGAAGTTAAATAACATCAAGGGCATGCTTTTTGTTTCGATTTAGCCTCAATACTCTTTAAAAACATACTAAAGGCGTAATTTAACCAGGGCTGTCTTAACGATAATGGGCGCTAGGGTGCGAAAATTCAGCCTCTGCCCCCCACCCTTTGCCAACAAAGGAAAAAGACCAACAAAATTTCATTTTTATGTTCCATTATTTATTTAGTTCTTACTCTAAAATAAAGGCAGCTACATTTTCAGACATCGAGTTCAGTTTTTCTGCCTTTTAAGTTGGCACACTTTTTAATGACATCATCTGCTTTGAAATCTACTCTCGATTCGATACTTACAATGCCTAAATTTGACATTTATCTTGGGTCATGGTTGATCGTAAATAGTTTTTTATTATTTTCAATTTTGGAAATGACCTTTTTTCCTTCTGCTACTGTCACAGAAAGTGTTAAATATATCCGTAAATGTTACTTATAATCCGTCTTGATTGAAAAAAATGTTTATTCACATGACCAGTTTCGGTTCCTCTAGAACTATCTTCAGATCTACAATTTCGGTTACAGGAGTAATCCGTCCACACACAGCAACCGTCACATGCTGCGTCACATTAGAATGTGAAGGTTACTGTGTGTGTGGACGGATTACACCTGTAACCGAAATTGCAGAGCTGAAGATGGTTCTAGAGGAACTGAAACCGATCATGTGAATCAACATTCTTGCAATCAAGACGGATTACAAGTAACGTTGTATAACCAGTGATTGCGGTATCCCATCCGTAAATGTATTGAAACATTTGGAAAAACAGACGTTAGATTATTGGAATAAATATGATTTAACACATCGAGCAGTGTTGTGCTTTTCATTGCAAAAAAAATAAAAGAAGTAATTCTAAATCATTAAACAGATCTTCCCCATCAGTGTCTGATCTACTTTCGTGTGTTAACTTTTGTTCTAGGTTGAGACATTGTGTTTTTCTTCGGTTACCCTCCACTTCTCTGCAGCTTTCAATATTTTACAAAAATAAAAACCTGTTGTTTTGTTGTGTTAACCGATCGAATCTTTCATTTAACAGTAAGATCGCTTTGTAAAGTAAAAAAATTAAAATTTACTTTAAATTTATTTTTTGGGTCTAATATGGACTCATCTGTAGCTCTGTAAGCAAAGTGTCGTCTTCGAGGACTTGGACGAGCAGTTAGGGTGAGTTCAGATTGACATTCTAATTCCTCAGCAATTAATTTTAAATCAACTAGGAATTGTTCAAATGCAATGTATGCGCAGACACCCACTTTTTTTTTTTTTACCAGATCGATAATTTTCACCGCCTCTGAAAGAAAAACGTCTGACCTTTGCAAAGTTTTGCTTACAGTATTAATTTTTGATAAAATGTTGTACCATACCACAACTGAACATTTGAACCTGTAAGTTGTTAGTTTTGATATTAATGACTCGCCATGTTTCTCGTGTCACTGTCATACTTGTCACTGATAAAAGTAGGGTACAATGCATCATCAATTTTATCCATTTTAAACTAAAGAGTTCTTACTGTATCAGGCACCATTGGGTATTTAAAAGAGGCTTTAGAAGGTAATGCAAAAAAAAGAAAAAAACATATTTCCTGAACAACAGAAAAAAAGTTTGAGATTTCCAGCGCACTTCTAGCAGGCATCATTTTCTACCTACCTGAGTGTATGTGCCACACTCGAAACGTAAAAAGCACAAGGATTCATGTCAAATTTTATTGATTGATTTATTTATTAATTTTTTTGAGACCTATAGTTCTTCCTCTCATGCTTGCCCCATTATCATATCGTTGGCCTCGTAAATCTTCTAGTTCAATATTGCATGATTTTAAGAAATCTGGAAAATAAGTTGCCGACCTTCGTCCAGTGGTATCATTTTCAGGTAAAAAAACCTAAAAATGTTCTCTTGATGGATGAAAATAAATGAACCTTATAACAATAGTAAGCTGTTCTCTATGTGACATTTCAGTTGTGCAATCCAGAATCACAGAATAGAATTTAGATTGTTTTAAAAGAACAACTATAGAGTTTTAATTGTTCAGAAATTAAATTAATTAGTTTTTTTTTACTATTATAGCCAAGATAATGGGGCATGCCATGCTGAGCACTTTGATTTCCTGAAATTTGTTCTGATGGTATGTTATCAAAGTTAGAAATACATTCCACTAGCTTTAAAAGTTTTTCGTTACGTGATTCGAAGAATTTTTCAGTATATCCTCTAAAAGCTAAATTTGACGAGCTAAAAACTATATAATATTGTTTATCCTGTCCAAAACTGCCGTTCACCTCTTTTTCTCGAGGTCCATTTGAGCTTGATGTACAGAATCTATTGTTTGACCATTTAGGAACTCATTTTTTAGATTTTAATATTTTTTAAAGAAAATATGTGACCCTAACTATTTCCATGCCTTTCTAAATGTCTCGGTAAATGCATCCAGTCATTTGAAACCAATCTGACCATTAAACCCAGTGAGATTTGCGTCAAAAGCTTACAGTGAATACAAACTAGCGAATCTGTAAATGTTGAATAAACTAGCCAAACACGACGAATAATTTCGTTATTTTGTAAATTATCACTATAATACGTATCGTTAAACGACCTAATGTTGCTATCAATAGGATATGTCCATATTTTAATGTGAAATGGTCAATTTTCTGTTAAAGATAGTCTTATTTTATCGGGTATTACGAGGGCTGGAACTTAAACAGTGGCAACTATTTATTCACAACCGATACAAAAGAGTTACATGTTTGCACCTGTTACTGTCCTTCAAAGTAGTCACCAGCGTTGTGTAGAACCAATTGCCAGCGATGTGGAAGGTGTAGTATACCGTTAGCAGAGCCTGTTCTGTTGATGGCGCGAATGGAGCGGTCTACTGCCTGTCGAATCGCTGGAACAGTCCCGAAGCGAATGCCACGAAGTGGTTCCTTAATCTTCGGAATCAAATCAAAGTAACAAAGACTTAAATCCGCGGAGTATGGTGGATGGTACAGTACTTCCGAGTCCCGACCGAACAGAGCAGCCACAGCTTGCGCTGTATGCGTCCGGGCATTGTCGTGCAAAATGATGGGTGAGTTGCGCAGAAAGGGTCGCCGCCTCTTTCGCGAAGCTGGTCGCAGGTGATGCTACAAAAACGAACAGTAATACTGCGCATTGACGGTCTGCTGTGGAGGAACGTAAAGCGTTAGGATAGCACCATCACATTTGTACACGAGAATCACCATAACTTTCACCATACTGGGGCTCTGACGGAGTTACGGTGATTCTGGTGTACGACTGTGATGGTGTTACCTTAACGCTTTACGTTCCTCCACGGCAGACCGTCAGTGTACAATATTACTGTCCGTTCTTGAAGCATCACCTGCGATTAGCTTTGCGAAAGAAGCGGCGACATTTCTGCGCAACCCACCCATCATTTTGCACGACAATACGAAGGCGCATACAGCGCAAGCTCTGGTTGCTCTGTTCGGTCGATGGGACTGGGAAGTACTGTACCATCCACCACACTCCCCGGGCTTAATTCCGACTTGATTCCGAAGATGAAGGAACCACTTCGTGGTATTCGCTTCGGAACTGTTCCAGAGATTCGGCAGGCGGTAGACCGCTCCATTCGCACCATCAACAGAACAGGCTCTGCTAACGGTATACTACACCTTCCACATCGCTGGCAACTGGTTCTACACAACGCTGGTGACTACTTTGAAGGATAGCAACAGGTCCAAACATGTAACTCTTTTGTATCGGTTGTGAATAAATAGTTGCGACTGTTTAAGTTCCAACCCTCGTATTTGTGGTCAGCGAGCAGGATCATTCGCGGTATTTTCAGAAAATCGTCCATCCAATGGAAATTCAGAGTCATGATTGATTCATATGGAGCAGGCGAGGTACTATTAGCGAGAGTATTCCTTTCTCTTGAAGTAAGTGTCTCTTTTGAAGCAGGTGCCTCTTCTGATTGACAAAGATGTCCCTGAAATGCAACATACCATAAGTCAACAATTTAGGCAGGTAGCCAAATGTCGTACCTCAAAGGTTTCCACTGTTAAAAACCGAGACAATACAGAAATATAATGGGGTATTTTGTACTTGGATATTTTCAGGAAATTATTTTAACAGTTAATTGCGTTATTTTATGTCAATAATAAGTTTTTTCCCTCGTAATTGTACGTATTTACAAAAAAATCGAATTGAAACTAAAATAATTTGAAAGCCTGCAAAAATGTTTCCCTCGAGTCACGCGATGCCTGTGGCGTCATTTTTTATTAGCCTTTATCTTTATTGTACTCGAAACGCCTATACACTATAGTGCCCGGTTCTGGAATCTGCGCCATAAAAAGTGAGTTACACTTTGTGTCTGGTTCCACACTGTAGAAGTACATATATAAAAATTTCGTAAATTTGTTTTTAAAATGGCTAAGAATGGGAATATACGTAAAATATGTTTGCAGTTCGTTCGTAGAGATCCAAATGATGTAGCCAACGTATCAAATGTTTATGTTTGTGAGGATAGTTTCGATATGAAAGTAAACACTTGTGAAAATTATAAATCTGTTTAATTCTCAGTTAAGTACCAAGCCGTGTTACTGCAGAAGCATAATATATTATCACGCACAGACTTGCGTGGTTTTATTTACATTCGCATGCAGCGCCAACGTTTTATATGTGAGAGATGGCTTTTTCCACAGCTCATGATCATATATGGATAACGGTGACACGGACCTCCGCCGTGCTTCGTCTTGAAGCCAGTGCTGCCCTATTATGTACTCCACAACATTAGCAGACTATGTCCTTCACGATATCTTCTTCTTTACTGTTGTGTGCAGGTAGCAATTGCTTCAAAAAGTAATGTTATGTTGCTTACGCGAATACCACTGTGTCAAGAAAGCATTTTCTGATTTTAAATGTGTTCCCTGAGCCTCGGAATCAATCTTTATTGAATGGAAAAAAAATCGCACGTGCTCGTAAGCGTCTGTTTACATATCAGAATTAACACCCTGCGCATTAAAAAGCGTTATTACAACGTATGTCTGATTAGAATAATTTTTTTTTTTTATGGAAAAAGCATGATATCGCCCAAGAGAATGGAAAACTTAACGCGTGCTGCGTGACAATCGATACCTCGCAGCACGATAGTCACGCGATAGAGATGTAGCGTTTGCCAAGCATACTACCAAATTACCAAGGCGTAATATTATATGAAATAATTAACTGGTTAATTAACTAATTTGGTAATTTATTTGAGGAAATAAACATGGCGTCGGCGCATGTGCTGCTTTTAATATTATGGTTAGCTCCCCTGACTGTGCTTGTCTTACAGTAAAAAGTGTTATTGTTACGTTATTACTTATTAATATCAAACAGGCGCAGACGGAGGCGCTAATCGCAATAACAATAAGGCGCATATGCGCCATATTTATCTCCCCGAACTGCAAAATTACCTGCCGGCTGGAGTGTCCGAGCGGTTCTAGGCGCTACAGTCTGGAGCTGCGCGACCGCTACGGTCGCAGGTTCGAATCCTGCTTCGGGCATGGATGTGTGTGATGTCCTTAGGTTAGTTACGTTTAAGTAGTTCTAAGTTCTAGGGGACTGATGACCTCAAAAGTTAAGTCGCATAGTGCTCACAGCCATTTCATTTTTGCAAAATTACCTAAACCTTTTTTCTACCTATCCAACCATCATAGGTAGCCTATGAAAAACAAATCTATCCAAATCCAACATACACCATGTGATCAAAAGTATCCAGACACCCCTAAAAACATACGGTTTTCATACTTGGTGCATTGTGCTGCCACCTACTGCCAGGTACTCCATATCAGCGACTTCAGTAGTCATTAGACATCGTGGGAGAGTAGAATGGGGCGCTCCGCGGAACCCACGGACATCGAACGTGGTCCGGTGATTGTCTCTACGCGAGATTTCCACTCTCCTCAACATCCCTAGGTCCACTGTTTTCGATGTGATAGTGAAGTGGAAATGTAAAGGGACACGTACATCAGAAAAGCGTACAGGCCGACCTCGTCCGTTGACTGACAGAGACAGCCGACTGTTGAAGAGGGTCGTAAAGTGTAATAAGCAGACATCTATCCAAACCATCACACAGGAATTCCAAACTGCGTCCGGATCCACTGCAAGTACTATAATAGCTAGGCGGAAGGTGAGAACACTTGGATTTCATGATCGAGCGGCTGCTCATAAGCCACACATCACGCCGGTAAATGCCAAACGGCACCTCTCTTGGTGTAACGAGCGTATACATTGGACGATTGAACAGTGGAAAAGCGTTGTGTGGAGTGACGAATCACAGTACGCGATGTGACGATCCGATGGCAGGGTGCGTGTATGGCGAATGCCCGGTGAACGTCATCCGCCAGCGTGTGTATTGCCAGCAGTAGAATTCGAAGGCCGTGGTATTACGGTGTGGTCGTGTTTTTCATGGAGGGGCTTGCACCCCTTGTTGTTTTGCGTGGCAGTGTCACAGCACAGGGCTACATTGATGTTTTAAGCGTCTTCTTGCTTCCCACTGTTGAAGAGTATTTCGGGGATGGCGATTGCATCTTTCAACACGGTCGACCACCTGTTCATAATGCACGGTCTGTGGCACAGAGTACACGACAATAACATCCCTGTAACGGACTGGCCTGCACAGAGTCCTGACCTGAATCCTATAGAACACCTTTGGGGTGTTTTGGAACGCCGAATTCGTGGCAGGCCTCACCGACCGACATCGATACCTCTCCTCAGTGCAGCACTCCGTGAAGAATGGGCTGCCATTCCCCAAGAAACCTCCCAGCACCTGATCTGACGTATGCCTGCGAGAGTGGAAGCTGTCATCAAGGCTAAGGGTGGGCCAACACCATACTAAATTGCAGCATTACCGATGGAGGGCGCCACGAATTTGTAAGTCATTTTCAGCCAGGTGTCCGGATACTTTTGACCACATAGTGTACATAGCGAACAGTTTGTTTTTAACTTAACTAAAATGTACTTATCAGACAGAGAAAGACTGTGAGCTATAGCAGACTGCTTATTAATTCTTTCTTTTTCTTCAAGTTTTCTTTCTTTTAATTAGTGTTGTTGTTATTGTCTGGTTTAGTTTCCCGCGTTTTTGCGGTATGAAGTATCGTGTTAAAATGCCTGGCTGATGTAACAGGAAATCTGTCGCACAGTAGAATGGCTAAAAGTACGGATGTAATCTATCATTCTTTCCCGAATGACATTCAACGGCAGAAAGCCTGGATTGCGAAGTGCCAACGAAAAGTCAGTTTCAACGTCACATCAACTGTATGTTCGATACAATTTACACCCAATGAATACGTCTTCGACTGGCAAGCAGAACTACTTGCTTTTAGATTGTTTCCAACGGCATCGGGCTAGAAGTTATACCAACATTATTGCATGGGTAATCTAGGCATTGGTTGGCAACGCCGTGTGTGTATTACGTTAACATTTCCTGTCGCACGTCTCCACTATCTGCAACGGCAGTCGGGTTATTCCATTCACTCCGCCACCCGCCTGCGCGAGCCGTCTTCTTCTCCTGTGTTACTTATACTTGCCCGTCGCATGTCGCAACTGTGCCTCAAGCTCCATGAGGCGTATTTGTAAAAAATATCGGTGCCTGTATTTTTACAAGTGTAATTAATGTCTGTTCAGTAATATTCAAAACTGGCGGATTACACACGGTATAAGGCTTCCGCCTTGCGATGTCTAGGTACCTGAGTCGTGGTACCTCGAACCACATGTACAGCCTGGTAAAGACGGCCCTGCACTTAACAGATCATTTTGAACTTGGCGGTTTACATTTAGTTTTCATTGATTTACTTACATTTCTAGAAGACGATTCTCGACCTGTTTTCTTACTGTGGCATATTCCTTTACGAAATTGTGCTGTGAGGTTTTACAAATTCTGGAAGTTATTATTTTATCTTGTATTATCAAGAGTGCTGTCCATTTTCCAAATCTGTACCAGGAATTGGTGCGACTCGTATATCTGCCTATTCTTTCATAACCATGGTATAGTAAACGACAAGCACATCTGGCAAGCCAAAATCACTGTATCGTCGAGTAAACAGACCTGTCTAGGAGTAACGTTGCAAAGTAGTACGAAATGGATTGCACTCTTAACGTTGGTTGTAAGGAAGGCGAATGGTGAGCTTTGGTTTAATGGCAGAATTTTAGGAAAGTGTGGATCTATAAACGAGACCGCGTACAGAACATTAGCGCGACCCGTTCTTGAGCACTGCTAGTGTGTTTAGGGTCCTCACCAGATCGGATTACAGGGAGACACGGATAAAACTGAGAAGGCTGCTGGTAGATCTATCACCGGTAGGTTCGATCAACACGGGGACTGCGAAAATGTGAACTCAAACGGGTATCCACAGGGAGGAGATGTTATTTCCGTGAAACACTGTTGAGAACGCTCAGAGAACCAGCATTGGCGAGTGTCTACGGGACGCTTCTACTCACACCGAGGTACGCTTGCGTGAAGGTTGCGAAGACAAGATGAGATAAATCAAGGCTCGTACCGAGGCATGTAGACAGTGTTCTTCCGTCGCTCCATTTGCATGTGGGCCAGGAAAGGGAATGCTTCGCAGTGGTACATGCACCGTATGGCGGTTTTTGGGGTGTGTATGTAGGTATAGAAGTAGACATCGTGTTGAAAACTTAAGTTTATCACTAATAAACTTGGTGTGTGTGGGTAAGCGTGTCTCGTAGTCAGATCGTTCCCATAAACGACGAACAGTGCGCTTTCGATTGTTTGTTATACGAGTAAATATCGAAACTCCGAGCTACCATTACAATCTTTAAGCTTATCCACTTAACGATCGGTAGAGAATATTTTACACCTTTCAGTTTATGCAATATTTGTGATAGAGGGTGTTTCAAAATTAATACACAGGTTTTAAGGCTTTCTAGCACATATTACATTCACCTTGCAATTATAAATAATACAACAAACGAAACAGAAACGCAAACAGTTTTTCTTACAATTATTCAGTGAGAACACCGGTCACACATGGAGTCGATAGGCGAGTTGTTCCGAAATCTTGATCAACGTGTCAAGAGTAACTGTTGGGGTAACACTGCTTCTGAAGTCGGATAGATCGGCTGGTATCGGAGGCATAAACACGTCATCGCGTAGATCGTGTGTGATCGTGGAGGTCATGCATAAAGTGCTGTGTCAACCAGCCCCTTGCTCTCAACCCACCGGTCGCATGCAACTTCGTTTAACCAGTCGCGTGCTGAGTTATGCCAGTGAGGCGGCGCACCATCTTACTCCCAAATAAAAATGTGTTGTTCAGCTTCTTCCCATTGAGGCACGGGCCATAGCTGTAACTCATGCCGGCACTGTAGCTCAGCGTGTTCGGTCAGAGGGTTAGCTGCCCTCTGCAATAAAAAACTGAGTCAACGGCTCAACACTGAACTTGATCGGCTGTCATGGGACATCCGCACCGAAAAAATGCAACGAACAATATCGAACAATATCAGAACAAAAAAAAAAAGTGGTCAGCGCGACAGAATGTCAATTCTAAGGGCCCGGGTTCGATTCCCGGTTGGGTCGGAGATTCTCTCCGCTCAGGGACTCGGTTTTGTGTTGTCCTAATCATCATCATTTCATCTCCATCGACGTGAAAGTCGCCGAAGTGGCGTCAAATCGAAAGATTTGCACGCGACGAACGGTCTACCCAACGGGAGGCCCTAGTAAACGACATTTACATTTTTATTTTTGTAATTCCATAATCTTCCCATTGTGCACAGGTATACAAACAGAACTGTTTGAGTCGCTCTTTCATTTGGCGTATTATTTACAATTGTAAGTTGAACGTAATAAATGCCTTAGAACCAGTATGTTCATTTTGATTCACCCTGTACATGAAACTACATTTAATTATGGTCAGAAGATAGTAATGTTGAAATTATTTCATTTCTTCCCCAAAATTATGTTTCTTAGTTTGTCGGCGTACACTATCTTGTTGTTATTGTTCTGGTCTTCAGTCCAGAGACTGGTTTGATGCACCTGTCCATGCTACTCTATCCTGTGCAAGCTTCTCCATCTCCCAGTACCTACTGCAACCTACATACTTCTGAATCTGCTTAGTGTATTCATCTCTTGGTCTTCCTCTACGAATTTTACCCTCCACGCAGCCCTCCAATTCTAAACTGGTGATCCCTTGATGCCTCAGAATATGCCCTACCAACCGATCCCTTATTCTAGTCAAGTTGTGCCACAAATTTCTCTTCCCTCCAATTCTATTCAATATCTCCTCATTATGTGATCTATCCATCTAATCTTCAGCATTCTTCCGTAGCACCACATTTCGAAAGCTTCTATTTTCTTCTTGTCTAAACTATTTATCGTCCACGTTTCACTTCCATACATGGCTACACTCCATACAAATACTTTCAGAAAAGGCTTCGTGACACTTAAATCTACACTCGATGTTAACAAATTTCTCTTCTTCAGAAACGCTTTCCTTGCCATTGCCAGTCTACATTTTATATCCTCTCTACTTCGACCATCATCAGTTATTTTGCTCCCCAAATAGCAAAACTCCTTTGCTACTTTAAGTGTCTCATTTACTAATCTAATTCCCTCAACATCATCCGATTTAATTCAACTGCATTCCATTATCCTTGTTTTGCTTTTGTTGATGTTCATCTTATATCCTCCTTTCAAGACACTGTCCATTCCGTTCAACTGCTCTTCCAAGTCCTTTGTGTCTCTGACAGAATTACAATGTCATCGGCGAACCTCAAATTTTTTATTTCTTCTCCATGGATTTTAATTCCTACTCCGAATTTTTCTTGTGTTTCCTTTACTGTTTGCTCAATATACAGATTGAATAACATCAGGGATAGGCTACAATCCTGTCTCACTCCCTTCCCAACCACTGCTTCCCTTTCATGCCCCACGACTCTCATAACTGCTATCTGGTTTCTGTACAAATTGTAAATAGCCTTTCTCTCCCTATATTTTACCCCTGCCACCTTCAGAATTTGAGAGTATTCCAGTGAACATTGTCAAAAGCTTTCTCTAAGTCTACAAATGCTAGAAACATAGGTTTGCCTTTCCTTAATCTTTCTTCTAAGATAAGTCGTAGGGTCACTATTGCCTCACGTGTTCCAACATTTCTACGGAATCCAAACTGATCTTCCCTGAGGTCGGCTTCTATCAGTTTTTCCATTCGTCTGTAAAGAATTCATGTTAGTATTTTGCCGCCAACTGATAGTTGGGTAATTTTCACATCTGTCAACGCCTGCTTTCTTTGGGATTAGAATTATTGTATTCTTTTTGAAGTATGGGGGTATTTCGCCTGCCTCATACAACTTGCTCACCAGAGTTTTGTCAGGGCTGGCTCTCCCAAGGCTATCAGTAGTTCTAACGGAATGTTGTCTACTCCTGGGGCCTTGTGCTCTGTCAAACTCTTCACGCAGTATCATTTCTCCCATTTCATCCTCATCTACATCCTTTCCCAGTTCCATAATATTGTCTTCAAGTACATCGCCCTTGTATGGGCCCTGTATATATTGCTTCCACCTTTCTGATTTCCCTTCTTTGCTTAGAAGTGGGTTTCCATCTGAGCTCTTAATATTCATACAAGTAGTTCTCTTTTCTCCAAAGGTTTCTTTAATTTTCCTGTAGGCAGTATCTATCTTACCCCTAGTGATATATGCCTTACATTTGTCCTCTAGCCATCCCAGCTTAGCCATTTTGCACTTCCTGTCGATCTCATTTTTGAGACATTTTTATTCCTTTTCGCCTGTTCATTTACTCCATTTATATATTTTCTCATTTCGTCAATTCAATTCAACACATGTTCTGTTACTCAAGGATTACTACTAGCCCTCGTCTTTCTACCTAATTGATCCTTTGATACCTTCACTATTTCATCTCTCAAAGCTATCCATTCTTCTTCTACTGTATTTCTTTCCCCCATTCTAGTCCATCGTTCTTCAATGCTCTCCCTGAAACTCTCTACACTCTCTGGCTCTTTAAGTTTATCCAGGTCCCGTCTCCTTAAATTCCCACGTTTTTGCAGTTTTTTCGGTTTTAGTCTACAGTTTATAACCAACATCGTCATCTACCACAAAGCGAAAAATGTGGTTCAGCTAAAACATTCATATTCTTTACGTACTACACGAGTATTTAATAAAAATGGGGTTCCTATTTAAAAAAACGCAGTTGATATTCGTTTGACCTATGGCAGCGCCATCTAGTGGACCAACCATAGCGCCATCTGGTATTGCCCTTCAAGCCAGACGAGTTTCGTTCTTTGTAATTTTTTCGTTTGATGCTTATTTCGTGAGTATTTGGCCTGGTCACTATCAATGGACCACCCTGTATAATATATCTGAAACCTTCCAGTATCTCTAGGCCTCTTCCATGTTTACAACCTTCTTTCATGATTCTTGAACCAAGTGTTAGCTATGATTAAGTTATTCTCTGTGCAAAATGCTACCAGACGACTTCCTGTTTCATTCCTTACCCCCATTCCATATTCACCTACTACGTTTTCTTCTTTTTCCTACTGTCGAATTCCAGTCACCCATGACTGTTAAATTTTCGTCTCCCTACATTATCTGAATAAATTATTTAATCTCATCATACTTTTCATCAATCTCTTCGTCATCTGCGGAGCTAGTTGACATATAAACTTGTACTACTGTGGTAGGCGTGGGCTTCGTGTCTATCTTGGCCACAATAATGCGTTCAGTATGCTGTTTGTAGTAGCTTACCGGCATTCCTATTTTTTATTCATTATTAAACCTATTCCTGCATTACCCCTATTTGATTTTGTATTTATATCCCTGTACTCATCTGACCAAAAGTCTTGTTCCCCCTGCCACCGAACTTCACTAATTCCCACCATATCTAAATGTAACCAATGCATTTTCCTTTTTAAGTTTTCTGACCTACCTGCTCGATTAAGGGATCTGACATTCGACGCTCCGATTCGTAGAACGACAGTTTTCTTTCTCCTGATAACGACGTCCTCTTGAGTGGTTCCCGCTCGGAGATACGAATGGGGGACTATTTTACCCCAGGAATATTTTACCGAAGAGGACGCCATCATCATTTAACCATACAGTAGAGGTGCATGCTCTCGGGAAAAATTACGGCTGTAGTTTCCCCTTGCTTTCAGCCGTTCGCAGTACCAGCACAGCAAAGCCGTTTTGGTTAGTGTTACTAGGCCAGATCAGTCAATCATCCAGACTGTTGCCCCTGCAACTACTGAAAAGGCTGCAGCCCCTCTTCAGGATCCACACGTTTGTCTGGCCTCTCAACAGATACCCCTCCGTTGTGGTTGCACCTACGGTACGGCTATCTGTATCGTTGAGGTACGCAAGCCGCCCCACCAACGGAAAGGTCCATGGTTTATTGGGGTGGGGGGTAATGCTACATTTGTACCTTACCTACATATTACGACCAGAATGAAAACAAAAAAACATTATATAATTATATTAACCCCTCCTCATTTATGTTTCTGTTGGTATTCGACTCTTGCGATGTGAAGTAATTTATTTGGGAACTAAGAGCGCGTCTCTAGCAAGTAACGGTAGTAATCTTTTGATAACGGCTTAAGTTCCGTTTCTAAACCAGATATGTTGTTAAATGAGGTCGCCGTTAATATCGACGCGATGAAGCAACTTGACCAACTCGGTTAAATGTCTTGATAACTCCCAATTCTTCGGGAATAGACTGAAAATGTATAGTTTTCTCTCCCTTAACCCAGTAACAATAGCAAGAAATGTACGCTCTCCGATTTAACTACATAAACGATAAAGCCTCATCAATTCATCACCGTAACCACATCTCTTTTCAGCTTACTGTTATGCAAAATGACGTGGAATTTATAGATCCTGCGAAACATGCTCTGGGCCGGAAACACCTTTACTACTGGGAAGGAGTTGCTCGGGGCGACATTCTTGTCAGACGCTATCCGTATTCTTGCCGCGTTAAGTTTGAATAACAAATCAAGGTTAGGTAGACGTCTGCGGATTCATTGCAGAGGGTACAGACAGACTGTCTTGCGAAGTTCTTTTGAACACACTTTCCGAAATCTGTCTTTGACAGCTAGTTCGACAACCCACAGCAACGGAAATATTTTAGACCTCTCAGCTACAAGAGGCCTAACCTAGTTGACGGCGTCAGTATAGAGACGGGGATTAGTGACCACTATGTCTCATCAGAGCAACATTTGTTACTAAAATAATCAAACAAAAAGGTTAGGAGAGTATTTCGGCAAGAAGGAGCTCGTGGGAAGCTCAGCTTGCCCTTTTCTCGCATGAAATCCTGCGAACCACGGATGAAGGGCGACGAAATATACGATCATACGGAATAGGTTTAAAGATATGTGAGTTGCTCGAGAACTTACCATCCAGTATGTCGTCCTCGACGGCCAGTGTTCATCAGAGGCAAGGGTATCATCAGGATTGCCCTAGGGAAGTGTAGCAGGACCACTGTTATTTTCCACATAAATAAATGATCTGGTGGACAGGTTAAGCGGCAGTCGGCGGCTGTTTGCTGATGGTGCTGGGCTGTATGGGAAGGTGTCGTCGTTGAGTGACTGAAGGAGGAGGATACAAGATGACTTAGATAAAATTTCTAGTTAGTGTGAAGAATGGCTGCTAGCTCTAAATGTAAAAAAAAAAGTAAGTTAATGCAGATGAGTAGGAAAAAGAAACCCACAGCGTTCGAATACAGAATCAGTAGTGTCTTGCTCGACATCGTCACATCGATTAAACATCTGAGCGTAACGTCGCAAAGCAATATGAGGTGGAACGAGGATGTAAGGATTGTAATTGGAAAGGCGAACGTTCGACTTCGGTTTACTGGGAGAATTTTTAGGGAAAATCTGTAAAGGAGACCGCATGTAGGACACTTGTACGACCGATCTTGAGTACTGCTCGATTGCTTGGGATTCGCACCAGGTCGAATTAAAGGGAAACAGCGCAGCAAGCCAGAGGCGGGCTGCTAGATTCGTTACCAGCAGGGTCGGACAACACGCGAGTATTACGAAGACGCTTCAGTAAGTCAAATGTGAATCACTGGAGGGAAGGTGACATTCTTTTCGAGGAGAACTATTGAGAAAATTTAGAGAACCGACATTTGAGGCTGATTGCAGAACAATTCCACTGACGCCAATGTACATTACACTTAAGGACCACGAAGATGAAATTAGAGAGATTAGGACTCAATAGAGGCATATAGAAAGCAGTTTTCCCCTCGCTCTGTTTGCGAGTGGAACAGAAAAGGAACTGACTAGTAGTGGTACAGGGTACCCTCCGCCATGCACCATATGGTGGCTTGCAGAGTATGTACGCAGATGTAGATGAATCTCTAGCGGCTTTTTTCGGACAAACTCACCGCCAATGCGCTGTCATAGAAGGCGTCGGTTTCTGCGGCGCTGTTCCCCCACGTCGAGACGCACGTAATTCGACGAATTCCTGTGTAGTCTCTCAACGCCAAGACAATAGCTGGCGTTCAGGTTGAAATGATTGTTGCGGAATCTGAACCCTGAGGGTCCTCTGATGACACAAAATATAAAGCGCTTTTATTGTTTAACAGCATATTTTAAGGGAGTCTCAAAAAACACCGACAAACTTTAGGGACAGGTTCGGTGCACCAAAACGAGAAAGAAAAGTCTGTTAAACAAGGGCTTTAAAGCGTATACGTTAAGGGACATGGCCACTTGTTGATCTTAGTTATTATGAAACACATCTCTTCCACTGCAAGCTCTTTGCTTTCCAGATTTTGGGAGGAGATAGTCTGGACCAAAACGAGAAAAAAGTCCAGTAATCATGGGCTGTAAAAGCTATGAGCACTCGTTCAGTACAAGAGACATGTTTCGCTAAGTTTTGATCTAATAACAGTGTTGTGACTGTTATAGTTAGTTAAGCCAAGTGGAAAACTACGAAAAATTTTAGAAATGTGGCACGCTTCGCTGAGTTAACTACTCCCTTCGCTTCAGTTGTGTTAAATAAAGCCGGCCGGAGTGGCCGTGCGGTTCTAGGCGCTACAGTCTGGAACCGCGCGACCGCTACGGTCGCAGGTTCGAATCCTGCCTCGGGCATGGATGTGTGTGATGTCCTTAGGTTAGTTAGGTTTGAGTAGTTCTAAGTTCTAGGGGACTGATGACCTCAGAAATTAAGTCCCATAGTGCTCAGAGCCATTTGAACGATTTTTGTTAAATAAATTTCGTAATATTCCTTACTAGTTGCAAATGTTTACATGGGTCCCGTGCCGGGAACTCGTCACCGTCTAGCCAGCATCTAAAACGCGTACGCAGAAAATGTTTCTCACAGAACCACTATGTACTCTACTGATCGCTACATGCCTCACGCCATTACACACAACTGTGACGTCACACCACGGGCACACGCGACTTACTGTTTAGCACCAAATGTTCTCCGTCACTTCTATGTCTGTATCGATATACATACCCCGCAAACCATTGTGAAGTGCATGGCGGAAGGTACTTAGCACCATAACACATGTCTTAACGGTCCTCACGGGAGCGACATGTAACGTATGGGTAGTGCCTGCAGTTTCAGGTTTCCGGACGTTTCCGTGACGCTCTGCCACCAGTCAAACAGACGTGTGACCAGTCGCGCCGCCCTCCTGTGTGGCCATTCAGCGTGCCCCGCTTGTCCTGTTTAGGACGGGCCCCACACACCTGAACCATGCTGGACCAGTCTCCACTGTGGACTGGGAACACCTTCCCACCATCCTGCCTTGACTGCGACTCGGTCTATGCACTCACTCCATTTCATACAAACTGCTACCTCCAGGTATACGAAATTTGATGAGTACACAGTACATTTAAATCTTTTGCCAATCTTTGTCCCACCCTGAAATCTGTACTGCGTATTACTAAAACACGGCTACTCCTGAACTCAGAATCAGGTACCACTTGCAGGTTGGCTGTTGTCTTACATGTTTCAGAGGCAACAGATATGTGACTACCAGTATTTCACGTAATTATTCACCGAATATAAATTTTAAAATGTTGTAATAATCTACTCATTAAGAGTTGTGATTTTATATTGTAAGTTTAACATAAGAAGACAAGCAACTCACGGTGAGCAATTCTGTTTTTGAGAATGACAGCACTTGGCGACTTACAACAAACTCTACACACAATTTCAAACCTTTACGAAACATGTACGGAACGATTTGATCTGGAATGATCATATAAAATTAATTGTTGGAGAGGCGGGTGCCAGGTTGAGATTCATTGGTAGAGTCCTTAGAAAATGTAGTCCATCAACAAAGGAGGTGGCTTACAAAACGCTCGTTCGACCTATACTTGTGTATTGCTCATCAGTGTGGGATCCGTACCAGGTCAGGTTGACGGAGGAGATAGAGAAGATCCAAAGAAGAGCGGCGCGTTTCGTCACAGGGTCATTTGGTAAGCGTGATAGCTTTACGGAGATGTTTAGCAAACTCAAGTGGCAGACTCTGCAAGAGAGGCGCTCTGCATCGCGGTGAAGCTTGCTGTCCAGGTTTCGGGAGGGTGCGTTTCTGGATGAGGTATCGAATATATTGGTTTCTCCTACTTATACCTCCCGAGAAGATCACGAATGCAAAATTAGAGAGATTCGAGGGCGCACGGAGGCTTTCCGGCAGTTGTTCTTCCCGCGAACCATACGTGACTGGAACAGGAAAGGAAGGTAATGACAGTGTCACGTAACCTCCGCCACACGCCGTTGGGTGGCTTGCGGAGAATAAATGTAGATGTTCTCGCCAACATCTTCAATAACATGATGAAAGGAAAAAACTTAAGCGGTTACTCCATTTTCGCTTTTCGTGCAACATAGCTTCACCGCCAGAAAGCAATCTGCTTTAGTTGTAAATCTCTCTAAAATAATTATCATGCCTCGCAGTTGTGAATGCCCTACACACCAATTCTTATAACTGCTTTATTACAGACTATTCGCAACAGTTTCTAGACGGTATCCACCACGAATGTACGTGCAGACGTTGCGTCATTGTACGACACATTCAGGCGAGGTCGGCGAGAAAGACAGGCCGCGGCGCGCATGTCACGAAGGTAGATGACGTCGTAGATCTTTAGACGCACAAGAAATTACCTTCTGCTTAAAATGGCGAACAGTGAAAATTTCAACATTAGGCATGACATTTTAATTTATTACTTCTTTACTACCAACTCTATTTGCAGAAAAATTAGCAGAAAAATTGCTTACACCACTGAATGTACCTGCCATTACTTCACTGTAGCACAAGAGGTATGACTTCATAAACATTGAGATGCATCAAAAACTTGCTTTTGCTTAAAATGTAGCGCAAATTACTCAGACTATATTCATCCACTGTCTCATGATGAGACCACTAAGCGACTTTCACCAACTTTTAAGTATAACTTCAAGTTTTTTGTCGCTTACGTGCCTAACGCCAAACACATTAAAGGATTCAGCTGTTTTATACATGCGAGATTGATGCTTTCAAGAATTAAGGTTTACTGGTATTGCTACAGCATAGAAGTTATAATACGCAATCAGCGAAATATGACCAACATGGCGTCCTGAAAGTTGAAGTTTGTGGACTACTATTGACTTTCTTGGTCGCACCAAGTGACACGTCATTTTGATGTCACTTCTGAGCCAGATTTGAGTGATATTAACTTGTAGTGAGTTTCATCCCATGTTACGTTCTTAGTATCTATTTTACTGCAAAGGTTCCTCGACTACTTGGATATATTTCTCCTGTGAGTGTTCCTCCACAAAAGAGGACAGATGTATGAAAATGAACAATGATTTGTGTTTTAGAGTACTTGGACATGAGGAAGCCTACATGGGGCATAAATAAGAATACAAATGGGTGAAACCATTTTTATTAAATAGTTTTTAACTATGGAAGTTAGTGCATTGAAGGATAAAATGAGATTTTTTTTACATTTTTTGGTATTTAGAAAGAAAAACCTCTATCGATAAGGTAGAAAGGTACTTTGTGTTGCTTCATTAATATTCTCTGATGTGTTTGTGTATGAATAGTTTCCATAGCAAATATGTTTTGAATTTTTCCTACTGCTGACCTTCTTAGTAATTTACTACACAAATTTTGTCAAGAACATTCATTATAATTTCCACTTTCGGCATTAACAAACTTAAACATTGCTAGATCCTTAATTCTGATACTATCTCCGGACATTTTAAGTCGTGGAAGATACTTTCAGGGTTGGGGCTGGACCAGGTACAGTGATGATGTGCTGACGTTTCATCTGAACAGACCTGCATTTGACGACGATGTCGGCTTCCGGTTCATTCCGTCGATGTGCAGTGCAAAATGGCCGTAATCGATTTCGTGGGTGATGCGCGTTCGTCAAAAATGAGGTACTTACAAATAAACAACGTTGGAATCGCATATACTACATTCCAAACCGCATCCACTGGAAAGAAGTTTGTGCCTCAGACATATTTTCAAGTAGACGTTTTGTTAAGGTCTCTCTCGACACTGGTGGCAAACACTTCCGGCACAGTACCTGCATACTTTGCAACGCTATTTCTTACAGAGCATTCGTATAGTCTGTAAAGCTTTTCATTTAGGAGAGAACGATGTATCGATACGTGCTGCTGTACTACTAATACTCTAGTGGTTAAGCACATTACAGAAGGGTGTAGTCGTTCTTGGTGAACAAAAACATAATGTAGCGGAAATGGTAAAAATAAACGGCATGAGAGCCGAATACAGATGATGGTGTTGGTTTCCGAAACTGATCTAGGATGTCATTCTCCATTTTGTAATTCTGGCGGAAATAGTCACACCATTTCTTTTTTTTTATGAACATAAAACGTCAGGAAAGTAGCTGAATTTGCTCCTACTCTTCGATTTTTGTCGACAGCAGATTCATTTCAAAGCCTTGCACACTAGGCACAACCTATACGTTTATGGCACGCGCTCGAAGACCGGAGGGTTATATTAAGGCGAAGTCCACCGAATGAAATAAATTTCTTTGAAACCCATAGTTCATTGAATTTTTATTTGAAATTATGTACAGTAGCTCAGAAATGAAATATTGCCAATTTCTCCAGTGTTCGTCGGCCGGAGTGGCCGAGCGGTTGAAGGCGCTACAGTCGAGGAGCCGCACGACCACTACGGTCGCAGGTTCAAATCCTGCCTCGGGCATGGATGTGTGTGATGTCCTTAGGTTAGTTAGGTTTAAGTAGTTCTAAGTTCTAGGGGACTTATGACCACAGCAGTTGAGTCCCATAGTGCTCAGAGCCATTTGAACCATATTTTTTTCTCCAGTGTTCCATTACCGTCTATATTGCTTGTGGTGAATGTGACAGCGAAATTTTTGCTTCTCGATGTACTTACCACATCCGCACATATTGAAGAATGAAAACAAGTGAAAGAATGTAAGCCTCCTCCCTTTCTTTGATCTATTTATACAAACTGTAAGTGGCCGCACAAAACACGTGTGTGCTAGCTATGTTGCTCCTGGTGCCATTTTCTCAGTCTTGACGTAGCGCCACTACAGACAGAGCCAAGAGACTAAAACGTTGGTGTTTTGGAAACTGCTTCTTCTTGTGATTTAAACATTGTAAAGACTATAGGTTTTTGTCGTGAGCCTTGCTGGATGTAGAGAACGTGGGAAAACTGCTAGCAATGGGTGGGCGACCTTTGCTGCCTTGTTCTTATTACATGTGCCTTTATCTAAATTTAATCCACAAAACGTTTTTATCCATGAACTAAGATACGGAATTGGAGACAAACAAAGTGAATGATCTGCAAGAGAGTATTAACACAACACCTTTAACATTTATTGTAATTCAATTAGTTTTGCATAAAAAATAATTTTAAAAAGCGCCTGTGCGGGCATGAATGCAGTCTTCCTATTGTTGTTTGACTTGTACTTGATAATAAACAGTACAGTGTGCAGCGTTAGCATAATTCTCACTAACTGAGTGCAAAGTATCCAATTTTAACCAATTAGGATGGTCATAACACTGCTTTCACACTGCAGCCTTAGTCAAAGTATTAAGTATTAAAAATGTTTGCATGTGTATGTATCAATTTTAGGTTACCAAACTCAATATTTTCTCGATAAAGTAGACAATACTTTTCTTGGCCGCGGTTTTACTAACTTCAGTAAATGTATTCTATTTGCTCTAAAATAGCTGTTCCCCTGTTCAGCGATGTGTGAAACTTGCAAAATTTCAATACTCATGATAAAAGATAGGTTCAGATTGTGGCTCTACTACAGCCCAATTTTAAGAAAAAACGCCACTTCGTTTTGTGACCAATTCGGTAAGACAGCTTCACTAAGGAATTGAGGCTGGTTCTTCAAACTATACCATATTTCACAATTTTGTACCACATACACCATTCTGCAAATCATTATGCATAAAACCAATAGCTGAATGATTTTGGAAACGTTATTGAGCAATGTCCAGACTGATACTACGAAAGCTGAAAGCAGACTAAATGAATTGAATGGCATTGATCACTGAAGTAAGTTAGCGTTTTATAGAGGAAGAATTATGTCAGTAATAATACTTATATCTGCGGGATAAGAGCAGTTAAAAGTAAACTGTAACTTTGACAGAACTTTAACTAATGTACAAAAGTTGCTATTTGTCTAAACAAAGTTACTGAACAACTATGAACTACTATATTATGAAACGTGATGTTTTGAGTGGAGACAATTGGGAAGTGGCTGTGCCCAGAGCACGGAACAAGGTAATAACATCTGAGAACAGAAGTGCGGAAGGTAACAGTTGACTGTCTTCTTGATAATTTGGTCATTCACGGTTTAGCGCACAGTCAGCTGAACGCCGATGAGTCATCTGTGACCTGTTTGAACAGAAGAAATTTAGCGTGTTTCAAATTTTCTGAAAATGTATTCAAGACCGACAGATCCGCTGAATAAATGGCGAGGCCGTTTTTATTAATGAGTTGGAATTCTGTAGGTGTAAATGAAAGACATTTTGTTAAAGTTTGCAGTGTTAGAGAGTCAATTTCATTCTCAACATTCATTTTCTTTTAGATGTCAGAGCAGCGGACAGAAGCCACAGTGCCGTCGTATGTGTTTCGCCGAGCTTCCCCTCTTGCAGTGATCTCTGGTTCGAGGCGGTCGGGTTGAGCTGTGCTCGCCGGCTACGCCTCGCGCACTGCCCCGGCTGCCCGGTCTTCTTCCCCGCTGCTCGCCTCACCTTGCCGTGAAAGCGAGTCCCGCGTCAGTGGCTGTCCAGCTGCCTCAGCAGCGTGTAGTACGAGTAGGAGGCCTTCATCAGCTGCAACACCACGACACGGCTCAACTCTATTGCTCTGGGTCAGTTTCCATGTTTTCGTCACACTGATACTTAGCAACATCAGTTTATACAGGGAGTAAAAAAAAAAAAAACAATGCGTACAAAATTTTTGTGTGTTCAGAGGAGGTAAAAAGAAACACTCAAATGTTTTTTATTTCAGTCTTCGATCACAATATGAAATCTTTAGACGATGATCGGTTTCAGTCCGTAATGACCATCCTCACATCTTTTTTACACCATGTCCTAAAGTGATTAGGCCATAATGGCATCGTCATAACATATGCCATTATGGCCTAATCACTTTAGGACATGGTGTAAAAAAGATCAGAGGATGGTTATTACGGACTGAAATCGGTCAACGTCTAAAGATTTCATATTGTGATCGAAGACTGAAATAAAAAAGATTTGCAGTATTGGATCACTGTTCGTATACACGACCATGT
The DNA here is from genome assembly GCF_023864345.2 of Schistocerca serialis cubense. Taxonomy (NCBI): domain Eukaryota; kingdom Metazoa; phylum Arthropoda; class Insecta; order Orthoptera; family Acrididae; genus Schistocerca; species Schistocerca serialis. The sequence continues at coordinate 825,387,959 of NC_064642.1, forward strand.
CGCAGTTGGTGAAAAAAGAAACACTATCTTTATGTAAGTCTGCAGACTTTCGTGGCCGTTGTCACTGAAGTTAAAATCTTCTTGGTTACTAGGCCGCGTCATGTTTCTTCTAAAAAGTTCGACGTTTCCACCCCTCTGCTGGGATCTTCCTCAGGATCTTTTGGTGTCCACTACTACTAGAGCACTGTCAGAGAAGAGTGTCGCGTCCACTTGTAAAGGGGGAATTTTCTGACGTTCGTGCTGGAGAAGTGATAGTATTAGTTAAAATTCATATGGCTACCATTGGTGGGCCATAGTCATAGGCTAATACAGAAGAAATGGCGTTGGTAGCTCATCTCCTGTGGATACCATTGGCGGTCATCGTCATTGGATGGAAAGGCATTATTCCACACTATGCTGGAGAAGGGTTATTGGTTGAAATGCCTGCTACCGCTATTGGTTGGTCGTCATCAGTGGCTAGATTGTCAACGAACAGCACGAACGCCAGAAAATTCCCCCTTTATAAGTGGACCAGACACTCGTCTCTGACAGTGTTCTGGCAGTAGTGGACACCGAAAGATTCTGAGGAAGATCCCAGCAAAGGGGTTGAAACGTCGAACATTTTAGAAGAAACATGGCGCGGCCTAATAACCCAGAAGATTTTAACTTCAAACACTATCTTGTATGACAAAAATATTTCCTCGATAGGAGTCCATAAAGCTTGTGACGTTATTGATGTTCAGAAGCGCTGTTCAGTCAGCTGTATGACAAGCATTGTTTCAGAGATGTTGTTGGAAATGTTGTCCATTTGCGTTAATGCACAACTGGTGCTTGAAGTGCTGATGATCGTCTAACACAACGTGCTATTGTTCTGATTGGGCCATATGTTCTGTCTGGCATGCTCGGTGGAGGAAATGACCGTATCTTTCTCTGTGAAGAAGTATCGGAAACGTCGTTCTGTGTCCCATTAGCAGTCAGACACCGGTTACGGATGCAGCTCGAAGGGGCCTCACCACACTTTGCCGCTGATATCAGACAACAATTAGACAGTATCTTCCTAAAAAAACTATTGTGCTGGGAGGGGTGGGCCAGTACCTTGGCTACCGCGTTCTCCGAACATTACCCCTCGAGGTTTCCTTTTGTTTGAGGGGGAGAGGGGGGGGGGGCGGCGGGTTGATGAAGCGTTTGGTGCATGAGACACAGACACTCTCCAGCAGAGCGGCTGAAGCCCCGGCCAATATCCGTGAAACACCTGTATGTTTTGAGCGTGTTGCACAATCATCAGCACACAGATGGCAGTTGTACAGTCACGTAAACAGACGACATTTCCAGCAACATCTCTGAAACAATGTTCATCACACGGCTGTCCGAACAGTGTCTCTGAACATCACTAGCGTAAAAACTTTCATTGACCCCAAGCTGGGGTCCTCTAAATACCCAAAATTTTTTTTTAGGTAAAATTTTTACACCCTGTACAATTATCAAGAAAAGATTTGATATACAGGGCCATAAAACGAAATTATGTGCAGCAGTAAATCAATGTTCAATGTCTGAAAGAAATCACTTTCCTGCACAGACTGTTACTATGTTTGAAATAAACAGTTACTTCAGGTCAGCAAAAAAAAAAAAAAAAAAAAAAAAAAAAAAAAAAAAAAAAAAAAAAAAAAAAAAAATCTCATTTTGCCAAATGTGGCACTTCACCTGTAACTTTAATAAACAATTTGCAGGAAAAAATTATTTAAGTCGTAAACTAGCATTCTAAGTGAAATAGTCGATTAGGCATTATGCGACGATCCAGGATCTGGAAGAAAACTGCTTTAAGTGGAGGGTGGGCTGTGCTAGTGTTCGCCACCCATCACGCGGCAAAGCGGTAAAACGACGCTACGGAGACCGTCTTTTGCGCCCTAGTCTGGCGAAACCCGTGTGCCGTAGCATACAGTGTGTATTTTGAAATGATTATGATTCTCGCGCAAAACGCTATCCATACTAAATCGTGGGCAGCATACGTCATTTGTGCTTGCCACAAAGTTTGGCAGTAATATCCTCGTGCAGACTACCGTTCCTCCAAATTTCTGTGTATATCTAAGAGACTGAAGATGTGTTTTTGTGAGAACTTTCAGTTGCTTGCAATAGACATAAATAACATATCCTGTAGTACAGGGTAACAATCATTGAACTATACGAGAAAAAGAAAATTAGTAACAAATTGCGGCGTGCACACACTTTATTCAACGTGTGAACGTCACTACAGATTTTCGATTTTAAGTTATGAGATGTTCGATATGCCTGCCATCACAGGCGATGATGTGGCGCAGACGAACGGCGAAATTCTGCATGACCCGCTGAAGTGTCGGAACATGACGCTGTCGATGACCTCCTGAATGGCTGTTTTCAGCTCAGCAGTGGTTTTGGGGTTATCGTTGTACACTTTGTTTTTAATATAGCCCACCAAAAACGAGTCACATGTATTTTATTTAGATCCGGAGAATATGGCGGCCAGTCGCCAGTGACTGGCAAAAAAAAAAAAAAAAAAAAAAAGCCGGAGATCATCGCCATCTGTTTTTTGTGTGCCGTCGTGTTTTGTGTTCAGTGTTCACCGTCACGCTCCATCGTTCACATGTGCCATCGAAATCATCAGTGTTTGTGCGTCGTGTCAACAATTTGTAGTGTGGATTATCGTCGAGTGTGAACGGCTCCATGTTTTTGTATTTATGTGTCTACTGTTTTATTACCCGCCATTTTGTCAGTTATGTGTATTCCTTCAATTTTTTTCATTGTCTACTCTACGACTAAAGAGCAGCGTAGAATGCTGCTGCCAGCCTGCGTGTTGTACAGGTGTTAAAATTACGATAAAGGAAAAAAAAGAAAAGCTCAACCAGCGCGTCTAATCTTGCGTACGTCTCTGGACACATCGCCTCGGCTTAGACAGCATATTTACTTTCTTGTTCTGTGTACGAGTGGACGTGGTTGTTAGATTTTCTTGTGACTCCGTTGTTTCGAACTTGTTGTTTTTCGTTCTGTCCTTCGTTTGTCGTGTCTGTCCTCTCCCGTTGTGTTGTTCGCCGGCCGCTCCATGGGTCCCGCCGCGCTTTCCGTCACTTCAACCCCGCGACCGTTCCGGTCGCCGTCACAACAGTTTGGATAATAGGGATGAGATCATCTTCCAAAAATGTTACTACAGTTCGGTAGCTACCGTGCAATCGAGGAATATCGCAACGATTATTCCGGGACTAGACACTGCACGCCACACAGTCACCCGTTGAGGGAAATGCGGATTCTCAGTCACCGAAAAGAGCCAATTTTGCTTATTGACGAACTCTTCCAAATGAAAGTGGCCGACAACAAGAAGCCACGTGCGCATGCGCGCACTGATTTACATCGTTCCCCGCGGCCAACCGTGGAGTTTGAACGTCCTAACGTAAACCGTTCAGAAATTATGATTTTATTTCATATAGTACAATAATTGTCACCCTGTAAATAGGCTGTTGTGTTCAGTTATGTATCTTTAATTTTTAGTAGTAATACCTTGTTAGGAAAATACAATGGTGAAATGTTCAAATCTGTGTGAAATCTTATGGGACTTAACTGCTAAGGTCATCAGTCCCCAAGCTTACACACTACTTAACCTACATTACCCTAAGGACAAACACACACACCCATGCCTGAGGGAGGACTCGAACCTCCGCCGGGACCAGCCGCACAGTCCATCACTGGAGCGCCTCAGACCGCTCGGCTAATCCCACGCGGCTAAAATACAATGGTCAAAACCAATGTTGCATACTGTTTTGTTGTCAGTACTGGACATAATAGGAAGCAAAACTGATTTTCTTCTGTCAGGTACAATCGTAACAAATCGAAAATAAAGAAGATAAACATGTTTCCACTTTATAAACACAAATAAAAAGCGAGATTTTAAAAAAGACTCAACTGCAAACACTACAATTTCTGCTCACTGTCATCTTGCATATCACATTGTTTATGAAGCAACTGACGTCTTCGTAATTGGAGACACTTTTGAACGCGATTAGGAATACTCCCTACCACACTGTACAGGTAATCCTGTGCTTTACTATCCCATTCCTCCACAGCGACCTCTGATATGTCCTTGGAAGGTCTCTGGTGGCACAAGACGATTACAAACCACTCGTTTTAGCACAACACGTGCATTCTTAATGCAGCTGAGATCTGGAGAAAATTGCAGACCATTCCATCCGACTGATTCTATGCACCACAAGATTGTGAAGGTGTGGGCGAGCATTGCCGTCCATGAGCATGAATCCCGCTCGAATATCTTCAAACAACTGGAACCACTATCCGTGTAAACATGCCTTCCCGATACGGTTTAGTCCCACTGCCGCCTAGTCTACAAACAGTGGTTTCGTGCTCCTGTCCGAGCCGGATTTAGAGATCTCGTAGCACGTAGTCCCTGCTCGTGGAGCCTATTTCGTATCATGTGTGTTGACTCCTGCACTCCGTAGACGTGTAGCACTGTGTTGAGGGTTTCTGCGTGTTGTTGTATGCAGATAGCGATTCTGCACACCCGTTGTTGGTCTTCTATGGCGATCCCCAACTGATACCGTCGCTTGTTGGAGATTCTGGAGATATCGCCTTGATTCACAGGCACATTCGCTGTGGCGACCACGCCTCTCATTCCCTGTTCCGTTAGTGTGACTATACGGAGCGTCTGATCGAGCTTCATTGTTGTCCGAACCATCCTGAAGTGACGTAATCATCGCAATGACAAACAGCACATGCGCTACACTACTTACAAGGGACACTGTTGCCATATACTGCGAATATTGTCCTTCACGCTAGAAAAATAGACTGTTTCAGCTAGAATTACATTACAACAATTTATTTTATTGGTAACATACGTATTTCTGGATCACAGCGTTCAATATTCAAGCACTATGCAGTATTTATTTTGACCACTGTAAATTTCCCCTTGATTGCAGTGTAGATACATTACTCGAGCAGTGAGTTATTTCTATATTCTTCTGCTCGTTAATGAGTTGTTTGGACAGATAGCCTTATCAAGTCGACTCACGTGTCCTGTGTGCATTATAACTGTCATCTCCTGTTTCAGTTTCTTCTTCAGCAGCGGTGTATATAGTTTGCATTTCTCGCAAATTTCAGCCATTTTCGAATTGGTTGGGCGAGTCTGTTAGTGACTATAGTCTCGAGGAAAGAATAATTCCAGAAAGTGAGTTCCGAGTAGCTGCAGAAAATCATTGCATTTTATCCTAGGCTTTTTACTATTATAACGCAATCCACTTTTTTGGGAATTTCAGTGTCAGTTCTTAAAGAGAACTTGTAATATCAGTTGAGCTGCAAGAACTATAATGTAATTACTGAGATGAACTTAAAGGTATCATTTGCTGCTCAGAAAAACATTGCACCAGCTGTGCTGTGGCCCTAATGCGTTTGCTGTTTTTGGCAGTGGTATGCCATGCCCTACTGTTCACGTTTCTGTCGTTGTTGCGGTCCTCAGTTCGAAGACTGGTTAAATGCAGCTGGCCACGCTAGTCAGTCCCGTGCAACGCTCTTCACCGGTGCGTAGCCACTACAACTTACATCCATTTGAAGTTGCTTGCCGGGTTCCTACCTCGCTCTCGCTCTGCGAACCTACAAGTTTTAAGCACCACACGTCCCTTCCTTACCAAAGTGACGAGTCCTTGATGCCCCATATTATGTCTTATCAGCCGATCCCTTCTTCTAATCAGGTTGTGCCACTAGTTTCTTTTCTCCCGAATACTGTTCACTGTTAGTACCTCAATCTGCCCATTTAATATTCTGCATTCTTCTGTAGATTCACATTTCGAAAGCTTCTAAACTGCCTATCCAAAAAGTTCCGAGGCTGATTTTTTTTCTGGCGTATAAGAAATGTCAACCCAGTAATTGCAATGCCAGCTTGAACTAATAACTGTAAACAATAGACGTGCAACCGACCACTCGGCTGCCAGCAGTCGGTGGTGGACATGTGGCTGTAGGGTCTCATCATCGTTGTGTCGCAACATCTCTAAATAAAATGTTCATCACATTCTCAAGAACATATTAATATTTGATGATGAGTTTCAAATAATGGAATTCAGTTTAACTGTAATTCAGCTGGAATTCAATTTAACTGCACGACCTAAAGCGACATATGAAAATGTGTGCTGGACCGGCACTCAAACCCGTATCTCCTGCTTATCGTGATAACCTGGAAATCCGGGTTCGAGTCCCGGTGTTGCACAAATTTTCGTATGTCGCTTTGGACAGCACATCTAACGTTTTGCGGTGAAGTTGAATTTCAGGAATAAATTTCAGTTCTCCAGAATGGTTTCAAGAAGAGAAGTTTCTGAGACGTTTGTTCCGCACGCCTTGACTCCCGACCACAATCACAAACGCATGGGCGCCTGCCGCCCCTCGATTTATATACAAAACGCGAACAGTTCTTTTCTGCAACAGAATTAGCACAGGTGACGAAACCTAACGTTATCAGCATAAACCTACCACAAAACGATAATGTATAAAATTCACATGAAGGATTAATGCTTTGACGACATAAGTAGGCCGGCCGCTGTGGCCGAGCGGTTCTTTTCTTTCTCATTTTGTTCGGCATTGTTCGTTGCGTTTGGTCTGGGCGGACGTCACAAGACATCCGTTCAAGTTGAACGTTGATTCCGTTACTCAGTTTTTTTGTTACAGATGGCGAGCATCCCTCTGACCGACCGAACACACAGAGAGCTACCTTGCCCAAAAAAAAAAAAAAAAAAAAAAAAAAAAAAAAAGGGGGGGGGGGGGCGCAGCGCAGCGGTTCTAGGCGCTTTAGTCTGGAACTGCGCTGCTGCTACGGTCGCAGGTTCGAATCCTGCCTCGGGCATCATGGATGTGTGTGATGTCCTTAGGTTGGTTAGGTTTAAGTAGTTGTAAGTCTAGGGGACTGAGGACCTCAGATGTTAAGTCCCATAGTGCCATCTGACATAAGTGGCTTTCAACCCAGTTTTTGACCGACGGATTTTTCTCTTCGTGTCTGAACTGTCTGTCATGTGTCACGTATCACTATACTCTAGAGAAATGTCTTCAAGAAAGAATTGTTAACTCTGAAATATATATTAAATGTTAACAAAATCCTCTTTTCTGGAAATGTTTTTCATGTACGGGCAGTCTGAATTTTACATCCTCTCTACTTCGGCCAACGTAAGTTACTTTGCTGCCCAAATACCAAAATTCGTCTGTTCCCTTAATGCCTCATTTCCAATTCTAATTCCCTCAGCACCGCATCTTTTAATTCAACCACATTCTGTTATCATTTCCTTACTAATGTTGATGTTTATCATACATTCTCCTTTCAAGACACTATCCATTACATTCAGCTGCCCATCCAAGCATGTTGCCGTCTCTGACAGATCTACAGTGTCGTAACAAACCTCAAAATTCCAGAATGAGATTTTCACTCTGCAACGGACTGTGCGCTGATATGAAACTTCCTGGCAGATTAAAACTGTGTGCGGACACAGACTCGAACTCCGACCTTTGCCTTTCGCGGGCAAGTGCTCTACCAACCGAGCTACCCAAGCACGACTCATGCCCCATCCTCACAGCTTTACTTCCGCCAAACCTCAAAATTTTTACTTGTTCTTCATGAACATAAATTCCCTCTCCAAATTCGATTTTCTTGCTGCTTGCTCAATGTTCAGAATGAATAACAACAGGTTTAGGGTACAGCCCTGTCCCTTTCCGATCTCAACTACTGTCTCTCGTTGATGCCCCTAGATTCTCAAAACTGCAGTCTGGTTTCTGTACAGATTGTATATAACATTTCGTTCCCTGTACTTTTTCCCTTGCCACCTTCAGAATTTAAAAGAGTGTATTCCAGTCAACACTATCTTAAGCTTTCTTTTAATTTAAAAATGCAGTAAACTTATGTTGTTGTTGTTGTGGTCTTCAGTCCTGAGACTGGTTTGATGCACCTGTCCATGCTACTCTATCCTGTGGGAGCTTCTTCCTCTCCCAGTACCTCTTGCAACCTACATCCTTCTGAATCTGCTTGGTGTGTTCATCTCTTGGTCTCCCTTTACGATTTTTACCCTCAACGCTGCCCTCCAGTACTAAATTGGTGATCCCTTGATGCCTAAGAACATGTCCTACCAATCGATCCCTTTTTCTACTCAAGTTGTGCCACAAACTTCTCTTCTCCCCAATCCTATTCAATACCTCCTCATTAGTTATGTGATCTACCCATCTAATCTTCAGCATTCTTCTGTCACACCACATTTCGAAAGCTTCTATTCTCTTCTTGTCTAAACTATTTATCGTCCATGCTTCACTTCCATACATGGCTACACTCCATACAAATACTTTCAGAAACGACTTCCTGACATTTAAATCTATACTCGATGTTAACAAATTTCTCTTCTTCAGAAACGCTTTCCTTGCCATTGCCAGTCTACATTTTATATCCTCTCTACTTCGACCATCACCAGTTATTTTGCTCCCCAAATAGCAAAACTCCTTTACTACTTTAAGAGTCTCATTTCCTAATCTAATACCCTCAGCATCACCCGACTTAATTCGACTACATTCCATTATCCTCGTTTTGCTTTTGTTGATGTTCATCTTATAACCTCCTTTCAAGACACTATCCATTCCGTTCAACTGCTCTTCCAAGTCCTTTGCTGTCTCTGACAGAATTACAATGTCATCGGCGAACCTCAAAGTTTTTATTTCTTCTCCATGGATTTTATATCCTACTCCGAATTTTTCTTTTGTTTTCTTCACTGCTTGCTCAATATACAGATTGAATAACATCGGGGAGAGGCGACAACCCTGTCTCACTCCCTTCCCAACCACTGCTTCCCTTTCATGCCCCTCAACTCTTATAACTGCCATTTGGTTTCTATACAAATTGTAAATAGCCTTTCTCTCCCTGTACTTTACCCCTGCCAATTTCAGAATCTGAAAGAGAGTATTCCAGTCAACATTGTCAAAAGCTTTCTCTAAGTCTACAAATGCAAGAAACATAGATTTGCCTTTCCTTAATCTAGCTTCTAAGATAAGTCGTTGGGTCAGTATTGCCTCACGTGTTCCAATATTTCTACGGATTCCAAACTGATCTTCCCTGAGGTCTTCTTCTACTAGTTTTTCCATTCGCGTTAGTATTTTGCAGCCGTGACTTCTTAAACTGATAGTTCGGTAATTTTCACATCTGTCAACACCTGCTTTCTTTGGGATTGGAATTATTATATTCTTCTTGAAGTCTGAGGGTATTTCGCCTGTCTCATACATCTTGCTCACCAGATGGTAGAGTTTTGTCAGGACTGGCTCTCCCAAGGCCGTCAGTAGTTCTCATGGAATGTTGTCAACTCTTTCAGTGCTCTGTCAAACTCTTCACACAATACCGAATTTCCCATTTCATCTTCATCTACATCCTCTTCCTTTTCCATAATATTGTCCTCAAGTACATTGCCCTTGTATAGGCCCTCTATATACTCCTTCCACCTTTCTGCTTTCCCTTCTTTGCTTAGAAGTGGGTTTCCATCTGAGCTCTTGATATTCATACAAGTGGTTCTCTTTTCTCCAAAGGTCTCTTTGATTTTCCTGTAGGCAGTATCTGTCTAACCCCTAGTGAGATAAGCCTCTACATTCTTACATTTGTCCTCTAACCATCCCTGCTTAGCCATTTTGCACTTCCTGTCGGTCTCATTTTTGAGACGTTTGTTTTCCTTTTTGCCTGCTTCATTTACTGCATTTTTATATTTTCTCCTTTCATCAATTAAATTCGATATTTCTTCTGTTACCCAAGGATTTCTATTAGCCCTCGTCTTTTTACCTACTTGATCCTCTGCTGCCTTCACTACTTCATCCCTCAAAGCTACCCATTCTTCTTCTACTGTATTTCTTTCCCCCATTCCTGTCAATTGTTCCCTTATGCTCTCCCTGAAAGTCTGTACAACCTCTGGTTTAGTCAGTTTATCCAGGTCCCATCTCCTTAAATTCCCCCGTTTTTGCAGTTTCTTCAGTTTTAATCTACAGTTCATAACCAGTAGATTGTGGTCAGAGTCCACGTCTGCCCCTGGAAATGTCTTACAATTTAAAACCTGGTTCCTAAATCTCTGTCTTACCATTGTATAATCTATCTGAAACCTGTCGGTATCTCCAGGCCTCTTCCATGTATACAACCTTCTTTTATGATTCTTGATCCAAGTGTCAGCTATGATTAAGTTGTGCTCTGTGCAAAATTCTACCAGGCGGCTTCCTCTTTCATTTCTTACCCCCAATCCATATTCACCTACTACGTTTCCTTCTTTCCCTTTTCCTACTACCAAATTCCAGTCACCCATGACTATTAAATTTTCGTCTCCCTTCGCTATCTGGATAATTTCTTTTATTTCATCATACATTTCTTCAATTTCTTCATCAGCAGAGCTAGTTGGCATATAAACTTGTACTACTGTAGTAGGCATGAGCTTCGTGTCTATCTTGGCCACAATAATGCCTTCACTATGCTGTTTGTAGTAGCTTACCCGTATTCCTATTTTTTTTATTCTTTATTAAACCTACTCCTGCATTACCCCTATTTGACTTTGTATTTATAACCCTGTATTCGCCTGACCAAAAGTCTTGTTCCTCCTGCCACCGAACTTCACTAATTCCCACTATATCTAACTTTAACCTATCCATCTCCTTTTTTAAATTTTCTAACCTACCTGCCCGATTAAGGGATCTGACATTCCACGTTCCGATCCGTAGAACGCCAGTTTTCTTTCTCGTGATAACGACATCCTCTTGAGTAGTCCCCGCCCAGAGATCCGAATGGGGGACTATTTTACCTCCGGAATATTTTACCCAAGAGGACGCCATCATCATTAACCATACAGTAAAGCTGCTTGCCCTCGGGAAAAATTACGGCTGTAGTTTCCCCTTGCTTTCAACCGTTCGCAGTACCAGCACAGCAAGGCCGTTTTGGTTAGTGTTACAAGGCCAGATTAGTCAATCATCCAGACTGTTGCCCCTGCAACTACTGAAAAGGCTGCTGCCCCTCTCCAGGAACCACACGTTTGTCTGGCCCTCAACAGATACCTCTCCGTTGTGGTTGCACCTACGGTACGCCTGTCTGTATCGCTGAGGCACGCAAGCCTCCCCACCAACGGCAAGGTCCATGGTTCATGGGAGGGGGGGGGGGGGGGGGCGTAAACTTATATTCTAAGGTAATTTGTACGGCCATTTTTGCCTCGCGTCTTGCATCTTTTCTCTGGAACCCAAAGTCATCTTTCCCCAAAATCGGCTATTAGCTTTTCCATTCTTCTGTAAATAATTCGTGTCAGTATTTTGCAACCATAACTTATTGGACTGATGGTTTGGTAATATTTGGTAAAATTCATACACGTCAGCATCCGCCCTAGAATTAAGGCATTATTCTTTATGTATGAAGGCGTTGGCTCTTGTAAAAATCTCAGTAATTATGAAGAGTGTCAATCACCCCAGAGGCCTTGTTTCGACTCAGGCCTTGTTTCGACTCAGGCCATACAGAGCCCTGTCAAATTCTTATCGTCTTATCATATCTCCCCGTATCTTCATTTACTTACTCTTTCCTTTCTAAGATACTGTCTTCAAGTGCATTTCTCTTGTATAGCTGTTGACATATTCCTTCCATCTTTCAGCTTTCCTTTCTTTGCCATCTGAGCTCTTCATATTCATACAGCTGCTTCTCTTTTCTTCAAATGTGTGCTTAACTTTCCTATAGGCGGCATCTATATTTCCCCTATTTGTGTATGACTCTACGTGCTGGTATTGTCCTCTAGCTATTCCGAGTTAGGGGCTTTGTACTTTCTGTCAATATAATTTTTTAGACATCTGTATTCCTTTTCGCCTGCTTCCCCCTACATTTTTATACTTTTCTCCTTTTATGGGATAAATTAGTTTCTGCTAGAATGTCCAAGGATTTATAATACGCCTTTCTTTTTACCTATTTGACCATCTGCTACCTTTATTATTCGAATTTCACCTCTCAATGCAAACCATTCGTCTTCCACAGTTCTTCTTTGCTCTGTTCCAGACAATCGAAGGGTAATACTTCCTCTGAAATTATCAAGAACATCTGGTTCTTCCAGTTTATCGAGGTCACAAATCTTTAATTTCTATGCTGCTGAAATGTCATCAGTTTTAATCTACAGTTCGTAACCAATTAATTATGGTAAGAGTCGACATCTGCACCTGCAAATGTCTTACAGTTTAAAATCTGGTTTCGAAATGTCTTACTGTTATATAATGAGTCAGAAACCTTCCACTGCCTCCAGGTACCTTCCAATACACAATCTTCTTTTATATCTCTCAAACCAGACGTTGGCGCTTATTAAATTTGGCTTTGAGTTTCCTCTGTCGTTACTTTCCCTCGTCCATTTGTCCTCATATTTTTCTTTCTTTTCTTTTTCCTACTATCAAATTCCAGTCTTCCATCACAATTAAATTTTCATCTCCCTCAGCTATCAGAATAACTTCCTTTATCATAGATTCTTTCAGTATCTCTATCGCCTGCGGAGATGGTTGGCATACTACTACTGTACACGGTGTTAATTTCGTGTCTATCTCGGCTACGAGAACGCGTTAAGTATGCTACTCGTAGTAACTTGCTCGCTTCCGTAAATTCGTTATTAAACCTACTCCTGCATTACCCCTATTATATTTTCCCGTTCTTCCTGCCATTGCACTACACTAACTCTTTCTGTATGTAACTTCAACCAAAACATTTCCCTTTTTAAATTCTGTTACCTACCTTCTCGATTAAAGGAGGTAACATTCCATGCTCTGACACATAGAATACCTGTCTTGTTTTTCTTGTTTATTAGTAGGTGGAAGTTGTTTTGTCTGCTGCTGGGGTTGTTGTGCAAACTACCGAGAGACGCGTATCAGAAATGCCAAAGATACCTCAAGTAAATTCAGAACTCTTTCCTGGAGGATATGTGAGAGATGTATTGTATGCATATTTGCAGAGTGTAGGTGAATCGACTTCATTTACTTCCGGTACAATGGACGTGGAAGAATTATGGGCAAATTTTTAACACATTGTAATCACGCATTGGACAAGTATGTACCGAAAAAGTGGGTTACGGACGAAAAAGACCCACCGTGGTTTAACAGCGCAATTCGGAGAATGCGCAGGAAGCAAAGACAGTTGCACTCGCGGTACAAGAAAGATCGGGAGAATGAGGACAGGCAAAAGTTAGTAGAGATTCGTGCTGCTGTAAAAAGAGCGATGCGCGAAGCATACAACCACTACCACCGTCATACCTTAGCAAAAGATCTTGCTGAAAACCCAAGGAAATTCTGGTCTTACGTAAAATCGGTAAGCAGGTCGAAGGCTTCCATCCAGTCACTCACTGATCAGTCTGGCCTGGCAACGGAAGACAGCAAAACGAAAGCTGAAATTTTAAATTTAGCATTTGAGAAATCTTTCACGCAGGAGGATCGTATAAACGTACCGCCGTTTGAGTCTCGTACAGATTCCCGTATGGAGGACATAGACATCCCGGGGGTTGTGAAGCAGCTGAATGGGTTGAAAATAAATAAATCGCCAGGTCCTGATGGGATTCCAATTCGGTTTTACAGAGAGTAATCTACTGTATTGGCTCCTTACTTAGCTTGCATTTATCGCGAATCTCTTGCCCAACGTCCCGAGCGACTGGAAAAAAGCGCAGGTGACGCCTGTATATAAGAAGGGTAGAAGGACGGATCCTCAAAATTACAGACCAATATCCTTAACATCGGTTTGTTGCAGCACGGTTTTAGAAAGCATCGCTCGTGCGAAACGCAACTCGCGCTTTTTTCACATGATATCTTGCGATCCATGGATGAAGGGTATCAGACGGATGCCATATTCCTTGACTTCCGGAAAGCGTTTGACTCGGTGCCCCACTGCAGACTCTTAACTAAGGTACGAGCATATGGGATTGGTTCCCAAATACGTGAGTGGCTCGAAGACTTCTTAAGTAATAGAACCCTGTACGTTGTCCTCGATGGTGAGTGTTCATGGGAGGTGAGGGTATCATTTCGAGTGCCCGAGGGAAGTGTGGTAGGTCCGCTGTTGTTTTCTATCTACATAAATGATGTTTTGGGTAGGGTGGATAGCAATGTGCGGCTGTTTGCTGATGATGCTGTGGTGTACGGGAAGGTGTCTTCGTTGAGTGACTGTAGGAGGATACAAGATGACTTGGACATGATTTGTGATTGGTGTACAGAATGGCAGCTGAGTCTAAATGTAGATAAACGTAAATTAATGCTGATGAATAGGAAAAAGAATCCCGTAATATTTGAATACTCCATTAGTAGTGTAGCGCTTGACACAGTCACGTCGATTAAACATTTGGGCGTAACATTGCAGAGCGATATGAAGTCGGGCAAGCATGTAATGGCAGTTGTGGCGAAGGCGGATAGTCGTCTTCGGTTCATTGGTAGAATTTTGGGAAGATGTGGTTCATCTGTAAAGGAGACCGCTTATAAAACACTAATACGACCTATTCTCGAGTACTGCTCGAGCGTTTGGGATCCCTATCAGGTCAGATTGAGGAAGGACATAGAAGAAATTCAGAGGCAGGCTGCTAGATTTGTTACTGGTAGGTTTGATCATCACGCGAGTGTTACGGGAATACTTCAGGAACTCGGGTGGGAGTCTCTGGAGGAAAGGAGGCGTTCTTTTCGTGAATCGCTACTGATGAAATTTAGAGAGCCAGCATTTAACGCTGACTGCTGTACAGTTTTACTGCCGACAACTTACATTTCGCGGAAAGACCACAAAGATAAGATAAGAGAGATTAGGGCTCGTACAGAGGCATATAGGCAGTCATTTTTCCCTCGTTCTGTTTGGGAGTGGAACAGGGAGAGAAGATGCTAGTTGTGGTACGAGGTACCCTCCGCCACGCACCGTATGGTGGACTGCGGAGTATGTATGTAGATGTAGATATGTAGATGTAGTGTATGGATGCGTGTACATTGTAGCGTTGTGTTTAGGTTTGTGATGATGGTGGTGATGAAAGAAGGAAGAGGGTTCGGCGCTTTGCCGGCACGCGGTCCGCTCCTCTCGAACAGCACAGAGGGCGCCGCAGAGCTTAACGGCCCCATCAGAGGGACGGACCACCGTCAACACTGTCGCAGGGGACTCCGCGGGGAGATGTGGAATGTGACTCAGGACACTGCAGCTAGGAACTTTATGTCACCGTCTCACCTTCTTTCACTGGCCCAATACTGGCAGTAAAAATCACATCCACCAGCAGGATTCTACATCCGCGTCTGCATCTGCACCTATACTCCGGAAGTCAGCTCGCGGTGTGTGGCGGAGGGTACTCTGTGTACCACGGTCACTCACCTGCTTTGCTGTTCCTGTCGCGAATGGTTCGCGAGAAGAAAGGTTGCCACTAACGCTCCCTGTTAACTCGGCACTGTCTAACATCAACTTCTTCTACAAATGCGCGCTCTCAGAACTTTAACAGTGAGCAACAGCTAGGTGCAGGACGTCTCTCTTGCAAAGTCTGCCACTGGAGTCGGTTGATAATCTCCGCGACGCTTTGGTGCTTACTAAATGAGCCTGTAACGAAAAGTGTTGCTGGATCTTCACTATTTCTGCTATCCTTTCTGGAACTGATCTCATATTGACGATCGATATTCGAGTACTGGTCGACAAAGAGTTTTGTAGCCTATCTCCTTTGTTGGCAGACTACATTTCCTGAGCACTCTTCACACGAATCGTCAGGCACCTGCGATTAGTTTTATATGGTCGTTGCGCTTTAAATCGCAGCGTACGCATACTGCTAGATACTTTATGGAAGTGGTTAGACACTGGACTCGCATTCGGGAGGACGACGGTTCAATCCCGCGTCCGGTCATCCTGATTTAGGTTTTCCGTGATTTCCCTAAATCACTTCAGGCAAATGCCGGCGGGATGGTTCCTCTGAAAGGGCACGGCCGACTTCCTTCCCCATCCTTCCCTAATCCGATGAGACCGATGACCTCGCTGTCTGGTCTCCTTCCCCCAAGCCGGCCGCGGTGGTCTCGCGGTTTTAGGC
The DNA here is from genome assembly GCF_023864345.2 of Schistocerca serialis cubense. NCBI lineage: Eukaryota > Metazoa > Arthropoda > Insecta > Orthoptera > Acrididae > Schistocerca > Schistocerca serialis. The sequence continues at coordinate 825,403,978 of NC_064642.1, forward strand.
GCTCAGTCCGGAGCCGCGCGACTGCTACGGTCACAGGTTCGAATCCTGCCTCGGGCATGGATGTGTGTGATGTCCTTAGGTTAGTTAGGTTTAAGTAGTTCTAAGTTCTAGGGGACTGATGACCTAAGATGTTAAGTCCCATAGTGGTCAGATCCATTTGAACCATTTTTGAACCTTCCCCAAAAACAACAACAACAACAGCAACTTTATGGAAGTAACTGCTTCCGGTGATCGTTCTGCAATCGTTTAATCATGTTATAAGGCTTCTTCCTGTCTATGTATGCGCAGTGCGTTGTATTTAGATATGTTGAGAGTCCACTGCCACTCCTTGCACCAAGCGTCGACCTTCTGCCGGTTTTTGTGCATTTGGCTACAGTTTCCTACCGTTGCGACTTCTCTCTGCACAACAGCGTTATCTGTCAGTGTCTACTCGAGTCGTACCGCGTCGGTAGGTCGCGGCACACCTTCCACGCGCCACCCTCGCCTCTGGCGGTCGGCGCTCCGTTCTGACGTAAGCAAGCGTCCGTGTGAGGAATAGTGAGTCGTACTCTTCGACCATAAATATAATAGTCTGGCCCTGACGTCATTTTCGTGTCTCCAACATCTCTGGGCTGAAGTCACGTGAATGTTCACAATACATGGTTGTTTCGTGTTGCGCTTATGGCTGTACTCAGCGTTTTGTCGGGGGAAATGGCATTACATTTCACGTGTAAGTGTTTCTACGATAGTGCAGACGCGTTTATTGAAATCTGCTGAAGTGACTTTTATATGTTTTTTACAGTTGAAATAGAGTATCACGTAAATTAAAGTGTTGAAAGTGATGCCTGTAAAGTCAGACTCATATTACATTTTGGAAAGTATCTGTGATAATACGGTTACAGAAGTATGTTTCTCGTTCCTACTCATACGTTCCCTAAGGATGAAAACCGATAGCAGCTTTGGATTCAGGCCCTGAAGAATTTGTATATACAGCTCAGATTATAATAAGGTAAGAGCACCTATAGTCGACACATGAAGAGAATTTTTTTCTACTTTCTAATACTATTAAATAAGTGTAGGCTCCAAAATTATTTTCTGAAACTTCAAAGTCTCACCTTTCATCTAAAATATCATTTTTAACTGATAATTTAAACTTTTGTAAAAATAGTGGGAACTGAACCATTGAAGTGCACCTAAAATTGATACTCTAAAATGGACCTGCTCCTAAACTCGACAATTTTGGCACCTATAGTTGACATAATTCCCATATCCCATTTTATTTTATAAGTGACTAGAGCTCAAAACGCGGCGAATCCAATGTTTAAAGTTTTGACACGAGCCCACTCTCACTGTTTAAAAGAATTGTTAACGACATTTCACTTTAATTGATAGTTTATAGTAATTTCGTACCGCTGCCCACCAGAGTGGCGTTCGATGTATTTTTTAGATTTTATAAATGGTACTGTGAACAAATCCAGGTCAAATGTAGTACTGGCATAATTTTTCGCAATTGAAAAAGTAATTTTTGTTGGAAGCGTTTGGCAGTCAATTGAGAAATGTGGGGAAAATACGATACAAACATAGGATGGCAGACCGCTGATTTGAAATCCCGCCACTTTTCGCCAACAGTCACGTGGTTTATGTTGGAGCCACACCAACCCTACAGCTTCTGCACAGCAAGGCCAGTCTACTAGTACCTATGGTCGAAGGTCGGACTCCGGCAGTCGGCGGAGCAGGAAGGGCTCTTCATGCACGGCGTGTTACGATTCGAGCCGTGCGTTTTCTCTGTCTGGCGACTCGACTTCGGTATTCCGCTTGGGATCGCGTGTCCGACAATAAGTTTTCATCCTGGCGCCTCCGAAGGACACGAGGCGGCCGGAGCTATTGCCGCTTGTGGCGCCTTGGCTAAACCCGGTGCGTCCACACTATTCGTGCGGCTCGTGTACTTGCGAGACTTGCGAGCCTTGCGAGTAATGTGGACGGAGGTAGTGTAGGCTCCGAGGGCTCGCCGCGAGAAACAGGCTACCGAGCCGTCGAGCATGTGACTTGTCTGGCTCCGGCTGTTGTCGGTACATCAAAGGGATGCGCGGCGAGCTGCGCGAGTGGTGTGGACGGCAACGAGCACTGACCAGTTGGCTCGCTGCACTCGTACATTTTGCTCTTGGTATTATTCTTTTTCTGTGTTGTGGACATCGGTTTCTCTTTTAAAATGGAGTGAACCGAACATTTTACCACTAAATTTATAAATATTAATGGACAATATCCTGTGCTGTGGGATCCAACAAACTCCCAATATAAAATAAATTTTTTTAATAAAACGTAGCGTGGGATTCCATCGCGACAGAACTCCACGTGGATGTGGCCGAATTAAAAAAAACGATCAGCTTATTAGCCGCTTACAGGAAGGTCCGCCAGAAGAAAAATGTATGTTTTCAACATCCAACTCATCCATCAAATCACTCCCACTACATCCTCTTCTGCTTTTGAAAGCTGTGGTCATCCCCAACTGCGTTTTCTTGGGACTTTGTAGCGTCTTCTTCTATCTTCTTCTTCAGCTAAAAGGCGCATCACAAGAAAGCTGGCACTTGCTATAACCACTTCATCCATTTTTAAATCAGGAAATTGGCACTGGCCACGACTGCGAGTACGGTGCGGATCCTCACGAGCCAAAGCCTGGCAAGCAACTGTGGACGAAGACAGGAGCAGCAGCAGCGCAAGTCAGACAAGTTTGACAGACGAGTATGGCGAGCACAGGTCTGGCGAGCACGAGCAGTACGGACGCACCTTTATGGTGAGGGAAGCGTGCCGTGCTACAACTATGGACTTACTTCTGTTGAGTGAATTTGGGAACACCGTGAGATTCATAAAATGTTCCTTTCTGTTGTCTGTCCCAGTGAATCGCCGTCTGCTTGTCAACCTTAGTCGCCTTCACAGGCTATTAGAACTCTAAAATACCGGCTCATTCTTTCTGCTTGCTCAAGCACCGGTTGAGCGTACATTGACTGCGAGTTCAAGATTGTACGAGCTGCTTGTTATATCGGCGTAAACTTGCGATTTTCTGTAATTGAGACATACTGCGTTTTTACCTTCTTTATACGATAGCTTTGTGGGCTTTGGTTTAAGTTACCACATTTATTGCTGTGAGTGGATTTGATGCTTGCTAGTTAACTTGGTAATTCTGCGAGAAAAGGATTTGTGCCAATTTCTTGCTATTTAAGGTACTGCCTAATAATATAATCGCAGTTTGTTTGCCAATCATGTTCATCCATTTAAATCTTGTTGATTTTCCGATCCGCGTCGCGGGCCCTGCTACCGGTACGCCGTTGGACGTTGCTTTTAAATTGAATTACGGTTGGCGGCCGAATCTTCTTATCTCCTTGTTGAGATTTTGGTGTGTGTTCAGTACTAAAGCCCTGATTTTTTTTTCTGTTGATACTGGAATTCTTGGTTTGTGTCCCTTTATTGGTATGTGAGTGTCTAATTACGCTCGTAGCCATATTATGTTCATCTCCATGATTAAGGGGTCAAAGATCAGTTATGATTTGACTGCCAACGGCCTTGCCTCAGTGGTAACACCGATTCCCGCGAGATCACCGAAGTTAAGCGCTGTCGGGCTTGGCTAACACTTGCACGGGTCACCGTCTTTGTCTGCTGAGTGCTGTTGGCAAGCGGGTCGCACGCAGCCCTCGTGAGGCCAACTGAGGGGCTACTTGGCTCAGGAGTAGCAGCGCCGGTCACCAAAACTGACAACGGCCGGGAGGGCGCCACGTGAGTCCAGTGGGCCGCGCCATATAGCGAGGGGCAGTGGCTCCGCGGCCGACACGAGAGCAACAGGAGCCAACCCACGACATCAGTCTGGCCGGTGCGAGCTGCGACGCCGTGAGACGGGAGATTGGCGCGCCTTCCTGCGTCCGTTGAAGCCGCTGGCAGTGGACGGTTCGGGAGAGCGATTTGGGGGGTGCTGCGCCACCTCTTCTCGAGAAATCGCAGTTTATTAGAAGTTAAGTGATTGGTGATATCTTGTTTGATTTACTCTTGTTAAATTCTACTTGTTTTCTTGGTGAGGTCACCAGCCGTTTTGCTTTGTGGACGCCTCACCATTCTTCTCCGTTTGCCCACCCGCGGGAAGGATGTCGTTTATAAATTGGGTGGTCCGTTTTTCCCTTGTGGAGTTGGGGTGGGTTAGAGCAACCTGCGGTTCAGGTTGTTCGGTAATCTCCCTATCAATCTACCGTACGTTAGTAGGTGCCTCTGTAATGTTTGTCGGATTTGGTGTGTTAAAGAATTTATTGCTTGCAGTGTAACGGCCTAATACCTCAAATACGTTCTGATCTTTGTAAACTTTGATATTATTGCCTATGATCTTGAGAGGCGGTATCTGCGTACTGTACAGCATCTTAACTATTGTTTGACCAACTTTGTAGAATTTCATATAAGATTGCATTTCATGGGCTTTTATTTAAATGATCATTTTAGTATATAAAGTTGCAACCCTTTCACCGTAAGACTTTTCTTAGGAGTTAAAATCAAGTTTCACCTTTGGTGGCAAGGTTAATATTTTAGTTGTCAGTGTTTTGTACCTGTTCCATCCCTCCTAGGGGGTGCAGAGTTTGTGTGCTTATGTAATTTCTTAAACCCTTAGTTTAAAGTTATCTTGTGTGTTGCATATTTGCACCAGTCTAGTCTTTCAGAGGCTGTTGTGAGCGGTCGTAACTACGGCCGTGTCAAAAGGGAGCAGCAAGGTTCTCTGCCCAAAAGCTCATACAGTCAAAACTTGTTTCTTTCTGCCTCTGAATAAATTGTAACTTTGATATTTAGAGGGTACTTTTTGATTATAATTTTAAATCTGTTTCCTTTAAGAAATGCTTTTAGGCACTATTAATGTGAATAAAATTCCCATTTGTTAAAAGGAATTTGCTTATGTTTTCATTAGTTACTCCCTGGCAACTACTTCCATGTTTACATAGTGTGATTAAATGTGTTAATGTTCTTTATGAATCGCTAGTAAATAAAATAGATTCTTAAGAATATTCTTTGAAAACAAATCATAGTTCAATACGTCAGCGACTAGCGTGCAGGGAGTAATATTTAATTCAGTTTTATTGCGTCTACTGACACCACACAGGTTCTTCGGTCTTCATCGTGGCAGAACACGGTAAGAGTTTTCAGCCCGGAAGTGGGCGACATCTGCAGATCAAATGTTACGTATATATCTATGAATTATTAAACAGATTTTTAGCAACCTATTTGTTAATGAAACTTTGTACAGAGCTTCAGTAATGCTTGTAGTTGACGAAGGCATGAATTTCTGTTTCACATCACAAAATAACTTTTGAAACAAACAAAATAACGTAAAAGGTATGACTTTCCATGATAACTTCATGACACATCTTTTAATTGGTGATCCTCCCCCGCTTTGTCCTCACTGCTCTCAATTATGCAGGATGCCATATTTATTTACACTGACACCTTTGGTGTTGGGAGTGCCTATATTGTTGGCGACACCCCTAATAGATTTCGGCTTCCCGGCCAGTATTCGATTTTTACTGCGAGCTTTATGCTGTTCTCCAGGCTGTCCAATACATCCGTCGCCATGAGCGGATACAGTATATTATATGCTCGGATTCGCTCAGCTGTCTTCTCAACCTCCAACCTCTTTATCCCGTCCACCCTCTGGTCCACCGGATTCAGGACTGCCTCCACTTGCTCCACTTGGGGGGAGTCTCTGTGGCGTTCCTCTGGATCCCAGGACACGTTGGTATCCGCGGAAACGAGGCAGCCGATCTAGCGGCCAAGGCTGCAGTCTCTCTTCTTCAGCCTGCTGTTCGCACGGTTCCCTTAGCCGATCTACAGAGTGTTTTATGTCGTCGTGTTGTTCTTTTATGGCACGCATATTGGTCGACACTTCCCGATAATAAATTACGGGACGTCAAACCTCTTCCCTGTGCTTGGACGTCTTCCTCCCGACCTCGTCGTCGAGAGGAGGTAATTTTAACTAGACTCCGGATAGGGCACTGTCTTTTTAGCCATCGACATCTTTTAAGTGGCGATCCTCCCCCACTCTGTCCCCACTGTTCTCAACTTTGGACGGTGAGACACCTTTTACTTGAGTGCCCCTATTTTACTCCGTTACGCGCCCGTCTACAGCTGTCGCCTGATATATCTTCCATTTTAGCAGATGACACGCGCTCATCCGATCGCTTCCTTGAGTTTATCTGTGTCCGTGAGACGACATTGGTCATTTGAAGCTCCTTCTTGGGAAATATAACCCTCCCTCCCTTCAATAGTAGTTTTCTAAGATTTCCTTCCGTTTTTAGTTTCCCTCCTTCTTGAGTGTCGCTCCCATTGCTGCTGGTTTCACATTCTGTTTTTTACCCTTCCCTAAGCCACAGAATGGGCGCTTGTGACCGTAGCAGTTTTGCGCCATAAAACCACAACCAAAAAAAGAAATACATTTTTGGTAAACGTTAGTGAAGAATTTAAACCGAGTGACTGGCATTCAGTAACTGACTAAACAGTATTTTGATTAGAAACATAAAATTTGCGTAATAGTTGTAGTTTCAAACAGCTACAATTATTATGCCTGTAGGATGACAACATTTTTATTTATTTGCTTTGTCGTCTGAATGAATGAGTTGGCGAACGCGGTGTGAATGCGAAGTATCAATCGTGCAAGGGAGCGTGGGAACCGTCACGTGAGTCACGTACATGGGGAAATATGTTAATACTAAAATAAACCAGTTTTTGGTACTCTAATAACATAATATTTATTTCGGGCTTTCAGGCGAATAAAGACAAGGTAAATCTGATTTTATGTGCTTTTGAGAATGTATGAGTTTTTATTTTCATTTAAATTTCGGAAATGGGGTCGATGGAAAGAGGGAAGTTACTGAGTTGAAATAGGAGTCTGACTGGTTACAGTGTTATTCGGCTGATCAGAGGACAGAGCTTTCACCGGAAGAGTATTTCACACGTGGGTCTACAGGCGTTCGTGGTGAGCTCTCGTGTGTCAGGTCATGCAGCTCGGAACTCAAGTTATACGAGTGAAAATTGTGAAATGGTTTTTTCTGAAGAACTAAATCAATATGTGAAAGTTTATGATCAGTCGTGGATGATGTCTACAGAAAATTCGAATTTGTCAGTGAAGAATGAGAGTTTCTTTCGAAGGGTAGTAAATCCCGTGGGGAGAACTGCGCAGTCGTAACCGTGAACTTTAAAGAGTTTTCAAAGTGATGAAGTGCACAGTATTTGAGTGAGCATTAAAAACCATTTAACAACGTCTGTTATTACAAACTGTTTATTAACTGATGAAGAGTGCGGTATTTACAGCAGCAGGCCGTCAGTTCAATTCGTAATTTACCTGCTAGAAAGATAGAATGTGCTGAGGTGATAAAGGATTACTAAAGACTATTATTATTTGGACTTGACAGCAAAATGTGATGTACTCAAAGTTACAACAAAAAAAGATATTTTATGTAAGGTGTTTTTCTTTTCGCTTAGCAGTAACAGCTAAACCTAATGTAATTACTTGACTTCCGTGTGTGACACATACCTAGTGGAGCTAGTTTTGTGGCAGCTTTACTCAGCTGAGGAATATTTTACGGCACTTCAGGACTGGCTGTACTTCTGGAGAAGCCATCGACGAGAGTGCTTTGGATGTTAGAGGAAGATGAACGGGCTACATATGCCGCTGGACTTATTGATACGTGTTCACTGCCTCGCGGAAAATGTGAATGATCGTATGCAAATGTACCGTGGTACACGTACGCACCATTTGCGATTTTGGAAATGATTAAGAGTTGCAATTCTCTGCGAGGGCTTAATAGCCAAGAGGGTGCATTAGCGGTGTTCGAAGGATATCAAGGATCAGTTGCAACAGTTTTGGGCCAGGTTGCCTCCAGTAAAGAATCAGTCCATGCATGTACATCAGAAGGGGCACAAAGTCGTACTGTATGTAGACTCGTACCACCAAGTTCGTTGTTAACGCCACTAGATTTTGTGGTCACTGAAATAACACCACATCCCTTTCAACGATTGCGGTTTCATTTCATTTCCTTTTCTCGAATCTTCTGCGTACTTCTCGTTTTGTGTCGTTTAGTGTACTATAGACTTACCAACACAAAATTTTAATTTTGTCGGAAATAATGGACAACACCGTCCAAGAAATAAATTGAAATAAGTGTGCACGAGGCGAGTGCCGGGACTGCAAGTAGTTTCCTGTCGGGGATTCCACCCCCTCCCCCCCCCCCCCCAGCCCCTCCGAAACCCCTCTTCCATTCCTGGTCTGTGGGGACGTTCGGCTGAAAGCTATTAACCCCTTCATCAGGCCGTTCTACTATAACGAGACGGGAATAAAATATGTAAAAGAAACGTAGAAACAACAATTTTGATAGCTATTTCTGTCGTAGCTCTCTCGAGTTGAATAAATAACTGCAGTCCGGGTTGTAGTTTCGTAATTAAATACTGACAGCAGAGAGCAGGAAAAGTTGCTTACTTTATTTTGTAGTAGCCCGCGTAATTGCACAAATAATTATAAGTTTGATATTTAATTTGTTCCAACTAAAATAATTAAATCACCAAAATCAGTGACATTACTAAAAACTAGTGGTAATTACGGTTCTGTGCATCACACATACCCAGGACTCAGACTATTTTTAAGTAAAAAGTTAATGTTTCTACACAAACCTTGAAATGTCATCGGCTCAAATGAATTACATTTCATTTGCGAAGTTTGATCACCTGCTGCAACAAGCAACGAAATTCTTAGATGCAATATGACAGTCTTAAGTGGGTTTTTTGGACCAAAACTGTCATTTCAGAGCTTTCTTAACCCGATTCTTGATAGATATCGACAGCTGGAAGATGATTTTCTTTTAAAGGCTACATGTTGTGTACATAGTCCTGCGTAGTCAGCGCGTACACAACTTTCACACTACAGCGTGCCCCGCTAAGCACAACAGTGCAGGCACAGCGCTCGTCCGTCTCCGCACTACGAGATGGCGCTGTCTTAGAGACGGACCAAATTCCACTTCCGCCGATCCGGGTATTAATATGTAACGCAGCCAATGAGATTGCTGCTAATGTAGAACCTTTTCTCCTCACAGATCACACTCGCGCAGTGATACCTAAATGATCGAGGTATTACAACCAGTGTACTGACCTCCGATTAGTCAGTCTGCATTAGTCTCCATTAGTCTGCATTTGTCTGTACCAGTCTGTAGTCAAGTTTCAGTCTGCGCCTAATAAGATTACCATATTCCTGTACATAGCCATGAAGATAAATGTATGAGACTTTGTCAAGTATCAGACATATCTGAGAATAAGATTAACATATGAAGACCAAAGGAACTTCAGATTGTCAGTTGTAAACAGCATCCAGAATCAAGTTAGGTAATGTCTATGTTATTTATTATTTTAATAAATGTGTGTGAACATTAATCAAGTTCTGTTTAAAGTTGGTCACTGTCAATCTGCTACTTTAAGCACGCAAGTGGCATTTCTATCGTCTGACCTAACGGCAGAATATAAACACGCCACGATAAGACCATGAGACATATTGCTGACACTCGTCTACTTCGTTAGAGCGACAAGTCAAATAATCTGATGGTGTGTGTACCGAAGGTCTTACAGTACGCACACCACACTACTAAAGTAAATTACTACGGTAATTGGATTCAAGACTGCTCGTTTAGATTTAGTTGTGTATTGGACAGCAAGTGGTTGGACCTTTTGGCAATACTAGTAACATACCCTACACATGTAAGGTATGTTACTAGTATTATACACTCCTGGAAATTGAAATAAGAACACCGTGAATTCATTGTCCCAGGAAGGGGAAACTTTATTGACACATTCCTGGGGTCAGATACGTCAAATGATCACACTGACAGAACCACAGGCACATAGACACAGGCAACAGAGCATGCACAATGTCGGCACTAGTACAGTGTATATCCACCTTTCGCAGCAATGCAGGCTGATATTCTCCCATGGAGACGATCGTAGAGATGCTGGATGTAGTCCTGTGGAACGGCTTGCCATGCCATTTCCAACTGGCGCCTTATTTGGACCAGCGTTCGTGCTGGACGTGCAGACCGCGTGAGACGACGCTTCATCCAGTCCCAAACATGCTCAATGGGGGACAGATCCGGAGATCTTGCTGGCCAGGGTAGTTGACGTACACCTTCTAGAGCACGTTGGGTGGCACGGGATACATGCGGACGTGCATTGTCCTGTTGGAACATCAAGTTCCCTTGCCGGTCTAGGAATGGTAGAACGATGGGTTCGATGACGGTTTGGATGTACCGTGCACTATTCAGTGTCCCCTCGACGATCACCAGTGGTGTACGGCCAGTGTAGGAGATCGCTCCCCACACCATGATGCCGGGTGTTGGCCCTGTGTGCCTCGGTCGTATGCAGTCCTGATTGTGGCGCTCACCTGCACGGCGCCAAACACGCATACGACCATCATTGGCACCAAGGCAGAAGCGACTCTCATCGCTGAAGACGACACGTCTCCATTCGTCCCTCCATTCACGCCTGTCGCGACACCACTGGAGGCGGGCTGCACGATGTTGGGGCGTGAGCGGAAGACGGCCTAACGGTGTGCGGGACCGTAGCCCAGCTTCATGGAGACGGTTGCGAATGGTCCTCGCCGATACCCCAGGAGCAACAGTGTCCCTAATTTGCTGGGAAGTGGCGGTGCGGTCCCCTACAGCACTGCGTAGGATCCTACGGTCTTGGCGTGCATCCGTGCGTCGCTGCGGTCCGGTCCCAGGTCGACGGGCACGTGCACCTTCCGCCGACCACTGGCGACAACATCGATGTACTGTGGAGACCTCACGCCCCACGTGTTGAGCAATTCGGCGGTACGTCCACCCGGCCTCCCGCATGCCCACTATACGCCCTCGCTCAAAGTCCGTCAACTGCACATACGGTTCACGTCCACGCTGTCGCGGCATGCTACCAGTGTTAAAGACTGCGATGGAGCTCCGTATGCCACGGCAAACTGGCTGACACTGACGGCGGCGGTGCACAAATGCTGCGCAGCTAGCGCCATTCGACGGCCAACACCGCGGTTCCTGGTGTGTCCGCTGTGCCGTGCGTGTGATCATTGCTTGTACAGCCCTCTCGCAGTGTCCGGAGCAAGTATGGTGGGTCTGACACACCGGTGTCAATGTGTTCTTTTTTCCATTTCCAGGAGTGTACTAGTCCGCAAAACCTTCTCCTCATATACACCATTATAAGTATCGGTATTTAAGCAAGTATAAGTATTTGCTTTTGTCTAAAATATTGTCTGTCAATTTTTTTTATTTTTTATTTTATTTTAATTTTTTAGTGCGTCCGTAGTACCCGTGTATTGTGTAGGGAGTCTAGCTATCAGAGACACAGATTACACAGATTGTTTATATGTGAAATACGTTTCAACACTCACACACTCACACACACACACACTCACACACACACAGACAAACATACACACACACACAGAGTAAGAATTAATAAAGGAGACTGACCACAACGCAAGCTCGGAAAGGAATGATTCCAGCATACGTTTTCATCAATACAGGGGAACTGTAGCAGATGAAAACTAGAATTTCTGGGTGGGGATTTTGAGCCACACACTTTCCATATTGGAGTCAAAATATGAGCTGATTGCTGCACAACCTTGTCTGTTTACCACGATGTGTCAACGTCATTATGAGGGTGGAAAGCGCAACTACATACAACTAGATAAGTACAGTGACGTGGGAAAGTCATGAGATAGCGATACGCACACATGCAGATGGCGGTAGCGCCGCGTACACGAGGTATAAAATGGCAGTACATTGGCGGAGCTGTCGCTTGTACTCTGGTGATTCCTGTGAAAAGATTTCCAGCGTGATTATGGCCGCACGGCGAGAGTTAACAAACTCTGAAAGCGGAATGGAAGTTGGAGCCAGACGCATGGAACATTCCATTTCGGAAATGGTGAGGGAATTCAATATTCCGAGATCCACACTGTCAAGAGTGTGCCGAGAATACCAAATTTCAGGCATTACCTTTTACCACTGACAAACCAGTGTCCTTCACTTAAGGACCGAGTTCAGCGGTGTTTGTGTAGAGTTGTCCATGCTAACACACAAGCAACACTGCATGAAATAACCACAGAAATCAAAGTGGTACGTAGGACGAACGTACTGGATAGGACAGTGTGTCGAAATTTGGCGTTAGCGGGCTGTGGCAGCAGACGAGCGACGCGGGTGCCTTTGCTGAGAGCACGACGCCGCCTGCAGCGCCTCTCCTGGGGTGGTGACATATCAGTTGGACTGTGACTGTAAAATGGTGGCCTGGTCGGACGAATTTTCAGCTGGTTAGAGCTGATGGTAGGGTTCGAGTCTGGCATCGATGCCGGGAAGCCACGGACCCAAGCTGACAACAAAGTGATGTGCGAGCTGGTGGCAGCTGCATACCGGTGTGAGTTGTGTTTACGTGGAGTGGACTGGGTGCTCTGGTCGAATTCTACTGCTCATTGACTGGAAATGGTTATCAAATGTTTTTTATTCCAGTCTCTGATCAGAATATCAATTTCTTAGACGTTGACTGGTTTCAGTCAGTAATGACCACCCTCAGATCTTTTTACACCATGTCCTAAAGTGATAAGACCATAATGGCATGGTGTAAAAAAGATCAGAGGATGGTCATTACGGCCGCGCGGGATTAGCCGGGCGGTCTTAGGCGCTGCAGTCATGGACTGTGCAGCTGGTCCCGGTGGAGGTTCGGGTCCTCACTTGGGCGTGGGTGTGTATGTTTGTCCTTAGGATAATTTAGGTTAAGTAGTGGGTACGCTTAGGGACTGATGACCTTAGCAGTTAAGTCCCATAAGATTTCACACACATTTGATGGTCATTACAGACTGAAACCGGTCATCGTGTAAAGAATTGATATTGTGATCAGAGACTGGAATAAAAACATTTGACAGTATTGGATCACTGTTTGTATACGTGACTATGTCGCAGCGTGTGAAATGCTTATGTTTGGCAGCCATTCATGGAATTCATGTTCCCAAACAACGGCGGAATTTTTATGGATGACAGTGCGTCACGTTAGCGGGCAACAACTGACGCGACTGGTTGAAGAACGTTCTGAACAATTCCATTGAGTGATTTGGCCACCCAGATCACCCGATATAAACCCCATCGAGCATTTATGGGATATAACCGAGAGGTCGATTTGTGCACAAAATCCTGCACCGGCAAGACTTTTGCAATTATAGCTGGCTATAAAGGCAACACGGTTCAGTATTTCTGCAGGGGACTTTTGGCGACTTGTTGAGTCCATGCCACGTCGAGAAGCTGCACTAAGCTGGGCAAAAGGAGGTCTGACACGTTATTAGGTGGTACCCCGTGACTTATCACCTCAGTATATGTCGAATTCAATTGCTCGCCAGTAAGCTTTGAAGCAATCCGATGAACCCCCGAGAGGTTTTGTAACTGCTGTTAGGTGAGGAAAGCATCAAGCAGAGCGACGGGGTTGTCAGCAGGCGGGCGCCTCGACTGACCGCGACGAAGGCCGCCGTGTTGACGGGGTAGAGGCGGCCGGCCGTGACGAGCAGCGGCCGGTGCGCGCGCGCCATCACCACCGACAGCGCCCTCTGGAAGGCGGCGCCGGCGCCCACCCAGCGGCTGCTGTACGCCGCCACGGACAGCGCCTCGCCCTGCAACACGGCGGACGAGGAGTCCCTCGAGTGTGAGCTCGCAGAAATTCTGTTTAGTACACAGCCTTCGACGTCCCACATATTGTCTGCCGTGAAACAGCAATAGTGCCTGCTAATGGCAACAAAATTCAAATGGCTTTGAGCACTATGCCATGCCCGAGACAGGATTCGAACCTGCGACCGTAGCGGTCGCGCGGTTCCAGACTGAAGCGCCTCGAACCGCTCGGTCACTCAGGCCGGCCTTCCAACGTCAACAACAATATTTTCTTCGCCACAAATCTTGACACTGGCATTTCTTTCTGGCCTATCCCTTATCAAATGCAACAGAGGGCGGGACTGGAGGTATCCAGTGACGAGTACAGCATGAGTCTGCGGAACGTGGCTGAACTGCTCAGTCGACGAGTAACTCACAACAGTGGTACGCTGCTAATGGGGTTGATACAAAGCAGAGCAATTGCGACGATAAACAAAGCAAACACTACTTTGTAGTTGCCGATGTTGACATTTCGTCAAAAGGAACCCCGGGAAATTTTCAGAGTGAAAAAGAAGTGACAGGTGATATATTAACGATTCTCCAAGATCAGTCAGTTGATCGTGGGGCGCCGTATACGCTCGACTGTGCGGTCTATGTACATCAGGAGTACAGTGATGACTATACGTGCTTCACAAGTGAGAGTGATATTGAATCAGGTGTCGAGCCATGCAGTTCATCATCGTTGCCGGACAGGGAGCCGCGAATCCCGTCGCCAGTGAAACGTAGGGAAATACAGTCGTTGTCCTAGGAGCGAATACTATACCTAATTACTAATCATCCAGCCGGCCGGTGTGGTCGAGCGGTTCAGTCTGGAACCGCGCGACCGCTACGGTCCAAGGTTCGAATCCTGCCTCGGGCATTCATGTGTGTGATGTCCATAGGTTAATTACGTTTAAATAGTTCTAAGTTCTAGGGGACTGATGACCTCAGATGTTAAGTCCCATAGTGCTCAGAGCCATTTTGAACTAATCATCCACAACATAGTAAAAATAATAATAATAAGAAAATAAAAAATAAAAAAAACTAATTATGAACAGATTTCGAATAAGTCCGTAGCAATAGGAACGTGTAGTGCATAAGAGGAACTAAGGATATCCAAAGGAGGACAAAGCGTACTTGTTACAAAAACTGGTGTTTGAACAATGCTCGACACAATTTACAGGATATACATCATATGGATATACTAAGTTATGAACATCAAACTGAGCATGACATAGATGACACTGATTCCAAGGGAATCAGTGAATGGTTGCATAACTTCAGTGGTACAAAATTGAAACATGTTAAGGAAACTTCAAACAGAGTGTCAATTTGACAATGAAAACTGCGGAATCGGCCCGGAAATTTGTTGATGAGATTAACAAACTTATCCCATCGTTCAGTAAGGAATTTGTTTTCAACTCTTACCAATCAGGATTTGAAGAGGAAATGCATATGACAGAAACCGTGAAAATTAGAGGTAGCAAGAGAGTTGTATCAAGATCAACTAACATCAGTGCCTTAACGCAATCATATACTATTATGCCGACTGTTAATTTCGATGGTAAATTGCCTGGAGGATTATTTATCATGCTGCGCGTATCTGAAGGTGCTCTGCCTCCTACGATTGTTTCTCGTTTGCGTGATCTTGCAGGGGCAGTAGGGAACGTTTACGTCATAGCAAACAAGACTGGGATAATGGGCGTAGGAAAACCAAAACTAGGTATGAGCACTGCTTTTGGCCAATAGCCGGTCAAAGTAACTTGCTTTTGCTTGATTCCTGGTCTGCGTCATACTCCTTTAGAGCAAAAAATCCTTCGTGAAAAGTGTGTGACACTGCAGTTCATATCAACTGAAACCAGTGGACAAATTCACCCCCTGGATGTTCGGTTTTTTTCCGTCCCTATAAAACAAATTATCGCACTGTCTGCAGCTGCACCTTAAAGGATAGTCAATTTCACGATCAGCTACACGACAGACTGTTTCGCATTTGGTTGCATGCCGTCACATTCCATCAGTTTTCGTCAGCCCATTACACTAATCGATTGTACAGGATGTTTCACAATTCGTGTTACACACTTCTGCAGTTCTAGAGTTCTAGAGAGGAAGCCATGTCTGCAAATGTCACCCAACGACGTCACAGAGCGTCAATGTTACAGACGCCAGCGGCTGTAAATGTACGTACACACAGCATAATTCCGGGATGATATTACAAACTTCTGGGATGATGGAAAAGGATGAATGTATCAATTTGAGGTATGAATCACTGTACCGGAAACGTACGAGTCGATAGTTATAATCGAAAACAGTTCTGATACTTCTGAAGGTGCAATACATGTACTGGTATTGTTGTTTCTAAGATTGTAGGGTAGGGAATTTTCAGAACTGGTAATCTAGACCAAAACAAGGAAAAATGTCTAGTAAAGAGGGGCTCTAAAATGCGTTCAGTAGAGATGTCTTACAATAGCGAAGATGAACAAGTTCTCATACCTCCTCAGATACGCATTTTAGAGTTCATGGTTCAAATGGCTCTGAGCACTGTGGGACTTAACATCTGAGATCATCAGTCCCCTAGTACTTAGAACTACTTAAACCTAACTAACCTAAGGACAGCACACACATCCATGCCCGAGGCAAGATTCGAACCTGCGACCGTAGCGGTCGCACGGTTCCAGACTGTAGCGGCTAGAACCGCTCGGCCACCCCGGCCGGCTAGAACTCATGTTTATTGGACATTTTTTCCTTGTTTTGGTCAATACTAGACCTCTGAAAGTTGCCTACCCTGCAGTCTTAGCAACGACAGTACCGGTACACGTTTCCACTGTCATAGGTATCAGAACGGCTTTCGCTTATAACTTTCGACTCGTTCGTTTCCGCTACAGGGACTCATACCTCAAATTGATGCATTTATCCTTCTCTATCATCCTAGAAAGTTTGTGCTATCATCACGGAATCACCCTGTATGTACGAGATCGCTGGCGTCTTTAACTTTGGCCGGCCGATGTGGCCGAGCGGTTCTAGGCGCTTCAGTCTGGAACCGCGCGACCGCTACGGCCGCAGGTTCGAACCCTGCCTCGGGCATGGATGTGTGTGATGTCCTTAGGTTAGTTAGGTTTAAGTAGTTCTAAGTTCTAGGGGACTGATGACCTCAGATGTTAAGTACCATAGTGCTCAGAGCCATTTTAACGGCCTTAACTTTGGCGCTCTGTAGCGTCGTCGGATGACGTTTCGGATATGGATTCCTATGTAAAACTTGATCCGCTAAGTACCCTCTAAAGGCCCTAGAAGTATGTAACATGAATTGTGGCCGGCCGAAGTGGCCGTGCGGTTAAAGGCGCTGCAGTCTGGAACCGCAAGACCGCTACGGTCGCAGGTTCGAATCCTGCCTCGGGCATGGATGTGTGTGATGTCCTTAGGTTAGTTAGGTTTAACTAGTTCTAAGTTCTAGGGGACTAATGACCTCAGCAGTTGAGTCCCATAGTACTCAGAGCCATTTGAACCATGAATTGTGAAACACCTTGTATATGAAACTTCCTGGCAGATTAAAACTGTGTGCCCGACCGAGACTCGAACTCGGGACCTTTGCCTTTCGCGGGCAAGTGCTCTACCAACTGAGCTACCGAAGCACGACTCACGCCCGGTACTCACAGCTTTACTTCTGCCGGTATCTCGTCCCCTACCTTCCAAACTTTACAGAAGCTCTCCTGCGAACCTTGCACTTGCACTTGCCCGCGAAAGGCAAAGGTCCCGAGTTCGAGTCTCGGTCGGGCACACAGTTTTAATCTGCCAGGAAGTTTCACATCAGCGCACACTCCGCTGCAGAGTGAAAATGTCATTCTGGAACCTTGTATATGAATTCCTTAAGAGTGGACGCCTATCTGAACGCCCTGCATGCTTTGCAACTCCTAAGGAGTTCGCCTTCGACCCTGATGGTGCCAAGCTTTGCGATCACTGCGGCGCGCGATTTTTCATTCGGTGTTCATGGTGTAAGTTGTTGATTTGTTTTGAACATTTCTTGAATGTCGGCGATGTCCACTTTGTGAATTCCATCGTTATTGCAAAGACATAATTTGTATACCAGTAATCTCTACGCAGCACCTGAAATTAACATTTTTACTCCCTCAACTTTCTTAAAACACTTGCTACTTGCATAAAACAGGGCCACATTTTGTGACTGTCACGCACATTTGCTGCCATAAAACATAGAATGGTGTACGTTCAAACAGTTTCCCGCGAATTAAACGGCATTCACGTACTGCACACCACGTAAATTTTGACCACATTTCACGTTTTATTAACTTTAATTCATTCCTTGATTGTTTCTCACTTGATCAAAAAGAAAGAAAGAAAAAATTAAGTCTTTGGTGAGTTTACCGAATTGTGAATGAAAAACTTTCTTTTCGCCTCGCGCACAACACCAGTAACAAAACGAAACGAGGCACCGACATAAAAGTAAGAAAATCTGTGAGAGCCATCTGATGATGGATTTGTAATAAATACTAAACTGGCAATGGTTTGATGTAAATAAAGATTTTTGAACCACACTAGTCGCTGGTTGATGTTTTACATGAGAAACCTCATGACAGTCGAAACTGGTTTTTGTTCAGAGAGTACCGCGCTGGCTTTAGGGCTACCGACTTTTCCACTGAAAGCACGTGCCTTCCGGCAGCTGTCGGGAGGAAACTTGTGAAACCTGCCCTCCAGAGAAGTGCTTTTAGTGAGAGCAGGAGGCGTACCTTCTGCTGCCGAGAACAATTGTCTCAAAGGCCCGAATGTGGAAACAGTTACGTGGAGACAGCGTGTGAATGTAAGACCCGTATGCACTCTTCTTTGCTTGACGCACTATGTGGCACTCTCTCCTCACGACTGAGCTGATGATACTGCATTGCTGGCAACAGTGATGCTCAGCTTTCTTGACCAACAAACAGTAATTATGATGAACTATGTTTCCACAACTTCTAAGTTATTACAATGCATAAACTCTGAACACTATTAATTATTATTAAATCACTTTTAAACATAAACACAGTTCACACCACATCACATTTCTTCGCGCTACTGTGTGCCATTAACATGAGAACCGTCCGTGGCTCACTGCGGTCCCACACCAGCTGGCTACCACACACTGCTCTCTGTTCGCTGCGCGCACTGCTGTGCATTCTCCGTGTCGGCAACGTTACTTTCAAACAAACGTGTAAGGGCGCTGCTCGATTACAAGCGGGCCGCCCCGTCTGCAGGAAGCAGTCAAAATTGTTCAAAAGGCTCTGAGCGCTATGGGACTTAACATCTGTGGTCATCAGTCCCCTAGAACTTAGAACTACTTAAACCTAACTAACCTAAGGACGTCACACACACCCATGCCCGAGGCAGGATTCGAACCTGCGACCGTAGCGGTCGCGCGGTTCCAGACTGAAGCGCCTAGAAACGCTCGGTCACGGCGGCCGGCTAGGAAGCAGTCAGAAGCGTCTTTTAGTGACCCCGAGTGATCAACAAGCAACTATCCCAACAGGAAAGCATACAAGAGTTTCAAACTAGGTATCTATACACACATGTGCTATTCTGGGTAGTTTTTCCAGATTTCTAGGCAGCTGTTGAAATTTGGTGGGGATGCTCAGGTTCGTTACACAGGCCCGTTCTATATGATTTTGGAGCTATTTAACTGGCTGCAGGTGACACAAAGGACGGAATGGGGTTTTCGGCGGACGACATAAGATGTCGGAGCAACATGGCTGCATGTTACTGAAGACTGAGTAACATGATGTTGCTAGAGTCTTTAAAAAGCTAGTACTTCGACACGACGGACGTGTTGCACACAAGGAAGTAAGTACTGAATAACGATCTTCTCGCTGGCGTTGGAAGGTCCCGTCGACGTGTCTTTTTTCGTATTTGCAATTTAAATTTGCAAGACGGCATGTCCTGCGGCCACTTCATACACTTATTAAGAGCTAGAAAACCAGCCAATCGTGCATTTTTAAATCTGAATTTGCACACATGCAAATTTATGTCTTTTCACTACCGTATTATACTGTCGTGTAGAGTAGGTAATCGGGTGCTATGTACTGACCTGTACATGATGCGGAGTATAGTGAATGCGTATTCGAATTCTGTTCATTTCACGTTGGAGACGAGTGGGAACTTTTGGCCAGAGAGAGCAGAAGGTGGGGGGAACATCCAGTCACTGGAAATTGTGGACAGAGTCCCGTCCCTTAGACGGCGGCTTTCTCCTTTGCTGTCGGGTCTCAGGTGCCAGGGCGGCGGACGTTCGCTATTTCTACGGTGGCTGGGGGCAGCTTTCGGGGAAGAACCTGCCAGCTCAGCGCCACGGCGTTTAAAGAGAAACGGTCTCCGAGGTCCACAGGACAGCCGACAGCGCGACTACCTTCCTCTGCTGGCGCCCGTCACCGAAGAGCTTCCCGCACAAACTCCAAGAGGAGGCTGTGACGGACTGCCACGCTGGTATGTCAGCACGCGTCTGCAGTCACCATCGGGAATTTGTGGGAAGGAGTGGTATCGGCGCCTCGGCTGACGGAGACTGGTGGTGGTAGTTTAGACGAATCTGCTGTGAGACCATACTTGGCGAAAGCCTTATTAATCGATCTCGATCGGCCGAGTTCTGCTACAGCGAAGTGGTCGCTCTCTGGACGCTGAGCGGAGAAGTATTTGAGGTGCCGTTGGTTGCTGGCTGCCGCAGGAGTTGGCTGTGTGCTGTGCCACCCTTGCTACAGATTAGTGTCATTCGCAGTTTCACTTGTCCGGCCACCTGGACAAACACTTCAAGAGGTCTTCCGCGCTCGTGCTCCGATCGGTGTCCGAGGCGGAGCCCATCTCTACGCAGCGGAGCCGACTACGAGTAGCAGCAGCCTTTCGCCGTACTGCCGGTAATACACGCATCTGCGGCCCGTAGGGTTTCGGATGATTTTTCAGCGGCCCAAAATTCGAACTGAGGTTTCTCAGCGGTTTGCCTCCTTAGGTGATATCGCGGTACTGCGTCCGATTACCCACTTGTTTATCGATATTACACTTTCCACCTGTTCTTTTCTCTCCCTCCTCATACGTAGAGAACTACACTAGATTCCATGCAGTGTCGTTTCTACTAGGTTCTTGCCAACACCTCTATCAGGCGAGGACGTTTGGTGTACGTTCGTATACACGATTGTTCTTTGTACAAATTCAAGATCAAATCTGTGTTCCATTTAAAGAAAATAAGTACTGAGGCTTGGCGCCAGTGAGTATCACCTGTTTCCTAGGTTAAAAGAACATTTGGCCGGAAAGCGATTCAGCTTTTAGTAAGTAGGATGTTTGGTTAGTTAGTTAGCAAGTCAGATGAGTTGTTTGGTAATTAAAAGTTGTGTGGCCTCATGACCACGAAACAAACAAAACTTATCCGAATCTGCAAAAAAAAAATTAATATTTGGGTGAACATCTGTAAAACTCTAATACCTCTCTCTCAAACCCAACCCTATGGGGAGAGAGGGAGAGTTTTAGTTCTAGCGAGTCAAAATTTACGAATTAAATAAGTATTTTTTACTTATCCGTCACCATTTTCCACGCAAAAATGAGAACATGGATTTTCTTGAATTACAGTGCCAACTACCAAGTATCAAAACAAATGTTTAAGACCAAATGTACGTAGTTTTTTATGTAGAATCCGATTCTGCAATAAAAAATGGGGGTTACCATTTCAAATTCTAAAGTTGGATCGCGCCCTACCTCCAAGGGGTAATTTTAGCACCAGCAGCTGCCTCCCTCGAAATTAATCAACTTTGGATTCTACACATTTTTTCGTGTGAAGGTTATTTTTCGAGTTATTCTGGTTTGTCAACGTAAAATTTACACTCTGTATAAAAGACCAGATAATGTTAGCCTCTGCATTGCAACAGTGCGGTGCAAAAAAGTCCCTCAATGGAGTAACAAACAGCAACTATATAAAACAATTGAGCAATAAGACGTAGTAGGAGTTGCGAATGTATTAAAAAGACTAAAGAGAACAACATAGATGTGAAAACACTTGGCACTAAAGTTAATCAAGCAGTCCTATAACTATAATAGATGCTTAACACAAGTGAAAAGAAGAGTAATAACAAAGCAAGCATATACGGTTAATATATTCCAACGATTCGACACGTCAGAGTAAATACATAGCTCCAATGCAAAATCTCCTGTACGCCACTTACAATTCTATGAAGCCTGAGGAATCAAGTAGGGACGCGGCTGGAAACAACAGAAATTTACATGCAGAGGCAACGGAGCAATCTAAATGAAAACAATAAAATATCTGGATGAACTACAAGGAACTAAGAATGCAAATGCACAAAATAAAAAAAAGGTAGATGTAACTCTTTGATACAGCTTTAGACACAACATCCTCCTCAAAGATGTATTTAGGGGCACGTATGTTGCTGGAAGCTATGAGGGCGACAGAAAAAACTTCTTTCAGGACATTACTGCCACAACAAAACGCAGCAACAATACTGGGGACATCAGGAGAATACGAAACGACAGAGTAGGATCGCTGCTTGCTTTGGCTGGGTGTAACCTTTAGGAAATGAACGGATGAATATTTGAAAACTATCAAAAACCTGTTATGCTATTTGCTGTTCATATCTGATGAAGATACAGTAGATCCACGCGTGGCTTCATTATGTATTCTGGAGCATTAAATAGGTCTCTCCGTTGAGGATGCCCTCAGTTTTCCACAGGAGGTGTGACCCCAGACGCCAACAGGGAGATACTTCGCGTTGAAGCACTCTTGCCACGGCCGGTACACTCAGTAACATCAAAACCGTTTGCCTGTTAAGAAAACCGCTCACAAATTCATTGATCTGACAAATGCAAGGTAAAGCAGGTGGAACCATAAAACAAGGGAAACAGACTTTATAAGAGTGTCCTGCACTACAATCAAATATTATCCAAAAGATCTGCATTTGCGGTCTTCTTCTTCTTTTCTGGATTTCTCGCTCAGCGCCTGTTCTGTCTTCACTTTTCACTGCCGCTCCATTCTGGGCCTTTCTGCCGGCCGCGGTGGTCTCGCGGTTAAGGCGCTCAGTCCGGAACCGCGCGACTGCTACGGTCGCAGGTTCGAATCCTGCCTCGGGCATGGATGTGTGTGATGTCCTTAGGTTAGTTAGGTTTAAGTAGTTCTAAGTTCTAGGGGACTGATGACCACAGATGTTAAGTCCCATAGTGCTCAGAGCCATTTTTTTTGGGCCTTTCTACGTCGCTGCTTCCTCTTGGTCGGTACACCGCGTCCAGACGTAGATTTCCGCAGGTCATGTTTCCGTAACGTTTCATTTCGTTCAGCCTTTTCATTAACGTTATGAATATGTAGTTCATTCCTAATTCCAAAATTTTGTGGAGAAAACATAGGCAAGTCAAGGATAAATGATTGGGTACCATAGATAGGATGGAAATTGCTGCATGAACGCCAGAGGGATTGGAAACAAAGAAATGGAGCTAAACCACAAATTAAGAGATAAACAAAGTGATTACATTTACTATACTATATACAATCGATCTATTGATATCTCACCTGAAATGGAACATTGATAACGGCAGAAAATATGAATCTGCTCCCGTCAAAGTCAATATATCCCCTTCCGCAAAAGCCATGTGGTTGATCTTCTGATGCACATTCAGGCCATGCTTTACAGCATTCTTCGAAATATAAGCCCATTATCAAGTCTCCTTTTGACAGTTGTTGCACTTCCAGGACATTGAGGAATGTATCTCATTAGACGACAAATGAGAAATGGATTGTCGCTGTATTGTCGCACAGAGATCGGTCGTCCCCCTCACTGAATACAGGGCGTCCCGCACTGCCGATGCGCAATAGTGAACCACGACAAAGCACAGGTCACAGGCCTCATACACGGCCACCTTGAAGGAATGGTGGTGTGAGCTCGCACTTGTGAATCTTCTTCAATGTACCAACTTCTAGAAGACAGGCAATGATGACGCTGGACATATCCGAAAGAACAGATACCATCTTCATTCGGATACCAACCTCATTCAGACATGTCCGAAAGCACAGATACCATCTTCATATATATATAGTTAAGGCTCACGGGCCATTTGACATCTTCTTCTGTGCAGGTGCACAAACAGTGCCCGAACTCTTGCGGGAATCGGCGGTAAAGCCGCGAGTAATGAGTATGATGGGCAGGGGCACTATAGCTTCATTCAGATACCATGCTCATTCGGACATGTCCGAAAGAACAGATACCATCTTCACATATATGAGTTTAATTTCATACACTTACCCAACTCGTACAAATATAGCTGGTGGAGATTTCAATCTACTCTCGATATGTTAGCGGAAATACAGGTTTAAATCCGGAAGAACGCATCATACATCATCCGAAATTGTGCTAAATGCACTCTCCGAAAATTATTTCGAGCAGTCAGTTCATGAGTCCACTCGAATAGTAAACGGTTATGAAAACACACTTGACCTCTTAGCCGCAAATAATCCTAAGCTAATAACGCTCATCAAAACGGATACAGGGATTAGTGGTCACAGGGTTGTCGTAGCGAGACTGAATAACGTTAAGGCTAAAATCTTGCAGAAATAATCAAAAAATATACCTGTTCAAAAGAAGAATGGAGCTTTGTCTCGATATCTGGCAGAAAATCCAAAGAGATTCTGGTCGTATGTAAAGTATGCTCGCAGCAAGACACAATCAGTGCCTTCTCTGTGGGTTACGAATGGGAATACTGTTGATGTCAGTGCTGCTACAGCAGAGTTACTAAATACAGTCCTCCGAAATTCATTCACCAAAGAAGAGGAAGTAAATATTCTAGAATTCGCATCAAGCAAAAGTGATTAGCAAAATGTGAAGCCTGCTATTAGAATTCCTAGTGCCCACTTCATCTGAGAAATACATTTATAGCTACAGCTTATAGCTCTGAGGAATTAGAAGATTGTCTGGGATTCGTAATCAAAAACCATTCTCTCTAAAAAGTTCACTATATTCTGAAAGTCACAGACCAAAAAGAACCCACACAATCCAACTACCAGAGCAGTTCAGAGTCTAATGCGCTGATGCAACTATAACTGTTCAAACTAAATGTTTAAGTGAATGCTCGCCATAATTTGATGATAATGTTCATCAAACGGCACGCTAAATAATGGTAGAATGTCTGTCCTGCGGCGATACATGAAAATACGACAAATGCAAACTGAAGATAGATCATTAAAGTCATCCCAGAATTAACACTTCACTCGAAAACGATTTCATGGTTACGCGTATCCCGAGTAACTTATTACGGCATCCGAGGCTGTTTATAGCAATGATACCGACGCGACGCGCTTCCCGGCACAGGTGGTGCGCTAATCAGCGTCTGGAGAAAACTGGGGCCTTCCTCTCTCGCGCAGCGATCTTACATATAAAGCCGCGATGCGGACGGCTAAGGGAACGCCTGATCAAATCTGCTCTACCGACTTGCCGCTGGGCTAGTAATGCACCACTTTAAGTTATCGAATAAATCATTGCTTCCTTTGCTGATGGCCGACGAAGCTCTCAATTTAAATGTGCAATCAGCACACAGGTAAGTAATCATAATAAAAGTCTGACGTGGCTAAGTCAAGTATTTTGGGCGAGAGAATTAATTTAATTACACTACACGCAGTAGACGAGCTCTGAACTTGCTCTTTGGAGATACGCTATAGCTATAGTTTTATAGTTGTTCTGTTGAAACTTCTCACATCTTTACAATTATAGCGGATCTCCCTTCTACTTAAATTTAAACATCCTAGCTTCATTTATTCGCCTACTTCATGTATCTTGCTTCCTTAATTTTTAAGACAAAACCCAGAAAATCATGAATTTCAACTAAAATTTTAATTTGTGAGATCCAGAATACTGTTTCTACTAAATTATTATGCAAAAAGAATCTAAATATAAATTTTTAAGTTTCTAGCTCTTTTCTGTTGCGCCAATGATTTTTACAGAAAAACGTCCAAATTTCGAAAATGGTTAAAGTTATTGAACTGATATTCAACACATATTGATTTAGTATTACTCCTGACATGCTAGAAACATTTCAGGTTATTTACTTGATTTTTTAAGTATTGCGCAACATTTATGACGTCAGAGCTAGTTACAGCGGACTGGCTGGCATACAATGGAAAGACTGATGTGAATTTTATAAAGCGTGAGTATACTGCTTCCCTACAGTACCTTACAAGGGGCTTGCAATCAAATTGTGTGCTTAAGGTATACCGCCTCTGTTATGTTACTGAATTCGTGATTTCCTGGCAGAGAGGCCGTAGTTCGTAGTAATCGAGTAACACAGAAGTGATTTCTGGCGTTCCCTAAGGTAGTGTTATAGGTCCTCTGCTGTTCCTTATCTACTGAGTATAGACGGTTTATGAGTTACTCTAATGTTGTTTGCAGATGAAGCTGCGGTTTATCGTCTACCAAAGTCATGAGAAGATCAAAACAAATTGGAGAACGATTTAGAAAAGAAAATTGGCAATTGACGCTAAATAATGAAAAGTGTGAGATCATGCATATGAGAGCTAAAAAGAATCCATTAAATTTCGGTTACACGATAAATCAATTAAATCAAAAGGCCGCAAGTTCAACTACATACCTAGGAATCATAATTACGAAAAACCTGGTATTGCAAAGATTGTTGCCAGCATCATATTTAAAGTATCGGGGAAGCAGGTTGCTAGCCTTACTTGCCCCGAGTCCCATTGAGTTTTACCCCTAACGGTTGAGGGACTAACCGGTGGATTTGGTAGTCTTTGCCGTATGAGCACATAGGTGACCACGACTCAGAATATGTCCGAGATGCCCAGCCTTATTCCAAAGTAGCTGGTATCCCGACTGTCGGGACCACTTACTTGGCCACTCATACGTTGCCCGTGGTTCATGAACTAGGACATGACTACAGGAACCCACACCATGAACCACAGGAACCCACACGATGGACCAAAGAGCAGACAGAAAATGTTGTGCGGAAGGCGAAGTAAAGACTGCGTTTTATTGGCAGAATACTTAGAAAATGCCTACACCATGCTTGTCCGTCCTCTTTTGGGGTATTGCTGCACGCTGTGGGATCCTTATTATACAGGATTAACGGATTACATCGAGAGAGTTCAAAGAAGAGCAGCACATTTTGCACTATCGAGAAATAGTTGAGAGAGTGTCACTGACATAATACAGTATTTGAGATGGACATCATTAAGACAAAGCGGTTTCTCGTTGCGGCGGGATCTTTCCACGAAATTTCAATCAGGAAATTTCTCTTGCGAGTGCGAAAAATATTTTGTTGACGCCGATTTACATAGGGGGAAACGATGATCATAATAAAATAAGGGAAAGCAGAGCTCACACGGAAAGATATAGGTTTTCGTTTTTTTCCGGGCGTTGTTCGAGACTGGAATAATAGAGAGTTACTGTGAAGGTGGTTCGATGAACCCCTTGCAGGCACTTGAGTGTGATTTGCAGAGCATGTATGTAGGTATAGATACAGATGTAGATGCTAAATGGCGACAAGAAGGTGTTTACAAGTCTTTTGACAGTGCGGCTTAAGAGGACTGCCCGTCATGTATCGCACGATCAAACGTGGCTAGGCGGGGCATGTAACATACAGACGATGCTCTGCTCTTCCACAACGGGGTTATGATCGCCCTCGCTCGAACTCAGCATTTTCTCGTGGCAGTGGCGACCTTTGACCTGAATCAGGCGTTTGATCAGGTCCCTCATTCTTTTCGTACGACTGTCCTCCGTCATATGGGATATCCAGAAACTATTGCCTAGGTGGTCCGTATAATGAGGGGCTCACACAACCAATTCTGATCGGGCGCTCGGTGCGACAAAGATAGCGCCTGTCAGTGCTGCTGTACGCATTCACCCTAGAGCCAGTGTTATGTGGCCTATGACAACGGCGGACCGGGGTATCGCTACGTGAACATCGACTTTGCTGCACCGAACATGTGGACAATTTGGTTCTTTCGAAGTGCCAAAGATACCCAGGCAGTGCTTGCGTGGATGGCGACCTGTGGTTGGTGGTGAGGCGTCGGGCAGTTCCCTTAACGTACGTAAATCGCGAGCTGTGTACACTGATGCAGGCCTCCTGGATGGGACCACTGACTCTCTGATTGGCGTAGATTTCACTGACCTGCCGCGCTCTGCGGTCCTGGGCTGAAGACAGCTCCTGCAGCGGGTCAGCTTTTGACTCGTCGAAGATTGCGTCTGTTCCGCTGAGCACCTGCAACGTACTCTCTAGGCCAACATCGATATAGCATCGCGGATCCCTTATGTGGTGCAAACTCTGCCACCTCCACGGTCCCTGGCTTGCCACGTGTTAGCTGCAGTGAGTTCCTTTGTTAGCCAGAGGATGATCTACGCAGTCCGCTGTGAGTCCGTCACCATTCCCCAGGTCGAGAGGGGGTGGGTTTTCATCATGTTCGCCGGCCAGAGTGGCCGAGCGGTTGTAGGCCCTACAGTCTGGGACCGCGCGACCGCTACGGTCGCAGGTTCGAATCCTGCCTCGGGCATGGATGTGTGTGATGTCCTTAGGTTAGTTAGGTTTAAGTAGTTCTAAGTTCTAGGGGACTGATGACCTCAGAAGTTAAGTCCCATAGTGCTGAGAGCCATTTGAACCATTTTCACCATGTTCCCGACAGATTTCGGTTTCTTTCGGTCAGCTCACAGTCGGCAATAAGGCGGCGTTGCCCGACGTCGACGTGCGTTACCAGCTCACTGCTCGACACACGTGCTCCGGCCGCTCTGGCCTCTCCGGCTTCCCAGCGCCCTTCTATCATACTGGGCTCATTTCTTCTGGAGCGCGGCTACGTCTCTGCTCGTTTGCCAACTGTGCGCTTGTTGTCGACGAAAGCGGTCTACACTGAGCTGCAAATGGCCTGCGCTCCCAGTGTGATAGAACTGAACTACTCGCACTGCAGGTCGCGCAATATATGGTGGGCGGTGAGTGCCCATTCTCTTGACACTGCTGTGCGCTCCACGTGCTGGGTCACCGTCAGAGGGACGAGTTCACCACGCCGCCTCCCTGCTTTGCGTCGCGTGCAGCATGCCGAACACGGGCTGTCATCGCTTCAACAGAAGTCTCGCACTTGCTCCAGCGAGTTCTGGCCCTCCTCATACGTGCCACTCGTGACCAAAAAACGATGCGCATGATTTTGTTCCCGGATGATCTGTACTACCCGCAGATGAAGACTCACTCTGTGAATTTTTTTCTGTGGCCTTCAGTTCGATATTTTTTTCCACCGGCGGGAAAAGCGAGTATTCTCGATTTTTGAGCTTATGCGAAGGAACAAAATTGCGCTATTGATCGTTATCCGAAATACGGGCAATACTTTTCCGTCTTCCTTTGGAGTGCTTTCTACGACCCTCCACGTAGTTGGAATGTCCCTGCAATAAACAGTTCATGTGAGACACCATTTTTGGTCCTATCATCCACAACGGTATCCCCTTTCATTTCGAGAATACGTGGGATTTCCCCACGGCTACGGACGGCTTCAATCCACAGGTTCGAGTAAAAAAACCTTCTTCTCTGGTACATACATTTGATATCCTCTTCCCGCTTTCTTTTCCTCCATTTCTGGGGTAGGCGTAGTTAGGGACCAACGCCTCAAGCGATGCAGAATTTTTTCTATGTCCAAATGGTGGGGCAAAATGACCCTTTTTTGTAGGTTCTTTTATAATCAGGAAAGTGAGGAAGGGAAAAATGTGAGACATTGCAATGCCATGAGGAACGGATATGCGAACACTTCGATGTTCGAGTCACGTTCGTGCCAAACATTTTTATTTTCAGTTAAAGCAACACGTTTTCACGTTTTATCCAATACTGTATACAGCTTCACAATGCGTTATGTTGTGTATTTCATTCTGCTACAGTAACTTTTAACTAAACATAAAAAAAGCTCCGAATCACTGGATCGATGGATCGACTCCTGCGCATACATTTATTTTTATATGTATTTTTTGAATGGTGGTCATTTTATTTCGTACACATTGCATCTGAAAGGTAGCACGATGGATGCGTGTATTTACACGAACTTTTATTGAATTTCCAATGTTGTTTCGCTGGTCGCAGGTTTTTATTGTTGCAGCAAATAGTAAGTTACTTTTATTCCTAGAAAAAACAACAAATAAAAAAAGAGATCACGTGATTGCCTGTGAAACGAATGCTACCTTGGCTCGCGTCTCCATTCTCGCTTGATGCCATACTTTTATTAATTTTGCGACAGTGCTCCAGGCAGCCAGATCTAAAATCAACAAGGAAAGTTCAGTTACTTATAAACTACTAAGTTGCTATGCCTATTGAGAGTAAAACGGGATAGGAAGTAAGACGGATCATTTCGAAGTCCAGTGTGAGTAACATCTTGCTAATACGTGCTAATATAGGCTTGTTCGTGTTACCGGTACGTCATGTTTTATTACAATAGAGTTTCGATGTATCGTTTTCGGAGTAAGTACCATTTCATTTGTATCAACACAGTGCATAACGTGGTAGGATTTTCCATTGTTTTACTTCAGACAGAAATTAATCATCAATAGACCATTCTCTCACATTATCTAACATAGTCTGACAATGCTGAGGTAGTTTACCTACTCCATGCCTGTAGAATCCTACAGGATCTGAGTTAAAAATGTCATGAAACCAAGTTTGAAGTGCTTTTCCCCCCAGAAAGGTATTTTCTTGATGGTTTTCCGATAAGGAGCGGGGATGGTAAATATTTGAACGTATAAGTCAGAAGAATAGGTGTGTGAGGGATGACTTTTTGAACACACTTCTGGATAGTTTTGTTTGTGAAATCAGCAGAGTGCATTACCTTATAGTAGCAAAACGTGATGAGGTTTTGTAGCTTGTTTTTAAACATTGCTATCAAAACGTATGTCAGTTGTTGGTAGCGAACACCAGCTGCGACAGGCGCCGCCTGTGGAGGAGTTCGTAGTCTACAACACATTTTTTGAGGCACCGGATGCAAAATTTTATGTTCACACTGCCCTTTGCTCGAGTGTATGTATTTTGTCAGGGCTCAGTCATTAATTCCTTCTTAAGAAGTTAACATAAAGACATCATAACTCATCATTAGTCACAACATTGCAAGGAATTTTCAGTGAGGGAACTAATGGTTATCAAGGAAAAGTGCATCAATAGTCATCACTTTCACTCCTAATGATTTGAGTTACAACGTCCAGTACTCCTACTGCAGACTTCTGAATCTCGCCTATTGAATACAAACGTCGCACACGGTCGCAGTTCACCACATGTATCTCTTACCGAGACTTCCTGAATGTGGAAAATCATTTATGCCAGAACGATCTTTATTAAAACAAGAAAACTCTTTTCCGATGTGTTTTCCTAAAGTACTCACCCCACACACAACTGAAAGGTTCCGAGCAGTGTCTGTTGTCTTCACCCCTCTATTAAACCCATAGCGAATAGTAAGTCTGAAATGTTACACACTTTTCCCACAAACGACTCTATTTTACAACTCTTGAACAACGTTTTAAGTTTGATGCGTGAAAAATGCAATATGTAACTGCAAGGTAAATCCTAGAACTGCAAATAAAAAAGCGCCGCGCCCAATTAGCCTGGTTGGTCAGCGGTTATGTTGGGCGGCGGGTGGCATATGGCCAGTGGCCGGTGGTGACTGGAGGACTCTGTAGGGCGGGCGATGCACTGTAGAGCGCAAACTGTTGCGATCTCGAAGGAGCCACAAGATGTTTGGCGGAATCGTCCCTGTAAGTTTTTGCTGTTACTGGCGTACCGGATAGTAAAGCGAATTAATTAATTCAGCAGACACTCTAAATACGGTTTACAGAAATGTGGTCTCGAGGGGACTCATACCTTCAATTTTAGATCTACATTTTGCGACCTTTATAACTCTTTTTTAGTTAGTTACTGTTCTCATCATTTGGTCTGGGCAGACGTCACATGACACCCTGTCAAGTCCATCGTTGAATACCTCGCTGAGGTTTTTATTACAGCAAGGACCATACATGCTGAACTACCGTGCCGGAAATCCCTAGTTCATGAGCAGATACAGATCTATAGCGGCTGGCGAAGAATGACAGCACTTCCGCCACACTCTGCCGCTTGCTGCAGTGTTGCCAGACAGTGCATATGGCCGGACTTCGTAATTCTGAGAGGCGGCCAGTTATATTGCCCGGCGCCGTATTTTATGTCTAAAACCGTACATTACGATAATCTGTAGAATATACCTTTGCTAACAGATTGTTCTTCAGAAAACGTTCCATTCATCAGTGTGCAAATGACTAAATCATGTTACTTCTGGAGTCGGATACTCTGAGAATCTGATATTTGATCATTTATTCATACCGACCAGGTTATTAAAAGGCGCATAACAGGACAAGAACCTCGCAACAGTAATGCATAAAATAATGTAGGAAAGGCGTCTATGTAGTAGGAGACGATGATAATGTTGGTGCCTGCCACAGATGACGTTGTTAATGACCAGTTTTGCAGATTCCAGGCGTTTCCTGAGCCTAGCTTTTCTCATCTACCAAGTAAGGGGGGGGGGGCTCAGAAAGTAAGTTACATATTGTTATTGCAGGCCAAGCAACTTTTACTGAATGCTCCACTAAACTCACAGTAACACACGTGCACGACATAATTTTTCAACATAGTAAGACTCTGCAAGCAACCGTCAGAGTGCTGCACCAGTTGTTCTGTTTTCCGTTGACAGAAATTCGCTACTCGGTCACAGCGCTATTCGAGTACCTCTCTGCGGATATCCTCAGCGCTGGAAGATCTCCTTCTCCATAGATGTTCTTTTAGCTTGCCGAAAAGATGAAAGTAGCGCGATACGAGGTCTGCGCTTTCCGATCAGCATCATCGACGTCTGTGAGGTCTCGTTAGTCAGACTGTTGCCACTATCGACTATGGCTGCAGGCGACGTTCCACTTGGTTCCACACACGGCAAGAATTTCGCGGGCAGTGAATCTGCTGCAGTTTAGATACTCTGCCGACGAAAATAGTACCGTCCCACGTACTTCAGCTTCAGAGCCGGCATGCTCTTTCAGTCGCACACTGCGGTGCACCTGATACCCACACTGCAGCAGAACTCGGGTCCGCCTGAAACGCAGCAGGGCATTCTCCTCTCCCCTGACAATGCGCCACCCCGGCAGTGCAGAGAGGATCTTAGCGTGGGACGGCAGGCTGGAAAGCGGCGAGACACTGGCCCGTCGCTTTTCATAATCATCACTTTCGTAATGAGATGAGAAAGGAACAGAGTACAAAGGCGCTGATACGGGATCAATTAAACGAAAGGTTTATTGGCATTACAGTGGTTGGTCAGTCTCATTTTCATTTTTCTAATTCAACCTCCAAATAACTTCTTCTGAATCTGGAAGCGGGCCACGAGCTTAGTGCCGGCACTGAGGACGAGCTAACGGTACGGGTTCGGACGGATGGGACAAAACGACCAACGAGTGAGTACCTCGGGGTCGTGAAACAGCTTTTGCTTCAGGCTGCAAAACCACAGTACACCTGACGCAAGGCATCCACGGTGTGCCAAAGTCGCTCCTGTGATTCACTCTGCCGTCTGTCGGAATTCTTCCGCAAACGGCCAATACAGAGTCCGGATTTGGGAAAAGCTGGGAGTGTGAGGAACTAGCCTCTCGTCCAGCCCTTCAGCTTTCTGGTAGACGTCCTAGCGAGGCTAGTTTATACATTGAAGTGCCAAAGAAACTGATATACGCATACGTAATCAAAAACAGAGATATGTACAGGCAGAATACAGCGCTACGATCGACAAAGCCTATATAAGACAAATGGTGTCTGGCGCAGTTTTTAGATCGGTTACTGCTGCTACAATGACAGGTTACCAACATTTAAGTGAGTTTGAACGTGGTGTTATAGGCGCCGCACGAGCAATGGGACACAGCATTTCCGAGGTAACAATAAAATGGGCGTTTCTCCCGTGCGACAATTTCACCAGTGTACCCTGAATATCAGGAATCCAGTAAAACATCAAATCCTCGACATCGCTGAGACCGGAAAAAGATACTGCAAGAACAGTACCATCGTTCAGCGTGACACCGACATTGGACTGTCGATGACTGGAAACATGTTGCCTGATCGGACGAGTCTCATTTCAAATTGTATCGAGCGGATGGACGTGTACGAGTATGGAGACAGCCTCATGAATCCATGGACCCTGCATGTCAGCAAGGGACTGTTCAAGCTGGTAGAGGCTCGGTAATGGTGTGGGGCGGTGCAGTTGGAGTGGTATGAGATCTCTGATACGTCTAGATACGACTCTCACAGGTGACACGTACGTAAGCACCCTGTCTGAACACGTGCATCCATTCCTGTCCATTTTGCATTCCAATGGACTTGGGCAATTCCAGAAGGACAATTGAAACGTCTCTGTGAAGTCGTTTCATAAGACACTTGTCGAATTCGGTACAACTTATTCACTTTACTATCTGATTTTAGCTCGATTCATGAACTCTTTCAGAAAGACTGAGCACTCAAATAAGGCCTATTGAATATCATATGTGTGTTTTAATGTACGGTTTCGGTTTTCTTTTGTGGGAAACGCTGAGTTGGTCATCGTCTGCTGGGAGCAGACGATGTTGCTTCTCGTTCGAAGGAGAGCGCAGGATGACCAACTTAGGTTTCCAATACCTGAACAGAGAGGTTTACCCATCGTAGTCGAAGGATGTGTCGAAGGCTGTTTTTGTGTCTGAGGTTGGTGACGGAGTGCTACCCCTCCGGTAGCTTCCGCTGCACGGGGAGCTAGGTAATCTCGAAAGAGAAAGAGGCATTCTTCGGTGAACGCTTGGTGAGTACGGATCGTAGCTCTTAAGGGGGGTTTCAGGTGATAGGAAGCAGGTTGAGTCAGGACTTCATTAAGTTTAACTGTTGAAATACTTCAGAACTTCAGCTTAACTGAAGCGTGTGAAGCGAGTTATTTTTCCGAATGTGCCATAATTATATTGCTTTAAATAGGCAATTTTTCGGTGTTTGTGTTAAAAGTGTGGAAGTTGCTTTTGTCTTTGTGTGTCGATTTTGTGCCACGTGTTTGGTAATCAGTAACCCTGACGATAGCGCAATAGGCTTTATTTTAACAGTTTGCTCGTTTAATGAGCTATAGTTTCTGCAAGAATATCTGTTCTTTCGTACGCTTTCTGCAAAGCAGCACAACAGTTTGATTCGGAATTCACCACGTGCTCTAGTTCTGCCGTTTGCAAGCAGCAGACACAGTTAGTAAGTTGAGTAATTATCGCACAGCCTCGTGCATTGGTTAAACCTCTGTTCAGAATAATGCATGCGTAGAATCGTAATGCGAATCTCACTGAGATATGTTTATGGTATGAATGCAAAGGAGATGATCGTATCATTGTCTCCGACCCCCGTTTTCTGTGTTTCTTCTTGCTGTAGTTAAATTGTACTCTGTTACATTCTCACGTAATTCCTATTTAAATATTTCTAGTCAGGCATCATTTATGTGTAGTTAGGATGTGCAACCAAATACTTACGTAAAATAAATAATCTACGTGAAAGATAAATTCTGTGGTGTTGATCCTACCCAGTTAGTCCGATTTCCAATTCTGAATTAATCAAGTTGCGTCATGCACGACATGGAGTGCTATTTATCTGGCTAAAAGAAATTTGCATACTTATAATTAAATTATTGATGTAATTAAACTAATAATTTTCCATCTCCGTTTTTTTTTCTAAATGGTTAGGAAGGGCTTGGGCTGGTGGCGACCTTGAATTACTGAATTTTTATCATTATTTTTGTGAGAGAAGCAGCCAGAAATGCGAGAGAACGTAGATCGCTCGATGAGAAACGTCGTAAAGAGTAATACGTTACACAATGCGACACGCCCACACGTCTGAATGGCTACAGAGTGTCCCCAGGAGCACTCTGAGTGTAAACACTTCCGCAGGCTAGCGAACTCCCCAGACATGAACATTATAGAGCATATCTGGGATGCCTTGCACTCGCTATTCAGAAGAGATCTCCAGCTCTCGTACTCTTGCAGATTTATGGACAGCCCTGGAGGATTCATGGTGTCAGTTCCCTCCAGTACTACTTCAGACATTAATCGAGCCCATTCCACGTCGTGTTGCTGCACTTCTGCATGCTCGCGGGGGCCCTACACGATATTAGGCAGGTGTACCAGTTTCTTTGGATCTTCAGTGTATAACAGAAGGCACCAA
Source organism: Schistocerca serialis cubense (assembly GCF_023864345.2). Classification (NCBI taxonomy): domain Eukaryota; kingdom Metazoa; phylum Arthropoda; class Insecta; order Orthoptera; family Acrididae; genus Schistocerca; species Schistocerca serialis. The sequence goes on from NC_064642.1 coordinate 825,439,842, forward strand.
TCGATCAATTGTGCTCTGCGACGTCAGATGGATTTACCAGATTTGTTTAACATAGGCTTGGCTATGGTGACTCTTGGTGGAAGTAAAGGGAAGACAGTTACAGAAGAAGCTATGAACACCGCTGGATTGCTGGCCGCCGTGCAGTACAGATCTTCGTGAGGAGTTCATCACAAAAAAAAAAAATGGTTCAAATGGCTCTGAGCACTATGGGACTCAACTGCTGTGGTCATAAGTCCCCTAGAACTTAGAACCACTTAAACCTAACCAACCTAAGGACAGTACACACATCCATGCCCGAGGCAGGATTCGAACCTGCGACCGTAGCGGTTGTGAGGTTCCAGACTGAAGCGCCTTTAACCGCGCGGCCACTCTGGCCGGCCCGAGTTCATCACGAGCAGCACTGGCTGTGCTTCCGACGGCAGAGGCATTAGGCAGATCATCGCGAGTGCTGCGCTCGTCCACACCCAGTCACCTCGACACTGCAGATTTCAAATTCAGATGCCAGTGACTGTCATTGTGAGCACGAATGCAGCATCGGCGCGTTAGGGAAACCCGCTTATTGGAATCGTGTCAGTGGCTAGAGTGCGAGTCTGCAGTCTATCAGTGCACGCTAACATCTGTGGCTCTTTTTTCTCTCATGCACATGTTCATCAGCACTGGATTTTTAAGGTTTTGTCTGGATTATGACTAGGTCTGATTCACTTAACAATACCAACACAGAAGCGGGATTTCACAATCTGTAACCTATTTTCTGAAGTTTTTAGTTAATATTTGTCGTACGAAGTGACTGTATATTTATGTGTGTGTGTTTGTGTGTGTGTGCGTGTGTGTGTGTGTGTGTGTGTGAGTCCAAAGAGACCAAACTGCTGAAGTCATCGGCCCCTAGACTTACACGCTTCTTAAACTAACTTAAACTAACTTATGCTAAGAACAACTCACACACCATGCCCGAGGGAGGACTGAAACGTCCGGCGGGAGGGGCTGTGCAATCCGTGACATGCCGCCTCAAACCGCGCGGCCTCTCCGCGCGGCATAGATTGAGGAAGATAAGTGCTTGCTACAATACGCAAAACAAAGAATGGATCAGCTCGTAATCCGCAGTGAAGAGTTTTAGTTCATTAATTTTTGCTACTGGCCTCGGATTACTGTGCGGCTGGTCCCGGCGGAGGTTAGAGTCCTCCCTTGGGCATGGGTGTGTGTGTTTGTCCGTAGGACAATTTAGGTTAAGTAGTGTGTAAGCTTAGGGACTGATGACCTTAGAAGTTAAGTCCCATAAGATTTCACACACATTTGAACAATTTTTTTTGACCTCGGATTCCTTTACCTATTCGTACATTGTAACATTGGGAGCTTATCATCCCAGCTGCAGCCCACGTGTTGGACCACTGAGCAGTGGTCTGGCGCACGAGCCCATCGGGGTGGAAACTGAATACGAGCACACAGAGTGAGGCTTGCACTGTGTGCAGACAACTGGCGCACTCATAACCTCACCCCTCTGACGACGATTACACCGCTGAGCCATTGGCGGCGTCTAGCCACAGAGACAAGTTTCTGAATATGCTCTTAACGTAGTGTAGGCTTACCTGCTGCGTGATGAAGTCAGCCGTCCAGCAGTAGAAGTAGAGCTGGGCCGTGTAGAACGGCAGGATCAGCGCGTACTGCAGGGCCGTCAGCGCGTCCTTAATCTGCAACGGCAAACACTTCGGACATCAGCCAGAAAGCAGCGCGTCGCATGGTCAGCATGTTCACCAGGGCATACCATCATAGTGAAGCTGCAGTATAACTGGCTACTGTGGTCTGCATGAAGGACCGGTTGAAACAACTCTGCGCTCACCGTCCCGCACATCTTTACAGCACGCACGAACTGATACTTTTGGGGCTCTTTATTGCCGATTTGTGTGGGAAACGTATCGCTGATCGCTCGGGTGTGCTAACTTCTCTGAGGTGTGACTTGCGCTCCGCAGTCCGTGTACTACCTGGGTCCAGAACTCTGGTCTTAGTGTGTGGAACTGCAACGTGCCTCCAGGCTCCTGGCGTGTGCGTACTGTAGTCTGCCTTTTCGTAGGCAGGGAGAATGTTTTGATGGGGCTGTAAGTGATTAAGGATTATTTACCCATTCCAGATAACTAAAACTTGTGTCGCGGAGTGTAACGACGGCTGAAGCAGAGGTTGTCAGGTCAGCACGAGATCGCAGTGCCTAATTTAAATTTGCTTACTCCGCGTAAGCTACGAATTTTACAAATTGTCCAGTGGATTTGTCCCTCCAAATGGTAACAGAGAATTTAGTGCTATAGATGTATCTAGTGGGCTTTGTATCTATATTCTGCATTCACTGCAGGTAACTGACAAGTATTTACGATGCTGTTCCCGAAATACATTAACTGTGAGCTTGCACACGTATTCTATGTACACCTCAGCGAAAGATCTTGCAAAGAACCCGAGGAAATTCTGCCCACTAAGCGGGCCGAAGGCTACTATCCATGCTGGTGCGGCAACAGAAAACAGCGAAAGAAAAGCGAAGTTTCAGTTTTCGCGTTTAAGGAATCGCCCACGCAGGAGTATCGTAGGAACGTACCGTCGTTCGATCGCCGCTCAGTCGACCGTACAGAAGACGCAGCAAAAGGGATCCCTCTCGTTGAGGGTCAGCTGAAAGAGATGAAAACAAATCAAACGCCAGGTTCAGATGGAATTCCGACTCCGTTTGACAGACAGTTCTCTGTGGTATTGGGCCTTTACTTAGGTCGCTTTCATTTTATTTAGCGCGAATCTCTCGCCATGCGCAAACCCCCAAAGGACTGGATAAAAGCCGGCCGCGGTGGCCGTGTGGTTCTAAGTGCTACAGTCCGGAACCGCGGGACTGCTACGGTCGCAGGTTCGAATCCTGCCTCGGGCATGGATGTGTGTGATGTCTTTAGGTTAGTTAGGTTTAAGCAGTTCTAAGTTCTAGGGGACTGATGACCTGAGATGTTAAGTCCCATAGTGCTCAGAGCCATTTGAACCATTTTTGAACTGGATAAAAGTGCAGGTGACTTCTTTATATTATAAGAGGGATGAGAGAATGGACCCGCAAAATTATAGACCAATATTCTTAACATAGATTTGCTACAGAACTCTTTGAAATATTGTAATACGGACATAATAAATTTCGTTGAGAGAGAAAAGATTCTGTCCACAAATGAGCGCGGATTTGGAAAGAATCACTCTTGCAAAAATCAGCTTGCCCTTTTCTCACACGATGTCCTGAGAACTGTGGATGAAGCATAATAGGCATATTCCGAATTCCAAGCGTTTCACACGATGTCCTAGAGCTGACTCGTGACGAAGGTACGAGCATGTGGATATCTGAGCGACCCGAGGACTTCTTAAGCAATGGAACGCAGTATGTTGTCCTCGAGAGCGAGTGTTCATCAGGGACAAAGGTACCGCCAGCAGTGCCTCACGACAGCGTGACAGGACCGCTCTTCGTGTGTGTATACATCAGTAATCTGACGTGTAGTCTGAGCAGCAGTTTGCGACATTTTTCTGGTTACGCTGCACTACACCGAAAAATATCGTCGTTGAGTGACTGCCACGTCTATTGTATGATCTTTTGAAACGCTTACTATTGTTAAGATTTCATCTTCTTTGTTATTTTCGATTTTGTGCTTTATTTAATTTTTGACAATTTATTTCACAAATACTGTTTTCAGAGGCCTACATGCCAGTTTCTCCAGTCCAGTTTCATTACGCTGCAGCTGCGTGAGTCAATTTCGGTTACTTCCCGAGATGAATCGCCTGGGTAATTCATCGTATTGACCGCTTTAGACCCTGCGCGGTGCTCATACACAAGTGAAAACGAATACAGTTGAGGAGGACAGTGAGCGATTTATAAATTGTTAAGTAGTGCAATATGGTGTCAATGGAAATTTAAGACAGTAATACAGGTACTGGTGCTGGATGAGTTGGAGAGAGTTTCTATTTGACGTGATGAATGGCAGCATTGCTGTAAATGTAGAAAAATGTAAGTTAATGCAGATGACTAGGAAAACCAATCGCATCAGTAGTGGTGTTCTGTTTGATTCGCCCATATCGATTACATATCTTGGTTTAACATTGCAAAGCGATATGAAATGGATCGAACGCCCAAGGATGGTGGTGGGGAGGGCGAATATTCGACTTTGGTTTATTGCGAGAATTTTACGGAAGTGTAACTCGTGTGTAAAGCAGACCGCGTACACAGTACTAGTACGACCCGCTCTTGAGTACTGCTCGAGTGTTTGGGATACCCATCAGGTCGGGTTAAATCAAGACATCGAAGATTTCCAGAGGCGGGCTGCTAGACTCGTTACCGGTAAGTTCAACCAGCACGAGAAAATCCCTGAAGGTAGAAATACTGTTCAGGAAACTCAGAGAGCCGGCATTTGCTCCTGACAGCGAAACGATTCTATTGCCACCGACGCGCTTTTTACGTAAGGATCGCAAAGACAAGATAAGCGAAGTTAGGCCTATCAAGGAGTCATATAGATACCACTTTTTTGCCTCGCTCCGTTTGCAATGGGAATAGGAAAGGAAACGCCTGGCAGTGGTAAAAGGTACCCTCCGTCTTACACCATAGGCTGGCTTTCGGATTATGTACGCAGGTGTAGCTATCTGCGTTGTCAAAGTAGAGCATATGTAGCAGTCATACGTGCAGATAATTTCCCTGAAAAGTCTGCACTTAATGCCGTGTTGAAGGAAGTACAGGATGTTGGTGAAGGAAATACAGGGTGTTCCAAAATTATATATACACTCTTTGAAACGATAAACCTCTTTAAGAAAATTGAAATGAAAAGTTTTTGTTGTAGCCAAAGAAATTTGCGACCCTCCACCATAGTGGATCGCCGACAACTGTTTACAGCAGAGTGAAGTGGCAACTGTGTTGTTCCTAATGGAACAGCACCGCGCGGTCTCTCAGCTTACTCTGTCCAGTCACACTGGACGCTCATTCGGGAGGATGACGGTTCGAATAAGCGTCAACCATCCAGATTTACGTTTTTCATGATTTCCCAAAGGACTGCAGGCAAATACCGTGACGGTTCCTTTGAGGAGGGTGCGGCCGATTTCCTTTTCCATCATGTCGTAACCCGAACTGTGCTCCGTTTCTGATGACCGCGCTGTCGAGGAGACGTTAAGCTCTAGTCGTCCTTCCTTTCAGACAATCCAGCGCACGCTGTGTCCTAGTAGAAGATAGAAGCCTCAAGTAATTAAATCCGTTGATCGAGATGGGTACTCGGCAGCACTCCCCCTTCTTCCCGCGTATCTCGAAGCAATGTCCAAGTGAGAAATGTCCTGACACCAGTGATCCTATAGAACATAGTAATATTCATATTCAAAAATGTCTGTAAGATCAGGAGTTTAACATGTGCAGGATTTCTGGATGAGAGTCACCTGTTACAGCCTCTTCAAAGTTGTACGACCCGATTAACCCTCTAGACGAAAGACCACACGAGTGGTGTACTCCCGGTAGGTTAACATGCCTTTATTCAGTTTCACATAGAGTTTCGGGAGCCAAGCGATTGTGCCGACTGATGTCGTTCCATTATGTTCGAAAGTCGTTTCATCCGACCCAAGAATCAGCCTAGATGCTGGATACTTTGGTCGTCTTCACATGTTGATTAACCGCTTACAAATGTCAGTTCGTACGTCGGTGTCACCTTCGCTGAGAGTATGGAGAGGTGTCGAAATGTGAACGCTGGTTTTGCTGATCCCAGTTTCAAAAAGCTTTTCGTGATAGCGTGTACGCCTGATTCACTGTATCAAAACTTGCGTTTTCTGCTGAAGGTCTCTGTTTTCCGCTTTGCCTGTTCCACACATCGTGCACCGTTCCATCTACTTCAAATTGTTATCCGTGAAGGTGGAGCTGTTGCCAATTCTACTCTAGCGTCGCCGAACCTCACTCTCTGTTTTCCAGTAACATTTCAGCACCCATTTCCGTTCTTAAAACGATGACAGCATGTTTATTTCCAATTCTGCAACAAATGGAAACTTTGCTTGGCTTTTCATTGCCTTCTGAATTTTTACCCATAAAAATATTTCTGACTGCTTTAATTAAAATGAGATTCTGTTTCAGACACATTATTCTGGGTAGAAGGTGTCTCTATGACACTAAATGGCGACATAACAGGCAATGCATCATTTCAGATATCAAGTATGTAAAATTACGTTTCCTTTTAGACTGAGGTCTAGCTGTCTTTGCACCTTTTAATAGAAGTTTATACTTAATAAGTACTTCCTTTGTTCTTACGTAATGTTTATCAGCAGTGGCGGTGGCATATCTGAGCAAACAAACGTCAACTTCTTTCGAGAAGCGGCTGCGTCGTTTAGAACATTTAATTTTACAGATTACTGGTATTTAGAGGTTCGGCTGATATAGTACCTAATTTATTGTTTTTTACTGATCTCGTGGCGTTATTTTTCTCGACAACCGAATGTAAGTGAAATAATTCGGAATCAATTTGATGATCAGCCTGATACATATCTGGATCAAACCAGAGTTTTGATGCGATACAATGGAATTATCATGGCTTTTCTTACACTAATGCTGAAACAGTAATTTTTTTTTTTCTTCTTCAGAAATCTGGAAGTTTCCACGTAACAGGCTGATATGCACGCAAAATTGGAAATTATGTTCTTCTGATTTCAAGTGATGCTCCACGACCGCCGTACTGTGGATGGGTAAAAAAGAGGTACGTGCGACTCACAAGGCCCACTCACAAGGAGACCAAGCCTGTTTCGTCGTCACCGATTTCATCGATATTTATGGTACACGCAGGGTTTGGGGAGCTGCACAGGGAAAAGTGTTTAACAAAATTGCATTTTTGGGGCGCGTCGGGTGAGGCGTGAAACATTCATTAGCGTAGTTTGCAGGCAGCGGAGAGAGTACAGAACGGTCACGCGAAGGTTGTTTCATCGAGTCCCTACGCAGAAACGTTTTCTTTATTTTCGGTTTTTACGTTACACCGCAAATAAAGCGAAAGAGTGCTGAATATGTGGTAATTATTTCTGTTTTAATAAAAGACATGAATAGTAAAGACGAAAAAAATTAAAAAATATATAAAATTAGTTCCTACTATTATTTTACAGTCGACGAATTACACTACTTCAGTGATTAGCCGAGTCCGTGCCATGTCGTGTTGCGGCACTTCTGTGTGCTCGCGGGGGCCCTACATGATATTAGGCAGGTGTACCTGCTTCAAAAATGGTTGAAATGGCTCTGAGCACTATGGGACTTAACTTCTGAGGTCACCAGTCCCCTAGAACTTAGAACTACTTAAACCTAGCTAACCTAAGGACATAACACACATCCATGCCCGAGGCAGGATTCGAACCTGCGACCGTAGCGGTCGCGCGGTTCCAGACTGTAGGGCCTACAACCACTCGGCCACTTCGGCCGGCATACCAGTTTCTTTGGCTCTTTAGTGCATAAGGAATTAATTCACATCAGACTGGAAGATCTGCAAGGAAACACCCTTAAATTTTCGGAATCTAATATACGTAACACCTGTCTCATTAACACCAAACAAGCGCGGAGTTCATTCTTGTGGTAATTACATTAATTCTTCAGATAATTCCTTATTCACTGTTACCATCTGCCACTGAACTGAAATGGCAGTCACTACACGTTACAATTAGTTAAACAATAAGCTCGGTGCAACCCTGCTTTCATTGCTTTGAAACATACTGATCATTAGTTATTTGACAGTATACGCGCTACAGTCCGCTTCATACGTATTTGTGGCATCACAAAACAATGACAAAGGAAAGGATGCTGTTAAAGTGTTATCACACAGATAGCGAGACAAATGTCCGCAAATCAATATTATTAACTCAAAAAGAATTTTATATAAAATGACATCCAAAAATACAACGAGAGAAAATGAAGCAGTCGAAGAAATTTAAATATCTTGGAGAAATAATTACACCTGACGGTTCAGAAAATGCAGCTGTAGAAAGTAGGTGTTCTAAACTAGAAGGTGCTTTTCATCTGTGCAAAGACTTATACAAAAGCAAAAGCCTGTCTTTAAACCTAAAACTTTGTCATTATAACGCCATAATTAGACCGTCAGCTTTGTATGCATCAGAATGTTTAAACACGACGAAGAAAGGACCACTACGAAAACTTAAAGTAAAAGACCGGAAAATTTTGAGGAAAATCCTTGGCCCTATCAAAGAAAACGGATAATTCCTCCGAAGACACAACTGTGAATTGTATCAACATACAGAAGACATTGTTACCAGCATGAGGACGCGGAGAATGATGTTTTTTGGTCATCTGGAAAGAATGAACCCGCAAAGAGTTACTCAACGCATACATTCATCAATTTCAAAAACAAAATCGTATTCAAAATGGGCAAGCCAAGTTAAAAAGGATTTACAGGAAGCTGAAATTTCTGTTGATGACATTCAGGATCGAGAAGTTTTCAGAGAAAAAGTGAAAATTACTAAAAACCTTATTTCGCTTACTACGCCAGTTCCACGTGCTGCCTGCAAATGGTCAGAACAGAGAAAAGAAGCACAGTCAGCCAAAATGAAAATATACTGGGAAAAGAGGAAAACACAATCAGGGAAGAGATAAAAATCTTCGTGGTCCATAACAGGCCGAAACGATAGCAAAAAATAAATAAATAAATAAATAAAAAATCCATAAAATAATTCACGGCTGAGTACCACTCGACGACTTCCAGCACTGGAGCTGGACTCTCCTGCTACGTTCGCTAGACATTTACTGGCAGTTTTCATGAAACAGTCTGAACAATCCGTGTGCAGGAAACGGCAATGAATTGGAAAATTGCTTTTTCGGCTGCTAGAAGGTTATTTCACCAGTCAATTACAATGTCTCTCGTCATTTACGCTGTGGGAAATCTGCTTCTTTCTACCTTTGCCTCTACCACAGTAATGAGAGGATTTTCACACACTTGATGGCTGTCTAGCTGTGACTGGTTTAATATTCAATGGCTTTTTGAGCCCACATTTTCTGTCATTGCGTGTGGTTTCCTGCATGGGAGCCCTTAGTGACTGGAATATTGCTATTCATAGCTTGCGAAGTCTCCCTGTGGATGTTACCATTTTGCAATAAATGCTGGGTTGTTGTATCTTCATTCCTCTCTTATGGGGATAGTGCCTATGGCAGCGATCTCAATAAAAATATTTTCTATGTCTATAATTATAAAAGAGATGTCTTGTCTGCTCATAACGTTGACAAAATGACCACTGGAGATGCTCCAGAAATTTGAAACATGTCTATTGATGAGCTTGTTAGTTTTCTATTGCCTAGAGAGAATAACACAAATAATTGTGACAGTTCTTGATGTATGATGTTTAGTTTGCAGTCGATGGATTTGTGTATTATTAGTAACTACTCTCTAACTAAAAAACGCGAATTAAAGTCAGTGACATATAATTTTGTATTCCAGCACTCGGCAGACTTGTCTTTGAGACAGAATCTGCACTCACTTTGCCCCGACACAAGGGACACATCGATTACTATTGTAGTATAGCAATCTTGGCAAGAACGCTGCATATGTTTGACAATTCTGTAAAGGACAAGTTATTTCCTGGATGACACAGAGTTATCTTACTAAGTTAATTTAACCTATTTGTATCGCCTTCACTGAATAACCTGTGTGAATTACAAATAACTCCGTGAATAAGGTTATAAATTTATGGTTTTGAGTCCAGGAAAGGTGTTTCACGTGAAAACTGCAACTAATTTCGTCTATTACGTTGCGTTTTAGATGTCATACCCACACCTATGGCAATAAGGAAGGTACTAGTACTGCAGCGCCTCGACAGCTCTCAGATTGCTGGCACGGTAGCTCAGCGTGTTCGGTGAGAGGGTTAGCTGCCTTTTGTAATAAAAACATTGAGTAAATATATCAACGATTATCTTAAACAAGTGTCATGGAACAGACGTCGTTAACAAATTCAACGAACAATAACGAACAAAATGATACAAAAAAGAAGAAAAAAGCGGTAATGTCGGTGCTTCTAAAGCGAATGCTGTTGAAGGTCATGCTTCCTGTGTCACTTAAGGCTGCAGTTCTATTAGGTTTGTGGCAGAGCTACAAGTAGCCAGATCTAAAATGCAAAAGAACTCATATTTGTCTTATTTGTGAACAGACACATTTCTATAGAACGACACGAGACAGCAAGTAAAAAACAGAATGCTTCAAAGTCCAGTGTTAGTAATATCTCGCTGTTTGTGCTGGTGTAGGGTCTTGCGTGTTAGAGATACCTTATATGTTATTACAATAGTCTTTCGGTGTACGATTTTTCCAAAGAACAGCATTTATTTTGTATTAGTATGGTTCAAAATGGTTCAAATGGCTCTGAGCACTATGGGACTAAACTTCCGAGGTCATCAGTCATCTAGACCTTAGAACTATTTAAACCTAACTAACCTAAGGACATCGCACACATCCATGCCCGAGGGAGGATTCGAACCTGCGACCGTAGCGGTCGCGCGGTTCCAGACTGTAGCGCCTAGAACCGCTCGGCCACCCCGGCCGGCCTATTAGCATGGTGAATAATCTAATAGCGTTTTCATTATTTTGTATCAGAGAGAAAATAATCATCAGTGGACTATTCTCTCATATTATCTAAAACTGTCTGGCAATGCTCAAGTAATTTTGCAATTTCGCGCCTGTAGAATTCTACAAGATCTGCGTTAAAGATGTCATCAAACCAAGTTTGAGTGCATTTTCGTCCAGAAAGGTATTTTCATATTGGTTCTTCGATAAGGAGCGAGACTCGTAAATATTTAGGATATACGAACAGATGAATAAGGGTGTGAGGGACGATTTTTAAAACAAACTCCTGGATAGTTTTGTTAGTGAAATTAGCGGAGTGGTTTTGTAGGTTGACTTTTTTTACTCCGCGATCTAAAGGTGTATTAGTTGTTGGCAACAAATACCAGCCGCGATAGGCATTCCGCTTGGGAGGGGTTCATAATGCACAACACCTTTTTGAACCATCGGATGCAAAATAATACGTTGAAACTGCCCTTTGCTTGAATACGTGTTTCTTGTTAGGGCTCCACTAGTGATTCCCTTTTAAGAAGTTGACGTGAGGGCGGCTGCCTCCACAGCTGAGTGGCCGGCAGTCGGCTTCTGACACCGTGCAGACGGGATAGGCGCGCCCAGCAGCGCTCCGCAGACCTTGTTGTTGTTTACCCGCTAGCGCGCGGTCGTGCGTCGTTGTATTAAACTGAAAGTACCGGTACCGACCCGCCAAGGCGTTATCATATTGACCATAGTCAAACTGACGTTCAACGTCACACGAGACCGGAGGCCCATGAAGTAGAACGCTTTCTTCGAGACGTCGTGTGCATAGAACCGCGAGAAATGACAGGCATCCATTTGCCTGTTGTATCTAACACAGTGTACCTCAAACTGATTTACAAAGCTGCCTGTGCCAGAGTCCTCCAACGATCTACAAACGGCTTCCGCTTGCACCACGCTGACGGTTATGTGGGCGTGGTAGCAGTTGACCAGCTGGTCTGGAGGTGACTGTGCGCAATTTTGAACTACCTTTCGAAGTTCCCGCCAGCCTTGTCACTGATGCGCTGCGGCCATATGGCACAGTTTTGAGCCACCAGCGGAGACATGGAATACATTTGAAACGTACCCCGTAGTCAAGGGGGTACGCCAAGTGCGCCTAGAACTTAAGGAGCACGTTCCATCGTATGTTTTCGCTGCCGACTGCCGCGCATTTGTTATATATGATGGCCAACCGAGGACCTGCTCGTGCTGCGGCCAGGAGGGTCACATCCAAACTGAGAGTCTTCAGCACCGCCTAGTTCAGAGCCCCGCAATGAACGTCCCCAGCGATCCATGATGACCTCCGTGCCGCTAACGTATGTGGAGGCGGCACGACTTGATGGATGATCAAAGCCTGATACCACCTGAAGCCGCTGCGAGTTCGTTTGGAGAGTCGGCAGCGACGGCGACGACGACGGCGCCGCAGCCAAACGGTGCAGAGGTTCCTGCGGCCTCTGCCCATCGCGACGTCGGGGCAACCCGGTTGCCGTCACTGTCGGGATCGGATACAAGGATTTCCGATGACCGTGTCGAGCCTCGGTATCCAGTGGATGTCGAGTCTCGGACTCACAAGCAAAAATCACCCAAGCGGCACAAGAATAGACGATTGTCAGCTGAAGGACGGGACAGTGATCTCAGACTGGTGGAAGACATCGAACCCGTTGCAGCGTCTACAGTTGCAAAGGATTCCAGCGGCCTCATTCACCAGAAGGCGCCTCTCCTACACCTGATGGCCCTGAAAACGAGGCGTAACGGGTCGATTCCCAGAATGTGGGCTCTTGTGAAAGTGGCAAGCCTCTACTGACCTCCCAATCCCCTCTTGATGATTGGTCGGACGACATGGAAGCAGATCATGCACAGCTCACTCCTCCAGAGTCCGTGGCTGGCATTGAGCCCGGAGCGTCTTCCCAGTCAGGGGATCATACGGCACAGCAAAGCACGTCATGTGGCCGTACGGCTGTGTGGTGTACGTCATCATGGGCTTGCACCTGTGCATTCCCCCACCACTTGATGTGTCTAATCCTATCGTGTGGGAACAGTCAGTGTCAATGGCGTCCACTCCACTGTCAAGAAACGCATGTTACACGACATGATCAGAGCAGCAGACTTGGACATTGACCTTCTCCATGAGGTCCTTCCAGAGGTGCGTTTAGACCTATATGGCTACACGACCTACAATCTCCCATCTTAGTGATGACGGAGGAGGAACGGCCATCCTTCTGCGAGGTGGCGTGGAAGCGACGGACGTGACATACTTGCCGAAAGTGCGAGGCATCGCTCTCACACTTGACGCAGTCCGCCTCGTTAACGTCTGCGCTCCCTCCGGTACATCGCATCGCGCTGACAGGCATGTCTTCTATTCGCAGCAGGTAGTCCCGCTTTTGCAAGGAAATATGCACCATTACAAGGAAATATGCACCATTACATAGGGGGCGGCGATTTTAACAGTGTTCTGTTGCCCGAGGACCAGATACCGCACTACGTTCCATCTCGGCTCTACACGCACTGGTACGTGACCTCGCGCTCCACGACACTTGGTTCTTACATCATGGAAACCAGCGCGGATATACACACTTTACCGGTAACTCTGCCAGTCGTCTGGACCAGATATACTCGTACGTTTCGCGTGACCTCCGCACAGCGAACCGTGATGGAGGAATCTGGTCGACAGCCTTCACTAATCATATAGTGTGAATCTGCACTATCATCTTACCTCGACGGCTCACCATACGCAGCAAAGGCCCATAGACGCTAAACGTCTCCCTCCTTCGCGAGGAAGCTTGTCGACAAGGTGTTATTGACAAGTAGCGCTATTGTCTCAGGCACCTATCCATTTATGCTTCCACGTTGCTGTGCTGGCTGGGATGTGTCAAATCTGCACTCCGAAAGACCATGACGGCCTACGGGCTTAACAGATCGAGCTGGCAAATGACGACATCGGAATTTTACTATACAGCGTTACGTGAGGTGGCGACGCATCCGCCGTCTCCCGAGCGTCAGATGTCAGTACAGCGCATCAGGACAGAGCAGCTAGAAGGTGCGAGAGTGCAAGACTGCATCCCCAACGAAACGGCATCAGTCTATCACATTGCGCGCGAGAGGCGCCCCCGCAAATGTCAGCTCATCACGGCGGTAAACACGGAGGCGGGCGGCCGCTCAGTGACGCAAATGGACACAGCTCGCACGTTCGCCGACACTATGGGACCTTGTACAGGGAAGATCCGCGAAACGTACGTGATTATGAAGGGCTGATGCACGATTTTCCCTCCCCTAGGGACGTGGCACCCGATGACACCCTGCTGTTGCCCTTCACATCCGACGAGCTGACATCGGCCTTGGCACGTAGAGCGCCGATCAAATCACCTGGGCCGGACAAAATGGCTCTGAGCACTATGGGACTCAACTGCTGAGGTCATTAGTCCCCTAGAACTTAGAACTAGTTAAACCTAACTAACCTAAGGACATCACAAACATCCATGCCCGAGGCAGGATTCGAACCTGCGACCGTAGCGGTCTTGCGGTTCCAGACTGCAGCGCCTTTAACCGCACGGCCACTTCGGCCGGCCTGGGCCGGACAGTTTACCCCTGGAATTCTACCGCACTTTTTATGACCTTATGGGCGACAAGCGGCTCCAAATGTTTCAAGAACTGGTGCGCCTTGATTTACTGTCCCCACGGAATTCACAGAAGGCATCTTGATCTCACGGGTTTGCTGCCGGGTGACGTCGTCGAACACCGCCGATATTTCGACAGGAGCACATCCTGCCATTCTCAAGGCACAAATGCAAGGAAGACGAAATGTGCTAGCATATTTAATACCTCGGTTCACAGAGGAGAAACAAGGAAGACACCACACACACAACCAGTGTCAACACAAACAAAGATAATCAACATCATAAATATCGGTAGTTACTATTAATCAACATGTGAGGTAGCACTAATTCCGTCCCTCTGTTTTTTGATGAGAGACAGAGCCGGATTCCAAGCAGCATTTAAACAAAATCCGCCATCTCTGTTAATAAGGTTGCTTGATAGTCTGATTTCAACAGCTTCCTTAAAAACACTATCCCAATAGCTGGACGTGTAAGCCAGAATCTCCGTGTTGTTGTATTCCGTAGGATGAGCGGTGTCAAGGCAATGTTCTACAATAGCGGATTTGGTCGGCTGTTGTAAGCGTGTGTGACGCATATGTTCAATACACCGGTCTTCCACACTCCTGATTGTCTGACCGATATATGACATGCCACAACTGCAAGGAATACGATAGACTCCAGCCTTACGCAAACCAAGATCATCTTTTACGGACGCCAACAGGGCCTTAATCTTAGAAGGTGGTCGAAAAACACATTTCACATAATATTTCCGCTTAATACGGCCAATCCTGTTGGAAATGCTTCCTGCGTAAGGCAAAAAGGCCGTAGACCTAGGTGCCACTTCGTTGCTGTCGTCACTCACCCATTGCACAGAAGGCTGATGGCGCAACGCACGTTTGATCTGCCTCTCACTATAACCATTCTGACGAGAGGTGACTTCGAGATGTGATAGCTCAGCTGCCAAACCTTCAGGGTCTGAGATAACGTGGGCCCTGTGAACCAAGGTGTGAAGTACTCCTTCACGCTGAGCTGGATGGTGACAACTATCAGCTCGCAGATAGAAGTCAGTGTGGGTAGGCTTCCTGTAAACAGAATGTCCCAACTTACCATCGGTCCTACTTTTGACCAACACATCAAGGAAGGGAAGGCTACCATTCTTTTCCACCTCCTGTCGAAATGTGGGAGGTGTTCGACGACATCGCCCGGCAGCAAACCCGTGAGTTCTTTGAACAATCAATTCGCCGGGAAAAGTTAAGGTCTCGCATTCATCTCAGTGGTTGTAGGTGGCAGAACTTTCGCCCACTCACACTCCTCAACAATGACTACAAGATCTTCGTCCGCATCCTCTGCGCTTCTCACACCGCTATCGGGAAAGCGATCCACCGCGATCAAACATGTGTCAGCAACATTCATACTGCGTTAGGAGCATACCGCGACATAATTGCTTGCGTCGACCACGGCTTTCTACGCGCAGGTTTGGAATGCATGGTGAAACATGGGACTCAGGGAAGGCAGGAAAAGGTGTGCACGGGGCCTTACTCAGTTACCGTTGGTTGCTCAGTAAAAACGTACACATTTTTTAGAAAATAATTTTTTCAAAACAATCATTTTAAAAAATTTATGTAACACAAGCTACACTGGCGGCTGAAGGCCTTATTAAGAATGAATCAAAAATTATTTGTCGGCTGAAGGCCGCAGGCAATAATTCAGAACAATTAGCGGCTGAAGGCCTGAATTACAAATGAGGAAGACAACTACACGTTAAAAACACCAAAATAATTTCTAAAACAACCACATAAAAAATTGACTATAACACGGGCTACACTGACGGCTGAAGGCCTTATTAACAAGAATTCAAATTATTTGTCGGCTGAAGGTCACAAGCAATAGGAACAATTTAAACAAAATATTATTTTTTAAACAATTGACACAGTCAGACCAAATAAAGAAGGGCGTGATCCACAGACAGTGCTCCAAGGATCGACCTGGGAAAGTCCCTCAAACGTAAGTAAGGTGAGACAGGCAGCCCAGTGTTATACTCACTTAACAGGATGGCAACTCAAACCAGTCACAGTGAAACGCAAGACCAACACTCTCCCAAAATCCACCTGACATTTGATGCCCAACACACGATAGAATAACACTAGCCAGGCAGACTGGCGGACTACACTCTTGACATAGTAAAACGACAAACATTATACAAGAGATCATGTTCAAACGCAAGAACAATCCGAGGTAATCACAACAAGATGCCTCCACGAATCCAGTACGCAGACAGCATTAAAATGACTGCTCATTCAAATCCAGACTAGATACTCACGGATCCGCTAAAACAATTCCACAAACAACTCAAACAATATTAAAGCCATCCACTGTGGAGCAACAAGGACGAATTACAAGTCGACACAAACCCAGAGAACCCAGAAACCGTCGGAAGACCAAATACACGTCGTTCGTTGAGACGACCGACCGAACGAGCAACCGACGCTCGTTCTCGATGCAGTCAGGCAAGGCAAACGTCCCCGTATGAATGGCCAACTAACAGCTTGTTACCACGAGGTAACAAGCCGGCGGACGGGCGCACACACAATGGTGGCGGCTTCACTAGTCGGGTTTAACGATCCATTCAACTTAAACTCGCTGAATCCGGTCCTTGACGTGGTCGTGCACTCTCGCGACCACATCCCTCCATCGGGTAGCGCATGTATTGCCAGCTGTCCCGGCGAGTCCTCCGGACCTCACTCGTCCTCCGTCCCAAGCGAACTCCGACACACGACGACCCGGAAATACTAGAGGTCGCTCTAATGATATTACCACTGTACTCGCTATCGATAAATGCCGCTGCTGCCACTAACGGACAGGCAAAGCGATCAAATGTAGTGGCGCCAGTGAACGCACTAAGAAAACGAGAGGTTAAATAAAATAAAATAAATAAATAAACATAGACAAACCCGCTACATCCTCACCCTGATCCTTTGATCCTAGAACACGTTGCGCGGGCATGGCGACGGGATGGATGGCCAGGCATCGGGTGTCGATCCCTGCCTTACCCGTTGTCTTAGTCCTGCAGCGGTTCCTTCGATTTAAAAAAAAAAAACAAAAAAAAAAAACAAAAAAAAAACTAAGAAAGAAGCGCCATGAGTACCATCACAGGCTTATAGAGAAAGCTTGAAGTGTAAAGAAAAAAGACAATAAGGAAGTGGTCAGCCTGATAGATTGCCATGTGAGGGGTCCTGCGTTCGAATCTCGGGTGGGTCGGAGATTTTGTCAGCTGGGAAACCGCGTGTTGTGTTGTCTTCATCATCGTTTTATCGTCATCCGTCATCGACGCGCAAGTCACCGAAATGGTGGTCTTGCACCTGGCGACTGATCTACCCGACAGGGGCCTCTAGCCACACTACATTTCATTTCATTACAACATAAAGGTATGAGAACAGATCACCAGTAACAATACGACATTTGAACTTTCGACTATCGAAGAGATGACGTTGAAGCAGATATGCAGCAGTAGTCATCCATTTGGCTTTTTGTTGCTTTGGATTAGAGAATGCAGTACTACTACTCCCGACTTCTGAACCTGGCCTATTGAATGCAAACGGCGCACGACGTTTAAACGGTCGAAGTTGACCACATATGTCATTTCGAGTCTTCCTGAATGTGGAAGAACATTCATGCGAGGACAATTTTTCCTCAAACAAGAAAAGCCTTTTCCAACGTGCTTCCTGAGAAGCACTCACCCCACGCAATACAAAAATTCTGAGCTCTGTAGGCCCAACGGTACCGACCAATACCGAATAACATGTATGAAATGTTACATGCCTTTCCACTTGCGACTCTGTTTTACAACTCTTCAACAACGTTCATAAGTTTCAAGCATCCTAAACGCAATATGTAGCTGTAAGAGAAACTGCAACATAAATCCTAGAACTGCAAATAAGATGACCGTTGGTAACACTCACAGCGCCTCGCCCCATTCCCCTGGTCGAACGGCGCCTGGCGTTTAGGCGGCGGGTGGCATACGGCCAGTAGCCGCTGGACACCGGTGACCGCTGTAGGGCGAGGAATTCTCGAGTGTGTGCTGCGATCTTGCTATTTTGGCGCAGACACGAGCTGTTTGCCAAAACTCTTCCCTGAAATTTCTGCTATTACTGGTGTATTAGAAAGAGAAGCGATTTACGTTTGAGGTACTATCAGCCAGAACTTTAGCAGACATGCGAAATATATATATATATATATATATATATATATGCCTCATAGCGCGTCGAAGCAGCAGCTTTTTGTCCACATTGCGTGACGTTTACCGTCAGACCACGAACAGATACGGTCTTCGAACGGCCTGCGATGAGTGAGAGTACTTTTTCCATACACTTCCCCATCCTGCAGTGTTGTCAGATGGTGCATAGCGCCTTACTTGAAATTCTGAGGGCCTGCCGGTTACACTGGTCTCCTTAACAGAGCGCCTTCGACTTATTCTGCGGTGGCCGCAGATACTAAAACTGTACGTGAAGATATTTGCAGAAAATGGAACAGAATATCACATTTATCTATATTGTGATGGAAACATTCGGTTACTCGGCTTCTTTCTCTCGGGGGCGGACGCTCGAACCTTATTCAGCCCGGCACTCCCCCTTCCTCGCACGCGCCTGAGTTTCTCAACTTCACTTTCTTCGAACATCCCATCGCCTTTTCTCTCAGCGCTGCCAGCCTTTTCTCCTCTTCGTTCTCAACAAATTTCGCCTGCCTGCGCGATCACAGTGCGAGGCGCACAGGTCCCGGCTGTAGCTACCCTGTCTGTGCCGCACTGCTCTGCAGAGCGGAGCTGACCGCTCCGTGTCGGCAGAGGAGCAAAAGGGGAGGAATGCTGTGCTTACAGCTGTGAGTCCCTAACAGCAGGAAGGGTCGATCAAGAGACCCTAGTGACTTCGAAAGTGGCCTCGTAATTGGATCTGCCATCTGAGCAACAAACCCACCAAGGGCATTTCAGTACTTCTACACCTGCCCAAATCGAATGTCCGTGGTGTGATTGTGAACTAGAATCGCGAAAGAACACCATAGCTAATCCGAGACGTGGTAGATCTCATCATCCTGCGTTACGGAAAGTGCAGTGGACGAAAGGAACCACTCTCGAGTTTGCAAGTACCACCAGCAGTCCAGATAGCAGGACAAACTGTGCGCAGGAAGTTAAAAAGAACGGAGCACAGTGATCGTGCAGCTTTCATAAGCCACATACTTGATGCTCGAGTTGGTGTAAAGGGCGATGCCACTGGACAGCGGATGGCGGTAAGCGAGTGATTTGGAATGATAAGTCGCGCTGTAACCTGTGGCAATCCGACTGAAGGGTTTGGGTGCGGCGGATGGCTGCAAAATGGTACCTGCCAACATGCGTAGTGCCCGCAGTGAAGTGGTGCTACGGTGTGTGGGCATTTTACGTGGTTAGGGTGCGCTCCCGTTATTGCGCATAAGCAAGAATACGAACACTTGTATATCACTGTGTACTGCATACGTCACAGCAACAGTTCAGACTGCGAGTCTATCAGGATGACAGTGCACCCTGTCGTAAAGCATCATCTCTGAGCCAATCCATTCGTGACAATAACATTACTGGAATGGAGTGGCTTGTCCAGCGTCCCGACGTCAACGCAATGAGACACGTTTGGTATGAGTTACAACGTCCAGTTCGCCCCAGTTCCCAGCGTCTCATATCATTATCTGGTCTACTTTTGGCTCCCATTCCTTCACAGACATCCAGAAACCTTACTGACGGTATTTGCAGCACAGTTCAATCCGTTGTAAAGGCGAAGGGTCGGCAAATCCCGCGTTAATGACCGCTAACAAGTGTCGCGCTGCTTTGCATCACACTGCGTAGTCATATGACTTACATACGAGGGCTGTTAAGTAAAGAAAGATCATAACTCTTTTACCTCTACTCACCCTCATAGTTTTAAGAGCTTCCTTCGGATACGACGCAATATTGCCTCAGCGTTTCTGCCATTTCCAAAGACATGCTGGAAAACATTTTCTTGAAACTTCCTACGGAATCGCTTCTCCAGCTTTCAGTACTACTCCTGACGATGAAAAATGTCTCCAATCAAGTTGTTTTTGCAGGTTAGTGAATAAAAAGATGTTGCACGGGGTAACTCTGTGTCAGAGGGAGTTTGAAAGAAGCACTCCAAATTCATTTTTACAAGATATTCGGTAACAATAATTGCAATATGCGGCCGTGCATTACCGTGGTGCATCATCGAGCCTGTTTCACGGACATGTGACATTTTGCGCCTGATATGGTGTTACACTGCTGTAGTATTATCCAGTTATTGATTTTTGTTCATGTACAACAAGCTGACAAACTATTCCATGAATATAAAAATATAAGATGACCGTATCCTTCACAGCAGAAGCAACCACTTTTGTTTTTAAATAGCGTACTTTCGTCAGCAACGATTACCTCTGAAGGAAATTCCGGATCTGCGTCTAACATCAACGTCAACTGCGTGCAGACCTGCACGCGAATAGCCTTCTCTTGGGGAGCGAGCAGTCTTGAAATCCACAGCGCACAAACACGTGTCGTATGTAAATTTTAAGCCGGCTGGAGTGGCCGAGCGGTTCTAGGCGCTTCAGTCTGGAACCACGCTACCGCTACGGTAACAAGTTCGAATCCTGCCTCGGGCATGAATGTGTGTGATGTCCTTAGGTTAGTTAGGTTTAAGTAGTTCTAAGTTCTAGGGGACTGATGACCTCAGATGTTAAGTCCCATTTGAACCATTTTGTAAATTTTATGTCACCAACTGGGGGCTGGTACACCAATATTTCAGAAAGTGTTCGTAAGGTTATTCCTCGATCCACTGTGATAATGACGGCAGTGGTGTAGATGTCCTCTTTTGTAAGAGGACTGGAGCACCTTCATTTGAAATTGATTATCGCCTCTGTTAAAGGATTGAAACCATCTTCGAGCTGTGCTGTAGGAAGGATCAGACTCCAAGCAGGCCTACTGTAACAAGGTATAGGTCTCCGCTGAAGATTTATTGCGACGAAAGCAGAATTTGAAAGCCGCGTTTTGTCGATCGCGCATCACCTCCACTGTCGCCGTAGCTGGTACTGGACACGTCTGCAACGGGGTCTCTTGTTGCAAAGAGCAGAAAGCGCACTTGCAGGATATCAAACCCAGCAACCTCCCCCCCCCCCCCCACCCCTGCGGGTTCGGGGGTTAGAATAGGCCAGCGGTATTCCTGCCTGTCGTAAGACGCGACTAAAAGGAGTCTCATGTGATGGTACCCTCTCGGATTTGACCTCCATCTTTCTAAATTCTTCTGAAGAGCGAGCCAATTGGGGAAGGGCGCCTTACATGGTGCACTGTATCCATCGTGCGTTGAGACCTTCAGCCGGCTTTCTCGTCGTCACATACGTTCCTGGGTGCGATTACCACTATGCACTATGCAGTGTTGCTTTTTGATCCGACGACGACCTTGGACGTTTTTTCACCTAAGACCCAGCACGGTAGCCAGTCCGTTGTGGCGAGGCTGCCATGTTCCCTGTTGGTTGTAGCCCCCTGACAACACAGGGATCGCTCTGCTGATGCCTGCGCCGTTAACTCCCCACGTATGCCAAGAAGTAGAGGCCTGTCTCCCTGGGGCATCGGGACTCCCTGCAATGGCCATCCTGCCAGGTGGCCCGTGCTGCGGCTGGGTGGCGCCCATGGGGAGGACCCTTGGTCGGAGTGGGTGGCATCAGGGCGGATGACCTGCAATGGAGCGTGGTACATCATCTCTCGCTGGTGGCCAGCCGCCAGCAGTCTCTAAGTGTTCTCGGGCTCAATTTAATGCTCAGAAATACGATCCGGAAACGTTCCTCTCCCTGGCCACACCATGGGAGGAGCCTAAGTCTCAGGATTCCAGTAACAGTTATTCGCCTGTGACAAGTTGGGGGATGTTAACGTTACCATAACACCACATAAGAGTTTAAATATGGTCCAGGGTATTATTTTCCATAGGGACCTACTTTTGCAGTCTGATGACGAGCTGCGCGCCAACTTAGAGCGTCGAGGTGTGCATTTCGTCCAGCGCGTTCATTGGGGTCTGAGGGATAATCAGGTTGCTACCGGTGCCTTCATCTTGGCCTTCGAGGGTGCTACATTACCGGAGAAGGTCAAGGTGATGGTCTCCTGCTGTGATGTCAAGCCCTATATCCCTCCCCCAATGTGGTGCTTCAAGTGCTGGAAGTTTGGCCATATGGCTTCCTGCTGCACTTCCAGCCTAATATGTCGAGATTGCGGACGCCCATCATATCCCAATACTCCATGTGCCCCACCTCCCATCTGTGTCAACTGTGGAGAGCATCATTCACCTTGCTTGCCAGACTGCGGGATCTTACATAAAGAGCGGAAAATCATGGAATATAAGATCGTGGACCGACTGACCTATAGTGAGGCTAAGAGGAAATATGACCGACTACATCCTGTGAGAATGACATCTTCATACGCCACTGTTACAACAATCGTGCTATCCCCATCAGTTCAGAGAATTCCTGCCAGATCGACGAGCCGTACAACTCCACATGCCCCCTTGCCTGTGGGGGGGCTCTACCCACCCTGTTGCTCCTGCTCCTGCAACACCCTCCCACCCATCAGGAACGCCCGTCCCCACTTCTAAGCCGGAGAAGCATCCAACTTCTTCGGTTACTCTCGCTCGCAAGGGGTCCCTTGGGTCCCTCCCTTCTCAGGTTTCCACAAGCAGGAAGGATGACGCCTGACAGTGGCATAAGTACCCACAAGTGGCTGGTCGTAGGGCTTCGCGATCCTCCTCCGACCCGGAGACTGAATCGGTGAAGCCCTCTCAGCTGGTGAAACTCAAGGTTCAGCGAGATAAGTCCAAGAGAAAGACCTCTAAGGCCAAAGAACTTGCGGTGGCACCCACCCCACCGCACCCTTCGAGCTCTGCGTGTGAGGATGAGGTGGAGATCCTGGCGTCCACTGAGGACCTTGATCTCGCCGGTCCCTCAGACACCATGGATAGCACTTGCACAGGTGCTCAATCGGTGGCAGCAGGTGACCCAGCGGCGTAATCTGCCTCCCCAGTCCTTTCACTCCTTTCTCAGCCATGGACAACATCATCCTTCAGTGGAACTGTGGCGGTTTCTTCAACCATCTTGCTGAACTCTTACAACTTCTCAGGCTTCACTCTTTCTTCTCCATTGCTCTTCGAGAAACTTGGTTTCCAGCGATGCGAACCCCCGCCCTCCGATTCTATCGGGGTTATTATAAGAACTGGGCAGCTTATGAAAGGGTATCTGGTGGCGTCTGCATCTATGTCCTTCACTCTCTTCACAGCGAGTCTGTCCCTCTACAAACACCTATAGAGGCTGTCGCTGTTCGGGTGGGGACGCCACACACTGTAACTGTCTGCAGTCTGTATCTTCCACCGGATGGTGATGTCCCGCAGTATGTCCTGGCTGCACTGATAGCCCAATTGCCGCCACCTTTCCTGTTACTGGGTGACTTCAACGCCCATAACCGTCTGTGGGGTGGATCATTGGCAACAGGCAGGGGCAACACCGTTGAGAATGTATTGGCACAGCTCGACCTTTCCATTTTAAATGATGGTGCGTTCACACATTTCAGTGTGGCGCATGGCACGGACTCAGCCATCGACCTTTCGATCTGCAGCCCTAGCCTCTTACCATCTGTCCAATGGAGTGTGCATGACGACCTGTGTGGTAGTGACCACTTTCCAGTCTTTCTGTCACTGCCACAGCGTCACTCTACTGGGCGCCCTTGCAGACGGGCTATGAATAAGGCTGACTGGGACTTGTTCTCCTCCATTGCCACTACTACGCCTCTTTCTACTGAAGCCATTGATGTGGTGGTTCACTCGGTCACCAGCAGCGTCGTTACTGCCGCAGAATCTGCCATTCCCTGTTCTTCTGGGTCCCCTCGGCGGAAGACTGTGCCTTGGTGGTCGCCTGCGATCGCCGAGGCGATTGAAGATCGCAGGCGGGCGCTCGAGCGTGACAAGCGGCATCCATCTTTAGAAAACCTCATCGCCTATAAACGGCTCCGTCCGCGGGCCCGCCGTATCATTCGCCAACACAAGCAGGAGTGCTGGGAATGATATGTCTCCACCATTGGCCTCCATATCTCTCCATCGCTGGTTTAGGCCAAGATTAGGCACCTCTATGGCTATTGGACCCTGTCACTGAATGGAGCAGTTTGTACTGACTCGGACATAATTACAAACTGCTTAGCAGAGCATTTTGCTCTCAGTTCCGCTTCTGTGAATTACCCACTGGCTTTCCGCTCCATTAAAGAGCGGCTGGAGCGTCGGAGCCTTTCATTTCACACCCGCCATCCTGAATCCCACAATGTTCCATTCAGTGAGTGGGAGTTCCACAGTGCCCTAGCCAGCTGCCCTGACACAGCCTCCGGGCCAGATTGCATCCACTGTCAGATGCTGAAACACCTCTCAGTGGACTAACAGCGACGCCTCCTCAACCTTTACAACCGTATCTGGGTGGAGGGTGAGTTTCCGTCACAATGGCAGGAAAGCATTGTTATCCCCTTTTTGAAACCTGGCAAGAACCCACTGGAGGTGGACAGCTATCGCCCCATTAGCCTCACCAACGTTCTTTGCAAGTTGGTCGAACGCATGGTGAGCCGGCGGTTAAGTTGGGTACTCGAGTATTGGGGCCTTCTGGCTCCGTCTCAGGGTGGGTTCCTTATAGGCCGCTCTGCAGCCGACAATCTGGTGAGCCTGGAGTCACCCATCCGTACGCCTTTTGCCCGCCGTCAGCACCTCGTCGCTGTCTTTTTTGACATGCGGAAGGCGTACGATACGACATGGCGCCATCACATCCTCTTTACACTTCGTGGTTAGGGCCTTCGCGGTCCGCTGCCGATTTTCATACGAACTTTTCTGTCGCGTTGTACCTTCCGCGTTCAACTCGCAGCCTCCCATAGTTCCCTCCGCGTTCAGGAGAACGGGGTACCACAGGGATCTGACGTTTTTAATTGCTATTAACGGGCTCGCTGCGGCGATGGGAACGTCTGTCTCAGCTTCCTTGTATGCTGACGACTTCTGCCTCTACTATAGCTCCATTGGCATTGCAGCTGCTGAACATCAGCTGCAGGGCGCTATCTGCTAGGAGCTGTAGCGCATGGCTTCCAGTTTTTGGCTGCCAAGACCTGTGTTATGCATTTCTGCCGGTGACGCACTGTCCATGCTGAGCCATGGCTTTATCTTGCCAGTGAACTACTTGCTGTGGTGGAGACACATTGGTTTTTGGGTGTGGTTTTTGATGCCCAGTTGACTTCTACATATTCGGCAGCTTAAACAGATGTGTTGGCGGCATCTTAATGCTCTGCGACGCTTGAGCCACACCAGCTGGGGGCCGACCGATCTACCCTCTTACGGCACTACCAGGCGTTAATCCAGTCCCGTCTGGATTATGGGAGCCTGACTTATGGTTCAGCATCCCCTTCTGCGTTGCGGGTGCTGGACCCAGTCCTTCATAGCGGAATCCGACTTGCCACTAGTGCTTTCCGGACCAGCCCTGTGAACAGCATACTTGTGGAGGCAGGTGTCCCTCCACTGCGGTTACGGCGCCAACGTTAACTAGCCGCTTATGCTGCACATGTTTTTAGCTTGCCCGGGCATCCTAATTATCGTCTCCTGTTCCCTCAGTCGGTAGTCCGTCTCCCAGAACATCGGCCCTGGTCGGGTTCTACGATCGCGGTCCGCGTCAGGGAGCTTCTCTCCGGGCTTGGGGTTTTCCCTCTTCCACCTCCTTTCCGGGCCCCCCTGCGTACACCCCTGTGGTGTGTGTCCTGCCCTTGCCTTCGGCTAGAATTGGCACAGGGCCCGAAGGACTCAGTCCCTCCGGAGGCCTTCCACCGCCGCTTTCTTTCCATCCTTGCTATGTATCAGGGCTCTGGCGTTCTTTACACTGATGGTTCGATGGTTGGTGGTTGTGTCGGTTATGCTCTCACTCTAGGGGACCATTACGAACAATACTCATTGCCAGCTGGCTGCAGCGTTTTCACTGCTGAGCTGGACACCATCTTTCGTGCCCTAGAGTATATCCGCTCCTGCTCAGGTGAGTCCTTCGTTATCTGTAGCGACTCCCTGAGCAGTTTACGAGCTCTCAACCAGTGGTTCCCTCGCTCTCGTCTGGTGATGACTGTCCAGGAGTCCCTCCATACTCTTGCCCGTTGCGGCCGCTCTGTGGTGTTTGTGTGGACCCCTGGTCATGTCGGCATCCCGGGCAATGAACATGTTGACTGCGTGGCCAAACAGGCCACCAGTGAACCAACTCTGGACATTGGCCTCCCGGAGACTGATTTGCGAGCAGTCTTACGCCGTAAAGTTTGTTAAAGGGACGACGACTGTGTGGCGGTCATCCATGCGAGCCACTCGCAGGAACTCAGTTGTCCTTTGTCGGCTCCGCATTGGCTACATCCGACTGACGCACAGATATTTACTGAGCCGTGAGGACCTGCCTCTCTGTCGCTGCGGGACGGCTTTCACGGTGGTCCACATTTTGTTGGCCTGTCTGCTTTTAGCTGTGCTCAGGCAGACATTTGCGCTGCCTGATACGCTCCCTGCCCTTTTAACAGATGACACTGCCATGGCAGGCCTAGTTTTACGTTTTATTCGGGGAGGGGTTTTTTATCACTTAATCTGTTTGTCATTTTTTGTTATGAGTCTGGCCTTTGGCCTACGATTTTGGACTGGGTTATTTTTTAGTGTGTTTCTAGGTGGTTGGCTTTTCCTTTTTTGTCTCTATGGTCGGCCAACCACTGTCACACTCTGTGTGATTTTAGTGCCTTTTTCGTCTGGTCTCAGTCTTCGTCTTTCTTGTCCTATGTCGTCTGTTGTCATGTCCATTGTTCGTTTTTATTCTGTGTGGGTGTTTTTAAGTTTTGGAAAACGGGACCGATGACCGTAGCAGTCTGGTCCCCTTAATACCACAAACCAACCAACTAACCAACACCCAGCAACCGATCCCGCGAGATAATTTGGGCCACGACTGTGATAGCACGCAGCTATGACCTTCCGAAAGCTCAGCTTCTAGACCCGCGCGTGTGCTGGCTGCTCTGTTCGTCACTCGCTCCGCCCCACTGCAGCCGCCCAGCCGAGCGCCGAGTACCCTGCGGGGGAGGAGATCAGTGTTCGACAACCACGAGGTCATTAGGGGCGGAGCACAAGCTCGGATTACGGGAGGACGGGGAACGAAACCGGCTGTGCCCTTTCAAAGGAACCATCCCGACATTTACCTGGAACGATTTAGGGAAATCACGGAGAACCTAAATCAGGATGGCCGGAGACGGGTTTGAACCGTCATCCTCCCCAATTACCCTGCAGCGCAGCCTCCTGTTTCCAGGACGTTGAAGGTGAGGGATGAGCCGGGGGAACGTATCTGCCCAAAATCAACAGCGATGTTAATAATCAGAAAGCGCTACATTACTTCTCTAGTAGCACACGCATTCGTTTCATTCTTTTACACTGAATTTTTGAATCGCGACATTAAAATGTTCAAAGCAAAGATATATCTGGCAACAGCTACAGATTAGAAACGGCGCCTTGGCCAGAATTAACAAAACAACGTCTAACTCACTCCACTGTGCAGCATTTCGCGCTCAGGGATTAGGCAGAATCGACAGCAAACCATTGCCAACAGCAGTAGTTCAGGTATACACGCCGACGTCATAAGGAGAAAGTGAGGAGACTCAGTATACGAGGATACTGAACGGGTAATTCATTATATAAAAGGACATCACAATCTTAAATTCCTCGAGAGAGGGGAGCAAGTGACAAGAAACAGGTGCACGCTAAAGTTTGTAGGCTGTACTTTCAGAAGGTCACGATTGAGTACTATCAGAATTATGGCCCAAATTTCCGCTGGATCGATTGCTGGGGCTGATATTTTGCAAGTGCGCTTTTTCCATCCTCCGAACTTGGCGTTTCTTCCTTGTTAGATTGCCCCTCTCGCAGGTCGGAATCAGGTACTCTAACACAACTAATAATCTTTGATTGTTACATATTAAGCTAACATAATATCACAAGATTAAATTCTAGCGCGAGGAATTATTACTGTATAAAGATAATGGCCACCCTTTCTTCGAGACTCCTCATAGTTCCTGCTACGGCCAAGCCTCCGACTGGCTTTGTCGGCTAAAAGTAGTGAAGCTGTTTTGAAGAGCGACTGGGCAGGCCCCGCTCACCTGTGTCTGCTGGTAGAGAGTCATGCATACTCCGACCATGATGACTGACAGCTGGACCAGCAGCATGGCGCTGACCGCAGCCTCCAGGTCGCGGAGGAACCTGCCGCACACAACACACACCCAGCCCTCTCACAGACCAGAAAAGTCTGACATTGCGAGCAAAATGGTTAACCGAGGTTGTCACTAGCTCCCTTCTATTGACTGAAATTGTAAGGAAATCAATTATGGCGACAGTAAGCTACATAAATTAATTTATCATTCACAAAATGCTGCATTACTGAGTGCCAAAGACAAGTGTTGTAATTACTTAAAGAAAGAAATTAATATTTACTGGACAGCAAGGACACGAAAAGAAGCAGTGGTTCGGAACAGGGGTGAGACATTGCTGTAGCCTGTGGCCTATGTTACTCAGTATGTGCTTTGTGGAAATAGTAACGGAAAGTGTGGACAAAACTGGAAAGGGTACTATGATTCAGGGAGAAAAAATAAATACAGAACTTCGAAAATAATATTAAATTTGTTACAGATGGCAAACAAGTTGTCAAATTAAATCAAACAACGGAAAATCCAGGATGAACACAAATATTACATTAAAACAGTTGTTATATTCCAACTTGTCAGATAAGCTTAACGGACTGGGCTGTGTCTTTAAAAGAAGTTATAAGATGAATATCAACAAAAGTGTCGAAAGGGCAATAGAATGTAGCTCAATTAAATACGTGATGCTTACAGAATTAATTATCAAATGAGATATTATAAATAGTAGACGAGCTTTGATATTTGGACAGATGGATAGCTGACGATGGCTAAAGTAGAGACGATACAAAATTCAGACTATCAAAAGCAGCAAATAGTTTCTGAAAAAGAAATTTGTTTACATCGAATATAAGTTTAAATATGTGGAAGAATCTGATTTGATCCATTATAAATGGTTTCTGAAAGCCTGCGACTTTGAAAACAATAGATTTGTTTACAAATAAATCTTCTGCTACCAGTCACGATTTTTCTTTATTTTACCTTTCGCACGACACCTTTCGTGAGATGATTCCCATTTTCAAGTGAGTTTTTTGTGTGTATTAAGCCATTTCTGCTGATGTTGTCAGTGTGTGAGAGTCTTCTCCATTTCGTTGACTTCTACGGCGATATATAAGAAACACGCGATTTTGAGTTGGGTATCGATTCTTTTCGCCACTAACTTCACCAAAAGAATCGATACCCAACTAAAAATCGCGTGTTTCGTATATACGATTGCAGTAATAGTCAACGAAATGAAACAGGCTCTCACACATTGACAAAATCAATAGAAATGGCTAAATACACACAAAAAACGCACTTGAAAATGGGAATCATCTCCCGAAACGCGTCGTGCGAAAAGTAAAATAAAGAAAAATCGTGACTAGTAGCAGAATATTTGTTTATAAACAAACCTAAGAGGAAGAATTTTCTGAGAGTACTTGTCCGGAGTGTCCTCTTGCTCGAAAATGAGAAGTGGGCGATGAGCAGTTAAGACAAAAAGAGGTAAGAAGCTTTTCAAATGCGGCGCTACAGAAGCACGCTGAATATTGAATGTGTAGGTCCAGTAAATAACGAGGAGGTACTGAACTAAACTGGGAAAAGAGAAATGTATGCACAGACAAAGAACGGGTCAGTTGTCAGCACACTTTCTGAGACATCAAGGAATAGTTAATTGTTTATGGAAGGAAGTGCGGGGATAAAAATTGTAGAGAGGAAAATCCAGTAAGCAAGGGTGCAGCAGTTATTCAGAAATAAAGAGGCTTGTACAGCATGGACAAGTATAGGGAAGTGCACGGAATCTGTCTACGGACTGAAGGGCTCAACAATAGTGTAGTTACATCAATTAATTCGTTAATTACTAAATGTTGTATTTAATGGGCGATAAAGACACGTGATTTAATTAATCAAAAAAGAAAATAATACTCAGTGAATATTAAGAAAGTTTGCCAAGTGATGATTCAATTAACTTGAAATTAGAGAAAGAGACAGAACCTGTACGACCGGCTCCGTTTTAATTCCGAACAGGCTGAACATTAAAGTTCGTATACAATGTGAAATGCTCCAGGAACAGAGATTGCTACAAGATCCAGTACTGGAAATTTGGAACAGTATTTAATTTTACTCCGTATACCATATTTTATTCGTCTAAAAAACAGGTGTGCTCCGTGCACTGAGAACATGGGCTGATTATATATTGTATTCGTGGAAATCTAGCGGGAAGTTCGTGGATGAGTGACTTCTTCTTTGCTTTGAGTATTTTCAGTACCATTGGAGGCTCTTACATATGACTCATATGCATGTTTGGCAGCACAATCCTTGTGCGTTAACGTAGGTTTAAATCCAGAATTTAATATTTGTAATGTGTGTTTTATTTCCTCCACAAGACACTGGATGGAAGGTTTCTCTCTGTTTGCTTTTACGTAGGACCCGCATTTACTAACTGACTTCCTTCCCTATTTCTTTCGTTAAAATGTGACAACAGAATTTTCTGTGGGCTTCACATATTACGGAAGCACAAACTACGACTACGATTTCTCTATACAACTCTCCACACTACTCATTGTTGCTATTTGTGGCGCTCTTTATTTTTGAAACATTGTCTAACTACGTTAGGTCCTTGGCGTCTTTTGCGTCTTTAATTAAAGCTTATTCATCACGAAAGTGACTGATAAAGCGTGTAATGTTTCATTCGCAGATAGAAAGGAAAGAGACTTTAATGGAAAGAATGTAATGCACCTGAAA
This sequence comes from Schistocerca serialis cubense, assembly GCF_023864345.2. Classification (NCBI taxonomy): domain Eukaryota; kingdom Metazoa; phylum Arthropoda; class Insecta; order Orthoptera; family Acrididae; genus Schistocerca; species Schistocerca serialis. Next base: position 825,470,960 of record NC_064642.1, read on the forward strand.
TGAAAGTGCAGATTATAATTCATTCAAATTAAGTCTTACGTTGACACGACATCACTACGCTTATCTCGTTCCGTAAGGTGGCGTCACGGAATACACTCGATCACACAAAATGACGGAATATGAGGGTTATTCGGAAAGTAAGGAACGATCGGTCGTGAAATGGAAAATACAGTGAAAATCTGATAAAGGTTTGCACAGATGCGTTGGACACTGTGTCTAGTACGCCCGTCGATCGCATCATGCCGCTCTTTTCAGTTCTGAGCTCACAGTGAGAACGTAAAGATGCCTAGAAATTAGCGTCTTCCGCCAAGTATGAGGTATTGGCGAAAGTTTTCCCCTGAAGCTATGAAATCCACATAACATAAGTGTCGTGCGGTTTGTTGTACACGAGAATTCTCGGCCGCACTCTGCAGGGGCAATGAAGATGCAGCGTTTTCGATGGAAACTACTTGATCACCCTCAATACAGCCCGTAACTGGCTACCCCTGAGGTTCATCCCTGTTCAAATGAACCGCTGGCTATGAAGACAATATTTTGACACAGACAGCGAGCTGCAGTCCAGAGTAGAAAATTGTCTAAAAGCAGTGGCGGCTGTCTTCTATAACGAGGGAACTGAAGAATTGGTACAACGCTACGACAAATATCTAAGTCTGAGCGTCGACTGTGCAGAGAAGTAGCTGGAAGGTGTAGCTAACCGTTGCAAATAAAACAGTTTTTCACTGTGGTTTCCAGTTTGCTACCTATCGTTTCTTCCTTTCCGAATAGTCCTCGTATAATACCAGAATCAAGAAACCAGCAATGAAACGAAACTGAAACCGAATATCCTTGACAAAGTTTTGTATGGCAAACTGCTGAGAAGTAAACCAATATGAGGAGTGTCATCCAAATATTTTAAAACGTCGACGTATATTTTCTAGAGAAAATACAGCTGTACGTACAAGCACATCACATTTAGAGACTTTTAACCTTGTGCTTTACGAGCAGGCAGCCCCAATTTCTCAAGGGTAGTACTAAGTATCTACGGCCAGACGGCTTGTCTGGATTGGGAGTAGTTTTGTTTACGGGGCACAGCCTACAGTTGCGATTAACAGTCAGAGAACGTCGTTAGGTCACTGAATATCATAACTTCCATACGATGAAGACGATTTGAGTTAGACACGCCACTTGCTGGCCTACTGCAGCGCCCGACCACAAACCACCAACACTACGATCCTTGCATCAAAGGCTCCATCATGTATGTATCAGTGGAAATGTCATCAAAATTCCTACTCTAGTTCCTCGAATTACCCTTCATATATACGAAGAAAAAGGTGGGTTGTAACCTTAATTAAAAAATAATAATAGACGGAGAACATATGCATAGCTTATGGTGATGATAAATTCCTGTAGCTCAGTGTGCTGCAGCGCTGTCTGGGGCGCCTTGCCATGAAACGCGCGACTCCCCCCGTCGGAGGTTCGAGTCCACTATCGGGCATGGGTGTGTGTGTTGTCCTTAGCGTAAGTTACTTTATGTTAGATTAAGTAGTGTGTGAGCCTAGGGACCGATGACCTCAGGAGTTTGGTCCCGTACAACGTACCACAAATTTCCAGTTTCAGTGCGTTAGTGAGTCCTTCAATTTTGGGTGTCACTTCAGCGATCTGCAAGTCCTTGACCAGTTATAGGACAGGTAAAAGGCGGCCTACAGCTTAAAGTGGAATTTGAAACACTTTTCGTTTCTGGTGAATCTCCGCATCATTGAGAGGTGATTCCTAGGTCTAAATTCAGTGATGCAACCCTGTGATCCGACCTGGATTCGATACCGCGACATTTCGGTTGCTGGCATACACCAGATCGATTGTGCTCAAGCTTCGTCGATGTCTGAAGTTGCGGCAACTGTACCGCTAGATGGAATGGCATAGTTTTCGGAGTGGCCGCAGGCTTTCATTCGTCATAGTTCGGCCACTTTGAATGAAATATTAATAAATTATATAGACGAACATCCCTCGTGGGTGAATCTATCTGTCAAAATCGGATCAAAATCCTTACACTAGTTTCTGAGATTATCCCACACATACAAACAGAAGCTAGCAGGCAACTTAAGTTTCTGTGAAGGAAAAAGGAAAGGGAACCCCATGATAAAGCCCTGAAGACCACGCGATAGTCGACCGACCGCCGTGTCATTCTTGATCACAGTGATTCATCACCGGACGCTGTGTGGAGTGACATGGGGTTGGCGCTGCTAGCTACCAGTCACTCAGGCAGCTCCTCCGTTGGCATCACGAAGCTGAGTTAGGCCCGGTCCAGGCCTCCCACACAACCCTGGTAACACCGGGACTCGAAAGCTGGTCGCCTGCATCAGCATTTGTCGTGTTGACCACTTCGTTACGAAGGCGAATGTCAGTTTATATACAGTGTTTTTCTCGTCTAGAGCGGAAAATGACGTCAAAAAAGTGCATTTTCCTCTTCAATATAATATAATCTCTAAAAAGATTATTTCATTAAAATTGTTTCATCAACTTATATTGTTTTATAAATGATAGAGCACAGCTATCAGTCGTTCTTTTATGCAGGTTTTATTTAGCCAATCCAGATTTCGGTTAGTGCCTAGCCATTACCAATGCACTATTTTCTAGTCTCAATCCATGTCAGCTCCCTGTTGTTTGGGCGTCAGTGACCGACGCCCGAACAGCAGGAAAGTGACATGCATTGAGACTAGAAAATAGTGCATTGCGAATGGCTAGGCACTAGCCAGAATCTGGATTGGGCAAAAAAAAACTACAAAAAAAGGACGACTGATTGCTGCGCTGTGTCATTTATAAATCAGATCACAGTCGCCGAGTGGACGCACGTTCGTAATGGAAGGTAACCTGAATTTATACTGTTATTTATGCAGAGTATGTGCGTTTCCTTTGTCGAGATATTCGAAAATATATGAATTTCTTTGTTTAAAGATATCTGGCCTCTGTAAAAGAACGATCATGGAAAATTTATTCAGATAGTCACGGAACAATTGGGATGTATCGTGAAAACAGCGTAAGTAATTAGGTAACGATTACGAAGACGTGATAGACCAAAATACCCATCTACAGCACGAATAGGTCAAGATCCGATGTACGCAGACGATGGGGCAATCTCCTCTTCTAGCGTCAACGACAAAACTTCCTTCGCCAGGAATCTTGACGCTGACGTTCCGTTCTGGCCCGTTCCCTCTCGTCCGTCGCCTGGGTTTTTGTGATACACTACTGGCCATTAAAATTGCTACACCAAGAAGAAATGCAGATGGTAAACGGGTATTCATTGGACAAATATATTATGCTAAAACTGACATGTGATTGCAGTTCACGCAATTTGGGTGCATAGATCCTGAGAAATCAGTACCCAGAGCAACCAACTCTGACCGTAATAACGGCCTTGATACGCCTGGGCATTGAGTCAAACAGAGCTTGGATGGCGTGTACAGGTACAGCTGCCCATGCAGCTTCAACACGATAGCACAGTTCATCAAGAGTAGTGCCTGGCACATTGCGACGAGCCAGTTGCTCGGCCACCAATGACCAGACGTTTTTAATTGGTGAGAGATCTGGAGAACGTGCTGGCCAGGGCAACAGTCGAACATTTTCTGTATCCAGAAAGGCCCGTACAGAACCTGCAACATGCGGTCGTACATTATCCTGCTGAAATGTAGGGTTTCGCAGGGATCGAATGAAGGCTAGAGTCACGGATCGTAACACATCTGAAATGTAACGTCCACAGTTCAAAGTGCCGTCAATGCGAACAAGAGGTGACCGAGACGTGTAACCTATGGCACCCCATACCATACCGGGTGATACGCCAGTATGGCGATGACGAATACACCCTTCCAATGTGCGTTCACCGCGATGTCGCTTAACACGGATGCGACCATCATGATGCTGTAAACAGAACCTGGATTCATCCGAAAAAACGATGATTCGCTATTCGTGCACCCAGGTTCGTCGTTGAGTATACCATCGAGGGCGCTCCTGTCTGTGATGCAGCGTCAAGGGTAACCGCAGCCATGGTCTCCGACTTGATAGTCCGTGCTGCTGCAAACGTCGTCGAACTGTTCGTGCAGATGGTTGTTGCCTTGAAAACATCTCCATCTGTTGACTCAGGGATCGAGACGTGGCTGCACGATCCGTTACAGCCATGCGGATAACATGCCTGTCATCTCGACTGCTAGTGATACGAGGCCGTTGGGATCCAGCACGGCGTTCCGTATTACCCTCCTGAACCCACCGATTCCATATTCGGCTAACAGTCATTGGATCTCGACCAACGCGAGCAACAATGTCGCGATACGATAAACCGCAATCACGATAGGCTACAATCCGACCTTTATCAAAGTCGGAAGCGTGATGGTACGCATTTCTCCTCCTTAAACGAGGCATCACAACAACGTTTCACCAGGCAACACCGGTCAACTGCTGTTTGTGTATGAGAAATCGGTTGGAAACTTTCCTCAAGTCAGCACGTTGTAGGTGTCGCCACCGGCGCCATTCTTTTGTGAATGCTCTGAAAAGCTAATCATTTGCATATGACAGCATCTTCTTCCCGTCGGTTAAATTTCGCACCTCTAGCACGTCATCATCGTGTTGTAGCAATTTTATTGGCCAGTAGCGTATGTTTTTGTTGTTCTGTTCTGTCCTTTTGAGTCTCATTCTGTTTCATAAGGTTTGAAGAGATATTTTTATAAGGCCTACTTTGTGATTTTCTGGTGGCTCCTGATACAGGCGCACAGCTCTGCGTACAGCACTCGCTGCCTCTTGAGCCGCTCGTCGCCAGCCGGGTCTTCGTCACCGCCGTCGTCGCCGCAGCCGCCGCAGCCGCAGAGCCGCAGGCCGGAGACGCGGCGGCCCAGCAGCTGCAGCAGCGCGCCGGCGTGCAGCATGGCCGCCACGAAGAAGCAGTCGAGGCCGATGACGACGGGCACCTGCGTGAGCAGCACGGCGCACTGCAGCGCGTAGAGCGCGCCGTAGGCGGCGGGCCGGCGCGCCCAGTCGACGCCGTGCAGCTGCACCACGGGCAGCAGCCTCTGGTCGCCGGCCGCCAGCAGCGGCGCCGGCAGCCACAGCAGGATCAGCGCGTAGATGTAGGCGCTCAGCCACGCCGTCATGCGGCGCGCGCGCCGCCGCGCCCACCGCAGCTCCGGCACGTCCCAGTCGGCCGAGGCCATCCCGTCCAGGTCCCGCACCAGCCGGTAGAACGAGCGCCTCTTGCGGAAGAACAGCCCCGCCTTCAGCAGCCCGGAGACCACCTCGAGCGTGTGCATGAGCGTGTGCGATATGGCGTCCACGTCGCCTCGGGCGCTGCGCACGCTGGCGACGCCGACGGCGACGTACGCGACGGCGCTCAGCTGCACGAGCGCCGCGTACAGCGCGTAGGCGGGGCCCCGGCCGCGCGGCCACAGCCCGGCCACCCGCAGGTAGCGCACGTGACCCGCCAGCGCGCGCTCGCCGCCGTCTTCCACGTCCGCCTCCGTCAGCGGCTTCTGTGACCGAAGGGACTAAAAAGACACGGATAAACACGCCACGTACTCCACGTAGCAGCGTGGTGCTATGCCCCGTTCATCGTAGGAATAAACCTGATGCAAACAAACACAAACGCTACGATTGGTCAGAAGCTATAACACACATATACTGGTGTTGTTACGCTCTTGAAAGAAGGTCCTATTATGTTTTAGATATGTTATTATTAAGTTTCGTTGAATGAAACCTTAACACAGTTATTAACGCTTTTCTTATGGGAGCTGAAGTTTTCCCGGCGTATTTCCAATTTGAACAGTTGTCGGGTATCCGACCCGGTAGTGTTGTAATTTCTCCACAATATTTGGGCAGACGTACACGCTGCCATCTTCAGGTGGGTCCTGACGAATGCTGTGCTATTACCCTAGCCGTTACCCCCTCCACGGTTCCTCTCCTGGTGTCTTTGGTGCGGCCGGGGCGGTGGCTACTGGACGTGGTGGGGGAAGCGGCGCCTGGATCTGAACTGGGGTCTGCACTCTCCCTGCCGCCGTCTTTATTAATTAGATCGTCCTGTAGTCGGATTTCGGTGGCCTCTTTAGCAACGCAGTGCCAGAAGTAGGAGGATTGACAGAGTATTTTTGTTTTTTCATAGTCCACAAAAACACTCTGTCAATCCTCCTACTTCTGGCACTGCGTTGCTAAAGAGGCCACCGAAATCCGATTACAGGACGATCTAAGTAATAAAGACAGCGCCCTTCAACTTAGTCAGCCTTGGAACCCTGCACTCAGCCTCCAGAGAAAGATGCGGTCCCAGAGATCGATGACCGCAGGGAGGCTGCAGACCCCAGTTCAGACCCAGGCGCCGCTTCCCCCACCACCTCCAGTAGCCGCCGCGCCGGCCGCACCGAAGACACCAGGAGAGGAACGGTGGAGGGGGTAACGGCTAGAACAAATAGGGCGATGAGAGGAACCACCTGAAGATGGCAGCGTGTACGTCTGTGGAAATATTGTGGAGAAATTACGACACTACCCGGTCGGATACCCGAGAACTGTTCAAATGTTTTTCTTACTCACGCTTTAGCTGCGCAGTTTTTATTTCAAAAATCGTGTACAGTCACAGATTCTGCAGCGTTGTGCTGTGATCGCCGCGCTGTTAATGCGCAGTATGAAAGTGGCCGAGGTTGCATCCTGTTCCGTAGTGAAACACGCGTGTGGAACACGGTTGAAGGTGGCGAGAAATAGGCTGCTCTTATGTTTTGCATAAACTAACGGACATAACTGTCATTAAAGTTTTCCCAGCAACTGTATTACATACAGTTGAGTCACTAATCGTCATCGTCCGTGGAGTGTGTGGGCCGTTGCTTCAAATCTCGGCACAGTCATTTTTTTTCCTCGTTCAATTTGAAATACGTACATCTCGTAATTATAAAATTCATCATAATTTTCATCAATACTTCACAACATCTTCTTTCTAATTACATATTGCACGCGAAATTCCTGTTTTCATTTCAAATACAAATTCTTAATTATCGATGTTGTATGAATGACTGTTCATAACAGTTACTTAAATTAAGAAAACACAACAATTTAATTTTTAAGGCGTAAATAAAAAACCAAATCCTCTTCATTTGGACTATGTCCATAGTTTTATACCACAGACATAGATAAGTATCGTAGAAACGTGAAAAACATTTTCACAGCATCGAGCACATCATACAAATGTTGCAATTTTATATTTGCTACTGCACCATTACAATACGAACCCAACAGAACTGATCTGGAGCCAAGGTGCGGGATTTGGGCCGAGAAGTAACAACACTGTTAAGCTGCCAGACGTACTGGAACTAACGAACGCAGTTTTTTCTCATGTCACTGCCGAACACTGGCGGAATATACAATACAATGGCTCTTCATAAAAGAAGAAGAGAAAATGCGGTGTCCAGTTGGCTTCGTTGATTCTGTTGTTGAAAGGTTCGTTATCAATGTAGCAGGTGACAGTTTCAGAGCTGAAATGTATTTCTCGGATTCGGATAAGGAATGAGCTAAGAGATTACCAGACGACTGTCTGTAATTAACAACTTAAGTGGCTTCAGTATTCTACAGTGCGGTGAAATCCCTGCAGTGTGATTCTCATTACACACAGCTCGCTCAGAAGAATTATCCTATGTTTAACTTAGAAATTTTCAGCAGTCTCGTTCGTAAATAGTATACTGTGTCAGGTGAGAACGAGTGCATTTCATGCTTTCCTAAGAAGCGCGCGGTAGTGCTGCAGTTTCTCCGAATATTATTCCATTTTCTTTAAAAATTAAATGGTATTCGAACCTTGTTTCTTTGCTCATCTCTTTTTATGTCTGAAATGCAACTGCTCACATCATTGAAGGTTAGTTGAACCACTGGTTGGCCAGTGCTGTCCATGTTAATGCGACAGTAAACCTGCTGTCCCGCATTATCGCCCTGTCCGCGTGCCTGTAACACAGCACAAAATGTTTCCTTATGATCGTACTTGACTGTACTGGTCTACTGGTCAAAGCTTTGCTTCCACTCCACGTGAATCGAAATTCAATGAGATTCAAGAAAATGCGGGAGAATACATGGCGTAATGTTTACATCAGGTCTATTCTTATGATGAACAGAGTACGGTATAGCATTTGTACATCGCAAAAAAGTGTGTGCGCTTCAGTCGGTCTATAGTCACAATTTTGGGGATAAATGAACTATTGAATATCAAGAGCTCAGATGAAAATCCAGTACCAAACAAAGAAGGGAAAGCTGAAAGGCGGAAGGAGTATAAAGGGTCATTACTGTAGCCGCTACCTATGGGTCTTATGGAACGCACAACGCCTTCAAAAATCGTGCGCAAGATTTTCGTATTCTGTCGCTCACTACGCATAAACTGTTAGTCCTACAAAAAAATTTACAGGTCCTTTTTGTAGGAAATTTAATGTAGGTAAATTTTAAAGTGGGATACGTTTTCGCTGGAGACCACGGTTTTCGAGTTATTCGAGAATAAAGCGTTCGAAGGTCACTTTGTATGTCTTTCTTGACTAATTCTAAAACTAAGGCCCCTAGAGGTAACGTATTCCAGTACAAAATCTGACTACATTAAATTTCCTACAAAAAGGTCCTGTTCATTTTTTCTGTAGGAATAAGAGTTAGCACGTAGCGAGACAGAGAACATGAAAATCTTGCATGTTGGATAAAACCCGTATAGATAAGGGCAACTGAATCACGGTGTATAGTGAGGCTGTACAAGAGATTGAACTTCAAGGCAGTATTATGGAAAGGAAGATGACGTACATGAGAATGAGACAGGAGACATGATACTGCAAAAATAATTTGACAGAGCACTGAAAGACCTAAGTCGAAACAAGGTCCCTGGAGTAGAAGAAATTCCGTCAGAATACTGAGACCCTTGGCAATGCCAGCCATGACAGAACTACTCCATCTGGTGTGGAAAATGTTTGAGATACTCGAAATACCCAAGACCGCAAGAATAATGTAATAATTGCAATTCCGGAGGAAAGAAATGCAGACAGGCGAGAATATTACCGAACTATCAGTTTAATAAGTCATGTGGGTAAAGGTACTGACACGTAATTTTTACAGAAGAATGGAAAAAAATGTTGAACTTGATCCCGGGGAAGGTTGGTTTCTGTTCTGGAGAAATGTTGGAACACAGGAGGCAATAATAATCCTAAAATTTATTTTAAAAGAAGGGTTAAGGAAAGACAAACCTACGTTTTAGGATTCGTACATTTAGAGAAAGCTTTTGTACATTGTTTAAAATTCTGAACATAGCATCGGTAAAATACGAGGAGTGAAACAGTATTCACTACTTACACAGAAACTAGACGGCAGTTATAAATCGAGAGGCATGATAAGGAAGCAGTGCCTGAGAAGGGAATGAGGAAGGGTTGTAGGCTATGGCCGTTGTTATTGAATCTGTACATTGAGCAAGCAGTAAATGAAACCAAAGAAAAATTTCGGGAAGGAATTAAAATTCAGGTAGGAGAAATGAAAACTGTGAGGTATGCTGACGACACTGTAATTCTGTGAGAGACAGAGAATGACTTGACTAAAGAACAGCTGAACAAAATCGATAGTCTTGAATTGATGATATAAGACGAACTTCAACAAAAGCAAAACAATGGTAACGAAATGTAATCGAATTAAATCGAGCGATGCTAAGAGAATTAGATTAGGAAACGAAACACTAAAAGTAGCACATGAGTTTTGCTATTTGGGCAGTAAAATGACTGATGACGGTCGAAGTAGAGAGGCTATAAAAAGTAGACTGGGCAACAAAAGCGTTTCTCAAGAAGAATAATTTTAGAACATCGAATATAAATTTAAGTGTTCAGAAGTATTCTCTCAAGGCATGTGTGTGGAGTGTAGTCACGAATGGAAGTAAAACATGGACTATTAGAGAAGAAGCGAAGAGAATGTTTTGAAATGTGGTGCTTCAGAAGAATGCTTAAGATTAGATGGGTTAATCCAGTGACTGATAAGGAGGTACTGAACAGAATTGGAGAGAAAAGAAACTTGTGCGCAACTGGACTAAAAGAAGAGATCAGTTGATTCGAAACATTCTGTGACATCAAGGAATCACTAATTTAGTTTTGGAGAGAAATGTGGCGGATAAAAATCGTAGAGCTAGACCAATATATGAATACAGTAAGGAGACTCAAAAAGATCTAGGGTGCAGTACTTTTTCAGGGATGAAGAGACTCGCAGAGCATAGAGTAGCATAGAGATCTGCATCAAACCAGTCTTTGGCCAACGACAACTAGATGAATTATTGCGAGAATAATACACCTTCGGGCTAACCTAATGAACTAGGACGAAGAGACGTCGGTTCCATGCTGATAAAACACGGAATAAATGGACGTGTTTTGTATCGCTACGCAGAAAAGAGCTCAGTACGTGAATCACGCTCTTTCTCTGTCGTAATGGCCACCAGCCAGCCCCTTAAGGTTACTGCCTGATGGGCAAATAAGCGTGACAAACTGCAGCAAGCAGCTGCGTCCAGTAACAGAACATCAGTACGACCTGCACTTCGGGAACCAGCTGGAATGCCATTTCAATCTTGTGACACGTCGACCTCTGGGGAGGCTGTCTGCACATCACACAGCTGACAAAAAAAAAGAGATCGAGTCAGCCACTGCTGTAGATAAGGCTGTCGCAAAAGGGTTCAGAGAAGCACTATCGCTAAAGCAGTGCAGTAGCATCGCTTATCGTAAGGGTGCCGGTGGAAGCCGAGGGTCGAACTAGCCCCCGACTCACTCGACGACTGCCGTGTCACTTGCCGGGGTCCGGAGCTCGTGGCCGGACGGCACTGTTTCCACAGTTGGCCGCTGCCGGGCAGGCTGCCACCACCGCCTGGAGGTCGGCTGGAGGCGCACTCCAGCGCTGACCGGCACACACTGCAGGGACGCCCCGCGCTGTGCCTTGCCGAGCTGTTTGCAGCCACCGCCGGGGTCCTGACAGCCACAGAGGAGCGTGCGTTCGATGCCCACCCTGCCCACGTTTACATCGGGCTGGAGCGTCACCGTGTACTGTGCGAGAGCAGTAAATGAGTCTGCCGTCGCTACTGAACCTCCAAGCGAGGGGTGAGGTAGTCGGAGAGGCTACCCTCTCAGAGCCTGCGACTGCACCTCCGCCCTCCAACGCTCTCGGCACGGTATAACGCTGCCGGTAACGTTACAGCGGGTGCCGATGGCAACACAGCCGACAGTTGCTTCGCTTGTCTGCTTCCTCCCTTGAGTCTGTTTCTCACTCTGCAGGCAACGGGTGAGAGGATTTAGCTGTCTGTCGTGCGTTATTGTGAATTGACATAGTCTACCACTTTGCAATGGAAGCAAATGTTGTAAAGACCAAAAAGAGACCGAGAAATGCGTCTTTCACTAACAAGGAGACAACACAGCAACCAGATTTATGTACGTTTTAGTATAATGGACGATCATAAGTTTTCCGTTCGAAAACCGTGTTATCGAAAATCGGTATAGCAATCACGCAAAATTGCCCTGAGCATTAAGGCAATAATGCCACCGATGCACCAAGTGGAGACAGCGTTTTGGTAAAACATGGCGTCGGGCTAGGTAACTGCCTGCTGCACATCTTCGTCCGACAGGCACCGAAGGCGTGACAATCGCCCGGTGAGAGATCAGGACTATATAGGGCGGCTTACCGAGTGTCTGCCTCTTCTGTTAGCGAGACTTCTGCGTTACGACATTTGCGGTACGGGGATGTGCGTTACTATGAAGCAACAGCACCCACCGGCGCCATTCCACAACGGTAGCTTTCAGCAGACGTGCTGCCCCATACACATCATTCATTCTCTGCTAGATGTCTACCGGCATTTCCGCTTCTGCATCCAAGTGCAGAATAAAAGCACGTTGTTGATATATGGACGAATTTGATGATAACGTAGCTCTAGTTCACGTTTCCACATTTTCCCCACGCACGTCGGAAAGACACGAATGCCACATTAATTCCTTGCCTACATGTCGGTGTTTATATACCCGCATCAGTCGTGCTACGTCGTGTATACGCAGCAGAACGACCTCAAACGCATACTTTTTGATTGCTCCTTACATTTACGCTACTTCCTTTAGAGCTGCGACATCAGCAGCTCAAAGTAGTCTGATGTACCTCTCAAAAATTCTCGAAAAAATCATTTTGAAGTTTCCCGAACGTTCTCAGTACCACACAGTCAGTTTTTTGACAGGCTCACCGACCATGTGGCTCGATTCCTGGCCGACGCAAATTTTGAAATGTGAAATGGATACAGATGGAAAGGAATCGGTTGTGCTTGAGACCTAATCACTGGATCACCGGTTCCAGTTTTATTTTGCTCCTTTTTTTCGTTTTTTTTTTAGGTCAGTTCGAATACCTAACTCATTTGAGCAAAACAGTCATCAAATCTATGCTATTTAATACATATATGAATCTCATGTTTATGAAATATGCACGTATTCTCATTTCTAATTACATGTCACAGACAAATATCCAGTCTTAATTTCGAATACAAATTCTTAATCACAGTGCCTTTGCGAAAGACAGTTAATGAAGATCGACTATTTTATTTCATTTTTAGTTATTTTCCTCTTCATGGAATTGCTGTTTAACACGCACCTTTGTTTAAAAATGCACCATTGCCAAAAATCGAATCCAAGTAGCACACACTGTGGGCAATGACTCTCACACACGTCCATGCTGCCTGTTGAGAAAAGAAAATCTTACTATGGGGTATTAAAGACGTTAGGAGAACTTCGAAGCGGAGTTTCTCAAGAATTTTTGACAGTTGTATCACTTGATTTGTGTGACTGATATTTGAGTTCTGAACTCCAGGTACCATAAGTATAAAAAATTACAAAAACCGAGATCTAGCGTGGCACTTCCAACGGCGAGCTGTACACGAACTGCGTGTCAGGGATCGTTCTTTCCTTCCTCGCGGCAGCGACTTCCGTCTTGTAATAAGCGCTGAGTGGTTAGTGTCGTTGCGTACAGCGCGGTAACACCCGCGCTCGGTTGCTGGTACCTCCTCAACTTGTCCTCAGTTTGGGAGGTCACTCCTTGTCACTGAGCAGCGGTGGCATCAGGATTCATCCACTGGCAACAACGGCTGGAGGGGTTGGCGGGATGCTGACCACATGTCCCACTACCGTACGATGAGGTGACAAAACTCGTGGCATAGGGATACGCACATATGCAGATGGCGGTAGTATAGCGTACACAAGGTACAAAGGGGCAGTGCATTGGTGCAGCTGTCATTTGTACTCAGGTGATTCGTGTGAAGATGATTCCGACTTGATTACGGTCGGACGACGGGACTTTGAACACGGAGTAGTAGTTGGAGCCAGACGCATGGGACATTTCATTTCAATATTCCGAGATCCACATTGTCAAGACTGTGCCGAGACATTTCAGACATTACATGTCAGACATTACATGTCACTAGAGACAACGGAATGGCAACGACTTTCATTCAAAGACTGAAAGCAGCGGCGCTCGCTTAGAGTTGTCAGTGCTGTATCACGGAAATCAATGTGGGTCGTACGACTAACGTATCCGTTACGACAGTGCGGCGAAATTCGGCGTTAACGGGCTACGGCAGCAGACGATCTACGTGACTGCCTCTGCTAACAGCTCGACATCGGCCGCAGCGCCTCTCCTGGGCTCGCGACCGTATCGATTGGACGCTAGACGACCGGAAAACACTGGCCTGGTCAGGTAAGTCCAGATTACAGTTGGTAAGAGCTGGTGGTAGCGTTCGAGTGTGGCGCATATCCCACAAAGTCATGCACCCAAGTTGTCGACAAGGCACTGCGCACGCTGGTTTTGGCTGCACATCGGTGTGGGCTGTGTTCAACGCCACGTCGAGCTGCTCCATTACACCGGTTAGGAGGAGGTCCGACACGACACTGGCGGGTCTCCCGTGACGTTTGACACCTCAGTGCCGATCGCCCTTCGTGCTGACTCGCAAGCAGAAGGCAGCGGGCAGCCAGTCGGAACACCGAGCGGCGCTTACGTAGTCGAATCTCTGGTATAAATCAGATACCGCACTGTAGGCAATAGCAAAACCAACAGATTTTTATTCAAGGAAGCGCGAACATCATATGTCTTTGACTTCAAATCCTGCTGGCAGTTCTTCTATAAACAGACTTGACTGTGGCTACAAACGGCTAAGGAAAGCATTACTCGAGACGGTAAAATGTCGTTTAAATATTCCACAGACTTCATTGACGATACGATGAAACATATTTCCCGAGTAGCTGAACGAGGACTACCAGTGCTTGCCTACCTACCAGCCTAGCACAGCAAACACTGTGCTCCCAATAAAATCTCCCAAGTCGAGTGATGTAACAAATTTGCTTCTTCGCAGTTGTATCAAGAAATTTATGATACAGTTCAGCCTCGTCGTTGTAGATAGAATTTTGCCTCCTGGGTTTTATCTCTGTATTGTTTCGTTGCCACTCCAAATACTACGAACAAATAAACTTCCTTACTTTTTTCTATAAAAAATTTCCTGAGGGAACGGAACGTAGGATACTGTCATATGTCCAAGTTTCTCATTAAATAAAGGTTCACTCAAATGTCGCTTTACATCGCTGAGCGGTAAGTAAAGTTAGCTTTGAAAAGCGCGCCGCAGCGCGTAGCGTGAAGCAGTCGCCCTCCGTTTTCTGGCGGTGGCGCCGTTGTCGCAATTGAAGGCTTCGGGGTCTCCCTCTAGCGGGAAAGGGCAAAAGTGAGCTGTTCGCGTGGGTTTAAGAAGTGGCTGTATGGGCTCTCGTGGAGAGTTGGCTGTCGGGGCATCAAGAAGCGACTTCTCTGCCGGTGCTAGAGGGACAGCACGCAGACCGCGAAAGGAGTTTTCCCGAGCGTGGGTCTGCAAGGGGCCTAATTTGCAGTTCGGTCGTATGCTGTCGATCGGCGGGGAGGTTCTGGAAATCGGCGCGCCATCCTGCGTCCGTTGAAACGGCTGGCAGCGGGCGGCTCGGCAAAGCATTTGGAGATGCTGCGTCGGTTCAGTCCTGGGAGTCGTAACGCACCAGAAGTTATTGATTGTTAACAGATTTTTATGAACTTAAATTGAATTCAATTTACTTATTCTTGTTAATTATACCAGCTGTATATTTTGGGGGGTTCCCGCCATTCGTTCTCGTCTGCCCACCCGCGGGAAGGTGCTAATATTAGAAAGGGTGGTCCGTTTGTCCCGTTTTGAAGACGAAAGGGGGGGGGGGGGGGGAGTCAGAGTAAATCTGTGGTTCGGATTGCTTCTTTCCCCTCCCAGCTTACCTACGGATTATTCGACTTTTAGCCTCTGCCATGCCTGTGAAAGTCTAACGCACCAATGGCTGTATTGTTTAAAATGCAAGGTACTAAGACCTGATCCATTCTCTCGCCTGCCATAACTAGTATTACTAGACTTACGCGTAAAAGGTACTCTAAGAAAGAAGAAAAATTCCTTTTGCCTCGTGGTAAGAACTAGTCAATTGCATAACGAATTCCTGCTCATCTGGAAGCTGTAACTTACGTAAATTTGTGTTTATGTATATTTGGCTATAATCAAGCAAGTTTCCAGAATGAGATTTTCACTCTGCAGCGGAGTGTGCGCTGATATGAAACTTCCTGGCAGATTAAAACTGTGTGCCCGACCGAGACTCGAACTCGGGACCTTTGCCTTTCGCGGGCAAGTGCTCTACCATCTGAGCTACCGAAGCACGACTCGCGCCCGGTACTCACAGCTTTACTTCTGCCAGTATCTCGTCTCCTACCTTCCAAACTTTACAGAAGCTCTCCTGCGAACCAGGAGAGCTTCTGTAAAGTTTGGAAGGTAGGAGACGAGATACTGGCAGAAGTAAAGCTGTGAGTACCGGGCGTGAGTCGTGCTTCGGTAGCTCAGATGGTAGAGCACTTGCCCGCGAAAGGCAAAGGTCCCGAGTTCGAGTCTCGGTCGGGCACACTTTTAGTCTCCCAGGAAGTTTCATATCAAGCAAGTTTGTTAATGTACCCCGTAGTGGATTTTTTAATATTGTTTCTAGTCAGCAAAAACGTTTGTGTGTTTTTTACAATTAAATACCTTTTAAGGCTTTTACTCAACATGCTTATGTGTTTTATACAGGTAGTTGGTTATTAGTGTGTTTTCTTGCCATGCAAAAGTTTGCCATTTAATTACGGGAAGAAATTGTTGCCTTGAAAGGAGAATGTTGTAAAAGTTCGCAAGTCCTACCTTGCAAGCGTGTGTGTTTGCCGTAAGTTAACTGGCAGAAATTTATAATTTTTTATATATATATATTTTGGAAATGTTAATGTTATTAACTGTGAGTGTCCTCTCCCCGTGTGTATGACTCATGCGTTTTGGTTTTCTATTTTGAGAACTTTTGTAAACAGGATTGTCTTTATATGCTGCAGATAAGTTAGATTCTGCACCATTTAATGAGCCTGTGAGGTTGTAACCAAATGGGAAATTTGTCTGCCCAAAAGTGAAGTCATATATTCAAATTGTATTCATTAATAAATGGAGTGAAATTCACCCGTAATTTAGCTGAGCTTGAAATATTATACAGCGCCGCGTTGTATACGTTAAATTGCTTGCCTGTACTTGCCTTTTACTGGCGTGAAATTTTTTATAATAATTTAATAATATAAAAGTCCTTCCCTATCGTAAATTGTGACTTATTCGTTAAATGATTGTTGTTTTTTTTTTTTTTTTTAAATATCGCAAAGTCTTGCACCAAATTTGAATAAAGAGTGTTACTGAAAATTGTGTGTAATTTCACCAGTTATTCCTTGGCACCTACTTCCACTTTACATACTGTGTATTAATTGTGATTAATAACCTTTGGTGAACCAGTAGTAATTTTACGGTTCAATCGGCAGAAGTATAAGTTTGAGCAGAGTTATTGTGGCCGTTCCTTTACCGATGTAACTTCACGCCATCGCACCTCCATAGGCTTCATCACAGCTACCTGCGTGCCGGTGAGTTCAGCCCCGGCCGCTGTCCGCTGGCGCCCTCCAGCACTGGCCAGGGGAGCCTCCATGCTGTGACGTCACTGGGCCTCCGTACAGTGCCGACTCAGGCTCTTCTCTGAGCGCTCGACCTGCCCCCCTCCTTCCCACTTCAGTTTTCAATTATTCACTGCCATCTCCAGCGGTGAACTGAATATTTAAACATTTGTGAGACAGTAAAAATGTCTCGGAGCTAATTAAATAGTTTTGGAAGCTAGTCAGCTCTGTCACACAGAAAAGTTACGGCGGTCGAATGTCAACAGAATTAAATATTGAGCATCGAAGACAATCAGAAACTGTGAGTCATTACATAAACGACTTATATTCTGGAAGAATAAGTAATGATCCCTAGTTGGCGGACACTTGGTGTGATCTTTAATTCATTCAAGGGAATGTAGTATTTGACATCTCAGAAAATACAAATTGTTTAAACAGCATTTCTTTGGCTGACGATATGAAATGCAATCTCGACTGTAATTTCCACAGAGCAGACGAAACAGTCCGGACGAAAAATTTCGGAGCAGAGACTAGGCACAAAGATAACTGGCGACCTTTTACATCTACGTCTAAGGTGTACAGGCCACTGTGAAGTGCATATTTGGGGTTACTTCCTATAGTATCAATTACAAGATATTGGGGCTTCTTCCGTTCAATTCTCGCAAGGTACGCAGGAATGATGACTGATTAAACGCCTCGGGGAACCCTGTAACTCGTCCCGTGTTGTCTTCGCAACCCCCACCAGAGCGATACGTAAGGGTTTGTAGTGCACTCTCGCATCACTCACTTAATGCTGCTCCTTGAAAGTTCGTAGGTAGGATTTCGAGTGACAGCGCCTGCCCTCTAACGCCCAGCACTTCACGTGACGGCGAAACTCTACCACAGCTCGACCAAACGCGGGATCGTATCTGAAGTTTTCTTTCCATGCGTTCGACATCCCCTGTCAGTTGTTCTCGGTATGTGTGCCACACACCAGACCAGCACTCCAGGAAAAGCCGCACGAACATTTTGTAGTTGTTGTTGTTGTGACCTTCAGTCCTGAGACTGGTTTGATGCAGCTCTCCATGCTACTCTATCCCGTGCAAGATTCTTCATCTCCCAGTACCTACAGCAGCCTACATCCTTCTGAATCTGCTTAGTGTATTCATCTCTTGGTCTCCCTCTACGATTTTTACCCTCCACGCTGCCCTCCAGTACTAAATTGGTGCTCCCTCGATGTCTCAGAACATGTCCTACCAACCGATCCCTTCTTCTAGTCAAGTTGTGCTACAAACTCCTCTTCTCCCCAATTCTATTCAATACCTCGTCATTAGTTATGTGATCTACCCATCTAATCTTCAACATTCTTCTGTAGCACCACATTTCGAAAGCTTCTATTTTCTTCTTCTCCAAACTATTTATCGTCCATGTTTCACTTCCATACATGGCTACACTCCATACAAATACTTTCAGAAACGACTTCCTGACACTTAAATCTATACTCGATGTTAACAAATTTCTCTTCTTCAGAAATGATTTCCTTGCCATTGTCAGTCTACATTTTATATCCTCTATACTTCGAACATCATCAGTTATTTTGCTCCCCAAATAGCAGAACTCCTTTACTACTTTAAGAGTCTCATTTCCTAATCTAATTCCCTCAGCATCACCAGACTTAAGTCGACTACATTCCATTATCCTCGTTTTGCTTTTGTTGACGTTCATCTTATACCCTCCTTTCAAGACACTGTCCATTCCGTTCAACTACTCTTCCAAGTCCTATCATTTTGTAAGCAATCAGTAAACCACCTTCCCGACTTTTTAAATAATCGTCTAAAACAGCACGAAACGTCTGGTTAGAAAAAAGGTTCCTATCGTCTTTCTGAACTGCATGTCGTACAACCAAATGTTTCACATGCAGGCTCAAGCACTATCCGTCCAAAAAATTGCGAGACTGGTTTTATTAGTGGCGTAGAAGCGACGTCGCCGCAGCTACCACGGTGGCAACTGGAACCAACAAGTGCGAACACCGCACGTGCGCTCGCCGTTCAGCCGTGGCCGGCCAGTGTTACGCAGTGGACGAGCGACTGTACCGTGTCAGCGCTCTTGTTTCACCGTCGATGGAATAACGTCTCTGAATGGAGTGTTCGAGACATTTCCCAGAATGCTTTGAAGAAGGGAGAAGCATGTGTAAAGTTTATCCCGCACATTTCGTCTCCTGGACGAAAACAACGACTTGACTGAAACGCAAAACGCGGACAGTCGTTTTCTGGGAAAAATCGTTACTGTTCATCAGATTTGATGTTATCAAGACGAACCTACCACAAAACGAAAAAAATGCAGAAACTCACATGAGGGGTCAACGCTTTGGCGACACATCCGACATTCCAGCCACCCGAACAACACCCCAAAGAAGGAGTTTTCTGACAGTTTCACCCGCTTGTGTCAACGTTCTGTGTGTTTTACTCAAGTGGCTGAAGATTATGTAAAACACCTGAAACATTAAAACCACCACTCAAAGTTTCTCTATTTGGAAAATGATTTGTGATTAGAGAAAGTGGTAAAGAAATAACAAATTATAACGTTATGCCTGATGCTGAAGCTTCACTGGATAAACATCGAAAACGTAGTGAGCGGAAAACTTTTTTCCTTTCACTATTTTGTATCACCGAGAAAAAATTTCTAAACAGTTTGAAATCATGTGTAGAGTTTGTTGAAAGTCGCTAATTACTCCCATTCTCAAATACGGGATGAATAATGGTTCGATAAATTCACGCGCCGTGGTTTATTACGTTGCCTCAAGACACACAAATAGTTTCTGACTTTAACTTATATATATATAAAAGTTTGGTTCATTCATGAGATACCAGGAAACTACAGTTAGTCTACAGAGGGGATAGCCTCTGTGAAACATTTTGGTTCATTAACGGGATGCTGGGAAACTGACGTGGTTATAAAAGTTTGAAGGGAAATGGAACGGAATGCTCACATAGGCTCTGTGGTACAGTTTGGTTCATTGATGGAATGCTGGGAATCGGCAGTTTGTTTACAAAGGCGATGTACACTATTAAACAGCGAAAATTACACGGTTGTTAGGTAGCAGCCTCCAACAACGACCGTGTGCTTTTCGCTGCTTAGTAGTGTACATCCCCTTTGTAAAGTAACTGCCGATTCCCAGTATTCCATCAATGAACCAAATTGTACCACAGCCATTTCCCTACAAACTTTTATAACCAGGTCAGTTTCTCAGCATCCCGTCAATGAACCAAAATGTATCACAGAGCCTATCCCCTCTGTAGACAAACTGCAGTTTCCTGGTATCTCATGAATGAACCAAAGTGTACAACAACGCCTATTTGAACATTGCGTTTCATATTCCTACAAATCGCCGTAATCAGTTATTTTTTTCAGTTGACTTTTTCAATTTGTGCCTCATGTATATTCTCACCACAGGACATTGTGTTCCTGTGTTTTTTTTTTGAAGTCCAGAATGTTACATTTCCACACATTCGAATCAAGTTGCCAGTGTTTGGGTCACTTGGAAAGCCGGCCGGTGTGGCCGTGCGGTTCTAGGCGCTTCAGTCTGGAACCGCGTGACCGCTACGGTCGCAGGTTCGAATCCTGCCTCGGACATGGATGTGTGTGATGTCCATAGGTTAGTTAGGTTTAAGTAGTTCTAAGTTCTAGGGGACTGATGACCACAGATGTTAAGTCCCATAGTGCTCAGAGCCATTTGAACCATTTTTTAGCCAGTCACTTGGAAGTCTTGTAAGCATCTGACAATATTCCTGTAGTTTTTACAGAAAGTCATAGCAAACAACCGTAGTCCAGTAGGCAAGTGTTCCAACGATGTGTGCGCCGGGAGGCGACTGTGAGGCGTGCACGGCTGGCTGCACTGGTGACCCACTTCGTCTCATCAGTCCCCTTTCCCTATATCGCCTGTTATCAGTTGCTGTATGTCGGTTGTGTTCTTCAATATACGAGGGCAGTTCAATAAGTAATGCAACACATTTTTTTTCTCGGCCAATTTTGGTTGAAAAAACCGGAAATTTCTTGTGGAATATTTTCAAACATTCCCGCTTCGCCTCGTATAGTTTCATTGACTTCCGACAGGTGGCAGCGCTGTACGGAGCTGTTACAATGACGTCTGTAACGGATGTGCGTTGCGAACAACGGGCAGTGATCGAGTTTCTTTTGGCGGAAAACCAGGGCATCTCAGATATTCATAGGCGCTTGCAGAATGTCTACGGTGATCTGGCAGTGGACAAAAGCACGGTGAGTCGTTGGGCAAAGCGTGTGTCATCATCGCCGCAAGGTCAAGCAAGACTGTCTGATCTCCCGCGTGCGGGCCGGCCGTGCACAGCTGTGACTCCTGCAATGGCGGAGCGTGCGAACACACTCGTTCGAGATGATCGACGGATCACCATCAAACAACTCAGTGCTCAACTTGACATCTCTGTTGGTAGTGCTGTCACAATTGTTCACCAGTTGGGATATTCCAAGGTTTGTTCCCGCTGGGTCCCTTGTTGTCTAACCGAACACCATAAAGAGCAAAGGAGAACCATCTGTGTGGAATTGCTTGCTCGTCATGTGGCTGAGGGTGACAATTTCTTGTCAAAGATTGTTACAGGCGATGAAACATGGGTTCATCACTTCGAACCTGAAACAAAACGGCAATCAATGGAGTGGCGCCACACCCACTCCCCTACCAAGAAAAAGTTTGAAGCCATACCCTCAGCCTGTAAAGTCATGGTTACAGTCTTCTGGGACGCTGAAGGGGTTATTCTGTTCGATGTCCTTCCCCATGGTCAAACGATCAACTCTGAAGTGTATTGTGCTACTCTTCAGAAATTGAAGAAACGACTTCAGCGTGTTCATAGGCACAAAAATCTGAACGAACTTCTCCTTCTTCATGACAACGCAAGACCTCATACAAGTCTTCGCACCCGAGAGGAGCTCACAAAACTTCAGTGGACTGTTCTTCCTCATGCACCCTACAGCCCCGATCTCGCACCGTCGGATTTCCATATGTTTGGCCCAATGAAGGACGCAATCCGTGGGAGGCACTACGCGGATGATGAAGAAGTTATTGATGCAGTACGACGTTGGCTCCGACATCGACCAGTGGAATGGTACCGTGCAGGCATACAGGCCCTCATTTCAAGGTGGCGTAAGGCCGTAGCATTGAATGGAGATTACGTTGAAAAATAGTGTTGTGTAGCTAAAAGATTGGGGAATAACCTGGTGTATTTCAATGCTGAATAAAACAACCCCTGTTTCAGAAAAAAAATGTGTTGCATCACTTATTGAACTGCCCTCGTAAAAGCGTCCCGCAGTGGGGTAGGGATCTCCAGCATGGAGGTCGATGGCTGAGGTCTGTTAGTCTTGATTACATCCTTAAATCGTTTCCTCTGATCTCCACCCAGCATTTGTCAACTGTGAAGGGGACCCGGAACCTCCTATACCTCCAGTGTTAAATGTGAGGAACATTTTCTTATGAACTATTAACACAAGAATGATGAAACGTTTACAGTATAATACAGGGTGTTTCAAAAATGACCGGTATATTTGAAACGGCAATAAAAACTAAACGAGCAGCGATAGAAATACACCGTTTGTTGCAATATGCTTGGGACAACAGTACATTTTCAGGCAGACAAACTTTCGAAATTACAGTAGTTACAATTTTCAACAACAGATGGCGCTGCGATCTGGGAAACTCTATAGAACGATATTTTCCACATATCCACCATGCGTAGCAATAATATGGCGTAGTCTCTGAATGTAATTACCCGAAACCTTTGACAACGTGTCTGGCGGAATGGCTTCACATGCAGATGATATGTACTGCTTCAGCTGTTCAATTGTTTCTGGATTCTGGCGGTACACCTGGTCTTTCAAGTGTCCCCACAGAAAGAAGTCACAGGGGTTCATGTCTGGCGAATAGGGAGGCCAATCCACGCAGCCTCCTGTGTGTTTCGGATAGCCCAAAGCAATCACACGATCATCGACATATTCATTCAGGAAATTAAAGACGTCGGCCGTGCGATGTGGCCAGGCACCATCTTGCATAAACCACGAGGTGTTCGCAGTGTCGTCTAAGGCAGTTTGTACCGCCACAAATTCACGAAGAATGTCCAGATAGTGTGATGCAGTAATCGTTTCGGATCTGAAAAATGGGCCAATGATTCCTTTGGAAGAAATGGCGGCCCAGACCAGTACTTTTTGAGGATGCAGGGACGATGGGACTGCAACATGGGGCTTTTCGGTTCCCCATATGCGCCAGTTCTGTTTATTGACGAAGCCGTCCAGGTAAAAATAAGCTTCGTCAGTAAACCAAATGCATATCGCCATCATCAATCCTGTGCACTATATCGTTAGCGAATGTCTCTCGTGCAGCAATGGTAGCGGCGCTGAGGGGTTGCCGCGTTTGAATTTTGTATGGATAGAGGTGTAAACTCTGGCGCATGAGACGATACGTGGACGTTGGCGTCATTTGGACCGCAGCTGCAACACGGCGAACGGAAACCCGAGGCCGCTGTTGGATCACCTGCTGCACTAGCTGCGCGTTGCCCTCTGTGGTTGCCGTACGCGGTCGCCCTACCTTTCCAGCACGTTCATCCGTCACGTTCCCAGTCCGTTGAAATTTTTCAAACAGATCCTTTATCGTATCGCTTTTCGGTCCTTTGGTTACATTAATCCTCCGTTGAAAACTTCGTCATGTTGCAATAACACTGTGATCTAGGCGGTGGAATTCCAACACCAGAAAAATCCTCTGTTCTAAGGAATAAACCATGTTGTCTACAGCACACTTGCACGTTGTGAACAGCACACGCTTACAGCAGAAAGACGACGTACAGAATGGCGCACCCACAGACTGCATTGTCTTCTATATCTTTCACATCACTTGCAGCGCCATCTGTTGTTGAAAATTGTAACTACTGTAATTTCGAAAGTATGTCCGCCTGAAAATGTACTGTTGTCCCAAGCATATTGCAACAAACAGTGTATTTCTATCGCTGCTCGTTTAGTTTTTATTGCCATTTCAAATATACCAGTCATTTTTGAAACACCCTGTATATTTAATACCATGTACCATGTGGATTTTAATTTATTGGTGTTTCTTGGGAAGATATTAATTATTTTGTTACTGAAAATAATTGATACATATTTTGGCATAGTATCTTTGAAATAAAATCTGTTATCAATTATGTATCACAAAAAGGCTATGATACGAGGTGTATATTGGCACTGTTTACATTCCTTGAAGATTTTAAGTCTTTATCTGCAATAGTTTAGCAGAAAATGTTCCTTATATGAGAAAAAAGTGAACTTGTGGAAAACGAATTTCAAAGTTTCACTAACATGTTAGTGGAGTCCAGCACCATAAGAGGGGTTTTCACTGTCACTAGATATCTCCCCATCCAGCCTTCTTTTCACACCTTACATTCTTTGTCTTGCTTGCCTCTCACACTTCTGTTTCCTCTCATTGTCTATCGACATCATTGCACTCACCATGTACAGGGTTATTACAAATGATTGAAGCGATTTCACAGCTCTACAACAACTTCATTATTTGAGATATTTTCACAATGCTTTGCACACACATACAAAAACTCAAAAAGTTCTTTTAGGCATTCACAAATGTTCGATATGTGCCCCTTTAGTGATTCGCAGACATCAAACCGATAATCAAGTTCCTCCCACACTCGGCGCAGCATGTCCCCAAAAATGAGTTCGAAAGCATCGTTGATGTGAGCTCCCAGTTCTGGCATGTTTCTTGGTAGAGGAGGTTTAAACATTGAATCTTTCACATAACCCCACAGAATGAAATCGCATGGGGTTAAGTCGGGAGAGCGTGGAGGCCATGACATGAATTGCTGATCATGATCTCCACCACGACCGATCCATCGGTTTTCCAATCTCCTGTTTAAGAAATGCCGAACATCATGATGGAAGTGCGGTGGAGCACCATCCTGTTGAAAGATGAAAATAGCTCCCTGCTTGCTTTATATGTCGACTTCCGTGGGCTACGCGTGAAACTTGCCCGCATGCGTTCAACCGTTTCTTCGCTCACTGCAGGCCGACCCGTTGATTTCCCCTTACAGAGGCATCCAGAAGCTTTAAACTGCGCATACCATCGCCGAATGGAGTTATCAGTTGGTGGATCTTTGTTGAACTTCGTCCTGAAGTGTCGTTGCACTGTTATGACTGACTGATGTGAGTGCATTTCAAGCACGACATACGCTTTCTCGGCTCCTGTCGCCATTTTGTCTCACTGCGCTCTCGAGCGCTCTGGCGGCAGAAACCTGAAGTGCGGCTTCAGCCGAACAAAACTTTATGAGTTTTTCTACGTATCTGTAGTGTGTTGTGACCATATGTCAATGAATGGAGCTACAGTGAATTTATGAAATCGCTTCAATATTTGTAATAGCCCTGTACTTTCCGGGCATCACATCCAACTTCTGCAGCACATTGCACTTTATAATGTTACCTTTGTAGTGCGTAGCAATGGCATCATATACTCCAAAATGAAGAGTATGAATTTCCACAAACACATTTTTTGGGATTCTGGTCCAAATTACATTATTTACACTCTCATTTTGATTTTGTGTACGTCCATAGAGACATTTCTTCAAAAGTACAGTTGCAGAAAGATCTCTGAAAATCAGTTTTATAGCCTTCATGACAGTTTCTGGTAGACTGTGATGATGCTTGTATACACGTTCAGATCCCTGATATTTGTTGCACTTGCACCAGGAATAGTGTGGCATTGTCCATGTAGTGGTCCCTCGTCAGTCGATAAGGTGTGGTAGCAAAGTGACATTACAGCCTTTGTAAGTAGGCTGTTTAGGTTTTTTTATTGGTAACGCCACCTCTGTATGAAAATCACTGGCTGTGCTGTGTGCAGTCTGTGGCTAGTTTGCATTGTTGTCTGCCATTGTAGTGTTAGGCAGCTGGCTGTGAACAGCGCGTAGCGTTGCGCAGTTGGAGGTGAGCCGCCAGCAGTGGTGGATGTGGGGAGAGAGATGGCGGAGGTTTGTAATTTGTCATGAACTGATATATATATATTATGACTTGTGATGATATTAAGGTAAATACATTGTTTGTTCTCTATTAATATCTTTCATTTGCTAACTATCCCTATCAGTAGTTAGTGCCTTCCATAGTTTGAATCTTTTATTTAGCTGGCAGTAGTGGCGCCTGCTGTATTGCAGTAGCTTGAGCAGCGAAGATTTTTGTGAGGTAAGTGATTTGTGAAAGGTGTAGTTTAATGTTAGTCAGGGCCATTCTTTTGTAGGGAATTTTGAAAGTCAGATTGCGTTGCGCTAACAAAATATTGTGTGTCAGTTTAAGCACAGTCGTGTATAATTCTTCAAAGGGGACGTTTCATATGTCGACCCTTAGCCTAGGATACCTCACTGGAATCTTCTGATTTTTCTTGTAGTTTGTGTAATTAGTGTAGATTTTGTTTATTGCTAGCGCGTAACTGTAGAGAGAATCTCCTTTGTAGTTGCAGTCTTTCATTGTTGTACAGTAAAACAGGTGTGGCATGCATGTAGATTTGCACCAAGTATTTCGCAGCTGGAATGAACTAGATATTATTTTCAGTGCTATGTTAATGTGTTCCCCTATTTTTGCTCTTCAAATTGTGTTCTTCTGTGTTGTCGTGTGAAATACTGTGACAATAATGGCGTGTGAAAAACGTAACACTGGGCTCCAAAGTAAACTGAGAAATAATAGTGACGACGAGCGTGGCTTATCAGCACCACTGTGTAGTGAATTAACAGACGTTCCAAGTAGTAATTTGGTAACTGTGCATAGGGAAATGGAGCGGGCGGTAAATAATGGTGTAGACAGTGAAACAGGTAGTGAACAGGGAAGCATTATCGATCGATCGGTCGGCAACAGCTCGCCTCAGGAATCCGAAATAACAGGACACAATTTTACAAATACTGTAGATTCAGGTTTTGCGTCCTCACCGTTTTCTCAAATAAATCAAGACACATTTTCAGCTTGTCAAAATGTGAATGTTGCCGGTGCAAATGCACTGCCGAAAAGAGTAGAGGAACAGATTCCAGACACTAATGCATTGTTATTACAACTAATGCAACAAATGGAACAAAATCAGAGACAAACACAGCAAAAGCTGCAAAAGTTAGACACAATGGAACAAAATCTTAAAAAGTTAGACACAATGGAACAAAATCTTCAAAAGTTAGACTCATTGGAGCAAACTATTGAACAAACACGTGAGGATTTAACTACTGAGTTACATAACATTGAATCGAAATGTCAAAAAGTCTGTAATGACGTAAAAACACAAATTTGTGAGCATTTTCAACCTATTTTTTCGCGGCATGAAAATGCATTACAGAATCACGAAGCAGCCATAAAAGAACTGCAAGCCATTGTTCATGAAAATCATGAGACCTTGTGGGCTAAAATTGACTCAGGTGCATCTACCGATTCGGTTACGCAACTTGCAATAACTCAGGAAAACTTAAAGGACACGGTAGATTCGATTTCAACACAAATGCACACTCTGAAACTTGGTTCAGAAAAACATACAGAGGAAATAATTTCACTATCGGATAAAGTAGCTGAACTTTCAGATCAGTTCACTAACTTATCTATAAAGGTAGATGATGATCTGAATAACACAACACCTGTAGCCTTCACTGACACAGAAGAGTATGAACAAATTAGAAAATTCAAACAGAATCAAAATCAAATCAATACACAGTACAAAAGAGAAATCCGGGAAGTACAAGATCAGCTGACACAGGTAATTCAAGAATTACGTATTTCAGAGGATACTCGCGCCCCAATACGGGAAGAGGGACACAGAAATACGGAACAGCCACAAAATAATAACACAGGGCATTTCGGAAGTTATGAAAGAAATTGGCAATGTGCACCGAATTTTGATATGGAACGGCCGACACGACCTAACAATGACCAATATGCGACTCGCCGACATGATGATTTTGACTATAAGCTGTTCATTACTACACGTAAATTCAAAACATTTAAGAATTCTGGCAACGACATTCATCCACAAGCATGGCTCCATCAATTCTCTCATTGTTTTCCTCCCAACTGGCCGTTAGAACACAGATTAGAATTTATGTGTGGCTATTTAGAGAATGAACCAGCTGTAAGAATGCGATCGGTCATTCACGATTGTCACAGTGAAGGAGAATTTTACCATGCCTTCCTCTCAGCATATTGGTCTCAAGCTACACAAGACAGAGTAAAACATGGCATCATAATGATGAAACATTTCGAACAATCTGAATTCTCCAGTCTTGTGAAATATTTTGAAGACATGTTGCACAAGAATCAGTACCTGTCAAACCCATACAGCCCCTCAGAACTCATCCGCATTTGCTTAATCAAATTACCTAAACATTTACGACGTATTATTTTGGCAGGACGTTGCAAAGACGACATTGAAGCTTTTCAGGGACTGTTACAAGAACTGGAAAGTGACACTGACAATCGCGGAACACAGGAGCACAACAATTACAGATCACATCAGTCGCAATTCCGCGATGAAAGAAATAATAACTGGACGCGACAAGGCTATTCTCACAACACAAATCGTGACCAAAACAGACACCACCCATATGACAACCGTTGGCAGAGTAGTAATAATTACAGGGAAAGATCACCTCTCCGCGGTAGTGACTATCACAGAGACAATCAGAGAAACAGACAATATGGGAACCAAAATAATTATTATCAAGGGAGACAGAATAACTTTAGACGCAACGGTCCAGCGCGCAGTTACGATTCAGGGAGAAATTCTCCACCACTTAACCGACAAGAAAGAAATTACAGGAACTACCGACATGACGACAGACGATGTGATCGTAACGACAGACCCGAATTGCATCAGAACTGGCGGGATTTAAACAGGGCAGGGCCCTCTCGTCACGGTGAATTTGTAGAAGTTAGGTCTCCTAATCCCAATAACGACGCGCGCCAACAAAGAGATACCAGCAGGCAGCTGCGTGCGGCCGCTGGCTCAGAGAAAAATAACAAAGACGCTAGCCTTGAGAAAAGATTTATCATTCTTTACCGATGTAAACAACATGATAATTGCTTTGAAGTTGAAAGTCTGCGTACTAGGAAGAGTAAAGGATTGCACCACACTTCACATGTAAAACCGCTTACTGAGAGATAATCTGCTTTTTAACTTTGTCTTTGTCATAAAACTTTTCACTTTACATTACTAGTATGCTTTGAAAGACTTAAGAAACTGTTAACCTGCAACAATGTTTGAAGTTAAATATCCAGTCTAGAACCTAGGGACCATTTTTAAACAGAAATTACGAATGCATTGTTATAGTGAACAGACAACACAGTGTTGTATTTGTACATTCTTGCTTGTTAGTTGCACGTTTACGTAACGACTATCAGGCTTACATACTTAGAACCTATACTGGTACTGCTAATGAGATTTTAATGCAACATTTTGGTTTACTTGAAAATACATTCTGGGTTTAATGTACTTTCTGTGAGATACCAGACGACACAGTGGTTAGTTTAAGTGACAACTACACGGTTTTATCACGACGCTTCTAATGAGTGACAATTTACAATGTTGCTTTTGTAGTGTTTCTGTTTTATATCTGCACAGTTTTCTGTTTTATTCTGGAAAGTAAAACAGGTTTTAGTAGTAACTTTTGTAGTATAGCTACAATGAGACTGCCTTTTCCGTAGCACAACAATACGTTACAGTACAGTACTTTCTTCATCACGGCAATAAGCGTAATAACTAAGACATTTATACGCAAAGCATTTCACTTTTGTGTATTATGAGGTAAGTACATTGACTTCTGCAGAACTTAGCTTTCGGAGGATGATAACTACGACACTTCCACAAAGATTATGTTGCAACAAGACGCACATTTAGCGCTACAGCACACATATTTGAGTGATTAATTTTGTACTTAAACCATTTATTTTTCAAGATTTTTGAATTACAAAGAAAGTTTTCCGTGATACATTTCATTCCATTGCTGTAATCTGTAACACCTGAGGGTATAATTACAATTATCCTCAGGGGGGTACACGCCTACTTTGTGTACCATGTGTTTGGCAAGCACAAGGAACCCTAGCTAATATGGTATTTGCTTATACAACTTTACACATCGGTACCATATTTCTCTAACACACAAATTACACAGCTATCTGATCATTTAACTGAGAGAGACAAACATTTTTTTTACTACGTCAGTGACACATGTTTACGTAATTACACCGTTGGATAACTTCACACTTACGAAATTGTATTTTGTCTGTACTGTGTGAACTCTTCATATTTTTTCGGAACCATTGTGATACTATGAGAGCTTTGAATGATGTATTTGGTATGGATTCATGATTTTTAAAGTACGTTTGAGGCAGATGATACTTTTGACATGAGCAGAGAATTTTTTTAATTATTGGAGGAAGCTACGACGATTTTGAGATTTGACTGAGGTGTTATGATGTTATTTTTACGACGACGATGTGTATTATGCTGCTGAGGTATGTTTATGATTAATAGGCTGAGGCTATATGAGTTATTTGATTATGCTTCATATTTATAAAGACGAAATATTGACGAGTGTCGATGGATACGTATATGTGTAATAAGGTAAGGAGTGATGAATAGTGGGTAGGGACTCTTGACTTGTGAAACAGGATGTTGGAAACCAAGAATCGTACTTTAAGAGTTATGAAATGTGCGTAAATGCGTGACTGTATCACAATGCCGGCGAAATTTTTTTGGACACTTATATTTATAGGATTTTCTTTCTACAGATTTGCAACGCTAATTCTTGACCTGTGAAATCTTTTTATGTGAGACTGTCACTGTAGCGGAAACTGGTGTCGTAAATATTTCCGTAAGAAAGTTAAGTGACCACCTGCACGTAATGCGTTGTGGGCACGCAGCTGTGTCAAACACCTGGAAAACAAGCCATTAGGGTGTGCCTTTCCGGAAGCACAGGTAGAAAAAAAAAAAAGAAAAAAGGTGGGCCTTTATCCTCGCCATTGGCATTCCTTTAGAGAAAATATTGCAAATGCGACACCCTCATTACTTCCATTAACCTTGCTATTGACATTCCTTTGTAGAAAGCATCGCAAATATTACACGCTCATTACCTGAAAACATATGATTACTCGTACTTTGTGCTAATTACTGCAATGCTTATGAATTGATGGGAAATATTCGTACATCTGCACACCCGATTATGACAAGTGTCTTTCTATGAGAGTTGAGAGCTACTGACTTACGAAATGCCACATGACTATTGAATGATGTTTTTATGCTTTGGTTTGCGTAATTGCTTATTTCATTTGACATCTGTTTTTCAGCTGTGTTGCAGCATTGGTTTCATAAAATAAAATTAAATGCATTTGCTAATGTGAACACTTTCTGTCAACAGATCTATTAAATAATAATTTTGTGATCCACATTCTTCAAAAAAGGAGCACTTGGAAAGGAAAGAACAATAAGAAGGAACTAGTAACAGTAACACATAATTTTCTTTTCAAGTACATGGTAATATTTCTTTTACAATAAGTTGTTGTGGTGCACCACTTTAATTTACATAGACATTAAGATGTGAATATACACTTCCCTTATCTGCATTGTTGTTTTTACTGTAATATCTTTTCTGCTTGAGCTTTGTCATGTATAGATATAAGTTTTATATTTTTTATGTTTTTTATATTTGCTGCTGCTGTTTGCCAGGCATAGTGCTACTGAATTTTAAATTGTGTTACTCTGTTAAGCTAGTTTTACTACTGACTTATTTTTCTTGTTTCTGTACATTGGCTCATATTAGTTGTAATGTTGCATTGCTTGGTAATTTATATTTACTGTAGCTTGCTTTGCAATTTTCCATTTTTTTTGCATTGCTGTTTGTGTTAATTTGTTATGTGCTGCTGCATTGCCTCGTCCCTTAGTTTAGTATCTGAGCTCAGTAGATTTAAGTTAGCTTAAGAGGAGACTATATAAGAAACTAACTATTATAAATTTATAAGAAATGCATTGAGAAGCTATCAGGAAATGGTCTGGCAAAATAAAAAGGACACTGTACAGTGGAGAAAAACTATTATTGACAGAGGATGTGAACAGAATACAGAAAGCAGAGAGAAAAACTATTTTTGACAGAGGATGTGAACAAAATACAGAAGGCAGGCTTAGATAGGACTTTTGGGAATAATGATGAATGAAGGGAGATCTCCAAGAAGCAAAGAAAGTTTTGTTTGCAAAATACTGCAATGAAACAAACCCTGTCCTTTCCTTTTGTGTTATCCCACTATGTGTTTGGGTACCCTTGTGTATATATGTTCTTCCTGTCTTTATATGTTTACCTCATCAGACTTTTGTTGTAGAATTTTTCTCATACTCAGCTACATGAACTATGATGAGGAATACTGTTATCCTCAAATATAATTTGCATTAATAATATGTTATTTACTTTGTAAAGATGTTAGACATTATTAATTCTGTTTTGTTTTAATGCTCATGTGTAAAGTTGATGTTTCAAAAGTTATTCTGATTTTTTATGTATTTACTTATGTCATAATTCCTGTAACACTGATGTATATGTTTATTTCTATTCTTTTGTAAAGCCCCTATTACTACAAATGTTATCTGTATTATTATGTTTTTAATGATGTGTTTTGTACCTTTGTTATTGTGTTCTTATGTTATAAAATTGTAATTGTCACCAGTTCATGATATTATTGACTTGTTAGTTACATTTCAGTGCACACGTTTCTGTTGGTCATAGTATATGGACAATATGTGAGAAGTTGGGACTGTTAGTGTTTGCACGTGTGTTAATAATTCAGCAAGGGACTGGATAACAGCATTGCTGGTTCTAAGGACAATTCCAAAAACTTTGTGAGTGCACAAGTGGTGGTTATGGACTTGCTATATTATCTGGAAGACTCTTCAATGGTGATTGTGCACCTGCACAGTCGCAACAGATGGCTGCTGGCCATTTCTACAAGGACTACAGTGGGTCTACACCTTTGCTGACTCACCAGTACCATTATTTCTACAGGGCCTGCAGTGGGTCTGCACCTCTGGTGGCCCACCAATACCGTAATCTCTACCAGGACTACAGTGGGTCTGTTCTGTGATGACCTACCTACCAATATTCTTCAAAACGTCGAATGACTCTGCTGTGGGTTTGCTATGTTGTGGCCCATTACCTGTCTGCATGTCAAGAGTCAGCACTGTCTTTCCGTTGGAAGGACAACACTACTTCTTCAAGACTGCATGGAAATCCACTACTTCTATGTGCATTTTCTTTTACTACTCAGACTTTGAGAAAAACTCTGCATTTTTACTGTGATGAACAATGTGGACTGTCTTTATGGACTGTGAGAAATTTTTAGCTTTTGACCAACATTGTATCAATAAGTGTGTGCATTTGATTTCTTTGTTATTGTAATTATGAAAATTTTTTTCAAATCTGTATTGGCCACTGCCCAATCCAATTTGTAAAAATTTTTGTGGGGAGCATGGGGGCTATGTAAGTAGGCTGTTTAGGTTTTTTTATTGGTAACGCCACCTCTGTATGAAAATCACTGGCTGTGCTGTGTGCAGTCTGTGGCTAGTTTGCATTGTTGTCTGCCATTGTAGTGTTAGGCAGCTGGCTGTGAACAGCGCGTAGCATTGCGCAGTTGGAGGTGAGCCGCCAGCAGTGGTGGATGTGGGGAGAGAGATGGCGGAGGTTTGTAATTTGTCATGAACTGATATATATATTATGACTTGTGATGATATTAAGGTAAATACATTGTTTGTTCTCTATTAATATCTTTCATTTGCTAACTATCCCTATCAGTAGTTAGTGCCTTCCATAGTTTGAATCTTTTATTTAGCTGGCAGTAGTGGCGCTTGCTGTATTGCAGTAGCTTGAGCAGCGAAGATTTTTGTGAGGTAAGTGATTTGTGAAAGGTATAGTTTAATGTTAGTCAGGGCCATTCTTTTGTAGGGAATTTTGAAAGTCAGATTGCGTTGCGCTAACAAAATATTGTGTGTCAGTTTAAGCACAGTCGTGTATAATTCTTCAAAGGGGACGTTTCACCTTTTCTATTGCATCAACACTGTGAGTATTTTGTCTTATTGCCAGTCCATAGTCTCTCTGCAATCTGTTTATTACCTCGTCTGTCAATCTTTTAGCTCCACCCAAAGGTTTTCCATCACTAAGTACTTGGCCTTTATTGTGGTCTTCAGTCGACGCAGCCTTGTTCCCATACGTTTCTGAACGTGTGCTATGCACTCCTGTTTAGTAATGGTAACATCATTTCCACAAGGTTTCAGCTCAGACACAGCAGCAAAAGACTTCGAATCACTATCACCCAGGAACTGTAGATAACTGACCTTGTACCACAGAAGAGAGCGACTGAAAATGTCTTTCACACCGGAAACTTCCATGGCCCCACTACACCCATTGTAATTCCTTCGACAGATTTGTGCATGCTCATCCTTCACTCTGCTAGGACACCTAAAGTGCTTGGATTTAATTACAACATCTAAAACTTTTGTATCTGCACTTGTTGCCGTTACTACCCCATTATGTGAAGTGTGCCCGCGCTTCTGCCACGTACCATCTAGTGCGACAGTCAGGTCCCGAGGATTCTGAACATCTGAAATTTCTTCATTCACCGCCACAGCCTCCTCCACTGCTTCTTTCATGGATTCTTGGGCAATATTTTCAACACAGGATCCAACAACCGAGTTATATTTTGAGAATCTCGTTGGTGGTGGTGGTAGATTCATTACACCACAAAACATTTGACCAGCAGAGTATCCCTTACCGACTGACCTTAGAGCATAAACACATCTAATATTTACACCATAGTACTTGCTTTTCTCACTATCAGTTTCATCTTGGCCTATTTCGACATATTCTGAGTTCCAAAATGAAACACTGTAATGACAACTAGTACAATGGAGACAGATTTCTGCTGCAAGTCCTATGTGTCGCTTCACATTTACTGACATACTCAATTTGCAACATTCCTTACACAGGACTGAACTCTCAATCAACTTTGAGAGCAATGAAATGTTAATTATTTCGTTCACATTATCCTCACTACACTTCTCCAATAAACTGCAGTATTTTTCAGTTGATCCATGCAACTTCTTGCTTGTGTTAGAGACAGGAGTAGATTTCACTTCATGAATAACCTCACTATTTTCAGAGTCATTTCCCAAGTTCGGAGAAATTGTCACAATTCCACTAGTGTACCGAGGAGGAGGCTTCTTCCTCTTGTAAACTCTGTGCTAAATCGAGACATATTTGATAAGTTCCAGTTACGCAATAGAAATACAACACAAATCGTGCAATAACCACCAAATGCTCAATGTAAACAAAGACTACAATACGCAGACAAAACAATATCCTATGAAATCGTGTTGCCAACATAATATAAAGTCTTTGGAAAGACCGGAAGTTTTGAAAAACGATGTTTTCAATGAACATGTATCCATGGGAATTCAGTGTCACGACATGCCCTCTACAGCACATTATTGAAAATATTATTTTCAATACGCTGCAGTACGTACTGGGAGATGAAGAAGCTTGCACAGGATAGAGCAGCATGGAGAGCTGCATCAAACCAGTCTCAGGACTGAAGACCACAACAACAACAACAACATTTTCAATACTTGGAGTTGAGCTACAGGTAAGATTAATATGTCATTTTAAAGAGGAAGATCTGTAGTGTTTTATTTCACAATAAGCTGAAAACCCAAAATTTCATCATTTTTAGGTTCCGGGTTCCCTTAATTAGGAGTAAAATAGTTGTTTGGGAATGTGATTGCTTGACGTACGGCTATCACGGCATGCTCATGATAACGGGCACCTAAAGACTATCGCTTCTACACTGCTGGTATCCTGTTCGACGATGCTGATATTTGTGTGTCTTGTCACGTTGTATGTATCGTCCTCCTTAAGCATCAAGGCTGATACTGTTCCAGCTTTTTATGGTGCCATCTGTAGTAAGTCCAGGATTCATATCCTGAAAACAGATGGCAGTTCATTATAAACAACACCATAATCTCTAAATTGGTTCAAATGGCTATGAGCAGTATGGGACTTGACATCTGAGGTGATCAGTCCCCTAGAACTTAGAACTACTTAAACCTAACTAACCTAAGGACATCACACACATCCATGCCCGAGGCAGGATTCGAACCTGCGACCGTAGCGGTCGCGCAGTTCCAGGCTGAAGCGCCCAGAACCGCTCGGCCACTCTGGCCGGCATAATCTCTAAAAAAATCGAAGATACTGTTAATATTGTCTGCCAGATGATTTATGTTCGACATAACCAGAAATGTCAACATGTAATGGAATCGTGCAGAATTTTGAG
Source organism: Schistocerca serialis cubense (assembly GCF_023864345.2). Taxonomy (NCBI): domain Eukaryota; kingdom Metazoa; phylum Arthropoda; class Insecta; order Orthoptera; family Acrididae; genus Schistocerca; species Schistocerca serialis. Next base: position 825,507,305 of record NC_064642.1, read on the forward strand.
GCATAGATTTACCCAAAAATTAAATATGAAATTAACGTGGACGGTTTGTAAGCAGCAGATATTTAATGAAAGCAAGAATAGTAAGTGAAAAGACGGTAATGAGTTGCTGTCTTGAAAGTTTAAACCTTAAAGTGACTCAAGTGGTTTAGGTGAGCAATCGCGTGTGAAAGATGAGGAACAGTGTCTTATACAATATTTCAGCTACACTTTTGTGAACTACTTGGGGAATAATTGAACAGTCCAGGGGTGTACTTGCGGTACATATGTCCAATGGGCCAGGCATAAGGAGTGTTTCACAGTGGCAGTAACCAGAGTGAGAATAGTATTGTAAATTATGCATCGGCAAGGGGGACGCGTTTCTGCGTTTCTGGAAAGGGTTGGCGCCATATTACTAAATCGCATTTTTAGAGCTGCCGAGACTAATGGAGAATGCACTAACCTCAGCAATACTATGGGTGCATAATTTGGCTTTGTCTCGCTGACAGGTTGCTCACGGGGAAGCAGGCTGGTCTCTTGGTGCGGCACTGGCTCCCTGCTGACTTGCCTGCAGTCAACACCGATGCGAAACCTTAGCTGCAGAACGGAACTGAAGCAGCGTCCCTCCAGCTATACCTCTGCCTCACCCTCGCACAGCATGTGACAGTTTTCTTATTTAAAGTGATCTAAATGACGAGGAACCTGCTCGCGTCTGAACGGCACGTGGCAGGAAAATACGAGGGTTGTCCAGAATGAAAGTTCCAACCTTTCGCGAAATAGAAACCTCATTGAAGATCTGAACTCTATTATTTGCAACAGTTAGCTGTATTGCCCACTCACTTCTCTACATAGTCACTGCTCCGACTTAGACGTTTGTCGTAACGTTGTATCAACTTTCCAATACCCTTGTCATAGAAGGTAGCCGCCTGTGTTTTCCGCCAACTCTCTGCGCTAGTCTGCACTCGTTGTCTGTGCCAAAACGTTGCCTTAATAGCCAGCGATTTGTGCGAGTAGAGATGAAAATCAGAGAGAGCCACATCCTAGCTTTATGCTGGGCGATCAAACAACTCCCATCAAAAACGCTGCAGGAGCGTCTTCATTGCCCCTGCACTGTGCGGCTGAGAATTGTCACGAAGAGGGAAGTGCCTGGTTGTCACGTTATGTGACTTGCACGAAACCAGGTGAAATCCCTCGGCAGCGCACACACTTAGGGGCGGGCGCTATTTTCGAGGCGTTTTACGTGCCCACTGTGAGCTCACAACTGCAAAGTGCAACGGGACGTGATCGACAGGATTACAAGGAGACACTGCCCAAGACATAAGTGCAAAGCTTCACCGGATTTTCACTGGGGTTTCCATTTCGCGACCGATCCGAACTGGACACCACTCGTAGTTCCAAGAGAATGCCGCCGCGGGGAACTGCACAGCCGGGCTCTGGGAGGCTCGCCTGGCCGAGCGACTCCCCACCACGCACGACTGCTCTCCGAGTCCAATGTTAGGGACGAACGCCGCTGTCGGAAGTAATCGTAGTTTCTCTCACGCCGGCCGGTATCCAGAAACGTTAGCTCCTGCAGCGGCAACGTGTGTTCATTATAAGTGACGTTGTTCCTAATCGGTCATTCCTCCTTTCGGCCCCAAACTCAAAGTGCTGTCGGATTGATCCTAACCCAACACAGTCGTCATCGTGGACTCACAATTACAGACCACTAACTTAGCGTCCAGCAAGTGTTCATTCCCGACGTGCTCCAGGTAGCATTTAGCATTCCACCAGTGTTACCTCTGTAAATTTCAGTATCCGACAACTTACCTTGGCGCTTAGTGCCAGTCTTACAGGTGTGAATATTACCGAACTAACAGTTTAATAAGTTATGGTTGCAAGACACGACACTAAATCTTCACAGAAGACAGGAAAAACTGGTAGAAGCCGACTTCGGAGAGCATCAGTTTGGATTGCAGACAAATGTAGGAACATGTGAGGCAATACAGACACTACGACTTCTCATAGAAGTTAGTTTACGGAAATGCAAACCTACTTTATACACCATTTGTAGACTTTGACGTTGACCAGAATACTTTCTTTCAAATTCTGAGGGTAGTAGAAGTAAAGTGCAGGCAGCGAAAGGCTACTTTCAACTTGCGCAGAAACCAGATGGCAGTTATAAGAGTCGAGGGACATGAAAAGGGAGGCAGTAGTTGCGAAGCGAGCGAAGCAGAGTTGTAGCCTATCCCTGATGTTATTCGATCTGTGCATTGAATAAGTAGTAGAGGAAATCAAAGAAAAATTTGCAGGAGCAATTAAAGTTCATGGAGAAGAAATAAAAACTTTGTGGTTTGACAATGACATTGTAATTCTGTCAGAGACAGCAAACGACTTGGAACAGCAGATGAACAGAATGGATAGTTCCTTGAAAGGAGTATATAACACAAACATCAACAAAAACCCAAACAAAGATAACGGAATGCAGTCGAATTAAGTTAGGTGATGCTGAGGGAATTAGATCAGGAAAAGAGTCACTTACAATAGCAGATCAGGTTTGCTATTTAGCAGCAAAATCACAGATTATGGCCAAAATAGAAAGGATATAAAATATATACTCTCGCGAAGAGAAATTTCCTAACATCGAGTGTAGATTTAAGACTCAGGAGGCCTTTTCTGAAAGTATTTGTTTGAAGTATGCCATGTATGGAAGGGAAATGCGGACGATAAACAGTTTAGGCAAGAAGAAAATAGAGACTTTTGAAATGTGGTGCTAGAGAAGAATGCTGACGATAGATGGGTAGATCACATGACTAATGAGGAGGTACTGAATAGAACTGGGGATAAAATAAATTAGTGGCACAACCTGACTAGAAGAAGGGATCAGTTGCTAGAACACATTTTGAGACATCAAGGGATCACCAGTTTGGAACTAGAGGGAAGAGTTGGGGAGGGGTGGAGGGGGAAGGGAGGGGGCAAAACCGTAGAGGGAGACCAAGAGATGAATACACCAACGAGATTCAGAAGGATGTAGGTTGGAGTAGGTACTGGGAGATGAAGAAGCTTGCACAGGATAGAGTAGCATGGAGGGCTGCATGAAACCAGTCTCTGGACTGACCACAATAACAACATTCTTCATGTTGCTCTCTTGTGTCACGGAGCACGACATTACAGCTTTCATATTTGAGAAAAGCTTGTGCGAACAGTTCAAGTACGGTATGTTTGAACTGCCATTCACTAATTTAAATTATCTGGTTTTATTTAAAGCGGAAAATAGTTCATTTTAATGAAGCATTTTGTAAATTATTTACCGTACATATAACATGTGTAACGTACATTCTATGGAAAATGAACGGCACCATTCAATTTCGTTTATTTCAGATTCTGATAATACTAATATTACTTCATAAAAGATTCACAATTTTTGGATCCATATTATTTAACTGTAATATTCTTATTCAGTATTGCTTTCGTTCACGTCACTACAGCGAGTTCTGTGTTGTAAGAAAGCATATTTTCCTGTTGCGGAATTACGATTTTTGATTCGATTTATCTCTTAGTCCTCTGCATTTGCGTGAACTTAGACGGGAGATGTGAGGAATAAGAAGTTCATGGGCTTGTGAATACTTTGACCATCTTCCTGAAAACAGAGCGAAGCGCACAGTATGCTGTAAGATATTGCAGAATCAGTGCCAGAACACAACGATGATAAGATATGTAAAAATACGTAACGTCTTTTCTTGACGGAAGGCAACCAGTCCTAATCAACAACAGGCACCATTGCCATATGTTACCCATAAATATTCCGGTGCTGTATTTATTCCAGCGATTATCACAACAGGTATGATGCATTGCGACAATGAACTAGTATAAATTCCAGAAAGCACACTATTGAAAAATACCCTTTATTTTTCCTCATCTAGCCATTTCTTGTTTTGGGTAACGCTCCGGCAGACTGAAATTGACTGTGCATTGTTTAGGATGCCGAGTATGATTAAAAATCTTTATCAGCAGTCGAGTATACTGGTTCCAAAAAATTTTGTGAAGCCGTTGGATCGTCGGTACAGTATTCCACCTAGGGAAAGACTCCGTTAAGTGAGGCTTACGAGCACAACAGCAACGTCGTCGAGGCAAATATATCTGCTATTCGGAACGTATTTCTGACGACAGACATTTTGACGCCTTCGAGCACAGTTTCGTACTTAGGCGTGACCTGTCATTTCAAAGGCGACACAAAGTCTGCCACTGAAAACAATATGTTTTGTGGAGGCCCACACATTCTCCCAATCACTTGTGGAAACCATAAATGAATGGAATCTAAGTGCTAAAGTGCCAATAAAAGTTGCTGCCAGGGTCATTACAGGCATTCAGCATTTGACATGTTTCGCCAATGTAGTAAATGTCAAGGGGAAGAGGGCAAAGTCCGATATTAATTATGTACAAAAATTTTTCGCTTTTCTTAATCCAGTTGTTTGCAAAGGAGAATCTAGAGACTGTAGAACGGCCGTTACATAAATCACGTCACAAGCTGGTCAAAGAAGTGGAAATGGTTTGTGTGACGTCCCTCTCCCCTTTTGTTGCCGCCGTTGATGTTGAGCCGCTACTGCTACAGCTCGGTCGTTGGAATGGAGACGCGACGCGCAGCGATGGTTGTCCCCGTCGGATAACGTGGAACAACACCTGAAAATCTCTAAAGAAAATTGTTCCTCGCGTAATGTATGAATGTCCGTTTGCGAGTCCGCACAGTCTTCTGAGCGATGTGAACTGCTGATTTTAATTGTCTGTTATGGTTTTATGATGATTTGCTATGCCCGGTTAGTTAGTTATTGCAGTATTGAGTGAATCATTCATCACCGGCGTCGTTTCACACCACTGAAGCGAGGAGAAATTCATTTGCGGTTCAGTATCAGTAGTTGTTGTTACGTTGCTAGGCAGAATTGTTCACTACGGGACGACACAAATCCAGAGATAATCTATAACGCTATCTTGATTTCGTGCGTCTTAATATTATTTCGGCAAAACACTCCTTTTAATGCTCAATGTTAATCAAGTCACTCTTTCAATTAAAATGTTCACAGTTAATTAATTTTGATTATCAACTATCACACAGTTCAATTAATGATGGAGCCAACACGTGAGATTTCCATTACTGACGAACAATTATTATTGTTCCTTCTTAGCAGTTAGTTCATAATCACCACACCACACGCACGCCGATGGATCAGATCAATTACGTTTCTTTTCAGTTCGGTGATCGTGACAATTACGACAACTTTTACAATCGGCGTGTTTGTATTATCTTTGTGTGGTCGTATTAATGTTTCCTACTCAAGGCTAATCAGGTATTGCAGTCTTCGATACCATGTCCAATCTTCGCTGTAACTGTTCACTTTGATGAAGGTTGAGTCCAACAATAATATTTCCAATAATTAAAGTTCTTTACCTCGTCGTACACTATCAGCATATCACTTCAGTTCAACTCAAGTCAGAATAACTGAGAACAAAGTCCGCGCATCTCTATCACGCAATAGTATTTTCTTGAATAGAAACCATCTCGTAGCGTTCCGTTTGTAGTACTATAACAAACGGTGTTCTCTCACGACTTGATAGGAAGCAAGCTAGCAAGCGACTAACATTTTCATGTTCGAGCATTGTAGACGCATTGAATTCCTTTTCGCCGTGTTTACAACTCTCTTTCACAATAAATGTTATCTCTGACCGACATATTACTTTGAACTTAACTTTCTTCGTACTGATTTGCAGGTATTACTGAGATGTTTGATAGCTAATTAAAAATAACCTTTCTTTCTTTCTACCTTTACATCATGACATATTCAGTAATTATTGAAACTGGTGTTCATCAAAACTTTAAGGTGTTATATTATTGTCAAAGTTGTCGTACCTGTCAGGATAACACTGTTCCCTACTTTAAATTATCATGACATTCTTATTTGGGTTTTTGGATTTCTTGGGGTGTTACATTTGGTACAGCACATTCGCAATTCTTATCCCTGTTCAAACAAAGGGAGTAGCATCTCCCACTGCAGCTTATTTCCGGAACATCTAAGAATGTCTGATTGCGTCAGAATGGGAGTCCGGTGGTCAGGGGAGTACGGGAAAACCGATCCTGGCGTTCTTCGAGCCATACACGTACTGCCAGCTGTGTGACACGTTGCACTGTCCTCCTGCTAGCTGCCATCGTGCCGAGGAAAAACAAATGCATGTAGGAGTAGACATCGTTCCTAATGGCAGATGCGAACTTGTCTTTATACATTGTACCTTCCACAACGACGAGATCACCCAAGGCGCGCCACGAAAACATTCCACAAACCATAACGGTCCCTCTGCTTTCAGACGTTTCACGCTGTACAAGACAACGGCCATCTGCCCGATGGAGCACGAAACGTGACTCGTCTGGAGGGGCCGGCTGCCGGCACTCACTGGACGTCCAGCTGCGACACTGGTGTCAAATGCCAGCCTTCGCCGCCTACGAACAGGAGCCAGCATGGGTGCACGAACCGGGCATCTGCTGCCGAGGCTCATTTCGCTGTAATGTTCACTGAGCGGTTACTGAAGAGACGTTCCTGGAGGCCCCTAGGTTCATCTGGGCGGTCAGCTGCCCCACTGTTGCACGCCTACTCGCTCCTACACATCTCCACAGCCGTCGTTCGCTCCTGTCACCTACAGGTTGCGGTGCACCACAGTTACCTCGCCACCGGTTTCGAATAGCACCATTGTGTCACGCACGGTGTATGTCAGTTTACAAACTAAGCCGTTTCAAAACTGCTTTCAGCCTTGGTCTAAAAGCCGATGATCATGCCCTTTTCCGCATTACGACAACGACTGCGCTGTTTCCCGCGGCCTCCTCGACACACTTTACTGACCCTCCACTGCTGATGCTGCCATCTACCGTCCTGAGTGGTCACTGCACGTTGACATCTAACATAAGCTGTGGATACGTTAATGTGACTGGACTATGTAATAATTGGAAAAAATGGTTCAAATGGCTCTGAGCACTATGGGACTCAACTGCTGAGGTCATTAGTCCCCTAGAACTTAGAACTAGTTAAACCTAACTAACCTAAGGACATCACAAACATCCATGCCCGAGGCAGGATTCGAACCTGCGACCGTAGCGGTCTTGCGGTTCCAGACTGCAGCGCCTTTAATAATTGGAACATCATTTTTGTTGCAGAAACGTCATGTCTAGAGAAAACACAAACCTTGCCATATTTTACCTTAATGTACAACTGTCATTAGTAAACTCCCTCATGCACATGCGCTCTTTATTGTGTATCATGCATGTGGCAAACCCAAGGGTCTCGGACATGTAGCATTTACTACCACCTTTCATGTTTCTGATGTCACATCTTCTCATGCGGATCTTTGTGTGTGTCTGCTGCTACTCTGTCTATTAATAACTATGCAACTATCTGTCTTATAGTTTCCATAAACTGCTAAGAATACAGAGTGGGATAAAGCAATACCAGAGTATGTTTGGGAAAGATGCGAATAAAATATACTCCGTCCATAATGCTACACAGAGAAATTCCACATATGAAAGTTTGTATCATTTGATATGAAACCTTATACATACTTGTATGTTATGTCATGATTAACCACATGTTCAACTTATTTTGTAAATGTTGGGAAGTTGAATATATGGAGACATCCATTCACAACAGAATTGTTACATACACAAGATGTTTTTAATATCAAGTTTACTGATGCTATCTACAATCTGAATTGGTTACAATGAGTGCACTGGTAATTAATCAACTGAATTGGTGCAAAACCACAAAAATGAAGAAAGTAATACACAGATAAAAGTAAAAAGCAATTTTTGCTTTACAGGATATGTTGTAGAGACCACCTCTGGACAACAGACTGTTTGGGATATCTATGTATCATCATATTTAGCTGTAACATGTTGTACCTCACGCTTTTGTAACTAAATCAAACAATGGAAACTCCAGGTAGGAATATCAGCAATGTGGGATAACACAGATTGCTCCTTACCATAAAGAAGACACGTCAAGTTGCAGACACGCAGGCACTGACATAAAACTTTCGGCCACAACCTTCATCAGTAAAAGAGAGACACACACACACCATTCACACACACAAGCAAGCACACCTCATGCACCCACAACTATCAACTCCAGCATCTCGGGCCACAATCCAGCTATCATGTGGGGTGCAAGCAGCAACATGGCGGAGTTGAGGAAGGGGAAGGTATAGTAGTGTACAGCCAGAGGGAGAGCCTGACACTGTCTGGTGGAATGTGCAGGGACTAGACTGTCAACAGGCACAGCATCAGACGTTGTTTGCCAGGGAGGTGGGGACGAAAAGGAGCAAAAAAGGAGAGAAGTGGGGAAAGATGGGCAGCTGCATTTGCAGAGGGCTGCAGATAAACAAGGTGGGAGATGAGAATGGGTAGGAGATGATGGGACAGAGGTAGTGGAAACTGTTGGGTGGAGGATGTGGAGACAGTACGTTGATAGGTTGAGGATGGGGTAATTACAGGACTGGAGTTGGGATTGGCAGTGGCATAGGGTCTAGGATGTTTTGGAGATTGGGTGAGCAACAGAACACCTCTTTGGGAAGGGAGGATAGTATCCTGCATAGGATGCAAAGCCCTGGCAAAGGATGTGGTACAGCTGAGTATTAGGGCAATTGGTTTCTGGCCCAAAGTACCGTTATCAAAGATGGCGGCGATGAAGTCATCCAAGATGGCGGCCGTGATATCATCCAAGATGGCGGATTTTGGCGGGAAGTTTGAAGTTTGGCGGGAAGATAAGTCAATTGGGCTACCTCCACTAACCTAACCCCCCTCCTCCTCCCAGAAAAATGGCACGAAGTTCAAATACCAACAGGATAATGCACCACAAAACGGTTATCTCTTGTAATCTAAGAAAATGGCAGGAAAATAGTTTAATTGGACTACCCCCACTAACCTAAGTCATCCAGCTGCCACCTCAACCTACGGATTGGTGGGCATAAGACTCGACCTGTGCTATTTTGCATGCACTATTTTATTTAAACAATTAGACACTACCACCATATGGTGTGGTCGCCAAGGGATCCAGACTCCAACTGACCTAGTACACACTACCACCACCAGATGGTGCTGTCATCCCTCCTGTGACATAATCCAACATGGTGGGGGAAATGGCAGGAAACAGTGTCGTCGTCATGGGGTCTGGACTCCAACTGAATTAGTACATACTACCACCACCAGAGGGCGCTGTCGTCCAAGATGACAGACATAGCGTCAGCTGATGATGAGAGTACCATTATCCAAGACAGTGGGAAACAATATGCTCACCACGAGGCCCAAGTGGTCTAGGACACAGTACCACTGCCAGAGGGCACTGTCGTCCATTTCGTGACAGAACCCAAGACGGTGGGGGGAAATGCTGGAAAAAGGATTCTGCCTGTGCTGGACGTCAATGGCAGCTCATGACCAAAGAAGATGGTGGTGCAATTTGCTCACGAAGGAAAACATCAACAAAAAAGAGAAAATCAGTACATTGCTCATGTCTTTGTAATGCCTGATATAAACAGACCTGCCGGCCGGTGTGGCCATGCGGTTCTAGGCGCTTCAGTCTGGAACCGCGTGACCGCTACGGTTGCAGGTTCGAATCCTGCCTCGGGCATGGATGTGTGTGACGTCCTTAGGTTAGTTAGGTTTAATTAGTTCTAAGTTCTAGGCGACTGATGACATCAGAAGTTAAGTCGCATAGTGCTCAGAGCCGTAAACAGACCGCTCGCCCGTGTCGCTCCTACATCTACTCATAGTAAAACCAAAAGGTTTACACAGAAAAAAGTATCACTTTTGCAGAATAAAAGCAATTGAAATCAACTGCAGCTCTATGTACTCATAAAGTGGTAGGCATGCCTTACTAACCTTTTTCAATAGGAGTGATGTTAACGCCATTCGATTTTATCTGTGTGTTTGGATGTGGTGGTGTACAGGAACTCTATTCTTCTTTCCTTATTATTTGCAAATCTTTCAATCACTCTTTCACTGAAGTCTGCAATTCCTAAAACGAAGTCTCGCTCCATAGAGAGCATTGCAAGTGCTGATATGGTTCAAATGGCTCTGAGCACTATGGGACTTAACAGCTGAGGTCAAACTACTTAAACCTAACTAACCTAAGGACATCACACACATCCGTACCCGAGGTAGGATTCGAACCTGCGACCGTAGCAGTCACGCAGTTCTAGACTGAAGCGCCTAGAACCACTCGGCCACACCGGCCGGCTAGAGTGCTGATAGTCTTTCTTGGTCCATAGTATTCTGCAAGAAGGTTTTGATGCGTTTCAGCGTTCTGCTTCTGACGTGGTCATTGGAATTGCAATTATCGCTTTCAGCAGCTTCACAGATTCGCTCAGTGTATAACAAAGATTGTTGTCTGTTATGTAATCCAGCTCAAAGCTCCACACATGCATTTGAACTCCTCTCTTCCATAAATAACAGAGTTCTGTTCGAAGTATCTTTGCTTCCAAAAAACAATAGCATTCAACAGCAACTCTGAAAGAAGTTTCTGGAAAACTGGAAGAGTAAGTAGCGTATTTCTCTGGTACAAAGAGAGAGGCTGCAACTAGGTGTCCAGTGAACCTGAATCTTTCTTTTGCCTCGTAACTTATGGCATCACATACTTCTTTTGCCTCCCGCAGTAGATTAGACACCGCTGCGCCATCTTCAGTTCTCCATCTTTTATGGTACTCGTGTAAACCTGTTGAATTTTCACTCACTCCTTCCCTAATGTTCGCAATTTCACGCTCAAAAGCTGTCAGCTGATTTTGTGCGTAAGTTGGGTCAATACCTCTTTTTTGTAGCTGGTTATACAAAATATCCTCATGGATCATGATTTTATAAAAACTGCAAGCCAGAAAATGAACTTTTTATCCTTCAAAGTTGTTACTAAGCCACAGGCTTACAGGATCGTATTCTCATTACAGTTTTCCCCCTGGCTCATATTATCCAAGCACGTGATAATAGCTTCCCTATATTCGAAAACGGTATTGACGCTCCTTGACTGAAAATTTCGGGTAGGCACTGAACGTGGCAGTCGTTTTCCTACTATTTCGTCGAGAACTGCTGTTCTTTGAGGAGATGCTGAAAAGAAGCTGCAAAGTCCCTGAAGTTTAGTGAAAAATATTTTCACATTTTTGTTAATGGAAATGGCTATTGCGTAATGAAATTCAACTGGTGGGCATAACAATGAATGTATGAAGCATTGGGAACTTTTCCTTAACAAGAGCTTTCACCACACGTGACGAACCACTCATGACTGCTGCACCATCATATGTTTGCGCTATTAGCTTATGTGGACAATTCCGCAAATGATTATTTATCTGTTCGATGACGGACGTTGACAAGGAAGGGGCATCATGCTTTTCAGGTGCTATGAAGTCCCAAAATCTTTCAGTTGGTTTTCCGTTAGTGATGTACCTATATTCTATACACATCTGGAAAACACAGGCTACGTCACTGCTTTCGTCAGCTATTTCGGCCAAAAACTCAGCACCCTTAATTTCCTTTCTAATTTCCTCTTGGCAGACTTGAAGCATACACTGGAGCAGTTCATTCTGGATGGTTTTTGAAGTTCCTTTAAAAGCTATAGCTTTCTCTAAATGCGATTTTAACACAGAGTCTAATTCTGCACCAAAAATAATCAAGGAACTAAAAACACCAGGATTGGAAGATGATTCAGTCTCATCATGTCCTCTAAAGGCAAGTTAAAATGCATCACAGAAACGAACACAGTTAATAATTAGATTCAGTATGTACCTATTATCGTAGCTTTTTGCTTGTGCAATGCCACGGACCTTTTCTACCCATTGTCTAATTGGGAAGCTATATTTACATTGCAATAGACTTGTCATATTCACAACGTTATTTACATGGACTGAAGAAAGTTCATGTTTTCTAATTTTGTCATGGAGGTATTGAATGTCACAGACTCCGTGTTTAGACCATGAAAGATCTCCTCCAAATAATAAACAAAGGAAAACAAATTAAGGCATTTTTCATGTCACAACCACACAGCCATTCATGCCTGTTGTACAACACAGAGTTAAATTTCCTATTGAATTGGCGACTTTTCGTTTTAACACTCTTTGAAATTGTTAATGTAGGAGTCGGCCTACCTAGCCTCTTGATTTCTAATTTTTCTTCAAACTTCCGTGAGTTAAAGGGTTCAGAGAGCAATGAAATTACCTGATTCATTATTTCACATATTCACTTGTCACTTGAGCCTCAAATTTCACTGTAGCACACGCTAAAATAACTAACACAACGCACAGGAAACAGTTCGCTAGCAGCTGCACCTGAACTGGTAAGGTGGGGCGAGAATTCCGCTTGTTCGAAAATCCGATAGTTCTCTTTCGTTTCGGAAGAGTTCGGGTCCTCTTCCAGCGGCTGGCAGGGTGGCCCAGGTGAGGCATTTATACACACAAGGCCCGCATATGAGTTCAGTGTTGCCAAGTGTTGCCCCCGCACCCCGCACCCCCTCTGATACACCCAAGTCCACGTTTGCAGTCACAGTGCAACCCGCTGTCGCTGTCGCCACATTGCCCCCAACTCTGCTGCGTTCGGCGTTTGGAGCCTGGGAATTTCAAAAGAGATAAACGGTGCACTACTTCTCCACTAGTATAGAACGCTCAGGAGGCAAACACAGTTGAACAAAATTATTCCTTGGGGGCAGTGCAAACCTGCAAACCTATACAGGAGCCGCCTCTGCTGGACGTAAGTCTTGATTTTGCAGACAGAGTCTCCAACACATTATCTAGAGTCCAACTGACCTAGAACACAGTACTGCCATCAGAGGGTGCTTTCGTCCTTCCTGTGACATAATCCAAGATGGTGGTCTGGAAGGGGAAAATGGCGCGAAAATGACTCATCCTGCGCTGGGCTGCTGGAGAGAGTAAGGAAGGAGTGTACCTTATTTACTTTGGAAAAATTTATTTAGGGATGGAGTATATTTACCACACTGATGCAAAACACACTCTCTGATATGCTTGGGATCACGCCACACAGTCCACAAATCTGTTAACTACTCCTAAATAACGCTCTACAGACACGCAAACAACTCCTAACTTACCGAAATAATTTCAGTACAGACATGCAATCTCCTCTTAAATAATGCAGTACCCAAATGTGTCCCAATAATGCGTAGCGCAGCCCACAGACCCACTCACAAAATAATTCAACAGACATGTAAACAACATATGCAGACACCGCTCACTGCCCTCTGTCCACTACACCACACAGGAAGCTATTGACAGCCCCACAAAGTCCGTCAGATGTCAAACGACACACAGGTGCCCTTTTGGATCTCGCACGCATGAGGTGGCGACATTCCTTTCATTCTTGGTACTTGAGAAGTTCCTCTCAAAATACATGAACACCTAGGCGCCATTGATGACGCGACCAGACATGAGCGAAGACCTATTTACAGAGCACTGACGCTCCAAGGTGGGCCGCGAGTGAGTTTGTTTACTGCTTCAGATGTGAACCCTCCCTCTACCTGCAGTCCGGCAAAGGGCTAATTGCCAAGCGATGCTGCAGAGATCCATTCCAGAATAGCACAAGCTGCTTTCTCCCTAGTGATTCTAATGGACCATGTGTGACGTGTGGCTCATGCATCGCCGTGCATGGCTACATACCATCCCAAGTGCATCTACCAACATTCTCAATGTTATACTGAAGCCACATGGCTATCTAAAATAACAACCAAGTCGAACTTTAGTAAATTGCACAGTGTCCCAGAAATACTTAACGTGCGTTTTTGTAGGAGTTTTGTTGATGTCTCAGCTTGTATGCACGAAAATTCTTGCCCTAACAGAAACTGTTTACGAAAGTAGCGCAGAATAACATGCAATGCACTCTCCCTAGCGGTCCTAACGTGGCATCCCCTCCATCACCTGTTACCCTTGCTGCTTTCAACACATACACAAATGTTCCCTACACTATGAAGAGAATCCTTTATCCCAGCATAAAGGATGTCTTGTGAATGAATCGAGCATTATGATTGGCTCTTATCGAATTTACCCATCAAATTACTGATGTCGCGGGTATCAAAGCACCATCCACCTTTTCTTTCTTTCTGCAGATGAGACTATCAGAGGTAAAAACTATTTTACACAGATCGCCATATTGCACCGACAATTAAACCCTGCAAAGTGCCTTTACATATCTTCAAACACAGAAAGACTTTTACTCAATCACACTTCTCTCCCAACGAGGACAGGAGCTTGAATATTAAAACGGGAAACTGACCTGTGACCCATCAATATATCACCGTGTACCCTACATATCGTCAAATATGGAAAGACACCTATGCAATCACACTGCTGTCACACTGATGACAGGAGCTTGAATATAAGAGAATGAAACTGATCTCCAACCCAGAAATATATTACCACCTACAGTCTCCATGAAATAAACATACAATTCATATCCTCCGCCATTCAAAATCAGCCCTTTTATATCATTTGCACATATACCGTGAAGACAGACAACACAGTACATATACTCTCACCAGTAGATAATTACTGCGAGGTTAGGCAGGCATCCACCCCCAATACGTGACCAGAGCACCCTCAGTGGATCGAAGTCACTCTCAAAGCTGTTCTACGAACTCGGCCTCGTTTCCTCCCTCGACACAAATGCATTACTGTTTCCAGTCGGGACCTGCCTGCTTGCTTGCTCACTTCTCCACACTCGCCTCCAGACTCTGGGATTACAAGAAGATATCTAATTTCGCATCGTTTCCTAGAATATCATACCATTTTCGCAGTACCTCTCGATATCAAACACATAAATATCGAATGCATAGCAGTACAACTCAAGCGATATAATTCCAATGATATAGACTGGAAATTATTTCTCTAGAAACCTGAAACTTTAGCTAGGTGGGGTGTACCATAAACCACTGACTTACAAGAAACCTGTCATTTCTGCGAAGACATTTAATCAGAAACTCGTAAAAAAGTAGAGAAAACTGATATTTCCACTCACGAATACCGATGTCAGTGGTACAGCAGATTCCAAATCATCCCTATAATTTACGAGGTCAGCTAGGTGTTTCTCATGTCTAGAGAACCGGCAAATGTGTTTTCCACATGCTAGATGCACATGCCACAACCGATCTTGTCCCAACTAAATAAAGGCCCGAAATGTGCAGGAGCAGTCAACTGAACAGCTTTCATGGGAGGGAAAAATGGTCCAGCACTAACACACCTCCATATTCAATGTCCTCAAATTTACACGCGATCACAAAGGCTATCCAACCCATACTAAGTAATGGCTCGCTATTCGGTAGTCCAGAGGCCAACACGTCAATTTATCTACATTCCTACACTCCAACAGGCCTCTCCATTCTGATAGGTCCTAGCATTAACGGGAAACGTGAATCACCACCGCACAGGTCACCGGCGCTGCAGGCCAACCACGCACAGGTAGAATTAATCATCCTAAGAATTCGGTCACATATATATTTTATGCCTGTACTTACAACTAAATGTTACGATCGCAGTCTCAGTTGAAAGACATTCGACAATGAGTGAAGTATGGGAAATACACACTGTTGATGGCTGTGGCTATGGAAATATAAATATCAGTACCATTCTAATGACTTGCCATGCTCTTCCCTTTGCATACATCAGAATACATACTTAATAAGCCTGATGCTCAAGGCAAACCTATCACGCACCCCCTACTACTAAGTATAATACTTCGCCAATAACTGATTACCTATGATACAAAATAATACTGAGGGAAAATCAGCGCTGGGTTGACATGTGTCATAAGTTTTTCTTGTGAATGATACCACTGTGTCTTAGAAAGAGATCCGTAATTGTCTCATGTTAAAAAACCCGAGCCCAACAGCTACTGTATGTTACTGTCACAAGCGGTCTTGGTTCTACAAGTGCACACAAGTATCCATGTTAAAAGCTATGCTGGCTTTATAAATCCATGTGAGGCATTAGCTACGAATGACATGGTTTTTACAGACAAATACCATGGCACTGAATATAGCCGGTGATCGCCAGAGTGTATATTATCACACCAGAAGTTTGGTTACACGTCGCCAATGGTGCACCCTCGTAATAAAATTATCCACTTTTGAAAGTGATTCGGCTAAGGAGCGTGGTATGAAACAGATATGTGCAACCTCCACACGCCACCGCCACTAGATATTTATCCACTATTTGTAACGCATTCTGTCTCGATGCCATATCATATTTCTGGCACTCACGTATCTTGAAACGAGCCACCTTTCTTGAACCTATCTGATGCAGTAAAATTCCATCATGGTTTTAAGTAGCCCCTGTGTATCTTGCAACGACCCCTCAGACTCTGCGCTACCGTCCCTACAGCTTTGTGCGTGTGATTGTTCCAATGTAAGTCGGAACTGAGAAGAAATCAGAGAAAGCTGTATCTACCACCTTCTGCAACCTGTGCAGAAGCAGGCGAAGCTGTGATACTGTGACAGAACTGTGTTTGGACCATTCAAAGGAAACGAAGCCTGATCCTGCAATACGAGACAGTATAAAAGACAGTACGGGAACTGGGGGAAGAATGTGGATTTTGCTACTGCATTGTGGTGCTTCTCCAAACTACAAGCAGGTCCCTCAGGGTCTGTTCATGTCTATGACCCCAACATTCTGTCATCGTTATTCTGTTATTATGAACTATAAAAGCTCAACTAACTTCAGCTGATAGAGAACAAGATAAGTTTGTTTATCGCATCTCTCTCTTCCCATACATCGAAACCAAATACCGCATGCATGTTGGCATCAAGCACATGTGACGATCCTATTAAATATACAGGCATTGATCAACTGCACAGACCAGTATAAAATTCCATCATCTGTACTCTAGGAGGATGATCGTATCCCGCGGACTATACTGTAAGTCACAAGAGACACCCCCCTGTGGTCCTGTCTCACTGTCTGAAACATTATTTTCTAACACGCTTTGTGCGCTGTCAAACATTTTATTTTTATGCCATGATTCGAGGTCTGTATCGTTCTAAACCGACATTTAGACTTTCTGATCCATGACCTCTCGCAGACACAAGGACTTCACCCCAAAGTACAGTTACCCGACAAGTTGCACTGTGACATGATTGATGTCTCTGACGATGGCTGCTGTGACGTCAGCTGATGACGCGAGTACAATTACCCAAGATAGTGGGAAAGTGCCACACCCCCTGCCAAGTTCCCCTGGCGGGAAGTTTGAATTTTGGAGAGAAGGTAGGTCAACATCTGTTACTGTCACAGAATAGCTGATGGCTCTGCGTTCCACTTCGACTGATTCCTTATATTGCGCCCATGTATGCGATCATTGTTTTGGTGCTAGCAACCACCAGAAGGTGTCACCCATCCACAAAACTTTTTCCCCAACTCAAACAAGCATTGTCAGTCAATCATTATATGGAAACCAACAGCCTGTCAGTGGATGTATGGGATGGAAAAGGCAGCGCCGATATACTGTAATAATAATCATCGCAGTTGATAGCGTGAACAATTTTAGTAATTTTACAGTAATTTCAACACCGGCCAATGATGTGACAGCACGTTTCCACAATTTCAGTATCATAGCTAAGCCACCCCTTCTCTACTGTCCGAGTATCAATGCGAATGTAGATAGATGACTGTGCAGTACGTCCATTCATTGTTAATTCTCGAACACATAAATCATCTAAGTATACCAGATAGCACTTTACATATTTCTAACATCTCGAGTATAATGCATAATTTATGATCTATCTCTACGCGGATGGGAGTCATAGAGCATTCTCGCAGTCTTAGGATAAAATTAGAGATTGAGATGTCTCCCGGCACTGTCTTTTACCAGCCCGCCCTGCAGCACTGTTACCGATTTAATCTGCAGCTGACCAGAAATAGATCACTACATTCCACGTCTCGCGAATGAATGTAGCTTGCCGAGTCCTCACTCATCCAAGTGCTCAAGATTTCCCCAGATGTACCCATGTCGAGGAGGCTAGCACCACTTATCGGTGTGTAGTAACAGATTTGAAAGTGTTGTGACGAAATAGCAGTGGGTTAAGAAGAACAAGAAACGGGTGATTTTTATGCATGATGGAGCTCCAGATGGATGGAGTTCGAAGCATTTTACGTAAATCAACTACCCCATCAACTTTACAGTATGGTTCTAGAGTCCAGGATCAGTACCTGGAAAGTATTGGTAAGTGGAAACCTGCACTCCTATGGCTACAACGTTCTGTACTTAAAACAGGCTATAATGTTAGATCGCTTGAGTTTCCGACCTGTCAGTCATGTGGAATGCAGCTCTGTTAATATTCCAATGTAAGAAATATATTTCCGGCGCATGACGTACATCCTTCTTCCCGATTTCTCTACGATAAACTATGGTAACAAACTGTAAAACGCTGGCTCTGTGTGATACATGGATAATATAGCTTTCCAGAGATGTATACCGTCCAGTGTTCACATCCGATCACAGTTCGGAAATTGTACTATGCCTACCTAAGCTCTATATAAAACGTTCGTTAGTAACGGGGAATACCTCTTACAAGGAAGCAGATAAACGCATAGCAACACTGTCCGACATGTGAAATTACAAGTCTTGCCGCCTCTAACTCTGTAAACAGCACATCTGTCAAGCAGATGTATACACGGGGATTGCAATGTCTCACAAACACCTATCGCTAACTTAGTTATAAAACTGAAGTATCGATTTTACACTTAACATGCCACAGGGGAATGGAGTACATCGCCTAATCTTAGTTAGTTTAGAGGAATGTGTCACGCTTCATCACACATAAGATGGAAGTCATGTGATGACCGACAGCTTTCCTGTTAATGATCGCAAGTAGACAGTGCTTTAAACCACATACAGAAGACGTGGCTGTATCTGAGTCAAACGCCGGCTATGTCATGCGACTGATGCATCCAGACAGAAGAGTGCAAAAATTGACCTTCAGCAACTTCTCCTTCTCTAGAATGAATCAGTCTGCCATTAAATCGTACCTCATTACAGCTCCATCTCAATCGACCACCCTGTCCATTCGCTGTTATCCTTTAACACAGATGCAAGTAAAATTAGAGGCAAATGGTTCTCTGTCTACCTGAAAAGCGTCAAATACAGTAGTCAACTCGCATGTATCACTGTTACCTCTATAGACATATAGTTGAATCCCGCCTCAACAAAAGAAAAAGTGACTGCTTCCCTGCTTTAGTTTGCTTCCATGTCGACATTTTCTCAGATTCCTCTCGCTCCCGCATACTTGTTCCCATGTACAAATTGTTCTGTGCAAACCAGAAGATACGCAAGTACTTTCTCAATTTCCCCGCATTTCGGTGTATATTCGGTCAGTTTATACTGATCCCCCCATAATTTTTCGCAATTCTATCGATTTTATGTCAAATCTATCCACGCGATCATGATATAACCTCTCGTTCTGTGTTCTAAAATTGCATGTAAATGTAGCACGGCCGCCAACACCGATTCGAAATGCGTAGTATAGCACTGTACTCTCTTGTATTCAATCACCTGCACATGTGGAGAGCGTTTGCTATGTTTTCTGTATGTCTGTGTATATGCCTGTGCCACGGAAGGCCCACAGGACCCAGTTAGGTGATCTTTTATAGTTCATAATTTTTCTCTGGCGGATGGAACAGAATAATAATGACAGAATGTTGGGGTGATAGACATGAATAGACCCTGAGGGACGCGGATCTGTAGTACCTGCTTGTAGTTTGGAGAAGAACGACAATGCAGTAGCAAAATCCACATTCTTCCCCCAGCTCCCATGCAGTCTTTTATACTACCTCGTGCTACAGGATCAGGCTTTGTTTCCGTCGAATGGTCTAAACACAGTTCTGTCCAGGACTCAGCTTCACCTGTTTCTACATGGGTTGCCGAAGGTGGTAGATATAGCTTTCTCTTACTTCTACTCAGTTCCGACTTCACTGAAACAATCACATGCACAAAGCTGTAGGGACGGTAGCGCAGAGTCTGAGGGGTAGTTGCAAGATGCATAGGGCCTACCCAAAACCACGTTGGAATTTTACTGTATCAGATATGTTTGAGAAAGGTGGCTCGTTTCGAGATATGTGAGTGCCAGAAATATGATACGGCACGAGACAGAATACGTTACAAATACTGGAGAAATATTTAGTGATGGCAGCGTGAGGGGGTTACACATATCTGTTTCTTACCACTCTCCTTAGCCGAATTACTTTCAAAACTGGATAATTTTATTATGAGGGTGCATTGTTGGCGATGTGTAACCGCACTGCTTATGCGATAATACACACTCCGGCGATCACCGTCTATATTCAGTATCATGGTATTTGTCTGGAAAAACCACGTCATTCGTAACTAATGCCATACATGGATTTATAAAGCCAGTATAGCATTTAACATGGATACTTGTGTGCACCTGTAGACCCAAGGCTGCTTGTGACAGTAATACACAGTAGTTGTTGAGATCAGTTTTTTAACATACGAGACTATTACAGCCCTCTTTCTAGTACAAAGTGGTATCACTTACAAGAAAAACTTATGAGACATGTTAACCCATCGCTTAGTATTATACTTAGCAGCCGGCCAGTGTGGACGAGCGGTTCTAGGCGCTTCAGTCCGGAACCGCGCGACCGCTACGGTCGCAGGGTCGAATCCTGCCTCGGGCATGGATGTGCGTGATGTCCTTAGGTTAGTCAGGTTTACGTAGTTCTAAGTTCTAGGGGACTGATGACCTCAGATGTTAAGTCCCATAGTGCTTAGAGCCATTTGAACCGTTAGCACACTGGACTCGCATTCGGGAGGACAACGGTTCAATCCCGTCTCCGGCCATCCTGATTTAGGTTTTCCGTGATTTCCCTAAATCGTTTCAGGCGAATGCCGAGATGGTTCCTTTTAAAGGGCACGGCCGATTTCCTTCCCAATCCTTCCCTAACCCGAGCTTGCACTCCGTCTCTAATGACCTCGTTGTCGACGGGACGTTAAACACTAACCACCACCACCACCACCATTTGAACCATACTTAGCAGTAGGGGGTGCGTGATAGGTTGGCCTTGACCATCAGGCTTATAAAGTATGTGTTTGTGTTCTGACATATGCAAAGGGAAGAGCATGTCAGGTCATTAGAATGGTGCTGATAGTTCTATTTCCAGAGCCACAGCTCTCAACAGGGTGTATTTCCCATACTTCGCTCATTGTCGAATGTCATTCAATTGAGACCACGATCGTAACATTTAGTTGTAAGTACAGGCATAAAATATATATGTGACCGAATTCTTAGGATGATTGATTCTACCTGTGCGTGCTCGGCCTGATGTGCCGGTGACCTGCGCGGTGGTGATTCACATTGCCCGTTAACGCTAGGTGCTGTCAGAATGGAGAGGCCTGTTGGAGTGTAGGAATGTAGATGAATAAACGTGTTGGCCTCTAGACTACCGAATAGCGAGCTAATATTTAGTATGAGTTGGATAGCTTTCATGATCGCGTGGAAATTTGAGGAGATTAAATATGGAGGTGCCTTTGCGCTGGATCGTTATTCCCTCCCATGTAAATTGTTCAGTTGACTGCTCCTGCACATTTCAGGTCTTTATTTAGTTGGTAGAAGATCGATTGTTGCATGTGCATCTGTTGTTGTTGTTGTGGTCTTCAGTCCTGAGACTGGTTTGATGCAGCTCTCCATGTTACTCTATCCTGTGCAAGCCTCTTCATCTCCCAGTACCTACTGCAGCCTACATCCTTCTGAATCGGCTTAGTGTATTCATGTCTTGGTCTCCCTCTACGATTTTTACCCTCCACGCTGCCCTCCAATACTAAATTGGTGATCCCTTAATGCCTCAGAACATGTCCTACCAACCGATCCCTTCTTCTGGTCAAGTTGTGCCTCAAACTTCTCTTCTCCCCAATCCTATTCAATACTTCCTCATTAGTTATGTGATCTACCAATAAAATCTTCAGCATTCTTCTGTAGCACCACATTTCGAAAGCGTCTATTCTCTTCTTCTCCAAACTATTTATCGTCCATGTTTCACTTCCATACATGGCTACACTCCATACAAATACTTTCAGAAATGACTTCCTGACACTTAAATCTATACTCGATGTTAACAAATTTCTCTTCCTCAGAAACGCTTTCCTTGCCATTGCCGGTCTAC
Source organism: Schistocerca serialis cubense (assembly GCF_023864345.2). Classification (NCBI taxonomy): domain Eukaryota; kingdom Metazoa; phylum Arthropoda; class Insecta; order Orthoptera; family Acrididae; genus Schistocerca; species Schistocerca serialis. The sequence goes on from NC_064642.1 coordinate 825,529,436, forward strand.
ATTTTATATCCTCCCTACTTCGACCATCATCAGTTATTTTGCTCCACAAATAGCAAAACTCCTTTACTACTTTAAGTGTCTCATTTCCTAATCTAATTCCCTCAGCATCACCCGACTTAATTCGACTACATTCCATTATCCTCGTTTTGCTTTTGTTGATGTTCATCTTATATCCTACTTTCAAGACACTGTCCATTCCATTCAACTGCTCTTCCAAATACTTTGCTGTCTCTGACAGAATTACAATGTCATCGGCGAACCTCAAAGTTTTTATTTCTTCTCCATGGATTTTAATACCTACTCCGAATTTTTCTTTTGTTTCCTTTACTGCTTGCTCAAAATACAGATTGAATAACAGCGGGGAGAGGCTACAACCGTGTCTTACTCCCTTCCCAACCGCTGCTTCCCATTCATGTCCCTCGACTCTTATAACTGCCATCTGGTTTCTGTACAAATTGTAAATAGCCTTTCGATCCCTGTATTTTACCCCTGGTACCTTTAGAATTTGAAAGAGAGTATTCCAGTCAACATTGTCAAAAGCTTTCTCTAAGTCTACAAATCCTAGAAACGCAGGTTTGCCTTTCCTTAATCTTTCTTCTAAGATAAGTCGTAAGGTCAGTATTGCCTCACGTGTTCCAGTGTTTCCGCGGAATGTAAACTGATCTTCCTCGAGGTCGGCTTATACTAGTTTTTCCATTCGTCTGTAAAGAATTCGTGTTAGTATTTTGCAGCTGTGGCTTATTAAACTGATTGCTCGGTAATTTTCACATCTGTCAACATCTGCTTTCTTTGGGATTGGAATTATTATATTCTTCTTGAAGTCTGAGGGTATTTCGCCTGTTTCATACATCTTGCTCACCAGATGGTAGAGTTTTGTCAGGACTGGCTCTCCCAAGGCCGTCTGTAGTTCCAATTTAATGTTGTCCACTCCCGGGGCCTTGTTTCGACTCAGGTCTTTCAGTGCTCTGTCAAACTCTTCATGCAGTATCGTATCTCCCATTTCATCTTCATCTACATCCTCTTCCATTTCCATAATATTGTCCTCAAGTACATCGCCCTTGTATAGACCCTCTATATACTCCTTCCACCTTTCTGCTTTCCCTTCTTTGCTTAGAACTGGGTTTCCATCTGAGCTCTTGATATTCATACAAGTCGTTCTCTTATCTCCAAAGGTCTCTTTAATTTTCCTGTAGGCAGTATCTATCTTACCCCTAGTGAGATAAGCCTCTACATCCTTACATTTGTCCTCTAGCCATCCCTGCTTAGCCATTTTGCACTTCCTGTCGATCTCATTTTTGAGACGTTTGTATTCCTTTTTGCCTGCTTCATTTACTGCATTTTTATATTTTCTCCTTTCATCAATTAAATTCAATATTTCTCCTGTTGCCCAAGGATTTCTACTAGCCCTTGTCTTTTTACCTACTTGATCCTCTGCTGCCTTCACTACTTCATCCCTCAAAGCTACCCGTTCTTCTTCTACTGTATTTCTTTCCCCCATTTCTGTCAATTGTTCCCTTACGCTCTCCCTGAAACTCTGTACAACATCTGGTTCTTTCAGTTTATCCAGGTCCCATCTCCTTAAATTCCCACCTTTTTGCAGTTTCTTCAGTTTTAATCTACAGGTCATAACCAATAGATTGTGGTCAGAGTCCACATCTGCCCCTCGAAATGTCTTACAATTTAAAACCTGGTTTCTAAATCTCTGTCTTACCATTATATAATCTATCTGATACCTTTTAGTATCTCCAGGGTTCTTCCATGTATACAACCTTCTATCGTGATTCTGAAACCAAGTGTTAGCTATGATTAAGTTGTGCTCTGTACAAAATTCTACCAGGCGGCTTCCTCTTTCATTTCTTAGCCCCAATCCATATTCACCTATTACGTTTCCTTCTCTCCCTTTTCCTGCACTCGAATTCCAGTCACCCATGACTATAAGATTTTCGTCTCCCTTCACTATCTGAATAATTTCTTTTATTTCATCACACATTTCTTCGATTTCTTCGTCATCTGCAGTGCTATTTGGCATATAAACTTGTACTACTGTAGTAGGTGTGGGCTTCGTATCTATCTTGGCCACAATAATGCGTTCACTATGCTGTTTGTAGTAGCTTACGCGCATTCCTATTTTCCTATTCATTATTAAACCTACTCCTGCATTACCCCTATTTGATTTGGTGTTTATAACCCTGTAGTCACCTGACCAGAAGTCTTGTTCCTCCTGCCACCGAACTTCACTAATTGCCACTATATCTGACTTTAACCTATCCATTTCCCTTTTTAAATTTTCTAACCTACCTGCCCGATTAAGGGATCTGACATTCCACGCTCCGATCCGTAGAACGCCAGTTTTCTTTCTCCTGATAACGACATCCTCTTGAGTAGTCCCCGCCTGGAGATCCGAATGGGGGACTATTTTACCTCTGGAATATTTTACCCAAGAGGACGCCATCATCATTTAACCATACAGTAAAGCTGCATGCCCTCGGGAAAAATTAAGGCTGTAGTTTCCCCTTGCTTTTAGCCGTTCGCAGTACCAGCACAGCAAGGCCATTTTGGTTATTGCTACAAGGCCAGATCAGTCAATGATCCAGACTGTTGCCCTTGCAACTACTGAAAAGGCTGCTGCCCCTCTTCAGGAAGCACACGTTTGTCTGGCCTCTCAACAGATATCCCTCCGTTGTGGTTACACCTACGGTACGGCTATCTGTATCGCTGAGGCATGCAAGCCTCCCCACCAGTGGCAAGGTCCATAGTTCATGGGGAAAACACATTTACCGGTTCTCTAGACATGAGAAACACCTTAGTTGACCTTGTAAATTATAGGGATGAATTGGAATCTGCTGCATCACTGAAATTGGTATTCGTGAGTAGAAATATCAGTTTTCTCTTTTTTTACGAGTTTCTGATTAAATATCTTCTCAGACATGACAGGTTTTTAGTTAGTCAGTGGTTTACAGTACACCCCACCTAGTTAATGTTTCAGGTTTCTAGAGAAATAATTTCCAGTCTTATCTTCGAAATTATATCGCTCGAGTGGTACTGCTATGCAAGTGATATTGATATGTGCTTGATATCGAGAAGTACTGCGAAAATTGTATGATACTCTAGCAAACCATGCGCAATTATATATCTTCTTGTAATCCCAGAGTCTGGAGATGGTGTATAAACGCGAGCAAGCAAGCAGGCAGGTCCCGACGGGGAAACACTAATGCATCTGTGTCGAGGGGGGAAACGAGGCCGAGTTTGTAGAACAGTTTTGAGAGTGACTTCGATCCACTGAGGGTGTTCTGGCCACGCATTGGGGTGGATGCCTGCCCAACTGCGCAATAATTATCTACTGGTGAAAGTATACATACTGTGTTGTCTGCCTTCACGGTATATGTGCAAATGATATAAAAGGGCTGATTTTGTATGGCGGAGGATATGAATTGTATGTTTATTTCATGGAGACTGTAGGTGGTAATATATTTCTAGGTTGGAGTTCAGTTTCATGTTCTTATATTCAAGCTCCTGTCATTAGTGTGACAGCAGTGTGATTGCATAGGTGTCTTTCCATATTTGACGATATGTAGGGTACACGGTGATATATTGATGGGTCACAGGTCGGTTTCACGTTTTAATATTCAAGCTCCTGTCCTCGTTGGGAGAGAAGTGTGATTGAGTAAAAGTCTTTCTGTGTTTGAAGATATGTAAAGGCACTTTGCTGGGTTTAATTGTCGGTGCAATATGGCGATCTGTGTAAAATAGTTTTTACCTCTGATAGTCTCATCTGCAGAAAGAAAGAAAAGGTGGATGGTGCTTTGATACCCGCGGCATCAGTAATTTGATGGGTAAATTCGATAAGAGCCAATCATAATGCTCTATTCATTCAGAAGACATCCTTTATGCTGGGATAAAGGAGTCTCTTCATAGTGTAGGGAACATTTGTGTATGTGTTGAAAGCAGCAAGGGTAACAGGTGATGGAGGGGATGCCACGTTAGGACCGCTAGGGAGAGTGCATTGCTTGTTATTCTGCGCTACTTTCGTAAACAGTTTCTGTTAGGGCAAGAATTTTCGTGCATACAAGCTGAGACATCAACAAAACTCCTACAGAAATGCACATTAAGTATTTCTGGGACACTGTGCAATTTACTAAAGTTGGATTTGGTTGTTATTTTAGATAGCCATGTGGCTTCAGTATAACATTGAGAATGTTGGTAGATGCACTTGGGATGGTATGTAGCCATGCACGGCGATGCATGAGCCACACGTCACACATGGTCCATTAGAATCACTAGGGAGAAAGCAGCTTGTGCTATTGTGGAATGGAGCTCTGCAGCATCGCTTGGCAATTAGCTCTTTGCCAGACTGCAGGTAGAGGGAGGATTCATACCAGTAGCAGCGAACACACGCATGTGGGGCCCACCTCGGAGCATCTGCACTCTGTAAATATGTCGTCGCTCCCACCCAGTTGTGTCATCAATGGCGCCTTGATGAACATCTATTTCAACATGTATTTCTCAGGTACAAAGTATGAAATGGACGTCGCCACCTCATTCGTCTGGGACCCAAACGAGCCATGTGTGTGGTTTGACAGCTGATGGCTGTGTCACTTCGTAGGGTTTTTGGTAGCCTCCTGTGCGGTCTAGTAGGCAGGGGGTGGCGCATACATTGTTTGCGTGTCTGTTGAATTACTTTGTGAGTGGGTCTGTGGGTTGTGCTATGCATTATTTGGACAGTTTTATGAGTTGATTTCGTGTCTGCACATCTGTGTACTGCAATATTTAGGGGGAGTTTGCATGTCTGTACTGAAATTATTTCGGTAATTTAGGAGTTGTTTGCATGTCTGCAGAGCATTATTTAGGAGTAGTTTACAGATTTTGGGCTGCGTGGCGTGACCCCAAGCATGTCAGAGTATATGTTTTGTATCAGTGTGATAAATATACTCAATCCCTAAATAAATTGTTCCAAAATAAATAAAGTACACTCCTTCCTTACTCTCTCCAGCAGCCCAGCGCAGGGTGAGTGGTTTTCGCGCTATTGTCCCCCTCCAGTCCACCATCTTGGATTATGTCACAGGAGGGATGAGAGCAACCTCTGGTGGCAGTACTGTGTACTAGGTCAGTTGGACTCTAGATCATGTGTTGGAGACTCTATCTGCAGGACAAAGACATGTCCATCACAGGCACAGTCCATTTCGTCCCACCATCTTGGGTTACATCACAGAATGTATGACAGTGTCGTTTGGTGGTGGTACTGTGAACTAGGTCACTTGGGCCTCTTGGTAAAGACACTCTTTCCCACCTTCTTGAATAATGACATCTTGGATGACAGCACCCTCTGGCAATGGTACAGTGTACTAGGTTAGTTAGACTCCAAACCCTATGTCGACCACACTGTTTCCCACCATTTCCCCTCATTATATTGGATTATGTCACAGGAGGGATGACAGCACTATCTGGTGGTGGTAGTGTGTACTAGGTCAGTTGGAGTCTGGATCCTTGTTGTTTAAATAAAATAGTGCATGCAAAATAGTAAAGACTTATGTCCAGCACAGGTCAAGTCCTATGCCCACCAATCCATAGGACGAGGTGGCAGTTGAGTGACTTAGGTTAGTGGTGGTAGTTCAATTGAACAATTTTTCCGCCATTTTCTTAGATTACAAGAGATAACCGTGGTGTGATGCATTATCCTATTGGTATTTGAACTTCATGCCATTTTTCTAGGGGAAGGAGGGGGGTTAGGTTAATGGAGGTAGCCCAATTGACCTATGTTCCCACCTCCAAATTCAAACTTCCCTCCAAAATCCGCCATATTGGATGAAATCATAGCCGCCATCTTGGATGACGTCATCGCCGCCATCTTGGATAACGGTACTTTGGGCCAGAAACGCCTTGCCTCAATACTCAGCTGTTCCAGTCTGGGGTGATTCTGGGTTGTGAAGGGGATACTGATACTCCTTGGTGGCTGTTTCTTTGGGCTGGTGGGAGGATTGGATGCATGAGGGGAAATTGTGTGGGAGATCTATTTGTGTACTAGGTGTGTCTGTGAAGACCTTGGTGAGACCGTCAGCATACTGAGCAAGGGAGTTTTTGTCATTACAGATATGCTGTTCACTGTCCTCTGATGGCAAGCCTGTGTGTGAGGGATTTTTTGGTGTGAAGGGGATGACAGCTGTCAAAGTGCAGGTTCTGTTGGTGGTTGGTGGATTTATTGAGGACAGAGGTATGGATGGCGCCATCAGAGAGAAGGAGGTCAACAGGTAGGAATGTGGCACGCTGAGTTGAGGAAGCCGATGCTGAAGAAGTTGTTGAGGTTGTGAAGAAACAAAGATAGGGTGTCTTCACACTGAGTCCAGATAATGAAGATATCATCATTGACCTATACCAGACTAGGAGTTTGGTGTTTTGGGAAGCTAGAGTTGTCTCCTCTAGATGGCCCATGAAAAGGTTGGCACAGGAGGATACCATGCGAGTGCCCATGGCTGTGCAGCGGATTTGTTTTTATACCATTTCTTCAAATGAGAAGTAGTTGTGGGTCAGTATAAATTTAGTAAGGTATATGAGGAATGAGATAGTAGGTTTGAAGTTTGGATGACGTTGGAAAAGATCGTTTTCAATAGCAGTAAAACCACAGACATAAGGGATGTTGGCAGGAGGTGGTGTCAATAGTGATGAGTAGGGATCTGGGAGGTAAAGGGGTGGGGTAGTGGAGAATTGGTAAAGGAAGTGGTTTGTGTCTGATGTGGGAGGCTCGATTGTGGGCAATTGGTAGGAGGAGTTGTTCAATGATGGGTGAAAGTCTTTCAGCAGTGGCACAATAACGCAATGCGATTGATAGGTTTATGGATTTTGAGGAGCAGGTAAAAGGCGTGTGTGTGTGGTGTCATAGGGGAGAGAAGGTAAATGTATTGAAGGGAGATGTTCTGGGAAGCACCTAAGGCTTTAAGAAGGGATTGGATTTTGTCTCTGGGATGGGATCACTCTGGTAGAGTTTATAGGTGGAGGAGTCAGACAACTTTCAGAGGCCTCCTGCTGGGTAGTTACTGAGATTTGTAACAACAGTGGTGGAATCTTTGTCTGCAAGTGGGCTGATTAGGTCAGAATTTGTTTTGAGGCTGTGTTCTTTTTGTACTGAAAGGTTGGTGATCTGAGGAAGGAACCTAGGCAAGGCTGGTAAAGCTAATTTGGAACTAAGGAATGTGGGTTGTTAGGTACGAGAGGGGAAGGATCATGGTTGGATGACGGTATTAAATGGAAGAGGTAGGATTCAGTGTTGTACTTAGAGTGGTTTGGGGTGGAAGAATAGGCAGCAAAGAAATGCTTCCATCACGGGGATCAGAAGAAGAAGAGGAAGTCTTTGACAAGTCCAACGTGGTTAAATTTGGGTGCAGGGCTAAAGGTGAGGCGTTCAGATAGGACTGAAACTTCTGTGGAGCTGAGGGTCTTAGTGGAAAGGTTAACAACAGGAATGTCTTAGATCTGGATTTGGTAGGGAGTTTTGGAGGAAAAGGCATGTTGAAAAGGTCAGATGGGCAGGGTTTAGCTGCTATGAGGGGTCGACGAAAAGGAGCACTGTCGGTACAGGAGGGGTTAGATAGTGGCGCCCCAAGGCAGCAGTAGCATGTCAGCATGTTGGATAACTTATGAAGGTTGTGTCTGGCATGGTCCTCCAGGTGCTGGAGAACAAGGGATTGAATTTCAGAGATGTGATGTATAGAGTATGGACTGCAGAGTAGCAGTATCTTGCAGAGGGAGCAGAGGTAGTTCTGGTGCCTGTGTCACAGAGATTTGTCTTTGCGGTACCTAGTTTGTGAGGCCCCACACCCTCCACCCAAAAATTTCCACCCCTTCTGATCTATCATCCCCTCCCCATTCTCATCTCCCATTGTGATTATCTGCAGCCCTCTGCCAATGCATCCACCTGTCTTTCCCCACTCCTCTCCTCCTTTGCTCCTGTTTTCCCCACCTCCCTGTCCCACAAGCTCCTGACACTGTGCCTGTTGGCAGTCTAGTCCCTGTACACTCCAGTATACAGAATTCGTCTCTCTCCCCACCGGTACACTACTATCTCTTCTCCTTCACCGTCCCCTCCACACCACTGCATGCATCCCACGTGATAGCTGCATTCCAGCCTGAGATTCTGGAGTTGACAGTTGTGTGTGAGTAAGATGTGCTTGCTTGTGTGTATGAATGGTGTGTGTGTCTCTCTCTCTCTCTCTCTCTTTTACTGATGAAGGCTGTGGCTGAAAGCTTTATGTACGTGTCTTTTAATTGTGTCTGTCTGCAACTTGACATGTTTTCTTTATGGTAAGTAGAAATCTGTCTTTCCCTTCATTTTTCAATCTGTAACTAATCATTGTATGGAACAACATATCCCACATGTTGTGATGAACTCTGCACTTCCGAACAGCTACTGATTTTTTTTAAAAAAAAGAAAACTTGTCACAGAAGAAAGATTAGAAAACTTTTTATACGGCCAGGATCATTATGCAAGTATCAATCACTGAAGTCATTGTAGGTAGCAAAAGAATAGTAGATTACTTTAGTTTTGAAGATTCTGTGAAATTTCATTACTTTTGTGCCATCATGTGTTCATTCATTTATGACATTATGCACTAAATGGACTACTGAATGAACTCTGTAAAGTTAGTTGCATCAGCCCTTTCGTGGTGACATTGTTCGTCTGTTTGAACTCACATTTGTCCTTTTTACACTTAGAGACAAACTCTGTATTTCACAATGTGAATACATGAGTGAATTAAAAGGTTATCTCTTTGTTAAAATAACATAATTATACTTATTCCAGGTTCGAGTTATGGCATTGCGAATTAGAATTTCCATGGCCGCGGGAGGAAACATCAGACTTCGATATTCAGAAGACACAGATTGGTGGTCTGAAAGGACACATACGAGACCGCAGATGAAATATTAGTGAAGCGACATAATGCTACATCAATGGTCTGGGCTGATTGCTGCGAAATACAGGGTGATTATAATTAAGGTTAACCTTTCAAACCGCTGTAAAAACGACGCCACTGGTCAGAATGACGTCAAATTGCAATGGAATATCATCGGAGAAGGGGGGAAACGTATGGCAGAAATAAATAAATAGTTACAAAATGTAGCAATAGATGACGCTGTAAGCATCATAATTTAATAGTGGTCGACTACAAATGACAAACGAATCATACAACATTGCCTAAGGTGTGCGTATGACGTTAAACTAACTGTACTACTCAGTGTGCATGGGTGTACAGGTGTGACACTGCTAATTACGTCAGCCCATCCACCACGGCAAGGTCATATCACATTAGATGGGAAAAATCGGATTTTAATTGTCCTGATGCCAAAAACCGCATAAAAAGCACCAATCAAAATCAAATCGGATTATTAATTTCCCTGTGACTAGCGCAAAACATGTTCAATATGCTGTCCACCATTTTCTGCAACAAGTTGAAATCGAGAAAAAACATGTTCCGCAACTAATCAGTGTTTCCGGGGTCACATTTAAAATGTATTGCGCAATGCGTGCCTTCAATGCAGTTAAGTTTGCATACGGAACACTGAAAACAAGATCTTTCAGATAGCCCAAAAGAAAGAAGCAACACGGATTAAGATCAGGTGATCGGGATGGCCTGTCTCATGTATATAAATTAATCTTTGCCGCTATTCGGCATATTTATTCCACACAGTCTTTCTTATATTATACTGTCCCCTTAATAGTGAGGCTGAGTGTCTAACTATAGTCGACCTATATACTTCTGAGGCTTGTTTACAATATTCTTCGAAAACATACTTATATCGGTTCTCTTTCACAGTTTTATACAGTAATCATATTTAAATTCCCGCTCCGCGCTTCTTGCCGCATTATTTTAGTCTCAGTCTGAGCAGCACAGACGACGTCACGCGACGTTCATATTTCAACTGTCTCTGATATGCACAGTAGCTCACTGTTATGTCAGTCTTTCCACACTACACTGTGGAACAGTTTGATACTTTGTCACTCGTGGTTAAACGTTTGGCTTGTTACATCAAGATCATCGGTAGAAGAGGAAATCATACATTTTAACATAGAAATAGCAAGGCAAATATATAACAAATAGTACAATAAATACAATTCGTTTTTTACGCACAAAATAAATGCTGCTTGTTTTTACAATATGTATACTGATGTCATCCATTAACGATTTTAATGACTTTGCAAACTGTCCATCATACGCAAGTTTGCCAAGTGACCAGACACACTTAAAATCGTTCTAAGGTCAGTGTTTATGAAGTTAACTGTTTATTTGACATCGTTGTTAAGGTAGTCTTTTCTCATAATCAATGAGCATTCCATGCTTTACGTACAGTGTTTTCTATAGGATAGACCTTTTTTGCAGAATAACTCAGCCACATAACGATATCCATCTGGCAGCCTTCGTGGTGGCGATTCATTTGGAGACAAGTGCCGTTTAACACAATTGCTCTTTGCCGAACTGTGCGGAAGAGTGATAGAATTCCTGCGTCTACCCCTCTTTTTGTATGCGTTACTTGGCAGGTGAGTTGTCGTCGCGTTTCTGAGAACATTTCGCCCTCCTCTCACACCGGTAGTATTCACTCATTTATATTTGTTTTTTGCACATTTATTACCACTTATTACCTTCTTTTGCAGTATCAGCACATCCTTGCAGCCTGCCGAATGACCCCATAGCTATAATCCATACAAAATGTGGCTATGGAACAAAGTATAGTAGACAGTTATCAGAAACTGGTCTGTAATCTCTTTTGTTAATCTTCATAGGAGGTATATTACACTAGAGGATTTCTTGCATACACGCACAGTGTGTCCATTCCATGAGAGTTGGTGGTCTATTGTGAAGCTTAACAGTTTCACAGATTCTATATGGTCAGAGTACGTGTTTTTTTCCAAGGCTGCATATCATACGCTGAATTTTTTCTTCGTTTACTTTCATCTTGTTGGCGATGAACCATTTTTTAGAGTTTTCGAACTGTACATCAGACTTCATGACTGCTTGGGCAGAATTTTCCTCTTTGGCAATAAGAGTGGTGTCGTCCGCAAATTGTAGTGTCTCACCAACTTCTCTTAGATCATTTACAAAAGTGAGGAAGAGGAGTGGGGTTATGACCGAACCTTGTGACACGCCGTGTTATACCTTCTTTTCCTGGGATGTTGCTCCTTCGATTGAAACAATTTGCCTTCTGTTTTCCAAGTACGGTAAGACTGACGTGTACCTCCCACACCATAGCACTTTAGTTTTTTGAGCAAGATCTTGTGAGGGATGCAGTCGAAAGCTTTGCTTAAATCGCACAGTGTGAGTGCTACAAACTCTCTCTCCTCGAATGCCTGCATTACTTTTCTTAATAAGCCTAATGATCCAGTGGTACAGGACTTTTCCTTCCGGAAGCCGTGCTGTGCATCTTTGAAGAGATTGTTTTCTTCAAAATAAGTTAGAGTCTGATCTTTCATGATGGATGCAATCACTTTTGCTAGTATAGGGGTGACTGATATTGGCCTAAAACTTGACACATTATCTGGGTTTTCTTTTTTGTAAACTGATACTGTCCTTGCAAGTTTCAACAAATCTGGGAAAACTCCTGCAAATAGGCAGTTGTTTATAGCTGTTCCTAATGGCTGTGCTATTTCTCCAATAGTTTTCTTTAGGAGAGTACAGAACATCCCGTAGATATCTTGACTCTCCAAAGTTTTGTAAGATTTTTCTATTTTCACTACGTCATTTGCATGTACTTTTTTCCATGTTTCAAATTTACTGTGAGTTTTATTTGGTAAGTAAACAGCAGGATCTATAACCGAGTCTAGGACTTCGGCAAAAGTGTTTTCTATAACTTTGATAAAGTAGTCATTGGAGTCATCAGGACTGCAGGCATTAGAAGAGGAAGTAGGCTTCTTCCTATGTTTATTTACTAGAGTCCAGGCTGCTTTGTACGGATTATAGGCTTCTCTTATGAATCTATCATTCCCAGTCCTTTTAGCTTCTACTTTTTTTCTGTAAAATCTCTTGGCCTCTAAGCTCTAAGTAATTGCTGCGTAACAATTGTTTACTGTTTGGATCTGTGGCTGCTTTGGCAGAGTCATTCCACATTAGGATAATGTTTTTTTATATTTGCTATCTCAGGTGTGTACCATGTTTTTGAATTTACTATTTTCTGTTTTCTTTGCGCTTTACCTGTGTGGTTTTTCATTGGTATCAGTGGAACATCTTATCAAAGTTGGTTTTTACTGTCTGGAAAAGAACATTTAAAGCATCATTGCGTTTTGCTTCTGTAATTAATTGCTGCCAGTTTATACTGGACAGTGAGGCATTGAAAGTGTCTAGTTTTTCTTTTGACAGTACTCTTCTGTGAAAAACATAATTTGATTGCCATGTTTCCAGAATGAGATTTTCACTCTGCAGCGGAGTGTGCGCTGATATGAAACTTCCTGACAGATTAAAACTGTGTGCCCGACCGAGACTCGAACTCGGAACCTTTGCCTTTCGCGGGAAAGTGCTCTACCATCTGAGCTACCGAAGCACGACTCACGCCCGGTACTCACAGCTTTACTTCTGCCAGTACATCGTCTCCTACTTTCCAAACTTTACAGAAGCCATGTATTTGTCTGTTGGTTACCCAGAGTATTCGTTTGTAGTTTCATGACTAATGCGTTGTGGTCTGCTATCACTGCATCAACTACATTTATTTTGTAACTCCAGGTATCTAAATTTGTAATAATGGTGTCGAGGCAGGCATCACCTCTAGTTGGAAGTATGTTTTCTACAAAAAGACCATAACTATTTACTGAATTCAAGAACGCTCTCTCTTTTGTATTATTTTCACCTATGTGTAAATTAAGATCGCCACACAGTGCAATTTTTGGTTTTAGGTGTGTTATGTGACGTAAACTACTTTCGAAGTTTGTGATAAGTTCTCAAAATTTCCATTTGGTGAACGGTACACTGAAACAATAATCATGTTTGTATCTACTAGTTCTAAGCCAGCCATATCTGAGCAGTAATTTCTCAGGTCCACATCCCTAATGTTGAGATTTTTATTGGCATACACAGACACGCCTCCATGAGTGGTAGTTTCTCGATACCATGAGCTCACCGTCTCTAGGTATTCTATGCATCTGTAATTTTCACCCTCTTCTTTGTCGAGCCAGTGCTCACATACACATATCACATCTGGCTTTACATCTTCTATAAATACGTGTAACAGATCACGTTTTGTTCGTAGACATTGAAAATTTACACTAGCTGAAACTACGGGTACATTTATTTTGATTCCAGCTTTGTTGATCTGCAGTTGCAATAGTAGGCTGTATCCTACTGCTGCCTTGAATGTTCTCCGTAATGAAAAACGCGGTAATACTACATTCTTAGGCGTTATAGAACTGTTCATTATTTTTTCCTTTAGTTCGAAGTCAACACCAATTTTGAAACTGCTGTTTAGACCTAGTTTTCTACTTCAAAATTATGGAACTCAGGAAGGTTTTACATAGAAAACTGATTTCATTTTCAGTTGTTGTGCCGTTTTTAACTTTGCTCAGATGAAACCAAACCTTTTTTTTCTCCGTACAGTTCTTCTTGTTTTTCGCCTGTGCCTATTATGCTTGTTTGCCTGTTTCTAACACTGAAATTTCTAGCTGGTGGTGTAGCAGATATTTGAAGAAAGGGTATTTCGAGGTTTTCATTTTGTCTAGAGCTCTGAGGTGTGGTTTTATAAGGCTGTTTGTACTCTATAGATGGATTTATTTGATTAGTAGTCATGGGTGGATTGTTTGGGCCATAAAAGCATACTTTCTTTCCTTTTTTGTGACGAACTTGTTGCCAGTCAGTCTCGATATCATATGAATGTTCGTTCACTGGAGATTTCTCGGTGTTTGCTACAATGTTTTTATTGTTTGTTTTATGTTGCATTATTTCGCTGATGCTCCGTGAGTTTCTAGACTCACTCAGTGTTTCGCCTGTAACTTCATTTTCCGTATGCAGCGTTTTCTTGTTGTGTATTTTTCCGCTGTGTATTGCAGTAGAGGCTAATTGGGATTTATGCCTTTCTAAACTACAAATTACGTCATTTATCAAGGGTTCACCGAGTGTCTCTGCAGTTTGTTCCTTTTCTGAGGACATTAACTGCTTGTTTTCTTTATTTTGGCTGGATATTCCTGGGTTATAAGCAAATTTTAATTGGTCTTTTCTAAACCTAGGATTTGTAGCATATTGTATATTATCGAGTTTTTCTTTTGTTGGAGCATAGTCTTTTGTGAGTTTGTTCACTAGTTTTAATATTGTTTCCACTGATTTACTTAAATTTACACACTGCTCCGCATTTTTTACCTTGTTGGATTGTGTGAATAATATATTTCGTGCGAAACGGCGGCAAAGTGCATCATGTGGAATATGGTAGACCTCTCTGGTGCTATTGTACGCTCCGAGTTTTACGTATATAATTGAATGTTCCTTGGGTGTTGCATTCAATCTATTTTACCAGGAAGTGCAAATATAGTTAGTGGCACTAAATGTGTTTTACTCACTATTACTTATTCACCTGTGTCGACTCTAACAGGTTATGGGCCCAGCGATGCATTTGGAATAAGTATATACGTAATGTAATAGTTAGGAAGTATTGGAAAAGTTCCACGTAGTGCACTTGCGTGAAGTACGAGTTATCCTTACAAGACGAACGCAACTCTTTTGCATTATTCTTCGGTATTATTCTTTTCGTCAAGAAAGATCAAGCCGCGCAACTCATGAGCTCAAGTGCATATCTATGAATCAAATACTATAGTTCAGGTAAAAATTAAAATTGCTCTAAATACAGCTACAAGATACAGCACTTAATGTGTTTGTGTGTCATAACCTACTTTCCAATGTTGTGTCATGAATTCGTTCATGTACATCATTTGTCACTTACCTGCTTGTCTCTTAATGACTTTGTTTATGCTTTTATATGAGACTTGAGTAAATCTCTATGATGGTATAATCCAACTATTTTGTTTATTCTAGAATTTTGTAAAAAATACGATCCAGCATGTGGAATGCGAACAATGACATATGGACCTTCATAAAGAAGCGATCATTTAGCGTTACGTCGCTTCAATGCACAAGATTTTGGGTGAGTACGCAAAAGTACTTGCATGTCTATTGTAAATTCCTGAGTTCGTTTTATAGTTTTCTCAAATTCGTTTTTTCTCATTCTGGCGTTATTTGCTGGTTGGTTGGTTTGTGGGGTTGAAGGGACCAGACTACAAAGGCCATCGGCCCGCGTTATTTGCTACGGTAATTAATACATCTCGTATCTTGTGTCGTAGGATTTCGGTTGTCCAGGAATCTTCGGAAGGAGATCACACCATTCGTTACTTTCCTTTACATCTAACATAATTTCTGTAGGTGCATGATTAGAGTCATATGTTGGCAAATTACTGTAAACGTCCTCAAAAAGAAACAAATAGTTCAGCCACTTGGAATGATTCCCTGATATTTATGTTCGCATAAAACGGTTTAGTTCCCTGAATACCCTTTCACACGGATTAGATTGAGGGCTAAAGCTTGAGGTAAGGATAATTTTACGTCATTATCTTTCAAAAACGTCCTCCACTTATAACCTGTGTAATATGTTGCATTGTCCGAAAGGATGGCGACAGGTTCGCCATAATCTCTACTAACCCGCTTTACGGTTGTGTTGGTGGTCGCGTATTTTACGGCATATAGTTTCAAATGTTTTTAGGAAAGCTCATAGAGAGCGAGTACATACCTGACAACGCCTCTACTTTTAGGATACGGTCCACCTATGCTTGTTGCTACGGTTTCTTTATGTTTACTGAGAACAATCGGAAGCCATTCTAGTTTACTGCTTAGATTCTCAGGCTTTGCCTTTTGACAAATAGTACATGTTTTGATAAGTTTGTGAATTTTCCTCCACATGTTTGTGAAATAACAGTAAGTAGTTAGATTCTGCATGCATTTCTTTGTGCCGTAATGCCTCCAAGTTAAATGTGTATGCCAGATTAGATTTGCTTCTGATTCTTGTCGAATACAGACTGTCTGAACGTCGACTGTAGAATAAAACCTCCTGATGTAGTTTATAATGCTTTCCAGTAGTATGGTCAGGGTTGTTTGCTACTGTCCATCTTACTTTGTTCACCTACTGTCAGTCATATACAGTGTTCACATATTCCTACACAAGTCTAGATAATATTGACGGCAGTGTTTGTACTGCATCAACATGATGAGATAATCATTCGTGTGTTCCAGATCATCTACGTCATGAGATAGTCCCTGAAATAGACTTGACGACGCGACTGCGGTTACATTGCCTTTACCTTTAATGTATACTATTTCGAAGGAGTCAATTGAGCGAGGTCATTCCCCATTGCGATAATCGTGGATGTACGTGTTTGCATGTCATTAAAAAGGTTAACGCGTAGTTGTCAGTGTATACCTTCACATGTCTTCCGAAAATAGAATAGTTACATTTCTTAAAAGCCCATATAATTCCCATGGTTTTAAACTCTATGATCTAAGCCCTGTGCATGATGCATCGCTTGCAATACAGAAATCTTCATTTCGATCAGGGTGACTCAAAAATATTTGAATTTACCAATGCTTCTCTTGTTCTGTTAAAATCTGGTGTACATTTTTTCGTCCAGATTCAAGCATGTGTCTTCTTTAAAAGTGTCAGCAAGTATTTGTTGTTGAGTAATTGATTTGACACGAAGCGTGTAAAAAAATGACGCTAGGCCCAGGAAAAGATTTTAATTGTTTTCTGGTACGCGGATAAGGAAAATTCTTAATTGTATCCGATTTACTGGGATCTGGTCTAATCCCTTCACAACTGATTGTGTGTCCCAAGTACTTACCTCATTACGCGCAAACTTGGAGTTTTGTAGATTACAGCTTCTGCCAATTTACATAATGTCTTTTCTAAAATGTATGTGTGATCTTTCCATGGCTGTGTGGCTATAGGGATGCCATCAACGTACAACGTTACCTTTTCCAGTAATTCGGTGCCTAGAGCAGTAATGAAAACTGTGGTGTCACCGCCAGACACCACACTTGCTAGGTGGTAGTTTTAAATCAGCCGCGGTCCATTAGTACATATCGGACCCGCGTGTCGCCACTGTGTGATCGCAGACCGAGCGCCACCACAAGGCAGGTCTCGAGATATGGACTAGCACTCGCCCCAGTTGTACGGACGACGTAGCTAGCGATGCACACTGACGAAGCCTCGCTCATTTGCAGAGCAGATAGTTAGAATAGCCTTCAGCTAAGTCAATGGCTACGACCTAGCAAGGCGCCATTAGTAACATTGCATGTATCTAAAGAGTCTCACTTGTATCGCCACAATCTCCAGATGTACCAAAAGGATGGATTAAAGTTAAGTATTCTAGAAACTACGTACTTTTCTTTATAGCATTCATTACGTATCCTGTTTCAGACCTCAAGCCATCCTGTTTTAGCTTAGCGCGTGCCTTTCGGCTTCCTCTCATTGTGTCTAGGCTGTCTTGTCTAGACACAACAAAAACACCTGAACTTACAATGAGTCCGAATGTAGTACGTAAAATTGGTAAACGCAGTACCTTGACTCTTTGCTTAACGGTACTTACCAAAACGAATTTTTTAAATCCACTGTTGAAAAGTACTTTACCCCTAAAAATTTCTGCAATTGTTCTTCGAGATTTTCTGGTTTCGTGCGAACTGGCACGATGCTTTTGTTGATCGCTCGCGCATCCAGAACGAAGCATATATTTCCGTTTGGTTTGATTACATTTAATAATGAACTGCAATAAGGTGATACTGATGGTTCTATTATGTTCCACTTAATCATTTGCTTGATTTCTTCACGCACCGCAGGCTGCTTGGGCAGAGGAATCTTGTGTTATAACAAAAGATTTCGTGAGGCTTAACTTCCATGCTATGTACATACGTATTGATCACACCTGGTTTCTTTGTAAATACGTAGACGTACTTTAGCAGTAGTTTGTGTAGTATTTCTTGTTGTTGCTTGTTAATAGCTATATGGTTCAAATGGCTCTGAGCACTGTGGGACTTAACATCTATGGTCATCATTCCCCTGCAATTTAGAACTACTTAAACCTCACTAACCTAAGGACATCACACATATCCATGCCCGAGGCAGGATTCGAACCTGCGACTGTAGCGGTCATGTGGTTCCAGACTGAAGCGCCTAGAACCGCTCGGCCACACCGGCCGGCTAATAGCTATAGTTTTATCTATTTTATCATTAATTAGGAACAGTGGGTCTTCCACTTCATGATCAAAACAGGTTCGTTCTAGCAGTGTCATCTTGTCCTCATACTAACTTGATCTTTTATCCCGAACAGTGTTTAATGTGGTCCAATGTCTGCTTATCCAGACTGATGTCGATCTGGGTGCCGTTGTACTTAATAAAACATTTACCTTTTGGGAAGTCAATTAACTGTCCTTTCTTAATAAACCTACGCCAATCAGGCAATTTATGACTGGGTTTTCTACAACAAGGAACGGTCATTCTATTTCCTACTTCCATAGTCACAAATATTTACTTACTTACCCTCTCTGATTTTCATCCAACCGCCGTCAAGATTTGGCGTTTTTGAGCTGGAAATTCAGGTATCGATGCTAATCCAAACATTTGTTTATAAAAATTGTGAGGTACGGCGCTAATCGCCGCTCCCGCATCAGTCATAACACTCGTCGGTATGCCACCTACAGTGCCTTTGGTCGTTGGTGACACCATCTCTTTTACTGGTGATGGGCACTAAGTATTATCCTACGATCCTCAAGCTCGTCAGTTAAACTTGCGTGGTGAGTGCTCCTAAGGCAAAGTATGTGTGGCTTGTTTACATCCATAGCTATACTTGTGTTTGAGTACTGTTTTTCATTCGGTGCGTCAAACATGTCTGTTATTATATCAAATCATGTGATTTAACTCTGTAGGAGTTATGGGACAATAAAAATTCTGATTCTAATCATCCCCCCCCCCCCCCCCCGGGCATTCCTCAGTCACCACCTGGGGTTGAATTGTGACCTTATTCAGTTCGTAGAATGTGTGGTTGTTGGAGGAGGGACTTCACTCGACGCCTCCACAATATTTACAGTCGGATATCGCCTTCTCCGGTAACCGTTGTGTTCGTGCGCGTGGTGTCGTGTCTTGACTTGTCCTATTATTGTTGCTTGGTTGATCAGGATTCATTAAATTACTGTCTTGCTGCGTAACACCTATTTGTGTTTGCCAGTGACTTTACTGGTTACTAAGGTATGAAAAGCCAACATGTCCATAATTGTTTCCGTAATACTGTGGTTGCGGATTATTTTGAACGGTGAGTTTAGCTTGCTGTGTTGACTGTGATTGTGATTATTTCCACATTGATTGTTATTTTTCCCGGCTTTTCGTTTTCTGTTTGGATTGCCTCCATTTCAAAACATGCCATTGTTACTGTACACCTTTAGATATGATTGCATGTTCTGCTGTGCCAGGAAGTTGACATTATTCTGCGCTTGTGGATTAGATTGACTAATCTGCGCCGTTTGCATTTCTGACTGAGGCATGCCGTAACTGTTACTCCGAGCACTCTGCATGTTTTCATTAATGATATCAAGTGAATCTAAGACCGAAAGAAATTGTTCTACATCATTATCTGGTACTTGTATTAACTTTCCCTTATGTGGAATGGTCATCGTGTTTGTAACACATGGATTACGCCTCGCGAAGACACGGGATCATCCTAGTAACGTACCATGGTCAAATATTTCTCAAAGTAGTGTCGAAGATTACCTTCCGGTGAACTGGACGGTTCTGGTTCGAACACCATTTTTCGAACCCTCTCCTGAAGCTCAGCTGATCAGAATTTGTTCAGAAAAGCTCGCTCGAGTTGTTCATAACATGTACAAAGATCGGCAAAGTTCCAAGTCCACATGGCTGCTTCACGGTGTATGAATTGGATGACATAACACATCTTTTGCCTACCTGTCCATGCACTGGGAAAAGCGTGTCTAAAAGCTTTCAGAAAAACAATCGTGTGGACTATTCTTTTTTCATGGCTGAAGACTTGGAATTGTCTGTATTTTAATAAACTCTCATCCTGTAACATTTCAGTTAATGCATTTCCTGTCCCTGATTTAAAATATGCTTGTTTCCCATATACATTGGAGACGGTATGTTACTTGTATTACTGCTGTATGACGGCAATACATGTTCGTAATCGCATGACTGTTTATACACGCGTCTGTCGGCTTGTGGTGGAAAATGTAGAGTGTATGTATCCCTGTTCAAAGTTTCTTTAACTGTATCATCACAATCGTAGGCAAATTTTGTTGTAAACAGCTTTCAAAATGCTTATCCTTTTTCTCCAGTCAAGTGTCAAAATCATTGTTAACTAAATTGATTTTACCTGCCTTAGAAAGCAGGAAAGTGCCGACATTTCTAGCACCGCCCAGGTACAGCGAGGAACTGCACAAAGCGCAGGGAATTGGCGCAGGGAGGCGTGTGACAGAAGCCAGCGTTCTTAAGAAGATGTTTTTCTCGACAGTGATGACATTCCTTATAAATCACGGGCGCCGGCAGATTTTGAGACGGACCCCAAACATGAGTCTGTCCAGGGCTCACGCAGAGAGAGAGCGGTTACAAAGAAGTGTTGTGTAGCTGCTCTCCCAACAGCCTCGGAATGCAGGAGAACATCTTAAGGATGTGAAATCGTGAGAAAGATGCCAATTCATGAGACACACACCATCCCACGCCAGATAGGAAATTCCCATTCTGCACGGAGAGGCGTGGCGATGAAAGGGCGATCTGTCATTGGGCTGTATTAAAAATTTCGTCCGCCAGTGACAACATAGAAGGAAAGAATATTTTGAAGAGGAGTTGAGCTGAGAGATGAAGGAGAAGAGAGAGCACATGGACGTTCTTCCACCGATCGCCAACATCCACCTTCTGACACCGTGGTAGCACAGCTTTGGACAGACGACCAACAACTGTCAGGCAAAGCGGAGATCGTACCTGGGACCCGCCGCAACGCTGCAATTCCTGATGGGGGCAAATAACGAAGGATGGTCAGACAATTCGTTCCTTCCTCCTTCCCCTTAATAACTGAGTCGTGTCCATGTCCAGTCAAATCGGCCCTGAGATTTGTAAATTTGTTTTGTGTAAACAGCACAAAAATAAATATATTTCTTTCATGGCTTGATCATACAAGCACTCTTTTGCATTCATACATGAACCCCTTAGTATCATACCATTTGTGCTTGATTTTATTTAATTATTAATATCAATTAATTGTTGGCCCCTAACACGGGGCAGTCTCATCAGTTATCTGCTCGTCATTTTACTTCTTACAGCAGCGAGAAGGATTCGCAGTTCACTACATTTTTCTCAACATGGGGTGACCTCATTGGTAATGTTCACGGTATCTGATGACACAAAATAATTTTTCGAGTTAACTACATTTATGGCGCCCAACGTGGGGCTTCGATTTGACTTCATTCTCACGTTGTTGTTAGTGTGAGGACTTCTAAGTTTCGAGACACGACTCAGGAAGAATCCCCATTCCATTATTAGCATATAGAAATCTCATTGTGTGAGTCGTCTGGCATACAGATGGTGTCTTCGTGTGTGCTAAGTGCATTGCAAATGAGCATATAAAGTAACTATAGTGGTAGCTAGTGCAGTCAGTTTTGGACCCGCCAGGTTAGCCGAGAGCGCTAATGCGCTGCTTCCTGGACTCGGGTAGGCGCACCGGCCCCGGATCGAATCTGCTCAGCGGATTACCGACGTCGGTCGATGTGCCAGCAAGCCTGGTTGTGGTTTTTAAGCGGTTTTCCACATGCCGCTAGGTGAATACCGGGCTAGTCCCCGCGTTCTGCCTCAGTTATCCGACTCGCAGACATCTGAACACGTTCGTACTATTCCATGAATTACACTAGACGCAGACAGCAGGGGTACACTAATTCCGTCCCGGGGTGTATGGGGTGGCAGCAGGAAGGGCATCCGGCCACCCCTTTCCACTAACCTTGCCAAATCCGTTCCTAACAATGCCGGCCCTGCGTCAGCGCGGGACATGGCACCAGTGAAAGAAAGAAAGAAAGTGTAGTCAGTTTTGGTTCCCACATCCTCCTCGTATTTTTTGATGTAGTTTTAGAATGTGTAGTTGTTGATGTGAATATTTTGTTCCACGATTTCCATTGTTCTGTTCGCTGTTACCAGCGTTGCCATCAGCGTTGTACTGTGTCTGTTCGTTTTGTGGTGTGCTTTAAAGTTTTAATATTGTTCTGTGCAACTGAGGTCTGGGAGACTGATAAATATGCAACCAGTTAAGCCAGTTGAGGAAAGTTCGGGGGCGAGCGAGGAAACACAAGACACGTTTATGGGGGATACGCAAAGCCAGAGTCCACTGGAATGAATTCTCGCGATGTTGGAAAACCATACACCACAGTTAACAGCCATAGGGGAGCAGAATAAAACACGGTTTGAAAGACTGGAAACTGAACTAAAAATTTGCAATTAAAAGCTTTATCGGCAGATCCCTGAACTTAGGCACGAATTGGAGACCGAAACCGAAAAGATACTGACGGAGACCACCAACAACCTAAACGAGATGAGAAAGGAATGTGAAACGAAGGTTGTCAGCTTAGAAACACCGGTAAACGCGAAGATGACTGATATCCCTGTGCATGTAGATGAGGAAACTAAATCATCCATGAAAACACAAACACGAGTGTCAGCCCTCGAACTAGAAGTGTCTGCAATGCGATAAGGTAATGTCCTTGTAACGCAGGCCACGCCTACGCATTTGCAGGCTGCACTACCGATGCATGGGGTGGAGATACCACCGCCCAAGTTCGGCCGAAGGCATACCTAAGGAAATCTGCGTGCGAAAGGAGAGGTGGAATGTGACGCTTTACTCGTTGCACGCCAGACGCTCGATCAGGAGGAGGCTGCCTGGTTTGACGTTACTATCTGCGGAGAGAGTAGTCACTAGGATTTCTGCACTAAGTTTCTGGCAACGTACTGGAACCTGGTCGCACAGGCGAGCGCAAAGATGAATATACATCGGGGACAGCATGCGCCACAGTCACGCCAATCCATGGCAACCTATGCTGCTCACTTTGTTGTTCTGGCGGGATACTTCGAATGCAAAATGTCGGATGGGGAATGGAGCAGGGCGATACGCTCACATATTCCTGCTCATGCTCTTTCTGACATGAAATAACACTACTTTCGGTCCAAGTTACACCTGTTAGAAGGAAACAATAAGTTGCTTCACTTAAACTATTGTGCCTACGAGAGTTTTTTTGTGGATAATTATATTAAATATAGAAAAAATTTTAGAGAACAATATTAGGAACAACATTTTCCTTCTGCTTATTTGATGTAAGTATAAATCTAAAGATGAATTCTTTTTGTTTCAAATCATCTATAACATGTATTTTCAGCACTGCAGATTCTTAAATATTAACTAAGGAGATAATGAAACTCACATGTTAAGCGGTAATTTGCTTGTGTCAAGAGTTGGTTCGTGAGACACTAAAGAAAGAAACAATTTTTTTAAGAATGATGTACTAAAATTTTAGCACTTAACAAACCAGTCACTAATGAGATACAAGAATGATCACCTGTCTCTAAGAAATTCAGATACAAGCATCAGCAGGAAAAGTCATGTTGACCATCTTTTGGGCTGTCTGGGGTGCCATCTTTTGTGATTATTCTGAATATGAGCATACAATAAACAATGCCTGTTACTCAGACATGTTGATCAATAAAGTAAAGCCAGCAATGAGAGGAAAACATGGCAAATCTCAAAGAAAAGATATGATATTGCTACACAGCAATGTTAGCCCTCACACTACCCTGCTGACTCGACAAACCATTGACAAAGTCGGTTGGTGGGTTATTCTCCAAATGGTCCAGATTTGGCTCCCACAGATTTTCATTCCTTTGGTCACTCAGAGATGCATTATGCAAAAAACGTCCACCAACAACATTTCTTTGTATGAGGTTTCTTCTTGGGACAAGGGATTGTATTGAGAAGTAGTAAAAGTCTCAGTCTGTGAAAACACACAGTTTTTTGCCACATCCATTTGTAAGTTTCTCTCTAATTATCAAATGTCCCTCATATAACAAAGCAATATAGTTTAAAAATAAATTTTCGGCATTTTATTTTTATGTAACTTTTCTTTATACATGAAGATAAATTATGTGATATATACAACATAATATGAACGATTAACATGACCAAACTATTGTTAACTGTTGTGTCTTCTAATACCTTTCAGACACACTTTGTAAATAACTGCTTCGCACAAACAACTTTCATAGTTCAGTATTTGTTTCATTATTTATGTCATTGTAGACAACACTTTCTTGTATAGTGTTGGTGTGTTGTTGCATTAAAATATAATATCAAGATGGGTGCAAATAGACGAAAGTTTGAATATGAAAAACATAACACACATTCAATACATGGTGTCCCAGAAGGAAAAATTCTTAGTCCGTCAGAAGGCAGATACAGTCATTTGAAGCAATAATATTCATTTACTTATATGTTGTCTCTTTTCTGACTGGTTTCTGAAACAGAACACAGAAAAGTGTTTATATACTGTTATATCACTTTTTGCCATTTTAACACAACATATCATATGTCAAATAATGGAAAATCCAAGAATATTTGTGACAGTATTTTTGTTATGCCTATCTGAGACTCAGCATCTCCGCTATATGGTGAGCATCAATTTTCACAATTTTATTACATATGTAAAAAAATGCATCTTCAGTGTGGTGTATCACTGGAACAAATACCACACATTCATATAATTGATTCAGCTTGATGGATAATGAATCCACTACATTCAGTATGGATGCTCAACTATGTCTGACCTCAAAGTAGTGAGTATGGAGAACATGAACATGGACTGTGGATAGGTAGCACTAGGGGAGAGTATGAGTTGGCTGAGAGGTGTGCCAAGAAAGTCTGTGCAGTTGGGATAAACACTGAGTCCAGGTGTGCAGTTGTCAACACACTACCTGTTAGCAGGAGATCCGGGTTTCAAATCCCCACCCAGCACACATGTTCACTCATCACCGCTGATTCCACACAAGGTCCTGATGCAGCTGACATCAATAGCCCCTTCCCTTTCCTTTCCTTTCTTCCTCTCCCACCACCTTCAGTTTACATAATATATATCTGAGCTACGGATTCCATGTGGTGTCTATTCTTCTGGACATGTCCAAAAGAATGGACACTACACATTCATATAAATATTAAACTGGTTTTTTCCAAATATTTCCTTGGTTATGGTTAGGCTGTGACTCAAGAGTACAGCTTAAATTGCAGAAGATGAATATTTGTGACAAGCAATATTATATTATTCATCCAATTATTCCCCAAATATGTCACAATTTCTGAATGTGTAGTTAGGCATGGAACCAAGAGCACATCTTAAATTGCTGTGAGTAAAATGAATAGTAATGACATTTATATTCCAGTTTGTCACAAATATATATGAATTTTTCATGACTTCTTAGGGTTCCTAAGCAAGACCCTAAGAGCACAGCTTAAATTTTGCAAATGAAATGAAGCAATGACGTTTATACTCCACATTGTAACAAACATGTGGCTGCTTATATCCAAATGTATCACTATTTCCAAAAGTGGAGTTAGTCAAGAACCTAAGAGATCAGCTTAGAATGTTGCAGTGACATTTACTTTGTTGCTTACAAACATTTAGTAGTTTACTTCCAAATTTGTTGAACTTGTCTGACTAGCTCACATTCCCTGAACTCTGACTGGCAGATAGAAACAAACTGAGCAGCTGTCATCTTGACATCAGTGCTTTGGAAGCTAATGTGCTGTATTTGGTGGATTTTGTATTTATTCTTGGGTACTATCATACAAAAATATACTGTTTCAGTGATACACTGCATTAAATATCTCTCCAAAATCTCATGGTTATCATATGGTTTGTAGTTCTACAGTGCAGGAAGTCCAGTAACAGTATATAAAAACAGCAACTGGAACACAATGAACTCCCACCTTGCTGGTGGTGTGTGGTTCCTATCTTAACGAATCCTGTGTGCTACAAATATCTGGTTTCAGAATGTGAATGAATAAGTAGTTAACTTTTCTGTTGTAAGTTGTGATGCCACATCCTACTCCAGAGGGGTGATGTATATGTTTTCTTACTGATGGTGCCACTCTTGACCGAAAACTGTATAATAAGTTATCTTAGAGCAGAGCACAAATATTGTGTGGATTTGTTGTTTTATTTGGATGTGGTGAATCATGCTAAGGGATGTCATGTACATGCAAGAGAGGACAGTGACTGCAGTAATTCTGCGAGGGGCAGTAGTTGCACAGACAGTTAATGATGTAAATGTTTATCAGCAATATAAGAGTTATAAGTTAAAAGTAATGATCTTAATAAATTATTAAAGAGCAGCTAGATAACTAGACTTCAGTTTCTTTACAACAATTATAAAGCTGTCAGCAAAGAAGTCTACTGTAACCTTTCAAGAATGCATGGTAGAAAAATACAAATAGATAATAAAGAAACAAAACTTCCTGGCAGATTAAAACTTTTTTAAGTAGTGTAGAGGAAATGGGTAACACAGGTGACTTTGATGGAACAGTCCACTGTTGTACTGCTGGTACATAGTATCAAAGAAAATTGGAAAATCCAGGATGGAATTATGAAAAGGAAAGTTGCCATTCACCACATAACTGACATGCTGAATCGCAGATAGGCACAACAAAAAGACTGTCACAAATAAAGCTTTCAGCCAGTAAGGCCTTCATCAAAAATAGATGACACACATACATACACTCACGCAAACACAACTCACACACATACACAACTGCAATCTCACGCAAATGATGCCACACTGCAAGCAGCACCACTAGTGCATTTACATGAGTGTTTGTGTGTGTGAGTTGTGTTTGCATGAGTGTTTGTTCTGTGTGTCTGTCATCTATTTTTGACTAAGGCCTTACTGTCTGAAAGCTTTGTTTGTGACAGTCTTTTTTTTTTGCATAGTTGCATCAAAGAACATGATATTTTGGTGAACCATCGTCAGGTGCACTGTCGAACTGACATCCAGAAAGAAAGACATGACTGTATTGGTGGCTGTAGCTTGAAATGCCAGGCAGGTCCAACCAAACATTGTGTTTTGTCTTCTTAATTAAACAAATGCTGGTTCCCAAATCATACTGAGTGGTGATGCAATTTCAGTTCTGGAGAGGGGACTTAACATAGCTCCCCCCACTAAGATCACACTGGTCATGGATATTGTCAGTGCAGTAGAACATGTTGCACTGAGACTGCCACCTGAAGCATTTGAAGAAGTATGTCACGAAACTTGTCATATGCTGATGAGAACAGAGCTTATGAAAGGAGGTGGCCACTTGAGATCTGAGAGAGTGCCCAGAGATTATTTGTTATCCACTGCAAAAGACAACACTACACCTGTTCTCACCCAGAAGAACTACACTGAGAAGATGAAGAACCTGCTAGGTAATGATTCCTACATGAAAATCAATGCTGACCGCACCTCGAAGGGGGAGAAAAAGATGAGGGCACTTCCCAAGGGCTTGGATTTACTGGGGGTGGATGCATGGTTATCTGGACATTATTATCACAAGGACCTGTACTGCCAACACTTTATGGACTCCCTAAGGTCCACTTATGTCCCATTGTCAGCAACATCATGGCTCCTAAATATTTGCAGGGAAAGTACCTGAAGACACATGTACCCCTAATGTGGGTATCACATACACAATTCTGTGGATTCTGTGACCATCTCAACAACTTCAGGCTGAAGGACTAACAAGCTCTGACCTCTTTTTGCTTTTCACCAGGGTGCCTCTGCAAGAGTCACTTGAACTCATTGGCCAGAAATTTTATGGGAAGGCCAACAAACTTTTAAGCATGACTTCCACATATATTCAGTTTAATGGGAAATACTATAAGCTAACAGAGGAAGTCACAGTTGACAGCTCACTCACCACTCTGGTTGTGAATTTGTACGTGGAGAACTTCAATGAAGAATCCTGAAGTCATCCAACACTTTTGTCATCTGGGCTCATGGAAGAGACAAACCCCATGATTTCTTCACACATCTGAAGACTGTTCATCCCAACATCAAATTCACTATGGAGGCTGAGGCAGAAGAAAGATGACCATTCCATAACATCGTGGTTGAGAGAAGAGCTGATGGCACTGGAGCCAGTCTGTGTATCAGAAGAAAATACACATTGACCTGTACTTGGACAGAGACTGCCGCCACCATTGAATGCACCAGTACACAGGCTGTGCACCATCTCAGATACAGAGAGTCTTCCCCAGAACTGGAACACCTCAGAATTGTGTTTAAAAAAATGCGTATTCAGTATGGCACATAAGGTGCACTTTCTGCTCCATCTCTACAGTACAATCTTGAGAGACAGACAAGGTTGTCACTGCCTTTTTACCATACACCAGCATGCCATCAGGAAAAATTGGGCACATGCTGAAAAAGCGCTGCCAAAGCCCATTGAATAAAATATCGAAGATAATCCCAATTTGCAGAAGGCTGTGGCATATCACATTCTGTGCGTGTGACGAGATGTTCACTAGACAAACAGTGCACACCCTGAAAGACCAATGCCAAGAACACCAATGGTACAATGATGTATGCTAACATGCCAGAAGTTCCAGAATACCATATGCCCAAGAATCACATGATGGAATTTGAATATACCAGTGTTTTAGCAGACTTCCAAGTACTGGAACATTGTATTTAGAGAGGCCTTCAAAGTATACATCATGAACAACCTCAACAACTGGTTCAACAGCTACAATCTCAGCAAGGCTTTGGAACCAACACTGGGTCCAATTAAGAAGACACCCAGCAAACACAATGTTCTGGCAAACAGAGTAACTACCACAACCGGTGTGATCTGCCAAGCATCACTGGCATGTGATCACCTCCTTGGCTACTAACACAGGCCGTCAGGCATGGACCATGGTAGGGTATTAGTTGGCCAAGCATCCCCAGGAAGACAGTTCATCGGGGTACCTCATGATGGCGACATTTCAGACCCCTGAAATATCATGCCTGTTATACACTATGAACCTGCAGTGCACTGTGGACTCTTCAGCTAACAAGTACACTAGTGAAGACTGAGAATAACAATAGGTGACTGTTTTATTGTGCACTGCTATAAGTTTTCTCTTTTTTGATGTTAGCAGTGTCGCACTGATGAGGAGAACAGTAGGCCAGGTAGTTGACTGAAGGCACAATTTGGAGTGTGCCAGCATCGATATTAAATTTAGTAACAACTCTGTCCCTTTCTAACTACAAAAATAACACTGTGGCGAACTAATGTAATTTCAGTATGAGCAACATAATGGCAAGAAGTGCTGATTTACAAGGATCACTCCATAAGTAGATGGACACTTAGCACTTGGAGATGAGACAAAACCAGGCAAACAGTAGGGATAAATATGACTGAAGAGTGTCTGAGCTTGTGTAGTACAAATAATATATGTTTAAAAGACAAAGATGTTATGAGGTAAAAGCCATAGGAAAGTTTAAAATTTCAAAGTACTCAGAATGTAATTCCACCTATATTGTTACTCACAGTAAGAAAAAACTGTAACACTATTATCAAAAGATAAGGCAGCTGAATTTTCTTTCTTTCTTTCTTTTTTCCCTTGGGAAAATTATATGTTCTATATATTATTTCTTGTAATAACATCTTTAAAGAAAATTGTTACAGCTTTCCTGCAATGCCATTAAAAGGCAGATACTGCAGTGATAAAGTAATATTAGGTGAAAAAATACAGCCACATTAAGACAATTATACTGTAGTGGATATTAGGGTTTAAATATTTAAGATATTAAGGAAATGTTTGTGTACATGTAAAGGCATATTCCTTTAACTAAAATAGGCATCACTACTATCATATTTTTAGTTATGATGAAACAATGAAATGGGCAAATGAGAGCACCTTGCCCCACTTGATTAGCCTTATTAGCTTTAAATTGTATTAGTAATTAGAAAGATTTATTGATAATATAGAAGACTTTCAACATCATAGGACCTTGACAAATGAATTAAAAAAGGTAATAATATTTATCATCAGATCATTACTCTGAGTAGAGAGATATGCGGTGCCAGATACCACTCCAGAGGAACGATGTGTATCCCTTGAGATCATTACCAATGAATCATACTTGTAAATGAAAACTGCAAAATAAGCTGTCGTCAAGGAGAGAACAAATATTGTGCTGATCTATTACTTTATTTTCATGTGATGGATCACGCCAAGAGACAATGCATGACATTGAGATGGGACAGTGATCCTAAAACTCTGTGAAGGAAAGAAGCTATACAGACAAGAATATGGAAGTTCCGAATACTGCCGACTTACTTTGAAGAAGAGAAAAATCTTCAGAAAACAAAGTTCCAGGACACACACAGCATAAAATCGAAGGTAAAGTACATCTAACCTAAACATAATCTGTATGTGCATTTTTCTGGAAAATGAAAGATAAAACCCATTGAGGATACCAAAACTGTGGTGAAACATGTTTGGGGTTAAAACAAATAAAAAATTTGTGTATCTGCAAAAAGGGAGACCCATCCTTAATTCACTACTTAAAGATAAATAAATTTGACAACAGCTTTGATGTAGTTTCAGACAAATGAAATCTTACATCCAGACTGATTTATTCTATGTGAAGACTTCATGTTGGACATGGATATTGATGGAAGTTTGATGTTGTCCAGTTAAAGATGTGTACAGTATGTTTATTAACAATATATATTGCAAAATGGAAAATCCAGAATAGAATGTAACAATTTTATGAAAAGGATAGTTGCTACTCACCATATAGCAGAGAGGCTGAGTTGTAAATAGCCACAACAAGAAGACTGTCACACTATAAGCATTCTGCCTACAAGGCCTTTGTCAAAAGAGACAACAGACGCACAGACATATTCACACAAATGCAACTCATACACACCTGACCACAATCTCTGGCAGCTGAAACCAGACTGGCCACAGCCTTCATCAGCAAAAGAGAAATATACATTGTTCATACAAACAAGCAAGCACACCTCGTGCCAACTTTGGCAGCTTGGGCCAGAATTCAACTATCATGTGGGATGCAAGCAGAAATCTGGAGGGGATTAGGAAATGTAAGGGATAGTAGTGTACAGGTGGGTGCAGGGTGGGGGAGGGGGGAGGGAGGAGGGGGAATGGAACGCTGTCTGGAAGAGTGTGCAGGGATTATAATTTCAACAGGTGCACTGCATGTCAAGAGGTTGCATGGCAGGGAGACGTGGAAAAAGGAGAGATAGATTAGAGGAGTGTGGAAATATGGTCAGGTGTGTTGGCAGGGGGTGCCAAATAAAGAGAGCGGGAGATGAAAATGCGGAGGAGATGATAGGACAGAGGGGATGGAAACTGTTGGATGAAGGGTGTGGGTACAGTATGTTGCCATAGGTTGAGGCTGGGATTGTTACAGGAATGGAGAACATGTAGTGCATGCACAGTTCTGAAAAGTTGGTGGTGGAATGGAGGATCCAGCCTTTTGGATCCAAGCCATCTGAATTCTCCCTTTCACCATCAGCTTTTCTGGGCTGCACAGTTGGGCAATATCTTTACAACGCATTCTCACCTTCCATAAGTATCCCAGTCTCAACCTATGGGAAGGAAAGACTTTCCTTCGTATCCAGTCTAGTATATCTCCCCTGACCTGGAGTTCTGGGTGACTTTCCCAAACTGTACCCTTTTGCTACATGTCTCCAGTCCTTCACCCCTCATCCTTCCCCTTCAACTCTTCTGCTGGAAGAAGGAGCCACTGGCTCTGAAAACTTGCATAAGGGAAATCTTTTTTGTGTGTGTCTGTGTTCTCTTGTGACCACTTGGTGTGTAGATTTTTTCAGCTATCCCTTTACATTATGAGATGAGATTTAGATAGAGAAACCAGGCTAGTCAAAATAGAGTTACGAGAAGGAGTTACTGTTTACAATGTAGTTATCATCAAAGAAATAATAGGGATTACCAAGTAAATAGGGCTGATTTTGATTGAGGGAGATGAAAGATAGAGAAAATAAAGTGAGTCAGGAATTTTAAATAAGCAATGATATGTAGGCAAATCTTGATGACTCTGGGGATCAGTTGTATCAAGTAATGTTAGCAGTTGAACAGATGTTGATGAATTTGGTTTAATAAATTTGATGAATGATGTAGTTGTGTCTAATGTGTGAAGTAGATGTGGAAGGTGTTAATCATTTGCTTAGAGGGGAAGCTTATGTTATATATGAATCTGATGGCACAAATATTATTACTTTTGATGACAATGCTGAGGTTATTGATAAGATAGATTTTGATGTTTATGTTAGTAATAAGATGATTGATTTTGATGTTGATTTATGTAGAAATGATGTTGATTTTGACGCTAATGAAGAATACAATGCTATGATTTGTGGAGATAGTATGCTTTATGTTGAGATCAATGATGGTAATTCTAGCAGCAAAGCTGTAGGTCTTTGTGATATGATAATGGATAGGGAAGTACATAAAGAGTCAAATTATACCAGTTCACATAATTGAGATCTTGACAAATAGTGGCTATATGCTAGAGCAGAACAAATACATTGTTGATAAAATACTTGAAGTTATAGCTAGCCAGGTTAATAACACAGAAGTTAGTTGTGATGTGCATGGTGATATTCAGGTAGAAGATGAACACACACATTCTGATTTAAGTAACTGCAACATGGATAATAACATAAGCTAAAAATGTCAACACACTTACACTGCAGAAGATGATTAATCTGTTTAAGGTATTACTAAAATTAGTTGTAAGGTATCATTAGAAGCTTTACAGCTGACCACATCATATGAAACTTCTATAGGAACAGAATTAAATTTTCAAGAAGTTGAGAATGATTTATTAGCTAAGAATGAAATTCTTGATAATGAAGACATATTAGATAGTTATTATATTAACATTCAGATTGGTAATTGGAAAGGAGTTTGTTTAATTGATACAGGTAGTCCAGTAAGTGGTATTTCAGGTAAATTGAGAATAAAACATACAGAGCATATACTGAATTTCAAACCACAGGTGTTAAAATCAAAGGAGCAACAGCAAATGAACACATATTGTTAGATTTGAATTGGATTATGTAAGTAAATGCTAGTTTTAGTTGGAAAAAGATGAAACTGTTGTTTGTTGAACCAAGAATAAGTGACATTAAAGAAACAAAATTACATATCATGCTAAATGAAAATTGCAGTTATCAGAAAAGACGAGTAGAAATTATCAACCAAGGAAAATCCAGGATGGAATGTGACAATACAATGTGAGAAGGAGAGTTGCTACTCACCATATAGAGGAGATGCTGAGTAGCAGACAGGCACAACAAAAAGATTTTCACACACAAAGCTTTCAGCCAATGGCCTTTGTCAGCAATAGACACACATAGACACACACACACACACACACACACACACACACACACACACACACACACACACTCACCCAAACACAATGTGGGTTGTGTATTTAAACAATTTTTTAGAATGATAGCAGTGATCATGGTCTGGAAGTTCACTTACTTCAAGAGAAGTTAATGAATGGGAAAACTGAACATCAGAAAGCATGGAAGAGTTGTTGAATAAGTTTGATAGTGCTAGATTTTTCACCAGTTTAGGCTTGACTTCATTGTTTCATCAACTATATTTCTTTATAATGGCAATAATTTCAACACTGTGTTGTACCTTTTGGCCTTAACATTTTTGTTGCTAAGTTTTAAAGAGCTTTGGACTATGTCTTGGGGAGAGAGCAACTGTCAAAATTAGTCATTTTTGTTGATCATATTCTAATAACTAGTAAAACATGGAAAGCACGTTTAGAACCATTGAGAAAAGTAGCATAGAAATTTAGAGAAGGGGGTATGACTCTGAAGCTGGAAAAATGTAGATTTACTGTGAAACAATTGAAGTTTCTTGGTCACATTGTAAGTGAGGAGGGGATTCTGCCTGATAATGATAAGCTTGTGGCCTTTGCAGAATTCCCAAAGCCAAACCTAAAAAAAGGAATTCAGATCATTATATGGCTTATGTTATTTTGTAGGAAGTATGTTGAAACACTAGCAATTAATGCACCTTGTTTACATAACTTATTAAAGAAAAATAGCATTTGGGAGAGGACTAGCGACTGTCAAGCAGCTTTTAATGAAATTAAACCCAGTTATGCAGCAGTGAGATATTTCACAGACCAGATGTGTCTGTACCATTTCGACTGAATGTTCTCATTTTTAGACTACAGAAGGTGTGATCTGTCATACTTGCTAAAAAACATTCAGCAACCTAGATTGCATGAAATATTTCTTTATTTAAGATAACCAGTTTTGTCAAACTTTACTGTTGTCTTCAGGTTTAGAAAGTTTTTAAGACGACAAAGTCTGTTGAAACTGGTTGACTTAAATATAGAAACATTTTATGTGATCAATGGCTGTTGAATGTTTTTCAGCTTCAGCATTTTATATCATGACAGATAGCAGTGATCATGGTCTGAAAGTTCACTTACTTCAAGAGAAGTTAATGAATGGGAAAATTGAACATCATTCTATAAGTTTTACTTGCAGAAACTTACAAAAACTTGAAAGAAATTACATCATTACAGAAAAGGAATTTTTAGCTATTGTAAGAGGATTCAAGAAATTTAGAAATTATTTAGTTGGGCAGAAAGTAATTGAATACGCAGACCACAAAGCCTTATGTTATATTCAAGAATGCAAATTATATCACAGTAGAATTATTAGATTATGAGTATATCTACACCAGTTGGATTACACAGTACAGTATATCAAAGGAGAACAGACAGTAATTATAGATGCATTATCTAGACCACTGATGCAGGGTGGAAGTGGGAATGAAAGTGAAGAAAGCAATAGAAATTTAAGACTATCTGCATTATCTAGACTGCTGGTGGAGATGGAAGTGAGAATGATGGAGAAGAAAGCAACAGAAATTTAAGAATAATGTACATTAAGGGAGAAAGATATTACTAAAATTTGTGAACGGCTAAGGAGAAATCAGAATTGTGATGATGAATGGAAGCTGGTAAAAAGTTATTTAGGAGAAAGGGGTTATGATAAAGTCAAACAGTACTCTCAGGTATGTAAAGGAATTTTATTTAGGAGACAAAATATAGAGTCACATAGCTGGAAAGTCTGCTGGTGAGAGCAACACATTGACACTATTATTAAATACATACACCAGATGTTTGGTCGCTGTGACACTATAAAATGTATTCAGAAAATCCAGGAAAATGTCTATTTTAACAACATTGGTAGGAGAGTAAGGAAATGTTTGGGTTTTGCGACAGATGTCAGAGGGTGAAGTCTAAAACTCAAACACATAGTTTTAAAGCAAAACATCATAGCAAAAAACAAGCTAGAATTCAATGGAGTGGATTTATTTGGGCTGTCCATTCAAAAGAAAATTGTACTTATATATTTGTAATGGTTGTTATTTTTGAAACTAGTTAAGCTTTATACTTTGAAAAAGGCAGCTATTAAGAAGATTATTCATTATATTACTCAAGATTTCTTTAAAAAGATAGTTACTCCAAATCATATTTTGTCAGATAAAGGAAGCCAATTCATATTAAATGTCTGGAAAGATTTTATTTGAGATAGAAATATCACGCACAAACTTATTTGTGTTTACTCACCTTCATGTAATCCAACTGAAAGGTATATGAAGGAAATTGGATGCTTTTGTAGAACATATTGAAGCAAAGATAACATTAATTGGTATTCATACAACAATCAGTAAGAAGTTGTTTTGTACAGTTTACAGCACTCTACAACTAATTTTCACCCTATGAATTATAGTAAGGCAAGAAACCTGCTAATTCATTAAACAAACTGATTAGATATATTGTTTGCACAGAGTTGTCTGTAGACGAAAGAGAAGGTGTGGTTAGGAAAAACATGCAAGTAAGAGAAACCAGAGGCATGATGGAAAATTGATAGCTACACAGTTTAGAGTAGGAGATTTGATACTAACAAAATGTTATGAGAAACCTAAGGCCATAAATAAAGAGACTAAATTTTTTAACATTTATATAGGACCATTTGAAATTTCAGAACTTCCACATCCTAATGCTTACAGACTTATTTATCCTAAGTCTAGGAAACTATTTGGACTCAATAATATTACAGTATGGGAGTCATACTATCAGGGCTGATTCTAGAAGTCGGTCAAGGGGTGGAGAGGGAGGGGCTAATGGGGGGAGGGGGTTTGGGGGAATGGAATATTGCTTCACAAAAGGAGAGTTGAGTTCCTCCACCGACAGACTGGTAAAATTTTGTTTTGTTTAAAGTAGTTATTGGTAACTGTTTTGGAGGTCAGGGTAAAAAATGTGTATTAATAAATAATAAGGTGCCCAGTTTAAGTTAAATGATATTCATTGGTTTGGATAGTAAGCTATTTGCCACTCTTATTCTTTTGTTAAAATGTGTTTGAAATACATTGCAGCCTATATTGCTACATAATTATATATAAAAAAGATTGAATCTGTTGAGTCACTGATTTCTGAAGTGATTTTATCCAGTGTAATATGATACTCCACTGGGGTTGGGGGAGGAGGGAGGGAGGCCTATAGCCCTCATAGCGCACCTCCTCTTGCCACTGCCCCTGCATACCATCAGTAATGTGTTTGAAAATTGAAATTTATCACTAAAGGCGTACACACTCTTTGTGTACTATGTGTGTGCCTTACACAGGGTCCCAGCCATGTGAAATTTGTTCCTTTAGCTACACTTTATCAATGTCAGATCCACATACACATTCTCAGATACACACCTAATACTTAGCCACATATCTATGATTACATACATATACACTGGAATGATTTGACAGTTTGTTTATTTCATCATGGAGAAGGTAGGCATCAGTTGATTTGAGATTATGTTGAATGTGAAGTTTACCACTAAGATATGCTCTGTATGTGTGAAAAAGTGTCAAGTTCAGATGCAAATTGATGCAATGAATTATATTACTCTCATACAGTAGTGTTATACTCTCTATGAAGATATGAAGTTTATCATAGGCCTTCTAGCAGAATAGTATTATGTCAAGTCCAGGATTAACCAGAGGTTGTGTTGGAAAGTTAATATTAAAGACCAAATATCAGTATAATGTAACATTTTGGATTATCTAAAAAGTATTTATATTATGAGACTGAAGTTGCAGAAGAGATCAACATACACTCATTTGCTTCCATTAACTTTTCAATGTTCGAGTTGAACTTATATGTAGAAACTATGCATACATGAATAATTACCTCAGCTGTTTGTGACATAATTTATATAATATGTTTTGTTGTGATTGCTCTGAAGATAGTTGAATTAAGTGAATAATTGCAATAGATGAATTAAGTTAATTTTCTGAATCCAGAATGAGATTTTCATCCTGCAGCAGAGTGTGTGCTGGTATGAAACTTCCTGCCAGATTAAAACTGTGTGGCGGACCGAGACTCGAACTCGGGACCTTTGCCTTTCGCTGGCAAGTGCTCTACCAACTGAGCTACCCAAGCACGACTCACGCCCCATCGTCTCAGCTTCAATTCCACCAGTACCTCGTCTCCTCCGTTCCACACTTTACAGAAGCTCTCCTGCACACCTTGCAGAACTAGCACACCTGAAAGAAAAGATATTGCGGAGACATGGCTTAGCTACAGCCTGGGGGATGTTTCCAGAATGAGATTTTCACCCTGCAGTGGAGTGTGCACTGATATGAAACTTCCTGGTAGATTAAAACTGTACGCTGGACCGAGACTCTAACTTGGGACCTTTGCTTTTCGCGGGCAAGTGCGCTACCAACTGAGCTAACCAAGCATCCATCTAAGAAGGGCAATGAGTATTTCTATAAAATCAGAAATTAATATCTCTAATAAAAAAATTAAAACCCCATGGGACATAATAAAAAGAGAAACAGGTAAAATCCCCAGTGTAGAAAACACCACAGAAATTAAAACAAATGATACTGTTCAAGAAAATGTTGAAATAGTTACTGATATTTTTAACAACCACTTTTTGGCATCAGCAGCCCAAACAGCAGAAACATGTTCTGTTACTGAAGCTGTTTTATCCCTTCAGATTAGAATGTCTCCTGTCACAGTACACAAAATTGAGAATATAATTACGGAGATGAAAAGTAGGGATTCTGTTGGCATTGATGGTATCTCTTCAAGAATACTGAAAGTGTGCTGTAAGACAATAAGCAAAGTACTGTGCCATATATTCAATGAATCTATCCAGCATGAGGTTGTTCCTGAGAGACTGAAGTATGCTATTATCAAAATTATCCTTCAAAAAGGTGATAAAACTGACGTGACCAA
The DNA here is from genome assembly GCF_023864345.2 of Schistocerca serialis cubense. Classification (NCBI taxonomy): domain Eukaryota; kingdom Metazoa; phylum Arthropoda; class Insecta; order Orthoptera; family Acrididae; genus Schistocerca; species Schistocerca serialis. The sequence goes on from NC_064642.1 coordinate 825,567,821, forward strand.
CTATCGGTCTATCTCCCTTTTAACAACCTTTTCTAAAATTCTTGAGAAATTGGTTCACAAAAGACTTATTGACCACCTCATTCATTGTAAGGTATTAAACAGTAGCCAGTTTGGGTTTCAACAGGGAATATCAACAGAACAAGCTATTTTCTTCTTCACCCACCAAATCTTAGTCTTTTAATAATCTATTATCTCCCTTGGTATGTTCTGTGACCTTTCTAAGGCCTTTGATAGCGTTAAACATGAAATCTTATTAGCAAATGGTGAATATTATGGTATAAGTGGACAGCTGGCTCACCGATTAAATCCTACTTAACTGGAAGAAAGCAGACAGCCATGTTGAATGACTCTGAGGGGCACTCTGTGTCATCTAGCTGGGGCTCTACTGGCTGTGGTGTTCGTCAGGGCTCTGTACTTGGCCCCCTTCCTCATCTTTATCAATGACCTTCCCTTGTGTACCAGCTTTAACACTCGTTTTACTCTTTTTACTGATGACACCTCCATCCTCAACAACAAAATTCCCAACCACAATCTTGAGGAATCAGCCAGTATGGTCCCTAATGAAGTACTTAATTGATTTGAAAAAATCGATTCTCATTGCATGCTAACAAGACCCAGTTTTTACATTTCCAAGTAAGTAAAAAAAGTGGAAGATGAATTGAGTATTAAATGTAATGGTAGTCAGTTACTACAATTTGAGTCATATGATTTCCTGGGTGAACACATTGAGAGCAATCTAAAATGGTCTAAACATATTTTAGAACTTCTCAGAGACACCACAAAAACTGCGTATTTTAGTTACTTCCATGCACTATTGTCGTATGACATAGTTTTCTTGGGTAATCAGCCACTTTCCAAAACAATATTCATTGCCAAAAAGAGAATTATTGGGATAATGAGCAGAGTCCAGCCTAGACATTCTTGTAGAAACTTTTTCAGAAAATTAGGAATACTGACAACTGCATGTCGATACATCTACTCCCTGTCACTTGTCCATGAGCTTCCCAAATTTAAACAACAGTTCAAACACTATCTGTAGGTTAATTCCTTTTATTAAGTTGAAGAATATTTCAGTTGTGTTATTTTGAACTTGTGGCTACATTAAATGAAAGCATACTTATTTTGTAATTCCAGTTTATGTTAGGAAAATGATGCAATTTAGGTTTTGCTTTTCAATTAATCAAATGTAATTCAGATTGTTCATTTCCATATATTATCTTGTTTTGCACCTCCAAATGGTTTATTTCACGAACTACCTACACATACTCATCAGGAAATAACATACCTATAATATGCTGCCCACAGTTGATCTCTGTGCATTAGTTTTCTAGTGTAAATTTGTGTCTTAAACAATACTATTGATTGTTACTAAAAGTCTTTGTACAGATTGTATCCTGTTTTCAGAGAGTCAAGATGTAGTCTTTGTAATGCCAGTTGTTCATTCCTGCACACCACCTGTGCAGTAATGAAAGAATTCACTGCAACTCCTAAACTTTCATTGAAAATTCCATAATGTGGCAAGATTGCTACAATTTCTTACAGCAACATATTATGGACAATAGGACATCAGGAGCAAAGCAGATATGAAGATCTAGAAGTTGAGTATTAAATTCTACCACCGGATATATCTCACCAAGGAACATTATTGAAATTTTCATTCTTATTATTTCAGTCTAAACTTTCAGTACAAGTACACTGTGTGAAGTACCTGGGGGAAAAACCTGCTTTTTTTATTTTTTTATTTTATTTTATTGATTTCTGCTGAGACTGTTTAATGTGATTTCAAAGTGAACATTACTATTTAACAGTTTAAAATAATTATATTTACTTACATTCCCAGCAATAATACTCCAAAAACGTGCACAGAACTGTTTGAATAACAGTTTAGAACTGAAGTATTTTGGGAAAATATCCAGCAAAGTCTGCAATGCAAAACTTCATGGCAAAACGGCATGAAATTGATTCTATATCAAATAAAAACGATAACTACCCTAAAAAAAGATCAAATACCAGAGAACACTGATCAAGTGAAGGAAAGCCTGAAAGAATGTACAGTGACATCTCAACCCTGTTTATCTGTGAAAGTAGGAATTAAGAGAGCACCTTGTCAAAGCTGTAGTCTTTCAAAAATGATCTGTAGCCATGCCGTAACAAGTACACTGTTGTGCATAAATTAAAGTCTCATTAACTTTGGAGTGCTGAGTTCTGTCGGTGCTTTCTGAGTGATATGGAACAGGACTTTCGGACCCTCAACTTTTATTTCTTCAGATGAGGCCTGGTACAGCCTGTTAGGGTTTGTGAACTAACAGGACATGCACCATTATGCATCAGAAAATCCCTGTCAGTACTTTGAAGAGCTTGGTGTTTGGTGCACAATGTCTGGCCCACATTGTAACAATTCTTGCATTCCAGAATGAGATTTTCACTCTGCAGCGGAGTGTGCGCTGATATGAAACTTCCTGGCAGATTAAAACTGTGTGCCCGACCGAGACTCGAACTCGGGACCTTTGCCTTTCACTCAGTTGGTAGAGCACCTGCCCGTGAAAGGCAAAGGTCCCGAGTTCGAGTCTCGGTCGGGCACACAGTTTTAATCTGCCAGGAAGTTTCAATTCTTGCATTGATCTTGTGTCACCGCCAGACACCACACTTGCTAGGTGGTAGCCTTTAAATCGGCCGCGGTCCGTTAGTATACGTCGGACCCGCGTGTCGCCACTATCAGTGATTGCAGACCGAGCGCCGCCACACGGCAGGTCTAGAGAGACTTCCTAGCACTCGCCCCAGTTGTACAGCCGACTTTGCTAGCGATGGTTCACTGACAAATTACGCTCTGATTTGCTGAGACGATAGTTAGCATAGCCTTCAGCTACGTCATTTGTTACGACCTAGCAAGGCGCCATTATCATTTGCTATTTATCTTGTGATGCATGTTCCGTCAGACCGATGTTCACCAATTATGGATTAGAGTTAAGTATTCCAGAAGCTACGTACTATTTTTGCTACTATAAAGACCTTGTCCTGTTCCAGACCTCACGCCATCCTGTGTCAGCTTAACGCGTGCCTTTCGGCTACCTGTCATAGTGGATTGCCTGTCTTGCCAGTCCACAACAGATCTGTTATTGCTAGTTTGTATGTCCAGAAAGTGTTTAAAGTTGTGGATCAACTCACTCAAGATGAATGACTGTATGCATATTTTCAGCAAAATGGAGTAACAGCACATACTATCTTGACAATCTTGTCATGAGTACACAAAGTGTTTGGTGAGGAGAGAACAGTCAACAGCGGCAGTGAAATCTCCTGGCTACCTTGATTGCCTGATCTCTCTCCCTGTGATGTTTAACTGTGGGGCAAATTCGTACTCAAATATTCCTCACACACTGGGAAAGCAACAGCAGAACATTGAAAACACTATTGCTGCTATACCTCAGGCAGAGTTACTATGCATGTCTCACAGCTTGATACTGAACACAGAATTGCAGTGACATCAATGGTAGTCATTTTCAGCATCTACTGTGATGTTCATTAACATAGCTCAAATACTTCATGCACCAGTTCTGTTTCACTCATCCTGTGCTTAAGTGATCTGACCAAACCAGCGTTACCACGGTGGTAAGGCCATTGGCTATAATTTATGAGGGCTGGATAAATAGAGAAATTGGATTGTGAAACAGTGGTAGAGGTTCAAAACAAATTCAAAGCAAAAGAACGGATCAAGAGTGTGAAATGAAGATGATGCCAGGTCTAAGCACAGAGATGTGGTGCCATTTATATAAACTGCTGAGATTTTTTGTTCATGTGCATCATAAGCCTGAAAGAGATGGCATCCCCTCCAGATGTGGTAAAAACTGGAAGATACTCCTTTCCCCATTATTACAGAAACCATTCTAAATAACTATTATTTTCACTTTAAATAAGGTCTGCCATACTGAATTTACAGCATAAAATCTAAATTCAGGCCAAAATGGTCATTGTTTTTTAAGAGTGTGCTTGGTGATGAATAACTATGTATGTAGTTAATATCCATACAGTCAAAATTATTTGATAATAAATTAATCAAACTATGAATAAAGATTCAGGCTCAACTTTCAAAAGATAAAGAATTACTGATAGAGTGCTTGATCATTGCATCACCATGAAAGTTCCTTCCAACTTAAGTTAATACACAATACAGCTGCAATTCTGTGAGACATGTGCAGCTGGCAAGTCATCGGTAGGTTTTGGGATGTGCATGGTATCAGATATCTATGCACAGATTTCACCATTCCTTTAACTTACAGGCCAGTGGCATCCCCTCCAGATGTGGTAAAAACTGAAAGATACTCACTTCCCCATTATTACAGAAACCATTCTGGCACCTCACAGTACTCCAAATTTGTACCATATGGTCCAGTACAGGCAAATTTCATGGCTAAGACATCAATGAAAGATCGCTCTCATGCTCCTCGAATCACTGTAGTATGATTTTGGCCTTGTGATATGAACAATTATCCTGCTGGAAGATTCTATGGCTGTTGAGGATGACATCAAATGTGAACAGATGCAGGTGGTCTGCAAAAATGCCCACATTGTCCACAGCTGTCACAGTGCCTCTGATTACTACCACAGGTCTATAGTCTCATTGACATGGGTAGAATTCCTGTTTGGTGTGATTGGCAGATTGCCCTAAATGTGGGAAAATGGAAGTTAATGCAGATTGATGGCAAAAAATTCCTAAAATATTTGAATACAGCTTTGGTGGTGTGCTGCTTGACAATTCAAATCAGGTAAATAGCTAGGTGTAATGTTGCAAGATGACATAAAATGGAATGAGCACATGTCAGTTGTAGGTAAGGTATATGGCTGAGTGCTTCTATTTGGAGAATTCTAGGAATTGGTTAACATCAAATATAAATTTAAATCCAGAGTAAATTTTATACTCTGCAGTGGAGTGTGCACCGATTTTAAATTTCCTGGCAGGTTAAAACTTTAAGTGTTAGGCAGCCTTTTATAGGTATTTGCCTGGAGTGTGGGTCACGTTTGAGTTACATATAAAGGAAACTGTATATTTAACATTTGTACCACTTATTTTTAAGTACTGTTTGAGAGTCTGGGATACCCTGCAAGTCAGATTACAGGAAGACATTGAAGCAATTCAGAGACCTGCTGAGTTTCCAGTAGGTTCAACCAACATATGTTATGGCGTTATTGGATAGATAAAAAATCTACTCACCAAGCAGTATCAGAACACACACATAAAAGACGGTTGTAATTGGCAAGCTTTTGGAGTCACTGGCTCCTCCACCAGTCAGAAAAGTTGAAGGGAAAGGAAGAAGGGTGAAGGAAGAGGGCTATAGAGGTCTAGGAAAAGGGGTAGATTTTGAGAAAACCACCCAGAACATCAGGTCAGAGGAGACTTACTGTATGAAATGATATAACCCCCCCCCCCCCCCCACACACACACACACACACACACACACTCACACCAATATGACAACAGTCATAATTGACAATGTTGTTGGGTCAGTTGGGTCAGCATAGGAACAAGTAGTGGTTGACTGCTGTGAAGTCCAACATTGGACAATGTGAGGTCAGTGGTGTGCCCTGAAACAATTGTGCCTGTAGCAGCATTGTGTCCTGTCATCAGATCTGCCACAGACTGCCACCTATTCTGCATTACAGAGCAGATGACCCTCAGACATTCTGTGATGAGACGTGGACATCCAACAACTTGCTGTCCACTTCTGACTTAACCATCCTTCGACTGCTTTCCATAGATGCTGATGACAGCAATATATGAACAGCTGACCAGCTGCACTATTTCTGAGACCCTAATTTCCAGACGTCAGGCAGTTACAATCTGCCTTTATCAAAGATGCTCATGTCAGTGAGCTTTCCCTGGTGAGCTGTGGGCCGCTCGTGTTCATTCCATTTATTGTTTGTTGTCTTCTCTTACCATACTGCCACCTCATTTTCTTATTTCATTTACTGGCATCACTAACTTCCTGCCTTACCTGCCCGTGAGTGGCAGCAGCAGCGCTTATCCATAAGTGCTCTGTCGTACTATCTCTGGAGCGACCAATAGTATTTTTGGGTCATCGTGTGTCTGGAAGTCAGCCAGATATGGAGCAGCAGTTGGGGACGGAGTGCCAGTGTGATGCGGACCACACACATGAACTATCCGACGGAAGGAGATTGGAGTGGGAACAACCATCGATTGGTCGTTCGGTTGGTCGTCTCATTGGGCGACGAGTATTTGGTCTTTAGACCATTTCTGGGCCTCGTCAGTTGTTCATCTTGCCAGACATGGGTAGGTTCCTTTCTCATGGAGAGATGTCGTCACCGATGGACAAGAGTTACCTCTTCATGGGTGGGTCCGAGCCAGAGTGCCCGGGTCGAGTTGAGTTGGGTTGGAGCTGCAGTGAGCTTCGGACAGCCAAGACTCGTCCACCCGTTGCCGACACTCATAACTTGAGTGGGGACGCCCTTGGTTGGTCGTTCAGTCAGCTGTCTCATTGGACGACGTATATTTACTCACCGACTGCTTATGGAAACTCTCTGTGTGTGTCACTTGTCATTTCTCCTTTTTGTTCCATGGTGATTGGTTTTAGGATTGTCGGACTTCTTGGTGCAAGTGTTTACGTGGAAATGTGTGTAGTGTTTGTGATCTCCGCTGAGCAGATGATACTGTCTGTGTACTGGAGTAGCCAGTCGATCTACATCTACATATACATCTACATTCATACTCCGCAAGTCACCTGACGGTGTGTAGCGGAGGGTACTTTGAGTACATCTATCGGTTCTCCCTTCTATTCCAGTCTCGTATTGTTCGTGGAAAGAAAGATTGTCGGTATGCCTGTGTGTGTGGGCTGTAATCTCTCTGATTTTATCCTCATGGTCTCTTCGCGAGATATACGTAGGAGGGAGCAATATACTGCTTGACTCCTCGGTGAAGGTATGTTCTCGAAACTTCAACAAAAGCCCGTACCGAGCTTCTGAGCGTCTTTCCTGCAGAGTCTTCCACTGGAGTTTATCTATCATCTCCATAACATAGGCAAAGGTCCCGAGTTCGAGTCTCGGTCGGGCACACGGTTTTAATCTTCCAGGAAGTTTCAAATCAGCGCACACTCCGCTGCAGAGTGAAAATCTCATTCTGGAAACATATCCATAACACTTTCGCGATTACTAAATGATCCTGTAAAGAAGCGCGCTGCTCTGCGTTGGATGTTCTCTATCTCTTCTATCAACCCTATCTGGTATGGATCGCACACTGGTGAGCAATATTCAAGCTTTGGGCGAACAAGTGAACCGTAACCTACTTCCTTTGTTTTAGGATTGCATTTCCTTAGGATTCTTCCAATGAATCTCAGTCTGGCATCTGCTTTACCGACGATCAACTTTATATGATCGTTCCATTTTAAATCACTCCTAATGCCTACTCTCAGATAATTTATGGAATGAACTGCTTCCACTTGCTGACGTGCTATATTGTAGCTAAATGATAGAGGATCTTTCTTTCTATGTATTCGCAGCACATTACACTTGACTACATTGAGATTCAATTGCCATTCCCTGCACCATGCGTCAGCTCGTTGCAGATCCTCCTGCATTTCAGTACAATTTTCCATTGTTACAACATCTCGATATACCACAGCATCAACCGCAAAAAGCCTCAGTGAACTTGCGATGTTATCCACAAGGTCATTTATGTATATTGTGAACAGCAACGGTCCTACGACACTACCCTGTGGCACACCTGAAATCACTCTTAACTTCGGAAGACTTCTCTCCATTGAGAATGACATGTTGTGTTCTGTTATCTAGTAACTCCTCAATGCAATCACACAATTGGTCTGATAGTCCATATGCTCTTACTTTGTTCATTAAATGACTGTTGGGAACTGTATCGAACGCCTTGCAGAAGTCAAGAAACACGGTCGGTTGCGACAGAGCAGCGAGGAAGTCTCGTGCTGCCTCCTGATTATTTAGTGTTACACTTGGTTGCCTGTCTCACCTAAACTGTTGTTAGAGTTTTCTCCCCAGACCGACCCTTGGAATACTTCTGAGCACCACTGTTCTGTTGTTTGTGATTGTGATTTTCTTTTGACGCAAGTACTGTGCCAGGCCTTCAGCCATATATTAATTTTGTCTGTTCTATGTTCAGTATATGATCTTCAGCTGAACCTTATGAGAAGTATTTTAAGATTAGGCCTTCAGCCGTGTTTTATTTAGATTTTTTGTTTGCTCTATAATTAGACATTCAACCGCATTTGTTTTGAAATTTGTGGCTTCCAGCCGTAATGTGTAAATTCCTGTCTGTAAGGTTTCTTTTTAATTATCTTCAATTCTTAAAATTGCCTTCAGACATACTGTGTAAATGCTTATCTTAAGATTTGTCTTTAATTATTTTGAATAATTGCTTGGTTTTGTATCCCGCCTGGAAGCAGCGCGTGGGTCTGCTTCTGTAAACCGAAAGGTAGGCCGAATGTAGGAATTGCGTAGGAGCAGGTGAGGTAAAAATCTCGGTACTGCTTTTAAAGTAAAAGTCGTTTTACTCTAGGTAAGACAATAAATACAGGGTTACATAACTTTGGGTATGATGAGTGCGTAGGTGCGAAGCCGTATGTATCAAAGCTAACACAGGCAAATTCTGTAGTGGCTCGCCCACTACAATGTCGGCTGGTCGTCAGCTCGCGAACAGATGGGCAGAATCTGGAGTGGCACTCTTAGAGCTGCACAGTTGAGGGCATTTTCATCAGTGTCGGTGTCGTAGTGCCAACCTAAGAACTTGAACCTACACTGTGGCATCGTAGCTATCGATAACACATCCCTCCCCCCTTAAATGGCGCACCGTTGTTGAGTAGAGCTTCCAGCAGCAGGTGGAGGGACCCAAGGGTGGCGCAACTGAGGGGGCGGACAGCGAAACTGCCGGGGAGTGCCGCCCACCTGCGACCCTGAATTGCTCGCGAAGGGCGAGGAAAACGCCCGTGGAAAACCTGCCCAGGCAGTGCACCGCCACTGGGTATGCTCGGATGAGGAGGCGGAGCAACAACTTCCGTGGGCGATGGCGTGATGGCAACCTCAGCGTCCATCGGTTCCGGCACCACGGAGGAACACGGCAGCGGCGACGGCGGCTGTGGCTGGAGGCGCCCACCCGGTGCAGGAGACCGGACTGGCAGCGGCGGCGGTGGCAGGAGCACCCACGGTGGAGGCGCGAGTGGCGGAGGCGCCGTCGGTGGAGTCGTGGGCTGAGGCGGCAGAAGCCGCGAAACCTCCGATTCTACCGGAAAACGACCAGCGGCAGAAAACAGAACGGCACAAACATAGTGCCGGAGGGACCAGAAATGACAAATAAGGCGCGGCCAAGCCGGCGAAGAATGCACCCCTGCTCACAGCGGTGCCTGCCAGAGAAAACGCGATAGAACACCAAATCCTGCGGCGCCGAGCCAGAACGAGGCGAAGCAGCGGGAGCGTGCAGTGGCGGGTGCAATAGCTGCAGGAGCGACCGATGGGTGCGGCCGTGTAGCAATTCTGCTGGGGGCGATATGAAGCGGGGAAAGTCCAGAGCGCATGTTCGTGAAAATGCGTGGTGTACAACCTGCTCATCTGCGACTTAAACGTACACACAAAGCGTTCGGCCTCCCTGTTCGACTGGGGATGGAACGGGGCTGAGGTCAGATGGCGAATGCCGTTAGCAGCACAGAACGCTTCAAGCTCGGAGGACACAAATTGTGGCCATTGTCGGATACAATAACTTGAGGAAGGCCCTCAATGCAAAAAATAGATGTCAAAGCCAGAACAGTCCAAAAAATGTTCAAATGTGTGTGAAATCTTATGGGACTTAACTGTTTAGGTCATCAGTCCCTAAGCTTACACACTACTTAACCTAAATTATCCCAAGGACAAACATACACACACATGCCCGAGGGAGGACTCGAACCTCCGCCGGGACCAGCCGCACAGTCCATGACTGCAGCGCCTTAGACCGCTCGGCTAATCCAGCGAGGCAAAGCCAGAATAGTAGAAGACATAGATACAACAAAAGTAAAGTTGCTGTACGCATCAATAACAATCAACCAGCGGGTGTCCAGAAAGGACCTGCAAAATCAATATGGACGCGCTGCCAAGGTGCAGTAGGAGTCGGCCATGCAAAGAAGTGCTGGTGGGGAGCAGAATGATGCTCCGTGCAAGAGCGACAATTATCAATGCCGACCCAAGTGCAGTGACGACGCGCTAATTGCTTCGTCTGCACTATACCCCAATGACCTGTTACATGACATGTGTAGTCCGGTGTGTTCATGTGACAATTGTAAATTAAAAAAGAAATCGGACTCCCTAAAGACCTATGAGAAGGGATCTGTAAGAGGATTATTGTTTTCATTAAGTGTTTTATGTATGTTTGTTTTACATATGTTTTATATGTGCCTTGCTGCTTTCAGTTTTACAAAGTTACATGTACTCTCTATGTTTCTTATCAAGCTTTATTTTCTCTTAATCAGCTCATGTATGATTTTTTTATATTTGTGTAAAGATTCACTTGTTTTATGTCAATCGTATGTTGTTTTGTTGTGTTGACACTTTTATCTTTGTACTTAAGGAACAGACTGACACATTTTAGAGAAATAAGCTGAGCAGATAGCACACGCAAAAACTAACCTAAGAATCTTTTATATTGGGTCAATGTCAGAGCGTTTGTATTCAATAATCTATCAAGGAATTAAAGGAACGATGTGTATAATTGAGCAGCGGTAGTAATTTTCCATGGGGCAGAGAATCCTCAAGACAACAATATTATATTCAGGTTAGGGAATAACTTTCTCTGGCCCCAGTTTCAGAATGAATGAGTAGATTAATGTCTGCATGACGCTGTAACAGTTTAGAAATTGTCATTTAAGTCTGGTTCTTCAAGAATATGACCTGATCATACGCCCATCATATTTTTATTTCCCACTTTAATTTTGTGGCTTGCAGCAGAGTGTGTATGGATGACCCCTGCTTGAATATGGTAAAGACAGGGTATAATATTGTGCTTGGATTTATGCTGAACAAACATTGATTCATGTTTATTTCTTTGATAATGACCAAACCAATGTGTCACAATTTATTCTGTTCTGTGTCACGCTAACCTTTTAAAGTGTGACACTCCCCAGGAAAAAATTTGAAAGCAACACGGAGGTTGTGAGAGATTGCAGGGCACTCTCACTTCTGATTCAGTGTCATGCCACTTCATGTTCTTAGGAAAGATGATCTTTATTACGATCTGATTTCATACTTTATGATGAAATGGTGGGCAGTAGTTAACGTTCTTGCTTGTGTGTTAGTGAAGGAATAGCGGCAAGCTTTATCTGCGCTCAAAGAATCAGGGCGCCAATTTGAACGACTGCAGTAAAAACGTACGGCGACTGAGGGCTGAGGGAAGCATGTTTTTTCTGTGGAACCTGCGTGAATACATTTCCAGACAGGCCAGTCCTGCGGTATCATTGTGCACACACATTTAGACGGCGCTGGCCGGTCAGCATCTGCGTCCAGGTAGACTAACTAGCGCCGAGAAGTCACCGCTGCAATGGCCATCCCATTGTAGACCGTCAATAAAGCAGAGGATCGGCCCTTGTTAGGCAAGAAGCCAATGAGACAACTATGACCATTCTGTGAATTCCCGTGGGACAGATATCTGGCGCCCAGACGCCCAGACTCTGTTACAAAACATATTTGTGAAAGCACGAGGCTTTTAGCGAGTTTATGGCCGTTATTTGGAAACTTAGAAATGGACGCAACAGGGGAGATAATAAGGTTTTTACGGAGGTGTGTGGTTCCATCCTGGTCATGTTGTTAGCAAAAGACAAGGCGAAAACGTGTGGAAAGAGGCCACGAAGCTGAACCTTTTTTCCTTTTCCCCCAATTAACTTTAAAGTCTCTGTTTGATCAAATCAGTGTATGCAGAGCAAGAGCCGCTCTCCCAGCTTCGAATGCCGGGATCCAGCTCATGACTGGCATGTGCTAAAGTGGAGGAAATATAAGATGTGCTTTGCTACCGAGCTGAGGAGGAAAGTGTGCAGAAGGAGAAAATAGCTCTTGTCGTGGCACTTCGCTAGTAAAGAACTGCAGGCCTCTACCTAAACGGTGAGACTTGTGTCCTTTGATAGTGTGCCACTTACAGCCTGTGCCAGTCACCTTCTGAGCCGTCAGAGGTACTGCTTCTAGCATCACGCACGCAACGAATGAGTCAGCCGGCTAAACATTTGACATATTCCGTCACACATAGTTGTGGCATGGAGTCAAATTGGTTTGGCAGACCAGCAAACGGGTCCACTTGCACACTGGAATCCACCGGGATTTCAGAAACTTACAGGGAAGTACCTGCGTTCAAAATTAACCAAACGTGGGACTGTGTACTTCCATTTTTCGGGCGCGCGCCATAATTATCAGTTTGCGGTCGCCCATGACTTCAGTTGCCGAACGCATCGTGGTGCAGGAGGGTAAAGTATTCGCTGCTATGTCGTAGGGCTCCAATATACAGGGTGTTACAAAAAGGTACGGCCAAACTTTCAGGAAACATTCCTCACACACAAATAAAGAAAAGATGTTATGTGGACATGTGTCCGGAAACGTTTAATTTCCTTGTTAGAGCTCATTTTAGTTTCATCAGTATGTACTGTACTTCCTCGATTCACCGCCAGTTGGCCCAATTGAAGGAAAGTAATGTTGACTTCGGTGCTTGTGTTGACATGCGACTCATTGCTCTACAGTACTAGCATCAAGCACATCAGTACGTAGCATCAACAGGTTAGTGTTCATCACGAACGTGGTTTTGCAATCAGTGCAATGTTTACAAATGCGGAGTTGGCAGATGCCCATTTGATGTATGGATTAGCACGGGGCAATAGCCGTGGCGCGGTACGTTTGTATCGAGACAGATTTCCAGAACGAAGGTGTCCCGACAGGAAGACGTTCGAAGCAATTGATCGGCGTCGTAGGGAGCACAGAACATCCCAGCCTATGACTCGCGACTGGGGAAGACCTAGAACGACTAGGACACCTGCAATGGACGAGGCAATTCTTCGTGCAGTTGACGATAACCCTAATGTCAGCGTCAGAGAAGTTGCTGCTGTACAAGGTAACGTTGACCACGTCACTGTGTGGAGAGTGCTGCGGGAGAACCAGTTGTTTCCGTACCATGTACATCGTGTGCAGGCACTATCAGCACTGATTGGCCTCCACGGGTACACTTCTGCGAATGGTTCATCCAACAATGTGTCAATCCTCATTTCAGTGCAAATGTTCTCTTTACGGATGAGGTTTCATTCCAACGTGATCAAATTGTAAATTTTCACAATCAACATGTGTGGACTGACGAGAATCCGCACGCAATTGTGCAATCACGTCATCAACACAGATTTTCTGTGATCGTTTGTGCAGGCATTGTCGGTGATATCTTGATTGGGCCCCATGTTCTTCCACCTACGCTCAATGGAGCACGTTATCATGATTTCATACGGGATACTTTACCTGTGCTGCTAGAACATGTGTCTTTACAAGTACGACACAACATGTGGTTCATGCACGATGGACCTCCTGCACATTTCAGTCGAAGTGTTCGTACGATTCTCAACAACAGATCCGGTGACCGATGGATTGGTAGAGGCGGACCAATTCCATGGCCTCCACGCTTTCCTGACCTCAACCCTCTTGACTTTCATTTATGGGGACATTTGAAAGCTCTTGTCTACGCAACCCCGGTACCAAATGTAGAGACTCTTCGTGCTCGTATTGTGGACGGCTGTGATACAATACGCCATTCTCCAGGGCTGCATCAGCGCATCAGGGATTCCATGCGACGGAGGGTGGATGCATGTATCCACGCTAACGGAGGACATTTTGAACATTTCCTGTAACAAAGTGTTTGAAGTCACGCTGGTACGTTCTGTTGCTGTGTGTTTCCATTCCATGATTAAAGTGATTTGAAGAGAAGTAATAAAATGAGCTCTAACATGGAAAGTAAGCGCTTCCGGACACATGTCCACATAACATATTTTCTTTCTTTGTGGGTGAGGAATGTTTCCTGAAAGTTTGGTTCAAATGGCTCTGAGCACTATGGGACTTAACTGTAAGTTTGGCCGTACCTTTTTGTAACACCCTGTATGTTTCTCAGCACCCTGATCTCTCGAACCATATTTATCTTTTTTGAATAGTAGAGTATAGACGCTTGAGGGTGGCGTAGTTTTCGTGCTATAACCCGGATTCACATGTGTAAAGCCATTAATTCTGGTTAACGTCATGTGTCGATCCACAGCTGATCACTTTGTCCGCCATATACCCCACGTTAGTGAAACCTTATGTGAAATAAAAATGTTTGTGTGACGTTTCTGCAGTCATTTTTGCTGTCTTGTGATGTTAAGGATGAATAAATCTATTGTCATTTAGATCACAACTTGTCCCTGTGTTCTGATTGACAGTACCTTGCCATTTTTATTAAAGTCCAGATTCTAAAAGAGAGTAGCAAGCTTGCAAGGTTGCATGAGAAATGAAGACAAGACAATGACACTGATGCAATTTTTTATTAAAACAAATAAAAAGAAATGCTTGACAATTAATTCTAGAAGCTGTGACTGTGTCTTTTACCTCTTTAACTCTCTAAGTGAACCTGCAATTAGAAGATAAATAAGAAAAGAAAAATGAATGAAACCTGGGCTACAAGGAATCGCCGCATAAAAGTCATTAGAGAGAAAATACAACGCCATTTTTTTCCGCTCGCCCATGAACCATGGACCTTGCCATTGGTGAGCTGGCATGGGTACCTCAGGAATACGGATATCCGTACCGTAGGCGCAACCACATCTGAGGAGAGTCTTTTGAGAGGCCAGACAAACCTGTGTTTCCTGAAGAGGGGCAGCAGCCTTTTCAGTAGTTGCTGGGGCAATAGTGTGGATGATTGATCTGGCCTTGTAACATCAACCAAAAATACACAATTTCGACTTACTTTACTGTACGCATTCTGTCTCGTTTGGTGAAGTTTGAGTTAAAAGATGATATTCTGGACTAACGGATCAAAACTCGATAGCTACTTGTTACATAAAAAGAAAGCAATGAAAAGGTATTCAGCGGCAACTTTGGGTAGAAACTCCGTGATGGAGTTTGAGGCGAATAATGTTCAGTACAGAACAGACTCAATGTCGGTCTTCAAAACTACTGTTTACAGTATAAGAGCTGTTTCAACATAAATATTCAATTTTTCCCAAAATTTCTAACTTGAATTATCTTTTGAGGCATAAAAATTTTTACGAACCTGCTTCCATAAGTTAAGGGATGTAGCTAGCGAACACAGATAATTTTAAAAAGGAATCAGAACCATATTTTTGGCTCTTACAATGACGAGATTGATCCTTGGTCAGCACACAGTATTCACATCGTGGTCTCATATCCGCTTCATGCCACCCTGATTTAGACTTCCCTCACTTTTCCTAACTCGCTTAAGCCAAACGCTCGGCGGTCTCTTTGGAAGTTCACACATTTCTTCGTTCCTCATACTTCTATCTAAACGAGGATGGCCTCCAATGACTTCTTCGTCGACGGGACGTTAAGCCGAAGCCTTCGGTGCTTGTAGTAGTGTTGTCCTGGTGAAGAAGCGTAGCGCACTGCAAGCGTTGAGTGGCGGGCGGAGCAGTCCGCGCCAGCGGTGAGCAGCGAGAAGAGTGGAGAGGAGAGGAGAGGAGAGGAGGGGAGGGGAGAGGAGAGGCCGCTCCCCTACCCTCCACTTAGCGGTCGTTCATCTGGTGCAGCAGCGCGAAGTACGAGTAGGAGCCGTTCAGCAGCTGAAACAGGGGTCCAGTGTTCAGCAACACTAACGTCCTGACGTCAGAGTTTTAAACTAGTCACTCAAGTTTAACGTTAAGAGATCCGCTTGATTTCACTTTCGCCTTAAAAGATTTGTAATGTTCAGGACAAAACGGAAAACCGAAGAGCATTATTGGCCGGAACACACACAAGGTTTTCTCAGTCGCCAACTGGAGAAGTTTCGTGTACAGAAAGCCTGACAGGGCCGAGAAGAGTCTGGCTTTCTGTTTTTGTTTGTGATGTTGTGCCGATGAAAGAGGATGAAATTACGGTAGCAGCACACAACACACTTCGCTCCTTTCGAGAGCTATTAAGAGAGCAGCCGAACTTAGCGCCACCGTCCGTCACACGGATCACCATTAGCTACACTCAACCGCCAAACAAACTGGTATAGGCATACGTAATCAAACACAGAGACATGTAAACAGGTAGAATACGGCGCTGCAGTCGCAAAGCCTGTACCAGACAACAAGGGTGTGGCGCAGTTGTTACATCGGTTACTGCTGCTACAAGGGCTGGTTATCAGGATGTAAGTGAGTTTGAATGTGGAGTTAACAGTCGGCGCACAGGCGGTGGGACACAGCGTCTCCGTTGTAGCGATTTAGTGGCGATTTTCCCGTACGACCATTTCACGAGTGTACTGTCAGTATCAGGAATCCCGTAAAACATCAAATCTCCGTTCTCGCTCCGGCTGGAAAAAGATTCTACAAGAACGGTACCAACGACGACTGAAGAGAATCGTTCAACGTGACAGAAGTGCAACCCTTCCGCAAACTGCTGCAGATTTCAATGCTGGGGCACCAACAAGCGTCAGCGTGCGAACTATTCAACGAAACATCATCGATATGGGCTTTCGGAACCGAAGGCTCAATCGTGTACCCTTGATTACTACACGACACAAAGCTTTACGTCTCGCCTGGGGCCGTCAATACCGACATTGATCTGTTGGTGACTGGAACCATGTTGTCTGCTCGGACAAATCTCGTTTCAAACTGTATCGAGTGCATGGACGTGTACGGATATGGAGACAACTTCATATATCCATGGACCCCGAATATCAACAGAGAACTGTTCAAGCTGGTGGAGGCTCTGTACTCTGTAATGGTGTGGAGCGTGTGATATGGAACCCTTGATACGTCTAGATACGACTCTGACGGGTGACACGTACGTAAGCATCTTGTCTGATCACCTCCATACATTCATGTCCATTGCGCATTCCTACGGACTTGGACAATTCCAGCAGGAGTATACCACACCCCACACGTCCGGAATTGCTACAGAGTGACTCCAGGAACACTATTCTGAGTTTAAACACTACCGCTGGCCACCAAACTCTCCAGACACAAACATTATTGAGCATTTCTGGATGGCTTGCAACCTGCTATTCAGGAGAGATCTCTACTCCCTCGTTCTCTTACAGATTTATGGACAGCCCTGCAGGATTCATGGTGTCTGTTCCCTCCAGCACTACTTCAGACATTAGTCGAATCCACGCCACGTCGTGTTACGACACTTCTGCGTGCTCGCGAGGGCCCTACACTATATTAGGCAGGTGTACCAGTTTCTTAGGCTCTTAACTGTATTTGTATATTTTTCTTCGGGTCGCGTTTTTATCCTTAAGGTTTCCTGTATTGCCTTCTTTGTTGGTGATACTGTTGATCAAACATCCATTTGAACACAAAGTCTGTATTAGCTTACAAACTGTTAAATTCTACCGTTAAAATACAAATATACAAGCAGAAAAGTCAGGTCAGAGTAACGCCACATACATGAGAAACGGATAAGCCACTCATCGTACGCATACACGACAATATTGTAGTTGTCAACGTAAGAAGAACGCCACACACGTCACATATGTCTAAAATGACAGCGCCTCACATTAACAGCTTGACTGGCTGTAGTTTCTTACACTTCCTGCAACACCCTCTTCCTCCCACTGCCGCACAATGCTCCGCCCCAAAAGCAATTGCGATAGGATGCAGACGGGCTACGCATCGCATCCAGATTCATATGTGGCCTCATCTCCATGAAGGCCGACACGCCCTGGTACCCACTACGATGACAGCTCCCTTCACTGGCTTCCCTTCTCCAGCAGGAGACTGCAGCTGGTACTGAACAGGTCGACTTGAGCAGTTCAAAATATAGAATTAAAAGCTACTCTTTGCACCAAAAGTGAGGGAACTGAGTTATCGTTTCGAATCCTGATGACTGCAGAAGAGAGAAGGTAGTGAACATTCGAGTCCTACGCGATTAAGGATCTGCTACTGTCTGTAGTGACGTCACGACGTTGGTGCTACGCACAGTTTGTAATGCGATATTTGTTAAAGAATTTAGACACAATGTCTCTTGCAGGGGAACGGAAAATCAGCCAGAAGCTGGAAACAGTGTGAAACAAGATTCACCCGACCAAATGACTTTCTCCCGTTGCTCCGTAGCCCAGGTTTTTCATGTTACAGGCATCTTTGCTTCACGGACGAGGGGTTTCAGAATTCCGGTGTGCCCCGCAGTCTCTGCTTATCGAGCCCCCTTCGTGTTGTTCTGATGCTGACGGCGATCTGCGAGTGCGAATTAAGTCGTGCAAAGGCTTTCGCTCTGTCGTCACGTGACATTTCGTCACAGTCAGTCCTCTTCGATAACCGTCTGTCACGATCACTCACGTTTTCGTCCGCGTTGTGACTCAGCGGAATACGTTTTCCTGCCTTCCCTACGTGCGGTTAAAGCCTCGATACGTTTTGAAACACCAAATGCTTCGGCTACCTTGGTAGCTGTAACGGTGCACTCGTTAGTTACTTTTGAGATTGGATGTGGTGAGTCGATGTTAGTCAAGAATCCCTTTAAGGCGATAAAGACGCCATTATCAACACCTAATTGAGTTTCAACGAGTCCGTGTAATAGGACTACGAGAAGCTGGATGTTCTTTCTGTGATATTGCATGAAGAATTGGCAGGGATGTAGTCGCTGAACATGATTGCTGGTAACGGATGTTGAGGAGCCACTACCGAGAGGAAGACAATCGTGTTCGGCGAACGGCTCTGGTGCATCGTAAAGTGTCTGGAGCGGCAGTCTGAGCAGCAGTTAGCAGCACAGTGACACAGCTAACTGTTAGAATTCGGTTACCTCAAGGACAGCTGTGAGTCCGTCGCCATGATGTGTGACGTAAGGATTGCCGTCTGTGACTTCAGCGAGAGCTCATTGGCGGGCAGGGTGGAGGTCTGTTGTGTCTCAGTGCCAGTGACGGCCGTGTGGTGGTTAGAATGTGGCCAGTCGAGGGCCTGCACCGACCGTTCTGAGGTGCGGTTTCGTTTAACAGCAGGAGCACTCTCGTGGCTTTCCCACGCACTGTGACTGTAAATTTGCACATCAGTCTGGTGACTCGACCTGTTGTGCTACCACTCATGAATAGCACCCCAGAGAGTGTTTTCAAACAGGATAACGCTCGCCCAAATACCGCTGTTGTAACCCAACATGCTTTACACAGTGTCGAAGTGTCGACATGCTGGCGCGCTCTGCTAGATTAGCAGATCCGTCTGCAATCGAACAGACATGGGACACCATCGGACGAGAACTCCAGCGTCGTCCACAACCGATACAGACTAACCGAGTGCAGCAGGCGTGGGACTCCATCCCGAGAACTGACACCCGGCACCTGTGAAACCCAGAGCATGCACCTTTGCATTCTGGCGGTTACGGCAGTTATTAATGTAGCTGCATTTCACATTTGCAATGACTTATCTTGCGCTTACGTTATTATTACTATTATTATTATGTAGTATTCTGCCTAGTGGCAGGTCCACGTCTTCGTACGGAGAATTTCTGATCCCACTTTCTCTGTCTTCAGCTTCTTCCTTCAGTATGTCGTATCTCCTTCCATCTTTCATGTCGTCCAGATGTTGAATTCTTCTTCTTCCTCGTCCTGCGTTTCCTCTGAGTTTCCCTTCGATATCATCATGTATGAGTCCCTCGTGTCTAAGTACATGTCCAATCCAGTTGGCCTTTCTCTGAAGAATTTTACGCAGAATACTTCTCTTCTCTCCTACTTTTCGCAGTACATCGTCATTTTTTATGCGGACTGTCCACTAGATCTTTTGCATTCTCCTCCACCACCACATTTCAAAGCTCTCTAAGTATTTTTTCTCCTTCTTTCTCATGGTCCATGTCTCTGCTCCATACAGTGCAATGCTCCAAATGTACCACTTTATCAGTTTTCTCCTCAATGTCAAAGTCAACTTGCTGGTCAGCAGAGTCCTCTTCTTGTTGAAGTCAGCTTTGGCCATGGCGCTTCTTGCTCGGTTTTCGTTGGTGCAGTGGGCATCCTTTGTGATAAAACTTCCCAGGTACTTGAACTGATTCACATTTTCCAGTTCCCGAATTTGCAACGTTAATCACATATTACCTCGAAAAATGTATTTCCTAAATTTCATTACTCTAGATTAATTGTTTTTTGGGATTGCAATTTTTTTCCGTCAGTGTATATTTAGCACCTGCGAAGCACTGTCGGTTACTCTAGCGCAGTTACGTAAACGTCTAGTGAACGTCTAGTGGAGTGTTTTGTAGCGAGTTTGAGCGACGCAGTGACGGTCGCCCCCGTTACGCCGAGGTGGGGAGGGCTGCGGCACTCACCAGCAAGAAGGTCTCGCGGGAGATCTTGTAGAACTTGCCGGCGGTGAGGCAGATTGGCCGCTGGAGGCGCGCCATGGCGACGCGCAGCGTGCGCTGGAAGCCGGCGCCGGCGCCGGGCCAGCCGCAGCCGTAGGCCGACGTCTGCAGGCGCTCGCTCTGCGCACGCGACACCTCACATCACGCCCTGTCCACACTGCTCACATCGTGGGGGCAGGGGACACAGGACACCATTAAGACTAACAAGAAACGGTCCAGTCACAGTTGTGGGACCACCACCTGTGTTCGACGTCAACGTGTAATAACTACTCACGAGCGGCAGGTGGCACCACTAGCAATCCAGGCCATAAGGAGCGTATCGAGGGGACGCGGAAAACAGTGCTGTCATTGTCGCAAGGCGGAAACGTAGCAATCCCCACTCCCATCTCCCTTTCCCCGATCTGGAAATTGGTGCCTCTGTGGTGTATAGGAAGGATCACATGACAGGAAATACAATTGCATAGCAGAAGGCATATGGTTCATTTGTAAAAAACTCATTTTGTATGAGTTGGATTTCTCTTGCTCATCATTCTCTGCTGTTTGCGAAGATGCAGGTCTTGTTATGAAGTACACTACTGGCCATTAAAATCGCTACACCATGAAGATAACGAGCTACAGACCCGAAATTTAACCGTCAGGAAGAAGATGCTGTGATATGCAAATGATTAGCTTTTCAGAGCATTCACACAAGGTTGGCGCCGGTGGCGACACCTAAAACGTGCTGACATGAGGAAAGTTTCCAACCGATTTCTCGTACACAAACAGCAGTTGACCGCCATTGCCTGGTGAAACTTTGTTGTGATGCCTCGTGTAAGGAGAAGAAATGCGTACCATCACGTTTCCGACTTTTATCAAAGGACGAATTGTAGCCTATCGCGATTGCGGTTTATCGTATCGCGACATTGCTGCTCGCGTTGGTCGAGATCCAATGACCGTTAGCAGAATATGGAATCGGTGGGTTCAGGAGGATAATACGGAACGCCGTGCTGGATCCCAACGGCCTCGTATCACTAGCAGTCGAGATGACAGGCATCTTAGTCGCACGGCTGAAACGGATCGTGCAGCCACGTCTCGATCCCTGAGTCAACAGATGGGGACGTTTGTAAGAGAACAACCATCTGCACGAACAGTTCGACGACGTTTGCAGCAGCTCGGACTATCAGCTCGGAGACCATGGCTGCGGTTACTCTTGACGCTGCATCACAGACGTCTGCGATCGTGTACGCAGCGACGAATCTGAGTGCACGAATGGCAAAACGTCATTTCTTCGGATGAATCCAGGTTCTGTTTACAGTATCATGATGGTTGCATCCGTGTTTGGCGACATCGCGATGAACGCACATTGGAAGCGTATATTCGTCATCGCCATACTGGCGTATCATCCGGCGTGATGGTATGGGGTGCCATTGGTTACACGTCTCGGTCACCTCTTGTTCGCATTGACGGCACTTTGAACAGTGGTCGTTACATTTCAGATGTGTTACGACCCGTGGCTCTACCCTTAATTCGATCCCTGCGAAACCCTGCATTTCAGCAGGATAATGCACGACCGCATGTTGCAGGTCCTGTACGGGCCTTTCTGGATACAGAAAATGTTCGACTGCTGCCCTGGCCAGCACATTGTCCAGATCTCTCACCAACTGAAAACGTCTCTTCAATGGTGGCCGAGCAACTGGCTCGTCATAATACGCCAGTCACTACTCTTGATGAACTGTGGTGTCGTGTTGAAGCTGCATGGGCAGCTGTACCTGTACACGCCATCCAAGCTCTGTTTGACTCTATGCCCAGGCGTATCAAGGCCGTTATTAGGGCCAGAGGTGGTTGTTCTGGGTACTGATTTCTCAGGATCAATGAACCCAAATTGCGTGAAAATGTAATCACATGTCAGTTCTAGTGTAATGTATTTGTCCAATGAATACCCGTTTATCATGTGCATTTCTTCTTGCTGTAGCAATTTTAATGGCCAGTAGTGTATTTAAATCGGTCGGTTTATTTTATTCCGATCACGTAAGAAATACTGTCACAAAACAGCCGTCACATGTAGTTGCAACACTAAAAATCGTTTGATCGTGGAGCACGCGCCGTCCACCATCCCCTGCCCGTTGGACCGCGCCCAGTGCTGGCCCGCACCACCACACACGCGGCTCGCTTGGGATCCTGCAGAGTGACACACAGCGTGCCACGTGCGGGCTTCCGCTCGGCTTCGCGACTGACAGACTGGATGCCGTCCTAAGCCCCTAACAAAAGTATCCGAGATATTCTTGTCGAAACGTGTTCTTTCTCCATTTCTTTTCCTTTCCAGCCGGAACTGCTGTCGGTCGCCGTCGGGCCAATCTGCAAACAAAGCAGCGTTTATTCTATAAACGCCGGCCGGAGTGACCGTGCGGTTCTAGGCGCTACAGTCTGGAACCGCGAGACCGCTACGGTCGCAGGTTCGAATCCTGCCTCGGGCATGGATGTGTGTGACGTCCTTAGATTAGTTACGTTTAAGTAGTTCTAAGTTCTAGTGGACTGATGACCTCAGCAGTTGAGTCCCATAGTGGTCAGAGCCATTTGAACCATTTTTTATTCGATAAACGTCTGTGGAACACCGATGCATGCAAGAACTCCATCTTTCCAAGGCAAATTGCTGATTGGGGATCGTTATAGAAATGCTATTGAAGTCAATAAATAATTAATATGCAGTCACGTGATCGTGGTGTCGGCGATATAAGGCGAGTGCGACAGCTCACCGCTCCCAGTTGCAGTCAGTCTCTGGAAGCAAGAAATGGCTCTGAGCACTATCCGACTTAACTTCTGAGGTCATCAGTCACCTAGAACTTAGAACTAATTAAACCTAACTAACCTAAGGACATCACACACATCCATGCCCGAGGCAGGATTCGAACCTGCGACCGTAGCGGTCGCTCGGTTCCAGACTGTAGCGCCTAGAACCGTACGGCCACTACGGCCGACCTCTGGAAGCAGAAGAACCGTAAAACGTCGCCAGCAGTCGAGATTCTCAGCTGCTACTCCATCGCAGAATAAGTGTAAGAGTAAATACTCGTTACATGTCGTTGCTACTATTGGTGCATGCAGCAGTTCCCTCTCTTTGTTCAACTCTATGTCATTGTCTGTGGATTCTTATTATTTCTTCTTCTCCTTCATCTTTGTTCAGTGACCTCTGGGGTGTCTGAACCAGCAGCAGCCACCACCATCTCGTCGGGACTTGCAGCGGAATCTGGCTTGTCAGGGCCGGCAACGGCAGCAGCACTTTGGCACCCTGCAGAACACAGAACCAACTTGCTGGAGCAGGACAACAAGCTGCCGTTGTCTGTGTCGCTGACTGATTTAGACACCCAGCAATTTCCCGACTCTCAGAAGAACTGTGCTGTGGGTCAGTACTGGTCTCCGATGTATGCTCTATCCCAGAATATTCCGGTGTTACTGCAAGGTCAGAGTATTGATTTGGTAGATGAAAGGCTGCCGATTCTCCCCAGCCCTCTACTCCTTTTACTTCAACTCATAATTTAACAGCTAGTGATTCAAAGCACTTAAATACTGGTATAGAAGCGTCAGTGGACATTGACTGGCGTGTTGTGTTAGACATTGAAAATGCATCGAGAACTGTTAAAGTGCGGTTTACGAAGCTGGGATGAAATGAACTATGTCGTGCAGAAAATTATATCAACTAACAGATGACCTCTTAGTATTCTCCATCTCCGGACATTTACTGTGCGAGTCTCACACTTTCTGTATCATCATTGTACGACGGCGTGACAATCATGATGAGATCTGGAGATCGAACCATTTATCTGCACACTCCACCGTTACAAATTTGTTTGGTCTAGAGACGGCGCTATCCTTTGTGTTGGGAAGACTGAACCGTGGATTGCCTTGAGTTAAAACTGTGTATAAAGACATCGTGAACTATCTCCATACATATAGTGTGCATGGAGATGATATAGAACAGTACATCAATACGATGTCAAAAGCAGAAGCTAAAGAAACTGCCATCAGTTTGAGAGAAATACATGCTGAATTTACTGCATACAAGAAACAGTTACTCGGGAAATGCTGTAAAAAACGAATCACTTGTTTTTGTTGTTGTTGTTCATGTAATGCAGCCTATGTATCATTGCTGAAATGTAAATGACATGGATATAATCGATAATCTTTGTTGTTTTACTTATTTAACTACCCCGTCATTATATAATGTAAAATGTAGCCATTGTAGCTCACTCAGTAAGATGATTACGCTATAGTGGCTACATATATTATTATTATTGGCGAATTCTCCCCAGATATGGAAGACGCTAAGCAAATAACTCGATCAATTTTTCTTTGAGTTCTTCTTGTTCTTCCAATAGGCTTTCCTTCTTTCCACGCTCATCCGATCACTCTGGTCTGCACTGTTTTTCTTTTGGTTGCTCTGATATAACTTCCCATTCGTCTACTTTGTGTCTGCAGGGGTCTCCTACTCAAATTTCGGCTGATCTTATGTTTGCACTATTTAGGTCCTTTCGAATTTCATCTAGACAAGGTGTGGAATTCTTAATTGAGGTTACTTAATCTATTATTCTCTTCGTCAATCGATTTTCTGGTAGTCGGCTTTTCCTAATATCAGTTTCGATGTTTGAAAACTTTTCTGTTGTTTTCAGTGATTGCAGCCTATAATCGTCTTACGTATGTCTTCCTCCTATAATTTTCGTAATGATCTCCCTTTTTTTTGTTGTTGATAACTTCAAGTTGTTGCTTTCTGGTGAGAGTTAGGTTTTCGCCTCTGTAGGGAATTGCTGGTTTTAGACAGTACTGCATTGTCGAATTTTTGCCCTGTTGGCATTGATCTTTTGTTGTATAGGTTTTGCGTTAATCCTAATCCTTTTTTTAATTTTTTGGAGGCAATGTTGTTGTGAGGTTTTTTTCAGTACCTGTCGGTTCCATAAATTCTCCAAGGTATTTTAAGTATGGAACCCTGTTAATTTTACCATATTTTGTTCTCAAGTTTGTAATTTCTGTTTTAGAACAAAATAATTCAGTTTTCTCAAGTGAAATTTGTAAACCAACATTTTCTGCACGTTCTTTGGGTATTTGCAGCTGGTTGACTGCATTCTGCTCATCCTCTGTTAGTATCGCCACGTCTCCCACAAATGAAAGATATTTTATGTAGAGGTCACTTTTGGCAACGCCCAGTCGGACTGTCTTCCAACTCCCACATTTCTTGAGTTTTTTTCTCAGATTGTTCCATAACTTTGTCCAGAACTACGTTGAACAGAGTGGGAGAGAGTTCATCACCTTGTCTCACACTTGTTGGAATGTCGAAGGGTTCTGAGATCTCCCCCATAAATTTTACTTTAGATTTCGGGCCAATTAGTGATTGTTTTCTGATTTCTCGTGTTTTAGGATCTAATCCCCTCTCTCCTAAAATTTGGAATAATGAGGGCCTGTCTATTGAATCGTATGCTTTTTTGAAATCTACAAATGTGCATACTATAGGTTTTTGTATGTGAGTTCGCATTTTGAGCATGGTTTTGAGGTTGCAAATTTACTCCGGACATGATCTGTTCGGTCTGAATACTGCTTGATATTCTGCTACTTTGGATTCTAATTGCTGTTGTGTTCTATTCACAAGAGAGAAGCTGACAGAATTTTGTAGGTGACCGGTACTAGAGAGATCCGCCTGTAGCTGTTTACATCTGAGTTATCGTCTTTTTTATGTAGTGGATGAATTAGAGCAACGTTCCAGTGATTTGGGATTTTTTGGTTTGACAGATGTTTTGGATTGTTTGAGTAATTTCTTTGAGTGAATTTGGACCTAAATTTTTGAAGAGTTCTGCTACAATTCCGTCCTCCTCTGATGCTTTATTGCTTTTAAGTTTCTTGATGTGTGCATAACTTTCTTCTTGTGTTGGTGGTAATTAACTCTGTGGTAAGATTTCTGGCTGCACTTTCGGGAATCTCTCTTTGGATTCTGGAGAATATAAAAACTGTGGAAAGTATGTGGCTAGTTCTTGACAATTTTTTCAGGACCAATTTACTATCTTTTTTTCGAAAGCAAAGATTTTGTGGTGAGTACCCTTTGATCTGGTATGCGAAACTCTTGTAGAACTCGTGTATTGTATTTTCGAAATTTTCTTCGATTGACTGCAGTTGCTCACTGACATATTTTCGTTTCATTTGTCTTGAAATCTTAGAGTTCTGTTTGTGCATTTCGAAAAATTTCTTCTATGTTTCTCTTGATTTGTTGCAACTGTAATTTTGAAATCCCTTTCTTCTTTCTTCTAGCGCGTTCTCGCATTCTCAATTCAAATGTGTGTGAGTTCCTAAGGGACCAAACTGCTGAGGTCATCGGTCCCTAGACTTACACACTACTTAAACTAACGTAAACTAACTTATGCTAACAACAACACACACACCCATGCCCGAGGGAGGACTCGAACCTCCGGCGGGAGGGGCCGGGCAATCAGTGACTTGGCGCGACTGGACTGTGCGGTTGCTCCCGGCGGAGGTTCGAGTCCTCCCTCGGGCATGGGTGTGTGTGTTTGTCCTTAGGATAATTTAGATTAAGTAGTGTGTAAGCTTAGGGACTGATGACCTTAGCAGTTAAGTCCCATAAGATTTCACACACATTTGAACATTTTGAACATGGCGCGACCATTCCGCGCGGCTCTCGCATTCTTGATTCCACCAAGGGTGTTTTGGTTTTTTGTGAAGAAGGATCAGATCTTTTGCTGTTTTGATGATTTTAGTTTGAAATTTCCTCCTATCTTCTGCCTATTGTTCTTCCCATTTGTCAGTGGTTTTGTAGTCTTCGATTTTGTGTAGATCAAATTTTGGGATCAGCGCTGTTTTTCTTTTGAATTTCCTCTTGGGTGTGAATTTAATTTTTATTCTGGTTAAGTAATGGTCCGAATCGATATTTGCACCTCTGCGCACTTGCACAAGTGAATTTCTTTTTGGTAGTCATATGATACTGCAACATACCCTCCAGGGTAGCCGAGAGCGCAAACGCGCTGCTTCCTGGACTCGGGTAGGGGCACCGGTCCTGGATCAAATTCGCCCGGCGGATTAACAACGAGGGCCGGTGTGCCAGGCAGCCTGGATGTGGTTTTTAGGCGGTTTTACACATCCCACTAGGTGAAAACCGGGCTGGTCCCCACGTCCTGCCTCAGTTACTCTACTCTCAGACATCTGAACACACTGCCACTATTCCATTCATTACACTCCACGCAGACAGTAGGGGTCCACTAATTCCGTCCCGGGGGGGGGGGGGGGTATGAGGGTAGCAACAGGAAGGGCATCCGGCCACCCCTTTCCACTAACCTTGCCAAATCCGTTCCTAACAATGCCGACCCTGCGTCAGCGCGGGACATGGCACCAGTGAAAGACAGAAAGAAAGAAATAATGATATTACAACATGATCAGTCTGAAATTCTCCCAAATGATGGATGGGATATCACCATTTTTCGGTTTTTTGGCATGTTTCCGAAGTGAGGTTGACATAATTTTTTAGTTGTTTTGTTGGCATAATTCAATGAGTCGTGTGCCATTTCTGTTGGTAAATTTGTGTGCTGGATGGTTAGTTTCCCACTGTCTTTTTGTATCGGTGTTCTATGCCAGTTTGTGCATTGAAGTCGCCGAGCAGAATTCTGACATGATCATTTGGAATTTTGGCCATCTCTGGTTCAAGTTCTTCCCAAAATGTTTCTGTTTTTTTTTCAGGCTCTTTTTTATTATCAGAATTTGTTGGTGCATGTATACTAATAAAGGTGTAGTTTTTGTTTGTGTGTTTGATTCTTAGGGTAATTAGTCGATTGTTGATGGGTTTCACATCTGTTACTGGGTCCAGCACCTTTTTGTCTACAATAAAGGCCACTCCAAATAGTATTACTCCTCTGGCAATTTTCTTGTTTGTTCCACTTTTGAAGATTCAGTAATTATTGTAGTCTATCGTTTCTGAATCTGCATAGCCTTTTTTCTTGCAGGGCGAGAATTTGAACGTTGTGCTTCGTGACTTCGGTTGTGCGATCGTGTAATTTTGCTGCTTTAACAAGTGTCTGAATACTGAAAGCGCCCACATTCGTGCTTGTTTCTCGTGGAAGTTTCCGACTGCTCTCTCGTCCAAGCTCCCCGAATCCGGATGCTTGCTTGCCACTTTTGAGCGGGTGGATTGTCCACCTGGGGTAATTTTATCATTACTTGTACGAGTCATGTTTGCTTCTCATCAATTGTCTAGCTTTGCTAGTCGTGCAGAACCAGGGATTGTGAGTTCCTGGAGCATGTTTACAGCCGCACCTCCTGGTGAAGAGACGCCGACCATACCGCTGCTTGTTCCAAGTCAGACACAACATGGATTCTGGTTGTCATTTTCGTCCACGAGTGGTATTGTATTTCCCACCTCCCCGCATTTCCCTACCCGCCACCTGGGGAGCCATCAGACAAGGGTTGACAATCAAATACTTTATTATTATCATTATTATTATTACAAGCGTTCATTTTTTTCTATAAAATCCCGTAGCACACCAAAACCCGACTTAGTCGGTGTTGTGTTGGCTGAAGAGCCAACACCGTGTTACTAGAGGAGGACGAAATGCACGCGTTTTAGCTCACGCAGGCTGGCGTGAGGAGGGAAGAACTATACTGACGTGAGGTCTGGAACATGACAAGGAATTAGAATTCAGAAAGCGGACGTAATTAGCTTGATACTTAATGATGAACGTCGCTCTTGACGGTACATGATTCACATTATTGTCTGTTCAGAAGACATAGTAACTGAATATGGCGCCTTGCTAGGTCGTAGCAAATGACGTAGCTGAAGGCTATGCTAAACTGTCGTCTCTGCAAATGAGAGCGTATGTAGTCAGTGAACCATAGCTAGTAAAGTCGGCTGTACAACTGGAGCGAGTGCTAGGGAGTTTCTCTCTAGACTAGACCTGCCGCGTGGCGGTGCTCGGTCTAGTAAAGTCGGCTGTACAACTGGAGCGAGTGCTAGGGAGTTTCTCTCTAGACTAGACCTGCCGCGTGGCGGTGCTCGGTCTGCAATCACTGATAGTGGCGACACGCGGGTCCGACGTATACTAACGGACCGCGGCCGATTCAAAGGCTACCACCTAGCAAGTGTGGTGTCTGGCAGCGACACCACAGTCGGTATCATGGATGGGCGCGTGAAGCATCAGAACTTTGCTGTCGGTGTCTGGTCCTGTGAAGGGCAAAAAAAAAAAAACCTGAAGAAGAATGGAATACTCCTTCCTGATAATATACGAGCAATTATTGTACGTCCATCCAACTGTGACAAGACTAATGTCCTCATGAGCTTCTAACACACGCAGATGTAGTTTGATTTGAACATGTTTGTATATTTTCAAAAACACTGTTTCAGCCCAAGTATCAGCTATTACAGGAGATACTGCACCGTGTAAAAGGTGTTCCATACACGACATTCAGCGAAAGCGGTGATGTCTCTCCACCTGAAAAAGTAAAGCCGAACATTGTGTTCAATTTGCCGATGTTGCTACGGAAAAAGAATACCAAATGCGAAAATATTTCTGTTTCGGTCGTTATATGGATGCTGGTATATTTTATCTAAGCCACACACATTCCAGAATTCCGAAACAGTTGGTTAGGAATAATTCAAAACTCATTATAGCCTTCAAACAAGACAAGCTGAATTTAAAACACATTTACCAAGCCCATATAGGAACTGACATGTCGTTCAATGATTTTGTAAAGATACGTGCCGATTGCTGGAATAATTCAAACTATCTATTTGTCGTTATTTATAAAACAAGAAAACTGAATGATGGTAGGTACAGCCGAAAATTCAGATTCTGTACATATAGCCCGATAAGAGAGGTGAATATGTTACTATACGCTGCACTATGCACATATTCGCGGGCATGTATAGTTCTCAACCCAGGAGAATGAGCGTACATAGATCGATTCTAAATGGATCCGAAAATTCAAGCTATCGTGCATGAAGTTGGATGTATGTGCAGGCAGCTAAAGACGTATTGACGGACTCTTCTGAGAATGGTCAATACATTAAATGCGTTAGTTAATGAAACCAGTAACAAAGTGCATTTTTCATGACATATGACACCCAGTGGGTGCCTGGATCTCTAGCACATCTAAATTCGCAATACCACATTCACCAGTTTTCGACATAGTCTTCGGATGTATCCCGTATAAACACACTACGGAATCTTGGAATGTTGAATTTTTTTCTAATAGACTTAAGAAGATCAGCATTTGTGAGTGGCAGATCTGGTAGAGCTGCTAATGGTCTTTTTTTTTTTTTTTAAAGTTTATGAACAGACCAAGCCCTTTCCTGTATGGTTCCTAGTCCCTTTCCGATGGCTGTTGCTTCCATCATGGGGTTATGTCTTCTTGCTTCTTCCAGCTATTCTTGGGAGTTTTGTGCGTCCTTGACTTCGAGTAATAGCCGCAGAACTAGCAACTCAACCAACCGCCGAGAGAGCGAAGAGGGCTGGGATGAGGAATGGATGAAAACCACCTTATGTCTTGGGTATTGGTAGAACTCGAAGTGCTTTGACCGATCCTCTTCTTCTTCTTCTTCTTCTTCTTCTTCCAACACCCTGCTTCAGAGCACTTTAAGCTGCGTACATCGCTGTCAGGACACAGTGTCTTAAACACCCATCATTCCTCCCCATCGTTGTCTTCTTCTTCTTATTATTCTTCGTTTTCTCTCCTCTTCTTCTTCAGTGCAATACGTGCAGCATTCATAACTCGCTTGAAATTCATCACTCCTAAACACAAATACTGCAGTGCGTTGACCTGTACGAACATCCTTTTTTCTGCGTATCGCCTTAGTCTTATCAGCTCAAATACTATCTGCAAAACGAGGACTCTGGAGATCTTTATTTGCAGCGTATGCAACGTCGTGTTCCACACACTCTTCGTCGAGCCGATTAACCCCCTTATCACCTCGTGTCAAGTATTTCTGAAGCTTTGTTCCAGTTCTACAGTAGTTATATCCCGTAATGTGTAAATCCACTGGTAGTTTGTCTAGAATACCACCAAATCCTCTAATACATCTCCTAGCACACGCGTTATGCTACTGTGCTGGTTGTGCTCTACGCAACCCGTTATATAGCAAAACAGCAGCGTCAATACAGCTGTTTTGTGCTGCAGGAAAAACAAGCCGTTTAACTAGTGATCTATTTGCCCGACGTCTTATGACGCTCCCCATGGGAAACACATCCGGTTCAGAACGCTTCTCCATTTGCTCGGTTAGAAGGAACCTGCAATTTCTTCGCCTTTAGTGTCCTTCAAGATGTAAGTTCTAGGATTCGTTCTTTGCACTTTGGAAACAGTAAATGTGTTTGTTGACCAGTTTGGTAGGTATGATTTCTCAAACACCGTCTTATGTTATGAGAGAAGTTCCAAATCACATACATTAAATTTCTGTTTACATGGAGCCAGCATTTTAATGCTATAGTACACCGTATCCATGAGTCCACTATCACTAGGATATCTGCCAATTTGTATGAGCCGCTGTCATTAAAACTCATCCACATTTGACCTTTCATTGTTCTGTTCAGACGTTCCACGATACTAGCCTTCAGGTGCGTGAATGTCGAGTAGTGATGAATTCCGTACCTCTGTATCACAGTCTTGAAGTACCTATTGTAAAAATCTCCACCGTGATCGGTTTGGAGGTTGCCCAGGTATCGATTCGTTCCTGTCTGCGGCAAACGGTCAGACACATCCGTGACATTTCTCCCCGTTTTGTTTTAACAGTTAATGCCCAGGCGTCAATAGCCATTAAAATAATTTTAATCCATTATTCTCATGTGAATATTCCCTCGTATCTACAACATCAGCCTGCCATAAATCATCCAAACCTTTAATCATAAGATGCCTAAGGGTGTATGTTTTGCGTGCTGGTTTGTGCAGTTCACGAATTACTGTCTCCATACTTCTTCGATGATACCTCTCTCTCTAAGTTGAGAGATTACTAAAACAACCTCATTCGAATGAGCTGTATTACCTGCAGTAGCTGATACCATGAGCAAATGTAGTCGATCTATTAGCTCTTTGGTGTCGTCATAATATATATATGCGGGATTCAATTGTGTACAGCTTTACGCTCATTGTCAATACCACCACCACTGCTGCTGTTGTTCTTGTTTTCAACATCAAGTATTGGTTTTACATTTCTTGTAGCTCAGAATTTTTGTGAACTTATGAAAATCAGTCAAGTGCAGTATTTAATTGTACATTTCCCCATCATTAACTGAATAATGTAAGAGTTTTTTCATGGGTCTTAGGAAAATAAGATTCATTAAGCAAGGTGCCCGTCACCAACTTGTATTGTGTTATTAGTTACATTTGTATTCTGCGTACCCAGCATGTACGGCCTTTCCCTGATGGCGACGAATGTTCTATTTATCTCACCAGGAGCGTGACGGATAATGAATTCATCTATGCAAAATTGTTAAGGCTTTCGTGGCCACTTGTTGACAAACTGCCTATTGGCTTCTGTCTCGGGTTCTTCGGCCGACGTTCATCTAATGATTTTTCTGACGTTTCGCCAGCCACTCGTGCTGGCGAAACGTCAGAAAAATCATTAGATGAACGTCGGCCGAAGAACCCGAGACAGAAGCCAATAGGCAGTTTGTCAATTCATCTATGGCAACACCATCGTTATCGTGTGGTTTTGTTTTTGCTGAGAGCTGCCTGAGAGATTCAGTAATCAGCTTAAAGGTCTCTCTCAGTGTTTGATGTCTATCTATATGACCCATCCTCAGTAACCGTAATTTCTCTTGAACAGTTTTCCGCGCCTGAATGACTTTCTTTTTCGTTTACGTCTCGGTTTATACTAATCAGACGTCTCAGCAGCATGAGGCTTTATATATCCGCTCGTCCCCCTCATTTTATGTGCCCGGTCTCCCTTCTCAACAGCAAGGTCTTGCACATCCATTTTCCCCTCAAAAGCTTCGACCTTCTCAGTTAAGTCGTTACTTTCTTACCG
Source organism: Schistocerca serialis cubense (assembly GCF_023864345.2). Classification (NCBI taxonomy): domain Eukaryota; kingdom Metazoa; phylum Arthropoda; class Insecta; order Orthoptera; family Acrididae; genus Schistocerca; species Schistocerca serialis. Next base: position 825,601,254 of record NC_064642.1, read on the forward strand.
ATTTCATTAACTAACTCATTTAATGTATTGATAATTCTCAGAAGAGTTTCTTGTATGCAGTAAATTCAGCACGTATTTCTTCAAATGGTTCAAATGGCTCTGAGCACTATGGGACTTAACATCTGAGGTCATCAGTCCCCTAGAACTTAGAAGTACTTAAACCTAACAACAGCGCACACATCCATGCCCAAGGCAAGATTCTAACCTGCGACCGTATTCTCTCAAACTGCATTCTTCTTTTGACACCGTATTGATGAACTATTCTACATCATCTGTATGCACACTATATGTATGGAGATAGTTCACGATGTCTTTATGCACAGTTTGAATTCAAGGCAATCCGCAGTTCAGTCTTCCCAGAACAAAGGATAGCGCCGTCTCTAGACCAAACAGGTTTGCAACGGTGGAGTGTGCAGATAAATGGATCGTTCTCCAGATGCCACCACGAGTGTCACGCCGTCGTACAACGATGTTACAGAAAGTGTGAGACTCGCACAGTAAATGTCCGGAGATGGAGAATACTAAAAAATGTTCAAATGTGTGCGGAATCTTATGGGACTTGACTGCTTAGGTCCCTAAGCTTACACACTACTTAACCTAAATTATCCTAAGGACAAACACACACACCCATGCCCGATGGAGGACTCGAACCTCCCCCGGGACCAGCCGCACAGTGTATGACTGCAGCACCCAAGACCGCTCGGCTGAACCCGCACGGCTGGAGAATACTAAGACGTCATCTGTTAGTAGATGTAATTTTCTGAGCGACTTTGTTCATCCCAGTGTCTAACACAACACGCCAGTCGATGTCCATTTATGCTTCTGTGCCGCCAATATTTAAGCGTTTTGAACCACTAGCTGTTAAATAATAAGTTGCAGTATATCACTGCTGGGGTGGTGGGCGGTAGGGGTGGAAGTCGGGGTGGAGGGGAATCGGCAGCCTCTTACTCTGTCCTTGCTGTTATACCGGAATGTTCTGGGATGGTGCAAACGTCTGAGACCAGTAGTGACCCGCACCGTGTAGTGTAGAGCCCCCAGCACAGTTCTTCTGAGAGTCGGGGACTTGCTGGGTGTCTAAATCAATGAGTGCGACACACAACAGTAGCTCGTTGTCTTCCTCCAGCAAGTGGGGTATGTGCGCTACAGGAGCCCACAGTGCTGCTACTGCTGCTGATTCCGACAGGTCAGAGTTCGCTGCAAGTCCCGGCGAGGCAATGGTGCTGCTGCTGGTCCAGACACTGCAGAGGTCACTGAACAAAGAAGACGGAGAAGAAGAAATGTAGGGTTGAATGAAGAAAGGGAACTGCTAGATGCAGTAATAGTAGCAATGACATATAATGAGTACTTACTTTTACACTTCTTCTGCGATGGAGAGGCAGATGAGGATCTCGAGGGCTGGCGATGCTTCATGGTTCTTCTTCTTCCAGAGACCGACTGCGCCTGGGTGTGGTGAGCTATCGTGCTCGCCTTACATCCCCTACATCACGATTGCGTGAATGCAAATTAAGTATTTATGAACTTCAACAGTATTTCTGGAACGGTTCGCAATAAATTTGCCTTGGAAGGATGGAGTTCTCGCGTGCGTCGGTATTCCACAGGCGTTTGCTTTGTTTGCGTTTCGGTCTGGCTGTGACTGACGGCACGTGCAGGCCCAAGATGACATGAGGAGAAACTTAGAAACAGCACGCGATTCGATAGGAATTTTCTCGATGTATTTGTCTGAATATTGGCATGATATCCGGTCTGTGAGTCACGGGCCCGAGCGGACACCTGTACGCGGCGCATGGCCTGTCGCTTTGCAGAACCCCGAGCGATCTGCGTATGTGGTGGCGTGAGCCAGCATTGGGCACGGTCCACTGGACAGGGTGACGGTGCGTGCTTCATGATTGAACGATTTTTAATGTTGTAATTACGTGTGATGGGAGTTTCGTGACTGTATTCCCTACGCAATGGGAATAAAAAAGTGTTCGATGTAATTACTTCCCTGCAAGACCTGCATCTCGCCAAATAGCAGAGAATGATGAACAAGAGAAATCCAACCTCTGCAGACTGAATTTTTTTATAAATAAACAATATGCCCTCTGCTATGTAATTGAATTTCCTGTCATGAGATTGTTCCTCTCCACCACACAGCTGCCAATTTCCAGGTAGGGGTGGGGGAGAGTGGAGGGGTGGGTTGGTTGGTTTACCAGAGAGGGAGGGATTAAGTAACTGATTAATTAAGCAGTCAATGAAATTGATAAGAGTGAGGGGGCTATTGGAATAACATAGGCCTGAAAGTATACCTGTATCAGCGAGAGGGAGGGGGGAGGGTTTGTAGGTTTCTTGAGGTGTTGGGAAGAGGGGTGGGGGGGAGGGGGACGCATTGGGGAACCATAGGTTAAGGACTGTCAGTCGAAAGGAACGATTATCCCAGGTTGTCGCAACCTGTCAATCAAAGAGAACGACAGGCTCTTGCCCCTGAGTGGATACTTGCCCCTCATGTAGGCAACCCGCACTAACAAACCGCTCTCACGCTCTCTTTGTCTCATTACTGCCGTTGGTGTGTACGGCCATGCAACAATCGACAGAAGAGTCCAGGCCGGAGGAGGGAGCGTTGTTGGCTGGGTAATGCTCCTGTGGCAATGCGTGGGTGATCTTGTCATTTTGGAAGGCACAACGATCAAGAATGCATCCATCCCTTGGGGACCATGTCCATCTCTACTCGCAGTTTGTTTTTCCTCGGCACGATGGCAACTTCTCACACAGCTTGGAGTGTACGTGCGTGGTTTGAGGAGCACGACGATGAGTTTACTATATTTCGCTGGCCGCCAGACCCCCTGAATCAAAACCCACTTGAGAATCTGTGGGACCACATCGACTGGGCTTTTGTCGCCACGGATGCTCACCCCAGCCGGCCGCAGCCTTAGGAGTCAGTGCGGCTCTGCATCCCTATAGCTGCCTTCTAGAACTTCAACGACGCAGATAGTGCATGTCTGCGCTGCAAAAGCTGGTTATTTAGTTTTTTTTTTACAGGTACTAACATTAATGTGACTGGACCGTGTGGCAACAAACAACTTGAAATCAAATTACAGATTAATTATAATATGTACGTACCTTAGAAAGTAAGGTACACATATCATCACACACTAAGACCATTGTGAAATAAGTATGACACATTGTCAAAAGACAGTACACCTGTGTTTCCTGCAGTTCAGCTGCTTTTGGGTAACAGGTGCATCACATGTAAAAGTGAAACTGCTCAACAACTGGTAATTAGGACATTACGAATCTTCTGGGGAAAACGTCTAAAGATTTTTCTGAGGAGTAACTCTGAATTTCACAAAGATAACTGTGAAATTCTAGAGGTAAATGGACCCAATGCAACTTGGCGTATAGAAAAGGTGCGAGTGGTTTGCATGTGGGTGTTGCTGATCGCTAAGGAAGGCCGTCGGTATCGATGCAGACGGTAGTGTCCGGGCAATCTCGGGAGAGATTAGCAGTTATCGCGCAGTGAAGGCCGCGCACATTGCCCGGCAGAGGTGTGTCTCAACAGGCAGTGCTCATTACCACGTCTCACATCCGTCTGCGGTATCAGAAATTCTGCTGACGCTAGGTCCCGTCGCCGTTTTCACCGACGTACAAGGGAGCCAACACTGTCTATGACGTCTCCGGACTTACTTGAGCGTTTGTCCTTGGCAGGTAACAAGTACCTAAGCTGCATCATTATGGACGAAGAGACATGATTTCTTCATGACTCACTGGCAAGGGAGAGAGCATCTGCGGAATGGAGACACATCGTGTCGCCTCTGCAAAAGAAATGCTAAGTTGCGCCGTCAGCAGCGGGGGTCACGACCACCGTTTTCTTCGGCTGTGAACAACTTTGTACACAGAGTTTATGTCAAAGGGCACAACCATTGATGTCGATTTGTAATTTGCAACGACATCGCTGGACTGCATCTTAAAGAACAAGACACGTGGAAGAGTAACCAATTGTTTTTCAGCACAACACGGTGCTACAACACAAGTTTTGTTGCGTTTTCAGTGGGAGGTTTGGAGGCATACGCCATACAGTCCACAAGTTGCGCCTTGCGATTTCCGCCTTTTAGGCAGGTTAAAAAAACATCTGAGGGAAATATTTTTTCCAAGACTGAGGACGCCAACACATTGTTCTCCAATGATTCCGTGACCAAGAAAAGAATTTCTCTTGTAACTGAACGATTGATAGAACGTTACACGGTGTTCATTGTGGAGGAATTAATTATTCTTCCCAGGGAAGCCTTATCATAGGCGTCTGTGCGGGTCATATCTGAATTCTGAGACTATCGTTTGCTGGACCTGCCCTTCTGCCGACTTGTTTGCAGCTACAAACACTACTGCTACGGGGAACACTACTGGTGTGCAGCGTCATACGAAATCTGCTGAAAAAGTATGCGTCATCAAAGTTTAATTCAAAGTGCAGCGGGATTTGTAGTTTAAATTCCGTACAATTAGCTACGGAATGACAACTGCGAACAGCTTCTTTATAGGTCTTCCAGACAGGAATAATAGCAGTCTCAGAACTTACAGAGGATCTGGGGAAATGGCGAAGTGAAACGTGGGCTGAGAACGAAAAATGAGCTACTTTCGATTGAATTTTACATTCATTATTACGATCTCTTTCGTGCTCATGAAATTGGCTCTCAGCACTATGGGACTTAACATCTGAGGTCATCAGTCCCCTAGAACTTAGAACTACTAAAACCTAACTAACCTAAAGACATCACACACATCCATGCCCGAGGCAGGATTCGAACCTGCGACCGTAGCGGTCGCGCGGTTCCAGACTGAAGAGCCTAGAACCGCTCGGCCACTCCGGCCGGCTCGTGCTCATGAACAAGAGTTGGAAACACGAAATAATACATGACCAATAAACACAAAGGAAAGTGGAAAAGAACACTCATGGTCATTGAATAAAACTATATTTGTGATCATCTGATTTGGCAAAGCCCAGGCGAGGTTTACGTGAAAAGAGGAAAGACAACCATCTCACAAATCGTCCATGAAGATGTCTGGTCATGGCGGGCGCACATTGATTGCCCGTATCTGATCAGAGGGGGATAGGTGTACTGTATGAAATAGTATAAGTAGCCTCGTCACTGCTTAGCCGTCGATCGCTTTGTCAGTGCGTATGAACCTCTGTACTAACAGCTGAAGACGGCGCATGTAGACATGCCTATCAATTCTCATATCTCACTCTCTAGTGCTGCGATAAAATTCATCATTCAGTGGAAGACAGCCGTGGGTGGTGCGGTCGCTGCACCAGAATGAAGCAAAGCGTCCTGTCTTCTTCCCCAACATGAAAGACCAAAAAGTTCTCACAAACTTCGAAGAGTGAATTGTTCTTTCCAAAGACCGAAGACCAAATGCCACACAAAGTCTCACTGCAAGCCTTTTTTCCACAAGCACTTATGAAAAACTCTCAACCGCCAATCTCAGGATTTGGTTCAATGTTTCCCAATGAAATTATTTGTATGTTTTCTTTCACGTTGTCCTCAATTAATCTTATCATAGCTTCATTATTTAGCTTTTGAATATTCTTATAATTTGAAGTGTATCCCTCAATTTTTATTAATTTTCTCTGAATAATCATTATTCTCATAATAATAAGTTATAGATCCAGTTGAAGCACAATCCGTAATCCAGCTATTTCCTAATTCATCAGTCCATTCACACAACATACAACCTGTTTCCTCAGTAGGCCTATTTCTCACAATTATCACTATCTACTATAATTTCTGTATCAAAATATGTATCAGTTTTTCCTGGCTTATCTAATCTATCATATAACTTGACTCTTGCATTTAATGTAGTGACTCTAGCTGTGTTACTTTTGCACAATAAAACTTCAATATTATCATTAATAAAACTTATGTCTATATTATCTAATCAATCGTCCAATAGTATCTCATACAATTGTTGTAAATCTGTCACATACTCAGTTTTACTAATATTTTCACGTAGTCCAAATTTTCCCCATAATCAATTTAGATATATCTTGACAACAACTCTTTTTCCTGGATTTTCTTTCATCTAATCAGGTTCTATGTCGATATCTATTTTTTCTTTTATATATTTTATATGCATCTTATTAGTTTCAAAATTATGTTTACTGGTTTGTAATTTTATTTTCATGAAGTCTTTTATGTAACATGTTGCTTTTATTTCTAAAATTTCACATTTTGTCGATATTTTAAAATTTTATAACCTTTTCCTATGATTTTATTTGCTTCCTCATTTGTCCTGACTTCAATTAAACTTCTTTCATTATCATTCTGATTACACTTAGTTATTATTTCTTTTCCACGTTTTACACATAAAGGAAGCAACAGTTTCCATTTTTATCAATCTTCATTCATACAGTTAAAACAGGATGATACAATCCTCTTGCCACTACTTTACATTTTACAAGCCCATACCAGTTTCACTGCACATAGATCGCTCAGGATAGGCTATTGTTTGACCGAAACTGTTAATTTTAATTACGTGGGATACAGCTATTGAGCCAAATCATCAGTTTACAAAAATTAACGCAATTAATTTTCAGTCCTACGCTCAGACTTCCTCCGTTAAGTCTTTTTTGATATAAAAGTTTATTCCAGATATATTTTTTGTGTTGAGAAAACAAAGATTTGGATAGAGCTTTATGCTGAGATCCACGAACTCTTCTAATGTCCCTCTTCTGGAACAACATGTCACCATTAACTCACTGTTGATGCTCTATGAAATAATACCATATGATTCAAAATCTAAGAAAAATACAAAATAGGATATTCTAACAAAAATTCAGGTTCTGTAAACAGTTAACAACATACCATAACCAACTATTGTGTGTAACTTACAATTATTTTTGTGCTATTCACACAATAATGTATCATATAAATACACATTCATGAACACAACAAGTAGAATCATCCAAAGGAAGTTCTTGCCGTTTGTCGTGTGTTGTCTTTCTTTGGTAGGCATCTGCTGTTTGTACAAATGTCCGTCGACTGACACGTACTGCGCCATGCCTGACAGCTTCGTTAAACCCTCCTCCATCACTCTGACCCGTAAACAGACACTTCAATGATTTTTGGACTCACCTCGGCGAGCAGCTCGTTTCCATACCAGCAGTAGAGGAAAAGCTCGTAGAACATCGTGGCCAGGTACGTGATGTACGTCGGCAGGTCCTGCTTATTCTCCGCCTGAAAGAAATGTTTCAGTCTCAACAGACTTGAAGATATCCTAAACGGCCGGAAGCCCACTTTTTGTAACATAAAATAATGTGTTTCCTGAGTGAAGGTACTTTTATTTATTGGTATTTGGCCACTCATTCCACAGACCATGACGCCTAGAAACATTTATAATGGCTATTCTGCTACGTATTTTATTAATTGTTATTTGCAAACATATGAAAAAATAAATAAATCAATTATCTCTCAAATAAAAAAACTCGTAGCTAGTTTTCAAAATATCTACACCTCATGTACACAGTAGCTCCAGATGGGTTATACATCTTTCTGAGGCCGAAAATTACATTTAATACACCTTCACTTTTCTAGTTCAACAGCAAGTCTGCACCTCCATCTTTGGAGGTAAGCCTTTGGCTTAAAAGATCGAGTAAATCATTTTTATTCTGTCTTATATCTGGAGTATTAAAGTAGTAGTTGGAGCACGTCTCCTTTTTCAGTGCAAAAGTCAGATAATGGAGGTCGCTACAATCCTTTTCGACATTAGTGAACTGGAACTTTTAAGCGCAAGTACATACAGGGTGTTTCAAAAATGACCGGTATATTTGAAACGGCAATAAAAACTAAACGAGCAGCGATAGAAATACACCGTTTGTTGCAATATGCTTGGGACAACAGTACATTTTCAGGCAGACAAACTTTCGAAATTACAGTAGTTACAATTTTCAACAACAGATGGCGCTGCAAGTGATGTGAAAGATATAGGAGACAACGCAGTCTGTGGGTGCGCCATTCTGTACGTCGTCTTTCTGCTGTAAGCGTGTGCTGTTCACAACGTGCAAGTGTGCTGTAGACAACATGGTTTATTCCTTAGAACAGAGGATTTTTCTGGTGTTGGAATTCCACCGCCTAGAACGCAGTGTTGTTGCAACAAGACGAAGTTTTCAACGGAGGTTTAATGTAACCAAAGGACCGAAAAGCGATACAATAAAGGATCTGTTTGAAAAATTTCAACGGACTGGGAACGTGACGGATGAACGTGCTGGAAAGGTAGGGCGACCGCGTACGGCAACCACAGAGGGCAACGCGCAGCTAGTGCAGCAAGTGATCCAACAGCGGCCTCGGGTTTCCGTTCGCCGTGTTGCAGCTGCGGTCCAAATGACGCCAACGTCCACATATTGTCTCATGCGCCAGAGTTTACACCTCTATCCGTACAAAATTCAAACGCGGCAACCCCTCAGCACCGCTACCATTGCTGCACGAGAGACATTCGCTAACGATATAGCGCACAGGATTCATGACGGCGATATGCATGTGGGCAGCATTTGGTTTACTGACGAAGCTTATTTTTACCTGGACGGGTTCGTCAATAAACAGAACTGGCGCATATGGGGAACCGAAAAGCCCCATGTTGCAGTCCCATCGCCCCTGCATCCTCAAAAAGTACTGGTCTGGGCCGCCATTTCTTCCAAAGGAATCATTGGCCCATTTTTCAGATCCGAAACGATTACTGCATCACGCTATCTGGACATTCTTCGTGAATTTGTGGCGGTACAAACTGCCTTAGACGACACTGCGAACACCTCGTGGTTTATGCAAGATGGTGCCCGGCCACATCGCATGGCCGACGTCTTTAATTTCCTGAATGAATATTTCGATGAACGTGTGATTGCTTTGGGCTATCCGAAACATACAGGAGGCGGCGTGGATTGGCCTCCCTATTCGCCAGACATGAACCCCTGTGACTTCTTTCTGTGGGGACACTTGAAAGACCAGGTGTACCGCCAGAATCCAGAAACAATTGAACAGCTGAAGCAGTACATCTCATCTGCATGTGAAGCTATTCCGCCAGATAAGGTTTCGGGTAATTTCATTTAGAGACTACGCCATATTATTGTTACGCATGGTGGATATGTGGAAAATATCGTACTATAGAGTTTCCCAGACCGCACCGCCATCTGTTGTTGAAAATTGTAACTACTGAAATTTCGAAAGTTTGTCTGCCTGAAAATGTACTGTTGTCCCAAGCATATTGCAACAAACGGTGTATTTCTATCGCTGCTCGTTTAGTTTCTATTGCCGTTTCAAATATATCGGTCATTTTTGAAATACCCTGTAACTGTTGTTATGAGTCATCTGCTTGTTCTACATCCGGAAAACTAAGGGAATAATGCTAATTTAGTTTGCAGACGGTCTTAAAGCAGCCCTCTTGAAAACTTCGTCCAGTCCATCTGCTCCTCGTTTCTCGCTTTTACCATTGATTAAGCTCTGGATTTTCTGGTAAGGAAGCCAATCTTTTAGAATTTCGCCTAAGTTCGTTGGTCGTTTGACTAATCTGTCCCCAGTGGCATTGTGAAAGATCTCAGTGTACACTGAAATGTACAACTTAATTTGCCACTGTTACTGGCACTTATCTGTAAACACTTCTTTAATAATGAGTAGCAGGGCTAACAACTATCTTACCCATTTTGCACTTACTCTGAGGTGTCAAAAGCTATGGGATAGAGATATGTACATATAAATATGGCGGTAGTATTACGTACAGAAGGCACAAAAGGGCAATACATTGTCAGACCTGTGATTTGTACTGTGATTCATGTGAAAACGTTCTCGACGTGTTTATGGCCGCACAACGGGATCTAACAGACTCTGAACGAGGAATTATAGAACACATGGGACGTTACATATCGAAAATTGCTAGGTATTCAATATTCCGAGATCCACAGCGTCAAGAGTACGCTGAGAATGCCAAATTTCAGGGATTATCTCTGACTGCAGAAAATATGGTGTCTGACGATCTTCACTTAACGACCGAGAGCAGGAGCTTTGGCATAGAGTTGTCACTGCTAACAGATAAGCAACACTGAGTCAATAACCGCAATTACCTGGTCTCGCGAACATATCGGTTGGACTTTGGATGAGTGTATACCGTCACCTGGTTAGAGGAGTTCCGATTTCACTTGGTAAGAGCTGATGGTAGCGTCTGAGTGTGGCGCAGACCCTACGAAGCCAGGGACCCAAGTTATCAACAAGACACTGTTCAAGCTAGTGATGGCTCCATAATGGTTTGGGCCATGTTCACACAGAATGAACTAGGTCTTCTGTTCCAAGTTAACTGATCATTGACTGTAAATGGTTACGTTTGGCTACTTGGAGAACGTGCACAGCCATCCATGGACTTCATGTTCCCAAACAAGAATAGAATTATAGTGGATGGTATTGCTCCATGTGACTGGGATACAGTTATTTGTCATTGGTTTCAAGAACATTCTACACAGTTTCAGTGAATGACAGGGCCATCCAGATTGCACGACATGAATCCCATCGAAACTTTACGGCACATAATTCAGGGGTCAATTTGTGAAAAAAATCCTGCAGTGGAAATACTTTCGCAACTATGGACAGCTACAGAAGCAGCAGTAGAGGAATAATGAGAAAATGTAGCCAGTTTGCATTGTTGCTAAACTTATTCAAGACAGCAGCTGTATCCCAACTCTCCCTGTACAGGGGTAGATGTGGCACTGTCGCACTGATGGGCCTCCACCACTTCCCCTCCTTTCCCCCACTTCCCCCTCCTCTCCCCCACTTTTTCTCCGCTCCATCACTACCCCTACCTTCCTCCACTTGGGAATAAGTGGAAAAAAGACTCAGTCTGCTCTGAGGTCCTGGAGAGAAGATGTAAGTTATTTATTTATTTTATTTGTCTTTGAGAGTAAGTATTATCCTTCAACAGGATCGTCCTACAGCTGCCTCCACACTCTGCCATACCCACCCCCACTTTCTGCCCCCAATTTTTCTGATTGTGTGTGTGAAGACCGACTGGTGTGTGTCATAATACTGCCACTAAATGGTGCTCAAAACTGTCCTACAGCAACCTCCAATCTGCCTCCACGTCCCTCCCCCTGAACCCCACTTTCCCCAGATTCATGTGTCTATACACTCAGCTTATGTACCCCAATCCACGAAACCACTCGAAATGGGAGGGAAACAGTCCTACAGATGCTGTCAGATTAACTGCCTCCTACCAATTTAAAAGTGTATAGCTGCTAGGAAACTTGTACATGTTAATGTCGGTTTAGCACCTGACAGACTGTAAAGTCGTGGTACGAAAACAGAGAATGTATGGTGTTGTACAAAGCTGTGGTCATGCACTCCTTGGGTGTGTTCTGGCAAACATCAAAGCATCAAACTGCTTATCAAATTAAAACACAGGAACCTTCTATTGAGATTTATTGTCTGTGGGATATGGTCTTCTTCCAGTACAGATGATAAAAATTTACACAGGTCTGTGGAAGCGACTTCGATCAATGGCTACCTGCTCCAGTGGATCAATACATGCATAATTAATGGAATCATCACATCTACTCGATGTCAATATGTGACAGTATTTATTTTCGATATATTGTAAGAGACAGACATGGTAAAATTTTATCGAGTTCTCTGCCAGACGAAATTTTTATAGTTTGTAGTTTTGCTCTGTCAGATGTTATAAAATGGTGAGGAGAGACAGAGATGTGAATTGTAACTTTCTGGTGAACATAAAAATGATTGTGGTCTTTTTTTTCTCAACATGTGAATAGATAAGGTGAAAGATAATTTTCTATACTGATGTTTTATGCACCTGAAATTCATGTAATTCTCACAAGCATGACAATTTATTTACAAGATTTTCACACAAACTAATCTTGAATATCAGGAATGCTCTCAACTATGCCAGTTTGTCAATCAAACTGAAACAAACCGGATGTATCGGTTCTCGTGGAAACATAACTTCTTTATTATCATCACGAATATGCTTTTTTTTAAACAGCTGGTCGCTTATCTATTAACATTAGATACAACTATCCCAAAGAAAATTTCCATCACAGCAGCTTATAACACAGAATTGGTAGATGTTTTCGTAGATTTTAGTTCACTCTTATATTCGGATGGTTGCTCCAAAACAAGAAGGACGCTGCCTTGGTCGATAGTCTTTACTTTATATATGGTAGCCATGTACAAACGATGTGTGATAGGGTAATACATAGATCAGATGTATTGTTGTTGAACTCCCATCTTGGCAGTTTGCTTATTCATCATTGACAACAGTATCGTAGACCGAGTTCATAGATTTACTCACCGAAATGTGAATAGATAGCGTGAAACCTGTTGTTCTGTAATGATATTTGTACCCCTCAAATGTATGTAATACCCACATGCATGGCATGTTATTTACAGGACTCCCTTGGACGCTACTTCTGAGTGCTCGCAAGCTAGGAAACCACATGGTATGACGAGCTGCCGGAAGTGGCCAGTGAGTGTGGGTGTGGCCGGCGGGCGAACGTCGGCGCCAGCGTATTGCATAGCGACCACCTACAGTGGCCACAGCAGCTGCTGGACACAGCACATACTACCTCTTCCAGCCACACGATGTAGCTGAAGGCTGTGACATGCTGTTGGGTTGTTTTTGCCCCATCCACAATGAATATTTAAGAATTTCGCTTTGTTCTGTGGTCGGCATTTCCGAGAAACACGTCTCACTAGGGGCAAGATTAGATACCGTCTACATGAAAATTAAAGAGACCTTTGGAGAAAAGAGTGCCACTTGTATGAATATCAAGAGCTCAGATGGAAACCCAGTTCTAAGCAAAGAAGGGAAAGCAGAAAGGTGGAAGGAGTATATAGAGGGTCTATACAAGGGCGGTGTTCTTGAGGACAATATTATGGAAATGGAAGAGGAGGTAGATGAAGACGAAATGAGAGGTATGATACTGCGTGAAGAGTTTGACAAAGCACTGAAAGACCTAAGTCGAAACAAGGCCCCGGGAGTAGACAACATTCCATTAGAACTACTGACGGCCTTGGGAGAGCCAGTCCTGACAAAACTCTACCATTTGGTGAGCAAGATGTATGAGACAGGTGAAATTCCCTCAGACTTCAAGAAGAATTTAATAATTCCAATCTCAAAGCAAGCAGGTGTTGACAGATTTTAAAATTACCGAACTATCAGTTTAATAAGTCACAGCTGCAAAATACTAACGCGAATTCTTTACAGACGAATGGAAAAACTGGTAGAAGCCTACCTCGGGGAATATCAGTTTGGATTCAGTAGAAATATTGGAACACGTGAGGCAATACTGACCCTACGACTTATCATAAAAGAAAGATTAAGGAAAGGCAAACCTACGTTTCTAGCATTTGTAGACTTAGAGAAAGCTTTTGTCAATGTTGAATGGAATACTGTCTTTCAAATTCTGAAGGTGGCAGGGGTAAAATACAGGGAGCGAAAGGCTATTTACAATTTGTACAGAAACCAGATGGGAGTTACAAGAGTTGAGGAACATGAAAGGGAAACAGTGGTTGGGAACGGAGTGAGGCAGGGTTGTAGCCTATCCCCCATGTTATTCAATCTGTATATTGAGCAAGCAGTAAAGGAAACAAAAGAAAAATTCGGAGTAGGTATTAAAAGCCATGGAGAAGAAATAAAAACTTTGAAGTTCGCCGATGACATCGTAATTCTGTCAGAGACAGCAAAGGACTTGGAAGAGCAGTTGAACGGAATGGACAGTGTCTTGAATTGAGGATATAAGATGATCAACAAAATCAAAACGAGGATAATGGAATCTAGTCGAATTAAGTCGGGTGGTGCTGAGGGAATTAGATTAGGAAATGAGACACTTAAAGTAGTAAAGGAGTTTTGCTATTTGGGGAGCAAAAGAACCGATGATGGTCGAAGTAGAGAGGATATAAAATGTAGACTGGCAATGGCAAAGAAAGCGTTTCTGAAGAAGAGAAATTTGTTAACGTCGAGTATAGATTTACGTGTCAGGAAGTCGATCTGAAAGTATTTGTATGGAGTGTAGCCATGTATGGAAGTGAAACATGGATGATATATAATTTGGACAAGAAGAGAATAGAAGCTTTCGAAATGTGGTGCTACAGAAGAATGCTGAAGATTAGATGGGTAGATCACATAACTAATGAGGAGGTATTGAATAGAATTCGGGAGAAGAGGAATTTGTGACACAACTTGACAAGAAGAAAGGACCGGTTGGTAGGACATGTTCTTAGGCATCAGGGGTCGCAAATTTAGCATTGGAGGGCAGCGTGGATGGCAAAAATCGTAGAGGGAGACCAAGAGATGAATACACTAAGCAGATTCAGAAGGATGTTGGTTGCAGTAAGTACTGGAAGATGAAGTAGCTTGCACAGGATAGAGTAGCATGGAGAGCTGCATCAAACCAATTTCAGGACTGAAGACCACAAAAACAACAACATTTCATTTCTGCAGACATGAAACAGTATATCATTGTCAACCCAACACTGACCAAAGCAGACCACCTGCAGTGTATCATCAGCGACAGGTTAGAACAGGCCTAGGAAACTAGGATCCCTACCTAAGGGAGGTGGGAGGGGAGGGAGGGACGAGGGGAGATAGGAGAGAAGGTAAGGCAGGTTCTAAGCTGCTAAGTCTGTAACCACACAGAGATGTGAGGACACATGCACTGCTCTGGTGGAAGTTTCTCGTTTCTTTTTGCGGTTGTTATGTGATGTTATTACAGTGGCATTGGAAAGTGGGGTGGGTAGGCAGTGGAGTGTGGAGGCAGCATAACACAATCCATCATCAGGATAACACATTGGAAATAAATAAAGCATATATGTACCATATATCCCTCTTCTCCAGCAGCTCAGCACAAACTGACTCTTTGTCCCACCAATTCTCAAGTGGCAGAGGGGAGTTTAAGTGAGTGAGAAGTAAAAGTGGGGGATGGGAGGAGGAATTGGGAGTGGAGATGGGAGGTGGGGGAGGAGGAGTGAGGGTGGTGATGTCATCAGTGCGATGTTGCCACATGGAAAGGATGTGGGGGACAGCCAGCAACTTGAATAAATTTGGCAACAATGCAATCTGACGTCATTCTTTCTTTATCTTCCACTGGCAACATGGTTCCATATTTCTGCAGAGACTTCCAATGACTTGTTTGATCGATGCTATGTCGACTTGCTGCAAAATTCGTATAATTCTTTCGTGGTGCATCGTTTTTTGTCTTAGAGTGCACAATATAACTCCATCTGGGCTGTGCTCAAAAATATGCAAAAGGACTCGAATTATTTATCAAAAATTGTCAACTATGTTTTCACTGCTGACTTCAAAAAATTGTTTGTGCTCTGTCTCACCAGTAGCGTTAGTAAATTTCTTTGAAAGCTCGCTGTAATAGACTATAGAATATTAGATTGACTGTATAACATACCATCCATAAATAACTAAACACTAACAATTGCTTATCCAATACAGTTAACGAATTAGTGATATGTAGCTGCTGAATCTGAATTTTACTTTAAATACTATTCTGTAAGACTTAGGAAATGCGAAATAAAATCAACTGCTGCCTTTATGCTGCTGTGTTTGCCTTTGTCAACAGATGGCTGTACTGGTAGATTTTTCGAACTTCAATAGGTGTACCACAGGGTAAGACACAACAGACACTCACCTGTTTACTACATCTATGATGTTTGTCAAATGTCACAATCTTCTTCCCAAGTCTGCAAAAATGCGTCAGCATTCCAAAAAAGTGCAGAGTTTACATGAAATTGGTGTCGAAACATAACAGTGAGCTCTAAAGTAAGTACTCCAGTGCTATTTTCATGCCTAAGCATGCAGACAAAGAGAACTTGTCTTCTAAGTCTCTTCGGATTTGCTGCCAGCTACTAAAACCAACTCGATTCAATATCTCGCCGATCCAGCTGCTCGCCATCTTCAGGCGAATGCTGCCTCTTCCGTTGAGTCCCGATGAGAACTAATGCCAAGGCAGCAGAAGAGCGTTCTCCTGAAGATGACGAACAGTTGGATCACCGAGATATTGAATCAAGTTAATTTTAGCATCCATCAGCAAACCTGAAGAGACTCTCAAGACTTATTTCGCTGGGAAAGCCTACGAAGTCACAGAACTTGTCTTATGATTAGACACATATTACAATCAAAGACGATGACAGAGCTCAAACATTTCCAAGGAAGATGGTGCAGAAAGACAGAGCCGATATCCCAAAAATAAAATATTGATCATTTATTGATTAAAACACACATCCACGCACACACACACACACACACACACACACACACACACACACACACACACACACGCACAAACACACACACACACAGCCTGCAAGCTTATTGAATATGCAAATAACACAAAAATTACAGAAAAATAAAATTGTATTATTTCTCGAAATATGTAAGATTTCACACACTTTGGAAGCTCCATGGACACTCAAACTGCTTACTTGCTTATTACCACTGCTTCAATAAATTATAGGTTAGCAGATGCCTATATAGTTCAATGTTTGTAAGTTGTAAATAACCTTGCAGATACTTACTCAACAAGCCTCTACGAAGTGCATGGACGACGGTTCTTAGAAATGTACTAGATGTTGTGATCTCTATAGAGCGCGGCAAGAAGGGCTGCTTAATTGCTTCTGTGCGGGCTGTAGTTGGTCTCATCTTGTCTTTTCGGTCCCTAGGGACTGATATGTAGGCGTGACCTTGGCAAGATCTTGTTTATGCGGCTTTTTTCAGATAATACTTCACCATACGTAATCGAATCATCTGCAGAAATTCTGAGGTTGCCACTAGTATTGCGAGGCAGGTCGTTACATCACATCAACAGCGAGGGTGCCAGATGAGCACTGAACCATGTGGCCTAACCGTGTGGCCCACACGCGCATGTGGTGTGCAAGTGAGAGCGCTAGTACATATCGCGAACGTTGGCGTAAAGTGCCGAAGATTACCGATGCTATTGACAGCCGCGTGGGGGTGTGAACGATGCGCTTCGCTCAGCGCAGATTGGTAGAAATTTATGCAAATGGCGAGTAACGAATACAAGCACAAATTACTATTCGTTATTCGTGAATAACCAATACTATTCGAAACATTATTTACTTAAATGCGTAGAAACACATATTCGTCATCTACGAATAAAGATGTTATGGATAATAGATAAAATTGAAATTCAGTTGCATTTATAGCTCCAGTTCTTTGTCATTCATTAAAGGAATGTACTTTTTGTTTCTTTTAAATTAGTTTTCAGAACAACTCGTTTCTTTAAACGTCTCATCAAAAAGTTTATTTAATTTACAAAGATTTACCCTTGTGACTCTAATCAAAATACGTTCTACGTATGCAATGCACTCCTGAATTCGTTTATAATCATGGTATCGATGTATGACTTTCAGCTCACAATCTTCTTCAGCAGAAATTGAGAACTCATGAGTTCCGCTGTAGTTTTTGGGAAATAATTCGTTGTGATTCCACTTTAACTTCGCTTCTCAAATTGAATTCATAATAAAATCTGCTTTTTAGGTCATAATGTGATTCGAAACACATGGCCCGTTTTCTCTGACATTGTTTTGGCTGTTATATGTCTCAAGTTTGTTGGAAGCCTCCCTTGGTCATGGTCACCAATAAAGGTGGACTACACGTATTTAAAACGGGGGTAAGACTTTGCTGCAATAACTGCAGTTGATACAGAAAGGTGGAAACCATCTTAAAATCGTCTCTTGACATACACAGGTTGCAAATGTACCACAGTATTACGAATTCAGTCACATATTCGAACCGAGTGTCTCTTCTGAAGTGTTTCAATCTCAAAGCTCTACGTAACAGCACAGACGCATGTGGGATCGAAAAACTATTCCACGTTCTAATGACAAGCTCACTCAGAGTTAATCCTAAAACACATCAGATGACTCTGGACGTCTAGCAGCGTTACGGGGACTTTAGGTCAAAAGTCTGGTGACGTTAATCTTAGGAGTTCTTGCTTGGTCCACTCATTTTGTAGCACTACACCCACGAATTACGTAATTATATTCCGGAGACACGCATATCCGATAGTGTGAACAATCTAAGAAATATTTTGAAGAGGGAGAGTTTTTGTCAGCTGCGTCCTCGTCGTTGGCTGCTTACGTACAGTTCTTGCACCACGTTAGCAGTGGCAGGGAGAGACGTACTGGCAGGAGCAGAGACAGATGAAGGGGGCTGGGTCGGTGGTGAAGCAGGGCTGCACCGCGCTAGGCAGCACTCCTGCTGCAGCCAACAAAAAGGCAAAGTTCTTGCACTGTAGCCGCTGTACTGGTTTGCCGCGACATCCTGCAGGCTCCACGCTGCCAACTGTGAGCGGGTTGTCTCGTGGACAACCTGTGTGGCTGTCTTCAACGTCCGTCCACTTGTCCAAACAGCCAGATCTTCCTTGCGTCCCATCACAAATTTCATGATGACTTTCGACAGCTTGTAGGACTTGGAAGAATTTCCGGTTCTGAAGGGGGGTACAATAGGGCATCAAATTTATAGTCATCTCTTTCAGGCACATTATCTTGTAAAATATCGCATTAATTTATTACAGAAATTGCAAAATCATGTCGAACATCCAATGGGTGCTGAAAAATTCTCCGTTCTCCATTTATTTGCCAGTGTGTGTTTTATAAACCGCCTAGCCCGATAAAACCGGATTTTAAAGGTTCTTTTATTGTTTATTAAACTCTTTCCTCCATAAGAACGCATTATATTTTCAGATACCAAATGCCTCGTATCCGACAATGACGCACGGCATCGGTACTCCCTTGTTTTATAGGGGACTTTCCTCTGATATTTGTAAAATTTTACTGACGAGATTTTCATGCAAAACTGATTGCATAAAAATAGGTGAGTTACTATATTTTCCAAATGCTCGAACATCTATGTAAGTGAACCTATATTGTGCGGCGCGTTAAGCAAGCGAAATGATAGAAAAATATTTTTTATAATTATAGTAAAGTACGTTTTATGTGAGAAAAAAAGCGTAATATATTCCATGTCCATCTCGCTGGTGACGACTGAGGCCGCTCGCGTGTGCACTTTTTCATGTTGCATTTGTCACGCTGTACGTAAAGTAAAGCTGCGCCGCAGCTCGCCCGGCTAGCCGCTCGGTCTACCGCGCTGCTCCCCGAGCGGGAAGGCGTGCCGGCCCCGGCACGAATCCGCCCGGCGGACTAGTGGCGAGATCTGGTGCGCCGGCCGGCTTGTGGATGGTTTTTGAGGCGGTTTTCCATCCACCTCGGCGAATACGGGCTGTTTACCCTTCGTTCTGCCTGAGTTGCACTGTGTCGGCGATTGCTGTGCAAACAGTCCCCATGTACGCGTACATCATAATTACTTTACCGTGCAAGCATTTGGGGTTGCACTCGTCTGGTATGACACGTTGCCGGGCGCCGAACCGCACAATAGAGAATGCGGTGTGGGGTGGCGGGGGGGGGGGGGGGGGGAGGGGGGGGAGTGGGCTGCTGTAGCCTGTTGTGGGGTTGTGAACCACTGAGGGCTACAGTGGGGACGAAGCCTCTCCATCGGTTCTAGGTCCTCCGTTCAATACACAATACATAAAGCTGTGCTCAACTTGACGGATGGTTTCAGCACAACAGTGCTTTACTAGGCACGGTGGTGTGCCCCTGACGGCCTCCAACCTGAGAGATACAGTCAGTTAGAGGGGGATCAACATTCCAGCATGTACTCCGAAATATGGCGAAATTTGACTAGACATATTTTCACTGTAACACGTGAAAGAAGCGATAATACCAGAGAAATGGTACGATGAATTGGGGATCGAAACCTAAGGCTAAGTTTTGTGGATTAAGTTCATCCATTACGGATGTTGTAGAACCTACGACTGTTTATTCAATGTAATTTACATAAGGTAAATTTTCCATTCTGGAAAGTCTGCAACTTAAGGCACTGAGCCTCAAAGGCACATTTCCAGACAAACCGTTAATAAGTTATTTATAACACAGAAAATGCACTGAGCTAAGAAAACAAATACTAATTTTGTACATCACGTAAACAAATAAAATACTGTGGCATTATATGTTATTCGGTATTTAATTTACAGATAATATGTCGGCGAATAAATTTGTTTGAGTGACCTTCTTATTCGACTATTTATTCAGACAGAAATCTATTAGAATAATACGCATCTCCTTTCACCCCTACACCTTTCGCTTCCTCTCTCTTTCAGTTTATATTATCAAAAGTAATGAGTCCCAATAGTTCACTTGCTCACGTTATTCACGAAAGCATATGGTGTAGCTGGTTTCAGGCTTTATAGTTAATTATAAACAAAGCTGACAATTATAATCTGTTGTCACACTCTCAACATAAATCTTTATAATTTGTTATGATCCAAATGTGTCTAAATACCAGTGTGATTTTACTAGCTGACTGAAAGCGAGCATTAATTCATCTGTTCTTATTTCACAGAAATATACAATTGCAAAACTGAAACAATGACCTTCAACAATATTCAATATCCAGTTATCACTTTAACTTTACTTCTGCTATGGTAACACTTCATGAATCTCTGGTATACTTTACACTCCTTCCCCATCGAAGACACGTAAAATTGACAGCTAAAAAGAAATTCTAATTCTAAATACATTTGAGCGCTTGCCAGGGCCACTAGTGCCGCTGTGTTATGTCGAAGCTGTGTAGGTAGAGTCTGTTTGCTTACCCACATGGCAAGGCCACGTGGCTGTTGCCGCTCTCTCATGCGTGAGCGCCGCATGATACCGAGTGCGTCAACTGCCAGGCGCGTCTTTCCGCTTGCGCGTGCATACCGAGTGATGTAGACGAGCGCTATGCACGCCGATTCACCACGCGGCTACAGTGCTCTGGCTAGAGATATAATGTAATCTATTCGATATAAAAAATTGAGCTGTAATGATTGGTCCTGAATGCAAACGAAATAAAACGCTAAAACGTCTAAGTAAATAATTTTCTTTATCAAAATTGATTATTATTGCTTACGGTTCCAATTCATTTGTTGTCGCGCTTCAAGTGCAAATCTAATGCAACACATGCAAAACCTATCACGTTTTACATAAAATTGTAATTATTTACTGCATTACAATAACTGCAGAGGCTGTGCGCCATTAGTTACAAGTTCAGTATTCCTGACAATAAGAATACCACGATCTTCTCCGTGTTCTTCAGTCTTTATGGTGAAAGCCCCACAAAGTTTTCTCTAAGAGCTTTAGTAACCAACAGAACTATTGCTTATTCTGAGTGGCATCGTGGGACGTACTATGCGCAAAATATTGGATATGAGACGTCAGATGCGTACTTAAGCCTTCAATTAACAACGTACCTCTCAGGCAAAACTGATTTTCCATACAATTTGTGCGAGCACTGAGTTATAATGTATTGTAACTGACGGCTTTAGTCTAAGTCGTACAACGATCCATCGAGTTGCCAGGGGCGAAGAGCATTCTGTCATCACGTGGACTGGGTGTGACTGACTCGACTGGGCATTTCTCCTTATGGAGGGCGCGGCGTGCTGTCACAGCCACAAACAGAAACAACATGAGGCGCGCGCGAGCCACCGAACTGAGCCGTACTCACGGTTGTGATGACGAAAGCAGTGAAACAGATGACGAGCGTGCTGGCGAGGAACTGCACCAGGATTGACGCACTCAGGATAGACTCCATCTCATCCACCGACCTGAAACGCAAACAACAGGGCTGCATGTGAACGGGTAATGACGAGGCGATTTCTGTTGGGCAATACAAGGAAGTATTTATTGAGTAAAGGAACTGTTAGAACTGTGCTACTTAAAACGTTATGTTACGCGGGAAGTTTTGTACATTAGTCTCTCCAAGGGAAGTGTTACGGCTCTTCTACCAAGAGCTTCTACTTTAGCAGAACTTGTATGTATGGAATAGAAACATCGGAAAGAAGACAGTGGGTCCTCTGTTAGGGGCTGATGACGGTACCCGCACTGCATAAAAAAGTGTTTCACAATGAAGCTAGTTACGATACACACACCACGGGTAATCACGGAGCATCTAATTAACGTCGTAAAGACAACTGGAGAATTGTAACAATGGAAGACCAGAATGGTCTATTGTTACCCTCCTTCACGCTGGAAACACTACAGTACTCTAGGACAATATTGTTGTTGTTGTGGTCCTCAGTCCTGAGACTGGTTTGATGCAGCTCTCCATGCTACTCTATCCTGTGCAAGCTTCTTCTTCTCCCAGTACCTACTGCAACCTACATTTTTCTGAATCTGCTTAGTGTATTCATCTCTTGGTCTCCCTCTACGATTTTTACCCTCCACGCTGCCCTCCAGTACTATAGTACTATATTGGTGATCCCTTGATGCCTCAGAACATGTCCTACCAACCGATTCCCTCTTCTAGTCAAGTTGTGCCACAAACTCCTCTTCTCCCCAGTTCTATTCAATACCTCCTCATTAGTTATGTGATCTACCCATCTAATCTTCAGCATTCTTCTGTAGCACCACATTTCGAAAGCTTCTATTCTCTTCTTGTCTAAACTATTTATCGTCCATGTTTCACTTCCATACATGGCTACACTTCATACAAATACTTTCAGAAACGACTTCCTGACACTTAAATCAATTCTCGATGTTAACAAATTTCTCTTCTTCAGAAACGCTTTCCTTGCCATTGCCAGTCTACATTTTATATCCTCTCTACTTCGACCATCATAAGTTATTTTGCTCACCAAATAGCAAACCTGCTTTACTACTTTAAGTGTCTCATTTCCTAATCTAATTCCCGCAGCATCACCCGACTTAATTCGACTACATTCCATTATCCTCGTTTTGCTTTTGTTGATGCTCATCTTATACCCTCCTTTCAAGACACTGCCCATTCCGTTCAACTGCTCTTCCAAGTCCTTTGCTGTCTCTGACAGAATTACAATGTCATCGGCGACCTCAAAGTTTTTATTTCTTCTTCATGGATTTTAATACCTACTCCGAACTTTTCTTTTGTTTCCTTTACTGCTTGCTCAATATACAGATTGTGTAGCATCGGGGAGAGGCTACAACCCTCTCTCAATCCCTTCCCAACCACTGCTTCCCTTTCGTACCCTTCGACTCTTATAACTGCCATCTGGTTTCTGTACATATTGCCGGCCGCGGTGGTCTAGCGGTTCTAGGCGCGCAGTCCGGAACCGCGCGACTGCTACGGTCGCAGGTTCGAATCCTGCCTCGGGCATGGATGTGTGTGATGTCCATAGGTTAGTTAGGTTTAAGTAGTTCTAAGTTCTAGGGGACTGATGACCACAGTAGTTCAGTCCCATAGTGCTCAGAGCCATTTGAACCATTTTTTCTGTACATATTGTAAATAGCCTTTCGCTCCTTGTATTTTACCCCTGCCACCTTCAGAATTTGAAAGACAGTATTCCAGTCAACATTGACAAAAGCTTTCTCTAAGTCTAAAAATGCTAGAAACGTAGGTTTGCCTTTCCTTAATCTTTCTTTTATGATAAGTCGTAGGGTCAGTATTGCCTCACGTGTTCCAATATTTCTACTGAATCCAAACCGATATTGGCTCTGAGCACTATGGGACTCAACTGCTGAGGTCATTAGTCCCCTAGAACTTAGAACTAGTTAAACCTAACTAACCTAAGGACATCACACACATCCATGCCCGACGCAGGATTCGAACCTGCGACCGTAGCGGTCTCGCGGTTCCAGACTGCAGCGCCAGAACCTCGCGGCCACTTCGGCCGGCCAAACCGATATTCCCCGAGGTAGGCTTCTACCAGTTATTCCATTCGTCTGTAAAGAATTCGCGTTAGTACTTTGCAGCTGTGTCTTATTAAACTGATAGTTCGGTAATTTTCACATCTGTCAACACCTGCTTCCTTTGAGATTGGAATAATTATATTCATCTTGAAGTCTGAGGGAATTTCACCTGTCTCATACATCTTGCTCACCAGATGCTACAGTTTTGTCAGGACTGGCTCTCCGAAGGCTGTCAGTAGTTCTAATGGAATGTTGTCTACTCCTGGGGCCTTGTTTCGACTTAGGTCTTTCAGTGCTCTGTCAAACTCTTCACGCAATATCATATCTCCCATTTCATCTTCATCTACCTCCTCTTCCATTTCCATAATATTGTTCTCAAGAACATCGCCCCTGTAGAGACCCTCTATATAATCCATCTAACTTTCTGCTTTCCCTTCTTTGCGTAGAACTGGGTTTCCATCTGAGCTCTTGATATTCATGCAAGTGGTTCTCTTCTCTCCAAAGGTCTCTTTAATTTTGCTGTAGGCAGTATCTGTCTTACTCCTCATGAGATAAGGCTCTGCATCCTTACATTTGTTCTCTAGCCATCGCTGCTTAGTCATTTTGCACTTCCTGTCGATCTCATTTTCGAGACGTTTGTATTCCTTTTTGCCTTCTTCACTTGCTTCATTTTTGTATTTTCTCCTTTCTTCAATTAAATTCAGTGTCTCTTCTGTTACCCAAGGATTTCTACTAGCTTTCGTCTTTTTACCTACTTGAATCTCTGCTGCCTTCACTACTTCATCCCTCAAAGCTACCCATTCTTCTTCTACTGTATTTCTTCCCCCCATTCCTGTCAGTTGTTCCCTTATGCTCTCCCTGAAACTCTGTACAACCTCTGGTTATTTCAGTTTATCCAGGTCCCATCTCCTTAAATTTCCACCCTTTTGCTGTTTCTTCAGTTTTAATCTACAGTTCATAACCAATTGTGGTCAGAGTCCAGATCTGCCCCTGGAAATGTCTTACAATTTAAAACCTGGTTCCTAAATCTCTGTCTTACCATTATATAATCTATCTGAAACCTGTCAGTATCTCCTGGGTTCTTCCATTCATACAACCTTCTTTCATGGTTCTTGAACCAAGTGTTAGCTATGATTAAGTTATACACTGCGCAAAATTCTACCAGGCGGCTTCCTCTTTCATTTCTTAGCTCCAATCCATATTCACCTACTACGTATCCTTCTCTTCCTTTTCCTACTGTCGAATTCCAGTCACCCATGACTACTAAATTTTCATCTCGCTTCACTATCTGAAAAATTTCTTTTATTTCATCATACATTTCTTCAATTTCTTCGTCATTTGGAGAGCTAGTTGGCATATAAACTTGTACAACTGTGGTAGGCGTGGGCTTCGTGTCTATCTTGGCCACAATAATGCGTTCACTATGCTGTTTGTAGTAACTTACCCGCATTCCTATTTTCCTATTCATTATTAAACCTACTTCTGCATTACCCCTATTTGATGTTGTGTTTATAACCCTGTAGTCACCTGACCAGAAGTCTTGTTCTACCTGCCACCGAACTTAACTAACTCCCACTATATCTAACTGTAACCTGTCCATTTCCCTTTTTAAATTTTCTAACCTACCTGCCCGATTAAGGGATCTGACATTCCACGCTCCGATCCGTAGAACGCCAGTTTTCTTTCTCCTGATAACTACATCCTCTTGAGTAGTCGCCGCCCGGAGATCCGAATGGGGGACTATTTTATCTCTGGAATGTTTTACCCAAGAGGACGCCATCATCACTTAACCATACAGTAAAGCTGCATGCCCCCGGGAAAAATTACGGCTGTAGTTTCCTCTTGTTTTCAGCCGTTCGCAGTACCAAAACAGCAAGGCCGTTTTTGTGAGTGTTACAGGGCCAGATTAGTGAATCATCCAGACTGTTGCTACTGCAACTGCTGAAAAGGCTGCTGCCCCTCTTCAGGAACCACACGTTTGTCTGGCCCCTTAACAGATACCCCTCCATTGTGGTTGCATCTACGGTACGGCTATCTGTATCGTTGAGACACGCATGGGGGGTGGGGGGGGGGGGGGGTGGTAGGACAATGATACAAGCTAAAGAACATTCACCCTACTGTAATGGAACAATTATTTCCTTGCTCACTCGCACACGCTTAATAGCTCCAGGTCGTAGGCGACGTGCGCACACCTCAATCTCTTGTGTTTAAAGAGGTTAGTCCCTTTACGGTACCTGTCTCTTTTACTATGTTGTATGTTTTACTGTGTTATGGAGAACGTAAACATCGAAATGGATCTTAACTTTACAAAGAAATTCTGAAAATTTAGTTGTGATGGGTGTGAACGATTACGTTTACAACGTTCCACAATGGTGGAGAGCATGTCGAGTCGCGCACTTGTGGTGTATGAAGCTAGCTACTGTTTGTGTGACCTATATTACTTACTGTATGTACATTTGCTACAACAATCGTTTAGGGTTCTGTATAAGACATTAATGAAATCAAATTGTGTCTTCTTTTTAATTTGTTCCTTTTTTCTGTTGCTTCTTTTAACGTTGCTCATCTTGTATTGTAAAGACTTTGTGTGCACATATTCAGTCTAACGTGTTACGCCCAATCGGTAAAGTTATTTATTGTATAACCGTATTTACATGTATGTATGTATGTCAGTTCGTTGTAATTTTAGCAGCTTGTGTCCGTTGGAAAATTAATATCTGTGAATAATGTTACGAGAAAACAGTTGAGTAGCGATGATGAGCTACGTTGCGTTGCGACTACGAGTGAAGCTGAACGACTGAAAAAGACTGGCAGTGAACTGTCTGTGGTCTGGTCTGGTATGCTCAAAACTGTATGGCATCTGTGGGAGGACACAGCTCCTGAAAGGTTTAACTTTGGTGATGTGAAAAATAAGCGGTTGGACTGCGCTCGCCGCGCGGGATTAGCCGAGCGGTCTGATGCGCTGCAGTCATGGACTGTGCGGCTGGTCCCGGCGGAGGTTCGAGTCCGCCCTCGGACATGGGTGTGTGTGTTTGTCCTTAGGATGATTTAGGTTAAGCAGTGTGTAAGCTTAGGGACTGATGACCTTAGCAGTTAAGTCCCATTAGATTTCACACGCATTTGAACATTTTTGGACTGCGCTTCGATGTTGATTGTCGGCGGCCGTCCACTGTCGTTTCTGGAAATCTGCATTGTTGTAATTAAATTCGTTCGGTTGGTCTTGTCCCGATCTGCACTTTGACCAGTGAGGTTTACTTATGGTGTATTCTCAAGGACCGTTGACCGGCGAGACAGCAGAGCGTCAGCACCAGAGATCTTACAGCAGTCGCCTCAGGTATGGAGCTGCCGAACGTACATCTCTGCCATCTGCATTTCGTTGCCGCAGGGCATCGATGCAAACACACTCTTATGCCGGACCGAGACTCGAACTCGGGACCTTTGCCTTTCGCGGGCAAGTCCCTTCTTTCAGGAGTGCTAGTTCTGTAGGTTCACAGGAGAGCTTCTGCAAAGTTTGGAAGGTAGGAGACGAGGTATTGGCAGAAGTAAAGCTGTGAGGACGGGGCGTGAGTCGTGCTTGGGTAGCTCAGTTGGTAGAGCACTTGCCCGCGAAAGGCAAAGTTCCCGAGTTCGAGTCTCGGCCCGGCACACAGTTTTAATCTGCCAGGAAGTTTCATATCAGCACACACTCCGCTGCAGAGTGAAAATCTCATTCTGGATTTTTAAAGTATGTTACATTGGTTTCAGTCAGTTTTCAATTTACTTTTAATCAGTTGTCCTTCAGTAACACATCAAATTAAAATAACATTTGTGCTTTTAAGAGGTATTTCAATGTCACAACTTTTTGTAGTTGTCACATGACCTGTGTTGAGGACACTAGTTCTCTATTACTTTGTTAATTCGTGGTAATAGGGACGACGTAATTTAAATAACGATATTTTGAAAACACTGGGGATAAAGATTGAACAATGCTATTCGATTGATACTGTGATCTCACATTATTATAGGTAGTGCTCGTGAAGCATCACAGGCATTTATAACCAGTTAACAAGTACTTGAAGTCGAACTTTTTACAGATGCGACAGTTCAAGACAGGTCAGCACTCATTCCTCACTGTTGATCTCAACTTTATTCCAATCAGAGACGATTAATTTGTTCGTCCATTCCACTGCTTAATAATTAAGGTTTCACACCAAGGACATTCTGAATTCTAACAGATCTAAAGTCTTAACAACATTAAGACAAAATGCTTCAAATCTTCTAGTTTTGTGACAGACATTTTCATATAACAAAGTTGCACAGCCTACCCGTATGTCCATCTTCAGTAGCAAACAGTAACACATATTTATTGTTACAGTAGCTCCTGCTAAGTAAAATTTATGGATATTTTATTTTTTTACATGTCTCATATATATTTATTTTGTTTGTAATTGAAGTGTGCTTTTGTTGCGTATCTGAGATCTCACTCAATCTTTCTTAGAGATAGAAGGTATCTGCCAGGTAATATCAGAGAAAC
This sequence comes from Schistocerca serialis cubense, assembly GCF_023864345.2. NCBI lineage: Eukaryota > Metazoa > Arthropoda > Insecta > Orthoptera > Acrididae > Schistocerca > Schistocerca serialis. The sequence continues at coordinate 825,629,511 of NC_064642.1, forward strand.
ATTAGTTCAGGATAGAGACAGTTGGCCAAGGGTTTGGTTAAAATAGACAGGTGTGTGGTGCTTTAATCATAAGAGTTTACGAGATCTTTTGTGAAGGTTCAGATACAGATCCTTTAGGTGTCAAGTAAAGTGAGGCAGTCTCAAACTTTACAAGCTAAGTGAGAAGAGAGACGAAACGTATCAGCTGCGAATTTGCTTGTAAGACACGTGGCCGAATGTTAGTTCCTTCAACTTTTCATTAAACAGTCTCCACAGTGCAGTAGCGGTAACCAGTCAAGAGTTAAGAGCGCCATAAAGTCGCCTACAAAGGCCACCTGAGTTGCAGCTCCTGCGCGGCCCGCGACATTTTCAGTATTATCTGGCGCCAGGAACAACACGCAGGTGGTCGTATTCCGATAAGCCGTCATCAAGGCGAACGGTTGCTCGAATCATGAACCATGCCACGGAAACAGTATCAACGGAATAGTATCAAATCTGGGGAACATTAACTGGGCTTCCGTGAGACCGGTGGTGGAAATCGGAGACAGTACGTCAGCTGTGGTCTTCGTAAATTCCTAGCGGGCCACCTGCAACCCTCATAACTGATGTCTCCCCCGACTGTGATGGAATTTTCCATTTGGATAACTGTCCGTGTTACAAGGCCAGAATCGTGCTACAGGGCTTTGAGCAGCGAGACGGTGAATTCGCGTAGATGGAGCGGCCATTCAGTTAGCCTAGCATAGACACCTGGTGCCACATTCCTCCGGAAACTTACCAAAGACTCGTCGTTCCAGGACACACAGAGGCGCTGCAAAAGCGGACAAACACACTGCTAGGCACATGGCACAATGCTTGCCTCATCCGTGATGCATACTCAAACGAAGAATGTAGCAAGCCATTTTAATACGTGTTTGCAGTAGCTACGGTAAATGAGCTATGGTGAATAAGTAATAATGATGACGACAACGATGATGATTGATGATGACGATCGATGAGCTAGACACAAATTGTATACTACCTGTGCACCGAGTGTAGCTCTGATAGATATGCATTTACTTCAGTTCTGCTAGTCCATCTCCTCCGTCCCCCTTTGTCTGCCCCCCTCACTAACCCAGTTCCTTCTCCTCCCATCCCCCCAGTCTCTGTCCTCCACCCCCCCACCCCCGCCCTCTGTCCATAAACCCCTGCCCCTCTCTCTGTGTGTCTCCTCCTTCAATCAATTTTCTTCCCCTGTCTCTCGTACAATGATATAATTTAGTATGTACTTTCAGCAGCGATTGTGGATACTGCATCGTAAATGTGTTGCGAAAAGAGTTAGTAGCAAAGAAGCAATAAATGTAAACATCATGATGCCATGCTTAATGCTACAATTCTACTGTATGAACAGCAAAACCGTTGTTGTTGTTGTTGTTGTTGTGGTCTACAGTCCTGAGACTGGTTTGGTGCAGCTCTCCATGCTACTCTATCCTGTGCAAGGTTCTCCATCTCCCAGTACCTACTGCAACCTACATCGTTCTGAATCTGCTTAGTGTATTCGTCTCTTGGTCTCTCTCTACGATTTTTACCCTCCACACTTCCCTCCAATACTAAATTGGTGATCCCTCGATGCCTCAGAACATGTCCTACCAACCGATCCCCTCTTCTAGTCAAGTTGTGTCACAAACTCCTTTTCTCCCCAATTCTATTCAACACTTCCTCATTAGTTATGTGATCTACCCATCTAATCTTCAGCATTCTTCTGTAGCACCACATTTCGAAAGATTCTGTTCTCTTCTTGTCTAAACCATTTATCGTCCATGTTTCACTTCCATACAAGGCTACACTCCATACAAATACTTTCAGAAACGTCTTCCTGACACTTAAATCTATACTCGATGTTAACAAATTTCTCTTCTTCAGAAACGCTTTCCTTGCCATTGCCAGTCTACATTTTATATCCTCTCTACTTCGACCATCATCAGGTATTTTGCTCCATAACTCATTTACTACTTTAAGCGTCTCATTTCCTAATCTAATTCCCTCAGCATCACCAGGTTAATTCGACTACATTCCATTATCCTCGTTTTGCTTTTGTTGATGTTTATCTTATATCCTCCTTTCAAAACACTATCCATTCCGTTCAACTGCTCTTCCAAGTCCTTTGCTGTCTCTAACAGAACTACAATGTCATCGGCGAACCTCAAAGTTTTTATATCTTCTCCGTGGATTTTAATACCTACTCCGAATTTTTCTTTTGTTTCCTTCACTGCTTGCTGAATATACAGATTGAATAACATCGGGGAGAGGCTACAACCCTGTCTCACTCCCTTCCCAGCCGATGGTTCCCTTTCATGCCCCTCGACTCTTATAACTGCCATCTGCTTTCTGTACAAATTGTAAATAGCCTTTCGCTCCCTTTATTTTACCCCTGCCACCATCATAATTTCAAACAGAGTATTCCAGTCAACATTGTCAAAAGCTTTCTCTAAGTCTACAAATGCTAGAAGCGTAGGTTTCCCTTTCCTTAATCTAGCTTCTAATATAAGTCGTAGTGTCAGTATTGCCTCACGTGTTCTGATATTTTTACGGAATCCAAACTGATCTTCCCCGAGGTCCGCTTCTACCAGTTTTTCCATTCGTCTGTAAAGAATTCGCGTTAGTATTTTGTAGCCGTGACTTATTAAACTGATAGTTCGGTAATTTTCACATTTTTCAACAACTGCTTTCTTTGAAATTGGAATTATTATATTCTTCTTGAAGTCTGAGGGTATTTCGCCTGTCTCATACATCTTGCTCACCAGATGGTAGGGTTTTGTCAGAACTGGCGCTCCCAAGGCTGTCAGCAGTTCTAATGGAATGTTGTCTACTCCCGGGGCTTTGTTTCGACTCAGGTCTTTCAGTGCTCTGTCGAACTCTTCACGCAGCATCAAATCTCCCATTTCATCTTCATCTACATCCTCTTCCATTTCCAAAATATTGTCCTCAAGTACATCGCCCTTGTATAGACCCTCCATATAGTCCTTCCGCCTTTCTGCTTTCCCTTCTTTGCTTAGAACTGGGTTTCCATCTGAGCTCTTGATATTCGTACAAATGGTTCTCTTTTCTCCAAAGGTCTCTTTAATTTTCCTGTAGGCAGTATCTATCTCACCCCTAGTGAGATAAGCCTCTAAATCCTTACATTTGTCCTCTAGCCATCGCTGCTTAGCCATTTTGCACTTCCTGTCGATCTCGTTTTTGAGACGTTTGTATTCCTTTTTGCCTCCTTCACTTGCTGCATTTTTATATTTTCTCCTTTCATCGATTAAATTCAATTTTTCTTCTGTTACACAAGGATTTCTACTAGTCTTCGTCTTTTTTCCTACTTGATCCTCTGCTGCCCTCACTACTTCATCCCTCAAAGCTACCCATTCTTCTTCTACTGTATTTCTTTCCCCCATTCTTGTCAATTGTCCTTTATGCTCTCCCTGAAACTCTGTACAACCTCTGGTTCTTTCAGTTTATCCAGGTCCCATCTCCTTAAATTCCCACCTTTTCGCAGCTTCTTCAGTTTTAATCTACAGTTCATGACCAATATATTCACATCTGCCCCTGGAAATGTCTTACAATTTAAAACCTGGTTCCTAAATCTCTGTCTTACCATTATATAATCTATCTGAAACCTGTCAGTATCTCCAAGCTTCTTCCATGTATACAGTCTTCTTTTATGATTCTTGAACCAAGTGTTAGCTATGATTAAGTTGTGCTTTGCGCAAAATTCTACCAGGCGGCTTCCTCTTTCGTTTCTTACCCCCAATCCATATTGGGCTACTACGTTTCCTCCTCTCCCTTTTCCTACTGACGAATTCCAGTCACCCATGACTACTAAATTTTCGTCTCCCTTCACTATCTGAATAATTTTTTTTTTGTATTTCATCATACATTTCTTCAATTTCTTCGTTATCTGCAAAGCTAGTTGGCGTATAAACTTATACTACTGTGGTAGGCGTGGGCTTCGTGTCTATCTTGGCCAAAATAATGCGTTCACTATGCTGTTTGTAGTAACTTACGCGCATTCGTATTTTCCTAATCATTATTAAACCTACTCCTGCATTACCCCTATTTGATGTTGTGTTTATAACCCTGTAGTCACCTGACCAGAAGTCTTGTTCCTCCTGCCACCGGACTTCACTAATTCTAACTTGAACCTGTCCATTTCCCTTTTTAAATTTTCTAACCTACCTGCCCGATTAAGGGATCTGACATTCCACGCTCCGATCCGTAGAACGCCAGTTTTCTTTCTCCTGATAACTACATCCTCTTGAGTAGTCGCCGCCCGGAGATCCGAATGGGGGACTATTTTACCTCTGGAATATTTTACCCAAGAGGACGCCATCATCATTTAACCATACAGTAAAGCTGCATGCCCCCGGTAAAAATTACGGCTGTAGTTTCCCTTTGCTTTCAGCCGTTCGCAGTACCAAAACAGCAAGGCCGTTTTTGTGAGTGTTATAGGACCAGATCAGTCAATCATCCAGACTGTTGCCCTTGCAACTACTGAAAAGGCTGCTGCCCCTCTTCAGGAAGCACACGTTTGTCTGGCCTCTCAACAGATACCCCTCCGTTGTGGTTGCACCTACGGTACGGCTATCTGTATCGCTGAGGCGCGCAAGCCTCCCCACCAACGGCAAGGTCCATGGTTTCAGGGGGGGGGGGGGAGGGGGGAGCAAAACCGTAGTAAGCGATAAATTTTCTTGAAACGCCTGGCAGATCGAAACTGTGTGCCGAACTGAAACTCGGGTGCATAGTTCGGTTTTAATGTGCAGGGAAGTCTCATATCCGTGCACACTCTACCATAGAGTGAAAATTTAATTCCCGATAAGCCTTTTTCCTTTCATAACTTTGTGGCGGTTCTTAGAGGTAAATGTTGAAACTCTGTGTAAAGTTTTTTGCAAGTCACTACGTTCTCTCGCTATCAAATACTGGATAGTGTGCATAGTAGCTATACATTATCCAACGGGCACATTATGCGTAAAAAATGTGGAATTACGGAAGAAAAACATTGAAGATCGTGTAAGAATTATATTCATTACTTTGAATTGCATCAAGCAGAACTTATCAAGTAAGAAAAGCATTTTCACAAGTGTGATGGAGCTCAAAAGACAAAGAGCTAACAGCTTTTTTTAAAAAAGACTCAATATTTTTCCTGATTCGCATAATATTCTTCAAATCAATTATTATCTTAGCCAGAATGAGATTTTCACTCTGCAGCGGAGTGTGCGCTGATATGAAACTTCCTGGCAGATTAAAACTGTGTGCCGGACCGAGACTCGAACTCGGGACCGAGTTCGAGTCTCCCGAGTTCGAGTCTCGGTCTGGACAGAGTTTCAATCTGCCAGGAAGTTTGAAATATTATCTTGTACTAAACACTTTCTAAAGTAGCCTATGTTCTCCTCCAGCATTCGAACTATCTCCTTACAAAATTTTATCGAACTTTTTGTGCGTACGATTTTATGATTGTAGAAGGTATTTTTTTTTTTTTTTGTTCGTTGTTACTGTATTCGTTGTTACCGTTATTTGCAGTTACCGTTATTCGTTGTTTCCGTTATTCATTGTGTGGTTCGACGTCAGTGGTAAGGTCGTTCTCTTGGCAGTCAAGAGAAGTGGTTTACGCCCCTACTTCGAGAATGAAAAAGTTAATGGTGGTCTGCTTCTCTCCGTTAGCTAAGTGATAGAACAGCTACAGCTTTGAATATAAACAAAAACACTGTTGTGAGGAATCGACAAAGAAAAAACAAAATGCTCTAGGACCATCGAAAATTAACAGCACTGGCAAAAATTTTCGTCTGGATAGGCGAATTACCAATATCTATTGGTCTGCAGAGGAAGCGATTCGTCGTCATTTTTATGATTATTGTCGCATAGGAACATCCGGCGCTCAGAAAATTACTGGTCACACTTAAAGAAACAGGGCTTCTTCAAGGCAGTCGCATATCCTTGTCCACAGTTTTCCACAGCCTTGGCTTTCACTAAGGACATTTCTGTGGCCTTGAGCTGTTGATGAGGAGGGTCGAGATAGCTGCACGGCGCTGCTGATTTTCAAGTTACATGCGTAGCATAAATACCGACGAAGTGGTGTGGCTTGACGAAACGTTGGTCAAGTCTGGTGACGTTGTCAAGCAGGGCTGGACAGACGACACAGACAAAGGAACAAAGGCAACGCCTTCTTCATGCAGGCACCTCGCAAGGTTTTCTCCCAAACAGACTCATGCTTCTTAAATCAAAGAAAACAGGAAATTGTCGTGAAGAAATGATCATGTTACGTTTACAAAATTGTTCGAAGATTCAGTAATACCAAATCTTGGGAAACAGTCAACAGTTGTATTCGATAATGCTCCTTACCATTGAGCTGTTGTTGACAAGGCACCTAGCATGGCAAAACCGAAAGGAGGACTCAAAGGCTTCATCGTCATAACTTCAGTGTAAGTAATGACCATAAAAAGGTAGAGCTTATGAAAAAAATCTCTCTTCATAAGTCCCAGTTCCCTCTATACGAAATCCCCGAAGTGACAACAAAAAAAAAAAAAAAAAAAAAATGTGTTCAGTGTTTAGGATACCACCTTACCACTGTCATTTCAACTCAACAGAGTTAATATGGGCCCAAATTAAAGATTACTTTTCCACGAATAATAATAAATTTATGCTGTCTGCAGCTGAAGCATTCCCAAGAGAAGCTGTCAGGAACGTAACTTCTGAAGACTGGAAGAAAGCCGTCCAACATACTCAAAGTGTCATGGAAAGAGAGTGGCAGAATGAAACTCTTTTGGAAAATTCAGTGGATGAGATGATACTTTCATTAACTAAAATCAATGACAGTAATACTGACTCTTCAAAAATCCGTCACAGCAACGGCAGCAATATCAGCTGAGATTCTCGGTTATCCCCGTTCAAATGGAGCGCTGGCGGGTCCAGCTACTTGTTCGGCTTGCACAGTTTACATCTGTAGGTACCTAATTACAAAATTATACCGTCATAAGTTTTGAAATTTTAATAAGAAGGGCTCAATAGCAACTAATTGCAAAGGAATTTCATCTCAGGAATTTAGTACGTAGCACACTAAATAAATATTACTGTTTACAATATGACTGCTGTAATTAGAGGCCCAATTATTGGTATCGCTTTTGTTCTTTCTGAACACTAGAGGTTTTCCCACCGTGATAAACACGATTAATCTTATTTTTTGCTCTGTTAGGATTAAGTAGGAGCATAAGAAAAATTACTAACAGTTTCATTACAATACAACATCGATCTCTTTCTCGTGTCGAAACTGAACGAGTGCCCGACTAGTTACTAACGCCCGAGCGGCCCATTGTGCGTCATATGTAACACAAATTATCTCACATTAGAGATCTCCTACAAAGTTCTCGTTTCGAACGTATGAAAATATGATGCATTAGCATAACGTACTCACCTACCTTCAATAACAGATAAGTTTCCCTTATATCTAAAATTCGGTAACATCGTTAGAAAATGCAGTTTCAGGAACTGCCATCATTTAGCATTAATAATTTGATGCCGCATTTAAAACTAAAATCAAAACTCAATGTATCCCATTCAGAACAGATTGATGCGATTCCCATATTTATGATGTGAATATCTTGCCTGTTTGAGCGAGTTGAATGAAATGAAAGATTGTGCGTGTCTTCCGTGGGGGATGTGGCAACTTTGTTCCGAGCCTGCACGTGATCCCGCCCAAGGGTCGGTCCTAACGTAACCTTGTATCCTGAACTACGTGTCGTGCATATATTTGTAGCTACATTCAGTGATAACTTGAACAGTACCTGCAAATTGTGTGGCTGATACAGTTAGTAATGAAGAAGTAATAAATTTAAAATATTATGCCTGAAGCGAATATGAATAGCGAAAATGCAGCAAGCGATGAACTTCTTTCCTTTCAACATTAATCCGGGGGGTTGGGGTTGGGGGGGGGGGGGGGGCAGGGGACGAGTGTTAGCGAGATAAAGTTTCATGAAGCTTTAAAATTATGTATAAAGTCTGTTGCAAGTGCTCTCGTTCTCAAATACTGCATAAATGAAATGTGGGTATTCGTGCGTCGTAGCCTACACTTCTGTTTCGCCCCCCACCTCTTTGGTAGGTAGGTAGTTCTTACCCCTACAGCGATTCTTTCCCGACAGTAACTGAGATGTGTACGAAGTTTGGTCGAAATTGGTCCAGTGGTTTCGGAGAAGATACAGAACATACATTCATTTTCACAATATACAGATGAATATCTTTTCTTTCGTAATTATATTTTGATTAAATATAGCCTTTAAGGTACCACTAGCTACGCTGAAGTAACCATCTTGTAGTTCTGGAGATTAGCGTGTTTAGACAGACAGACAAAAATGTTTCAGTAATATATTTTTTTCCGTGATCCGATTTTGATGCCCAAAACTGTGTTCAAGTTACCTGCGGAAACCCCATGAAAATTGATATAGTAGTCTCGGAGATTCTTTGAGTTCAAAGACAGACAAGACAGTTTAACAGGTTTATTATTACTATAGCCCCCCCCCCCCCAACCATGAACCATGGACCTTGCCGATGGTGGGGAGGTCCCAAAGAACGCAGATGTTGACAGATGTGAAAATTACCGAACTATCAGCTTAATACGTCACGGCTGCAAAATACTAACGCGAATTCTTTATAGACGAATGGAAAAACTAGTAGAAGCTGACCCCGGGGAAGATCAGTTTGGATACTGACCCTACGACTTATCTTAGAAGCAAGATTAACGAAAACCAAACCTACGTTTCTAGCATTTGTAGACTTAGAGAAAGCTTTAGACAATGTTACTAGAATACTCTCTTTTAAATTCTGAAGATGGCAGGGGTAACAAACAGAGAACGAAATACTATTTACAACTTGTACAGAAACCAGATGGCAGTTATAAGAGTTTAGTGGGTATGAAAGGGAACCCGTGGGTGGGAAGGGAGTGAGACAGGGTTGTAGCCTCTCCCCGATGTTATTGAATCTGTATATTGAGCAAGCAGTGAAGGAAAGGAAACAAAAATTCGGAGTAGGTATTAAAATTAATGGAGAAGAAATAAAAACTTTGAGGTGCGCCGATGACATTGTAATTCTGTCAGAGACAGCAAAGGACTTGGAAGAGCAGTTGAACGGAAAGGATAGTCTCTTGAAAAGAGGATATAAGATGAACATCAACAAAACCAAAACAAGGATAATGGAGTGTAGTCGAATTAAGTCGGGTGATGCTGAGGGAATTAGATTAGGAAATGAGACGCTTAAAGTAGCAAATGAGTTATGGAGCAAAATACCTGATGATGGTCGAAGTAGAGAGGATATAAAATGTAGACTGGCAGTGGCAAGGAAAGCGTTTATGAAGAAGAGAAATATGTTAATATCTAGTATAGGTTTAGGTGTCAGGAAGTCTTTTCTGAATGTATTTGTATGGAGTGTTGCCATGTATGGAAGTGAAACGTGGACGATAAATAGTTTAGACAAAAAAGGAATAGAAGCTTTCGAAATGTGGTGCTACAGAAGGATGCTGAAGATTGGATGGGTAGATCGCATATCTAATGAGGTATTAAACGGAATTAGGCAGAAGAGAAATTTGTGGCACAACTTGACTAGAAGAACGGATCGGTTGACAGGACATATTCTGAGGCATCAAGGGATCAGCAATTTAGTATTGGTGGGCAGTACAGAGGGTAAAAATCATAGAGGGAGACCAATAGATGAATATACTAAACAGATTCAGAAGGATGTAGGTTGCTCTAGGTACAGGCAGATGAAGAAGCTTGCACAGGATAGAGTAGCATGGAGAGCTGCATCAAACCAGTCTCAGGACTGACGACCACAACAACAACAACATATTAGTATAGATACAGATATCCAAGTAATACGCAACTTTATAACTTCCTGGTGGAAGATGATGCATTCTAACAGCCTCTCGTGGGTCCTTTGGGCTTTCGTCTTGTCGTATGCGTTTGGAAGTTTCACGGGCAGCTTGTGCACTGTCTCCGGTCTGCTGAGGGGCCTTCCCTGCTCGACGAGGCTGTCGTCATCGTCGTCGCCGCCGCCGTCAGCGCCTTCCGCGATGGAGAGGAAGTCGATGTTGAGGACCTTGAGCTGCGAGGACAGGTAGATGATGAGCGTGACGTAGAAGGTGTCGAGCGTGCTGGTGGACAGGTAGAGCAGCATCAGCCAGTAGCAGACGCCCACGTAGGCCAGCTGGTAGGCGGGCGCCCCCACCGGCTGCCCGCGCGGCCACCACAGCAGCATCGCCAGGTTGCGGCCCAGCAGCGGGTCCAGCGTCTCGTTCGCTGTGGGGGTCACAAACCGTGTACCGCTCCCTACCACTATCGCAGTGTGAACATTGAATAAGCAGTAAGGAAGAAAAATTGTCTTAGGAATTAAACTCCTGGGACAACAAATAAAAACTTTGACGTTTGTCGGTGACATTTGTAACACCGCAATAAACCCGAAAACCCAAATAAGAATGTGATGATAATTTAAAGAAGGGAACAGTATTATCCCGACAGATACGACAACTTTGACAATAATATAACACCTTCAAGTTTTGATGAACACCAATTTCAATAATTACTGAGTCTATCATGATATATAAAGCTCGAAAGAAAGTAAGGTTATTTTTAATTAGCTATCAAACATCTTAGTATTAACTGCAAATCAGTACGATGAAAGTTAAGTCCGAAGTAATATGTTGGTCAGAGATAACATTTATTGTGAAAGAAAGTTACAAACGTGGCGAAAAGGAAATTCAATGCGTCTACAATGCTCGATCATGGAAATGTTAGACGCTTGCTAGCTTGCTTGCTGTCAAGTCGAGAGAGAGCACCATTTGTTATAGTACTACAAACGGAACGTTACGAGATTCTTTTTTTTTTTTTTAAAAAAAAAGTAACATTGTGGGATAGAGATGCGCGGATTTTGTTCTCAGGTATTCTGACTTGAGAACTTGAACTGAAGTGATATGGTAGGGTACGACGAGTTAATGAACCATAATTATTGGAGATATTATTGTTGGACTCAACCTTCATCAAAGTGAACAGTTACAACGAAGAATGGACATAGTATCGAAGACTGCAGTACCTGATTAGCCTGGAGTAGGAAACATTAATACGATCACACGCAGATAATACAAACACGCCGATTGTAAAAGTTGTCGTAATTGTCACGACCACCGAACTGAAAAGAATCGTGATTGATCTGATCCGTCGGCGTGCGTGTGGTGTGGTGATTATGAACTAACTGCTAAGAAGGAACAATAATAATTGTTCGTCAGTAATGGAAATCTCACGTGTTGGCTCCATCATTAATTGAACTGTGTGATAGTTGATAATCAAAATTAATAAAGTGTGAACATTTTAATTGAAAGAGTGACTTGATGAACATTGAGCATTGAAAGGAGTGCTTTGCCGAAATAATATCACGACGCACGAAAGCAAGATCGCATTACAGATTATCTCTGGATTTGCGTCGTGCCGTAGTGAACAATTCTGCCTAGCAACGTAACAACAACTATTGATACTGAACTGCAAATGAATTTTTCCTCGCTTCAGTGGTGTGAAACGACGCGGGTGATGGTTGATTCACTCAACACTGCAATAACTAACTAACCGGGCATAGCAAAACATCATAAAACCCTAACAGACAATTAAAATCAGCAGTTCGCATCACTGAGAAGACTGCGGACTCGCAAAGGAACTTCCATACATTACGCGGAGAACAATTTTCTTTACAGATTTTCAGGTACTGTTCCACGTTATACGACGGGGACAACCATCACTGCGCGTCGCGTCTCCATTCCACTGATCGAGCTGTAGCAGTGGCGGCTCAACATCAACAGCGACAACAAAAGGGGAGAGGGGACGTCACACATTGCAATGCTGTCACAGACAGCAAAGGACCTGGAAGAGCAGTTGGGCAGTGTCTTGAAAAGAGGATATAAGATTAACATCAACAAAAGCAAAAAAAGGATAATGGACTAGAGTCGTATTATATCAGATGATGCTGAAGCAATTAGATTAGGAAGCGAGGCACTTAAAGCAGTACATGAGTTCTGGTATTTGTACAGTAAAATAACTGATGATGGCTGAACCAGGGAGGAATATAAAATGTAGACTGGCAATAGCAAGAAAAGCGTTTCCGAAGAAGAGAAATTTGTTAACATCGAATATAGATTTATGTGACAGGAAGTGTTTTCTGAAAGTATTTGTATGATGTGTAGGCATATGTGGATGTGAAACATGGACGGTAAACAGTTTACGCAAGAATAGAATAGAAGCTTTTGAAATGTGGTACTACAGAAGAATGCTGAAGATTAGATGGGCAGATTACGCAAGTAGTGAGTAGGTGCTGAATAGAATTGGGGAAGGAGGACATTTGTGGCACAACTTGACTAAATGAAGCGAAGTTGACTGGGTGCATTTTGAGACTTCAAGGGATCACAAATTCAGTACTGGTGGGAGTTGTGGGGAGGTAAAAATCGTAGTGAGAGACCAAGAGATGAATACAGTAATCAGATTCAGAAGGATGTAGGTTGCAGTAGTCATCCAGAGATGAAGAGGCTTGCACAGGTTAGAGTAGCATGTAGAGCTGCGTGAAACCAGTCTTCCAACTGAAGACCACACCGACAACACAACTACGATCATGCCTAATCCCAACCACAGTGCCAATATACAGACAAGCATTAGGGATAGTCACGTCATCATAACGACGATGATTGCTATAGTTAACACATACATCAGGAAATCTAGCAAAGTTTTTATGCTAAAATAGCAAATAAACTGTTGTTGCGATCCCACCACGTAGTTGCAGTACGAAGATAGTAAAGAAATGGTAGCAAAAGTTTAAAATAAAAATAAAAAAAAAAGTTTTGCATTACCTTGGTTCCGAGAGTTCCGCAACCTTTACAGAAAATTAGAACAGAGATCAACATAAACATCGTTTCCGCCCTTTTTATTGCTCATGAAAACCACACATTTTATGTTGTACCACCGTACAGCGAGACCTTCAGAGGTGGTGGTTCAGATTGCTGTACACACCGATACCTCTAAGACCCAGTAGCACATCCTCTAGCATTGATGCATGGCTGTATTCGTCGTCGTATTAGATTGGATTAGATTAGATTCAGTTTTAGTTCCATAGAACCAAAAAATGAGACGATTCTCGTGGGTGTGGAATACGTCAGAAAGTATAGCATGAAAACGTAAAACATTTGAATATAATACATACTACCCTGATCATTTGTCAGGAGATAGTCGAAATAGGTTAATACAGTGCAGTAAACTGCAACAGCTAATATTTACAGAATTAACACGCTGTTAGAATGCAACACTGTTACGGACTATTAATAAATTCATCATACACAAAATACCTAATCTCGACTGTTGTGACTAAGTGTTGTCAAAACTGAAATCTAAGCGATATTTTTACTTAAGCTGGTTTAAAAGCCTCTGTTAAGATATTCATCAACGGAGTAGAAGGAGTTGCGTATCAAAAAGCCTTTCAAATTCTGTTTAAACCGTGCTTTATTTGAAACCAAGTTTTTAATGGTTGCTGGCAATTTATTGAAAATGTGTGTTCCTGAATATTGGAATCCTTCTTGGACCAAGGTAAATGATTTTAGGTCTTTATGTAGATTGTTCTTATTCCTAGTATTGATACTATGTATTGAGCTATTGGTTGGACATAGAGATGTATTACTTGCAACAAATTTCATTAAGGAATAAATATAATGAGAAGCAGTCGTTACAATACAAAGTCCCTTGAACACGTTTGTACAAGATGTTCTTGAATTTACACCACAAATGATTCTGATCACACGCTTTTGCACCATAAAGACTTTTGCTCGGTTTGATGAGTTGCCCCTGAATATGATCCCATATGACATAATTGAATGAGAGCAAGTAAAGTCCGCAAGTTTTTTTTATATTTATATCCCCTACATATGACATCATTCTCACGGCAAATACAGACTTGTTTAGGCAATTCTGTGGTATGCCCTTCCCAACTGAATTTATTATCGAGTTGTAATCCAAGAAATTTAACACTGTCTACCTCTTCAATCTGCATGTCTTCATATGTTATACTCATGCTGGAAGGAAATCTCTTACAAGTTCTGAACTGCATGTAGTGGGTCTTCTCAACAGTTTAATGAGAGTGAATTAGCTTTAAATCACTTATTAATGTTAGGAAAATTTGATTAGCAGCTATTTCTAAATCTGTACGTGACTTGCTACTTGTTGCAATGTTTGTATCATCTGCAAAACAAACTTAGCATCTGGAAAAGTAACAAATGAGAGGCTATTAATGTACATAACAAAAAGCAATGGACCCAAGATGGAACCTTGAGGAACACCTTATGTAATTAATTGCCAGTCTGATGAAGACTGACTGCTTACTGCACAGGTATTTTCTAACTACATCCTTTGTTTCCTGTTAGATAGATAAGACTCAAACAATTTCGCAGCATTGCCGGTGACACCATAACATTCTAATTTACTTAAGAGAATGCTGTGGTTCACATAGTCAAAGACTTTTGCCAGTAGCCTCTAATTTATTATCTAATCAAAGCACTGTTGGTCCAGACTGTCCCACTCATCAACAGCGATTCGGAGTAGACCCCTCAGAGTGCTTGGTGGGTCACGTCGCCCATAAACAGCCCTTTTGAATCTATCCCAGGCACGTTCCATAGGGTTCATGTCTGGAGAACATGCTGGCCACTGTAGTCCAGGGATGTCGTTATCCTGAAGGATGTCATTCACAAGATGTGCACGATGGGGGCGTGAATTATCATCCATGAAGACGAATGCGTTGCCAATATGCTGCCGATATGGTTGAACTATCTGTCGAAGGATGGCATTCACATATAGTACAGCTGTTACGGCGCATTCCATGACCACAAGCGGCGTACGTCAGCCAACATAATGCCACTCCAACAGAGCAGCGAACCTCCACCTTGCTGCACTCGCTGCCAGTGCGTCTAAGGCGTTCAGCCTGACCGTGTTGCCTCCAAACACGTCTCCGACGATTGTCTGGTTGAAGGCATATGCGACACCCATCGGTGAAGAAAACGTGATGCCAATCATGAGCGGTCCATTCGGCATGTTGTTGGACCCATCTGTACCGCGCTGTATGGTGTCGTAGTTGCAAAGATGGACCTCGCCATGGACGTCGGGACTGAAGTTGCGCATCATGCAGCCTATTGCGTACAGTTTGAGTCGTAACACGACATCCTGTGGCTGCACGAAAAGCATTATTCAACATGGTGGCGTTGCTGTCAGGGTTCCTTCGAGCCATAGTCCGTAGGTAGCGGTCATCCACTGCAGTAGTAGCCTTCGGGCGGCGTGAGTGAGATATTTGATCGACAGTTCCTGTCTCTGTGTATCTCCTCCATGTCCGAACAACATCGCTTTGGTTCACTGCGAGACGCGTGGACACTTCACTAGTTGAGAGCCCTTCCTGGCACAAAGTAACAATGCGGACGCGATCGAACCGCGGTATTGACTGTCTAGGCATGGTTGAACTACAGACAACACAAGCCGTGTACCTCCTTCCTGGTGGAATGACTGGAACTTTTCGGCTGTCGGACCCCCTCCGTCTAATAGGCGCTGCTCATGCATGTTTTTTGCGTCTTTGAGCAGGTTTAGTGACATCTCTGAACAGTCAAACGAACTGTGTCTGTGATACAGTATCCACAGTCAACGTCTATCTTCAGATTTTCTGAGAACCGGGGTGATGCAGAACCTTTTTTGATGTGTGTAAATTACATTCTGGAGAAGTATAATCGCACCACTAATTTAATTAAGAACTGAAAAGACGAACAGTGGCTTAATAACAAAATCTTGAAAATGTTAAAAAAAGGAGATTGTTGCACCTGTCTTTAAAAAAAATAAAAAAGCTGCAGAAGTGTCGATCCTAAAAGTCACTAGAAATTCATGAGTCTAGAAAGCGATGGATGCGCGATGCATACAAGAACTTTCACTGTTGTACATTAGTGAAAGATGTTGCCGATAATTCTAAAATATTCTTGCCCCATGAAAAATGTCTGAGCAGATGGAAGTCTTCTACTCAGTCACCTGTTGATCGGTCTCCCGTGGCAATAGAAGACAGCAAAAGGAAAAGTGTGGTTTTAAATTTCACTTTCAAACATCATCCTCCATTGTTTCACAAACTCTTGTTTGGAGGATACAAAAAGAGGCATCCTTAGCCTCGAAAACCAGCTGAAAGAATTGAAGCAAGTTATCAGGTCCGACTGGAACCTCATTTCGGTCTTACGTAGACTATTATTCCTCATTGTCCCCTTAGCTTTCAAATCTTAAGGAGTCCCCAGGCACTGCAGAAAGGGCTAGTGGACGTAAGTGGATGTTAGTAAATGGATGTAAGTAACCCTGTGGATGTAAGTAATCTTGTGCAATTACGTTAGTGTATACTGAATGTTCTGTGTTACCGTGTGGAAACTATGTCGTGGCAGTTGGCCGCAAGCGTGAAGAAACGAGTACGTAGGCTCCCAAAGAGTGAGGAACTGTCCGGGGCAACAAGCTACGCCCCCCCCCCCCTCTCCCCGTTTCCTTACATCTACGAAAGCAGAACATACACAATGGTCTTAGGGATCGGCGATACCTCCTCGTCTCGTGAGAGCCCAGGATTTGCCTCCTCAGTTATTTCAAAACACGAGGAAAAAGCAACGAGCAATGCACAACGCAAAACAAAGTGGAGTGCACAGAGCGTTTACTAGTGACGCGGTGCTACTGTTTGCTGTGGGTGGCAGTGGCAGTTCGGGCTCAACCTCTTACGGTGTCTGTCGGTGAACTCTAATGAGCGGGCAGCGCTTTTTGTGGGGGAAGGACCTGGCAACGGTCGTACAGGCACATCCACGGAGCTGTCCATTTCCTGTTCAGCAGAGTACCGCAGCGTGCGGTGATTTACGTTAAATCTGTTCATGAGATTTTACTTACCATAGTTAGTCAATTTAGTTTGTGTATTTTGTGAGGTACTTAGTTCTTTAGATGTGACATATAAGCGTACTACATCACAACAAAATTTCCACTCTACAAAGAAGAATATTTCGGAGTAAAGAGCGTTCGGTCGCCTCTAGCGTAGTTAAAGCTTATTAAAGAGTTCGCACAAAAAGAATCGAGGGCTGATATTGTCTCTCCCTGTCAAGGGACTGGAGTTTATACAGTAGTCTGTCTTGTTAGAATGAGACGCATGAGAAAGGAACGCGAAAACGGAACACAAAGTTTAGTGGAATCACCAAGAAACAGCGCTCACAATTTTGAGAGGAAACCCATCTTTTTAGGCAGATTTATAAAACCGGTAATTCTGAAAACGATGGACGATTTTTACATAGCCCAAAAAATAGCGGAGATGTTACTTATTGCTATAAAAGAGAAAATCCATTTTTTGGCAGATATATGCTTTGCAGAAACAATTGGTGAAATGGGATTTATCAGTAAGAGACCTGTAAGTAGAAGAGAGTCTCTAACAAAGAGAACTTATGCAACTGATCGGCGATGCAAATATTTGATAAAAGTAATGAAGTTAAAACAGGAAGTTGGAAAGTTCTTTTATATGAATGAAGCTTGGGTGGACAACAACAACATTTATAGAAAACTTTGTCGGTGTCCTGGTGTTGACAGCGTCCTAGACAATGTTATTAGAAGCAACAGCGCTATTGTAGTGAATATTGACCCAATAGTAGGTTTATTTATAACGTACAACAATGTCCTCATCGAAATATTTCCCATCACATATTACACACTTATAACAGTGCGTTTTTCGAAAGCCTAAGACTTCTTGGGACAGCTTTCAGCTCTCTCACAGAAGCGATTTTAACCTTATCTGTGTTTGTAAAAGAATACCCTTTCAAAACCACATGGAGCGATTATGGAGGCTAGGGCATCATTACAATCTTGTTTTGACCAAACAGTAACGAACACGCAACGAAGTCTGAAATGATGCATTATCGTCTTGCAAAAACCATGAATTGCTCCGCCACTACCGGACTTTTTTCGGATTGCTTCACGAAGACGGCATTGAACGTGTAAATAGTGCTCCTTATTGTTCGTTTTACCCTGTGCCAAGCACTGATGATGCGCTATAACGTTAAAATCGAAGAACACTGCGAGCATAACCTCCAGATTTGATGGTAATGTCGATAGTTTTAGGTCTTGCAGAATTATTAACGACCGCAACACATTCACATAACATTGGATTTAGTCATCAGTAATATAATCCTTCAGTGTTTACAATAGTCTGCCAACGCTGGGATGACTTTACGATTACGCGACTGTCGATATCACGAGGCTTTGAGGCAAAGAAATCTTCGAGTCTTGTTCGGTGCTCATTTTCATCCGGAATGGAAGTTCCTTGAAGGTCGTTCGACAGAGGGCGGAAAGGCGAAAATCTGAGGGAGCAAGATCGGATGATTGAGTTGGGTGCGGTATGACTTACGAACCCAAATCCTGTTACCGCTTTTTGCCAGCGCAACAGAATGCGGGCGGGCGTTATCATGGAGTGGCGCCAGTTCTCGCAGTCTTGATGGTCACCGTTCTTGGACCGCGTGTGCAGGGCGCCTCAGGTGTCAGCAGTTAATGTCAGCAGTGATCGGGGAAACGATCAGCAGTACAGCAGCACATCTTTTGCAGATGCTCGCAGGTCTTTGTACGGTAGGCTGCTGCTCAACAGTTCATTTCTTGTACTTATGTTAGCATAAAAGCCACCATTTGCCGTCACCAGTAACGATACAGGGTACGAGTGGTAGGTGTTGTTCGAGAGCCAATTGATGGCGAGCAAGCAGGGGCGCACGCATAGCCACCCACTGATTTTTGTGATTTTAGCTTGGAGCATACTACAGCCACAAACCTAGTTTTCAGCTTCCCCATAGCATGAAAATGTCGCAAAATGGCGCAATGATTACAGTTTGATAAACCACGGCTGCAAAATAATAACACGAATACTTTACAGACGAATGGAAAAAGTGGTAGAAGAGGACCTCGGGGAAGATCACTTTGGATTCCGTAGAAATGTTGGAATACGTGAGGCAATACTGACCCTATGACTTATCTTAAAAAATAGATTAAGGAAACGCAAACCCATGTTTCTAGCTTTTGTAGACTATACCCGATGTTATTCAATTTGTATATTGAGCAAGCAGTAGAGGAAACAAAAGAAAAATTCGGAGTAGGAATAAATATCCATGGAGAAGAAATAAAATCTTTGAGGTTGGCCGATGACATTGTAATTCTGTCAGAGACAGCAAAGGACTTGGAAGAGCAGCTGAACGGAATCGACAATGTCTTGAAAGGAGGATATAAGATGAACATTAACAAAAGCAAAACGAGGATAATGGAGCGTAATCGAATTAAATCGGGTGATGCTGAGGGTATTAGATTAGGAAATGAGACGCTTAAAGTAGAAAATGAGTTTTGCTATTTGGGGAGCAAAATAACAGATGATGGTCGAAGCAGATCATCAACATCATCATCATTTAAGACTGATTATGCCTTTCAGCGTTCAGTCTGGAGCATAGTCCCCCTTATAAAATTCCTCCATGATCCCCTATTCAGTGCTAACATTGATGGCTCTTCTGATGTTAAACCTATAACTTCAAAATCATTCTTAACCGAATCCAGGTACCTTCTCCTTGGTCTGCCCCGACTCCTCCTACCCTCTACTGCTGAACCCATGAGTCTCTTGGGTAACCTTGCTTCTCCCATGCGTGTAACATGACCCCACCATCTAAGCCTCTTTGCCGTGACTGCTACATCTATAGAATTCATTCCCAGTTTTTTTTTTGATTTCCTCATTGTGGACACCCTCCTGCCATTGTTCCCATCTACTAGTACCTGCAATCATCCTAGCTACTTTCATATCCGTAACCTCAACCTTATTGATAAGGTAAGCTCAATCCACCCAGCTTTCGCTACCATACAACAAAGTTGGTCGAAAGATTGAACGGTGCACAGATAACTTAGTCTTGGTACTGACTTCCTTCTTGCAGAAGAGAGTAGATCGTAGCTGAGCGCTCACTGCATTAGCTTTGCTACACCTCGCTTCTAGTTCTTTCACTATGTTGCCATCCTGTGAGAATATGCATCCTATGTACTTGAAACCGTCCACCTGTTCTAACTTTTTTCCTCGTATCTGGCACTCAATCCGTTTACATCTCTTTCCCACTGACATTACTTTCGTTTTGGAGATGCTAATCTTCATACCATAGTCCTTACATTTCTGATCTAGCTCTGAAATATTACTTTGCAAACTTTCAATCGAATGTACCATCACAACTAAGTCATCCGCATATGCGAGACTGCTTATTTTGTGTTCACGTATTTTAATCTCACCCAGCCAGTCTATTGTTTTCAACATATGATCCATAAATAATTTGAACAACAGTGGAGACAGGTTGCAGCCTTGTCTTACCCCTGAAACTACTCTGAACTCAGTTTACCGTCAACTCTAACTGCTGCCTATCTATGTAAAGACCTTTAATTGCTTGCAAAAGTTTGCCTCCTATTCCATAGTCTCGTAGAACAGACAATAACTTCCTCCTAGGAACCCGGTCATATGCCTTTTCTAGATCTATAAATCATAGATACAATTCCCTGTTCCACTCGTAACACTTCTCCGTTATTACGCTAAAGATCTGGTCCTGACAACCTCTTTGAGGCCTAAACCCACACTGATTTTCATCCAATTTGTCTTCAATAATACTCGCACTTTCGTTTCAACAATACCTGAGAATATTTTACCCACAAAGCCGATTAAAGAGATACCTCTGTAGTTGTTACAATCTTTTCTGTTTCCATGTTTAAAGATTGGTCTGATTACTGCTTTCGTCCAGTCTGATGGAACCTGTCCCGACTCCCACGCCATTTCAGTTATCCTGTGTAGCCATTTAAGACCTGACATACCACAGTATTTGATGAGTTCCGACTTAAATTCATCCACCCCAGCCGCTTTATTGCACTGCAATCTATAGACCATTTTCTCCACTTCCTCAAATGTGCTCCTATTTCCATCATCATTCCTATCCCATTGTACATCGGAATCTGAAAAATTACTGATCGTATTTTCACCTACATTGAGCAACTCTTCAAAATATTCCCTCCATCTGCCCAAGGCATCAACAGGACTCACCAGCAGTTTTCCTGACCTGTCCAAAATACTTGTCATTTCCTTCTTACCTCCCTTTCGAAGACTGCTAATTACACTCCAGGATGGTTTTCCAGCAGCTTGACCCATAGTCTCCAACCTGTTTCCAAAGTCTTCCCAAGATTTCTTCTTGGATGCTGCAATTATCTATTTGGATTTGTTTCTTTCTTCAACATAACTTTCTCTGTCTATCTGAGTTCTAGTATGTAGCCATTTTTGATACGCCTTCTTTTTCCTTTTACAGGATGCCTTGACTGTGTCATTCCACCAAGCTGTTTGCTTCATCCTACCTTTACACACTACTGTTCCACGACATTCTTTAGCCACTTCTAGTACTGTGTCCCTGTACCTTGTCCATTCCTTTTCCAATGACTGTAATTGACTACATGCACCTAACGGTTACCTTTCTGAGATCACTGTTATGTACTTGTGCCGGATTTCTTTATCCTGAAGTTTCTCCGCTCTTATCCTCCTATATATGGAATTGACCTCCTGCACTTTCGGCCTCACAATACCAATTTCACTGCAGATTAAATAGTGATAAGTGTCATCAAAGAATCCCCTGAATACACGTGTGTCCCTCACAGCCTTCCTGAATTCCTGATCTGTTATTATGTAGTCAATGACAGATCTGGTTTCCCTGCCTTCCCAAGTATACCGGTGAATGTTCTTATGTTTAAAAAAGGAGTTTGTGATTACAAAGCCCATACTGGCACAGAAATCCAAGAGTTGTTTCCCGTTCCTGTTGGCCTCCATATCCTCTCCAAATTTACCCATAACCTTTTCATACCCTTCTGTTCGATTTCCAATCCTGGCATTAAAATCACCCATGAGCAGAACACTGTCCTTGTCCATTACTCTAACATCACTGAGTGCGTCATAAAAGCTATCCATCTCATCTTGATCTGTCCCTTCACAGTGCGAATATACTGACACAATCCTAATTTTCTTACTAGACACTGTCAAATCTATCCACATCAGTCGTTCGTTTACATACATTATTGCAACTCCGCTGGGTTCCATTTCTTTCCTGATGTAAAGCTCTACACCCCATTGTGCTATTCCTACTTTGACTCCTGACAGGTAGATCTTGTATTCTCCCGCTTCCTCTTCTTTCTCACCCCTTACCCGAATGTCACTAACAGCTAAAACGTCCAACCTCATCTTACTTGCAACCTCTCTCTGCCAACTCTACCTTCTTCCCAGAGTAGCCCCCATTGATATTAATAGCTCCCCATCTCGTTACCATTCGTTTTCCGAGTCGTATCTTAGGAGTCCCTGGTTTGTCAATTAGAGGTGGGACTCCGTCACCTCCAAAGGTCCGAGACATTTTGGTCTGTTGTTGCCAGCATTATATTTAAAGTACCATGGAAGCAGGTTGCTAGCCTTATTGCCCCGGGTCCCATTGAGTTTTACCCCTAACGGTTGAGAGTCTAATCAGTGTATTTGGTAGTCTTTGCCGTATGAGCACAAAGGTGACCACGACTCAGAATATGTCCGAGATGCCCGCCTTATTCCAAAGTAACTGGTATCCCGACTAATCATACAATGAAGGCTTTCACACCTGGATGGTACTGTTATTGATAATTCTTCCGGGATATATGGCCGTGGTCCATGGAATACTTCTGTTCCTAACGTTTCGTCCAATACTACGCTGGACATCCTCAGAGGTATGGCTGGTCCTGCTGAGTCCTGCCGACTGACGAGTCGGGCGTCGGAGAGCGGCCTAAATACTGAGGAAAGTGGGCGTGGTCAAGCTTGCACATAGTAGCAGAGAGAAAACTAGTCAAAGATAAAATGTAACTATCGATAATAGTCCGTCATAGACAAAAATCACTTATCGATTCTCTAACGCCACTGTCCATATCTCGCTTAATTTCAAGGCCTCTTCTTTTCTATTAAAATTATCTTCATGATTATGAATTTCAATAGCCTCCCTATACAGTCGTGGATAATAGTTCGTGGTATCCCGACTGTCAGGACCACTTACTTGGTCACTCATACGTTGCCCGTGGTTCATGAACTAGGACATGACAACAGGAACCCACACCATGAACCACTAAGGTAGAGAGGATATGAAATGTAGACTGGCAATGGCAAGGAAGGAGTTTCTGAAGAAGAGAACTTTGTTAACATCGAGTATAGGTTTAGGTGTCAAGAAGTCTTTTCTGAAGGTATTTGTATGGAGTGTAGCCATGGATGGTGTTGTGACTTGGCAAGACAGCCAAGCCACTATGAAGTAGCCGAAAGGCACGCGTTTAAGCTCACGCAGGATGGCGTGAGGTCTGAAACAGGACAAGGTCCTTATAGTAGCAAAAATAGTACGTAGCTTCTGGAATACTTAACTTTAATCCATAATTGGTGAACATCGGTCTGACGGTACATGCATCACAAGATAAATAGGAATTGATAATGGCGCCTTGCTAGGTCGTAGCAAATGACGTAGCTGAAGGCTACGCGGACCGCGGCCGATTTAAAGGCTACCACCTAGCAAGTGTGGTGTCTGGCGGTGACACCACAGATGGAAGTGAAACGTGGACGATAAATAGTTTAGACAAAAAGAGAATAGAAGCTTTCGAAATGTGGTGCTACAGAAGGATGCTGAAGATTAGATGGGTAGATCACATAACTAATGAGTAGGTATTGAATGGAATTGGGGAGAAGAGAAATTTGTGGCACAACTTGACTAGAAGAAGGGATCGATTGGTAGGACATATTCTGAGGCATCAAGGGATCACGAATTTAGTATTGGAGGGAAGCGTGGAGGGAAAAAATTGAAGAGGGGGACGAAGGCATCAATACACTAAACAGTCACAAAGTATGCAGGTTGCAGTAGCTACTCGAAGATGAAGAAGCTTGCACAGGATAGAGTAGCATGTAGAGCTGGATGAAACCTGGACTGAAGACCACAACAACAACAACAACAACGATTCATATTGGGAGATCTGGGTGGCCAAATCACTCTCACGCATTGTCCAGAATGTTCCTCAAAGCAGTCGTGATCTGGCAGTTCTCGAGTAAACTGATGTGGGTCATTGTGGATTAATGCGTTTAAACGATCTTCGTCAAACCCTGAAAGTTTTCCTGAATGTGGAGAGCCACTAACGTCCACCTTAAAACGGGGAAACCACCTTCTTGCCGTGTTCTGTCCAGGGGGCTTATCCCCACAAACGGCGTAAATGTTTCTGGCTGCCTTCACTGCCGTCACACCTCTCTTGAACTCAAACGGAAAAATATGTCGGAAATGTTACGATTTCTCCACTTGGCACTACGTGGCACTTCATTTTCTATCGTCCACAGCTCCACTCACTGTCTCCAAACGATAAAATGACAATATTCGAGCTCAAATTATGACAGTGAGCTACAAATAAAAAATGAGAATAAATAAGCCCATAACCACCGGAATATCAAAATGCAAAACACTGAGTATACAGAATGAGGACTCGCTCGCTCATAAGTTTACCGACAGACTGCATCTTACACAATCATAGTTTGAAAGACTCCTGCCACTAAAAACTGCCATGATATAGTGTCCGCAGAATATCGTTGTCGATATGCATAGATTTGTTTGTTTATCCTCTGTGTCAGATGGCACTGATGACGAGTTATACACTGACGTGGCAAGAGCCCTGGGACATGTCCCTCCATCGTTTACGACCTCCTTCTGCTCAGCGTAATGCAGCATATAGACGTGGCATGAACTGAACAAGTCGTTGGAAGCCCCCTGCAGAAATATTGAGCAAGGTGCCTCTGTAGTCACGCATAACTGGGAAAGTGTTGACAGTGCAGGAAGTTGTGCACGAACTGACCACTAGGTTACGTTCCATAAATGTTCATATCGGGAGATCTGGGTGCCCAGATCAGTGGCTCGAATTGTCCAGAATGTTGCTCAAACCGGGCGGGAACAGTTGTGGCCCGGTGACACGACATCGTTATTTGCGAACAGGCCTGAAAATGGTCACCAAGAATCCACCCGTAAACATGTTCCGTCAATGATCGTTTCAGTTTGACCAGAAGACCCAGTCCATTCCACATAAGCACAGCGCCTTTTTGACAACTTGGGTCCACGGCTTTGCGGGGTCTGCTCCATATTCGAACCCTATCGTCAACTATTACTAACTGAACAGGTGACTAACTGAACAGGTGACGGCTTTCCAGTCGTCTGTGGCCCGACCGATTCGGTCACGAGCCCAGGACAGGCGCTGCAGGCGACGTCGTGCCGTCAGCAAAGGCGCTGGTCGTCCGCTGCCACAGCCCATTAATCTCCAATTTCGCCGCACTCTCCTAACGGCTAAGTTCGTCGTACGTACCAAATTGATTTCTATGGTTATTTTGCTAAGTGCCGCTTGTCTGTTAGCACCGACAACTCTAACCAAACGCAACTGCTCTCGGCCTTTAAGGGGGGTAGGACATCAAAGGGCCGACTTGGAGCAGGAGAGGCATCACAGGACATTTTAATTTCCAGTGTCAATACTTTTACAAATAAATTCATAAAACTTTGTCAGCATCACCAAGAAGGATTCTGGATTCACACCCATTGCAGTGGAAGTTCGAAAACATAACAAAACGAATTTTTTTTACGTGCGAAATTTCATCATTTTTTTCTCTTACTAATGGGTGCATTTGTTGCTGTATGAACACTTTTCTTCATAAGTTAGAGAGATTCTTCGATGAATGCTGCACAGCATACATACCATACTCACAGGGGTATGAAACTCTAGAATTTATTTAATTTATGAAAAAACGAATAAACTGTTATATTTTAAACTTCATGTTTAGAAAAAACACAAATTTTGTAGTTAATTACCTAATTTTTACCACATTTTTTAATAGATTTGGAAAATTCTAGAGTTTCATACACCTTTAAGTATGGCTTGTATGCTGGGCAAAATTCATCGAAGAATCTCTCTTACTTATGAAGAAAAGTGTACCTATAGCAACAAATGCTGCCATTAGTAAGTGAAAAAAATGATGAAATTTCACACGTAAACAAAAATTACTTCGTTATGTTTTAGAACTTCCACTGCTATGAGTGTGAATTCTGAATCCTTCCTGGTCATGCTGACAAAGTTTTATGAATTTATTCGTAAAACTATAGACACTGGAAATTGAAATGTCCTGTGGTGGCTCTCCTGCTCCAAGTCGGCCCGTTTGATGTCCTACCCCCCTTAAGTGAAGGCCGTCGGCCACTGCGTTGTCCTCGGTGCGAGATAATGCCTGAGATTTTGTATTCCTGGCACACTCTCGACACTGTATATCTCCGATCATTGACTTCCCTAAAGATTTCCTAAGTGAAATGTCCCACGTGTCAAAGCTTCAACTACCACTCCACGTTTAAAGTCTCTTAATTTCCTTCGTCCGGGCAAAATCGTGTCGGAAGGCTTTTCACGTGGACCACCTGAGTACAAATGACAGCTCCTACAATGCAGTTACCTTCTACATCTTGTGTACGCGATACTACCCGCCATCTGTATACGTGCGTATGTCTATCCCACGACTTTGTCACCTCAGCGTATTCGGCAATACCGGTCTTGCAAATGAATACTTCTGAAGCAGAGGTCACGGTGTGCTTCGAGATGTCGTTTATCGACGAGAGGGCGTACAGCTGGCTCACCTGCGGCCGCGGCCTTCAGCCTGTTGTCCTTGACGTTCTGTATGACAGGCCCCAGGTAGAAGAAGACGAGCGCGACGCCGCCGATGCCGAGGAAGGTGGTGATCATGCGCAGCGCGCGCGCGCGCGCCCGCCGCACCACGGCGGCCCTGGCGCGCGGCCGGTGCGCGCAGAAGCGCGACAGGTTGGCGGCCACGCGGCGCACCAGCGCGTCCACGCGCCGCCGCCGCAGCGCGAACGACGACGCCTGCGCACGACGCTCTCTGCACTCGCACCCACTTGCCGCCGTCAGCTACACTACTGGCTATTGAAACTGCTACACCAAGAGGAAATGAAGATGAGAAACGGGTATTCATTGGACACATATATTATACTAGAACTGACATGTGATTACATTTTCACGCAATTTGGGTGCATAGATCCTGAGAAATCAGTACCCAGAACAACCACCTCTGCCCATAATAACGGCCTTGATACGCCTGGGCATTGAGTCGAACACAGCTTGGATGGCGTGTACAGGTTCAGCTGCCCACGCAGATTCGACACGATACCGCAGTTCATCAAGAGTAGTGACTGCCATATTGTGACGAGCCAGTTGCTCGGCCACCATTGACAGACGTTTTCAGTTGGTGAGTGATCTGGAGAATGTGCAGGCCAGGGCAGCAGTCGAACTTTTTCTGTATCCAGAGAGGTCCGTACAGGACCTGCAACATGCGGTCGTGCATTATCCTGCTGAAATGTAGGGTTTCGCAGGGATCAAATTAAGGGTGGAGCCACGGGTCGTAACACATCTGATATGTAACGTCCACTGTTCAAACTGCCGTCAATGCGAACAAGAGGTGACCGAGACGTCTAACCAATGGCACCCCATACCATCACGCCGGGTGATACGCCAGTATGGCGATGACGAATACACGCTTGCAACGTGCGTTCACCTCGATGTCACCAAACACGGATGCGACCATCATGATGCTGTAATCAGAACCTGGATTCATCCGAAAAAATGACGTTTTGCCATTCGTAAACCCAGGTTCGTCGTTGAGTACACGATCGCAGGTGTGGTGCAGCGCCAAGGGTAGCCGCAGCCATGTTCTACGAGCTGATAGTCCGTGCTGCTCCGAACTGTTCGTGCAGATGGTTGTTGTCTTGCAAACGTCCCCATCTGTTGACTCAGGGATCGAGACGTGGCTGCACGATCCGTTACAGCCATGCCGATAAGATGCCTGTCATCTCGACTGCTAGTGAGACGAGGCCGTTGGGATCCAGCACGGCGTTACGTATTACCCTCCTGAACCCACCAATTCCATATTCGGCTAACAGTCATTGGATCTCGACCAACGCGAGCAGCATTGTCGCGATACGATAAACCGCAATCGCGATAGGGTACACTCCGACCTTTATCAAAGTCGGAAATGTGATGGTACGCATTTCTCCTCCTTACATGAGGCATCACAACAACGTTTCACCAGGTAACGCCGGTCAACTTTATGAGAAATCGCTTGGAAACTTTCATGTCAGCACGTTGTAGGTGTCGCCACCGGCGCCAACCTTGTGTCAATGCTCTGAAAAGCTAATCATTTGCATATCACAGCACCTTCTTCCTGTCGGTTTAAATTTCGCGTCTGGAGCACGTCATTTTCGTGGTGTAGCAATTTTAATGGCCAGTAGTGTATTTACTGACAACTGGCAGTTACCTGTCTTGTGATTAGCTGATGGAGAAGAGGGCGAGCAGAAGCCGTCTCGGACATAATATTTCTAAGGATATGCAACGTATTTAGTGATTTTTTTCGTTACATTACATGGCTAAAAGTCATGGTAAGGTATTAGATGTGAGCTGCTACTCCGTGAGTTCTCAAAACTGCAGTTAGATAGCAACTCATAGACCCTATGAAGTGTTAGAACGGTTCTGGAGAGATAGCATTGTACGCATATTGGTAGTGCTACGCAAAACTGCTCTTTTGAAGCTGGTGTTGGGTTAATCGACAGTACACGGATATACATGAAATGTAGCAGCAATTGCGAATGTGAACAACAGTCAGCTGTATAATAGAATGACGATAATGAATAGCCGGACTGGTATTCGAACCTGGATTTCCATCTTATCGCAAACGGTCGCCTTAGAACTGGGCCTCTCCGAGCACGCTGCACGGCCGAACCCAAATCTCCATATGTCATCAGCCATATGTCAACAACCAGTATTCGTACACTGATTATGTATATTCCCATACAGCGGTGACATTTTAACTGAAAGTCGTCTGTCTAGTGTCGGCAGATAAATACCATGTTGCTGCTCCTGTGTTGTTGAGAAATGTCCTTCGGACATGCATTCATGTTCGTAGGAACAGGCACTGCAGTGACTACAGCCGTTATGAAATACGTGAATTGTATTCACAATTGCGATTAAGGCCAATCATCAACTGCCTAATGGAATGACAACATTGAAATTTTGTGCGAGATGGGGGCATGGTTGACGACATATGGAGGTTTGGGTCCGGCTGTGAGGTGTGCTCGGGCAGCCTAATGATAACGAGGCAGCTTGCGATAGACAGGAAATCCGGGTTCGAGTCCCAGTCTGGCGAAGTGGGGTTGAGAGGTTCCGTGGCCTCTTTCGCATGTCGCGTCTCATGTTCATCACTTTTGTTAATGTTCTATATCATTTCACGGTAGTAACAGACCGAATAAGGTTGTTGTAATGAGAGTATTTGTACTGAGAGCTCAAGAAATTCTTTTCACTTGATTCCTATACATGTTCGGTTAGTTCCCTGGCTGGCCTGTGCGAGGCAAGCATCGGAGGACGCGGCACACGGCATTTCCGATTGGGGGCTGCACTTCCCTGAATTCTGAGGGGTTCGTACAATAGGCTTAAGCGCCTGGCGGAACGACTGACGTCGGCCGAGTTTCGCCTATTTTATTCAGAGTGAAACGACCTGCGAGACGTCTGAATGTCGCCGCAGTTTATGTGTTTACCGTTCCGGCACATCCGGAACGAAGATTTCTGGCACCGACTGACTGCATTGTTCTCTTGATTCTGAGAATACTTGTGGACCGTGCCCTGCTAGGTGTGACTGTCTGGCGCCGGATGGCCAGTGGTCTAGGCAGGTTGTTTTCGTAGCCGGTCAAACGGCAAGTTCAGTGTCCTCAGCTGAATAGCAGAGCATGATTGGTCAACGTAAACTGAAGCTAGTTGACGTCATAAAGCCCTGCTCGAAATTGGAGGGAACAGTCGCTGTTGGTGCGAACGATGTTCTGAGACAGTGTGGGGGAATTTTGAAATCAGAACTGAATGCTGATTCGCGGTTTTCGAGGAGAGTAGGGAGTAGAGCAATGCTGGCTTCGCTCTTGCGTTGCGCGGGGAGTCGGAAGGTTTGTGACTTGGTCACTCTGCCGGCCGGAGTATCCGAGCGGTTCTAGGAGCTTCAGTCTGGAACCGCGCGACAGCTACGGTCGCAGGTTCGAATCCTGCCTCGGGCATGGATGTGTGTGATGTCCTTAGGTTAGTTAGGTTTAAGTAGTTCTAAGTTATAGGGGCTGATGACCTCAGCAGTTAAGTCCCATAGTGGTCAGAGCCATTTTTTTTTTGTCGCTCTTTTTCGGAAGAACTTACAATTCTCGGACAGCCGTCGAGGCCAGGGGTTGACACAGAGTTGCTGCACGGCAGAAGTCGGCGCCTACGTCAACAGGACTCTGCAGATTTCAGTACTGGTACAGTATTTTGTGGCTCCAGCATTGTAGGACCTTATCAATTTTATACTGAATCCCTCAGCAGCAGGCACCTTGCTTGTTTCTCCATGTGATCCCATTTGAGCTCTCACTACTAATTGCGATACAGCTATATAGTCGGGAGATTAATATTTGTTTCATTAGGATTTCCAGTCATTATCGTTGATCAATTGCATCACAGAGAGTAGGAGCCCCTTGTTCTCGAGCAAACTCTTATTCTCATAATAGTTCAGTATACCCTATCCTTTAACCTATTGTTTGTGTCGACAATCATGTGCATTTATGTTCTGATGTATAATAAATCTCATTGTAATATATAAGCCGCATATCATTTTGCAGATATCTGCAGAATCCCATTTCCTGTTGTTTATTATGATCAAGTTCTCCTTTTTTTTTCTCTGAGTAGATTACGATTTATATCAAATTATTTTGATTGTGCACTCCTTATTTTACCAACTAGCTGGGTCCACCATAATTTCCTTCCGTTACCGTTGTGCACATAATTAATAAAGTGGTAGAGAGGGAGGGGGTCGAGTGCATGTCTCGTTCTCATGCAAAATTCGTCTGAATTAGAGGTACAAACTCTTCTCCACCCCAGAACCAGTGAAGCCATGACCACGAATTCGCTATAATGTTTATCAAGCCGCATGCAGCCAAAGTTTAGTGACGCCTAGCACAGCACTGTCCTCATAAAACGTGAAATTTCCATCAGTATTCTGCAACGCCAAGCGATGCGGTTGGTCTGCAACAATGTCCACATACACGCAGGAACGTCAGTGGTCTGTGCCGGACGATGGAGCCTAATGGCAATCTTGTGACCACAGCGCATACCGTAACTGAGCCAACTACCTGGTGAAGACAACCTTGGTCACCAGTGGGATCCGCAGTTTCACAGGGCACACGCCGCACTCCCACTGGCCCAGAGGTAAAACTGAGACTTGGCTTCACTGGACCACGCCACATACCACCAGTGTTCAGCGGTCTAGTGACGAAGATTCAGGCCTGTGACAGCTGCTGAACCCACTATCGATGTGTTGGCGAGGAGAAACCATCGTCGGCTTCTCAAGTCTATGAGACTCATTTATCATCGCACAGTCGTGACGCAAACGGTTTCCTGTAGCTCCACATTCAAATCGGCGTCGACCTACCAGCAGCAGAAACTCAGTCGTTCATCGAAGACATGTGTCCATACCGCATGGCGTTTACCCATGTCGTCTAGCTGATAGCGTCCCTACCTCTAGATTGTAGGGGCCCAGGTTAGATTCTGTGGTGTCACCGCCAGACACCACACTTGCTAGGTGGTAGCCTTTAAATCGGCCGCGGCCCGTTAGTTTACGTCGGACCCGCGTGTCACCACTGTCAGTGATTGCAGACAGAGCGCCGCCACACGGCAGGTCTAGAGAGACTTACTAGCACTCGCCCCAGTTGTACAGCCGACTTAGCCAGAGATGGATCACTGACAACTACGGTCTCATTTGCCGAGACGATAGTTAGCATAGCCTTCAGCTACGTCATTTGCTACGACCTAGCAAGGCGCCATAGCATTTGATATTGAGATTATAACATGTACCGTCAAGAGCGATGTACACCAATTGTGCATTAAAGTTAAGTATTATATCAGCTACGTACTTTATTTGCTACTATTAATTCCCTTAACTGTTCCAGACCTCGCGCCAGTCTGCGTGAGTTTAAAAGCGTGCATTTCGGCCTCCTCTAGCAACACAGTGTTGGCTCTTCTGCCAACACTTCAGATTCCCAGTTGGATCGGAGATTTTCTTCTCACAGGGACGAGGTATTGGTGTTGCTCCATCTTCATAAACTCGCCAGTCGCCGAAGCAGCGTTCAACAATGCCATACGATCATTTCACTCCACCAGTGGAAAATTCCTCCTATCGGGGTACAAAAAAGGCGAATATGCTCCCGTTTAAAAGACTATGACTGTAAGTTGGGGTGCCAACTGCCTCGTTCTACGTTCCTCGTCACCTTTAAAAATTTCTCCAAAAATTCTGGCGTGTGAACTATTCGCGTCCTTTTTAATACGAATTCTCCCAGCTGCAACTCGCTCACACCCACTTACATCGCTGTAAGTCACTCGTACACATCCACTCCCACTTGCTCATTCTCACTGATTCATTCAGCACAACTCGTTACCTTTTTGTTTTTCTCAAACTGTCACTGTCTCCTGCCTCGCAGCCACAGACTCCTTCGTTTTGTTCTGTTACTACTACCTTCTCTCATTGGCATTGCCTCCCTCGTGCTCTTTCTCACAGCTACGACCTCATTCATTGCTTCCCACTGGTGCTCTCCTTTCTCACTCTTACTATCTCTCTCTTCATCGTTGACATTATCGAAGACCATTATCACTTGGTCCCACCCACTTCCATTTTCTCCTTCTCTTTCTTCCTTTCCCACTGGCAGTGTCTCCTCCAGTTTTATCCCAGCACTGTTCCATCATTCTCAGCTACGTTCCACTGCTATTGTGTCCCTCACTTTCTCTCACACTGCCATCGTCTCCTTCGCTCTTCCTGTACCGCAACCACCATCCTTCAGTATTGATTACGTTTGCGTCTCTTTCCCACATTCCCACTTTCCCACTTTCTCCCAACATACAAAAGCACGAATATGTCCGCTTATCAATGTCAATATTTTTCCCGTAATTTTTAAAGGTGCAGAGGAACGCAGAATGAGGCAGCTGATACCCCACTTTTCGGTCAGAGTCTTTTAAAGAGGTGCGTATTCGCCTTTTCTGTGCTCTTATAGGAGCATTTTTCCGCTGGTTCTTTGCTTTTTCGAGCTACAGCCAGTCACTCATATGAAACGCTCTTTGCCGGCCGCTGGTGGCCGAGCGGTTCTAAGGCGCTTCAGTCTGGAACCGCGCGGCCGCTACGGTCGCAGGTTCGAATCCTGCCTCGGGCATGGATGTGTGTGATGTTGTTAGGTTAGTTGGGTTTAAGTAGTTCTAAGTTCTAGGGGACTGATGACCTCAGATGTTAACGCCCATAGTGCTCAGAGCCATTTGAACCATTTTTTTGAAACGCTCTTTATTCGTCGATATACTTCTGATCGTTTACTTACGTAAAATTGACGTAACGCAAAACTAATTTTGCACCTGAAATCGGATTTTATGTACACAAAAGTTTTGCATGTGCTTCATTACGTCAGCATGGAGTTCCCGGAATCCTGCTGAATGATATCGTAGGTTCTTTACAGCATATTTCTCCGTGCTAAATTACTTTATAAACTACGTTTTCGCGTCACACTGGATTTCGCGTGCATATTTAACTTACAACTAGGGCAAATATAAACCTCCATATCTCGGAAACGGATAAAGATACGAATAAAATTTTCCAAAGTTGTTCGAGATCGGGATCTTAGGAATATACAGTAAAAATTGCAACCATTCGCTGTTCTGGAATCCTCGGCTCGATTTTGGTACACACAAAACCATGTTGTTTGGTCCGTTTCTGGATAATGGATAAAGATTTTTCAAAACTGGAAGGTGGTACTTCTAGATAAATAACTAGACAATATACCGGTCAAACTAAAGCAATTTTCTGCACTTAGTTATTTAGACATTCGTTGCTGACGGCGAAGAAATCGTGAAAAATGCTTTCTCCGAGTTTTCTCAAGAACCGCCGACAAACTACATGGTGCCTCCATAATCCCGTTAAGGCGCACCGTAGTCCACAAGTCCACACCTAGCGCAAAAAGAACTCATAGATTTGTTCCATTTTCGTATGTTAGAGGAAGTGTGAAACAGTCAAACTTTGACCCTGTATTGTAGGACAGTTAGAGGAATACGACGCCAACACAAGTGCTACCGAAACACTTGAGCCTACGTTTCCCTCACCAACGTAACCCGAGGTACGAGCCCCGGAAAAGTCCCGTTTCTGTGAGCGGGATTTTGGAACACACTGGTAGCAGGTGCTGTCGCACGCGTGCCGACTTTATGTGGGAGAATTGTCTCTGCGGTGACGACGGTCCGCTGTACACACCGTTGAACCCGGAAATCCGAGATGTCATGCTTCCTCCAGATTCACTGCGCATCTCCAAGTAACAGCCTGCACCACGAGCTGCATGAAGCAGCAGCTATCGGGCATCGTGAACGATTCATCTTAAGTGGGCCAACACTTCCCACGACTTTTGCCCATTCACTTTACAGCTTACGTGCAACGAATGAATTACGTTTTTCGCCACCGGCACATAACGAGTCCATCACGAACACGTCGTACTTTTTATACGATTTCTTAAAATACATATAATTCCGGAAAATGTGTTGATGTTATATACACTGAAGCACCAAAGCAACTGGTATAGGCATGCGTGTTCAGACACTGAGATATGTAAACAGGCAGAATACGGCGCTGCGGTCTGCAACGCCTATATAAGACAACAAGTGTCTGACGCAGTCGTTAGATCGGTTACTGCTGCTACAGTGGCAGGTTGTGAAGATTTAAGTGAGTCTGAACGTGGTGGTATAGTCGGAGCACGAGCTATGGGACACAGCATCTTCGAGGTAGTGATGAAGTGGGGATTTCACTGTACTACCATTTCACTAGTGTACTGTGAATATCCGGAATCCGATAAAAGAACAAATCTCTGACATCGCTGTGGCCGGGAAACGATCCTGCAAGAACGGTACCAACGACGACTGAAGACAATCGTTCAACGTGACAGACGTGCAACCCTTCCGCAAATTGCTGCAGTTCCCCTGCTGGCCCATTAAAAATTTTTGGTGTGCGAACCATTCAACGAAACATCATCGGTATGAGCTTTCGGAGCCAAAGGCCCACTTGTTGTCCGACACAAAGCTTTACACCTCGACTGGGTCCGTCAACACCGACGTTGGACTGTTGATGACTGGAAACGTCTTTCCCGGTCGGAAGAGTCTCGTTTCAAATTGTATCGAGCGGATGGACGAGTACTGGCGTGGAGAAAACCTCATGAATCCATGGACCCTGCACGCCAGCAGGTTACTATTCAAGCTGGTGGAGGCTCTGTAAGGTTGTGGGGCGTCTTCAGTTGGAGTTTACTGAGACCCCTGATACGTCTAGGTACGACTCTGACGGGTGATACGTACGTAAGTGTCCATTGTACATGCCGACGGACTTGCGCAATTTCAGCATGACAATGCGACACCTCACGTGTCCATAATTGCTATAGATTGGCTACAGGAAGACTCTTCTGAGTTTAACACTTCCGCTGGCCATCAAACTCTCCAGACATGAACATTCTTGAGCATATCTGGGATGCGTTGCAACGTGCTGTTCAGAAGAGATCTCCACCCCTCGTACTCTTATGAATTTAAGGACAGTCCTGCAGGATTCATGGAGCCACTTCCCTCCAGCACTACTTCAGACATTAGTCGAGTCCATGCCACGTCGTGTTGCGGAAATTCTGGGTGCTCGTGAAGGGGCCTACACGATATTAGGCGGATTTACCAGTTTCTTTGCCTCTTCACCGTAAAGCATGTGTATTTAAGCATGTGCATCTAAGCATCTACCTTTCATAAGCATCAAATAATACGCTGCGTAGCTACTGCAGTTAAAAAACCCGTATTTTTTTACGA
Source organism: Schistocerca serialis cubense (assembly GCF_023864345.2). Classification (NCBI taxonomy): domain Eukaryota; kingdom Metazoa; phylum Arthropoda; class Insecta; order Orthoptera; family Acrididae; genus Schistocerca; species Schistocerca serialis. Next base: position 825,665,549 of record NC_064642.1, read on the forward strand.
TTTCTTAAAATTTAATATGAAAAATGTGTTGTTGTTATTTAAAACCGTTACTTCCATAAGCATCAAATAACACGCTGCACATTTACCGCAGGGAAAGCTAGAAGTATAATTTCTGCTACTGTAAAGTATCCGCAATAAGTATAACATTGGATATCCATTTACTTCTGGACAAGATGATTCATTAAAGGCAAGCAATAAAAGCCGCAATAAAGCTTGTGCATCACCAAATCTTCAATTGTGGATAGAATTTAGGAGTGTAGTTCTATGTATTTTTTTCGAGTCTACCGTTGATGCGATTTCTCTACTAGTAGTTAATAAGGCAGGATCATTTTAAATTTTTTTCGTGAAAATTGTAACTTTCCTGTAAAAATAAATACCTCAGGGTTGCCAAAGTGGAATGCGTTTGAGTGCAGTATTTTCTACGCTGCAGGTGCTTGCTTTACTTTCATGTACGAAGATTTGATCGTAAAGTGTCTGATCAGGCTGCAATCCCCACGCATCAATAATTTATAGAAATTTTTCTTGTCCTGTCTACAGAAGAAAGACACTCTTCGTGAACGTCCCTGATTTCGGACAGGTCACAATTACATGCTTTAATTTGTCAGGCAGGTCTACAAAATTTTCCGGATGGTTCTCGCATACATAAGAAAACGAAAAGGAATATCTTCCCTGAAGCAATTATGGTATATTGTGCTGTGAAGGAATGAGTAATCTTGTTCGAATCTACTTTCTACATAGGGAAGGTTATCACTCGCTCGTTTTCCACAAGGGGTCTATTATACCTCGACTGGTACACGCATACAGTGAGAGGTGGCATGAGCCCCCTCTCATATTTCTATCTTACGATTTTCGTCTCTAATTGCATGCGGTGAAAAGTTGCTATTCCTTCACACGCGGACTTCCCACACAGCGTCTCTCGTCACGCTGGTGGTCCGGTGACAGACGGGCTCTGCGGATCTCGAGATGGTTAAGCCGACGAGTGTGAGGGAGTCGAGTGAATGCTTTCCAGACGCAGACATTGTCAAGAGACACGCCAGCAGGGGCCTGAAGTAGCGGCTGGGGTAGAGGTTCCGTTACTTCGCAGAAACTTAGCGAAAACACTTTCTGGCGGGCTACCAGCGAGGCGTGGGAATGACTTGTGTACCCAGGCAGTTGTGGCGGGAAAATTCCCGCGCTTTCTGCAAAATAGTAACTGTGATTGGCTTGCTGAGGGCATAGCTCTGTGACGTAGCAAAATCAGCGCAGAAATTGGCGCCAAGAATCTCCATTGGTGGAATGGTAGTGCTCCGGCAACGGAGTGGAATTTTCCCCCGGTTTTCGAGTTGCTGATTGGAACATTTAACCACGGCCACTGTGGTGGGGGCGGGAATGTTCTGTGTTCGGCCTGTACGGGTGCTCAGGGGTAGTAGGGTCTCGCCTTTCGGTCGAGGACGTCGAATCAACCAGCCATCGCCTCCGGTACGCCAGATAGTGTTCTGGCAGTTAAGAAGACAGTTTGGTAATGAATGTCCGCAGCACCGGCAGATAGGGATTTTCCTAGGTGATAACCAGAGCTCAGCAGAGCGCGCCTGTTCGACTTTTTCTAACTTTGTTCTGTCTTGAGTAGCAGCAATTAATGTTGGGTTAGCTGTGTGTCTCTCTTAAGATTTGAGTGGCAAGGAATTGGCTCCACATACCACTTCGTCATAAACCTCACAATCTAGTTTAGGGACAACTTCACCTTCACAGCGTTTGTTTGAGTATCCAATTTGAGCTAATTTGATGTATTATAAATGTTTCATGTGTTTTTGTTTATTATTTTGTGTTTAGTCTTAATAAATCATATTGTTATTTTGGACAGAAATTTCATTCTGTTATTCGGTAGAGCAACCCATCATTTCTCACTACGTTAATGAAACCTTCCTTTATTTAACTTATTTATCAAATTAAATTGTTGCAGGTGCCAAACTCTTTTCTACTCCACTTGCAGGGTTGATTACAGTCAGTTCGCGTATATTTTTTAATCCATGTGCAACAGCAAAAATCGGAGTTAGAATAGGGGGGGCTTAGAGGATCATTTACATATGCAGATTCTAGAATTTAGTGTTTAATTCACTGCTTGCCCCGGCACCTCACATAAAATGGCGACCCTGCCAGGATCTTTCCTGTGAATCGCTGATAAGCAAGTATTATTAGTAGTAGAGACATTCAAAATTTTTTTTATTGATTAATACCCAAGTTTTTTTCTGGTAGTTCCGCGTTTAGTCTTAAGAAGCGGCGCATGATTACAGTTTTTGTTTTCAGTGTATATATTCTTTTGTTCATTGTTTTTGTGTTCCTTTGATGGTGTGTCCGTATCACATCCCACTTTGTCGGGTTTGTGTGCAGTTTCTGTACTACAACAAATCGTGCGTATAATTACAGCGTTGGAGAGGCGTTGTTGAAATTTTATGTCAATGTGTAAAAATATATGGAGTAGGTTAATTTTATTGTGCATTTTAGATAAATTTGTTTTTCATGAATGATAACGAGAAGTAAAGCACGACTATTATCGAGCGAAGCTAAAACAAAAGAGGATAGCATAATGGATAAGGGGCAGTTTACTGACGGGAATAGGTTCAGAGATGAGATGGGCACATTTTTAGCAGGACAGGACGCCAGGGTCATTGATGAGAAAGGTGATTTGGACGCGATCTCAGAGCAGCGTTGCGGCCGTGATTATGATAGTGAAGTAGAGGATGGAACAGAGACAGGCACACAGGTCGAGACGGTAGCAGAAGTTTATAATCAAACGAACGAGAGCAGACAGGGGCTAGCTCGGCCACGTCAGAGCTCTAGCGCCCAGGTGTCCATAGTTACATCTCCCACGTTTGAAGAGAATCAAAAAGATGACGTAAACCCAATACTGAGCTTCCTACGATCAATGAAAGAAGAAGCTGACGAACAGCGTAAGAGGGAGAAGGAAGAAGAGGAGAAACAACGTAAGAAGGAGAAGGAAGAAGATGAGAAACAACGTAAGAAGGAGAAGGAAGAAGCTGACGAACAGCGTAAGAGGGAGAAGGAAGAAGAGGAGAAACAACGTAAGAAGGAGAAGGAAGAAGCTGACGAACAGCGTAAGAGGGAGAAGTAAGAGGCTGACGAACAGCGTAAGAAGGACACTGAGGCAATAATTTCCCATATAGGGGAAATTCGTGGAGAATTACTAACAATAAAGAAAGAATGTGGAGAAGTAAAACAAATGTCAATGGCTGCACAAAAAGTAGCAGGCCTGGCCAAAATGGCAGCAATAGGGGCAATGAAAGTCGCGGAAGCAACTTCTAAACTCGCAGGGCGCTTGCGACGTACAACACAATCCCACTCAAAATCCCTAGCATTCTTAAAAACTCAAGGTAATATCGCGGTTGCGAACACCACGAAACGAATGGAAGAAGTAGAGAGTCGGATAGCAAAACTAGAGCAAAACGGGCACACGAGCACTCCAATGATGGAGTACACAGAATTGTGTCTCCAAGGAAAAGCCCGCCGTGCTCTAGCCCAATGACCGAGTGCGGAACTAACAATGCACACGCAGAAACAGCGAGTAATAGCTCCAATAATTATAGCCCACTTAGGAGAGTGAATTCTGAGTGCCACTTCCACTGTGATACAGAGGTAGCACATCACAGTTATCAGCAAGATAGAACAGGACACTCAGCAGACGTGCAAGTATCGGAAACGAGTGACAACACCAGTGCGAGGATCAGACAGGATTTTGATCACAATCACTTCCTGTCGATACTAAAATTCCAGAAGTTCAAAGAAAATGGAGGGTCGATGCATCCGAAGAGCTGGGTGATGCAGTTTACAAATTCATTACCGGCATCATGGCCAAGCCAGGCAAAATTAGAATTCATGTGTGGACACATCGAAGGCCAAGCCGCGGAAAAGATGCGAGTTGTGGCAGTGACGTGTCGGACTTATCAGGAATTTGTTGGTGCATCCCTGCGGACCTACTGGTCAAAGGAAACGCAAGACAGGATTAAAGAGGAAATAACATTTTGTCCTGAACTGGAAGTGTCCGGGCATAGGAGCGCAACCAAATTTCTTGATGATTTACTCAAGAAGAATCAATTTTTAGATAGTCCATATAGCAACGGAGAAATCATTAAATTTTGCTTTTCCAAATTGCCAGTTAGGTACCAACAGACACTTGTCGGGAAGTGTGGATCTGACATAGAAGCATTCAAGAGTCTATTGCGCGAACTCGAAGTAGTCTTTGATAAACAAGACGCAAAGGACAGGAAGAAGGGGCAAAGTAACAAATACCACGGACCAGGAAGGGAAGACGACAACAGATCGCATAATCGCACTGGTCAGTTAGGAAACCAGGGTTACGGAAGTCAAGGTTACGCTATTCAAGGTTATGGAAACCAAAGACATGGAAACCAGAACGTCAGGGAGCAGGGTCAATCTAGACAAGGAATCTGGGATAGGAGGAATAACGAACGGCAAAGCGACCGTAATTGGAGAGAGCGAAACCAAGGACAACAGTGGAACCAAGAGATTGAAACTAGACCCGCAAATCCTAATGCACGTCAGAGGAGGGGGAGCTTAACAAGGGATTGACGCCAGACTAGTGCGAACACAGGCCGCCGGAATTTCGCACGTAATCTCGGACCTGGCCAACTACGGATGATACATTACGAAGATTTATCAGAAATCCTGCTCGAGGAACATAAAGCAACTCCTCGACAAGATCGGCAGCCTCTTATCACAGTAGAAATAGCTGAAAAGAGTATGAATGCGATGATAGATAGTGGAAGCTACATAACAGCAATATCTGAGGCAGCATACAAGAGGTGCTCTCAGGAGATAGACTGGTCTGTCCTATCGGTTAGGAAAACCAAAATAAAAGGGGCATTAGCGGGTAAATGTAGGGAGGTCACCCAACAAACAAGACTGGAATTCTACTGCCAAGGACACAAAATAGAGTCTAACTTCTGGATCGTGCCAAATCTGGCGATCGACATGATAATAGGAACGGACTTCCTAAATGAACATGAAGCGATAGTTGATCTAGGACGAGGTGAAGTGGTTTTAAGGAAGGGGAATCCCGTTCACATTAAGTTCGACGACCAGCTGATCCCAGCTCAACTACCGTCTAACTGTGTACGGATAAACTATGCGTGTCTGAAAGACAGAAAGGAAGAACAGGTCGACGTTGCGGGTAGGGGTGAGGACACGGATGAGAATGAAGTCGGAATAATGGGAGAAAAAGTGGAAGCAGAAAGAATATAAGGTGCGACCACCGCAAAGAACTTCATAAATTACTAGTAGAAAATGCGGAGGTCTTCCTTCCCAAGACAGGATCAATAAAGAACTTCCAATATGAATTTCGTGTACGTCCGCACAACCAGTTTCGTGTGCCACCCTGTCCAATCCCCTTGGCATATCGACAGAAAGTAGCAGCTGAAATTACGCGAATGCTGAGTGAAGGAATAATAGAACCTACGGCTTCAGCCTATAATAACCCTTTAAGAGTAGTCGAGAAGGCAGATGGTAGTATTCGTTTAGTCTTGGACTCGCGACAAATTAATACCATAATAGAACCCGAAACAGACAGACCGGATCGATTAGAGGAACTCTTACAAAACTTCCATGGAATATCAATCTTCTCATCAGTTGATCTAAAATCGAGTTTCTGGCAGATCGAGCTCCATCCAAACTGCAGACAGTACACAGCCTTTTTAGCATTTGGGAGATGTTACCGGTTTCGTCGTCTACCATTTGATTTGAACGTTTCATCTGCCGCATTCATTCGGGGGCTGGACGGCATACTAAGCGATAATTTGAAACGTCATGTCACCAGCTATGTGGACGATTTGCTGATCGCGGAGAAATCTTGGGGAGAGCACAATGCGGTCCTCGGTGAACTCCTTGCGACATTCAAGGAATACGGAGTGACAATCAATATCGAAAAATCGAATTTTGGGACGTCTTCTGTCAAATTTCTAGGACATATCATCACGGGTGAGGGCATTGCGCCAAATCCCGAAAAGATCGAAGCGATTGAAAAGTTTCCCATTCCTACGACAAAGAAGCAGTTAAGGGGGTTCTTGGGGATCATAATTTTTCACAACCGCTTTATACATGTCAAAACTCAGAGCAGTCCTAGGTTGCATCAACTTACAGGAAGGAAGATTCCTTGGGAATGGGATGAGGCGGCCGAATCCGAATGGAAAGCATTAAAATTCGCATTATTACAAGCACCCATCGTATCACACCCTAATTTAGCAGAAGAGCTTTGCATAGTAACGGACAGATCATACTCAGGTCTGGGTGTCATGGTGTTCCAAGACTATGTACATGAAGGAAACAGGGTGTGGAAGACAATTGCGTTTGGTAGCAGAGTACTAGCCAAGAGTGAGAGGAATTACTCAGTAACCGAGTTAGAGGCGCTGGCTATTGTATGGGCGTTTGAAAAATTCAATACCTTCTGTTTGGTCGCAAGACGAGGGTCTACACAGACCACAAGGCACTCTAGTTCTTGATGACTGCAAAGCTTAATCATAGGCGGCTCATTAGGTGGGCATCATATCTGCAGCAGTACAACTTTTCGATAGAATATATCCCCGGCAGTCAGAACATTATTGCAGACACCTTATCACGGTCACCGATCGGATTTGAGCACAACATTGAAGAAGATCTGGAGGAAAATCACTACTGCCTTTTCTATATGCAGAAAGTAGTCTTTGAAAATTTTATTACCTTTAGTATGCAGGACATCAAGAAGGAGCAAGACAAGGACCCTGCCCTAGTGTTATTGAAACAGAAGTGGATAGACAGAAGACACGCCACCATCAGGCAGTTCTACCTCTTGTGGAAAGGCATAATTTTCCACCTAAATTATGCAAATGACACTGAATGGGGGGTATGCATCCCTGAACACCTAATAAACAAGGTTATATGGCATACTCACTTCAGCTATGGACACTTCGGACCACGCAAGTGCAATCTCAAGCTAAGGACCATGTGTTACTTTCGAAACATGGAGCGTCGAATACGGAGGGTACTGTCGGTGTGTAAAGACTGCCAAAAGGCTAAGCACACCACTGTGAGCATGCAGGCACCATTATACCCAATCGTACCGACGAAATTAAGGCAATTAGCAGCAACAGATTTGATGGGACCTTTGCCAAGAACAAGAAGAGGATATACTTACGTATTAGTGTTTGTTGAACTAACGTCCAAATACGTTACCTTTACGCCTCTGAAGAGGGCGACAGGACGAACTGTATCACGAGCCCTAATCCAGGATTTCCTACCACAGGTTGGTCATGTGAGTAGAATTATTTCTGATAACGGGCCACAGTTTTAGTCAAAAACATGGAAGGAGACGTTGCGTCGATGAAAAATTGACCCCATTTTTATATCTTCACACCATCCGAGCTCGAATGCTGCAGAACGGGTTATTAAAGAACTCGGAAACTTGTGCCGGTTGTACTGTAACAAACAGCACACGACATGGGACGTTTTCCTTAAAGACTTCCAGGAGGTGATCAATGAGGCACCCCATGGGATAACAAAATTGGCACCCATTACAGTACTGAAAAACCGGATTCCTAAGGACTTGATAACCGAGGTCGTAAACTTCCCACCAAGGGCGCGAACGCAGCACCAAGCCATAGTGGATTTGGCTCTCAAGAGGATACGGGCTGCAGCAGAGGTCAGGAAGAGACGTGCCGACAGGGGAGCTCGTCTACGACACTTCCAAATTGGACAAAAGGTGCTCATTAAGTCTTTCCGACTTTCGAACAAACAAAAAATGAAATGCCAAAAATTCTATTCTGTTTACAACGGCCCGTACCGTATAAGGAGAGCAGCTGACCACAATGCTTATGAATTGGAGACGCTGAAAGGAAAGAAGTCCATAGGACTCCACCACATCTCTCACATAAAGGAGTTCGTGGAATAGCAGTAGTGTAAGTGGTGTACATAGTAGAATGGGCAAATACATGAACCTTGCTATAGTAGTAGTGTAAGTGGTGTATATAGTAGAATAGGCAAAGATATGAACCTTTCTTCGGGGAACAATAATCGTTGCATTAATAGATTAAGATTGTTAAAGTATTAACACGCTGCGTTTTCTCGCATAAGAACTTACTGCTGTTAACTTTTTTTGTCTATGTTCGGGATCTCCTCTGTCGTTGCGATAAGAGGCACTACCTTTCCATGAGCAATGTTTTTGTCCTTTCCTATCTGGTGTCCATGTTAAGGGATAAAGATGAGTGACGAGATGTCGCACAAACGGGCGCATACAAGAACGTGCTCTTAGAAGCGTTCTGAGAAGTCGTGATACGCTCCATAGCGGCCACAACCAGTTCGTGAGACGTTCATACCAATGCTTGCAGGAACGCGTCAGTGCACTGCAAGATTGTGGTATATTGCGTGATTTCGAGGATGAATATGGGCAGTATAGTTTTTTGCAGAGCTGCGCCAGCATCGTTGTCTCGCAAGTCGGGGTGAACCTGTGAGCGTTTGACTCCAATGGTGCCCTAGGCGAGAGAAATGCGGGCATAAAGCCTACCATGCCAATGTGCTGGTTGGGGATTTAGCGTGCTGCTCGTGACTGTCACAGATGAATAACCAGGGCTTATACTTGAATATTCGTGACATACTGCGTAGCTGGCGTGTGTTGGGCGACTGAATCCTCACCAGGAACCAGTCCTGGCTTGGTCATATTACATTGCCTCTGGAAAGGTGTGCTTTGATCGCGAAAACCGCATCACATAGAGAAGGAAGTTGCCACTAAAAATTTATTGTCGTGTATAGCCATGGCTAACCCAGTCTCTGGAGTTTCAGTGAGGCGTAATGAAAACTCGGAGGTCATGTCGTACGGCGCGCACATCACTGTCGTCAATAGCGGCGAGCAGCGAGTCATCTCAACGTAACAGGAATTATGTAAGAGTATTGTATAAGGTAAAAAAACAAACAAACAAAAAAAGGTACGATATACTAGGATAAGTTAAACTGTAGGATTTAACAATAACTAGATTAATATTGTGGGGGTTTTCTACCACAAGTGTTTGGCGCGCGCCTGTTGGGATGTTATTTTTCAGGTCATCAAATCACAGACCCAAGATGGAGGGACGACCGGCGAGCGAACGTAGAATAGTTGCTTGTTCTTTATAAGCTCAGTAAAACTTCGACCTGCATAATAACATAATTTACTCAAAAGACATAGAATGTAGATCGTTGGCAAACGGTAGTTAATTCTTGAGCATGTCTACTGTCGATCTATATAATTAATAGTAATATTAGTGCGGGACCGCACATTTAGTTGTTCATCCATTACATAGCATCAGTTATCACACACCATGTACAATACTGAGATCGGTCTCTACACAAATATCAAAATAAATTATTTCCATGTCTAGATTAGATACACCAAGATAGCTACAGATAAATAACTATAAAATTAAAATTAGAGTGTCTGAAATGACAGACCATCAATGTATCGTTATGTAAACTTATTATAACATAGAAGGTCATGGGGAAAAGTTAGGCATAAGATTTTTGTAAGAATTGTGCAGATGACGGGTATCGTGGCAATGCAGAGGCCAGCCAGAGCAAAATCAAGAGGTCATCGGCTACCTGCAAGAAGAGAGCGTCAGCGCGCCACCTGACGTGAAGGGCGCGAGAGCATCCGGTCCTACAAGCTGACAGTCACCGGGCCGTATACCTGAGGGATTAGGCGGCAGACAGCCCTCGCCGAGCCACAAGCGAAAGTGAGGCTGGCCATTGACACTGATACGCGACCCACACGCGACAGCCTGCTAGCTCTCCGGACGCAGCAGCCGTTTGGAGGGATTCCTTGCGGCAGACCACGTTGTCGTGAGTACACGAAGAAGATCACATATCGTGTCAGAACCTGTGTCTCATGTGCCTCAGGACAGAAAGGGACGCTATATACTCACCTGTTTGGGTGTTTTCAACTCACTAGCATTGGCCGATCTGCATACACAAAGCAGTATCGTGCCACACTAACAAATGTATGGTCTCATTTCTAACTTCTCCTCTCTATTAGAGAGCAGTTTTAGCAATCGTCGCTCCTAGTTCGATCCTGTATGGATGACCTCACACACTTGTCGAGTCACTCCACGTGCCATCATCCCTCGTCGAACTGCAATATTGGGAAACGTAAAGTACTGTCCAGCGAGAGAAGAGACCTAGACTAGTGATGTATCCCAACAAGTAGACCTCAGAGACAATTAATCGACGTGAGGAGAGCCTATCACTGTGTCTTCCTACCGTACTGCCGTGATCATATGCGTGGATCTTGGTGCAATCTCAACAGAGTACTGCAGATGCTCCAGCACACCCTATTGCCGTTGCAACAACGTAGCAACAACACCCAACGTTTAGCCCTATGTGATGTCAGTACTGTGGAATTTGTGAAGTGCTTCGAATATTTCTAACAATGTGATTTAGTGCCTCATTCTCAGCACAGTCGTGAACTTTGTGCAATGTGCACGCACAACTTGATGCCCCATGAACCTTGTTTTTTTTTCTTAAATTTCTTTCTCTAGTGTTGTTTTTGTAATGTATGTTATACCTTGTATGTGTTTGTGTTTTACACTGTAATTCTTATTACAAATTACTGTATTGTTCTCCACACCATGTTTTTTTTTGTATTTTGTATTTATTGTTGTGTGTATGCAAACAGTGTGCCTGAAGTCCACATAAACTGAAGCAGATACCACCACTGTCATTGTGAATGGACCATCAGTTCAGGGAACATTTTGTAAAGGCTATTCTTGCTGCAGGGAGACAGAATGAATCGGAGGTTGTAAATAGATTCTGAAAGCTCACAAAGAGATTGTTAACTTAAATAGTATCATGTGTGAGCGAGGTCAGGTTAGTTTCATGATTCAAATTGTTGTAAAATGTTGGGCATTTAATTGCAGAGCACTCCAACTCTGATTGTAAAGAATAAACTGCTCCATATTTGGCTCACATGCCCGGGCCATATTTAGAGCGTGAATGTCTGTGTGAATCGGTGTTTGGAAGGGGCTCCCTGGGTATGGATGTGTGATGTGAGTGTTAGTGTTCCATATTAAGAAGGTGAAGTTGGCCCCATCATAAATAATCCTCCCTCTATGAGCTGCATTTTTCAGTTGCAATGATTTTTTTTATAGAGTGCGGCATGTGGAGTCAGTTTGTAAGATTGTTCTTGGGCGATTGACTCACTACCTTGCTCCTAAGTGAGCCAACCGCTCACCAATCACAATCTAAAATGGCGTAGGGGCTATGAGAGGTGGCATGAGCCCCCTCTCATATTTCTATCTTACGATTTTCGTCTCTAATTGCATGCGGTGAAAAGTTGCTATTCCTTCACACGCGGACTTCCCACACAGCGTCTCTCGTCACGCTGGTGGTCCGGTGACAGGCGGGCTCTGCGGATCTCGAGAGGGTTAAGCCGACGAGTGTGAGGGAGTCGAGTGAATGCTTTCCAGACGCCGACATTGTCAAGAGACACGCCAGCAGGGGCCTGAAGTAGCGGCTGGGGTAGAGGTTCCGTTACTTCGCAGAAACTTAGCGAAAACACTTTCTGGCGGGCTACCAGCGAGGTGTGGGAATGACTTGTGTACCCAGGCAGTTGTGGCGGGAAAATTCCGGCGCTTTCAGCAAAATAGTAACTGTGATTGGCTTGCTGAGGGCATAGCTCTGTGACGTAGCAAAATCAGCGCAGAAATTGGCGCCAAGAATCTCCATTGGTGGAATGGTAGTGCTCCGGCAATGGATTGGAATTTTCCGCCGGTTTTCGAGTTGCTAATTGGAACGTTTAACCACGGCCACTGTGGTGGGGGCGGGAATGTTCGGTCTTCGGCCTGTACGGGTGCTCAGGGGTAGTATGGTCTCGCCTTTCGGTCGAGGACGTCGAAGCAACCAGCCATCGCCTCCGGTACGCCAGATCGTGTCCTGGCAGTAAAGAAGACAGTTTGGTAATGTATGTCCACAGCACCGGCAGATAGGGATTTTCCTAGGTGATAACCAGAGCTCAGCAGAGCGCGCCTGTTCGACTTTTTCTAACTTTGTTCTGTCTTGAGTAGCAGCAATTAATATTGGGTTAGCTGTGTGTCTCTCTTAAGATTTGAGTGGCAAGGAATTGGCTCCACATACCACATCGTCATAAACCTCACAATCTAGTTTAGGGACAACTTCACCTTCACAGCGTTTGTTTGAGTATCCAATTTGAACCAATTTGATGTATTATAAATGTTTCATGTGTTTTTGTTTATTATTTTGTGTTTAGTCTTAATAAATCATATTGTTATTTTGGACAGAAATTTCATTATGTTAATCGGTAGAGCAACCCATCATTTCTCACTACGTTAATGAAACCTTCCTTTATTTATCTTATTTATCAAATTAAATTATTGCAGGTGCCAAACTCTTTTCTACTCCACTTGCAGGGTTGATTACAGTCGGTTCGCGTATATTTTTTAATCCATGTGCAACAGCAAAAGTCGGAGTTAGAATAGGGGGGGGGGGGGGCTTAGAGCATCATTTACATATGTAGATTCTAGAATTTAGTGTTAAATACACTGCTTGCCCCGGCACCTCGCAACAGTTTGACAGGTATTAATTACATAACCCTACATCAGAATTACAGATGAGTATGTTCGTCAGTATCTATAATGACCTACATTGTTTAATGACATTGTGTACGATTTAAAAAAGTAAATGGGCAGGATTTGAAACTACACTGCCAGCGGGGGAGCCGTGAACTTCGGTCACAGCTGCTCTCGCCTGACTACAGACAGTGGTATTAACGTTGCGGGTACGGGATGTACGGAAGCCCGCGGCCTACGCGTGGAAAGCCACCAACCATGTACTCGGGACTGTTCCCTCTACAACATACCTGAGATTCATCAAAATCCGTCATTAACAAGTCTGATGGTACCCTTGTGAGAGGATATTATTATGTTGACGAGTACAGTGATTTTACATCTATTAGCATCAAACAAAATTTTATGTCTTACGAAGCTCGTATTTCAAATATAGGAGACAGTAGCTAATCGGAATGATTACTCAATTCTTGGGCACGAATGAAACCGGTAACGGCATTCTTTTTATCAAATTAAGCACTCAAATGTGAGCCCCAAGCTCAACGGCAATCCTATTGCTCTTTTATTGGGGAGCACTAAAATGCACTATTATTTTAAATTTCGAAAACAGTCAGGTCCGAATAAAGTTGCCAAAGAGAAAGTTTTGACAGAAGTAGCAAACAGGACGGAAAAGTAATTGCCGCAGGAAAAAAAAAAGGAAAAGAAAAATTAAGATGAAATTGAATAAGGGAGAGTAAATGTTTAAGGATAAGCTGATAAATTTCGGTCGAAATAAAGTTATTGAACAGGATATTGCCGTCAATCTTTGATTTTTAAAATGTTGCGTTTTAAGTTTTTTGAGTGGCTGTGCTTGTAGGGCTTTAATGTCTGAAGCTGATTAGTTTGTGTAACAGTAATCATTTGAGTGTAATCTTGGAAAGGTACTCTTTTATTTGCTATAATGAGCTGTCCTACAAACGGAGCAGCGTACCTACCGCAGCATGGCTTATTCATAGTATTGGATACCATGGGTACCCCAGCACACGACGATATCGCATATTACGACACGGCATCGCATATTATAGTAACTTCATCTTGCCACCTTAGTAGCTACACCGAGACTCATATTTCCACTGAGTGGTTTGGGGATTTTGCGAGCTTTGTGAAACAATCTGGTGATGATCCTATTGTGCTAATACCTGATGGGCATAACATGATCACATTTTTGAGGTACAGAAAGCAAGAGAAAGCCGTTTCCACATCTCTTCTTTATCACAGCAATTCCACGCATAAAATACAATCTCTTCCATGGAATTGAGGGATCATTTACACTATGTGATCAAAATTATCCGGACATCCCGAAAACCATACGTTTTTCATATTAGGTGCATTGTACTGCCATCTACTTCCAGGTACACCATATCAGCGGCCTCAGCAGTCATTGGACATCGTGAGAGAGCAGAATGGGGCGCTCCACAGAACTTACGGACTTTGAACGTGGTCAGGTGACTGGGTGTCATTTATGCCATACGTCTGTACGCGAGATTTACACACTCCTAAACATCCATAGGTGGAAATTCTGTTGACTGACAGAGACCGCCGACAGATGAAGAGGGTCATAATGTGAAATAGGCAGACATCTATCCAGACCATCACACAGGAATTCCAAATTGCATCAGGATCCACTGCAAGTACTATGACAGTTAGGCAGGAAGTGAGAAAACTTGTATTCCATGGTCAAGTTGCTGCTCATAAGCCACACATCACGCCGGTAAATGCCAAACGAGGCCTCGCTTGGTTTAAGGAGCGTAAACATTCGACGAGTGAACAGCGGAAAAATGTTGTGTGAAGTGGCGATCCGATGGCAGGGTGTAGGTATGGCGAATGGCCAGTGAACGTCATCTGCCAGCGTGTATAGTGACAACAGTAAAATTCGGAGGTGGTGGTGTTGCGGTGTGGTCATGTTTTTCATGGAGGGGGCTTGCACCCCTTGTTGTTTTGTGTGGCACTTTCACAGCACAGGCCCACATTGATGTTTTATGCATCTTCTTGCTTCCCACTGTTGAGGAGCAATTCGAGGATGGCGATGGCATCTTTAAACACGATCGAGTACCTGTTCATAATGCACAGCCTGTGACGGAGTGGTTATGTGACAATAACATCCCTGTAATGGACTGGCCTGCACAGAGTTCTGACCTGAATTCTACAGAATACCTTTGGGATGTTTTGGAACGCCGACTTCGTGGCAGGCCTCACCGACTGACATCGATACCTCTCCTCAGTGCAGCACTCCGTGAATAATGGGCTGCCATTCCCCAAGAAACCTCCCAGAACCTTACTGAACGTATGCCTGCGAGAGTGGGAGCTGTCATCAATGCTGGGAACTGGCCATACTGAATTCCAGCGTTACAGATGGAGGGCGCCACCAACTTGTGAGTATTTTCAGCCATGTGTCCGGACACATTTGATCACATAGTGTACAACGTATTATCCCCCAGAAACAGAGTAATGCAGGTCAAGAGGCAACCTCATTTTCGATTACGAGGTTATTTGGAGCGGTCTATCTGAGAGAAGTAACAACGGGAAATGGTACAAACGACCTCTGCAAAACGAGACTCTTCCCATATTACATGTATGTTCTCAGAGATCATGACTTCGCAGTACACCAGGAGTTCTTGTATATATACCACAGTAGGAGAGGTTAGTACATCAGTCTACGCCACACCATGGACAAATTCGCGCGTATGTCTACCTCCCAACCCGAGAGGATGGGTGTACACAGACAGAACATTCGCCTGTACATGGATGCGAAAATTCAGGCTATTGCGCATAAAGTTGCAGGTATGTGCAGAGAACTAGAGACGTATTACCAGTCTCTTCTGAGGATGGTAAATGCGTTAAATGAGCAGGTTAATCAAGTCAGTGAGAAAGTAACCGACTTAACTGAAAAAGGTCGAGGCCATTGAGGGGAAAATAGATGTAGACTTCCTTGTTGTTGAGAGGGGCGATCAGGATCATAGTAAGAGGAGAAAGAAAATGACCGGGTATATAAAGCCTGATGCTGCGGAGATGTCTAATAAGTATACACCGAGATGTCAACAAAGCAGATTCAAGGGTGTAAAGCAGTAAGTGAGAAAACACGGCTGCTGAGGTTAGGGAATATGGATCGACAGCAAACACTAAGAGAGAACTTTAAGCCTGTTACTGAATCTCTCCAACAGCTCTCAGCAAAAACAAAAACACACGATAACGAGGGTGTTGCCATTGATGAAATCATTATTCGTCATACAGCCAGTCAGATAGATAGAATATTCGGCGTTAGCAGGGGAAGACCGTACATGTTGGGTACGCATCCTATAACTGTAACTCATGACACAATACAAATTGGTGATAGAGGGTTTGAGAGAACCTCTGCCTTAATGAATCTTATTTTCATAAGTCCTACCAAAAAACCCATAAATTACTCAGTTAATGATAGGGAAACGTACCGTGAAATACTGCACATGACTGGTGTACACAAGATCACGAAAAGCCTGAGCAACAAGAAATACAAAACCATTATAAAACCAATACATCAAGGCGAAAACAACAACAACAACAGAAGCGGTGATGGTATTGACATTGAGCATAAGGCAGTGAACAATCGAATCCCTCAGTATATACGAGGGCGGTTCAGAAAGTAACCTCCGATTGGTCACAGTGCGGGTTGTGGGGGGAGTAGCGACGCCATCTGTGCGTTCACGCACTCAACAGGTCAGTCGGCATCAAGCCGTGGTCGAGTGAACGTCGTACCTGCGCTAGTTTAGTTTTTGTGGCAGTTTGAAATGTGTGCTGCAATAGAAAACCCCGTCAAATGTGAAGTGCGTGCTGTCATAAGGTTTTTTACAGCTAAAGGATATTCTGCAGCAGTTATTCATCGTGAGCTTTGTGCCATGTACGGACCAAGAGTTATGAGTGAAGGAGTTGTCCGTGAATGGGTACGTTTATTTAAAAGTGGACGAGAAAACGTTCATGATGAAGAGAGGAGTGGTAGACCATCATTGGTGACTGACGAACTCGTTCAGACAGTTGATGCAAAAGTTCGTGAAAATCGACGTTTCTCAATGTCGGAGTTGTCTACTGGTTTTCCACAGATTTCTAAGACTCTCTTGTACGAGATAGTGACAGCAAGATTGGGTTACCGTAAGTTCTGTGCACGATGGGTGCCCAAAATTCTTACCGACCACCACAAAACTCAAAGAATGGCCTCTGCATTAGACTTTCTGTCACGTTATGAGGACGAAAGAGAACCATTGTTAAACAGAATCGTGACCGGTGACGAAACCTGGATTAATTACGTGAACCCTGAGACAAAAGAACAATCAAAAATGTGGGTACATTCAAATTCGCCTACCAAACCAAGGAAAGCCTCGCAAGATTTTTCTGCCAGAAAACTGATGGCAACGGTGTTTTGGGATGCCAAAGGGGTGTTGTTGGTTGAATTCATGGAACGTGGTACGACCATTAATCAAGACGTGTACTGTGAAACAATAAAAAAGTTACGACGGGCTATACAGAACAAACGCCGTGGTATGCTGACTTCCGGTATCGTTTTTTTGCACGATAACGCCCGTCCTCACTCTGCTCGCAGAACAACGGCCCTTCTTGAGTCCTTCAAGTGGGACGTTATCAACCATCCACCTTACAGCCCAGACCTGGCGCCAAGTGATTATCATCTCTTCATGCATTTGAAGAAATGGCTCGGGTCACAGCGGTTTGATGACGACGAAGAGCTCAAAGATGCGGTCACAGGCTGGCTCTAGGCACAAGCGAGTGATTTTTATGCAGAAGGAATTTCAAAGCTTGTGAAGAGATACGATAAGTGCCTCAATCGCTATGGAGACTATGTAGAAAAATAGTGCAAAGATGTAGTTGTAAGATGTATATATTAAAATATTTTTATTTAACTTGGTGTATTTTTTTAAATCAACCGGAGGTTACTTTCTGAACGGCCCTCGTATATTGTGACGACCCCAACGAACTAATAGATCGACTACGTCTGTTCATGGCATCAGCTGCTGCAGGTAATACAGCTCATTCGAACGAGGTTGTTTCAATAATCTCAGAGCTTAGAGAGAAATGTATCATCGAATAAGTATGGAGACAGAAGTTCGAGAACTGCACAAACCACCATGCAAAACATACCCTCGCAGGAATGTTATGATTAAAGGGTTGGATGACTTGTGACAAGCTGATCTTGTAGATATGAGGGAATATTCATGAGCATAATGGATTCAAATATATTTTAATGGTTATTGATAAATACTCCAAATTTGCTTGAACATTATCTGTCAAAACAAAAACGGGTCGAAATGTTGCCGATGTTTTTGGCGTTTGCTACAGACAGGAACGAATCGAAGCCAAGACAACCTTCAAACCGATCACCGTGGGGAGTTCTACAATAGGTATTTCAAGACCGTGATGCAGCGGTACGGAATACATCACTACTCGACATTCACTCACCTGAAGGCAAGTATTGTGTAGCGCCTGAGCAGAACAATAAAAGGTCGAATGTGGATGCGTTTTAACCTTCGCGGCTCATGCAACTGGACAGATGTCCTCCCAGAAATAATTGCTCAGTACAATCGAACGAAACATAGCACAATAAAAATGAGATCAATCGTTGTTTGTGACAATGGACTCATGGATACCGTGTAATATCGCGTTGATGCTGGATCAACGCAAACAGAAATTTAATGTAGGTGATTTGGTGCGTATCTCAAAACACAAGACGGCATTTGAGAAATCGTACCTACCGAACTGGTCAGCTGAGATATTTACAGTTTCAAAGGTGCAACGAACGAGACCTAGAACTTGTATATTGAAGGATAGTAAAGGTGAAGAAATTTCAGGCTGCTTCTACACCGAGGAGATGCAGAAAAGCTCAGAACCGGATATTTTTCTCGTGGAGAGAGTCATAAGAGGTCGCGGAAATAAAGCACAAGTCAAATGGCTTGGTTTTCCTGTTACACAAAACAGTTGGATTGATGCCAGAAGATTTGCTATATAATGGGCGTTCATTGTCCACAACCACCACATTAGCGTAACATGAGTGCTAGGAGACGGATTGGAGGAGGTGGTGGTATTCTAGACAAACTGCCAGTGGAGTAACACATCCCTGGGTATAGCAACTGCGCACCTGGGACAAAGCTTCAGAAACGCTTGGCGCGAGGTGATAAGGGGGTTATCTGCTCGACGAAGCGTGTATGGAGCACGACATTGCATACACTGCAAATAAAGATCTATCAAGTCGTCACATTGCAGATAGGATTTTAGCTGATAATGCTAAGGCGATAAGGAGAAGAAAGGATATTGGTATAGGTCAACGCATCGCAACATTTGCAGTTGATAAAACCATGCATGGAAACATTAAGTTGGATTTAGGAGTGATGAATTTAAAACGAGTTATGAATGCTGCAACTTGTGCACCAAACAAGAAGGGCGGGAAGCAGGGGTGTTTGAAGTACTGTATCCTGACAGCGATGTATGCAACTGAAAACGCACTGAAGCAGAAAGATGCGGGAAGAAGAAGAAGAGAATCGGTTAAAGCACTTTGAGTTCTACCAATACCCAAGACATCCGGCGGTTTAATTCCATTTCTCATCCCGGCCCTCTCCGCGCTCTCGGTGGTAGGTTCCCTCACTGGTGGTGTTGCAGCTATTGCTCGAACGGTCAAGAACGTGCAAAACTCCCAAGCACAGTTAGACGAGGCGAGAAGACATAACCGCATGATGGAAGCCGCAGCCATTGGAAAAGGACTATACTTGAAACCATACAGGAAAGGGCTTGGTCTATTCATAAATAAAAAAAAAAAAAAAAAGAAAACATTAGCGGTACTACAAGATCGATCACAAATACAGATCTTCTTAAGTTTGTTAGAGATAAAGATACCAAGATTCCGTGGTGTGTTAATGCGGGATACGTTACCGAAGACTGGTGAATGCAGTATTGTGAATTTAGATGCCCTACTATTTCGACGCATTTGATTACCCGCAACCAGCAGAAAAATTACAACAATACTTCACTCACAGAAGGCATGTGCTCTACAATTATCGACGCTATCAGGAGTTTAATACACATCTCTGCGGATATCTATGCATCATGTTTCTCTTGACGTTCACAAAGAAGAAGAAGCATGCTATATAAGGAGGAGATTTAAACACTCATTCATCAGTTGAGGTTCAGATGCAATGTCGTACACTTTGACGTTAAAAGAACGATCATCTGTACTGCATGCAGATTACTTCTCCGCAATTGATTTGAGCTCTGGTGAATGGAGTATTGCATTGATTGGACTGGAGACGTACAACAGCATCCAAAATATCACTGAGACTAACAATAAACTGCATCTGGATATTAATGGTGAAAAAGATATTGTGGAAATAGAACCGGCTGCATACGATATCGACGATTTAAACGATGTCTTAAAACAGTCCGGAAAGATATTAAACTATGTGCAAACATCAATACACTTAAATCTGAAATAAGGACTGTAAATGCAACGATTCACTTTAACCAGAAAGGTTCGATAGGGCGCCTGCTGGGTTTCACAAACGGACAGATTTTGAAAAAGGATCCAAGTAAATTTTAGAAGTCAGGTTAGACAGTGGACATGCTCCCGATCAGCACAATCCGTGTCGAGTGTAACATTGCAACGAACACTTATCTCAACGATAATCTGATTCACAGTATTTACGGATTCTTCCCCTCAGTTGCAACGCTGTATAAGATTATTAGGACCCCTGCCAATGCAATATACCCTCCATTGACAGCTCAGACAATGGGCTTTTCGTAGCTGCGTATTGTTGACCAGTATAATCAACTTGTTGACTTTTATGGTGAGGATTTCAAATCATTGTACGATTACATCTAAGGCAGGATGGGCGTACGGTATAAAACAAGTGCACGCAATCTACAGCGTGCCATTTGGCTACCGAACAGCAAAGTGATAACACGTGCGAACTACGAGTTTCTTAAAGCAGTTGGCCTGAAGCCGTGCAGTAACGTCCTCACTCAATATAACCAGCCCATGATCAGAGAATTATACGTCAGGAATACTTCTCTCATAAACCTTACGCTTCAACCACGTTAAACAAGAACGATGAAATCAGGATTGCATCCAGCACCAAGACGCACTCACGCTTCCATGCAAGAGGTTCATATATCTAGAGGGATCATTCAAGAAAACTGACGGCAGCAATACACTGGGATCCAAGCCGACACGTAACGCTTTAGCATTCCTGTTCCAAGAGATATGCTAAGAACTCAGTGGGTCTGAGATCGAACGTACACGCAATGTCAGCATAACATCAACCCTTAAAACATATGTCTCAGCATCACCAGCAGATTTGCATAGTTTAGAAAATGCAGGATGGTTCATAGGCGATCCAAAGGATAGAAAAGTTGCAGAGTACAAGCGATTTACTGCATGCATACCTCTAAAAATGCTTATGGGCTACTTTGAGGATATGAGACACATTGTTATGAACGCTAAACAGGAACTCATTCTAGTGTACATTTTTTTTTTTTTTTTTTTTTTTGTGGTTTTAGGGCGCACAACTACAGTGGTCATTAGCGCCCACACTAAGTTATGAATGCACTGCGAGGCAGAGTGCGACGGACAATAACTCATACATTCTGGAAGCTCAAGAGGAGAATATGATCACTATCAGCAAGATAATATGGAAAATGCCTCACACCAGTGTATCCGACGAGGAGTGTTTGAAGCTTTTAAAAGTCCTGAATTCGGGTACATTTCTGCCACTGACATTTCGCTCATGGGAGATTTTCGAGTACCCAGTGTTACCGATGACAAGCAGACAAATATGGGCTATTAAAACCTCCAGCCATCTAGAGATACCTAGATTCATCATATTTGATGATTATAAAGAGTCCACCTCGATTACAAACAGAAACCCGATAATAATGAGCGTATGGCATTGGTGGCCAGGAGACCCCTCGCGGGGCGGTCCGGCCGCCACTCGACGAGTTCTTTAACGCCACTATGGCGACTTGCGAGTGAATGAGGATGAAATGATGATGAAAGACACACAACACCCAGTCGTCTGGAGGCAGAGAAAATCCCTGACCCTGCCGGGAATCGAACCCGTGATCCCGTGCGCGGGAAGTGAGAACGTTACCGCAAGACCACGAGCCGCGGACAGAAACCGGATGTTGATCTAAGTTTCGGCAGGGATAACCACGCCTTCTTTGGAAACTGCAAACTGCCGAAAGAGGCATGGTCCAACATTAATACGGAACGCCAAAAAGGACAAAAGACTCGCATAAAATGTAAAATAAACGGTACCCGTGTAATATGGCAATAGCTGTACTTAGCTCAAACGTCAGAAGCGTGCTTCCTCACTCCGGCTGAAGTTTCGTGGGCCGCGGGCTCTCAGGTAAACTCCAGTCAGAACCTGTCACCCATCCGCGGGTTGTTTGCTTTTGCGTGCCTATGGACACATTGACAAAGTCCCCCATGGATCCCTCGCTCAAAGAAAAGAAGCATGTCAGGATCAGCCAATAGTTCGATGCTACACTTCGTTTTCTTGAGCAATGCGTCCCAAGACAACCCAGGTGCTGTGTAATAAAAGGCGGGACCCAGAGAATATGTAGTCAGACTTTGGAACTTGTCGAAAACGTCTGCAAGCAAACGCACGTCTGTGTCCATGTAAAGCCGTGCGTACTCTCCTGAAGAATATTGAATTCCCGCCAGACATTCGTGGCATGCTCATACTCTGCATTCTTTATGGCGTCGCCTGTGAGGTTGCTGGAGAATGCAGTTATGACGGGTAGCCTGGTTTTGTTGCGTTTCTCCATACTACCACATACTCATATGGGAAAACTGCCTTCCTAGGCACAAGCTGAAACTTTTCCTCATCGGGAAATGCAGCTCGAGTGATATGCATATCCCCTAGAGGTAGAGTTTCAACAAGTTTCTGGAGTGGTGTCTGCATAAAACGTAGCGTATCAAGCAAGCGGAGCGTAATTCTTGGCGTCATTAGTTTGGAGAATGAAATATACTTCTCGACGCTGTCAGGTAGGACACTCGCCTGATCTTTCTCCAAACCGAAATCAGCCAAGTGCTCAACTAGAAAGTGGGCTTCATACCCACTTAAAGTGTGGAAGAAAACGGGTATGTGTATAGGTAACTGGTAGTTCAAATTGTGAGCTGCACCACGGAACTTACCTGTAAGATTACAGTGGTCCCTACGAGGAGTTTCCGCTTTTCTGTCTAATAGCAGCCCGCAAACATGACAATCAGTGGCGTTATTATACAGATCTTCATTCTCCTTCGATTTGGTCATGGGAACGTTGCCGCTGTAAAGCTTATCAACCGCCTGTAAATACTTTTCAAGCTCAGAGAGCAATCAAACCGCAGGATTATCCCGACGTAAGATTTGTATCCGTTAAGAGTGGAGTCATATGACGATACAATTTGGTACGCTGCCGCATATGGTGCGTGTTTCTCTGTAAAGGTGGTGTGTGAGGTTGTAGGGTCGCCTTCACAGTGGGTCACAGGAGCGAAGAGGCATTTAAAATCGGCATATACTACAAATGGACATCGCTCCTGGTGGTGAACATTCTTAAGCTTGATGAATTTGTTTTCCTCAGTAGTCATAATACCACGTACCGGATCCTTGGAAGCGCAGTCTGCTAGATGTGTAGCTAATAACTTGTCTGAGGAGAAGTAGTTGAGGCACCTTAAACAAATATGCTTTTTGCACCGTTTGTCACTTAACTGGAAACAAAGGAGGCGGGACATGTTCTTGATCCAGACATAGTGATAATTATCACCTTCAGAGAATGTGCATGTTCACATGCAGCTCTCGCTCACCGGCAAATTTTGAGAAATGAAGGAGGCCGACGACGATGTGCTTGTCTTGCTCATCTGACTTGCTTTTCTTCTCCAGGCCATAAACATGAACAGATACGCCGGTATTCTGGGCCTCAAATTTAGGTATGTCCTGGATGTTGACGTGGAACTCTATACCATTAAAGTTATAACACGAATGAATATTATCACCCACATCGTATGTACTGGGACGCTCAGGACGATCCCTTCGATTATACTTTCTTTTGCAAGCCAGGATTGACCATGCAAAACAAGCCTGATCTTTTCTATTTTGGACAATGTTAGCTCTATCTTCAGAGAGCTTGATATAACTAGACGCTCCATTTACCGGATCGTAGACATGTATATGGATGTCCAGGTGCAGAATTCGGCTGAGTGTTTTAGCTTGACCCTCTGACTTACATCTCGGAAAACCGGACCGGTATAGCAGCACTCGAGGTGGATTTACGAAACCACTCGGCGATTGATGTGCTCCGCGTTATCACGCCATTTTCCCCCCAAAGATAATGGATAATCGTCTCTCCAACGCCAGACTCAACTTTTGGCGGGTGCGATAATTCAATGCAAAGCACAGCAATGCATTTAATGGTGGGATGGCACTGATCATTGACTACCTTGAGGAGCTGTGTTTCCACGACAGGAAGGCATGCGCTTTGAAATCCTACAGGATCGCGGTACCATCCTGCCGAGTTTTCGATCCTCGAGAACAAGATTCGCTCCTGAAAGGCGTCGGCAATCACCGAGTACTGCAACTGCGGTATGGTGTCACTGACCTGATGTCCTTCACCAAAAGGACGGGCGAGAGAACTGCCACGAGCCATAGGATCTTCTCTACTACTAATGCTAGAACAATTTGATGTGGCTGGCGAGGTGGAAACGGGCGGGCGCCGTTCCTCGTGTGACGGTGCAGGAGACGCTGTTGAACCGAGCCGCTGTGCGAGGGAGGCCTATGAATGGTAGAGCGATGCTGTGGCAGCCGCAGCAGCCGGGGCAGCGTGGGGGCCCTGAGCGGCGGTGGCGGCGGCGGCGGCGGCGGCGGGGGCGGCGGCAGCAGCGGTAGCCGCTTCGCGGTCAGAGAAGCCCTGGATTGGAGCAGGTGCAGTTGGAGCGTAGCACAGGTGGACTTGCCCCACCGTCAATTAGTCCGCAGTCACTTGCAGATGCGCCTACAGCGGAGCGGTTCCTTATATAGATGTGATGATGTAGTATCACGTGATCTCAGTGTGAACCAATGGGTGCTGAGCATTTTGGGGGTAGGGCGGGGGGGTGAGTTCGCTAGCACTCCTAGTGACTGAAAGCTGAACTAGTTATATGCTTCCAGGACCTTGAGGACAACTGAGCCTATGATTATTTATCAAATTACAGCTAAAAAATTCATACTATGAGTGAAGAGGCTATTTCGAATACACACTGTATGATACTGAATTCACCCTTTGAATCTGAAGTCATTATGAGTGAGTATTACATACTCGTCTGAGGAGGATGCAATTAGACATATTCTTGATCAAGGATTAATTGAATCTCGCTCAAAGTCTGTGAGCTTAGTGATTTTTTCGTACGTGAATGCTATATAGATGCAGTTCTAGGCTGCTGGTATTAAGACAAGTGTTTGTTAGATTTACTTTAGCTTCGTGAACGCTGAAGCAAATGATTTATAAAGTCTTGAGTTGATGAAATAGAGAATTTTTTAGTATTTAGGAATAGTGTGCAGCAGAAAAGATGAAATTCTGGGCTATTTTGGTAGAGAGTTTATCGTAGGGGATGAATTTTTCTATGGAGACATCAAGAAAGCAAACATTTAGTATTTGTGGGACGCTATCGAATTTCAGAGAGTTCGACTTGGTTCTTATTTTTTACACAGTGATCTGCCTTGGGAACTTTGGACGATCTTGGATTATGTAATGGGAGTGTGCTCTGGCTGTGTCCTAGACCACGTGGCGAACACAGTGCTTGCTACCATCTTGAATAACGGTACTCGTGTCGTCAGCTGACGCCACGACAGCGCCCTCTGTGTACCAAACCACATAGTGAATATAATGTATATCGTCATCTTGAATAACGGTAGTCGCGTCATCAGATTACGTCACACAACGGACGATAGCGCCCTCTGTTGGTGGTAGTGTGTACTAAGTCAGTTGGAGTCTGGAGCTCGTGGTGAGCACACACACTGGATGGCTGTACTGCATGAAAGAATGACTTCATTTCCTCTCCCACCTCCCCTCCCCCCTCCAGTTCCTAGAAAGAAATAGTCAGGTTAGTTCAAGTGACCTTTCTTTCCCAACATTTTGTTAGTAGTAGTAGATATACACCAAAATTCAGACTTCCGAACAGTTCATAGAAAGAAGTGGCGGTCGGCTGACTTAGGATAGTGGAGGTAGGCCAAGTGACTTTCTTAGCTTAGTAAAGATTCACGAATTGACCTTTGTTTACCACCAAAATTCATACTTAGCGCGAGCTCATGGGAAGAAGTGGTGGTCGGGTGACTTAGGTTAGTGGAAATAGGCCAAGTGACCTATCTTCCCGCCATATTCTTAGCTTACTAGAGATATGCGAATTGACCTTTGCTCACCACCAAGTTTGAATTTACTTGGCGCGAGTTCATAGGAAGAAGACGTTGTTGGGTGACAGGTTAGTGGAGGTAGGCCAAGTGAGCTATCTTCCCACAATTTTCTTATGTTACTAGAGATAACTGTGGTGTGATGCATTATCCTGTTGGAATTGAACTTCTCACCTGGGAGGGGGCCATGGCACTTTCCCGCCAAAATTGAAACTTCCCTCCAGGTGGGTGCGTCAGGGGGTGTGGCACTTGTGTCATCAGTGACGTCACGGACTTCATCTGGGGTGACCTATTTTGGGGTGACGTCCTGGTCTGGGGTGACCTACTTTGGGGCGATGTCCCCCTAGGGGCGATGTCCCCCTTGTCCCCCTACTATCGAGGATCCTGTGACGAAACACACCGCTCTTCATTGCATCTTCTCTATCTCCTCTATCAGTCCTACCTGATAGGGATCACAGATGGATGAACAGCATTCAAGAATCTGGCGAACCAGCGCCTTGTAAGCCACTTCTTTTGTGGATGAGTAACATTTCCTTAAGATTCTTCCGATGAATCTGAGTCTGGTGTCTGCTTTCCCCACTATCTGCATCTTGTGGTCGTCCCAGTTAAGGTCGCTCTGAATAGTTAAGCCTAGATACTTTACGGCAGACAGTGTCTCCAGCTGTTTGTCATCAGTAGTGCAGCTGTACAGTAGTGGATTTCTTTTCCTGTGTATTCGCAATGTGTTACATTTATTTAGGTTCAGGGTCAACTGCCAGAGCCTGCACCATTCATCAATTGTCTGCAGATCGTTCTGCAAATTTATACTATCTTCTGGTGTTGCAACCTAAGTATAGACAAGTGCATGATCTGCGAATAGCCTTAAAGAGCATCCGACGCTTTCTAGTAGATCATTTATATATATTTTAAACAGCAGCGGTTCTATCACACTTCCCTGTGGTAGTTCTCATATCAACTACATATCTGTCGATTTAGTTCCACCCTGTGTTCCATAACGTGGCTCCTCTACCAACTGCACAGCAATCAGTGACCATGTATTTTATACTACAGTCTTATAAATGCTTTAGTCGCCGAAATGTTAGTAACTGACTTTTAATTATGACAAATCCTAACAAAAACGACACGTTTTCATTAAACTTCAACGTTCCGTTACTTAAAACAGCTTGCTTTCATAAATAGCGAGTTATAGAGCGAAAGTAACTAAATACGAAAATTCTTTGACCAGCAGCCAACGCCATCCGCGTATCGCCTAGAAATACTCTGCACACACACACACACACACACACACACACACACACACACACTGATCGTCCCGCAGAGATTCAGCCGTATGTCCACCAGTGTCCCTGGCGGTCCAGGCACGTACGTCAACCACGAGACGTTCGCACGTTTTAGTTCGTCAACAGCGAGCACTCGAACCGCCACGGTTAGGGCGCCACTGTGCCTGCCGCCTCGGTGTCTGGCACTGTTGAAGACTGAAGAAACAAAAGTCCTCGTATACTTTAAGGAACAGCAGACTGACTACGTGTTCTCGCCACAGTACCGCCAGACAGTGGGGCGTAAGGCGTGTGACGTGTAGTCGAGTGCTCTCTTAAAGCAGGCAGCAGCCAATCGGCATTCAGCTTCACTTCTTTTCCTACAAAAAGAAATGCCAGATGTTTGCAACCTGCTCACACAATATTTCGGTGCAGAGTCTTCCGCCCATGTTCGGGTGAGAAAATGTCTTTCTTTTCATTTGTGATGATATTTGATGTACAGAACCACCAGCGAAACTGGTCGGAGTGGATTGATGAGGCTGGTTGTAAGGGTTTCTCGATTCTTTTGTTTACTGAATCATTCACGTTGAAGGTCCGTGCTCTCTGACAGTATCAGCTCAAATCCTATGGGAAAATGTTGTTTGTCTCGGTTGCTGGTGTGGTCTTCATTTGAGTTAACCGTGGCCAATATCCGACTTCTCCAGTATGATGAGCTCGACCGGATAACAAAATCAATCAACGGTCAGTGTCTCCACTCTCTGCAACCTGTACCTCAAACGGCGCCGACTTTCGTATCGTGCAGGTGGGCTAAGTCTCTGGCAGTCGTCTTCAGGAGCGGCATCTCGGTTTCATTGTGGACAGTAGTCATCCTAATAAGATGATTAGCCTATAGGCTCCAACGAAGGACCTTATTTCGGATACGTTGTAGAATTCTTATTCGCATCTTGACAGTGGTCTCCCATGCTGTGCTTCCGTATGTAAGTGATCGAAGTATAACAGTCTTGTAGAAGCATGTTTTACTGACCCTCCGCAGGTTTCTACTAATGAAAAAGAGGTAGTAGCTCTTGTTGCTTTAAGGCCGTTTATGTTGGACATGATGATGGAAAAGTACTTTGTGATCCATATGAATAACGGGTAGATAGTTCTTGTTACTTTGAGCCCTTTTCGTCGGACATGATGGTGGAAAAGGAGCTTCTGATCAATATGAATCCCGAGGTACTTCGTATCCGTAGACCGAGGAATGACGATGTCGTTCCGGAGGATAGGATTTTTCTTCGTAATGTAAATGCCTGTAGTTTTGTCAGCGTTGAGTGAAATGCACTGAACTGACGTATTTAACATCCCGCTGGCACCCGCGCGCTGTATCCAGTCGGCGTCGCGTTCGAACTGCTTGGGCGCATGCGGTTCTGCCACTTAAAGTCTGAGCGGTGAGCCCTCCGCGACGGAAACTCGCCTCATTGATTCTCTTCGTGTGGTTGCAAATGACGCCGGCCACGCAGTGCACAAAGTTTTTCTATGACGAGATTTCACGCATTGACCTGGAGCTCCAAAAAGTTTGACATATGGGCCACAATTCATCAAACGTCCAGTGGAAATGCAGTGTGCGGCTATTGCGGATTTAGTTATTTGGTGAAAGGGTGTGGTCCGCTGGTGTCATACGTGTGATGCGGTGCCGCTCAGAGCGCGTCTCTCGCCCAGTATAAGATTTGCCGCATTCACACGGTACCCTGCAAACAGGTGCCTTGCGCAACTATACGTCGTCTTTAACAGGTCCCGATAGCACAGAGATTTTGGAAGGAGAACGAAAGATTGCTTTAATTTTATGTCTTCTTAAGTTTCTGCCTACTTCCGCTGCAACATTTCCAATATATCGTGGATAAACAGTCATTTTGATGGTCTCAAAAAAATGGTTCAAATGGCTCTGAGCACTACGCGACTTAACTTTTGAGGTCATCAGTCGCCTAGAACTTAGAGCTAATTAATCCTAACTAACCTAAGAACATCACACACATCCATGCCCGAGGCAGAATTCGAACTTGCGACCGCAGCGGTCGCTCGGTTCCGGACTGTAGCGCCTAGAACCGCACGGCCACTCCGGCCGGCTTGGTGGTCTCATTTTCTTCCTTGTCCCATCGTTTGTGTATCTATAAGGGTCCTGTACTTGCAGTGCTCAGGAACAGAGTTTGCAAGTGTTGCAATGCCATTTGCACATTATTGGCGTCCGAGATGGTGTGGCATCAGCAGATTAAGATCATCAGAACCCCAGTCGTTTGAGGCAGGTGGTGGATACCAGTAGCTTGTAAACACAGGTCTGTAGGAGTGGACTTTAGGAACAGTGAGTGCTCAAGTTTACCATCGCTCGCTCGTCGCACCAAGACATCTAAAGATGACAAGAAACCATCTTTCTCCATATCGACACTAAATTTTATGGAGTTCGGATGTCGAAGGAACTCTCGGATACTGTCAAAACCGTGAGGCCAAAGTATAAAAAAGTCGTAACCGTATCGGCGAAATACTGTTGTTTTTAAAATAGCTGAGGCGAGTGCTCGGTCGTCATAGAAATGTTAGCCACCAGGGGAGACAGTTGGGAGCTGGGAGCACGCATATCCTTCAGTATTCAAGTGAAGATGGCCTGAACACTTTGTGCCAACGTATCGTGGCAGCAAGCTGCAGACATCCGACAGCCCTCGCTGATTTCCATGGAACAATCTGTATACCGGGAAAGTTTTAAGTCGCTTTATTGTGCTTACAAACTAGCACTACAGAACAGAGTGAGCACGCGCTGTTCTTCTCGACAAACATTCCGCTTTCGTACCCGTAGCGCCGCCGTGGCCGCCTCGTACCTTGAACAAAGTGCAGACGGAGGTGACGACGAGGCAGACGGAGGTGGCGACTGTGGGCAGGTGGTCCCAGTGGCCGCGCAGGCCTGCCAACTGCCCCGCGACGCTCGCCACCAGCTGCAGCAGCGACCACAGCGTGTAGGCCGAGTAGAGCCGGCGGAGGCAGCCCTGCTCCGGCGCCCACAGGCCGATGGCGCGCAGCAGCAGGCACGGCCATCGCAGGTCCACCACCTGCTGGCCCAGTGCACGACTCGGAAAAAAACAGGGCGTTAGTCTGTGGTCGTCATAGTCTGCGCTATAGACCTTGCCGAATTATAGTGACTAGTTTGTCTCGAAACTGTAAAGGCTAGAGACAAATTGTTCAGACTATTTCTCTACGACATAGTCATAGAGACTGTGAGAAGAAGTGGATGCGTTACCATTACAAAAAACCATTTTTTATTAAAAAAAAGTATTTTTTTAAATTGATCACCAACACTTTTGTACACTTGACAGCTGACTGTTAGAAGCGTTTTTCGTATTATTTATCACTTCACGAGTTGCAAGTCATCAGCGTGTGGTAGGGGCTGACACCTTTGCTTATACAGTACACCTGCGGTCTGAACACGGAGTAATGTCCAGTAATCAGGTGGCTTGACGCCGAGTTTCGCTAGTGCACAATGGGTAGCCGTAACAGCACATTTCCTTTCTATACTTGGAGCCTTCGAGACGCTGTTCACATCAGATTACGCGATGATGATTTTATAAACTCAGACATGTTGTCTTGTGACAGACTGGATATGAACATTTCCACACTACAACTACCAGGACTATATACGAAATAGACGATGGGGAAGGAAAGGGAGTGGATGGGTCGAAAAACCAGCGACTTTCAGCCACACGGGGCGATGTGGTGATGCAATGGCGGAAGCTGAACATTAGTGCTGGAACGGGACTCGAACCCAGAGGCTGTGCTTCTCTAGAACGGTTGCCTTAACCGCCTCAGCCATCTGGGCACGCTTTCCATCCGACACAAATTGTCAACTTTCCGGAAGCTGCAGTGCAGCGTCCCTCGTTCACTTCCAAGATGCTACTACAGGCGGGTGTAAAAATGCATGTGCGCAACGGAAAATAATAAACGCTAAAATGAAGATTTGGCCTGTCTGACTACCCCCTGAAGTAGATCTTAGGATCTCTTAATTCTATACATTACAATCGAAACATAAATGAATGATGAAGGCGACTAATACTACTAAATGATAAAAGTGGTTCCTGCTTATATATTTATAGTAGATTAAAAAAAACCTTTATATCACTAAGTTTACATTTTCTAAGTAAAATTACTGATCAATTGCCCAACGCTGCCCCTTATTATGACTGCGCGGTCTAATATGAATAACGCGAAATGACTGACATCATATTTGTACCAACCACTAGAAGACACTACTTTCAAAGATGTTCTACGGTGGTGCGGAACCTTAGTGGAAATAAACTAGCGTGATCACAACTGTTTCGCTTTTATAGCCCTAACAAGCCGAAGCAATCTGCGATATCACCGTATGTACTGCGTCCGGTGTGTCGAAGCTATGGTTCTCGTTCTCGTCTGCGACGATGGAAGAAAAAAAAATGGTTCAAATGGCTCTGAGCACTATGGGACTTAACATCTATGGTCATCAGTCCCCTAGAACTTAGAACTACTTAAACCTAACGAACCTAAGGACATCACACAACACCCAGCCATCACGAGGCAGAGAAAATCCCTGACCCCGCCGGGAATCGAACCCGGGAACCCGGGCGTGGGAAGCGAGAACGCTACCGCACGACCACGAGATGCGGGCGACGATGGAAGAACTCCAGTCACAAATAAACTCTTTGAAACACTAAGACGGCAGAAGGCGGTCCTCTGACTAATATACTCTAATACTGTCTTCTTCTCTCTGTGTTCTACAGACGAGAAATGCTAACTCCCGACCACAAGGATGGAGTTCAGATACCATCTCAACGTAAGTATAGGAAGTGCTCTCACTTACTGAACACTGCGTACTAAACGACGACTTCCAACCGGGGATCGTAATGTTCGCAACAGTACAGTGCCTAACTGTTCTAACTATAAACTCTCCTGAGAGCAAAGACAGCAAGTCCATCTGTACCAACAAGGCTGCTACCGCGCGACAGTCACTCACGGGCGCTCACAACGGAAGACCTCGTCTCTCTACTGCTGGCTTCCCAGCAAGGCTTGGCTCCCCACCATCGTAATTCTGAAAACGAATCATATTCCCGAAACCACGGAATATTCTTCCTCTCTACAGATTCTTCCGAACGCCGACCAACCATACTTTAGTCTTTTGTCGTCCAGCACTGAACGTTTGCGAGGAAAAACCTATACTCATACAATGGTAAGCTTCCGAGTGAAGATCCTCGGAAATAACTCAGCCTGCGTGGTTTCCGAGGTGCCGCTTCTTCGTTCCTCTCACCCGCTTCCAAGATTTTCAGTGTTCGGAAGTATTATCCGATTATTCTTCTGGTATTTTCAGTGTTCATTTATGCGTCAACATTTTGTAAAACATTGGACATGTTTTCGGAGGATTAATACCACAGTCGTATTAGTCATGGCTTTATGTAGTAGCGGTGTTAACAATATCCGTGCAGCACTTGGTTATATAGAAATGATAATGGTGACTACTATTTCTTGTCCACTTCAGATGACTCTACTGGTCCCGGTTTGCACTATGTCATCAGTGCAAATTAGAACATGGCGATAAAATCCAGTCTAACTCAAATATTTATTTAACTGTAAGGAGTTATCAAATTCGAAACGTTGTTTTCACTTCGCACTTTACGGACTGGTATTTTCTAAAACTAAGATGTTAATGTTTGCTATTCGCTTAATTTAAGTACCTTTTATATTTTTGTTTTAAGTACTTGCGGGTAAAAGGACTCAATTGCATGCCCCAAATGTCTGTGTTGTGTTTGGGGACCCGCATACTGCCTGTCTTTTATTTGGTATGCAAATTTAATTTGTAATCTGTGTATATGTTTCAGAATACGTACTGAATCGAGCAACTGTCTCAGATGTCGCTCAGAATCTAGTCAGTCGCTGTATTTCCCTACATCATGTGCTCGACGGCCTTCTCTTGCCTGGCATTTACTCGCTCATAGATCTAGCTGGTGACGCCTGCGTCTTGTCAACACTCAGTCTTGTAATCTGGAAGTGACGTATTCAGTTACTGCAGTCTACTCAGCCTGCTACACAGGCGTGTACGTTATTTTCAGTTCTTCAGTTTCTGTGATTGTGTATATTAGTGAGGCTGCTTCACGCCCGTGTACATAGTTTTTTAAATTTTTTCTGTCAATTCCGTTATCGATGGGTTGTAACAATCAGTGATGAAACAGTCCCCTCTATCTGCTTCACAGACGTGTGTGTTGTTTTTTAAATGTTAGATAGCTGTTGCTGCGTATTACAATGTTTAAATATTCTGCAAAGCGTATGCTATAGTTACCAGAACATAATTTCTTCAACTTGTACTCTGGAGCGAATAAATACTGCTTGTTTTTGTAAATTTAAAGTTTGGCCTCTGTGGTAAATAAATAGTAATTTCCAAACACTGCTTTATTTAAGCTCACCATCTTTCTGCTCCCAGTTCCTAGCTCCATAATAGCTCACATGAATGTGTCTTTCAGTTCATATATGAAACATAGCAAGTATTAACATATGGTCTTTAACTACAAAGCGCAATAGAAACTCAAACGCACTACCTGTAAATCTTTCGTTTCTATGATATTCTACCGATAGAAAAGATCTGAAACAGAAACTACATTTTATTTTAAAATCACTACTAGTGGCAAAAGATGTGTTGGACTTCCGGCAAGTGAAGACGTAAAGGCGGCCAAACAAACGAACTAGAATACCGAGTGGCCTCGCCCTGTGCCAAACCTCACTGAGCGTGCTGAGTCTCAAGCAAACTGACGCTAGTCGGCAGCATCTGCTGGATTTGCGGCAAGTCCATCAAGCCACCAAGCTGCGATTCAGACGGTTGTGGCTGGAGAAACAGCTTTGCTGAGACACCAAGCCGCAGCTGAGCCCGCCTGTGATTGGAGGATCAGCCGTGCTGACTTACCGATCCACAGACAGGCCTGCTAGTTAATGGAGGATTAGCTGAGCTGCCAAGACGCCATGGTCTAGCCTGCTAGTGAGTGGAGAATTAACCATACTGAACCATCAAGCTGTGGTTCAGCCTGCTTGTGGCTGGAGAAATAGCCTTGCTGAAACACCAAGCCGCATCGGAGCTCGCCTGTGACTAGCGGATCAGCCGTGTCGAGATACCGAGAAACAGACAGGCCTGCTAGTTAATGGAGGATTAGCTGAGCTGCCAAGACGCCATGGTCTAGCCTGCTAGTGAGTGGAGAATTAACCATACTTAGCCACAAAGTTGCGGTTCCGACTGCTTCTGGCTGCAGAAATAGCATTGCTAAGACACCAAGCTGCAGCTGATCCCGCTTCTTAGTGGAAGATCAGCTGTGTCGCGTTACTGAGCTACAGACTGGCCTTTTAGTTAATGGAGGACTAGCTATGCTGAGCCGCCAAGTCACGGTACAGCCTGCTAGTGAGTGGAGAATTAAAAAACTGAGCCACCGAGCTGCGGTTCAGCCTGATTGTACTGGAGACACAGCATTCCTGAGACACCAAGTGTGACTGGAGGTTCAGCCACGCCAAGTTACCGAGCCACAGGCAGGCCTGCTAGTTAATGGAGGATTAGCTGAGCTGCCAAAAAGCCATGGTCCATTGTAATATTGAGTGGAGAATTAACCATACTGAGCCACCAAGCTGCAGTTCAGCCTGCTTGTGGCTGCAGACCCTAGCCTTTCTGCGACACCAAGACAAAGCAGAGCCCGCCTGTGACTGGTGGATCAGACATGCCGAGTTACCGAGCGACAGACAGGCCTGCTTGTTAAGGTAGGATTAGCTGGCTGCCAAGAAGCCATGGTCTAGCCTAATAGTGAGTAGATAATTAACCATACTGAGCCACCAATGTGCGGTTCAGCCTGCTTGTGGATGCAGAAACACTCTTGCTGAAACACCAAGACGCAGGTGTGCCCGCCTGTGACTGGAGGATCAGCTATGCCGCGTTATCAAGCCACAGACAGGCCTGCTAAATAATGGAGGATTAGCTGAGCTGCAAAGAAGCCATGGTCCAGCCTAATAGTGAGTGGAGAATTAACCATACTGAGCCACCAAGCTTTGGTTCAGCCTGCTTGTATCTCGAGAAACAGTCTTGCTGAGACGCCAAACCGCAGCTCAGCCCTTACTGTGACTGGTGGATCAGCCGTTCCGAGTTACCGAGCCACAGACAGGCCTGCTAGTTAATGGAGGATTAGCAGTGCTGCCAAGAAGCCATGGTCCAGCCTAATAGTGAGTGGAGAATTAACCACACTCAGCATCCAAGCTGCAGTTAAGACTGCTTGTGCTGCAGAAACAGCCTTGCTGAGACACCAATCAGCAGCTGAGCCCAAGTGTCACTGGAGGTTCATCCATGCCGAGTTACTGAGCCACAGACAGGCCTGCTAGTTAATGGAGGATTAGCTGAGCTCCGAAGAAGTGAGCCTAATAGTGAGTGGAGAATTAAACATACTGAGCCACCAAGCTGCGGTTCAGCCAGCTTGTGGCAGCAGAAACAGACTTGTTGAGTCACGAAGCCTCATCTGAGCCCACCTGTGACTGGAGGGTCAGCCGTGCTGAGCTACTGAGCCACAGACAGGCCTGCTACTTAATGGAGGAATAGTTGAGTTGCAAGAGGCCATGGTCCACCCTAATAGTGAGTGGAGAATTAACCATACTGAGCCACTGAGCTGCAGTTCAGCCAGCTTGTGGCTGGAGAAATAGCCTTGGGGAGACACCAATCAGCAGCTGACGCCGCCTGAGACTGGAGGATGCGACATGCTTAGTTACCGAGCCACAAACAGGCCTCCTAGTTAATGAAGTATTAGTTGAGCTGTCAAGAAGCCATGGTCCAGCCAAATAGTGAGTGGAGAATTAACCATACTGACCCACCAAGCTGCAGCTCAGCCTGCTTGTGGCTGCAGATCCTAGCCTTTCTGCGACACCAAGCCACAGGTGAGCCCGCTTGTGACTGGTGGATCAGACGTGCCGAGTTTCTGAGCGACAGACAGGCCTGCTTGTTAAGGTAGGATTAGCTGGCTGCCAAGAAGCCATGATCAGCCTAATAGTGAGTGGACAATTAACCATACTGAGCCACCAAAGTGCGGTTCAGCCTGCTTGTGGATGCAGAAACACTCTTGCTGAAACACCAAGATGCAGGTGTGCCCGCTTGTGACTGGAGGATCAGCTGTGTCGCGTTATCATGCCACAGACAGGCCTGCTATTTAATGGAGGATTACCTGAGCTGCCAAGAAGCCATGGTCCAGCCTAATAGTGAGTGGAGAATTAACCATACTGAGCCACCAAGCTTTGGTTCAGCATGCTTCTATCTGGAGAAACAGTCTTGCTGAGACGCCAAACCACAGCTGAGCCCACCTGTGACTGGAGGATCAGCTGTGCCAAGTTACTGAGCCACAGACAGGCCTGCTAGTTAGTGGAGGAATTTTGAGCTCCCAAGAAGCCATGGTCCAGCCAAATAGTGAGTGGCAAATAAACTATACTGAGCCACCAAGCTGCATTTCAACCCACTTGTGGCTGCAGAATCTAGCCTTGCTCAGACACCATGCCACAGCTAAACCCGCCTGTGACTGGAGGATTAGCTGTGCCGAGTTACAGAGCCACAGACAGGCCTGTTAGTTAATGGAGGATTTGCAGAGCTCCAAAGAAGCCATGGTCTAGCTTAATTATGAGTGGAGAATTAACCATGTTGAGCCACCAAGCTGTGGTTCAGCCTGCTTGTATCTGGAGGAACAGCCTTGCTGAGACACCAAGCCGCAGCTGAGCCCACCTGTGACTGGAGGATCAGCTGTGCCAAGTTACTGAGCCACAGACAGGTCTGTTAGTAAATGGAGGATTAGCTGAGCTGCCAAGAAGTCATGGTCCAGATTATAAGTGAGTGGCGAATTAACCATACTCAGCCACCAAGCTGCAGTTCAGCTGGCTTGTATGTGGAGGAACAGACTTGCTGAGACACCAAGCCACAGCTGAGCCCACCTGTGACTGTTACTGAGCCACAGACAGGCCTGCTAGTTAATGAAGTATTAGCTGAGCTGACAAGATGCCACGCACCAGCATAATAGTGCGTGTAGAATTAACCACACTGAGCCACCAAGCTTTGTTTCAGCCTGCTTGTATCTGGAGAAACAGTCTTGCTGAGTCACCAAGTCGCAGCTGAGCCCACCTGTGAATGGAGGATCAGCCCTGGTGAGTTACAGAGACACAGACAGGCCTGCTAGTTAATGGAGTATTAGCTCAGCTGCCAAGAAGCCATGGTCCATCCTAAAAGTGAGTGGAGAATTAACCATACTGAGCACCCAAGGTGCAGTTAAACCTGCTTGTGGCTGCTGAAGCTGCCTTCCTGAGACACCAAGATGCAGTAGATTCCGCCTGTGACTGGAAGATCAGACATGCCGTGTTACTGTGATACAGACATGCCTGCTAGTTAAGGGAGGATTAGCTAAGCTGCCAAGAAGCCGTTGTCTAGCCTAATAGTGAGTGGAGAATGAACCGTACTGAGCCACCAAGCTGCGGTTCAGCCTGCTTGTATCTGGAGAAACTGCCTTCCTGAGACACCAAGCCGCAGTTGAGCCTGCCTGTGACTGGCGGATCAGCTGTGCCAAATTACTGAGCCATGGACAGGCCTGCTAAATAATGAAAGATTAGCTGAGCTGCCAAGAAGCCATTGTCCAGTCGAACAGTGAGTGGAGAATTAATCATACTGAGCCACCAAGCTGCAGTTCAGCCTGCTTGTGGCTGCAGAAACAGCCTTGCTGAGACACCAAGCTGCAGCTGAACCCACCTGTGACTAGATGATCAGCCGTGGTGAGTTACCGAGATACAGACGGGCCTTCTAGTTAATTTGAGGATTAGCTGAGGTGCCAAGAAGCCATGGCCCAGCCTAATGGTGAGTGGAGAATTAAATATATTGAGCCACCGAGCTGCGGTTCAGCTAACTTGTGGCTGGAGAAACAGCCTTCCTGAGATATTAACCCACAGCTAAGCCCGTCCGTGACTGGAAGATCGACCGTGCCGAGTTATGGAGACACAGACAGGCCTGCTAGTTAATGGAGTATTAGCTCAGCTGCCTAGAAGCCATGGTCCTGCCTAACAGTGTGTGGCGAATTAACCATACTGAGCCACCAAGGAGTGGTTAAGCATGCCTGTGTCTGCCGAAGCAGGCATGCTGAGACACCAAGACGCAGTAGAGCCCGCCTGTGACTGGAAGATCAGACATGCCGTGTTACTGTGCTACAGACATGCCTGCTAGTTAATGGAGGATTAGCTAAGCTGCCAAGAAGCCGTTGTCCAGCCTAATAGTGAGTGGAGAATGAACCGTACTGAGCCACCAAGCTGCGGTTCAGGCTGCTTGTGGCTGCTGAAACAGCCTTGCTGAGACACCAAGCTGCAGCTGAACCCACCTGTGACTAGATGATCAGCCATGGTGAGTTACCGAGCTACAGACGGGCCTTCTAGTTAATTTGAGGATTAGCTGAGGTGCCAAGAAGCCATGGCCCAGCCTAATGGTGAGTGGAGAATTAACTATATTGAGCCACCGAGCTGCGGTTCAGCTAACTTGTGGCTGGAGAAACAGCCTTCCTGAGATATTAACCCACAGCTAAGCCCGTCCGTGACTGTAAGATCGACCGTGCCGAGTTACGGAGACACAGACAGGCCTGCTAGTTAATGGAGTATTAGCTCAGCTGCCTAGAAGCCATGGTCCTGCCTAACAGTGTGTGGCGAATTAACCATACTGAGCCACCAAGGAGTGGTTAAGCATGCCTGTGTCTGCCGAAGCAGGCATGCTGAGACACCAAGCCGCAGTTGAGCCTGCCTCTGACTGGCGGATCAGCTGTGCTAAATTACTGAGCCACGGACAGGCCTGCTAAATAATGAAAGATTAGCTGAGCTGCCAAGAAGCCATTGTCCAGTCGAACAGTGAGTGGAGAATTAATTATACTGAGCCACGAAGCTGCAGTTCAGCCTGCTTGTGGCTGCAGAAACAGCCTTGCTGAGACACCAAGCTGCAGCTGAACCCACCTGTGACTAGATGATCAGCCGTGGTGAGTTACCGAGCTACAGACGGGCCTTCTAGTTAATTTGAGGATTAGCTGAGGTGCCAAGAAGCCATGGCCCAGCCTAATGGTGAGTGGAGAATTAACTATATTGAGCCACCGAGCTGCGGTTCAGCTAACTTGTGGCTGGAGAAACAGCCTTCCTGAGATATTAACCCACAGCTAAGCCCGTCCGTGACTGGAAGATCGACCGTGCCGAGTTACGGAGACACAGACAGGCCTGCTAGTTAATGGAGTATTAGCTCAGCTGCCTAGAAGCCATGGTCCTGCCTAACAGTGTGTGGCGAATTAACCATACTGAGCCACCAAGGAGTGGTTAAGCATGCCTGTGTCTGCCGAAGCAGGCATGCTGAGACACCAAGACGCAGTAGAGCCAGCCTGTGACTGGAAGATCAGACATGCCGTGTTACTGTGCTACAGACATGCCTGCTATTTAATGCAGGATTAGCTAAGCTGCCAAGAAGCCGTTGTCCAGCCTAATAGTGAGTGGAGAATGAACCGTACTGAGCCACCAAGCTGCGGTTCAGCCTGCTTGTATCTGGAGAAACTGCCTTACTGAGACACCAAGCCGCAGTTGAGCCCGCCTGTGACTGGAGCATCAGCCATGCCAAATTACTGAGCCACGGACAGGCCTGCTAATTAATGAAAGATTAGCTGAGCTGCCAAGAAGCCATTGTTCAGTCGAACAGTGAGTGGAGAATTAATCATACTGAGCCACCAAGCTGCGGTTCAGCCTGCTTGTGGCTGCAGAAACAGTCTTGCTGAGACACCAAGCTGCAGCTGAACCCACCTGTGACTAGATGATCAGCCGTGACGAGTTACTGAGCCACAGACGGGCCTTCTAGTTAATTTGAGGATTAGCTGAACTGTCAAGAAGCCATGGTCCAGCCTAATATAGAGTAGAGATTTAACCATACTGAGCCACCAAGCTGCGGTTCAGGCTGCTTGTGGCTGCTGAAACAGCCTTGCTGAGACACCAAGCTGAAGATTAGCCCGCCTGTGACAGGAGGATCAGCCGTGCCGAGTTACCAAACCACAGACAGGCCAGCTAGTTAATGAAAGATTAGGTGAGCTGCCAAGAAGCCATGGGCCAGGCTAATAGTGAGTGGAGTATTAACCATACTGAGCCACCAAGCAGTGGTTCAGCTTGCTTGTGTCTGCAGAAACAGTCTTGTTGAGACACCAAGACGAATTTGAGCCCTCCTGAGACTGGAGGATCAACTGTGCCGCGTTTCTGAGCCACAGAGAGTCCTGCTAGTTAATGGGGGATTGGCTGAGCTACCAAGAAGCCATGGTCCAACCTTATAGTTAGTGGAGAATTAACCATACTGACCCACAAAGCTGCAGGTCAGCTTGAATCTGGATAAACAGCATTCTGAAACACTAAATACAGCTGAGTCCGTCTGTGACTTGATGATCAGCCACGCTGAGTTACCATGCCGCAGAAAAGCCTGCTAGTTAAAGGAGGATTATCTGAGCTGCCAAGTAGCCACGGTCTAGCCTAATAGTGAGTGGAGAATAAACCATACTGAGCCACCAAGCTGCTGTTCATCCTGCCTGTGGCTGCAAAATACCCTTGCTGCGACACCAAGACGCAGCTGAGCCCACCTGTGTTTGGAGAATATGCCGTGCCAAGTTACTGAGCCACAGACAGGCCTGTTAGTTAATGGAGAATTAGCGGAGCTGCCAAGAAGCCATGGTCCAGCCTAATAGTGGGTGAAGAATTAACTGTACTGAGCTACCAAGCTGTGGTTCAGCCAACTTGTGGCTGGAGAAACAGCCTTGCTGAAACACCAAGCCACAACTGAGCTTACCTGTGACTGGAAGATCAGGCACGCCAAGTTACTGAGCCACAGAGAGGCCTGCTATTTAATGGAGGATTAGCTGAGCTACCAAGAAGCCATGTTTTACCCTAATTGTGAGTGGAGAAATAATTATACTGAGCCAACAAGCTGCAGTTCACTTGTACCTGCAGATGCGGCCTTGCTGAGACACCAAGCAGCAGCTGAGCTTGCCTGTGACTGGGGGATCAGCCGTGCCGAGTTACCAAGCCACGGACAGGCCTGCTAGTTAATGGAGGATTAGCTGAGCTTCCAAGAAGCCATGGTCCAGAATAGTAGTGAGTAGAGAAATAACCATACTGAGGCATCAAGCTGCGGTTCAGCCTGCTTGTGGCGGCGGAAGCAGTCTTGATGCGACACCAAGACGCAGGTGAGCCACCTACGACAAGAGGATCAGTTGTGCCGCGCTACCGAGCCACAGACAAGCCTAGTTAATGGAGGATTAGCTGAGCTGCCAAGAAGCCGTGGTCCAGCCTTATAGTGTGTAAGTAGGCTGTTTAGGTTTTTTTATTGGTAACGCCACCTCTGTATGAAAATCACTGGCTGTGCTGTGTGCAGTCTGTGTCTAGTTTGCATTGTTGTCTGCCTCCGTAGCACAACAATACGTTACAGCACAGTACTTTCTTCATCATGGCAATAAGCGTAATAACTAAGATATCTATACATAAAGCATTTCACTTTTGTTTATCATGAGGTAAGTACATTGACTTCTGCAGAACTTAGCTTTCGGAGGACGATAAGTACGACACTTCCACAGAATTATCTTACAGCAAGACGCACATTTAGCGCTACAGGACACGCATTTGAGTGATTAATTTTGTACTTAAAACATTTATTTTTAAAGATATTTGAAGTACAATGATACAAAGGTTTTCAGTGATACATTTCATTTCATTGCTGTAATCTGTAACACTTGAGGGTATAATTACATTAATCCTCAGGGGGTTACACACTTACTTTGTGTACCATGTGTGTGGCAACCACAAGGAACCCTAGCTAATATGGTATTTGCTTATACAACTTTACACATCGGTACCATATTACTCTAACACACAAATTACACAGCTATCTGATCATTTAACTGAGAGATAAACATTTTTTTACTACATCAGTGACACATGTTTACGCAATACACAGTTGGGTAACTTCACACTTATGAAACTGTATTTTGTCTGTACTTTGTAAACTGTTCATATTTTTTCGGAATCATTGTGATACTATGAGAGCTTTGAATGATGTATTTGGTAAGGGAGCATGATTTTAAAGTACGTTTGAGGAAGATGACACTATTGAAATGAGCAGAGAATTTTTTTTAGGTTTTGAAATTATTGCAGAAAGCTACGACGTTTTTGAGATTTGACTGAGGTGTTATGATGTTATTATTACGACGACGATGTGTACTATGCTGTTGAGATATGTTTATGATCAATAAGATGATGCTACCGTATATGAGGAATAAGAAGTATGTTGGAAACCAAGAATCATACTTTAAGAGTTATGAAATGTGCGTAAATGCGTGACTGTATCACAATGCTGACGAATATCTTATTTGGACACTTATATTTATAGGATTTTCTTTCTACAGATTTGCAACGCTAATTCTTGACCTGTGAAATATTTTTATATGAGACTGTCACTGTAGCGGAAACTGCTGTCGTAAATATTTCCGTAAGAAAGTTAAGTGACCACCTGCACGTAATGCGTCGAATGTCGAATGCGTCGCGGGCACCCACCTGGGCGACAGCCGCCCGAAAAAAAACCATTAGCCTTTCAGCGGCACAGGTAGAAAAAAAAAAATTCATAAAATAAAATTAAATGCATTTGCTAATGTGAACACTTTCTGTCAACAGATCTATTAAATAATAATTTTGTGATCCACATTCTTCAAAAAAGGAGCACTTGGAAAGGAAAGAACAATAAGAAGGGACTAGTAACAGTAACTGCATACATAATATTCTTTTCAAGTACATGGTAATATTTCTTTTACAATAAGTTGTTGTGGTGCACCACTTTAATTACTTAGACATTATGATGTGATTATACATTTCCCTTATCTGCATTGTTATCTTTAGTGTACTATTTTTTCTGCTTGAGCTATGTCATGTTTAGATATAAGCTGCTGTTTGCCAGGCATAGTGCTACTGAACTTTAATTTGTGTTACTCTGCTAAGCCAGATTTATTTTTTTGTTTGCTGCACATTGCCTCATATTAGTTGTAATGTTGAATTGCTTGGTAATTTAGATTTACTGTAGCTTGCTTTGCGATTTTCCATTTTTTTTATTGCTGTTTATATTAATTGTTTTATGTGCTGCTGCATTGCCTCGTCCCTTAGTTTAGCATCTGAGCTCAGTAGATTTAAGTTAGCTTAAGAGGGGGTAGACTATATACGAAACTGACTATGGAGAATAGGTAAAGAATGCATTACGAAGTTATATGAAAAAGATTTGGGCCCAAATGAGTATTGTACAAACAGAAATAATTATTTTGAAAGAAATACGAACAGAATACAGAAAGCAGGCTTAGATAGGACTTTTTGGGAATAATGATGAACAAAGGGAGATCTCCATGCAAAATACTGCAGTAAAACAAACCCTGTCCTTTCCCTTTTGTGTTATCCCACTATATGTTTGTGTACCCTTGTGTATTTGTTTTCTTCCTGTCTCTGTGTACTGTTTCATAGAACTTTTTTCTCTTCTAATACTAAGTTACATTCACTATGATGAGGAATAATGTTATCCTCAAATAGAATTGGCATTAATAATGTGTTATTTACTTTGTAAAGATGTTTAGACATTATTTATTCTGTTTTGTGTTAATGCTCATGTGTGAAGTTGATGTTTCGAAAGTTATTCTGATCTTTTATGTATTTACTTATGTCATAATTCCTGTAACACTGATGTATATGTTAGTTCGATTCTTTTGTAAAGCCTGTACTACAAATGTTATCTGTATTATTATGTTCTTTAATGATGTATTTTGTACCTTTGTAATTGTATTCTCATGTTATAAAATTGTAATTGACACCAGTTCATCTTATTATTAACTTGTAAGTTACATTTCACTGCACACGTTTCTGTTGGTCATAGTATATGGACAATATGTGAGAAGTAGGGACTGTTAGTGTTTGCACGTGTGTTAATAATTCAGCAAGGGACTGGATAACAGCATTGTTTGTTCTAAGGACAATTTCAAAAACTTTGTGAGTGCACAAGTGGTGGTTTATGGACTTGCTATATTCTCCGCAAGACTCTTCGATGGTGAATGTGCACCAGCACAATCGCAACAGATGGCTGCTGGCCATCTCTACAACGACTACAGTGGGTCTGCACCTCTGGTGGCTCACCAGTACCATTATCTCTACAAGGACTACAGT
The DNA here is from genome assembly GCF_023864345.2 of Schistocerca serialis cubense. Classification (NCBI taxonomy): domain Eukaryota; kingdom Metazoa; phylum Arthropoda; class Insecta; order Orthoptera; family Acrididae; genus Schistocerca; species Schistocerca serialis. Next base: position 825,710,087 of record NC_064642.1, read on the forward strand.
GGGTCTGCACCTCTGGTGGCCCACCAATACCATTATCTCTACAAGGACTACAGTGGGTCTGCGTCTTTGCTGACTCACCAGTACCATTATTTCTACAAGGACTGCAGTGGGTCTGCGCCTCTGATGGCCCACCAGTACCGTAATTTCTACCAGGACTACAGTGGGTCTGCTCTGTGATGACCTAACTACCAATATTCTTCAAAATTTCGACTGACTCTGCTGTGGGTTTGCTCTGTTGTGGCCCATTACCTGTATGCATGTCAAGAGTCAGCACTGTCTTTCCGTTGGAAGGACAACACTACTTCTTCAAGACTGCATGGAAATCCACTACTTCTGTGTGCATTTTCTTTTACTGCTCAGACTTTGAGAAAAACTCTGCATTTTTACTGTGATGAACAATCTGGACTGTCTTTATGGACTGTGAGAAATTTTTAGCTTTTGACCAACATTGTATCAATAAGTGTGTGCATTTGATTTCTTTGTTATTGTAATTATGAAAATTTTTTTTCAAATCTGTATTGGCCACTGCCCAATCCAATTTGTAAAATTTTTTGTGGGGAGCATGGGGGCTATGTAAGTAGGCTGTTTAGGTTTTTTTATTGGTAACGCCACCTCTGTATGAAAATCACTGGCTGTGCTGTGTGCAGTCTGTGTCTAGTTTGCATTGTTGTCTGCCATTGTAGTGTTGGGCAGCGGCAGCTGGATGTGAACAGCGCGTAGCGTTGCGCAGTTGGAGGTGAGCCGCCAGCAGTGGTGGATGTGGGGAGAGAGATGGCGGAGATTTGTAATTTGTCATGAACTGCTATATTTATACATGATGATATCAAGGTAAATACATTGTTTGTTCTCTATTAATATCTTTCATTTGCTAACTATGCCTATCAGTAGTTAGTGCCTTCAGTAGTTTCAATCTTTCATTTAGCTGACAGTAGTGGCGCTCCTGTATTGCAGTAGCTTGAGCAGCGAAGATTTTTGTGAGGTAAGTGATTTGTGAAAGGTATAGTTTAATGTTAGTCAGGGCCATTCTTTTGTAGGGATTTTTGAAAGTCAGATTGCGTTGCGCTAAAAAAAAAAATATTGTGTATCAGTTTAAGGACAGTCGTGTATAATTGTTCAAAGGGGACGTTTCAAGTGAATTGAGAATTAACCATACTGAGCCACCAAGCTGCGGTTAAGCATGCTTGTGGCTGCAGAAACAGCCTTGCTGAAACACCAAGCCGCAGCTGAGCCCACCTGTGACTGGAGGATCTGTTGTGTAGAGTTACCAAGTCACAGAGAGGCCTGCTAGTTAATGTACGATTAGCTGAGCTGCCAAGAATTTATTGTCCAGTCTAATAGTGAGTGGAGAATTAACCATAATGACCCACCAACCTGCGGTTGAGCCTGCTTGCGTCTGCAGAAGCTGCCTTGCTGAGACACCAGGCTGCGGCTGAGCCCACCTGTGACTGGAGGATCAGCCGTACCGAATTACCGAGGCACAGAAAGGCCTGCTAGTTAATGGAGGGTTAGCTGAGCTGCCAAGGTGCCAGGGTCCAGCCTAATAGTGAGTGGAGAATTAACCATACTGAGCCACTGAATTGCCGTTCAGCCTGCTTGTGGCTGCAGAAACAGCCTTGCTGGGACACCAAGCCGTAGCTCAGCCCTTCTGTGATTGGAAGATCAGCCGTGATAAGTTACCGAGCCACATACAGGCATGCTAGTTAATGGAGGATTAGCTGAGCTGCCAAGAAGCTATGGTGCAGCCTATTAGTGAGTGGAGAATTAACAATAATAAGCCACCAATGTGTGGTTCATCTTGCTTGTGGCTGCAGAATCAGCCTTGCTGTGATAACAAGCCACAGCTGAGCCCACCTATGACTGGAGGATCAGCCGTGGCGTGTTACCGAGCTGCAGACAGGCCTGCTAGTTATTGGAGGATTAGCTGCGCTGCCAAGAAGCCATGGTCCAGCATGCTAGTGAGTGTAGAATTGACCATACTGAGCCACCAAGCTGCGGTCCAGCCTGCTTGTGGCTGCAGAGACAGAGTTGCTGAGACACCAAGACGCAGCTGAGCCCCCTGTGACTGCAGGATCAGTCGTGACGAGTTACCGAGCCACAGACATGCCTGCTAGTTGATGAAGGATTAGCTGAACTGCAAGAATCCATGGTCCAGCCTAATAGTGAGTTGAGAATTAACCATACTGAGCCACCAAGCTGCGGTTGAGCCTGCTTGTGGCTGCAGAAACAGGTTTGCTGAGACGCCAAGCCGCAGCTGAGCCCACCTGTGGCTGGAGGATCAGCCGTGCCAAGTTACTGAGCCACAGACAAACCTATTAGTTAATGGAGGATTAGCTGAGCTCCTAAGAAGCCGTAGTCTAGCCTAATAGTGGTGGAGAATTAACCATACTGAGCCAGCAAGGTGCGGTTCAGCATGCTAGTGGCTGCAGAAACAGTCTTGCTGAGACACCAAGACGCAGCAGAGCCTGCCTGTGACTGGAGGATCAGCTGTGCCGCGTTATTGAGCCACAGACAGGCCTTGGAGTTAATGAAGGATTAACTGAGGTGCCAAGAAGCCATGGTCCAGCCTATTAGTGAGTCGAGAATTAACCATACTGAGCCACGAAGCTGCGGTTCAGGTTGCTTGTGGCTGCAGAAACCGCCTTGCTGAGACACCAAGCCGCAGCTCAGGCCACCTGAGATTGGAAGATCAGCCGTGATAAGTTACCGAGCCACATAGAGGCTTGCTAGTTAATGGAGGATTAGCTAAGCAGCCAAGAAGCCATGGTCCAGCCTAATAGTGAGTGGAGAATTAACAATAGTAAGCCACCAAGCTTTGTTTCAGCCTGCTTGTGGCTGCAGAAACAGTCTTGCTGAGACACCAAGCCGCAGCTGAGCCCTCCTGTGACTGGAGGATCAGCCATGCCGCGTTACCGAGCCACAGACAGGCCTGCTAGTTAATGAAGGATTAGCTGAGCTGCCAAGAAGCCATGGTCCAGCCTAATAGTGAGTGGAGAATTAACCATACTGAGCCACCAAGCTACGGTTCAGCCTGCTTGTGGCTGCAGAAACAGCCTTGCTGTGATACCAAGCCGCAGCTGAGCCCGCCTGTGACTGGAGGGTCAGCTGTGCCTAGTTACCGAACCAGAGACAGGCCTGCTAGTTAATGGAGGATTAACTACGCTGAGCCACCAAGAAGTCACGGTCTCGCCTGCTAGTGAGTGGGGAATTAACCATACTGAGCCATCAAGCTGCGCTTCAGCTTGTGCGAGACAGCAGGCGCCTTTACCTGCGCCATCATTGAATCAGTTCCGGTGCCATCTAGCGCGGTACTGTGCCTTCCCCTTGTCAGATGCGTTCTAATTTCAAGTCATCGTTTCGGCCAATTTCTTTTCGGCTTTCTAGTCTATTTACAGGATTGTTCATTAGGAATAAGTATTTGAGAATGTGTGAGTATAGATTAATTCGAATAAACATTTCATGTAAAATGTGTCCAGCTCTTATTGTCTATAGGGATGCAGCTAACTGTAGATATAAGCCATTTCACGTCTTTCTGCTCCAGCTGGTCTGGGTGTATTTAGCGATGGTAATTTGGCTTTTGAACTGTAAGGTTGTGCCTGAGTTTAATGAACTGAATTTTTCAACTCTCATCTTAATTGTTGGCAAATTCTACAGTGTAGTTTATGAAAGTTTACAAATTCTGCGTATGTCGATGGGCTGTAAATTCATATTGTCCTTCTACGGCTGTGTACAGCATTTGTAATGTAACCACTTCTGCTCCTCCTTGTAGAGGATCGAGCTTGCAGTTACCTAACCGCAGAGTTATAAATTTAAGAACGTTTACTCGTGTTTTGCCCAAACTGCATGACACCGGTGCAGTGCCCAGCGGATTGTGGGGATGAGGGAGAAAATGTTCTTCATTTGGACGGACACGCAGAAGTTTTACACGTATCAGTGATCCACATACAATACGGCGGACATTAAAGTGTGCATATGCAGCGGATTCGTCAAGGAGTCGACGGTGGACGACTGGAATTATGGCGTTAGCTAACTGCAAATCGCCCAGTAGTCTTGTTAATATTGTTTATCGTTAAAGACACTTTCACTCGTGACGGTATCAATGTAACCCACATTCTTGGCCCCGCGAAAACCCATACGTCGTTGTGGAGACACACTTTCAAGATCGCTTTTACGTAAACGTGTGGTGCGGTGTGATGGACAGTCAGTTGCTTTAGCACATCGTTTTGCAGGGCTCCATTTCCTAGAGTTTCTCGAAACCAAGCTTTCAACAGCATAGCAAGAGGATCCTTTGCTACAAGGATGGATATGTTCCTCTAGCAAGACGGACCCCTGCCGTTAGGTGACTCATAGTCTAAACCTAAAATTCCCACGAAAATGCATTTGCAAAACGTGGTGTTGTCAACAGAATTCGAAAAGTGCATTGAAGTTGGCGGTGAAATTTATGAAAATCAACTTAATCATTTGCCTTTGATCAACAGTTTCTGAGAATATTTGTTCCGGTTACATTATAACTGCTGTATAGAAAATGCTGTATAGAAAATGGATACATGTTACATGGAAAGTTTTATTCGAATTAGTCTGCGGTACCACCTCCCAAGCCGGACGGAGTGGTCGAGCGGATCTAGGCGTTTCAGTCTGGAACCGCACGACCGCTACGATCGCAGGTTCGAATCCTGGCTCGGGCATGGATGTGTGTGACGTCCTTAGGTTAGTTTGGTTTAAGTAGTTCTAAGTTCTAGGGGACTGATGACCTCAGAAGTTAAGTCCCATAGTGCTCAGAGCCATTTGAACTTTTTGAACCACCTCCCAAAATAACTGAAACTCCTTGCGTGATCATGAGTAACGCAGAAGCCTGTATTCCCTCCTGCTCCCTTCATTCCTGCATTTTTACGTTTTCTTTTTCGGTTAATTAAGTTAGATATCGCCTATGTTTTCCACAGTTTGCCCCTACCCCTTTCCCTAGATGTATCTCGGCTGCTTTCACTATTCTTAAACCATATGTTAGCATTCATTTTTCCCTGCTGAAGCATGAAGCTGTTTTTCCAAAAAAAAAAAGTGGTAGGTGATTGGTTGAATACAAACGTAAAGGTAGATGGAAACGTCTGGATGCTAAGAAGATCTCTAAGATTGTTCTGTGATCGAAAAAACTGGATTTTCAAACATGTTCTCGTGCTGAGCACTAGTGTACAAGCACTGAAAATTTTTTTGAATGTTTTTGCATCAATCAGGCCAAAATCCTACCAAGCGGCTTCCCCCTTCGTTCGTTTCCCACCAGTCACTCGTCTCCCACTCTCTCACTATTAGCTTTTTCTCTCTTTTCCTACTATCGAATTTCAGTCTCGCATAATAAATAAATATTTCTGTCCGTTAACGATCTGAATAATTTCTTTAACTCTTCATATGCAGCGCCGGTATGCATTCAAACTTCCACAACTGTGGTGGCTGTCGGCTTCATGTCTGTTTTGGCTGCGAGGGTTTGTTGACCGTGCTGTTTGTAGAAGTTAGTCCGTACACCTATTTTCATATTCATTAGTAATGCATTCCTGCACATGATGCTGTCTGATTTTGTGTGGCTGACTCTGTTCTCGTGCGATTAGAAGTCATGATGTTCCTATCACCACACTTCACTAATTTACGCAATATCTAATATAAAACTCTTTTCAAGTTTTTAAACTGCCGTTGCGATAAGAGAATCTAAAATTCTGTGGTATATCCCACAGAACGCCAGGTTTGTTTTCTTATGATGACAACGTCCTCCTGAGTAGTTCCCACCCAGATATCCGAAAGGGGACTCCGGAATATCTTAGACATCGTTAAACAATGCAGTAGAGCGCCATATCCTCAGTCAATCATCCAGACTGTCGCCCTTGCAGCTACTGGATAGACCGCTGTCCCTCTTCAGAAGCGGTGCTTTAATCTGCCTGCTCCACGTTCACCACTTCATTGTGGTGGGAACTACAGTGGTGCCATCTCTATTGTAGATGCAAGCAAGCCAACCCACTGCGGTAAGTTTCAGGGTTTGTGGAAGATTTGGGTAAGGCAGAAAAGAGGAAATGAAGTAATATCCCATGTTAATTAAAAATGTTTTGTTTCTTTATACCCTCATTGTTTTTAATCATCATACAAATATGTTATTGTAGAGGGGGCTACAGGGGTGCTGCCCCACATTCCATTGTTGCCAGATGTATCCAAGATGGTGGTGATGACATCATCCAAGATAGCGGCGTGTAGATTTGGCAACAGTGCATGACGTCATCCAACATGGCGGATTTTGGTGGGAAGATAGGTCATTTGGGCTACCTCCACTAACCTAATCCCGTGCCCCAGGAGATGGTGGGAACACTTGGGCTACCTCAACTAACCTAAGTCATCCGACCACCACCGCTTCCTAGGAATTGATGGAAAGTTCAAATTCCAACAGGATAATGCATCACACCACGGTTATCTCTACCAACCTATTACGGGAAACGAAGCTCACCTCCATTAACCTAAGTCACCCAACCACCACCTCTTCCTAGGGATTGGTGGGAAAAGGACTCAGCCTGCACCAGGCTGGTGTAGAGAGGAAGGGGTGCACTTCATTTATTTTGGAACAATTTAGGAATGCAGTATATTTATCACAGTGATAGAGGACACACACTCTGACATTCCACACAGCATACCGACCTGTAAACTACTCCTACATAACTCATGTATAATGCTCTACATGTGCACTTGCTAATTGCAAACTGTCAAAATATCGCATTTGCACAGCCTACAAACATGCAAACCACTCATAAATAATGCAATACATTTACATCCAGAGAGCCAAACAGCTTGTAAATTGTCAAAATAATAATCCATCTAAAACACTCTGCAAACATGCTTGATAATCTTCACCTGTCGAAATCATGAAACAGTCTTTATTTAAACAATTAGAGGCAACAACACCATCCAGAGTGTTCGCCATGAGGTGCACACTACAACTGACCTAGTACACAGTACCACCACCAGAGGGCACAGTCGTCGGTTTGGAGATGTAATCCAAGGAGGCAGCCATGATGTCAGCTGATGATGTAAGTACCATTATCCAAAATGGTGTTCACCATGAAGCCTGGACCTAGTACATAGTAGTACCACCAGAGAGCGCTGTCATCCATTTTGTGACATAATCCAAGATGTTGAGGGGAAATGGCGGGAAAACGACTGTGCTGGAAATGAGTCCTTATTTTGCAGGCAGTCTCTCCACCACGAGATGTAGAGTACAACTGACCTAGTACACAGTACTTCCGCCAGAGGGTGCTCTCATCCCTCCTGTGATGTAATTCTAGGTGGTGGTCTGGAGAGGGAAAATGGCGCGAAAATAACTGAACCTGAACTGGGCTGTTGGATAGTATAAGGAAGGAGTGTATTCTATTTATTTTGAAACATTTATCACACTGATGCAAAACACTCGCCCTGATGTGCTTGGGGTCACTATATACAGTCTGCAGACCCGTAAACTACTTCTAAATAACACTCTCCAGATACACAAACAAGTTCTAATTTTCCGAAACATTTTCATGACAGACATGCAAACTGCTCCTAAATAATGCAGTACACTGATGTGCAGACACAAAATCGCAAACTGCCCAAATAACGCATAGCACAGACTACAGACCAGCTCACAAAATAATGCAACAGACACGCAATAAACCCTTGACACCCTGTCCACTGGACCGCACAGGAGGTTAGTGGCAGCCCCCACAAAGTGAAGTTGCTGTCAGCTGTCAAACCATACACAGATGCCTGTTAGGGTCCCGCATGCATGAGGCGGCCATCCCTTTCATACTTGTAAATAATAGATTTCAGCTATCAGTCATCCTTTTTAAATTCAATTAACAGATCTAGATTTCAGGTAGAAACTAGCCATTATCAATGCACTATCATTTTTTATCAATGCATGTAATGCCTGTTGGTCGGGCTTCATCCACATTAAATTAAATACTTGACACCTGAGAATACCTGACACTTGAGAAATTCCTCTTGAAATATGTGTTCACCTAGACACCAGTGCTGACGTGACTGGGCCAGCCGCGATGGCCGTGGGGTTCTAGGCGCTTCAGTTCGGAACAGTAAGACTGCTACGGTCGCAGGTTCGAATCCTGCCTCGGGCATAGATGTGTGTGATGTCCTTAGGTTTGTTAGGTTTAAGTAGTTCTCAGTTCTAGGGGACTGATGGCCTCGGATGTTAAGTCCCATAGTGCTCAGAGCCATTTGAACCATTTTTTTTTTTTTTTTTTTTTTGACGTGACCGGGCAGGAGTGCAGACGCTCCAGGGGCGCGCACGTCGTCACACCGCGAGCTTTCGCCGGACGCAGGTGAAAGTTGAATCTATTTTCGAGTATACAGTGTTATACTGACGTCACAGAACTCCAAGGCGCGCGCCGGTCTCATACGCGAGACGGCTGTGGGCAGCACGTGTCTTTACTACTGATGACAGAGTAGGACAGGGCGCAGCGCTCCTAGCGCGACATGAGACGCATGTCTAACCCTGCTTTACTGCCCAGCATTACTAACGCAGTGCCGCGCAGCGCACGCGCGTAGCTACACTACTGGCCATTAAAATTGCTACACCACGAAGATGTGCTACAGGCGCGAAATTTAACTGACAGGAAGAAGATGCTGTCATATGCAAATGACTAGCTTTTCACACAAGGTTACCGCCGGTGGCGACACCTACAACGTACTGACATGAGGAAAGTTTCCAACCGATTTATCATACACAAACAGCAGTTGATCGGCGTTGCCTGGTGAAACGTTGTTGTGATGCCTCGTCTAAGAAGGACAAATGCGTACCACCACGTTTCCGACTTTGATAAAGGTCGGATTGTAGCCTATCGCGATTGCGGTTTGTCGTATCGCGACATTGCTGCTCGCGTTGGTCGAGATCCAATGACTGTTAGCAGAATATGGAATCGGTGCGTTCTGGAGGGTAATACGGAACGCCGTGCTGGATCCCAACGGCCTCGTATCACTAGCAGTTGAGATGACAGGCATCTTATCCGCATGGCTCTAACGGATCGTGCAGCCACGTCTCGATCCCTGAGTGAACAGATGGGGACGTTTCCAAGACAACAACCATCTGCACGAACAGTTCGACGATAACAGGATAATGCACGACCACATGTTGCAGGTCCTGCACGGGCCTTTCTGGATACAGAAAATGTTCGACTGCTGCCCTGGTCAGCACATTCTCCAGATCTCTCACCAATTTAAAACGTCTGGTCACTGGTGGCCGAGCAACTGGCTCGTCTCAATACGCCAGTCACTACTCTTGATGATCTGCGGTATCGTGTTGAAGCAGCATGGGCAGCTGTACCTGTACACGCCATCCAAACTCTGTTTGACTCAATGCCCAGGCGTATCAAGGCCGTTATTACGGCCAGAGGTGGTTGTTATGGGTACTGATTTCTCAGGATCTATGCACCCAAATTGCGTGAAAATGCAATCACATATCAGTTCTAGTATAATATATTTGTCCAATGAATACCCTTTTATCATCTGCATTTCTTCTTGGTGTAGCAATTTTAATGGGCAGTAGTGTACAAACCTTTGCAACCGCATATAACAAGGTTCTCAATCTTACACTGATGTCACGTGACTATATAAAAAATAAGAACCGAGTCAACCTCGCGGAAAGTGTATAGTGTCCCAGAAATAGTTTACGCTCGCTTTCTTGATGTCCCGCCTTGTATGCAAGAAAATTCTTGCCCTAACAGAACATGTTTAGGAAAGTAACGGAGATGAACGTCGAATGTAGTCTTACTCGCGGACCTAACGTGGTACCCAGTCCATCACGTGTTGCCCTTCCTGCTTTCAACACACACAAATGTTCCCTCCGCTATGTAGAGGCTCCTACAGCCCAGCACAAAGGATGTGAATGAATCGAGCATTATTATTGGCTCTTATCGAATTTACCCACTGAATTACTGTTACCGAAAGTATCGAAGCACTGTCTGCCTTTTTTCCATCTGTAGACCAGACTTTCAGCTTTTTTTTACACAGATCGCCATTTTTCACTGGCATTTAAATCTTGCAAACTAACACACATATCGTCAAATACGGAAAGACTCCTACTCAACTACACTCCTCTCCCACCGAGGGCGTCAGCTTGAATATTAGTGCGCAAAACCGATCTCCAGCCCAGCAATATATCACCGTGTACCGTGTCGGTTTAGTAAACACACAATTCGTCTCCTGCGCCTAACAAAATCATCCATTTTACATAACTCGTACATATGCTGCAAAGATGGACACTACCGTATATACACTCCTCTCAGCGCCAGATATTTTCGCACAAACGACGATGAGAAGTCATCCACCCCCAACGCACGACCAGACCACCCTCTGCGGACCAAAGTCGCTTTCAGAGCTGTTACTGTTTGTGCTCCGAACCTGCTTCCTCGCTTGCTCACTTTTCTGCACACATCTCCAGACTCAGGGATTGCAAGATCACATGTATTTTTGGATGGTTCGCCATAACATTATACCATTTTCGCGGTACTTCTCGATATCAAGCACTACGTACCATCCCACCGATCGCTAGCGCAACATACACTCCTGGAAATTGAAATAAGAACACCGTGAATTCATTGTCCCAGGAAGGGGAAACTTTATTGACACATTCCTGGGGTCAGATACATCACATGATCACACTGACAGAACCACAGGCACATAGACACAGGCAACAGAGCATACACAATGTCGGCACTAGTACAGTGTATATCCACCTTTCGCAGCAATGCAGGCTGCTATTCTCCCATGGAGACGATCGTAGAGATGCTGGATGTAGTCCTGTGGAACGGCTTGCCATGCCATTTCCACCTGGCGCCTCAGTTGGACCAGCGTTCGTGCTGGACGTGCAGACCGCGTGAGACGACGCTTCATCCAGTCTCAAACATGCTCAGTGGGGGACAGATCCGGAGACCTTGCTGGCCAGGGTAGTTGACTTACACCTTCTAGAGCACGTTGGGTGGCACGGGATACATGCGGACGTGCATTGTCCTGTTGGAACAGCAAGTTACCTTGCCGGCCTAGGAATGGTAGAATGATGGGTTCGATGACGGTTTGGATGTACCGTGCACTATTCAGTGTCCCCTCGACGATCACCAGTGGTGTACCGCCAGTGTAGGAGATAGCTCCCCACACCATGATGCCAGGTGTTGGCCCTGTGTGCCTCGGTCGTATGCAGTCCTGATTGTGGCGCTCACCTGCACGGCGCCAAACACGCATACGACCATCATTGGCACCAAGGCAGAAGCGACTCTCATCGCTGAAGACGACACGTCTCCATTCGTCCCTCCATTCACACCTGTCGCGACACCACTGGAGGCGGGCTGCACGATGTTGGGGCGTGAGCGGAAGACGGCCTAACGGTGTGCGGGACCGTAGCCCAGCTTCATGGAGACGGTTGCGAATGGTCCTCGCCGATACCCCAGGAGCAACAGTGTCCCTAATTTGCTGGGAAGTGGCGGTGCGGTCCCCTACGGCACTGCGTAGGATCCTACGGTCTTGGCGTGCATCCGTGCGTCGCTGCGGTCCGGTCCCAGGTCGACGGGCACGTGCACCTTCCGCCGACCACTGGCGACAACATCGATGTACTGTGGAGACCTCACGCCCCACGTGTTGAGCAATTCGGCGGTACGTCCACCCGGCCTCCCGCATGCCCACTAGACGCCCTCGCTCAAAGTCCGTCAACTGCACATACGGTTCACGTCCACGCTGTCGCGGCATGCTACCAGTGTTAAAGACTGCGATGGAGCTCCGTATGCCACGGCAAACTGGCTGACACTGACGGCGGCGCTGCACAAATGCTGCGCAGCTAGCGCCATTCGACGGCCAACACCGCGGTTCCTGGTGTGTCCGCTGTGCCGTGCGTGTGATCATTGCTTGTACAGCCCTCTCGCAGTGTCCGGAGCAAGTATGGTGGGTCTGACACACCGGTGTCAATGTGTTCTTTTTTCCATTTCCAGGAGTGTAATTCCCAAACCCCAAACTTTAGCGAGGTGTAGCATGCTGTAAGTCACTGAGTAACTAGAAACAAATAAAGGAAACTGATATTACCACTCTCGAATACCGGTGCCGGTGATGTAACAGATTCCAAATCATTCCTGTAATTTACAAGCCAACTAAGGTCTTTCCCACGTCTAGAGCACAAGCAAGCGTGTCTTCCGCATGCTAGATGCTCACACCATAATCGATTTTCTTTCATCTAAACAAAGGCGCGTAATGTGCAGAAGCAGTCAAGCGAACAATTTACATGGGAGGGAATAACGGTCCAGCGCAAACGCCCCTCCATACACAATCTTCTCAAATTTCCACTTATCACGAAAGCCGCCCAACACATACTAAGTATTAGCTCGCTGTTCGGTCGTCTAGAGTTCGTCAAAGTTAACTCAGATACATTCCTACACTCCAACAGGCCTCTGCATTTGGACGTCTGCTTCCGTTAACAGGAAACGTCAATCATTCCCACCATAGACCATGCATACACGGAATCATTCTAGAAAACCGGTCACATATGTGTTTTATGATTATACCTACAATTAAATGTTACGATCACAATGTCAGTAGAATGGCATTCAACAATGGGCGAAGTATCGGCAATACACCCTGATGAAAGTTGTGGTTCTGGAAATGGAAATATCTGTACCTTCCTTCCGACTGGACATAGTCATTTCCTTTACACAAACACATACTTTATAAGCCTGATGCTCAACGTGAACCTATCTCGTATCTCCTACTACTAATCCTTGACCAATAAATGGTACCACACGATGCAAAATAATACTGACCAAAAATCGACGATGGGTGGTCATCTCTCATACATATTTTCTTGCGAGTGCTACCAAGTGTCTTAGAAAGGGCGACTTAATCGCCAGATTTAAAAAAAAAATCTCGAGCCCAACAGCTACTGTATGTTACTGTCATAAGCGATCTTGCTTCTACAGGAGCACACTAGTATCCATGTTAAAAGCTATGCCCGCTTTAAGAATCGTGATACGACATTACCTCTGAATGAGGAGGTTTTTTGTCCAGACAAATACCGTGACGGTGATTGTTGGAATGTGTATTATCAGACCAACACGTAGCCCACAATTCGACCTCATGATAAAATTACCGCATTTTGAAAGTGATTCGGCTAAGGAACGTGGTATGTAAGCAGCATTTGCGACTCACTCACAAAGCTAGATAATTCTACAGCATTTGTAGCACATTCTGTTTCGATACCATATCAGAGGTTCTGCGATATATCCACTGACTTGTAGGCGATGACTGATTGAGAAGGAACACAAACAGTAGTAGTAGATGATGTGCTGATTGAGGTCGTAAGAAAAAAATGTACACTAGCTTCTCAGATCTCTAGTGTTATGCTATCCGCTAGAAATTATGTCTGGGATTTGGAAACAAGTCTTTCCATTCAAGCACATACCTACTTTGGATCCTACTGACAATTCCATTAATGATTACAATCACTAATCAATCACATTTCTGGCACTCTCATTTCTCGAAACGAGTCACCTTTCCTGAACCTAGCTGCTACAGTAAAATTCCAACGTGGTTTTAGTCACCCCCTACGCCTACACATCTTGCAACTACTCCCATTTCTACAGCTTTCCGCATGTGATCGTTCCAATTTAAGTCGGATCTGAACAGAATTCGGAGAAAGACATATTCATTGCCTTTTGCAACCTGTGTAAAAACAGAACGGTCTGAATTAGTGCAACAGGACCATGTTTTGACCATTCGGTGGAAATTGCCGCAATGTTGTATGTCTCCAAACTGGATACAGATACTACAGTCCGAAGCAGATCCGCGCCCATTCAAATCAATCAGCCCAACATGCTATCATCGTTATTCTCTAACCCCCCCCCCCCCCCCCCCGCGCGCAACAGAGAAAGATTATGAATTATAAAAGCTCAACTAACTTCATCCGATATAGAACTGGTTCAGTGACGCATAGCTGAGGTGCGGTCCAGTGCGGAGAAAGAGATTTCGCAACACCTCCCAGAACAGTGCAGCGTGCAGCCCTCCAAGCATTCCTAACGGTATACCCAGTCCCTCACCGAATTTACACATCAAACTGCTGCTGCTTTTGCCGCCTATGTGACATGATTCTATTAAATATACAGGCACTGCAGAGGCCACTTTAAAGTTGATCACCTATGCTCTAGGCGAATGATCGTATGCACAGACTATACTAAATCACATGAGACGCTCCCTCTGGTTCTGTTTACTCGTTTGAAACATTGTTTTCTAAGACGCTTTTGTACAATGACATAAATTCTGTTTTTTCTGCCACGACTTCGAGGCCTGTGCCAGGTTCTAAACTGACATTAAGAAGTTCTGATCCACGGCCTTTCGCAGGAAACTAGACCTTTCACGGTGTAAATCATGCTCTTACAGCGGAAAGCATAACATGCCACACATTGCCTGATTTTAAATAAATGGCAGTTACAACATAAGCAAACTCGAAGAGTTTTACCGCGTTGATATAGGTTTCCAAACTACAGTCCGGAGGTGGTTCACCAGCTCTACATTTAGACTCGTCTCTCACACTGGCAGACTAGCTGGTGGCTCTACGTTCCCTTTCGACTGATTCCTCATATTGCACTCATGTACGCGATCAGTGTTTCGGTGCTATCCACCCCAGAAGGTGCTGTCCATCCAGCAAAACTCTTTCCCCAACTCACATAAGCGATATCAGTCAACCAGATTATGTGGTAACCAACAGCGTGCCAGTGCACGGGTGGAATGGAAAAGACACCATCGGTGTACTCTAATTATAAGCATCAGAGTTGATAGTGCGAACAATTTTAGCAATTATACAGTAACTTCAACACCGACCAGTGATGTGTCAGCAAGTTTCCCCATTTTCAGTATCATATCTAAATCAACCCCTTCTCCACTTTGCGAGTATATTTTGCGTCAAACTCTTGCTTCTGTTTAATAGTTGTTTTATTCTGAGATTTTCTTCACTTTTACTCTCTTCATCCTGGCAAATCTTTCGCTGTTTGCGTGAGTATTTTTATCAAGCAGTTGCCCTTTTCATGTGCATATATCTGTATAACCTTCATTTAATTAGGTGTTTAAACTGTTGCTGAGTTTATTCTGATTTACCTCCTAATTCTCAAAGAAATTCTCGTAACCTCCCTGTCGACGAGTCTCTTTCTTTCTAGCTTTGTACCTGTTTCTTGTCTGGATCTTACAAGTCTATGATCACTTGTAATTCGAAAGTCGTTAATTACGGCCTATATAAACCACGTCTTGAAAATCCAGCTAAGTGTCTTTTCGACTGGTAAAACTTTCTTCTCAACTTACCAAAAGTCAGTAGCAGCAGAGGCGCGAGCCGAGGTACAGCTGCGTAAACAGGCGGTCTGCTCTGAAAGTGAATGGTACAGAGCACGTGCCCTTGCGTCTTCAGTTTTTTCAGGTGGCACTTCTTTGGACACGTGTAACGGCGGCGTAAGGTCGTCAGAGGTGTGGCGGTGGCTGTGTGGTCCCCTGTAAAGGCAGCGAGCGAGCTAGACAGCTCTTTAAGACGTCGCTCGCGTGTTCTGGAAGATCTGGATTCAAATACCTCAAACTTGCCTGTACCAAACTGACAGGGCATCTTCAGCTTTAAGCAACAACACCAGCGCTCGTCCCCTAATGAGCTCGATTTTACGTGAACATTGAGCTAGAGCCTAACCTGCACTTCTAGCTTCCCCTAACAACGAAAATTCATTATGATAATTGTCTCCATTCGCTTTTAGAGTGCTGGAAAAATTTGGTATTCAAAAGTAACACATGGTTTAGGGTCCCGCAGTGCTTACCAGCGCCACTCCGCATATCCTGTACTAACTGACGCAAAAACACCCGAAATTTTTTTTTCTCTGCTTACAGACTAGGAGCATCTTTATGCTCAGCACGATAAAATGTTTGAAAATCCAGTTTTTTCGATCACAGGACACACTTGGAGATCTTCTTAGCATCCAGATGTTTTCGTCTACATTTATGTTTATGTACCACCGATCAAATACCACAATTTTTCGAGAAACAGCATCTTGTTTCAGGAGGGAAGATCGTTGTTTCAAACGAATCTCAAAGACTGAACATCCGTTCGCAAATTAACGAAGTATAGGTCAGAAATCAAAAATTGTAATTACACTACTGGCCATTAAAATTGCTACACCAAGAAGAAATGCAGATGATAAACGGCTATTCATTGGACAACTACCCAGAACAACCACCTCTGGCCGTAATAACGGCCTTGGTACGCCTGGGCATTGAGTCAGAGCTCTTGGATGGCGTGTACACGTCCAGCTGCCCATGCAGCTTCAACACGATACCACAGTTCATCAAGAGTAGTGACTGGCGTATTGTGACGAGCCACTTGCTCGGACACCATTGACGAGACGTTTTCAATTGGTGAGAAATGTGGAGAATGTGCTGGCCAGGGCAATAGTCGAACATTTTTGTATCCAGAAAGGCCCGTCCGTACAGGACCTGCAACATGCGGTCGTGCATTATCCTGCTGAAATTTATGGTTACGGAGGAATCGAATGTAGGGAAGAGCCACGGGTCGTAACACATATGAAATGTAACGTCCACTGTTCAAAGTGCCGTCAATGCGAACAAGAGGTGACCGAGACGTGTAACCATTGGCAGCCCATACCATCAAGCCGGGTGATCCGCCAGTATGGCGATGACGAAGACACGCTTCCAATGTGCGTTCACCGCGATGTCGCCAAACACGGATGCGACCATCATGATGCTGTAAACACAACCTGGATTCATCCGAAAAAATGACGTTTTGCCATTCGTGCACCCAGGTTCGTCGTTGAGTACACCATCGCAGGCGCTCCTGTCTGTGAAGCCGAAAGCCGGCCGAAGTGGCCGTGCGGTTACAGGCGCTGCAGTCTGGAACCGCAAGACCGCTACGGTCGCAGGTTCGAATCCTGCCTCGGGCATGGATGTTTGTGATGTCCTTAGGTTAGTTAGGTTTAACTAGTTCTAAGTTCTAGGGGACTAATAACCTCAGCAGTTGAGTCCCATAGTGCTCAGAGCCATTTGAACCATTTTTTTGTCTGTGAAGTAGCCTCAAGGGTAACCGCAGCCATGGTCTCGGAGATGATAGTCCATGCTGCTGCAAACGTCGTCGAACTGTTCGTGCAGATGGTTGTTGTCTTGCAAACTCAGGGATCGAGACGTGGCTGCACGATCCGTTAGAGCCATGCGGATAAGATGCCTGTCATCTCGACTGCTAGTGATACGAGGCCGTTGGGATCCAGCACGGCGTTCCGTATTACCCTCGTGAACCCACCGATTCCATATTCTGCTAACAGACGTTGGATCTCGACCAACGCGAGCAGCAATGTCGCGATACGATAATCCGCAATCGCGATAGGCTACAATACGACCTTTATCAAAGTCGGAAACGTGATGGTACGCATTTCTCCTCCTTACAAGGGGCATCACAACAACGTTTCACCAGGCAACGCCGGTCAACTGCTGTTTGTGTATGAGAAATAGGTTGGACACTTTCCTCATGTCAGCACGTTGTAGGTGTCGCCACCGGCGCCAACCTTGTGTGAATGCTCTGAGAAGCTAATCTCTTGAATATCACAGCATCTGCTTCCTGTCAGTTAAATTTCGGGTCTGTAGCACGTCATCTACATGGTGTAGCAATTTTAATGGCCAATAGTGTATTCCAGCAGACAGGTAAGATTGCTGTTCATTGTGAAATACTTTGACTGATGGATTTTGTACCAGTATAAAATAAATGTAATATGTAAAAATAAATGTAATATGCCAAAAACTAAAAGTAAACTAATGTTCGCCCGAACAGGACACGAAGGCTTAAGGTACCGACCGGCAGCCTTGTCACCCTTATCCCACAGGCGTAACTGAAGTCATGTATTGAGGGGTTTGTGACCAGCACGCCGATCTCCGGTAGTATGTGAATTTACGAGACCGACAAAAAT
The DNA here is from genome assembly GCF_023864345.2 of Schistocerca serialis cubense. Taxonomy (NCBI): domain Eukaryota; kingdom Metazoa; phylum Arthropoda; class Insecta; order Orthoptera; family Acrididae; genus Schistocerca; species Schistocerca serialis. Next base: position 825,728,071 of record NC_064642.1, read on the forward strand.
ATGCATCCGTTTTCAAAACAAACTTTGTAAGCTTGGCTTCATTTTAGGAACTGAAATAACTAATTAGTAAATATTCTCTATTATAATATTACAATAATCATTCAATAATTACCATGCAAAATGACAATAACAGTATTTGGTTATACGAAGTAATACAGTGAACAAACATCACTTTTGTATTCTAATGGTCACAGGCTGCTGTGCACTGCTACATTGACTTCTGATATTTTCGTAGTGTCGCCCAACAGTCGGCAGCACTACTCCAAGATGAAAAGGCTGAACATTCACAAATGTGTACCTCATGTTTCCATTAGGAAAAAATACTTCTGTTGCAGCTAAGACACAGCAGACGTTAATGTACACAATTGTAGCCAGAGAGTCTGAAAGAGTTGAGGCCCTTAAAGGAAGGCGGTGCGTAGTTCCATCTTACCAGAGTCGACACAGGTCTATAGGGATGGATTAAATATAGCAGATAACCACAAAGAACGGTATGTAATACACAACCTCGATAAACAATTTTGGTCGCTACACGCAATACATGAGTAGTCAACAACGTATAATTCCGGAGATTATCGTCAGACCGTGTCAATCTCAGAATCTCTACAATGAACACGTTCATCATCTCGCCAAAGAAACATTAAAAGTACGCCGCTTGACGAAAACGTGAATCGTTCTGAACACATGGATGGATGTCAATGTAACTTCTTATACGTACACATTATCTGCTGGTATATACAAACGTTTAGAGCTGCAGTCCTCTATGACAGATACAACAGCCACAGCAGTGAACTTCTGATGCTGTTGTCCAGTGTTGTTACCAGGTGTGGCAGACGCTGAGTGAACACTCTGAAGGACGTAGAGGTGTGGTGAACTCGTGTGAGACGGCGTTATCAGCACCTGACAGACTCTGCACGGGGCTCCGCTGTGAGTCTCGTTTTGACCAGTCGGTTGAATCGTGCAGTCTCCACATTTGTGGAGCTTTTGGATGTAGCAGTGACCCTCTGTTGGACGGCGTGGGAACGTGGGGGTAGGCATACTCTGGTCAGTCACGTCTTACCGTGACAACGGGGGATCGCCGCACTGTACACCCAGAATATCACAAGTCCTTCACGTGCGCGTCTGCCACACGAGAACGAGTGATGGATGCCCTGCAACCTTCAGTATCAACCTGCACCATTTGTCGGGGACTAGCAGCAGTTGGACTAGGAACTTACGTCCCACTTGTAACGTAGCACTACGACACAGTCGGCTGCGTCTGGAGGCGTCCGAGACTGGGAAGTGTGGACTGCTAATGAGTGCCATCGCGTTTTGTTCAGCGAGGGAATCGCAGTTCACCACTACACAGGACGAGCACCGTCAACTAGCATGGCTGCGGCCTCGGGAGAGATCCCTTCTCCCGATGTTTTGGAGAGGCGCAGTCGTATTGCTCCTGGCGTCGGGGTGTAAGGAAGTGTCAGGTACGACTTCAGGTCCGGGATGGGTGTGGTTGAGGGAACGCTAACAGCACAGTGCTACGTCACGGACATCCTACGACCTCACTCGTTATGTCTCATGAGACGGCATCGTGCTGCTGTTTTTCAACAGGAGGATTCTGGTACACACATTATTCGTGTTTCAATGAACTGTGTGAGTGATGCTGAGGTACCCCTGTGGCCAGCAAGATCCTCAGAACTGTCCCCGACGGACCGTCTGAGCGAGTAGCTGGGTTGTCGTCAGTGCCAGTGTCCGGGATGTCAAGGACGGCGGCTGAGGCCCACCTCGCCTCAGGAGAGGACATACGAGGGCTCTCTGACAGCCGGCTTAACCGAATCATAGCAGTGCATCCTGTCCAGAGAGGATGCAACGTAGTACTGTTAAGTGGGCTCATACTGACAAGTTCTCTGTAAATTTTACTCTCTTTTATACTCACTGTAACGACATCAGACACCTTCTCGGTCCGTGAAGCTTTATTTCTTTTCCTCCTTCCCTTCCTTTCTGGGTGGTTCACCTTTTATTTGTCAGGCAATGTGGAAATTTCCCGCCATCCCATTATTGCATTGCACTATTTTACCCTATGGGTTTTGTAAAAGGATTAAAGATTGTTGATAAGAATACATGAAGCCTATACAATTGCAAAAGAAAAATGATATACCTCAATTCAACCAGAAATTCCATCAAAGTCCTGGTTCATCATGCTCAAATACATCAAACGCATGGTATGAAGCCTGAAAAGAACAGGGCTTCAAATACGGAAACTTTTCGGCACCGCTATAATGAAATGGAATTCTCAGCAGTCCATTATCTTACTGTCAGAATGAAGCGACTGAAGCTCTAAATCACATGTTTTTCTCTTGCTAAAAATGTTCAAAGAAAGTATTAATGGAAAGGTTGTATCACTACAGTACACTCACTTGCGCACAAAGTATAGTAGTGTTATAACAACTGAACATCAGAATGGAGGCAGACTGATGGACACTAACCGAAAAAAGCCGTCTATACTGTCGCAGTAAGTAAAAAATAAATTTACATCCATATCGACAGATAAGCTATAGTCATGGCGATACATTAAAGTGTGCTCCATCTTTTTGTCATAGCATTGTTGTTGTTGTTGTGGTCTTCAGTCCTGAGACTGGTTTGATGCAGCTCTCCATGCTACTCTATCCTGTGCAAGCTTTTTCATCTCCCAGTACCTACTGCAACCTACATCCTTCTGAATCTGCTTAGTGTATTCATCTCTTGGTCTCCCTCTACGATTTTTACCCTCCACGCTGCCCTCCAATACTAAATTGGTGATCCCTTGATGCCTCAGAACATGTCCTACCAACCGATCCCTTCTTCTGGTCAAGTTGTGCCACAAACTTCTCTTCTCCCCAATCCTATTCAATACTTCCTCATTAGTTATGTGATCTACCCATCTAATCTTCAGCATTCTTCTGTAGCACCACATTTCGAAAGCTTCTATTCTCTTCTTGTCCAAACTATTTATCGTCCATGTTTCACTTCCATACATGGCTACACTCCATACGAATACTTTCAGAAATGACTTCCTGACACTTAAATCAATACTGGATGTTAACAAATTCCTCTTCTTCAGAAACGCTTTCCTTGCCATTGCCAGCCTACATTTTATATCCTCTCTACTTCGACCATCATCAGTTATTTTGCTCCCCAAATAGCGAAACTCCTTTACTACTTTAAGTGCCTCATATCCTAATCTAATTCCCTCAGCATCACCCGACTTAATTAGACTACATTCCATTACTCTCGTTTTGCTTTTGTTGATGTTCATCTTATATCCTCCTTTCAAGACACTGTCCATTCCATTCAACTGCTCTTCCAAGTCCTTTGCTGTCTCTGACAGAATTACAATGTCATCGGCGAACCTCAAAGTTTTTATTTCTTCTCCATGAATTTTAATACCTACCTCGAATTTTTCTTTTGTTTCCTTTACTGCTTGCTCAATATATAGATTGAACAACATCGGGGAGAGGCTACAACCCTGTCTTACTCCCTTCCCAACCACTGCTTCCCTTTCATGTCCCTCGACTCTTATAACTGCCATCTGGTTTCTGTACAAATTGTAAATAGCCTTTCGCTCCCTGTATTTTACCCCTGCCACCTTTAGAATTTGAAAGAGAGTATTCCAGTCAACATTGTCAAAAGCTTTCTCTAAGGCTACAAATGCTAGAAACGTAGGTTTGCCTTTCCTTAATCTTTCTTCTAAGATAAGTCGTAAGGTCAGTATTGCCTCACGTGTTCCAGTGTTTCTACGGAATCCAAACTGATCTTCCCCGAGGTTGGCTTCTACTAGTTTTTCCATTCGTCTGTAAAGAATTCGTGTTAGTATTTTGCAGCTGTGACTTATTAAGCTGATAGTTCGGTAATTTTCACATCTGTCAACACCTGCTTTCTTCGGGATTGGAATTATTATATTCTTCTTGAAGTCTGAGGGTATTTCGCCTGTTTCATACATCTTGCTCACCAGATGGTAGAGTTTTGTCAGGACTGGCTCTCCCACGGCCGTCAGTAGTTCCAATGGAATATTGTCTACTCCGGGGGCCTTGTTTCGACTCAGGTCCTTCAGTGCTCTGTCAAACTCTTCACGCAGTATCGTATCTCCCATTTCATCTTCATAGCATTATGCTAGCAATAATGATGTAAATTCCTGAAACCATCTGAAGATGAACCTGAAAAGGTTCGAAAACCGGTTCGTGGAATAAAACATAATTATTCAAAAAAAGTGACTGGTTGCAGTTTTGTATAACTTATTTACATACAATATACAGTCACGGTTCTAAAATATCCGTAGTGGATAAGCATAATTAGTTTCTCGTGTGTTTGTTTGGTACAAATTTTGCAATTGATTTTACAGTAACTTCTCGATAAGCTAGAGACTTTAAACTTTCAACATAGCTCACAACTGAAATTTTAACTCGCTTTCGAGTATGTTGTGTGGCGGAAGGTACTTTTTTCGGGCCTGTTTCTGTGAGTCTGTCTGCAGAAACTACGAAAGCTAAGTTAGTGACTAGAACGAATTATGGCGAAACTGACTATTTTCATATACTATTGAAGAACAGCGTCATGCTGAAGAAAATTTACAGCGCTGATAAGCACTGTGCGTCTGCTCGCGTACCTTCATCTTTGAAAGTAAAAATAAAATATAAATTAATGTACTTTTTGTAATAAGTTAATGTGATAGTTTGTATTTATTACGTTTAATTAAGACTTTTTTTCAATATTAAAATTTTTTAACCCTTCCCGTGTTGGGTGTAGAAAATATAGTCGCCTTAACACAATGAACTCTGTTAAGCGGCTAGAACATTAGCCGTATATGCCACAAACCGCGAGTTTCTGCTTTAAATGTCATTTGGCTTTTACTCATTGAGCTGAAATAAAACTGACTTAATTAACGTTCATATTTCTGAGTGCAAAAGAGTACTACGTTCGAACATGAACGTCACTCTAATGCTCTTTCGCAAATCCTTCTTACTCGTGAGCGATGTATGTCTGGCGATCAGTATGAGGCGCACCGCCCGCTGCCGTTATCGGCACTGACAGGCAGGCGAGCAAACAGTCCCCCCCCCCCCCCCCCCTCTCACGTTCCCCCTCACCACGGCACATAGTGGCCACCGGCCAAGTTACCGTGTACAGACCGCGTGTGTCAGGGAAACTAATCCGATTTTACCCAGATGTCCGGGGTTTCCGAAGGTTTTTGTCTGGCGTCAACAATTTAAGTGACGGCAGGCTTACCCATGTGATACGTCAGCTTAATCAGTTACGCGTTGGTGGAACGTGGAACAACTTAATACACAACAGTGTGTGAATTAGTTTCCACTAATGAAAAGAAAAATTATTCCATTCAGTTCATAATTACATGAACATGTTTGATGCTTATTTCAAATTTCGCATACCCCCTGAGATATGTCTCCACTTCCCCTCGTTGTAGGGCTACCCTCTGGCGGTATAATGTAGCAGTCCTTTACTTCAACGAATGAAAACACTGCAGGCTGGGTTCACTCAGAAGAATTAATGGATAGCTCAGTCAGCTAAAACACCAAAGAGAGGCTACAATTATAAGAATGAATATATAGTTCAGAAAAACTTCTAACTGTTTTCACTTCAAAAGACCGAGCGAGCTGGTGCAGTGGTTAGCACAGTGGACTCGCATTCGGGAGGACGACGATTCAAACCCGCGTCCGGCCATCCTGATTTAGGTTTTCCGTGATTTCCCTAATTTGCTTCAGGCAAATGCTGGGATGGTTCCTTTGAAAGGGCGTGGCCGCCTTCCTTCCCGATCATTCCCTAATCCAATGGGACTGATGACCTCGCTGTTAGGTCCCCTCCCCCAAAACAACCAACCATCCGCCCGACCAACTTGAAAACTTACTCGATGTGCAAAGCTAGAGCGGTGTCGATCGTTTTCATTTGGTTGCTCCCATAGCCTGCTTTGACTCGGAGAGAAGAAATGAATAATAATCCAACCAACACATAAAAGTACAACAGACTAGCTCGACCATTTTCGTTCTGTTGTTCCCATCACTACGTGAGATACGAACACCAGTGCCGGACGTCACTCAGATGAGGGCACGTGAACTTCTGTGGAATAGTGACAGCAGCTTTAACGGAGAATTGGTGGGTTACTGCACTCACACTGACCGTGCGCGGACTTGTCCGAGCGTAGCGGCCCGACGAAGCAGTCCGCAGACACTGCAGTAGCAGCAGCTAACTTGATCACTTGACTGGCTATAGTACACATCAGAGTGCGTCGTCAACTAGCAGCCCCAGCCCCAGCGCCGGAAGATATCGCGAAAGACGCCTCTGACATGAGGTCGGCAGCAGTGGATGAATTTATTGACGATCAGGAGGAGGAAAGAAATGGCAGTCAGATGGTGGAGGCGATGGGAAGTGCAAGCAAAACGCTAAAAATGGTGTGCAAGTAACGGCATTATGGACACGACGCTGAGGTTGGAACCAAAGTATCAACGCCAGAGAAGAAGCAGCTAACTGCACGCAATGAATGTATCGAAACTTTCTGCAGCAGATGAAAACCGTGTACCAGGCCGGCACTCGAGCCAGTGATAGTCGGCTGTGCCCCACCTCCTGAGCTACCCAGCACAGCTCGTGGCATTCCCTCGCTGGTTTACATCCGCCGATATCTCCCGGCTATCTTCGATTTTGGAATAAATATCTAACGGAGCCTACTGGTAGATCTATCAACAGGAAGCCAGTTCTGCGACAGTATAAATAAAGCAAGGAAAAACCAACTTCGCAAAAGCTTTCCACTTTTCTTGCAGGGAACTGCAACTCTAGGCTAGCACAGAAACTCTGGAAAAGAAAAAGATGTGTCCATGTAATCTGGTTTTAAATGGTGCCAAACTAAACAGGTTATGTGAACGAGACGAGCGTAATGGTTTGGGGAACGTTTTCGTGCCATTCCATGGTGATATCGTCATTCTGGAAGGCACAATTGATCAATACAACAATGCACCTACCCTTCGAGATTATGTCCATCCCTACATGCAGTTTGCTTTTGCTCGGCGTGATCTATCAGCAGAACAATGCATAACTAACTCGTAAGTTCCACAAAACTACTATTCTGTTTAGTACGTGTCTATTCTTTGAAACTAATATTCGTGGAACTAGTATTTCTTTATTGACCTTTTATACGCCGAATCAATCTGAGTAGCAATATTAATTGTGCTAAACATTTTATATTTACGAGTATATTCTAAGTGTAAGCCACTTTCTTCACGTTTCTTAATTCCTTCAGCTGACTGCTGTCCATAATCCTTCACCACCAAATAACGTACAGTAAAAACAAAATAATTTCTGTTTGCCTTCACTCACTGTTAACCAAGACTTTTTACAAAAAATTGTTGAAATGGATCTGAGCACTATGGGACTTAAAATCTGAGGTCATCAGTCCCCGAGAACTTAGAACTAATCTAACTAACCTAAGGACATCACATACGTCCATGCCCGAGGCAGGATTCAAACCTGCGACCGTAGCAGTCGCGCGGTTCCGGACTGTAGCGCCTAGAACCGCTCGGCCACCACGGCAGGCGACTTTTTACAGAGCCATGTGTTGCAGAAGGTTGTCTTCTTCTTTCGGTCGAGTTGAGGCACTAAGAAATCTTTTGGTTGATGTGCGTCTAACCGCTTGATTTCAAACTCCTCTTGTATGTTTTATACATGAAAGGGCATTTTAAGCAAAAAAATCGATATTAAATAAAACAACATGTTTACTGTTATAAGTCACTGTTTATGTATCTTCACGACGCGTTTCAAAGGTTTAAACCTCCATCATCAGGTGGATTTACATTTGCTAGTATCACATGTGTGTGTTGTGTTACGGTTTTTTGAAGGAACATGAGGCACGGTCTAGTGGAGAAACAAAACTCTATTTCAGAATATGGTTATGGTTTTTCTTTTGACAAAATACTAAACGTGTATCTAACGGTAAAAATAAAATGAGTACCTCAAGTAGTCACGTAACGCAACATACACACAGACATACTACCAAATGTAAATCCACCTGATGATGGAGGTTTAAACCTATGAAACGCGTCGTGGAGATAAATAAACAGTGGCTGGTAACAGTAAAGTTATTGTTTTATTTAACGTTAATAACAGTCACGGTAAAGATTAACCTAAAAAGTTGGCATTTAAAGCAAACAATCTACCTTATTCGTTTTAAAATCGGTGTACCAACACCCGAGTTTCAACCACGCAGCTCCAGAATACTGGGCACTACTGAGAGATGCCCTCGTTCGCTATTGTCCACATTTCCCGTTGATGAATTTCAGTAGGGAAGGAGAGGGGGGGGGGGCGAAGGAATGCAGTAAGGCACGTGCAGCAAGTACAGTTAGGTGCTGACCCCAAACGTTGTGAAGACCTGTGCACAGGCGGGCAGCGGGAGGAGAGCGGAAACGTGGCAGGCGTGCTTGCGGGCAAAGACGGTGGCCCGTCCACTGAGGCTCTTGCTGGCGCAGGATGGCGGAGGGGGGGAAACAGCGACTGCTGGACTGGAATGTCGAGGCAGTTATGGGCTGGCCCTCGGCTTTCAGTAAATTGGACGGGGAAAGAAGAGCCTGTTGGTGCTGCAGAATGATACGCGTTTCGTGTGTCTGCAATAGAGAGAAATGGGCCTTATTACGTCGGGTTTCTGTCTGTAGCACTACGCCACAGCCATCTCAATACTCGAACTGTTTCATATAAAACTGAAAGAGGAAAATGTATCACAAAATTTTTGATGGGGCCGGGCCGCTCTGGCCCTTTAAAAGGAGCCGCCGCTGCCTGAAGTACTAACGAAAGGAGGATGTATACTCTATCAGTCACACGGCAGCCGCCTTTGGAATGTACAGTTGAGTCGGTTTGGAGATGTTTTCCTGTATGGTATGTATTCTTACGTACAACGTCGCATTTCCTGATGTGCAAGAAAACAAACAAACAGAAGGGTAAATATGCCCTGGATTCCTCTCGTTGCGCGAAGTAGAATTTTCGAAACCAAGCTTCAAATGTGTGTGAAAAGAATAATTTACAATGAGCGTAGCCTACCATTTTTAACTCATAGCAGTGAGACTTGGTCTTTTAATAAGGACATCATTATACAACTCACAGTCGCTCAGTGACCAAAAGAGAGATACATGATGGAGATTACTAGAGAGACAGTAAATCAAAGAATTGGGTCAGAGAACAATCTGCGAAGCGAATAGATAGCAGATGACCCAAGGAAATTGTTTAATGGATTTACAAAGGTGATGGAGGGCCGAGACGATGACCAAATGTAAAACTGGGTTGAACAGCAAAATGGATGAGCTTAACTGAAGATAGTAATGCATGGAGGAACCAGGAGGAATCCTTGTCCTGCAGTAGATGACGAAAGGCTGGAGATACGAGGATGACAGTGATGGTGTCATGTGTAAAGAAAATGACTATGTCCTGTCGTAAGAGAAGGTATGGACTTGACGTGGAAAACTGCAATAGTCGTAAGGAGAATTGAAGATTTTTTTTTAAAGTGGAAAATTAAGTCCACCGATATGAATAGTACAGATATTTGTAATTCTAAAGCCACAGCTATCAGGAGGGGGAATCTCCGATACTTCGCTCTTTGTTGAATGTTGTCACGCTGACTCTGCAATCGTAATATTTAAGTGTAAGTACAGTGGTAAAATATATATTGTTGGTTTCCTAGGACGATTCTGCCTGGAGTGCGAGGCGTGTGGCGGCGGTAGCAGATGGCCAAAACGACTGACGTTTCCTGCTTACGACGGGAGCTCTCAGGCCTGGAGAAGCCGGCTGAGGTACAGGGACGTAGCTGACCTAACCGTGTCGCCCTCTAGGCGACTGTACAGCGAACTAATACTCCGTACGTGCAGGGCGGCCTTCGTGATCGCGTATGTTCTTCGTGGAAATTTTAGAAGATTCAATATGGACGTCTGTTTGCTCTGGCTCATTATTCCCTCCCATGTAAATTGTCCGGTTGACTGCTTCTACACATTTCCCGCTATTATTTGGTTGAGAGAACCTCGACTGTGGTGTGTTGTCTGCATCTAGATGGTGAAAGATAGGTGGAAGTCACGGTTGCTGATTCCCTAGACATGAGAAACACCTTAGTCGACTTTGTGAAGTAGAAGCATGATTTGGAATCTGTTTTATCACCGACGTCAGTATTCACGAGTGGGACAACCAGTTTCCTCTATTTTTTTCGAAAAGGTTTCTAGTTACTCAGTGGTTTGCAGCCCGGGTTTCTAGGGAAGTAATTTCCACTCTTTATTTTCGGAATTATACTGTGCAAGCGATCGGTAGATAACCGTCTTGCGGCTGATATCGAGAACTATTGCGCAAATGCTATGATATTCTGGCAAACCATGTGAAAATATATTGTTCTTGCAATCCCAGAATCTGGAGGTGGCTACAGAAAGCGTGGCACCAAGCAAGCAGGCTGGAGCCAGAAATAAGAACGCCTTTGTGCCGAATGGAACCCGCCCAGCCTTTTACACCAGTTCAGGGAGTGACCGCAGTCCAGTGAAGGTGGTCTGGGCTCTGGTCCTGCGTCGGGCCCGCGCGTGTGCGGTGTCACTAGGCTCGTGACCATCAGCCGATATGGATGAACGACCGACCTCGCAGCAAGTATCTAGTGCTCCGAGGACTGTATGCGGTAAACGTGCTTATGCCTTTTTTGGGATATGTCTCTCTTCGAGTGCAGGTGGACGATAGCTCTATGCACGATGCGGAAGTGATGATTTCGTATGGTGCTGGATACGAATTGTGTTTACTACCTCAATATGATATGTGGAGATATAGCCTGTTAGAGATCGGTTTCACGCTGAAAAATTCAAGTTTTCCTCGACAGTTGCAGGGCAAAGTAACTGGTGAAGTATCAAAATGGTACAAATAGCTCTGACCACTATGGGACTTAGAACTACTTAAACCTAACTAACCTAAGGACATCACACACGTCCATGCCCGAGGCAGGATTCGAACCTGCGACCGTAGCGGTCGCGCGATTCCAGACTGAAGCGCCTAGAACCACTCGGCCACATCGACCGGCCCAAACTTTACAGGTTTGTTCTTCCTACACATCCGCACTAGCTTACGTTTTCTCACGTATGGAGCTAACTGCCATTCATTACACCAATTATAAATTTTGTCTTGTATCATCCTATAGTAGCTCAACTTCGACACCTTATCATACACCACAGCATCATAAGCAAACAACTACAGATTGCTGCCTAGCTTGTCTGACAAATCATTTAAGTATATAGAGAATAACAGTGATCCTATCGCACCTCATTGGGGCACTCCTGATGATATCCTTGTCTCTGTTGAGCTAATTCACAATACCACCAGCAAAGGACCCTGGGAGAAGGAACTCCCTTACGCCTCCTATTTCTATCCAATCCCCTCCTCCCCTTATCCCTCCGTCCTCTGGTAAATCCTGTTCAACGAAGCATCAGGTTGTGGCAACTCCTTGATATTGATTCCTGAGAAAATAAGGTCGAAACACATGCTTACTCTCTCTCTCTTTGTCTCACGTGGCTACTTCCTGTTTCATGGACCAACGTATGCAAATACACACAGACCAAAATGTCCTCCTCACTCCCCTTAACTTTCATCCACCTCTGTCGCCCTCACCGCACATGCAAACCTTGCGCTGGCAGTCGGTATATCCCTTTCTTCTCACACTTCCACTGTTATGCAAACCTGTAGTGCATGGAGCGAAGACATTCGAGAAGAAGTAGGTAGCCTCTGTCCAGTGTCACACTAGACCCTCTTTTGTCTTGAACAAAGCAGCAGATATCTGGTAAACCCCAGTTGTGGATATCTTCGAAATATTCCCTCACTCTATCAGATTGAGTGACTAATTAATTCAATGGATGCCCTTTGCGTGTAGGCAGTTTTTCCTGGCATCGTATTGGTGGATACTATAGGACTGGTATATTTGGTGGCATTCGATGGCCCAACTGCCCAGTTTCCAAACCCTTCTGGACTTTTTTTCTCCTGCTTCCTATTGGCGGATACTGGCACAGTTACGTCATTTGTTAGGAAGTCCATTATGTTCGAGGTAGCTAAAAATTTCAAATATCAGCTCAGTTGCATGCTATGTCGTTAACCCATTTCTGCCTGAATTATTTTTTTCTTCTGATTTGTACAAATTAGATATTTATGTGTTTATTGTCATCAAAGAAAAGCAATACAACAGTCAAAACAAAAAAGTAATAATCGAAACAAAAAGGGCGTAACATATATGTCACGCTAGGCAGAAAATACATTTTAGGCAGAATATATGACAGCAAGTAAAATAATACAGTGTATGTGATTTACATCAAGTTCAGGCGACAGTACTAACTTTCTGTGATACGGCACAAAACATTCTATGCGCAAACCAACATCACATTTGCAGCATATTGTTCTTGGGATTCCTTTGCAGTTTTCCACCGCACAGCGTCTTCTTTTTTTCTGTGGCACCATGGCTACCAGATGATTTGTTTCATCATATCTAATATCATGCAGCACTGCCTTGGTTTGAATTACCTGCAGGGCGTCCAGGACCTCTTGGTACTGCAGCATTGGAAGTCAGGTAACATTTCACAATTTAGCGCCGGAAGTGCAGCTGAGGCATATTTATACCAGTCTTTCTATGAAGAAGCCACCCATAATGTACAGAGATATCTAGAAGTCATGTAAAAATTGGCCACTACCGTTTCCTTCCTCTGACACTCACTCTATATAACGCTACATTTTCATCCATTCGGTCAGTTCCTCCCATATTTTTGTTGTATTCTCCAATGACATTATGTCGAGGTACAAGTATTCTTTTCTTCTCTTGTCTGGAGTATCGGGCAACGGTGCTGACTGGACTGATACCATGGCTTGTGGAAGCAATTGTTATTGTAGAATTATCTAGCCATCTGGCAACGATTATTCCACTTTCTTTGCTGCTCTTGTAATCAAAATCTCCCCTCTTATTCCTTTTGGACATAGTGTTAGAAGGTATGAGATGACACTCTCTAGGCAGACGATTATCGCGAATAGTCCCAGTTGCACCAAAACCTCGTTGCTTCAGGTAAATCAACAATGTTTGTGATGTAAACAGGTTGTCAAAATAAAACCTGTAGGGAAGATGTTTGTTCTTTTCAGGAAGAGAATCGATCATTTGAATCAAAGGAGCAGCACATTTTCCAAATGCTTTCTCATATTTTTCATTCCTCTGAGGATCAGCTCCTTGGTATATTTGAAAGTCCACCAGATAACCCATGGTTGTGTTTAGACGCCATGCTTTGTACCCAAATCTAATGGGCTTACCTTTCAGAAACTGTTTACATGCATGTCTGCCAAAATACTTTTCATGCTCTTATCATAAGACAAATCTTGCTCAGGCTGAAAGTGGAGAGTAAACTTTGTTCTTAGCATATTTATTAATGGACGAAGTTTCCACATTCTATCATTAGCATCTATTTTTGTGTTGTCTTACGAGTGAATGAATCTCATAATTGTTTCAAACCTGTCCCTTCTCATCGTTCTGTGGACCATTTCATTTCTCAAGTCCAAACCAGAATCCCAGTAATATCTTCTGCTAGGTAAAGGATTATAACCAGAAAGAATTAGAATTCCTAGGAAACCTTTTATCTCTTCATATGTTATTTTTGGATCTGAGCAGTTGCCGGCCGAAGTGGCCGTGCGGTTAAAGGCGCTGCAGTCTGGAACCGCAAGACCGCTACGGTCGCAGGTTCGAATCCTGCCTCGGGCATGGATGTTTGTGATGTCCTTAGGTTAGTTAGGTTTAACTAGTTCTAAGTTCTAGGGGACTAATGACCTCACCAGTTGAGTCCCATAGTGCTCAGAGCCATTTGAACTATTTTTGATCTGAGCAGTTCTTGAACAAAGCATACTGCGTCGATTCAGTGAGAAGAAATTCAATTACTTCGTCGTTCGAAAATAATTCGAAGCACTGAACTGGACACAAGTTTCTGTATTTACTATAATCACTCTCAGGAAATAAAGAACTAACACTACGCAGATCGTCTTTTTTCCATTATCTGATTACAGTTTTTAAGATCTGTGACTTTTGCTGTTCATCTGGTTTATCATTAGGAGGGAAATTAATCCCAGGTTCACTACCTAACCTGTTTTTACTTACTAAAACCACTTCTGCACCAGCCTGGAGTTGCCTTGGTCCAAGATTATCAATGTTTCCTTCTCCATCTTCTTCCCCAGAATCTTCATGCAAATTCACATTAGCTTCAGGAGGTTCAATAAATATATCTGTTGAATCTTCTTCCTCCCCTTCAACAATAGCCAGGATCTCATGGAGAGATAGACCTCTAAAGAGAACGAATCGTTATTTTCACTGTTTTGCCTAGTGTGACATATATGGAACACAAAATTAAAACTGTATTTGGAGCCACAAAACTAAGAACTGAATTTTGTAGATAACTATTAACATAAATTTCAGTACTCTTAACATTATAATCAACCATAATTTAAACAAATTGTATTATAATTTGCGATAGAAAATGATACTTATTTCTTATTCCAAGACATACTCTCACTCAGAAAAGTCTTCCGTACTTCAGGCATCAGTGACTGACCACTTAATGCTTGCAACTGACTGAAACCCACCTAAACATAAACATAAAGCCTCCTTATCTGAAAGCCACACAACAATAGCCACTCCAAACGCAGGCATTGTTGCCAACGAGAGAAAACAATGACAGGCTGTTCCGTGATATATATGTTACTCTAGGCAGAAATGGGTTAAGCAATTAGCAGAGGGGTCAGACTGGTGTGCATGCTCGCAGTATCACTGTCTGAAACAATAAAATCATCAATCAGGTGTTTGATGTTGTGATTGGTTTTTTAAAGTACTATATAATCCCAAGTTGCTTCTGTCAGCTACAGCAGGATGAAGAATAAGGAGCAAGGAGGAGGAAGGGTCGACCACGCGATAGGATAGTAACAACAACGAATCTCACTCCAAGACAGAGTCCACTCATTTATAGGCACACAAATCTCGCGGAAAAATATTACCTCTTATTTATCGTGAAAACAAAAGATGGAACACCTGCTGTTGACTGCAGTCACTTTGCAAGATGTATGTGATAGATTGTAATATGTTTGCCGACAATAGTTACAGGACACGGTATAGGGTTCACTTCCCAACTCCCCTATCGTCAGAGTATTGCTTACGTACCGTTTCCTCACGAATCCTCCAGTCTTCGGTATATAGAATTTGAATCCACCTGATTTCGACGAGTAAGAAATGTCCCCCGCCAAGTTACAGATACCTGCTAATTATTTCGAAATCTCATCACACTCTGATAGCACTGTTCCATTAGGTAGATGACCGTCTAGTCTTCCATCCATCGCCGACTAAGCAGAGAGACATGACAACGGGAAAAACAGCACACTAATGTACAGGAGGAAATTTGTAACCATACAGAGTATACAGGGACAGCACAAAGAAAATAAGAAGTATAAAACCTACAATTCATCGATGTCGGATGACTGTCTACAAACATCACTCCTGCACATGACCTAATCTCCTTTACCATATTCCTGTGGCTACCAAGCTAGAAATGTGGCAGTGTAATGGCGTCCAAGTCTTTGTTGACAGCACAGTATCTCACTCACTCTCTCTCTCTCTCTCTCTCTCTCTTTCTCCCTTGTTATTTTTGTTATACGCAGTGGAGTAATACTACGAACTATAAAATCTTTGGTAATGTTAAGTGGTAGAGAACTCAATACGGGTTTTATATGGCTCTCTCTTCCGATACATCGCGATACAAATACCGTCTGTGTATTGTCATCGACCATATGTTGTGAACCCATTAAACACACATGTATTGGTCCACTGGAGAGTATGACCAGTGACTGAAGTCGCTTCCTCTGATCTATGTTAAGTTCTGTTGCCTGTACTGGAGGAAGACAGTATCGACTATCAGTCACAAGGAGAGGGTTTTTGTGTTATCGTTTCATAAGCAGTTTAGTACGTTGCTTTTTGCTGTGAGACATCGAAGCAGTGTTTTACTACAGCTGTGTATACAGCCACACATTTTGTTTTTCTACCATGACTT
Source organism: Schistocerca serialis cubense (assembly GCF_023864345.2). Taxonomy (NCBI): domain Eukaryota; kingdom Metazoa; phylum Arthropoda; class Insecta; order Orthoptera; family Acrididae; genus Schistocerca; species Schistocerca serialis. The sequence continues at coordinate 825,744,129 of NC_064642.1, forward strand.
CGAGGTCCGTGTCAGGTGCTAACTGACAATAACACGTTTTGATCAACTGGCTCTCACAGAAAGACGGACATTACATGGTGTGAACTACGCTGCTTCCACAACACAAAGAGTGGTTGAAATAAAAGACGCAGGTGGTGTTTCTTAAAAATGTGGAAGACATTACAACATATGGAAACTGGGAGAGTTTGCGACAGTGTGGAGCATTTTCAAATACCTATCCGAGGGTGATGACCTCATTCATTTTTATGACTTAGAATGCATAATCGCATGTGGAACAAGGAGATATTCTGCAGGACTTAAACTCATAGAGCTCAGATATTATGAGTTGTCAATCGCATCAGCGGAGGATGGAATGATTTTCATACACCCAGGTGAGCATGGAAGTACCTTCATCCCTCCACATTTTCTGCGGTTTTTCCATCAATTTTCGTAAATTTACCTGTTTTTCTGTAATATCAGCGCATTCTACTCTATTACTCCTGGTCCAATCACCACTCTCGAAGAACTGTTATGTAAACAATTCGCTTCATCACAACAACCTCGTGATGCTATCAGCCAATGACATTGCAGCACGGTTCTTAACTTCTGTATCTTTACTAAACCACCTCCTCCACTGCTTTGCGAGGGTCGTATACACGTGGACATATTGTGAATCCTGTTACACTACCTACATAACTGTCTCTTAGTGTACGACATAGCTGTGAGCAGAGGGGCGGTGCAAAAACTCTGTTTCTTACCTGAAACACTTTTTTTTTAAATTAAGTAAGATTTTGTTACGAATTGCCTCTCCCTCTATGTGAATGAGAGTCACGAAATTGCCCCAAATTAGTAGAATAGGTTGGAGATTCAAATATCTGCCCTCTATTTCGAAACGAGCCACTCCTTCGTTGAACTTATTGGCTAAGGATACTGAACAATGCTTTAGATGGCCTTCCTCTATCTTTAACCAACCTGGCCAGCAGGATTATCTCTGTGTTAATTTGAAACTGACCAGACGTAGAAGAGTACTATCTCTCCAGTATCTGTGACAGCAACATGAAATTCCTGATTGATCAATTCATTGTTTCCGATAGTTGTATTGCGAACACGCATACCAATCAGAACCCTCCACAAATTGCTTAACGACATAGCGTCCAGCTGAGCTAATATTTGAAATTTTTAGCTACCTCCAACGGAACTGACTTCCTATCAAATTGTGTAACTATGCCAGTAACCACCAATAGGAAGGAGAGAAAAAATCCAGAAGGGTTTGGAAACAGTACAGTTGCGCCATCAAATCCCACCGAATATACCAATCCTAGTATTCACCAATACGACGCAAGGAAAAACTGCACGCACAAAAAGTGTATCGATTGAATGATTCAGTCAGTCAATCTGACATAGTGAGGGGATATTCTCAAGACATCCACAGCTGGGGATTTACCAGGTATCTCCTGCTTCGCTCGAAACAAAGGAGGGTCTAGTGTGGCACATGACAGATGCTATCTACTTCTTCTCAAATGTGTTTGCTCCATCCACTACAGGTTTGCATAGTTGTGGAAATGTGAGAACAAAATGGTTCAAATGGCTCTGAGCACTATGGGACTTAACATCTGAGGTCATTAGCCCCTAGAACGTAGAACTATTTGAACCTAACTAACCTAAGGACATCACACACATCAAAGCCCAAGGCAGGATTCGAACCTGCGACCGTAGAAGCAGCGCGGTTCCGGACTGAAGCGCCTAGAACCTCTCGGCCACAGCGGCCGGCAGTGTGAGAACAAAGCGATATACCGAATACCAGTCCAAGGTTGGCATATGTGGCGAGGGCAATAGAGAAGTGGGATGGGAGTTAGGAGGCGTGGGAAGGACATCTTGGTCTGTGTGTGTTTGCATACATTGGTTCACAAATCAGGAAGTAACGACATGAGACAAAGACACAGAGAGAGGGGGCAAGCATGTGTTTCGACAGTAATTTCTGAGGTAACAATATCAAAGAGTTGCCATCACCTGATGCTTCGTTGCCGCCACCAACAGGAAGTAACCAACTGACCAGAGGAACAGGGAGGGAGGGAAGCAGGGGACAGGGTGGAGGGATGAACGGTGAGCGGACTGCTTCTCGTAGCTTCCCCTCTTGGTGGTATCGTGAACTAGCACAGTCGGTACGTGCACTGAACGGCGAACGCATTTAGCAGCTGCTTCCAATTCCCTGGTGTGGAACGTGTGTGTCTGGGTACAAAACAGGAAGTTAGTGTCGTATCAAATTTCAAAGGAAACCAACTTCTGGTATAACGCATTTCTCTGCAGGTGACTGGCGGCTACCTGTCCAGCATTCGGAGCTCAAAGGGTTGCTGCAGTTGGATTCGTGTGCGGGAAGAAATGCAGCTGCCGGCACATTGGCCTTATCTTATGATCGGTGCGAAGACGCAAGTGGAAGATATTTAACGGTGTAATTACGTGCAGTGGGTTATGTTGGCGTCCATTTCGTGATGTTATTCCTTGTGGTACAGATAAAAAAGCGATCTATTTAGTTACTTCTTTTCGATGTATTTTGCAAGACCCGCGTCTTGCAAAACAGTAGAGAGTGACGAGCTTTTTCCACCGAATAAAAGAGAGATCCAACCCCTACAAACAGAATTTTATAAAGAGACAGTATATCCTTTGCTATGTAACTTCGAGATGGGACAGAGGAGCAAACTGGGGGTGGGAAGGCAGGGGGTGTAGGGTTTGCTAGAGGGTCGGGGTTGATTAATTTATCGATTTAATTGTTGTTGTTGTTGTTGTTGTGGTCTTCAGTCCAGCGACTGGTTTGATGCAGCTCTCCATACTATTCTATCCTGTGCAAGCTTCTTCATCTTCGAGTAGCTACCGCAACCTACATATTTCTGAATCTGTTTAGTGTATTGTTGCCTTGGTCTCCCTCTACAATTTTTACCCTCCTCGCTTCCCTCCAATACTAAATTGGTGATCCCTTGATGCCTCAGAACATGTCCTACCAACCGATCCCTTCTTCTAGTAGTGCCACAAAATCCTCTTGTCCTCATTACTATTCAGTACCTCCTCATTAGTTACGTGAGCTACCCATCTAATTTTCAGCATTCTTCTATCGCACGACATTTCGAAAGCTTCTGTTCTCTTCTTGTCTAAACTATTTATCGTCCACGTTTCACTTCCATACATGGCTACACTCCACACAAATACTTTCAGAAAAGACAAACTGACACTTAAATCTATATTGGATGTTAATAAATTTCTCTTCTTCAGAAACGCTTTCCTTGTCATTGCCAGTCTACATTTTATATTCTCTCTACTTCGACCATCATCAGTTATTTTGCTCCCCAAATAGCAAAACTCCTTTACTACTCTAAGTGTCTCATTTCGTAATCTAATTCCCTCAGCATCACCCGACTTAATTCGACTTCATTCCATTATCCTCGTTTTGCTTTTTTTGATGTTCATCTTATATTCTCCTTTCAAGACACTGTCCATCCCGTTCAACTGCACTTCCAGGTCCTGTACTGTCTCTGACAGAATTACAATGTTGTTGCCAAACTGCAAAGTTTTTATTTCTTCTCCATGGATTTTAATTCCTACTCCAAATTTTTCTTTTGTTTCCTTTACTGCTTGCTCAATATACAGATTGAATAACATCGTATTTAATTAACATATCATTTAATTAGATATCAAATGTGTGCGTGTATCAGTGAGGTGCGGGGGAGTTTTGGAGGTTTCCAGAGGGGTTGGCGAGGTGGAGGGGGATTGCGGCAGTGTGATTGACGCAGCGTAATGTAAGCGGCAGAATGGTCACCTATTTATGCCGGGAACTAACAGAGATAGTGTCTGTATACGGCCAAACAGATGGAGACGGTCGAGAGGCAGCGCGGCTGTACCGAAACAAGCACCCTCACACGCACCAACCGCATCTCACAACATTTCAAGCCCTTTTTGGGTGTTGGTGTGGCCCGACAGCGTGGCGTAAGCCAAAGTGCGTTTATGTGTATCTTGCGTGCCAACCACTACCATCCCTATCACCTGCAGTCCCATGGAGGCCACTTTGAACATGTGTTGTAACGTGCATGCGATGCAGCTGTGCAGCTCTGCACTTTGTTTCGGGCCGATTAGCTTTCATTGGACGAACACCGTCCATTTCCGGACACATGTTCGTAGGACGTTTTCTCCTCCACCTCCATTCATGAATCCGTCCCTGCAGGTTGTCAGTTGTATTAACGATCATCCTGCGTAGAGTGTCTGTGCAAGGGAGATGAAGGCATTATAATAGAAGATGGTTATAGAGGAAAATGAGATTGGAGATATGATATTGCGAGGAGAATTTGATACAGCCCTAAAGGATATAAGTCGAAACAAAGCCCCAGGAATAAACGTGATTCTGTTAGAACTACTGGTAGCCTTTGGAAAGCCAGTCATAACAGAAATCTTCCATCTGGTGTGAAAGGCGAAATACCTTTAGACTTCAAGAAGCATGTCTATCTATCTATCTATATCCGAATCCCGCTCCAGCTACTGCTGGGTCTGGATGCTGACGAGTCCTCTCCTTTTGGCTCGGTCCTCCCACCACTTTTCTTACTCCACTTGCTGCCAGGTCACACCTCTCCTTTCTACAGATATTCTCACTCCCATTTTCCGCCGTGCAAGCACGTAATAATTCCAATTATAAACAAAGAAATTGCTGAAAGGTTCGAAAATTACCGAACTATCAGTTTAATAAATCTTAGTTCGGAAATACTAATACAGATTCTTCACAGAGGAATGGAAAAACTGGTAGATCCGACCCCAGGATCATCAGTCTGGGTTTCGGAGAAATGTAGGAACACACGAGGTAAGACTGACCATATGACTTATTTTAGAAGATAGGTTAAGGAAAGAGCAACATAATTTTTGATAATATTGACCGAAGTAATCTCTTTGAGACTCTGAACGTAGCAGGAATAAGATACAGGGAGCGAAAGGCTATTTACAAAATATAGGTTGACTCTTAACACAGAAGATTACAACAACCAGCCACTTTCTACAATGTTATTTATTTACTTAAATAGCGCAGTTACCGGTTTCGAAACGATAGGTGCATCTTCAGGCGACAAGTTCACATTTTACATTACATTTCGTTTTTTGTTTCCCCACCTGATGAAACTTCCTTTGGGTGGTGATGCCCCACAACTACAAAAAAGATGTGATACAACGTCTTTTTAATTGTAACTGTGCCTCACGACAATTGTAAGAGATGTAAACAAATTATTATTATTAAATGGAAGATGTTTCGGTTACTTACAATGAAGAATTTGGTAACGTTACGTTACTTACTATTTACATTCAAATGGGTTGGGATGGATGTGGATTTATAAATATTACAAATATTACAAAAGTGGACTTTCTTTTACTTTAAATTGGAGAGCAGGTGAATAAAAGTTTGAAGAAAGGCTGCATTGGCTAACTCGGTTTGCTCATTGAGGAGACTTTGTGGTGATTTGCTTTTATGTACATATATTTCACTCTCCTCAAGAAAATTCATAAGGCTACCTTTCTCAGTATGGTGCAGTACTTGTACATGGTCTTCAATGCTCTTCATTCCATGGCTGTTGGTAGTTGTGTGCATGACAAATGTGGATTTTGAAATGTTGTTCAAATGTATGGCACCTATATGCTCTTTGAACCTTGTCTCAATGCCTTTTCCAATTTGTCCTATATAGCAAGAGGGGCATCTTTGACAGCTGAGTTTGTATACGCCAGATTTTTTTGCGTGGTGATTGTTATTCTTTAAGTTGTGAACTGCTAAGTGCTGGAGTTTGTTGTCTGTGTGGAAGCTTATTTTAAAGTTTGTGTTTTTAAATAGGTTGCTTATTTTATAGGATATGCTCCCTAAGAAGGGTAGTGTAACATATTTCCTGCTCTTTTCTACTGTGTCTTGTGCAAGTTGCATGGTTGTCTGGTGCACAGTTGTGTTGGGTGATGGTTTTTGGATTTTTTATGATAGTTTGTCTATCATGAGAGGGCTGTATCCATTGTTTGAGGCTATGGTTTTAATAATATTGATTTCTTTTTCTTTATCTGGTTCAAGAGGAATTTTGTGTAGGCGGTTCAGTGTGGATCTAAAATATGCCATCTTATGCTGGTTTGGATGACAAGATCTGTTGATACATACATCAGTGGATGTTGGCTTTCTCAAAATGATGTTCATGGTTTTTGTCAGTGATTTTTACATCTAGGAAATTGATGCTGTTGTTGGTCTCATATTCAATGGCGAATTTAATGTTAATGTGCATGCTACTCAGTTTCTTTGCTAATGTGTCTCTTTCCTCGTTGGTGCTATCAGAAAGTATTTACAAATTGTACAGAAACCAGACGCAGTTTCAAGAGTGAAACGGTATGAAAGGAACGCACTTGTTAAGGAGGGATTGAGACAGAGTTGTAGGCTTTCACCGATGTTATTCAATCTGTACATTAAGCAACGAGGAAAGCAAACCAGAGAAACATTTGGAGTAGGAGTTAGAGTACAGGGAGAAGAAATAAGAACTTAGAGGTTTGCTGATGTTATTGTAATTCTGTTAGAGACAGCAAAGGATTTAGAAGAGCAGATAAATGGAATGGACAGTGTCTTGAAAGGAGAATATATGATGAATATCAACAAAAAGAAAACAAGGATTTTTCGACAACATGGTTGTAGATAGAAGCAGTGATTAGTACGATTAATCAATAATTCAAGAACAGTCTTAATCGCATTTATTATTATTATTACACCGCCAACCGGTTTCAAGCCGACGTAGGTGTCATCTTCTGGGCGTTTACACCAGCAGTCGACCAATAATAACAATTCGATTAAGACAGTTTTCGAATTATTGAAAACAAGGAAAATGGAATATAGTCGAATAAAGTCAAAACTAGCTCTTTTGTAAAAGTATTTTCCTGGAGTGTAGCCATGTACACTACTGGCCATTAAAATTGCTACATCAAGCAGAAATGCAGATGATAAACGGGTATTCATTGGACAAATATATTATACTAGAACTCACATGTGATTACATTTTCACGAAATTTGGGTGCATAGATCCTGAGAAATTAGTTCCCAGAACAACCACCTCTGGCCGTAACAACGGCGTTGATACGCCTGAGCATTGAGTCAAACAGAGCTTGGATGGCGTGTACAGGTACAGCTGCCCATGCAGCTTCAACACGTTACCACAGTTCATCAAGAGTAGTGACTGGCGTATTGTGACGAGCCAGTTGCTCGGCCACCATTGACCAGACGTTTTAAATTGGTGAGAGATCTGGAGAATGTGCTGGCCAGGGCAGCAGTCGAACATTTTCTGTATCCAGAAAGGCCCGCACTGGACCTACAACATGCGGCCTTGCATTATCCTGCTGAAATGTAGGGTTTCGCAGGGATCGAATGAAGGGCAGAGGCCACGGGTCGTAACACATCCGAAATGTAACGTCCACTATTCAAAGTGCCGTCAATGCGAACAAGAGGTGACCGAGACGTGTAACCAATGGCACCCCATACCATCACGCCGGGTGATACGCGAGTATGGCGATGACGAATACACGCTTCCAATGTGCGTTCACCGCGATGTCACCAAACACGGATGCGACCATCATGATGCTGTAAACAGGATCTGGATTTATCCGAAAAAATGACGTTTTGCCATTCGTGCACCCAGGTTTGTCGCTGAGTACACCATCGCAGGCGCTCCTGTCTGTGATACAGCGTCAAGGGTAACCGCAGACATGGTCTCCGAGCTGATAGTCTATGCTGCTGCAAACGTCGTCGAACTGTTCGTGGAGATGGTTGTCGTCTTGCAGACGTCCCCATCTGTTGACTCAGGGATCGAGACGTGACTGCACGATCCATTACAGCCATGCGGATAAGACGCGTGTCATCTGGACTGCTAGTGATACGAGGCCGTTGGATTCCAGCACGGCGTCCCGTATTAACCTCCTTAACCGACCGATTCCATATTCTGCTAACAGTCATTGAATCTCGACCAACGCGAGCAGCACTGTCGCGATACGACAAACCGCAATCGCTATAGGCTGCAATCCGACCTTTATCAAAGTCGGAAACCTGTTGGTACGCATTTCTTCCCCTTACACGAGGCATCACAACAACGTTTCACCAGGCAACGCCGGTCAACTGCTGTTTGTGTATGAGAAATCGGTTGGAAACTTTCCTCATGTCAGCACGTTGCAGGTGTCGCCACCGGCGCCAACCTTGTATGAATTCTCTGAAAAGCTAATCATTTGCTATCACAGCATCTTCTTCTCGTCGGTTAAATTTCGCGTCTGTAGTATGTCATCTTCGGGGTGTAGCAATTTTAATGGCCAGTTGTGTATGTAAGTGAAACATGGACGATATACAGTTTAGGGAAGAAGAGAATACTAGCTTTTGAAAAGTGGTGCTACAGAAAATGCTGAAGATTAGATGGATAAATCATGTAACTATTGAGGAGTTATGAAATAGAACGGGGAGAGGGGGGAGAAGGGGACAAGAAATTTGTACCACAACTTGACTATCTCTTAATAGGACACATTCTGAGATATCAAGGGGTCACCAGTTTAGTATAGGGAGTGTGTGTGTGTGTGTGCGAGTGTGTGTGTGTGTGGCGGGGGGGGAGGGGGGGGGGGGGTTAAAAATCGTAGATGTAGACGCATAGGCAAATACAGTAAGGAGATTCAGACAGATGTAGATTACAGTCATTATTCGGAGGCTTGTAGAGTCACATGGAGATCTGCTTCAGACCAGTCTTCGGACTGAAGACCTCAACAACGACAAGGGAGCAGCACTGCACATGCTTCTCCGCTGTAGTAGTAACATTGTAGATAACGAACCTTACTGAGTCAGGAATTTGAGCGCTATCGGTATTCGTCGATCACTGGTTAGGTTGGTGGCGGGAAGGACCCCTCGGCTGCGTGGGACGTCCGTTACCCCGTGGGCGCGACCACGCACTCGGCGCTTAACGTCCGGTGAGTGTGCGTCGAAGCTGTGGTAAATTCATGTTAGAGTGTGATGGGGTGTCGCTATCCTAACGGATGACCGTGTTTAGTTTTCTGGTACACTTTCAATTTCGGTGGTAGGGTTTCTAAATTTTTCAGAGGATTTTAGCGATTTTATTTTGTGAATCTAGTAGTGTTTTTCTCGATCTTGCTTTGTTTAACCAGAATATATGGTGCAGGAAGTCCGTTAGTCCACCTTATGCTTTTCAATAGTATAAGTTCTCTTTTAACGGGAAAGTTCATGTGGATCGTATTTCACATGAATAGGTTTTATTTCTCAATACTTATTCAATTACTTTCAGTTTAGTTAATAACTTGTACGGTAATTGCCAGCATACTGGAATGCATGACGCCAGCAATTGCACGGTTTCCCAAGAAATTGCAGGGAATCGTCGTAATTGCAATATCAGTTTCCTTTGTTAGTCGATGACTAATTCGGAGCCTAAGCTCATTATCAGATCATCCCAAAAAACAAGAAGCAAATAGTAAGTACTTTGTCCATTACAAAACTGTACCACATTACAAAAATAGCTGCTATACACCAATAAGCTATGTAATAATATCCATCACGACAGCCACATAAACTTGTTCATTGGCGTTAAACACATCTTGTAAAGCAGTGCGAAGCTGAACTTCATTCACGTAATACACCGCACGTGGAAGGTATTAGGGTGACGAGGCTAGAGAGTGATTATCAGAACTGTCCTGTCTAGCACCAACTTTGACATATTTTTCTCTTTTTCTCTCTTTTTATAAGCATTCCAAAATACGTATTTCAAATAGAAATAAAAATATTTAAAAAGAAGATATTTAGGATACAATTTGAACTGGACGTAATAATCCATCTGAACTGCATCATATCAGTGTCATACTCGCCAAATCCACGAAACAAATTTTGAACGCGTCGACGGCGCTAGTAATACAAAAACAAATTTTCAAGACACACAAAAAAAGACATCTACAAAAGTACGACATATGAAGATAAGACTCTCCAACACACTAGCTATAAAAGATTACAGAAGATCAGACGTAAAATAGAGGTAAAACACATAGTCAAGTACAAACGATTAGATAAAATCAGAAGTAATAGACAGCTAAGTACAACATGACACGATAAGAAAGTTCAGCATGAGTAAAATCACACAATCAGGTATAAAAACAATTTCATAAAAATGAGACAAAATAGTGGTAAATCTACACAGGTATAAAAATATTACATAGAATCAGACAGAACCTCTCTTCGAACTCATGGTAACAAAGCTCCATACTCAAAACAAAGATCATACATTCCCGCCCCCCGCCCCCCACCTTCCCTATGACCCCCCTTCCACTACTCCTTCCCTCTCATCGCCCTCCCCCTAATTTCCATACATTTGGTATAGGGTATATTATGAAGAATTAGATTAGATTTGTCCTTTTCTGTATTACTCTTGAATGGTTTCCTCAATGTAATACGTATCCATTCCTGTGGTCCATTAATTTGATTGGTAGTTTTAATGTACCTGTCTATCATAGGCATCACACATGAGAGAACTGTCAGCTTAAGCTGGTTAAGTAAAGTGAGAGTGATGTATTTTGGGTTCATGGTCAATATTCTATAAGAACTTAGTTCTACAGTACTTGACGTCCTCATTTTTATCCCATGAAGCTATTTACAACAGTGAAGCACTTTTTTAGAGTTCTGGCAGAAATATGCTGTAACAGTTCCATAACGAAGAAAGGAAATGTTTACTTTGTTCGTAAGAAGACAACCTGTGATTCACCTATAGAGACATCAGCTCTTTGTATGACTTGCGTTTTCTTTCACATTACAGCGCACTGTACTTTATAATTAGACGCATTATTGTATTTGATATTTATTCTTAAATGTTCACGCACTTTGGGCGTGTTTCAATCTATGGCGTCTTATCTTCATGTAGGAGATGTTGCAGATAAATTTCTTTCGGGGAAAGGCATTCCGTAGTATTCTTATTTAAGGTAATAACTTGTGATGATGACAAACTTGTTTCAATGTCTATTCCTCGTTTGTGTGAATCGTGTGTGCTTGTGCGAAGCTATTCAATGCGCTCCTAGCATTTACGACTTCTGTTGTCAGCGCACTGCACCACAGAGCTCATCATAGTGTTTCTCTAAGTGAACTAAGAAATTATATAACTGCAACGGCAAATAATTGTTATAGCATTGTTGTGAATTACTTCGTATTATTTTTTTATGGAAATAAACTATGATAAACTGTGATGACTCTTTCCGAAAGAAACCCTTCCATTACTTGAATACGTCCAACCTGGTGTATCTGAAACGCAGCATGAAGGCCAAATATTTCGATAATGTTAAAACATCTCAGAATATCTTAGATTTTATTGATGCTTAACGTCATCTTCACTTTGATTTATTTGATGTACCATGTATAGTTATACAGTTTCCTTTTGCTGATTTCGCCTATTCAGTTGATTTCTTTACTGATATTTATTAGTTCAGTGCACATGAAAAAAGGAAATCAATCTCACAATTTAGTTGGATGCCAACCCTGCGTAACTTTTGAAATACAGAAGCTCAGTACAGACTGAAGAGTTCCTCAATTTCCACTTGAAAATCAGTTTTCGGATCAAATTCCATATACAACAGGCATTTAAAACTCATTTAAAAAAGGTTATTGATTAATTGATGAGTAAGATTTTGTTAGTGTCTGAATAGAAAACGTTATACTCTTGTCGTGTCATTATTAAAGTTAACAGAGGAGATATAAAATATTAACTTGGAGAAACGGTTAAAGAGGTAAGGTATTTAAAAAGGCCACGAAACGTTTTAAAAAATCGGCATAGGTAAATAGTTATACATACCAAACAAATGAACCAGGCAGATAAGGTATTCTTTGTGCTGAAATCTGCTCGTTGCCGATTGGAAAGAAGTGAGTGTGCAAAGAGCTGTCCGTGACAAGTTTTACAGGACGCTAGTGGTGTTTCTGTCGAGCCTTCTTCTTTGGTGAAAGAACTGTCAACAGCATCCCGACATACTGCAGTTGTGGCTCGTGAACAATTTGAAACTGATGGCAGAGATTTCATCCTTCGCCGCTGGCACATTTGTGTACGGGACTGCCCGAACGAGACGTCGACGGACAGGCCGTGTCCGCCACTCCCTGTGCGTTTATATCGAGGATAGCGTTTACGTCCCATCTCTGCCACAGATCCTCGAAAGCTTGGGACACCACATTGCAGTAGCTTTTCTTACCGTCACTCCTGATTTGCTGGGTAGGGTAGGGGCAGAATTGGACTACCAGTTAAATGTGCGCGCGTGACACACAGAACATTAATTTATGTACATTTTGAAAAAAAAAAAATTCCTGAAGTTTTCATTCTCTTCTCCTAAAATAAGATCAGATTATTCGAGTTCAAAAATGGTTCAAATGGCTCTAAGCACTATGGGACTTAACATCTGAGGCTATCAGTCCGCTAGATATAGAACTACTTAAACCTAAGTAACCTAAGGAAATCACATACATCTATGCCCGAGGAAGGACTCGAACCTGCGACCATAGCAGCAGCGCGGTTCCGGACTAAAGCGCCTAGAACCACTCGGCCACAACGGCCGACATTCGAGTTCTGACCCACTGCATTGTCAAGATTTTTTCAGCGAAATATAAGGCTAGACAGTAATGAGGCCAACGGGAAATCTCTCGAATCTGGGACCGGAACTACACTGCCTCAAAATAAAGTGAAGCAGTGACAAGATAGCGTCGGATGTCAATATAACTTCGAGAAGGTCCGCACTCCCCTTGGCCACGTATATGATTAGAGCTGTAATTCCTTGTGATCCGTAGAACGGCGACCAGAGTTTGTTCGTGTTGTTCGTGTCTAGCGTTGTCAGCAGCCCTGGCTTGAACAGCGTCAGATGTCTCCACTGTGAAGGGCCCGGAATCCCACATACTAGTCGGACACAGTGTTATCGGTGGGTGACAAGACACTGAAAGGAGGGTCTCCATGTGGTGACCTGGTCGAACCTGCTGTCTCAAGATTCGTGGAGCATTCGCTGGTGACAGTGGAGTGGCTGGATGCCCGGCTGCAGGGGAGCGTGAAATCGGGTGTGCTCGCCGTCAGGGATCCGGTGGCAACGTCCAACCACCACAAGCGAAGGTCGTCGTTTTGCGAAGCAAGCTCTCCGTCACATCTGCACCTACCATCCGAGAACAACTAATGCACTGCTTGCAATATTCTGTGTTGTTTTGCATCATAGAATGGAGACTAATAGCGGACGGACTAAGGAATACCGTCACAAGCTTAGGGTGCAGTGAACACAACACAGAAGGCTGCATTTTGAGGGGCGCCAGGACTGGAAAGCACGGACCGCTGACGGATGTCATCCAGCCATGTTCAGCGAAGAATCGTGTCTTCACTGCCCTGGGTGATCATCGTTGACGAGTGTGGCCCTGACCTTTGAATGTTCCCTCTGTTACAGTGTAATGGAGAGCCACAGTGGTGTTTCTCGTTGCGTTCTGTAGTGCGAAGACATCACGTATCACTTTAGGTCGCGACTAGTAGTGACTGAGGCATCTCTGATGGCACAACGGTGAATCACAGACATTTTGCGTCCTCGTGTGTTACCTCTCATGTGACAATACCGTCGTGCCGTTTTTCAGCAGGACACTCTACCTACGGCGCCTCTCTCTACGAACTGCCTGCGTGATGTTCGGAACTCTCGTGGTCAGCACGACTCCCATAAAACACCTGCGTGGCCAGCTCCACGTCCCGTCTCCACATCCAGTCTCCAGAGTATCGAGCACCGGCCACCCTTCCTCAGGAGACTATAAAATGTCCTTGCGACACCCTACCCTAATGAATTAGAGCGTGCAACGTCACACTGATAAGTGATCAGACATTCCTAAATTCTTTGTAACTTTGTCTCGATCTTCTAATCGCTGAAATAACGTCCCATACCCTCTCAACTCGTTGAGTTTCATTTCGTTTGCTCCTCACAATCTGGGTGGTTCACTGTTTCTGTCAGTAGTATACGTAAGTTAATTTTGGTATTTACCTTAAACTAACGAAAATCTCGGTAAGATCTTGGTGAGAGCCGGTGAGTGAAACTAATTTCAATTTCATTCTGGTGCAATATTGCAATATGTCTCATACAAAAGTGCAAAATTCGATTGTATGTCCTAGTCAGTTTGGTTATGTGTTTACGGCATAAAGTCAATAAGTTGCTAGACAAGTACAGTGTCCCTAATTCTCTGCCTGTTGTAGCCAAATTAGTTTTCTTTATTGTCATCTCATTCCTTCACTCCTCACTGTAGACGATGAGATATCAGAAGAGCAAAAGTGCCTTTTCTTAACGAAAGAAATTTGTGAGTAATTACAATTTTCAGGTACGTTGATATTTTTAATGGTAATGGTGATAAAACTGTGAATCCCGTCACCTCACAAAAATCGAAAGGATCTACTTCGTTAGGGAATATTTTGGGAGACGAGAGGTTGCTTTGTTGTGAAGATGTAAAGTGCAGGGTATCAACGAAGCAAGAGGTTTGGTATTTGGGAGTGTGTATAACGTGTGAGGGTGGGAGTTGGAGAAATAAGGAATTTGGAATGTATGAAAGTAGGATAGAGGCTAGGGAATAGTGATGAGCAGGAAAGAGTAGGAGAGGGTGGAGATGTGAGAGACTGCCTTATGTGGAGGAGGGCAAGAAGTGGGTTAGGTCTGGAAGGAATGGGAATGTCAGGACCTGTTTCATTGTCTGGGAGAGGGAGTGTGTTAGAATTATCTCGGGAGAGGATATGCAGAGCGTGATTGTGTGCAGTTGGTCGAATGTGTCGATGTAGGTGGGGTAAGTTAACGAGATTGAAAGTTGGAGCGGAAGGAGTGAGGTTGTCAGCGTCGAGTTTACGCGATTTGTAGGATATACAGAGATTTATGGACTAGGAGCGGAAAGTGAAAGCAAGTAAAGGATTCCGCATCCCTCTAAACCTGCTTAACGAGGGTAAGCCTTGGCTTCCTTATACACACATCAAAAAAAAGTTTTGCATCACCTCTGTTCCGAGAGTTTCGGAACCTGTACCGAAAACTGGAATAGAGATCAACATAAACATCATTTTCGCCCTTTTTATTGCACATAAAAACCACACATTGCTTGTTGTACCTCCATACAGTGAGACCTTCAGAGGTGGTGGTCGAGATTGCTGTACACACCGGTACCTCTAATACCCAGTAGCACGTCCTCTTGCACTGATGCATGCGTGTATTCGTCGTGGAATACTATCCACATGTTCATCAAGGCACTGTTCGTCCACATTGTGCCACTCCTCAAAGGCGATTCGGCGTAGATCCGTCGTCCATAAACACCCCTTTTCAATCTATCCCAAGCTAGTTCAATAGGGTTGATGCCTGGGGAACATGCTGGACACTTTAGTCGAGCGATGTCGTTATCCTGAAGGAAGTCATTCACAAGATGTACACGATGGAGACGCCAATTATCGTCCATGAAGACGAATGCCTCGCCAGTATGCTGCTGATATGGGTGCACTATCGGTCGGAGGATGGCATTCACGTATAGTACAGCCTTTACGGCACCTTCCATGACCACCAGCGGCGTACGTCGGCCGTACATAATGCTTAACCCCAGAACAGCAGGGAACCTCGACCTTGCTGCACTCACTGGACAGTGGGTCTAAGGCGTTCAGCCTGACCGGGTTGCCTCCACACACGTCTCCAACGATTGTCTGGTTGAAGGCAGGTGCGACACTCATCGGTGAAGAGAACATGATGTCAGTCTTGAGCGGTACATTCGGTATGTTGTTGGGCCCATCTGTATCGCGCTGCATGGTGTCGTGGTTGCAAAGATGGACCTCGCCATGGACGTCGGGAGTGAAGTTGCGCATCATGCGTCCTCTGTTTGCACGACAAGCATTATTCAACATGGTGGCGTTGCTGTCAGGGTTCCTCCGAGCCATACTCCGTAGGTAGCGGACATGCACGGCAGTAGTAGCTCTTGGGCCGCCTGAGTGAGGCACCTCCTTGGCAGCTCCTGTTTCTCTGTATCTCCTCCGTATCCGAACAACATCGCTTTGGTACACTCCGAGACGCCTGGACACTTCCCTTGTTGAGAGCCCTTCCTGGCGCAAAGTAACAATGAGGACGCATTCGAACCGCGGCATTGACCGTCTAGACATAGTTGAACTACAAACAACACGAGCCGTGAACCTCCTTCCTGGTGGAATGACTGGAACTGATCGGCTGTCGGACCCACTCCATATAATAGGCGCTGCTCATGAATGGTTGTTTACGTCTTTGGGTGGGTTTAGTGACACCTCTGAATAGTCAAAAGGGACCGAGTCTGTGATACAATATCCACAGTCAACATCCATCTTCAGGAGTTCTGGGAACCGGGCTGATGCAAAACTTTTCTTTGATGTGTGTACAGATGTGTTTACCTCTCACATTTCCCACCATTACTGAACTGACAATTCGTCGAGGCCCACGATGCGTGCTATCAGCCGTGCCTTTCCTAGAGTCAAGTTATATTTTGAAGTTTTTATTTCTTCTGTATGAACTTGAAGTCCCTCTCCAAATTTCATTCTTGCTCGATGTACAGACTGAATAACATCGCAGAAAGGCTAAACTATGTCTCAATTCATTCACAATATCTACCTCGCTACAGTACCTTTGATTCGTATAATAGATGTCTGGTTTCTGTAAATGTTATGTATAAACTTGCGCGTGTTGGGTTTTATTCCTTCAGCCTTCACAATTTCAAAGAATGTCTCCCTGGCAACATTGTGTAATGTAAAAGCTACAACTGCTATAGCTTTAGATTTCTCTTTCTTCCATCTTCCCACCGATCCTGTAAGACAAGTCATATAGTTAGTGTTTCATGACTTGGCGTAAATTTCTCCGCATCACTAAGGGATTTACCGATTTTATAATCATACTTTAAAAAATTCAGTGTTCTGCGACCATGACGCCTTAAAGTTCGTTTCCCTTGTAGAGCCCTTCTGTACTTTCCTTCCACCTTTCGTCTTTCCATTCTTTGCTTAGCACCAGCTTGCCGTCTGAGGTCTTGGTGTTCATACAGGTGCCAATCGTTTCTCCAAACTCTCCTTTAACTTTTTTTCAGGCGGCATTTCTTTCTTGTAGTCATGCACGCTTCTACCTCTTGCATTAATTTTCTTCTCTAGCCATTCATGTTTTGCTATTTTGCACTGTCGATATAATTTTCTAATACTTACACCATTCGTCAATTGAGTTCAGTATCTCGCCCGTCGTTCAAAGTTTTCAGCAGTGCCTTTTTTCCCTATTGGATACTCTGTATTCGTTTTCCATAGTTGAGTCAAAAGTAGCCTAAAGCTCCGTTTCAAACTCTCACCAACTTCTAGTTCTTTCAGTTTATCCACATCTATCTTCTTAGTTTCCTACCGTTGTGCAGTTTATTCGCTTATGAGATTTAGTTCATAACAAATAAATCATAGCCAGAGTTGACATCTATTCCTGAAAATATATTGCACTCTATATTTTCGATTCGAAATCTCTGTTTTTCCATTATGTTATTTACCTGGACCTTTCCGGTGTCTTCAGATAGCTTATCGGTTAGACAAGGTAGACAACTCAGTGGGGCGAGGTCCACGATTCATGGTGGGCGATTTAGAGAGGACGGTCGTAAATGATAGGAAGATAAACATATTTCTCATAGTCTGCCGTATAGGAGGACGTAACACTTCACTAGGAAGGGGAAGTTGTACATTGCCTGCCAAAAATTTGAAACACCCACACGACATGCTCGGATATCAATTCAGCTTCGCACACATAGCGGCGTGAACACCTTCAGACATTGAGTAATGACTGTGAAGGACATCGACGTGTTGTATACTTCTGTGGGACAATGTTGTCAGCACCTGACAGAGTCTGAAATGGGCCATCACCGTGGGTGGGTATCAGGTCGAGACGTGTAAGATCTGTATTTGTGGGGCATTCAGCTGTGGCGGTGGACCGATGCTGGACGGCCTGGGAAGGTGAGAGTGAGGCCGGGCGTGCTCGTCGCCAGTCTTCCGGTCTGCCACATCTGACCACCGCAAGAGAGGATCGCCGTGTTGTGCACACAGCAGGTGTTTCACGTCTGTACCTGACTTCCGGCGGCGGGTAGTGGACTCCCTCCAACACTGTGCGTCATGCCACGCCGTCGGTCAGCGACGACCAAGAGCCGAACTAAAGAATTACCGTCCCACGCGTATGCTGCAGTTAACACCACAACGGAAGCGGCTGTGTTTGGCGGAGTGCCGTGACCGGCATGCGTGGACTGCAGATGGACGGCGTCCACTGTGTTCAGTGACGAATCGGGGTTCGGCACTACCCCGGACCGGAACAAGGTGTAAGGAGCCATCGGATGTCACTTCAGGTCTCAACTTGTAGTGACTGAGGCCAGTCCGAGGCCGCAAAGGCGCGCCAGGGACTTTCTGAGTGCTCGTGTATTACTTCTCGTGCGGCGATACCGTCGTTGCACTTTTCAGCAAGACAATGCTCGTCTACACGTGGCGTGTGATCAGCGTGCCTGGTGTTCGGGCGGTCTCGTGGCCAGAAGTGTCCCCAGATTTGTCCTGAACAGAGCCAGCGTCCAGCATCTCCAGGACTAGTTACAAGAATTGTGGGCCAGCTTGCCTCAGGAAAGGATACGTCCGCTTTACGGCACCTTTCCCAAGTGAATCGACGAGTGCATTCAAACCAGATAGCATGCAACGTCACACTGATAAGTGTGTTCGTGCCAGAAAATCCCTTTTGACCCTTTTAGAGTGGATTCTATCATGTAACTGAAACAACATCGCATTCCGTCTCAACTTGTATCATTTCGTTTCCTCCCCCATTTCAGGGTCCTAAAGCTTCTTTCAGAAACACTGAAAACGTGCCAAGGGTGATGGAATCAAAAAATACGAATTTATTGAAAAGACCCTCAATAAAATCAGCTACATGTTTCCTTAACTTTTCATTGAAGGTCTTGCAATGTCAAATTCCAAGTGATGCCAGGTCAAAGGCGTGGCATTTCAGTTGCAAAAGCTCCGCTCGCCAACTGCGAATAGGACCCGCACTCTGTCTGAGTGTTCTGTACAAAATTAGTTATAGATATAAACAATTCACCCATGCCAGAATCGAGAGTCTCAACGATTTCGTCTGTTATCGGTATCGATACTGCCAAGATAATGGTTCCGGAAACTGCAGGAGTTTCGACAAAGTTTTATGTTGTTGAGCCGTGGCGTTGCTGGCGCTAGTGTTCTCGCACTTTGAATGGCATCGCTGCCATCGATTATAGGGTCACCATCATTGCCTTCCGCGATTCAGGCCGGTGGTCGGGTGGTTGACGAGAGAAAAGAGACAGCGGAGTGGAGATTCGCAGGGTCCGAGGTGACTTGTTGACGTTTACCGTGAGGCCTGTGGTACGACGCCTGAACGCTATGGGCAGGATCAGCGAGAGATCCCGCCAGTGCCTTGATGGGACCTCGGGTGGTGCACTGTTGTGTTTTGGGGCTTTTCTGCTGCGAGGGCATGTATAGTTTCTTGTTACTGGCCATTAAAATTGAGATGTGTCCATGGCGTGACGGAGGAAATGTGTGATGCGCGCCGCTGTTGCGCGTGAAAACGCTTCGTCTGCCTTGTGTCTGTGCAGGAAATTATGTAAAGTAAATATCTGATACCACGGCGACGTCTTGCTCTCACGCGTTGTTGAATATATTTCGGAATTACTGGATGGTGAAAATATCCCACGTGTAAAGCAAATCAAGCCATTTGCGCCATACCAAAGTACGGTTTTATTCTGCTTAAATCTGTGTCAGTTATATGTGCATTTATATGCCCTTCTTTAGTTGCAGAAGTTATAGAAGTGTGTAAACAGAGAGCTATGTGGAAAGGGAAGTAAAGTAGAAACCCTTCCAATAACTGAATACACTCGAACTCTGTATTACTAAAGGTGCCTTTCCATACCGGCACCTACTTTGGGTAATAAGTGTTAGTGTTATTCGGAGGTTGTCATGGTACTGTAAGTAATTATTATACACAAAATTGTTTATTCTGATTATACCAAATTGGAGATGTAAGGTCGGTTGTGTGCCGCTGTAAGTTACTATTGTCTCCTCTGTGTGGCAGCCTAGCATTGTCAGTGGCTTCAATCATTATTCCTGTCATTTTCGAGTTTTGTATTCGCGGGTTTGCTTAAGCTGACACTGTTGAGTTGTAAGACCTATAAACAGGCAAGTCAAACTGAGTATTCTATGGGATCATTACGTCGTTCAAATGGCTCTGAGCACTATGGAATTTACTTCTGGGGTCATCAGTCCCATAGAACTTAGAACTACTTAAACCTAACTAACCTAAGGACATCACACACATCCATGCCTGAGGCAGGATTCGAACCTGCGACCGTAGCGGTCGCGCGGTTCCAGACTATAGCGCCTAGAACCGCTCGGCCACTCCAGCCGGCTCTATTACGTGGTACCCTAGTTTGTTATAGGTTAGAAGTATTTTACGTGTTATTAATATTCTGCTGTTTGCTTTGTCTAAAGAGGAGCTATTTCTGTGAAGTAGTCGTTTGTATTTTATTAGTGTGTTACGCGTTGTGCCTTTTCATGTTAATTGTTTTTTAGGAGCTACAAATGACTCTGTGCATGTTGCAGGTAGCTGAAACTGACGTGATCACGGGGGTCGCGTCCTGACGGGGTTGACAGTGGCCCTTTTTACTGCGGCACATCCGGCTATCCTCCTTCACTACATTTGTCTCGCTTATATCGTTACTGCGTTCGTCGAGTGGAATTAGGGCTTACTGTAATCACCTTATATGTTGAAGTTAAGTATCTCCCTTGCCAGGGCGCGAACCTTCGTGAATATAGTCGTGTTCTCATCTGTAAAGATTGACAGTGTTATCCATTTGTTCTCGTCACATGTATGATTATTTACGTTGTTATATTTAATGTCAGTAAAATGTAATTGTTTGCGAGGTCCGAATTGGGACGTTGTATTCTCCTCTTGTGGAAACAAATTTAAGTGATTTTATTCCTTTTTTAAGTAGCTTTTAGATGCCTACATTTTGCCTCCATGTTTGGTGTTTTTATGGCTTCCACGTTAATTAAGACTTAAGAACCTGAAAGTTTTTGCTCCAGCACGGGGCCGTATACCTTCGTGTGTGACATAAATTTCAACTTGATACGTCCACCCGCAACAGTCGGACAGACAGACGGACAACGAAGAAATCCTGTAAGGGTTGAGTTTCAACCGATTGAAGCACGAACCATAAATACGGCCAAGACTTTTAACGGAATGATTAGCCGAATTTTGGCAGGTGAAGGGAGTTCGATTACGCAGAAATCTGATTTCTTCAGTACCTCGTTCCACCTAAAGTCAGGACCCACAACACGTTTAATGAGCGCCCGCAGACGCAGATCGTGAGCTCCTGAAGCCGGGCCAAATATTTTTGAAATTTTTAACGAGATATTGCGGGAGACACGATAGATCGTGTCTGAGAGATAGCTTACTCACTAGAAAATCAAAAGTCTAATAAACAAACTGCTGAACAACTTCGATGTCTTTCTTTAATCTTACCTGCCGGGAAGCCCAAACACTGGAGCACCATTTAGGAATGGGTCGCACGAGCGTCTTGTTCGCCGCCTTCTTTACGGAAGACCTACGTCTCTGTGGATTTCCCCCAGTAAACCGAAGTCGACCGGTCGCTTTCCCTGCAACCGGCCTTACGTGCTCATTGCATTTCTTGCCGCTTTGCAACTTTAGACCCTGATATTTAATCGATGTGAGTGGATCGAGCAATACACCACTAGCAGTACATTAGAAGATTACACGGTTGGTTCTCCTAGTTAACTTTTTTCACTACTTAATTTCTTTTTTTTTTTCACAGATAGAGCAAGTTACCATTCATCACAATTCGTACGAGTAGTAGTTCTATCCACGTCATCCTGCTTACTCTTGAAAATTTTGAAAATTGGTTTTCAATCCAGAGATTGATAATTACCAAGTAACCGTGTAACCGTGGAAGATTTAGTTCCATATAAAACAAACCCTCAACTTCGGACACACAACAAAAATCTCACTGTAGTTAAAGGAGACGATTACAAATTGTATAGTAAGTGTATCATAGCTGTGTAGATGAAGACAGAACTACCGGGTGATCAAAAAGTCAGTACAAATTTGAAAACTTAATAAACCACGGAATAATGTGGATAGAGAGGTAAAAATTGACACACATGCTTGGAATGAGATGGGGTTTTATTAGAACAAAAAAAAGTATTGCTAGACGCGTGAAAGATCTCTTGCGCGCTTCGTTTGGTGATGATCGTGTGCTCAGCCGCCACTTTCGTCATGCCTGGCTTCCCAGGTCCCCAAACCTCAAAATGGTTCAAATGGCTGTGAGCACTATGGGACTTAACATCTGTGGTCATCAGTTCCCTAGAACTTAGAAATACTTAAACCTAACTAACCTAAGGACATCACACAACACCCGGTCATCACTAGGCAGAGAAAATCCCTGACCCCGCCGGGAATCGAACCCGGGAACCCGGGCGCGAGAAGAAAGAACGCTACCGCACGACCACGAGCTGCGGGCTCCCAGACCTCAGTCCGTGCGATTATTGGCTTTGGGGTTACGTGAACTAGCAAGTGTATCGTGATCGACCGACATCTCTAGGGATGCTGAAAGACAACATCCGACGCCAATGCCTCACCATAACTCCGGACATGCTTTACAGTGCTGTTCACAACATTATTCCTCGACTACAGCTATTGTTGAGGAATGATGGTGGACATATTGAGCATTTCCTGTAAAGAACATCATCTTTGCTTTGTCTTACTTTGTTATGCTAATTATTGCTATTCTGATCAGATGAAGCGCCATCTGTCGGACATTTTTTGAACTTTTGTATTTTTTTGGTGCTAATAAAACCCCATGTCATTGCAAGAATGAGTGTCAATTTGTACCTCTCTATCTACATTATTCCGTGATTTATTCAGTTTTCAAATTTATACTGACTTTTTGATCACCCGGTACATTGAAGACTCCGGCGTAGGCCTTGATCCAGCAGCGAATTTTAATTAGCTGATAATGACGATGTTGATGATGACGATGAGGCCTTGTCCAACATTGGACTCGGCATCTACTTATTAGAAGGCCTCGGCAGGTGAAACTCTAACCTTCCTTCCATCCGTTCGGAAGCGAGGTCGAGCATTCCGGAAGCGTACAGCGGAGCACTACCTTACAATCTTCTAGAATTTTCGTTCAGTCATTTCGCGTACGCCGGCTGCGGCTGGCTGACCCAGCTGTTGTTTTGTTCACGACCGAGCGCAAATTTGCCCCAGACCCTCCCAGCCAGCTGTGTACACGGGCGAGCAGGTGCGGCGCGGGTTCTTAAGGCGCGGGCGGCGGCCACAGCTCTGCACTCACAGCACGATGGCCGCCTTCAGAGCTCTGGTCTTCTTAGTCGGCTGCGTCGCGGCTGCGCTCGCCGAAGGTGAGTCCCGCACATTCATCCAGATCACGTTAAAGCGGCCGTCCATCTACATCCGTGTTTCACTGCCACTTCGTAAAGTTAGATGTCTGCTTCCGAGTAAGGCTCCTAAAAAAGCAGTACGTTGACTCCCGACCACAAGTGTGACCAATATGTCGATACAAGTAACGATTTCCGCGAACCAAAGGAAAGAATGTTAAAGTAATACATGTAGCAATTAATAACGAGCACTATGAAAACCGAAAGTAACGAAGTTAATTAGATTCATGAATTTAACCTATTGAAAGTGCCATTGTTCAGCGATCTCACATTAGCGCTTGATACTCTTACTGTTCTTCACTATAACTTCGTGATTCAACAATAACTTTCTGTAGACACTGCTGCGGCTGAAATGATTTCAGTGCCGGAAATCAAACATAAATCGACGAACTATCTTATATTCCATTAGAAACCTTTCACCGAGAGCGTTCATATTTGTGCGTATTCCTTGTGTCACAGATACAAAGAAAGAAGTCACTATAGTTACCTTTCCTTAGGGAAACAATTCTAACAGTGGTGTCCAAAACTTAAGGACGAACGTAATTTTCACATGATGTCTCACTGGCAAGTAACTTACCTCGCTGAAACTTGTACCATACATGGAATATACTGCTACGCTATAGTACAGAAGGTAATTGAAAGCAATAAGGAATGAGCCGAAAACAAATTACGTTTTTATTCAAAGACAATAATTACACTGAAGTCAGCCGTTATTCCTGATGGTCTCCTGGACGTTACAGAAGGTGACACACAGTTTTTAGTGGTGTGGTCACCACGGAAGACACTGCAGCGCGCTCCCACTCTGGCCACAAGCATGGCGAGGAGGTATCTTGGTTCGGGGTTCCACTCGTCCACCGGCGCGGTGGCCCGCTGCTGGGTGCTGGGTGGCGGGTGGTGGGTGGTGCGTGTCGACGTACTGCAGTACACGTCTCCATAGTGTGCCACACGTGCTCAATGGAATTGAAGTCCAGCGAAAGGGCAGGCCACACAATTCGCCGAATATCCCCTCGTTCCCAGAGTTCCCCCCATGAGCTGTTCGATGCGATCACCCATTGTCATCCATAACAGTGACGTCAGGGCCGAGTGCACCCCTGTAAAGACACACATTCAGAATCAGTGCCGCGCAGGGTAGCTGGCTCGCGCGGCTACCCTCGTCGGAGGTTCGAGTCTTCCCTCGGGCATGAGTGTGTCTGCGTTGTCCAGTTTAAGTTAGGTTAAGTAGGCTGTAAGCTTAGGGACCGATGACCTCAGCAGTTTGCTGCCACAAGACCTTACCACAAACTTCCCAAATTTGAGAAGCAGTACAACGACACAAACTTTGACCATTGGGCGAACCGTGTTCAGAGATTTGGAGCCATTTTACCTCCCCACACAGTAAAACGTGGACCACCAAATCGGTCATGTTGTTTCTGGGTGTTTTACGTCTTCCCACACGCCGCCGTATGAGGGTACGCCTAGCGTTGTCGAACATCATCGTTTTGACGGTCCAGCTGTTACGGTGCAGAGGGGCGTAATGTTGCGTGGGCGTACTGACCTCCAAACCTTTGAGCGCGGTACACTCACAGGTCGGCTTTATTGTGACGCTGTCCTCCTTCCCCAAACGCCTCTTTGCAGGGATGCGTTCGGCCCTGAGTTCAGTTTTATGGATAACAATAGTGAACAGCGCAGGTGGAGGGACTCTCGGAATGAGAGGATATCCGGCCAAAGGATTGGTCTGCCCGCTCTCCCGACTCAAATCCCAGCGAATGAGCGTGTGGGGCTGCGAGCTGACGTACTCCAGCAGGTCCACACGCACCGACGACGATCCGTCGGTCGCCAGCCGAGATGCTGGAGGAAGAGGGCGGCCCGTCTCACCAGCCGTGTGGCCAGCACGGGGCGACGTCGCACGACGTGGAATGCCGCCCGTGGTGGTCACAAACACTGTTAAGAGCCGTGTCGCGCCTTTGTAATGTCCAGGGGGCCATCACGAATAGCGGATGCCTTTGAATATAGATGCCATTTCTACTGGTCTCATTCCGCATTTCTTTCCGTCAGCTTGTGTGCTATACTGTAGCAGTTTTTTCTATGTACGGTCAACTTTCATCGTGCTATGTTAGTTGGCAGGGACAGATCGTACGAAATCAACTTCCGTCCTTGAGCTTCGCACACCACTATACGTGCGAAAATAGCTACACACCCAGGTTTATCATTACTTAAAAGATTATTTGCGCCTTAAATGGACAATAAACAAACACAAAGACACTGTATACACAAACATCTACGGACGGGTTGCACGGTTGTCTCACCGCTATCATCTAAGGCTTTATTATCGTGTTCTTATTGCAGGGTAGCGGAAGAAAACCACAACTTGTGAGATGAGACAGGCAATAGTTGAAGGAGCAAAGCGTTGCTGAAAATAGGCTGACGAGAAGACGGCGATAGCTATAAAGTTAAAGACAAGGCCATTACATACAGTTTCAGAAACGTTAGTGGTACAACATCTGTAACTAATAACCGTATTCTTCTTTTTCTTCTGTTGCAGAATCGGCGTGGGACGGCCTAAGAGGTGGGTCGGATGTTCACTTTTAACGAGCAAAAGAAAATTTTCTTCTGGTAAATCGTAAGTACTATTTGGGTAACATCTCATGAGAAAGGGGAGAAGTATACTAATTTTCTGGGTATGGCTATACTCCATACACTCTGGCACAATGCCATTGTTTTCTACCCTTCACAGTCTACAACCACACTTTCTTTTCTGTTCGACAACTTCTCATCCATGTCTTCCGTACATTCTTCTATCGCAGAAAAAAACCGTCCTTAGCATGACACCACTGCCTTAGCAATTGATAAACTATCGAATGCCGACTGAGAACGTATGGCGTATCGTAGTTTCTTTTTTTCTAATTAAAAAACGAACCCTGTTCTGTGCGTAAGGCACGTCGCATAATACATTCATCACACTATCATTTACATAAGTGCTTCCCCTCCCCCATCGCCACCGCCACTCCCCTCCCATTAACCATGGACGTTGCCATTGGTGCGGAGGCTTGCGTGCCTCAGCGATAGAGATGGCCGTACCGTAGGTGCGACCACAACGGTGGGGTATCTGTTGAGAGGCCAGACAAACGTGTGGTTCCTGAAGAGGGGCAGCAGCCTTTCCAGTAGTTGCAGGGGCAACAGTCGGGATGATTGGCTGTCTGGCCTTGTAACAGGGGCAGGGGGAACAAGATTTCTCCTCAGCTGAATACAGGGTCATAAATACAAAATCAAATAGGGGTAATACAAGAGAAGGTCTAATAATGAGTAAAAAATAGGAGCGCGCATAAGCTACTACGAACCGCATAGTGAACGCATTATTGTAGCCAGGATAGACTCGATGCCCGTGCCTACCACAGTAGTACAAGTTTATATGCCAGCTAGCTCCGCAGATGACGAAGAGATTGATGAAATGTATGATGAGATAGCCGGCCGTTGTGGCCAAGCGATTCTAGGCGCTTCAGTCCGGAAACGCGCGACTGCTACGGTCGCAGGTACGAATCCTGCCTCGTGCATGGACGTGTGTGATGTCCTTAGGTTAGTTAGGTTTAATGGCTGATGACCTCAGATGTCAAGTCCCATAGTGCTCAGAGCCATTTTTTATGATGAGATAAAACAAATTATTCAGGTAGTGGAGGGAGACGAAAATTCCATAGTCATGCAGGACTGGGATTCGACAGTAGGTTAAATAAGAGAAGGAAAAGTAGTAGATAAATATGGAATGGGGGTAAGGAATGAAAGCGGAAGCCAGTTGGTAGCACTTCGCACAGAGAATAACTTAATCATAGCAAACAGTTGGTTTAAGAATCATGAAGGGAGGTTGTATACGTGGAAGAGGCCAGGAGACACTGGAAGGTTTCAGATAGACTATATAATGATGAGACAGAGATTTAGGAAACAGGTTTTAACTTGTAAGACATTTCCAGAGGCAGATATGGACTCTGACCACAATCTATTGGTCATGAACTTTAGATTAAAACTGAAGAAACTGCAAAAATGTGGGAATTTAAGGAGGTGGGACTTGGATAAACAAAGAACCATAGGTTGTAGAGAGTTTCAGAGATAGCATTAGAGAACGATTGACAAGATGGGGGAAAGAAATACTGTGGAAGAAGAATGGGTACCTTTGAGAGATGAAATAAGGCAGTGTACCATCAAGAACGTAAAAAGACGTGGGCTAGTAGGAATCCTTGGAAAACAGAAGAGATATTGAATTTAATTGATGAAAGGAGAAAATATAAAAATGCAGTAAATGAAGCTGCCAAAAAGGAATACAAACGTCTCAAAAATGAAATCGATAGGAATTGCAAAATGGTTAAACAGGGATGGCTACAAAATAAATATAAGGATGTAGATAGGGGTAAGATGGATATTGAGTTAAGGAAAATTAAAGAGACCTTTCGAGAAAAGAGAACCACCTGTATGAATATCAAGAGCTGACCGGCCGCTGTGACAGAGCGGATCTAGGCGCTTAGGTCTGGAGTCGAGCGACCGTTACGGTAGCAGGTTCGAATGCTGCCTCGGGCATGGATGTGTGTGATGTCCTTAGGTTAGTTAGGTTTAAGTAGTTCTAAGTTCTAGGGGACTGATTACCTCAGATGTCAAGTCGCATAGTGGTCAGAGCCACTTGAACAAATATATCATGAGTGCAGCTAGAAAACCACTTTTAAGCAAAGAAGAGAAACAGAATGGTGCATGTAGTATATAGAGCAATGTACTTGAGCGCAATATTATCGAAATGGAAGAGGACGTAGATGAAGACGAAATGGGAGATAAGATAGTGAGTGAAGAATTTGACAGAGCACTGAAAGACCTAAGTCGAAACAACATTCCATTAGAACTACTAACAGCCTTAGGAGAACCAGCCCTGACAACTCTATCGTCTGTTGAGCAAGATGTATGAGGCAGGTCGAAATGCCCTCAGATTTCAAGAAGAATATAATAATTCCAGTCCCAAAGAAAACAGGTGTTGACAGGTGTGAAAATTACCGAACTATCAGTTTAATAAGTCACGGCTGCAAAATACTAACACGAATTCTTTGCAGACGAATGGAAAAACTGATAGAAGGCGACCTCGGGGAAGATCAGTTTGAATCTCGTAGAAATGTTGGAACACGTGAGGCAATACTGACCCTACGAGTTACCTTAGAAGATAGATTAAGGAAAACGAAACCTACGTTTCTATCATTTGTAGACTTAGAGAAAGCCTTAGACAATGTTACTAGAATACTCTCTTTCGAATTCTGAAGGTGGCAGGGGTAAAATACAGGGATCTAAATATTATTTACAATTTGTACACAAACCGGATGGCAGTTATAAGAGTTTAGGGGGCATGGAAGGGAACCAGTGGGTGGGAAGGGAGTGAGACAGGGTTGTAGCCTCTCGCCGATGTTATTCAATCTATATATTGAGGAAGCTGTAAAGGAAACAAAAGAAAAATCTGGAGTCAAAATCCGTGGAGCAGAAATTGACATTGTAATTCTGTCAGAGACAGCGAAGGACCTAGAAAAGCAGTTTAACGGAATGGACAGTGTCTTGAAAGGAAGATATAAGATGAACGTCTACAAAAACTAATCGAGGATAATGGAATGTAGTAGAATTACATCAGGTGACGCTGAGGGAATTAGATTGGGAAATGACACACTTAGAGTAGTAAAAGGATATAAAAGTAGAGAGGATATAAAATGTAGACTGACAATGGCAAGGAAAGCGTTTCTGAAGAAAAGAAATATGTTAACATCGAGTATAGATTTAAGTGTCAGGAAGTCGTGTCTGAAAGTATTTGTATGTAGAGTAGCCATGTATGGAAATGAAACATGGACGAAAAATAGTGTAGACAAGAAGAGAAAAGAAGCCTTCGAAATGTGGTGCTACAGAAGAATGCTGAAGATTAGATGGGTAGATCACATAACTAATGAGGAGGTACTGAACAGAACTGAGGAGATGGGGAATTTGTGGCACAAGTTGACTAGAAGATGGAACCGGTTGGTAGGACATGTTCTGAGGCGTCGAGGGATCACCAATTTAGTATTGGAGGGCAGCGTGGAGGGTAAAAATCGTAGAGGGACACCAAGAGATGAATACACTAAGCTCATTCAGAAGGATGGAGGTTGCAGTAGTTATTTCGAGATGAAGAGGCTTGCACAGGATAGGTTAGTATGGAGAGCTGCATCAAACCAGCCTCTGGACTGAAGATCACAACAACAAGTGCATTTTTATCCTTATCTGTAAAATGTAATACTAAAGAAAGCATTTCGTGCAGGATAACTTAACAATAAATACCTTATTCACCCCTGACATCTTCACTGCTAGTTGGCATTATCATTCGTCTTACTGCTTTTGCTCGTTGAACACTCGCAACTTCTTCATTCCTGATATGCACTTCACAAAATGACTGACATCACCTCTTTTATTGACATTTCCCTCCCCTGTGAGGTTTCCACTGCTGTGCCATGTCTTCTTATAAAATAAAGCGTATAACTGCAGGGTTGGATGTGTTCCATTTGCACTCTCTGATATGTTAGAAATGAAGGTGGGAAGACGGAGTTGAATCTGCGCTGATACAACTCCACTGCCGTTCACCTACCTCATTCTCCACAAATCACTTTACGGTGTTTGGTGGAGGAAAAGTATAATAGTATTTGATCGAAACCTTATGCAGGGGACGTCACGGAAATTAATAATTACCAAAGATGGTGTATATTATTACCATCTAGCACTCCTTATTTGTGCACTGGCTGAAAAATCACTGTTGAGCCTTATTGCTTTCCGAAGCAAGCGATATGTCATTTCTACCCAGTCAGGTATTATTCAGTCTATAGAGAAAATAGAAAGGCAGAGTTTCCTGCGGTAGTGCATACTTCAACCGGCGTAGTTTCAATGCAGGAGTTATTGAAGCGTGCAGGATATGGAGTCTTGAAATGGGAAATTATGCCCTCACTGGATGGAAAGTGGCGCGAATCTTCTTCAGAAGCGATTTTGGAATGTTACATGTGGTCCGCCAACCAATATAAATAATGAAAGCGTTATCCATCATGGGATACGTAAGTACAGTTGTAAGATTATTCATTTGTTCTGCAGTTATCATTTTTCCATATACTGACAGCCCCAAAACAAGCCGACAACAGGTATTATTTATCTTCTGTCTCTCTTTGTCTATCTACTTATCTATCTACCTATCTGTGTATCTTTATATCTTTCTTTTTTTCTTCCTCTCACTGTTCCTCACCATGGAAGGCTTCCTAGCGCGCCCGTGTACCGGTAGAACGTACTACCGTACATCTGTTACAGTGTCTTTCTTCAGCAGAAAACTCTTAATGTTACTTCAGTGCACACTTAGCTGCTGGAAGTGCAAGTATGTTGGTCTCCATATGCAAATAAAACTGACACAGCTGCTGACCGATTACAGTCCTGCTTCGTAGTTCGTTACGCGACCGCCACAGTTGATATCCTTGTACTGTTCCGACGCATTGGCAGCACTCTAGCCATTAGTATTTTATCCAGAACACTGTCTAAAGAACTTTTCATTACTGAAATTCGGATGGCCAAATGATGACACGGATTCAAAAAGGGGGAGGCTGGAGCTTGCTTGTGAGAATGTACTAATTGCTCATGTTCGGCAGTATGACTTGGAGAAAGGGGACATGACTTCCACGGTGATCCATGTGTTAAGCAACCGCTTTGGTACTGTTCTAACTTTCACACTTTCTTGGTTTCATTTCGATATTTGCTCAACACGATGGAAACACAGCACTGACTCCAAACAGTCTGATTATACTGCTTCCTTATCATACCTTTATTAAGGAACGATACATGGCGCGCAAAATTAAACAGGTCCGCAAAATATAGTATTTCATGCACCTTACGATAGACAATCCAACTAACATCAGCGCCACGCTGGCTGAATGATGATTCTCACCTAAGGACACATTTGCAGGATCAGTTTTATTTTGCATATGTTCTGCATAAATATTTTTTTCCTTTCTTATTGTTACTTCATTCTTTTTGGAGGATTGTTTGGTTGGATAACGTTGCCGCTTTTCGTGTTAAAGCATTTTACAATATATCACTTTAAAAAATTAAGCATGCGGTTTACAGTGTTCGAAACAGGCGGGTTGACAAATAAGATTTTTTGTAGCAGATTAGTTTTATTCTGAAGTACAAAACAGGTCGCTAGTCTTTACAAGAAAAATAATCCCATTTTGTTGGCTGCACTAACTTGAAGGAAAGGAATGGTAAGTTAGGAGTGTTTTTGGAAGAGATTATTTTGAAAAGGATGTGGAATTGAAAATGGAAAGAAGAACTGCAAAGAAGTCTTTTGGAAACGGTACGTGAAATATGGGAAGCGCAGCCCTAACTTCAGAGGAGGGGGATGTTCTGTTAAATCTGAAGGGGACGGTGGATCTGTGCGCAGATCCCGTGGTCGGTTAGGGGGAAGTGGTTAATATTCTGCTGGGACGGGATGTAGAGCATGTGTGGGTGTGAGGCTGGGGGGATACACTGGCCCGAGCGCCGAAGTGTGTCAGAGTTGGTGACAGGAAACGGGCCGACTTGTCCGTACTGGATCCTAGTAGGATAGGTTCTGGTACACAGTTGGTTTGGCATTCATTTCTCGAATAGTGTGGGACGTCGAGCAAGGGAGGCGTGTATGACGTTCTGGGGTTCGTTTCCTGGGTGGTGAACAGAGGACAGTGATTGTGGACTCTCGACTAGGAAGCACCTCCCACCACCCCCCCTCCCACTGACTGACGCCCCCTACACGTGTCCCGCAGTGCGCTGGTCGGTGCTCGGTCTCGCGGACATCTTCCACCTGACGGCGTTCTTCGACATGCCCAAGACGGTGAGCGACGCGACGTCCGACGGCTGGGTGGAGGCCGTGGACTCCGGCGTCACCTCCAACGTGACCACCTACTGCATGGAGAACGACCCGCGCGTCTGCATGCTCTACGACGCCAACGGCGTCGCCGCCGGAATCGACGTCAGCGTGAGTACTGCCGCAGCTCCTGTGGTCGAGTTTCCTCCCTTCTCCTGTTTAGTTATCTGAGCGCACCGACTACCTGTACAACGTGTACTGAAGGCGCTCTCGTCGAAGAAGCTGCTCATATTAACGTGCTGTCTGAGGTACATTGTCCGCTTTGCCATCCGGGTGCTCTCTCGTTTACCGCCTGCATACCTTTCAGGTGGTGGTCGACGACGTGTCTAACCTGGGCGTGGACTTCGACTGGTCCTCGCAGGAGCTGTTCGTCGAGATGGAGCGCTTCGACATCCCCATCTACAGGACCCGCGTCTACTGGGTCCCCGAAGGTGCGTGACTTCTGCCGCCAGTTTTTCTATCAGATGTCTTACCAGCCGAGGTAACAACTGTAAAGAGTTCTGACATCTGCAAGAACGCCAGTTCACACTGTGTCTCCTACGTTTCGAGAAGAATCAATTTATTTCCCAACTTCTGTAACGCCTGTCAATTGACGCAGTAGGAATCCCACGAAATTTGGGACGAATATAGTCTCGTGGCGAAACAATAAAAAAAAATCATGACGTTTGAAGAAGGCGTAGCCTAGTGGACGCGTGATGAAAGCAAGGAGGTAATTATCGATGAATAAGGAGGCTCTAATGAAGTCGCTATCGACAGCGACAACAATGCCATCAAGGGCAATAGCGTTGTGATGGCGGCTGACACGCAATATTGTGATCGTAGATCTTCCCCTCGAAGTAATATGGGACTCATGAAATTTTACTTTCGTAACTTTTCTTTGATGGCTCGAAGAAGATTCAGTGGGGAAGGGAGCAAAATCGGTTGCTGAGGGTTTCCAACCAATAACACAGTCGTTCAGATTGGGGATGATAGGGGAGCAAAAAGTTCAGCCAGTAAATTTCCACAAATAAAAGACACAATTTTTTCGTCATTAAATGACCGTATTGCTGTCTGTCGATTAAAAAAATGAAATAAAAAATAAAATAAATAAAAAAAAGCCTTCGGTCACAAATAAATGATCTTCAATGAAGAACAGAGTCCAAGAACATCTCACATATTTAGTGTGATACTTCATGCCACTCTAGAAGCTGTGTCTTTCATTTCTGCCTGTCTGCAAGGTAGAGTCTTATTTATGGTAAGTAACAACCTGGTTTTTTTCCCCTACATTGCTGTGTGGTGATATCGCTACGCATATGTGTCAAGGAAGATTACTGCAATTACCAGACAGTCAGCGACCTTCACTCGAGCATTTGAGGGGCTTGCTACAGAAGGAATCGAGCTAATATATTGAATGCTATTGTTGATAACCAAATAAATGGAACACATTTGTGTTTCCTTGCACAAAATGCAGTGTGTTGCGAAAGTGTTTAATCAATTGTTCCTAGGACCGTGCGTCAGACTCAGTTAGAATTTGGTTTTCTCATTGACGGTCTTAGAGTATCTACACCTACACCAAAAGCCGCCTTTCGGCGCGTGGCGGGAGATACTTTCGGCACCACCAGCTTGTGCCCCTTCCCCGTGGGAAGAAGGACTGCCGCTGCAGCTCCGTATGACGTCTAATTTCTTTGGTATTTTCGTCCTGATCGTTAAGCGAGACCTTTGTGGGAGGAAGTGATGTGTTTCCCTACTCTTCTTGAAGTGTAAGCTCTCCGTGCTGCACAACGCCTCTCTTGTTACGTCTGTCACTGGAATTTGTCCAGCACCTGCGTACCGCTTCTCCAAAGAGTGAATGATCCTGCGAAGAAACGCGCCGCTTCAGGCTAGCTCCCACCTATGTCACTGACTAATACTATTTGGTAAGGTTTAACAGAAATGGTGGACAGGATCCAACAAAGAGCGGCGCGCTTCGTCACAGGAGAGCTTTGCACTGATGCTCAACAAACTCCAGCGGCAGAGCAACAAGAGAGGCGCTTTTACCATTGTAATGTACCCCTTGTATCGCCTCTGTGCTTCATCAAGTGGCACATAGTGAGTGGTCGGATGTGTGGCAGCAGCGCCTCTGTTTTGCAGATGTGGTGACCGAGGGCCGCAGCACCTGGAAGAACGGACTGGGCAGCGGTCTCTGGTTCGAAGGCAAGAACGGCCGCGTCGAGATCCCCATCGAGCAGTCGCAGATCGAGAGTGAGACGCTGTACACAGAGCAGGCGTGCATCCCCACCATGGGTGAGTTCCCCCACCTGTGAACAGAGCAGGCGTGCATCCCCACCAAGGGTGAGTTCCCCCACCTGTACATGGAATAGATGTGCATCCCCACCATGGGTGAGTTCCCCCACCTGGACGCTGCCGGTGCTTCCTGTATGTGTTTGTCTCCCGAGGAGGCAGGTGGTGATATGTGTCAACGTAACCGATCAATCACTCTAACAGGTGATCGTTGTAAAATGGTGAACCGAATTATTTAGAAAAAATTAAAAACTCGGCAGAAGTCGACTTCTAGGACGATCAGTTTGGGTCCCGGATAAAATGTAGGAAAACGCTTTGCACTATTGACAATGTTTCATCTTACACGATACGTGCAAGAAAGGCAGAGCTAGTCTTATAGCATTTGCGGTTTTAGACGAAAGTATGAAGAAGTAGTGCAGGCCACGACGCGCCAAACCCATACGTTATTCATGCTGTATTTGAGAATTAGAGCACCTAGTGTCTTGGAACGCACTTTACACGTAATTTAAAACCTTTACGAAACTTTCCAACAAAATTATGAAAGGAAAAAAGTTTATAGCTTACCAAATTTTTGCCGTTCATGCAAAGAAACTGCCACTTCACGCTTGACGTGTTAATGTAGTACTTTTTTACTAGTAATTCTATTCGCGACGCATTTATAAGGCGGTATTTAGAGAAAAAAAAGCACTGAATTTACTTGTAAAATTGTATCAATGCACGATACCCAGTTCAGGAATTTGGACGTCACAAACATTGTAACTGAAAGACTAAATGCGTCAGAGATGTGTGTACAAGCATGCGTGACATATGTTAAATGTATGTGACAGGGGGGTACGTGGGTGAAGCAGCTGGTAACTAACTCCTCCTAAACCCGTGGATCGATTTCAATCCGTCTTGGTACAGATGTCGAGTATCTGGAAAGAGGTAGTGTGGTGGTAAGAGCCCTCAACCTCCCACTGGTATGGGGTGATGCACGGAGATGGAGTGAAAGAGAGGGGAAGGATGAGATGGGCTTTGATAGGAGGGAGGGGGTAATGAACAGAGAGGAGAGACGACGGCATGGACACAAAGAGGGGTCTAGGAAGAGATGGACCGACATAAGTCGGAATAAACATTTACCTGGGCAGCAGTGGATATTCAACTAGTATGTAATAAAACATATACCCACTAATGATCTACAGATGTGATTTATATGTATTTGACGATGCTGGTGCTGATTCCGCATTTAACATTTGACGATGCCACAATGGCTGCAGTGCTTTAGGACTTTGTTTTTATGAAACAGATCTGATGATGGTCATTAAAGACCGAAACCGGTAATCTGTTAACAAAAAAGATTGTGACCATAGACGTAAATTAAAGAAACTTATTAGATGTGCGAAAGCTGTGCAGGAAGAGAAATGAAGAATAATTCACGTTTCGCATCAAATGGATGAAACGCAATCCTATAATAAGCACAGAGAGAATTGCATCTGACGAACAGTAATTAATCCATGTCCAATACTTAACACTAACCAGATCATGTTATTAATTATATACACAGAATGAGGCGTGTTTGTGACAACACAGTTCATGACGTTTTGCTCAAACACAGAGTTACGATCATAACGTCTTGAGTAGGACTCCCTAGTTTTGGTTCGGTGGAAATCGGTCGATTTCGGCACACAAATATTTTGTGTCCGGCCACTGCCAACACTGGCGATCTAACGATAGAGTACCCCTGTGTACCGTGGGCACTGAGAATTGATAATCGTCCTTTGCCCCTCAAACCACATGTGTGAGGGAAGCGCGGCTCGATCCCCCCAGCCGACGCACAGCCACACCACCTTGACAGGCGATGCGCGGGGAGCCCCTGGGTGGAACCTGCTGCTTCCTGCGCGACCCGCACCTCCCTGAGACTTGGTCCTGGACGCTGTGAACAAACTGTACTCCGCGAGCTGCTGACTGGGGCGCTGGCTGTTGCAGGCATCCACTACTACCACAACATGACGGAGAGCGCCGACTGCTCGCAGTTCCACCCCTACTTCCTGCTGGTGGGCAAGGACTCTGGGAAGGTGCACGGAGTGGGCTTCCAGACGTTCGGCAAGGCCAGCAAGACGAACAGGGAGTGGTTCGAGGACATCCCCTCTGCCGCTATCAAGGTAAGCTAAGCCATCGTTAGTCACACTGAAGAGAGAGAGGAGTCGTGCTGGATATCCCTCCAATTTTTGTTGCATAGCTGTTACTGTAGTCACGATGCCAGCAATTGATCCATATTTTGATACGTGATGATTGCCATTGTAAGATTCCTGTTACAAGTTCCTCATATTGGTTTCTGGTTTGGAAATCGGGTGTAGATTTGGCATCTCACTTAAATAAGCACTCACTTTCAGAACTACTGTTTTTTAAATACTAAGTCGCACTATGCAATACGGTGATGAACATTATTGGCACACATTTTTCGGAGATTCACATAACAGTAACAGCAGTACGGAACGTCACATGAGTTATGAGTCTTCAGTTTTATCCTCTTGGGACTGTGCTACAAAGGAGCCATACCTATTCGTACAACAGAGAACCTAATCAACAGGGACTCAGGACTCCAAATAGAAATAAGTACAGCGTGGAGCCTCAATGTTCATCGACAGCTCTGTCGTGTCCTGATTACCAACGTTGGTTTAGCTCTCGGCCCCAACGACGCCTGGGAGCAGCACTGGTGAGCCACACACAGTTAAGAAGTTCCACTGTTCATTTACTCCTCAGACCGGATAGTAAATGCATAAGTTCAGTAACTTTGAACCTCTGGATAATGAAATCAAAAAAGGTTCAAGGTTCTCCGATAACATCGTCTTAACGACATGCAGTAAAAAATTCTACCATTTGCCACGGATAGAAATTATGGAAGTGACAGTCCCCCAATTAGTACTTATAGTTCCCAAAAATCATAGTTTTTCGGATGTAGCTAAATAACGGACATAGATTATCAAAAACGGGAAAATGGTGTTTCTAGATGAATGTCTAAGAAATGTGTGGTTAAAATTTCACCCATTTTCTAAGGTTAGTTATTTAGATACGTAATCTGGCCCTTAGTGCAAAAAACTGATCTTTCCGTTTTTCTGTATAAGTATGGTAGATTTGAACTTGTTGATCTCGGTAACTGGTAACGATACCGAAAAAAGCTTTGAAGTTTTCCGAGAATATCATCGTAATAACAGATGGTAAAAATTTCGACGATCTGCCAAGAATAGAATTATAGAAGTGGCTGTCTCCTTAACTGGTATTTTTTTGTACCCAAAAATCGCGTTTTTGGCGGTTTTCTCAGGAACCACCCATCAACAAATTGTGCTTTTATAAGCCACCAATGGTTCACCCTAGACGAACCCTAATGGAACGGTACCAAACGATTTACTCAATTTGCCTGTGCTGGAGGAAGTGTGAAACGCTTTAGTTTTCACCCTGTACTGTACAATAGCTACGGTATAAGCGTTCTTCCGATGGGCCTATCCAGAACTCTTGTTTGACCCCTTATCTCAATAGAACCAGAGATATGACAGCCTGAAAAATCCCATTTTTGCGCGTGGCTTTTTGAAACGTGGACCTCATTGAACTACATGTTTGCAGACTAGGTATGTGTAGCTCACAAGCTACGCAAGACTTACGATGCACAGGCTTCAGCTGTCGAACCACTTCCCCTCCCTCCCTCTTCCCCACACTACCGCTCACTGATCGTTGGCAACGAAGTACCCACCGCTAGAAATGTTTCCCGCGCAAGTACGAAGTCTACGCACCTACGGGACATCGTAATTTGGACAGAATTATCCATGCTGCAGAGCCTTTTCATTGTCAGAACTCTT
This sequence comes from Schistocerca serialis cubense, assembly GCF_023864345.2. Lineage (NCBI taxonomy): Eukaryota > Metazoa > Arthropoda > Insecta > Orthoptera > Acrididae > Schistocerca > Schistocerca serialis. Next base: position 825,782,606 of record NC_064642.1, read on the forward strand.
TCATATTTTCCTTCTACGCTGTTAGCTGCCAGCACTTCTCGAAAGACACCACAGCGTGACGGTATTTGCCCTTTGTCGGTAACGGTCGGCCCTTTCATGCTCAGACATGGGTGTCTTCTGGCAAATTTTATGCACGCCGTATTCTTCGTTATCCTTACGCTAATTCCGTCTTTGCGTTTCAGACGAACTTACATTGATGGAATCGCAAACTATGAGCACTGTGTGTCCTCAGCGAGCAGTTACTGTAACCACACAATTTGCGTTTATGTTACTTCACGATAGCGTAGACAGGGTCAGAGCTACAGTAGGAGCTAAGGTACGTGTCATCTGTCAGAGTCGGATCTAGACGTATCCCATATCACTCCAGCTGCACGCGCCCCACACCATTACAGAGCCTCCACCAGCTTGATTAGTCCCCTGATGACATGCAGGCTCCATGGGTTCATGAGGTTGTCTCCACACCCGCAGACTCGATACTACTTGAAACGAGACTCGTACGATCAGGCAACATGTTTCCAGTCGCCTACAGTCCAAGGCCGGTGTTTTCGGGCCCAGGCGCGGCGTAAAGCTTTGTGTCGTGCGGTCATAAAGGATACACGAGTGGACGTTCGGCTCCGAAAGCTCAAATCGATGATGTTTCTTTGAATGGTTCGCACGCTGACACTTGTTGATGGCCCAACACTGAATTCTGCAGGAGTTTGCGGAAGGGTTGCATTTCAGTCACTTTGAACGATTCTCTTCAGTCGTCGTTGGTCCCGTTCTTGCAGGATCTTTTTCGGAGATTTGATGTTTTACCGGATTCCTGATACGCTGCACTCGTGAAATGGTCGTACGGGAAAATCCCCACTTCTCGCTACCTCGGAGATGCTGTGTCCCGCCGCTCGTGCGCTGACTATAACAGCATGTTCAAACTCACTTAATTCTTCATAACCTGCCATTGCAGCTACAGTAACCGATCTACCAACTGCGCATGACACTTCTTGTCTTATACAGGCAATGCCGACCGCAGCGCTGTATTTTGCCTGTGTACATACCTGATCTCTGTAGTTGAATACGCAGTTTCTTTGGCGCTTCAGTGCGCTACACGAACTATTCATATCGGGTTGGTTTTATCCGTACAGTCGCAACCAATGTGGTAGAATTCCATCAGCTAAACAATAGCGTTTTTCGGAAATAGTGGCCACTTTTCTCAGTAGTAGAGTAGAGTTTGCATTTACTATAAAGGACTAAAATTTAGCAGATTCCTCTGCTTCTCCTTCTTCTTCTTCTGCGTTTCCACATTCAGTTAGCCGTTTGAGACGTCGACAGGCCTCTTTCGTTCCAATCATCCGATCTGTCTCCCAATGCTTCCTGTATGCATTAATATTTTTCCCTTCTTAGCGCTGGCCTCCTTCCTCTCCTTCTTCTGAGCGGCTCCCAATTTAAAATCTTCCTTAGCCACCTGTGGTTTTAATGGGTTTAATAATAGCAAACACGTAGCCGCATCTAGCGTGCTGTGACTAGATACATCGAGTGAATTCTGTCTTTTACTAATGAGATACCGGTCAACTGATGTCTCGCAGTAGTACATTTTTCCCCAATTGTTCTGTCTTTATCCTTACACAATTTTGCACGACCGCCCGTAGTCTTTAGGGAACTCGTTGTATTACTTTCTCTCAACTCTGCGTACCGCTGACGCTCTGTCAACACTCACTGCTACACACTTGAGGGGGGCATTTCATACGGAAGCTCTCAGAGGTAACTCTTATAAACAGAAACCTGTGTCAATATGAAGACACAGACGAAACTGCTTTTGTCTTTCCATTTCTTGTTTGCCTATTTAACTCATGGATCTCTCCCATGACTAAAAATACCATAAAACACGTTTTTTATCAAACTGAAGTGGATTGAGAACTTGAATGACTCATGCAGCACCATACAAAGGTCGACTGTGACCAATTCCCGTACGACTGCAGACTACTCGTATCATTCTCATTATAATTACTGATACTGTTATTAATTTATAATGAAAGATACGAACTCGTTTATGAGGATTTGCCATTTTTGTGACCCCGTACGTAGCATGACATCATTCATTTTAATCAGCTAATGCTAATATCCCGTACTTGTCGAGGCGGCTTCCGTTCTCTAGTGGTCAGTGGCGCCGGATGCAGAAACTGTGAGATTACCACTGACCACATAAAATTTTTCTGTAGTGGAAGAAGGTCGTCACTTAGTGCACTGAGCTTAGTGAGAGCTCCTTAATAAAAGCAACAAGTACTAGGTTAGAGTTTAACGCCCTCTGGACAGCGCGGTCATTACAGATGGAGCACATGCTCGGATCACGACAGGGTGAGAAAGAAAATCGGCCGTTCCCCATCAAAGAAACTATCCCAGCACTTGCCTGGTGCGATTTAGCAAAATCACAGATAAATCTGGATGGCCGTGAAAGTCTCTGAACCATCGTCTCCCCCGAATGCAATTCCAGTGTGCTAAGCATTAAAAAAGTACTGAAGCTGACCGAAAGTGCCCCACAATTCGAAGGGCGTCATCCACGCATTGAGCCACAGGCTTTCAGGACTTTTGTTTCTAGCCCTTGCCTAAATGAGGAAACACTGTAATAAACAAGCAATAACCTTACTGTTGTGTTACTTTTTCTACGTTACGCACAATCGTTCAGCCTGACGTTAACATGACTACATGACTACGTTCTCTGTTGCAGCCGACGGTACCATACTCACCAGACTGTCTGGTCGAGTGGGTGGAGCAATATGGTGTCATCTCCTTGCACGTCTACTTCAGGGACAACGAGCTGACCATACTCTGTTAGAACAGTGCGCTTTTTGGACAAGAAACTAATAAATAACAACTTTGCACATGCAGTGTGTCTTTCAATTCAACCATAGTCTTCCACTGGTCTATCTGTGCAGTGCACAGCGAAGTGTTCGTGTGCGTGGTTCTCTCTCTCTCTCTCTCTCTCTCTCTCTCTCTCTCTCTCTCTCTCTCTCTCTGTGTGTGTGTGTGTATGTGTGTGTGTGTGTGTGTGTGTGTGTGAGAGAGAGAGAGAGAGAGAGAGAGAGAGAGAATGAGAGAGAGAGAAACCCATTCAGAAGAATCTTAGTTAGAAATAAAATTTCGTGCGTGTAGCACGAATAGAGAGGAAGACATTTAATCTGTCTAATCAAGAATAGTTTCGAAACATCAGTCCTAAAAAACGCAGAGATTCGTTGACTGGAAATCGATTATTAAATTTCATGTGTTTCAAATATGTTACGGAGTTTCTGAATTATTTGTTTCAGTACACATAAATAAGTGAACACAGGTGAAGCAGAAGCAAAATATTTTTACGTCGCTACTTTATCAAGGCTAATTTATACAAATGAGTGGAAGTCACAAAAGTAGTACATTGCTTAACAGTTGCTAAGCGACAGAGACGTTGCTGGACAGAAATAATCGCAGGCTATGATGGACGACATGAAACACAGTACATACGTAATGGAGGTGGAGTGGTTTATTTATAACGAAAAACAGTACAGATTTCACCACGGGGGTAACAGGTAACAGATATAAACAACGTTCAGGTCAGACCCCCAACATAAAGGTCGATATCGGACTGTCGGTGACGAATATGCCCTCATCAGTCATTATTATTATCATTATTATTATTATTATTATTATTATTATTATTTGAAGGAGACGGAGACCTTAGTGGATATTGTCCCACTCCTCTCTAAAGGTGGTTTTCAGTTCTTTGACAGTCCCGTGAGGAGGTGTTTGTTGAGAAACACGTCCGTCAAGCTCATCCCAGGCACGCACTGCAGGGTTTTAGGTCCGGGGAGTACGCAGGCCATTCCATATGTAAACATCTTCACGTTCAAGTGTGACCGACACCTCAGCGATCCTGTGTGGGCGGGCACTGTCGCCCATAAACAGAGACTCGGAACGTACCGCACCCACAAACAGACGGCCGTGCTCCAGAACAGTCTCTCTGGAATGCCGCCGAGTAGTGACGATACCTCGTAGCGATGTTCGACCGTTGTGCATAATGCCTGCCTATACCATAGCGCCAAGGTCATACCGATGACGTTCACGAACTTTCAGTGTTGTGTAACCCATTCTCCTCCCTCTCTCCACACTAACTGGTGGTCAGAATCCCTCTGAAGAGCAACTCGTCAGAGGAAATTGCTCTGGGCCACTGTTGTTGACCCCAACCAGCACACTCCCTACAGCAACAAACTCTTTCTCAACGATGACGTGATTGAAGAGATATGCATTGAACCAGCCATATTTAACCGCCGCGAAATGGTTCTGACAGAGGCACATGTGCGGGTAGCTGTTTCAGGGTCTGTGGCGTTATACCTAGGATTGATACGTCTGTTCCTTCTCCACACTAGGGCTACGTATCGATACTCTTGCGGTATGGCGGCCCGTCTACCATCGCGGGCATGCTTTTGCACGGGACTCCCACCTTCAGTGTCCTTTTTTAACTGCGAAATGAAGCTTTTGGACACAACCGTTACTGTGGTGACAGGAGTGACGCTTTGGACAGCTTCGATCCGTCCAGATATTCGTCCACGATCGTAAGTACTCAAATGACGTCTTGTAGACACGTTGCCGTGCCACACGGAATGTCGCACTGATTGGTTCCACAACAATCTGCATGATGTGTCGAATGCATGCACAGCGTTCGTGCACAGGATCCGTTGCAGTTAACGCGGCCCGCCCACTACAGTTCATTTTACTATCATTGGTCGGATGTTCCGTAGCAATTTTCTGTTGTTCTGGAAAGAGACAGTTGTTCCGTAGCAGATGTCAAGCAGTGTAATAACTCACGAAAGCATAACTGAAGGAGAATTTGTTTGTTTTCACAACAGATCTAGAAAAAACAATCCATAGGCATGCCAGCGGCGCAGCCGCCTGTACATGACACAGACTTGTGTGTTCGATAAGAATACCTCGGTTGTCAATATGAAAACGAAAGAACACAGGTGGGATAGCCAAGTAGCTCGGATGAGTTTGTGGCATCGTTTATTGAACGAATGGTCGAGTCTAACACTGTCAGAACGAAGGTCAGCCTCACGATGGAGATGGTCGTATGGTTAAGTGTGGGTTCTTCTGTTCAAAAATTTTATCTACTATTTCTAACTGCTTGTGCAGTAGCATAAGGTTCGTCCGCGGGCTGAAAACACGCCGATGACAGCTTGCTGTTACTCGGTCGAAGGTACAGGATTGTTGCAGCATCCCAGCTACAGACATTACTACATAGGAACGTCATCAGAAGCTCAAAAACAATGAATTACGCCAAGAGAACAAAAATATCATAGAAGAAATTTAAAACCATATGGTCAGTTGCGAAAGAGATATCCAGGCAGAATGTGGGTGCTCAAGTTGGGCGGCAGAGCCATTTCAAGCAGTCTTCATGGTTGCCGGAACCATCGAATAGTCAGCGTCCAGATCAGCACCTTTCTTTCTCCCCCCCCCCCCCCTTCCATTGTCCAGTCCCACCAGTTCTTTCTAGGCGACTTATATAAGGGGAGGGATGGGGCATTATGCTATTCAACGGGAGAGTTGAGACAGCCTGCTTGGTTGCCACATTTCCCATGTATATTTAGGCCTAATTTAATACCCACTCATCTTAATATCTATAATATACGTTCTAAAATGGCCGACAATATCAAAGTATGGCCACCTTCATATTTATGTCACCATTATCTTAATGACTATAAGATACAATATGGCTACCAGATATTTTTCTGAGATAGCCTTATCGTGTTTTCTATGACACAACATGATATCAAAATCTAACATGACTGGTTAAGAGGACACTGGAACTATGTCATCTCTGAGGATATGTAAAAATATGTGCGGAATTAAAGAAATTAATTCAATTTAAGTAGGAATGTGTCTGCAAATACGATACATTAAAAACACGCTGCAGGTGACTCAAGCCATCACTGAAATTACACTGTGGAAGCATATTAATAAATTACACTGGTGTTCCATACTTCTACATTTAAACAATCTCCCCCACCAAGTTGCCTTGTGATGTTACACCATCACTGGGACAGGACAGGAACATTTACTTCTCTATTTAAATGAAACAAATTTGGAAATGTCTCTCCTGTGGTCCCTCGATAAGTGCGCCCATCTGCTCCATGGCGATGCTGAAGAGCCTAACTGCACCACACGCATGAACCTGTAAATAAGTGTAATATCACTAAAGTGGAAATGATAAAGGGCTCTGATAGTTATTTCCAGTACATATATATGGTTCTAAAATGTTTCATCAACCCACTACAAAGGTGCACATACAAGTCATCATTTCTTTCTTATGCTGTGGCATAATTTTATTTGATAGCATAGGATGACATTATTTATTTGATCTGTGCACTATGTAATTTGATGTATAATGCATCTATCATTAGCTGTATAGTACATATTTTAACACAAGAAAAGTCCTGATTGGTAGGAACAATAAGTTATTTTACCACTGATGCCTCTGCAGAGAAAGAGGCTAAAAAAGAATTTTAGTTTGCTACACAGTCCACATTTGAAAAAGAAAATCATAACTAGCAGTATTCTAAGCGTTTGAAGTGTTTCCTTTCGATGTAGTGTAGCGTAAAATTCTTGGTGGTTCAGCCAGATTCTGATCATGATGCAGTAGCACAGTTCCACTGGATTGCAAGCTGTGACTGACCGTATGGGGTTGATCACCTAAAACTTGGACCGCAATTGTTACAGAAATGAAATGTGCTACTGATGTGCAGATTTCACAGAATCGATTGGCAGTCAGGGGATCGTATCGGTGGCCAATAAACAGATTGTAATAAACTTAGAAAGTATATTTTTGTGTAAAGATACACTTTTTTAAAAGGAACAATGACTATTGATACTAACCATCTAAAAGTAGTCAGTGGTGCTTGTTGCAGGATTTCCACACCGACACTTGTTTGTGCCTTTCAACCTGTGTAGTTGCTCGACGCATTGTTGCTCTGTTTGCTTTCAGTGTGGTTTTGTGTTCCTCGAGTGCGCTGCGACTTGCTAGTGTGACAGTCCAAGCAGTAGTTCGTCAGTGGACGATGCGACCTACACAGAAAGAGGCCATATTCTCATGGCAAGTAGAGAGAGTAGGAAGAATACAATTCGTTCTGGTACAGTGTATAGTCCCAAAGACGTCATCCATGTCGGCAGTTAATTATGAACCTCTTCAACCAGTTACGTGGAAGTGGTAGTGTAACACCTAGTCAACGTAACAGAAGGAAACGAGTGCGGACAGACGTGGGTGAAATTAATGCCCTTGCTACTGTCGCAGTTCATCAGCACATTAACCCCTGCGCAATCGCTCAAAGAAGTGGTGTGAGTCAGGCGAGTGTCCTACACATTCTCCAACGAAATAGGTTCCATCCCTATCACATCTCTCTCCATCAAGCTGTTGTATTGAATGGACCTATATTCTTTCAAGACTGCAGAGTTAATTTTACTCTGGACGTCACTAGTGGCAATTCTGGTAGTGGCTGGTTTAGCCTAGCCATCGTTCGCTCTGAAAATGCCTCTCCTCCTGGACCAGAATCATCACCGTCGGCCGGAGTGGCCGAGCGGTTCTAGGCGCTTCAGTCTGGAACCGCGCAACCGCTACGGTCGCAGGTTCGAATCCTGCCTCGGGCATGGATGTGTGTGATGTCCTTAGGTTAGTTAGGTTTAAGTAGTTCTAAGTTCTAGGGGACTGATGACCTCAGATGTTAAGCGCTCAGAGCCGTTTGAACCATTTGAACCTTCACCGACCGAGATGTTATTGCCTAAAAGACCTGGCATTGTGGTATCGACCCGAAGACCCAAAGTAGAGCTAGTTATGTATATAGTAATATGCAATTTACATTGTATACACGCTCCTGTAGGAAAGTTAGTAATGACGAAAAAATTCGTGTATGGATGAAAGGACTTAGTGTACTTGCTGAAAATGTAACTGCCACTGGAGATATTACTTTGTACTATAATTATTAATAAAGTGTGATCTGTGACTTTAGCAACTGGGGAGCGTACATCGTGAACCGGGGGCTCAAGGATGCAGCAGTTTGAAAAAATTGGAAAATATAGTGCTGCACTGCCCGCTTAGCGCCTTGCGAGTCGGTGACGCAACCCGCCCGACTTGGCTCCGCGCCATCCGCGGGTACGCCCGCTGCTTAAACGAGTACAGCGCGCGTACGGGATAACGCCTCCCTGTGTGCGCCTGCAGAGTCTAAGTCCGTCATCAGCGTGTTACGTAACCAAGATCACTCGTCAACTATATAAGCGGGCAGTGCATGCCAGCGGAACCATTCCGCTGTGAGCTCTAGTGATGAAGCCATATTTAAAAATCAAGGGCAAGCAAACCGCCAAAAATGCAGTATTGGTCTGTTGACAGTCCCTGTTGGCTTAGTCAGGTGAAATGTCAGCGTCCGTGGAGTGCAAACGTGCGGTGTGGGATGGTGAACCGTCAGCTCATAGGCCCGTTTTCCACAGACGAACACTGAATGCATGCAGATCATCTTCTATGGGTTCTAGAAGAGGTTCCTTTGCTCACAAAGAAGAACCTGTGGTACCAACATGCTGGCTGTACAGCCCACAGTGCACCAAGTCTTCAAAAGTTGTTTCCAAATCGTTGAACTGAACGCAGAGGACCTGTACCTTGGTCAGCTCATTTCCCAGATTTGACGCCTCTAGCCGTTTTCTGTATGGAAATCTCAAAGACGCTGTCTACAAGGCCATATAAGCTACATCCAATGATGTGCAATGAGGTATTACGGCAGTCCACTGAGACATCTCCGTTGAAATGCTAGCATGTGTGCAGCAGTTGTTTCATACCAGCCTGGAAGCAAGTATTTCCACTGCCAGTAGTCATTTTGAACAAAATCGCTGGTGATCATTTGTCTCGTCACTGGTCAGAATCCACATAATTAATATATGGACTTATGTTGTTTTTTAATGTGTGCAACCACAAGTATTGTGTGTCGGTGTAAGAACTTCTCAAACTACAATATCTCGTAAATGACACGCACTAGAATCCTGCAACAAAACACCACCAATAAATTCGACATTGCTATGCCTATGTTATTCCGAATTATGATGCAACGTTCCGTTGGATCATCTATATAGGTACAACTACTTCACAGGTCAACCACACCATTCAATCACATAATGAAATTTTATCAGCAGCAACGCTATTATGTGGTACATGTCTACTTTTTACTCCTATATATCAAATTAGTTTGAACAGTAGTACCACCTGTGCTTTGCTCTTGAAATACTATATATTTTGATACACAACAACAATAAAGACAATTTTATGATGATACAAGGTCGAATTTATTGCGTTCAGAATCAAAGATCCCTAATCTTACTTACATATTGTGATGAGAAACCTGCAAGTGTTTTGTACATATACCTCCCCAGTAGACGTACTTAGGGAGATATACAGGGTGTTACAAAAAGGTACGGCCAAACTTTCAGGAAACATTCCTCACACACAAATAAAGAAAAGATGTTATGTGGACATGTGTCCGGAAACGCTTAATTTCCATGTTAGAGCTCATTTTAGTTTCGTCAGTATGTACTGTACTTCCTCGATTCACCGCCAGTTGGTCCAATTGAAGGAAGGTACGTAATGTTGACTTCGGTCCTTGTGTTGACATGCGACTCATTGCTCTACACTACTAGCATCAAGCACATCAGTACGTAGCATCTACAGGTTAGTGTTCATCACGAACGTGGTTTTGCAGTCAGTGCAATGTTTACAAATGCGGAGTTGGCATATGCCCATTTGATGTATGGAAGAGTACGGGGCAATAGCCGTGGCGCGGTACGTTTGTATCGAGACACATTTCCAGAACGAAGGCGTCCCGACAGGAAAACGTTCGAAGCAATTGATCGGCGTCTTAGGGAGCACGGAACATTCCAGCCTATGACTCGCGACTGGGGAAGACCTAGAACGACGAGGGCACCTGCAATGGACGAGGCAATTCTTCGTGCAGTTGACGATAACCCTAATGTCAGCGTCAGAGAAGTTGCTGCTGTACAAGGTAACGTTGACCACGTCACTGTATGGAGAGTGCTACGGGAGAACCAGTTGTTTCCGTACCATGTACAGCGTGTGCAGGCACTATCAGCAGCTGATTGGCCTCCTCGGGTACACTTCTGCGAATGGTTCATCCAACAATGTGTCAATCCTCATTTCAGTGCAAATTTTCTCTTTACGGATGAGGCTTCATTCCAACGTGATCAAATTGTAAATTTTCACAATCAACATGTGTGGGCTGACGAGAATCCGCACGCAATTGTTCAATCACACTATCAACACAGATTTTCTGCGAACGTTTGGGCAGCCATTGTTGGTGATGTCTTGATTGGGCCCCATGTTCTTCCACCTACGCTCAATGGAGCACGGTATCATGATTTCATACGGGATACTCTGCCTGTGCTGCTGGAACATGTGCCTTTACAAGTACGACACAACATGTGGTTCATGCACGATGGAGCTCCTGCACATTTCAGTCGAAGTGTTCGTACGCTTCTCAACAACAGATTCGGTAACCGATGGATTGGTAGAGGCGGACCAATTCCATCGCCTCCACGCTCTCCTGACCTCAACCCTCTTGACTTTCATTTATGGGGGCATTTGAAAGCTCTTGTCTACGCAACCCCGGTACCAAATGTAGAGACTCTTCGTGCTCGTATTGTGGACGGCTGTGATACAATAAGCCATTCTCCAGGGCTGCATCAGCGCATCAGGGATTCCATGCGTCGGAGCGTGGATGCATGTATCCTCGCTAACGGAGGACATTTTGAACATTTCCTGTAACAAAGTGGTTGAAGTCACGCTCGTAAGTTCTGTTGCTGTGTGTTTCCATTCCATGATTAATGTGATTTGAAGAGAGGTAATAAAATGAGCTCTAACATGGAAAGTAAGCGTTTCCGGACACATGTCCACATAACATATTTTCTTTCTTTGTGTGTGAGGAATGTTTCCTGAAAGTTTGGCTGTACCTTTTTGTAACACCCTGTATATGTATTGAAGTGGGATATATTTATTAAAGTGATACTTATAACTTGCTAGGTACAGTCCACTGTTGTACAGTAAAGCAATCCATACTGCAAAACTCCAATCACTTTGCAATGTTGTCAATGATTGTGATCTCACACAGGAACATTGACTAACCAGGGAACAGTTCTCATGTGTCCTTATAGAAGCTTTTGCTTTGCTACCCTCAGTCTGAATTGCTGTCACATTTGCTAGGGACTGGATGCTAACTTCGGTGCCACTAACAGTCTTTACATACGAACAGAATTTCTTTGGGTTTTCTGAAATGTCATTTGATAATATTCTGCTACGGTAATCATTCAAGATAGCTCTTGATAGGCAAACGTGTTTTCCCTCTCTCTCTCTCTCTCTCTCTCTCTCTCTCTGTCTCTAAGCCTACACTTTGTTTTACACCTGTTATGCAGTAGTTTCTGTTTCTTTAAATTTTTCTTTACAGTGAATGTATACCATTATGAACTATTCTGCTGGGTACATATCTATGCAGTGCATCGTCTGTCATACTTTTAATCATGAATCATAGTTTCTACACACGCTCCTTCCCTGTGCTGAAAGTATCAAATTCCTCATTGAGATTGACATGGCTGCTTTTTACCTAGTTTACTGGTTGTACCGTTTTACTTGTGTTAGCTATCCTTTGTAATCTGGTAACTATTTTTGCCACAGTTGTGTCGTGGTCACTGACACCAGGTGCGATATGGACATCCTCCAAGACGTCAGGTCTATTTGTTGCCATTACAACCAATAAATTTGCATAATGAGTGCGCTTCCAAACTATCTTTTCCACGTAGTTTTCAAAGAGGTGTTTTAGTATTTTCTCGGAATGTCTTGTTACGTTCATCACTAACAACACTGTAATTTGAGTTTTGGATGATTAAAGTCTCCACCGATGATTACAGTATGATTGGGCAACTTACGTACAAGTGATTTGAGATTTTCTCTAAAGTTTTCCGTTTTATCAGAAGAGTCTGTTGGGCGATAGAAGGACCCAGTTAGCGTTTTATGCCCACCTCTGACAATGAGTCTTGTTCCAACAATCTCGCATGTTGTTTCAATTTCTATTTCGGTGGGTTTGAGTTTCTTGTCCACTGCGACAAATACAGCACTTCCATTTCCCATTCGCCTATCTTTTCGATATACACTTAAATTTTCTCCTAAATTCGCACTGCTATGAATTTCAAGTTTCAACCAGCTTTTAGTTCCTAGTATTAGGTGAGCATCACTGCTTTTCAGGAAAGCTGCAAACGCTGGCACTTTGTTGCGAATACTTCGGCATTTAACTATTTAGATTTTAATACTCTCGCCTTAGGGGGTCATTCTTTCGGACTTTACACTTGTACCTCTGGATCCCCTACATCTGTTGCTATACAGAAATAGTCAGTTACCTGGGTAGTAGCTTCTGATGTGTACTGCACACCCAACACTTTTGGGGGAACCTACTGTTCTCAAACCCATGGCTCAGATCCAGGACGTCGCAGCCCAGCTTGTCACAGCACCTTCGAGGTATCTGGTCCAGTGCTTCTACTCGACTCAGAACCAGGGGGCCACGATCATTCCTATGAACAATGCTTCAAATTGTGAGCCTAGCAGAAACTTCATGAGTGAGGCTGGTCTTCTCAGCCTTCTCTGGCAGTTGCTGGAATGATTCAACTGTGACCTCGGAGCCCAGATAACAAGTATCGTTTCTTTCACAATCTGCAGTTTGTTGCCCCTTCAACAAGTTGAATGAGGCCCCAGGCATATTCACTGAGTACATTGGATGTTGTTTGCTGTAACATTCCCTCAGGGGTACCATAATTCGCCATAGATCTGAAACGCCGACAGTTAATAGACCTCTATCCTTTGGCGTATGCCTCCTCTTGCCACAGAACAAAGCAGGTTTCCTCAATGTAGGTGAAATGAATTCCACTAGCTCCGTTTCAGTTTCAGTGAAAGACAGCACCTTGAGCTTGTCGGATAAGGGGATCGGTATAACACCCTGAGTTCTCCCTGGGAAAAATCGAGGAAATTGTCCGTGAAGACCAAAGACACAGTGGATGAAATTTCTGCGATGTTCCTACAGCTCTGCAGAACGCTTGTACGTGACGCTCACATGAACGCCGAGATACCTAAAACTGTGCGCAAAATTGTCCTAAAACAGTTGACAGAGCAGCACAAGAAAACTCGGGTCAATAGAACCCGCAAATTTCTTGAGCGACTTGAATTGGTAGGAGAGGATTTTCTGAAATCTGTCACGACTAGGGATGAAACGTGGGTGGCTCATTATACCGATGTGATAAAAGGACAGTCGTCGCAATGCAATCACATCAGTTTCTTATCTCTTAAAAAATTCAAAACAATAAGCAATAGTTTTGGGCAAAATAAGCGTGACCTTAGTGGTTTGTGGCCAAAAATGCATCATTTTGGTGGAATTTCTGCCTCGGGGGGAGACCGCCAATGCACAACGATATTGTGAGAAAAAAACTAAAGAAGAGCATTCAAAACAAATGAGAGGGATGCTGACGGTAGGAATTTACTTGTGACACGACAACTCCCATCATCCTCAGACAGCCTTAGCCACAAGGGCACTCTTGGACTCATCAATTGGGATGTTTCTACTACCCCCTTCCCTCTCTCCCTCCCCCCCCCCCCCCACACACACACATATATTTCCCTGATTTGACGCCTTGAGATTATCGTCTTTTCACCTCCCTGAATGTGCATGTGAATGGAATTAAATTTTCAAATGGCAATCGCGTGAAGAAAGAGGTTCTGAAGTAGTGGAAGGAGATGTTGGGAGAGTTTTTCGAGGAGGGCTTTAAGAAGCTTGTGCGATAGGTCACCACATACATTGAACGGGACGGTCAGTATGTCAGCATGTGTATCACAAATATCCTGTAATTTGTTCTGAAATGCACTTTTCTCTTAAAAAATAGAAAAACCTAATGCACTTACTCTCTGAACATGTCTCGAATAACACTTTATTTCCACAGAAAAAAACACAGCGCCCATAGTGTTCTACTAGCAACGTCAATATCTCTTAATTCCATCGATACCATCGGAGTCACCAATAAATGCCTAGTGTTTTCCATCATTATCCTACGTGACATCACTGCAGCGATACCACACTGGGGAACGTCCAGAGTCCTATTCTCGGTTTCCCGCAGCAACACACTACTTGCTTCCAAATTTTGTGTCAACTGGTATGTATGTGCAGTTGTCATCTGGATTCTGTCTAAAAACATCTCTCTACCGATTCCTTCAGTTTCTGTGTTAAGGTACTCAATTTTTTTCCTGAAAAACCTTGTGCTGGTTTGTTTCCGATAACATTGCTGTAATCTCTCAGCTATCTGCTGAAACGTTTATGTCTTATTGAGAACTTCGTGGTACAATACACATGTCATTGATTCACCTGCCAATCGCAGATTAGCTACACAGAGAGTACCTTTGTCTAACCAACTACTCATTGTGGCGGTAGCCTTAATATTGTCAAAGAATGCAGTTGGGTCATCAGTTAACTTCCCAGAAAAAGGCTTCCGTGATACAGCGGTACTTGTAATAACATTTATTTCTCAAGCACAGTGTTCAGACGTGTAAGTGTCTTCATAGCTTCAGTTGGCCCGCCCGGCGATTCGCGATGATCTTGTACAGCTCCCAACTCAGCTCTGTCGAATACAGCCCATCTTGTGCTCATATGGAGCACTGGCGACTGTGATCCAGCTTGTCAGCTGTTAAGACTAGACCCCTGGTGAACCACAATGGAGCGAGCAAGACAGCAGCAGTCGCTCATGAGTCAGCCAGGAGGCTGCAGCGACGTGGCCCGCCTGGTCAGTACGAAGATGGCAGCTTGCATATCATCCGAATAACCTGGTAGTGGAGCGGTGCTGGCCACTCGCCAGTCTTCTCATCTGCGATCACTTAGTTGTCAGCACTGGCAGACCACGGTTGCTCCAGCATGCAAGTAGCAGGCTGGAGACATCACCGATCAGATTGTTGTAGTTTCACTGAAACTCAATAGTTCGTCATCCTCTCTGAATGCAGCGACACGGACAGAAATGGCAGCAGAATAGAAAGTGTCCATTACCTCTGAAAGCCTCTCTATTTAATGGGGCGAGTCTCTCCCAATGATGCAGCAGCTCTGAGTGTAAGAGTGCATTTCCCTCATTTACCTAACCCGTCAACACTCCTTGCCTTACTGTGATAATTCAGTAATAATTCTGGGTCGCTGAGCTTGGTTCTTTTCAGTCTGTGTTGATTTTGCAGTGTCACTTGGGTGCCGAAGATACGTAATGTTATCCCGCACTGCCTTGTTAAATACCACAGCAGCACTTTACTTCTGTCTGATTTGTTCCGAGGTCTGATGCATAGGCGCCATTGGCGTACTGATTGGCACACCGGCTCAGTGCTAACCCACTCAGTTCTCAGCTAGCATAATTTTTTAGAAATTTTAAACATGTACAACAAAGCTTTTCTGCTGCACAACAGTACAACGTTATCTGTTTTAAACAGTACAGGCTGTGTAAACAAGGATTAGGTACGGGTGTGCTTCTCTAAGGACCCTTGAGACCACCTTGCCAGTCAGTCAATGAGTCCTGTTTGGGATCATAATCATCAAAAACGTGTCAAATAGACTGCAGTTTTGCAGAATAGATTGCTTTACTTTGCAACGATGCTATGTACCTGTGAAGTTATAAATATGACTTCAATACGCGTGTACCGCTGAATTTCCTCTCCAATTCATGTGGAGAGCAGTGGTATGTGTACAAAACACATGCTGGTTGCTTATTATAATACACCAGTATGATTATATGTCTCTGATTGTGACCGAAAAATATTCGACATTGTGTGAAAATAAAATTGTATATATTTTTATTATTTTTTCTGTAGCAGTAAAAATAATATAGAAACACTACTATCGATGAAATCACGTTTCGTGATTTGCTGTAGCTGACCCATAAAGCAGCCATACCAGTATACATGATCCTGTGGATAAAGTTAGACACTCCACGCTAATTGGATTGTATCACGTCAGAATATCTCATTCGAAAAATATGATAGAAATGCTTGGGGAAATTAAATGAGAGTCTATGAAAAATTATTGGATAAATTTAGAGACACTATTCAACAAAGAAACCTGGTCAGTCCGTCTACCTTTGCCTTGCGCGTAAGGTGGCACCACGTAACTACGGGCATGGCGGCGCCGCCTGTTGGTAGAGAGACTGACGCGTGCGCACCGTACGATGAAGCACAGTGCCAATGTGGTCTCACGCCGAAGAGGTGGAGGAGGCTGCCACACAAGTTATCGTCCACTACCGAGCATGCGGGCGTTGTGGACGGGCGCAGCAAACGACTCCTCGAGGGGCGTGTGACGCTGTAAGACGATGCTCGTCCTGGACAGGCTCACAGTGTCGTCACACCGGTAATGGTTGCGGAAGTGAATGCTTAAGTCTTGGACAACAGCATAATTACCGTGGACAAGGTCCATCGGCTACTGGGTATTAGCGTGGGCACCGCCCATACCATAATTCATCAACACTTGAACTTTCGAAAAATCTTTGCGCAGTGGGTTCCCCACCAACTGACCGCCGAACAGCGCAATACTCGAATAGCACTGTCTATGAATCATCTGCAACGTTAACACAAGGAGCAATACGGCTTTCCGTCTCGTATTGTCACAGGTGACCAAACATGGTGCGCCATTTTGATCCGGAAAACAAGTGTCAGAGCAAGCAGTGGAAACATGCGACTTCAGCACCTCCAAAGAAGTCAAAGGCAGTGCACACCAGTTCTGGTAAGGTCGTGATGTCCTTCCTTTTTGACCACAAGGGCCCACTCTGCCTGTCGAGTTCCTGGGACAGGGAACCACCATCAATGCCCAGCATTATCAAGCGACTTTACAGAACTTTAGACGAGCCATCAAGTTGAAACGCCGAGGCATGTTGTCCAATGGCGTTATCCTCCCGCATAATGCCCACTCACACACGGCCAACTCGGTGAATACGACATCGCAACAGTTTCGGTGGAAAGCGCTGGAACATCCAGCGTACAGTCCCTACCTTTCACCCTGTGATTTTCATTTGTTTGGACCTCTAAAACAAGCTACTCGCGGACATCGATTCCCAACGTACGACGAAGTGTGTACCTGGATCCGACAGCAGCCTACTAGCTTCCTCAAGGGTGGAATCGATCGGCTAGTGTCACAATGGGATAAATGTGCCAACAGTTTTGGTGATTATTGTTGAGTATGTGCAGTGTGAATAGCTACATTTTCGAGTTAATAAAATCGTTACCGTTACTTTACACTAGTGACCGGGTTTCTTTTGAATGGCATAGCGATCAGAAGAATAAGATAAATGCGATTAGGTCATGTACAGAGACATATAAGTAATCAGTACATGCAGGAAATAGAAAAGAAAATTGATAAGACTGTTATGATGAATCCTCCAACGCGAAATTTATAGTGGCATCCGGAGTATGTGTTTAAATGTTTGCTGACACTGCAGTTGTCAGTAAGAGGACTGCGACACCTGTGGCCCTTAGCGAAGAGAATCGACTCTCGTCAATGGCTCTCGGGGTAGGACTTGATCATAATTAAATTTAACTGTTAACTTATAAACTAGTGTGGTTTTCATTATTTAAATTATAAATGTAACTATTGCACATAAATGGGCAAAGAAATCCAGTACCGTACCACAATACTGACGGCAAAAAGCGCTTGTAAACGTTAATTTCCACTTAACTTCTAGGAGCAACCGTCCTGACCAACCTGAAATGGAATGATCTCACAAAGTAAATGATGGGATAAGTAGATCCCATGTTGAGATGCACTGGGAGAAACTTAACGAAATGAAATACATCCACGAAAGAAGAGACTTACAAAAGAGATGTAAAGTCGCTTCTGGTGGATTGCTCGTTAGTTTCACGTACTTACCAGGCTGGATTAATAAAAGAGGTAGATAAAATCCAATGAATGGTGGCATGTTTCGTCATGAGCTCGGTATGTCCAATGGAATGGTACTGTTGCATCGCGATCGATTCCGAGAAAACCACCGAAAATATTACGGTACATTACACTGAAACGAAAGACTTAAAATTCATAGGATACTGCAAGTGACGAGTTTCTTTTTTAAACATTGATTTTTTTAAAGAAATTCTGTTGCGTCACCCTCTTTGTTTTGCAGTACAATCAGTGGCAAATTAACATTTTTCCCACTTCCAGTCAGGACTTTTCTTTTTCTTTTAAACATGGCCCATATAGCAATAGTACGAGGCGTGTTTTTTAAGTAAGTACCGTTTTGAAATAAAAAAAACGTGCTAAGATATGTCAATAATTTTGTTTTTACATGAAAGGCTATACCTTAATCTACGCACTGATGCCATTACAGTCCGATTCTTCCCTGTTTACGTTGTGTACTGATTGTTTAAGATGCCTCCGATAATCGTGAGTCCCGCCGACTGTGAAGTACAGGCTGTTATAAGATTTCTTAGTGATAAAGGTCTAAAAGCGATCGATATTCATAGTGAGATCTGTGCAGTTTACGGAGAAAACATTATGAGTGATGGAATGGTAAGGAAGTGGGTGAGAGCATTTAAAGATGGCCGCACGAATGTGCATGATGAACAACGGAGTGGGCGTCCTTCGGTCGGTAATGAAAGTTTGGTGCAGGAAGTGGACAATAAGGCGAGAGAGAACAGACGCTTTACGATTTCCTCCTTGCGGGATGACTTTCCTAATGTTTCTCTTAGTGTTTTTTTTGGGGATTGTGACCGAAAATTGTGCGCACGTTGGGTACCGAAATTGTTGACGGATGTGCACAAAACCAAACGTTTAGACAGTGCACTGACTTTCCTTGAGAGGTACCACGACGACGGTGATGATTTCTTAAGCCAAATTGTTACGGGCGATGAAATACAGGTGGCCTACGTCACACCAGAATCAAAGCGAGAGTCCATGGAAGTCGAACAAGGGCATCGTTTTGCTGCAAGACAATGCCCTTCCGCATGTGGCTAATCAGACGAAAGATCTCATCACATCTTTTCGATGGCAAACTCTAGATCATCCTCCGTACAGCCCCGATCTTGCACCCAGTGACTACCATCTGTTCCTGCACTTGAAGGAACACCTGGGCGGTCAGCGTCCTCAAGACGATGACGAACAGTGGTGATGCAGTGGTTAACAAGTCAGGTGGCAGACTTATATGAGGAGGGTATTCAAAAACTGGTAAAACGTTACTACAAGTGGCTCAATATTGACGGAAATCATGTAGGAAAGTAGATTAAGGTACAGGCTTTCATGTAAAAATAAAATTGTTGAGATACCTTAGCACGTCTTTTTTTAATTTCAAAACGGTACTTAGTTAAAAAAACACGCCTGGCAGATACATTACGTATCAAAATGCGAAGGCCATGGGTTGAATAAATAAATTTACGCTAGAATATGAAAGAGAAATGACAGCACATATCTGTACTTAAATAGAGCGTTTACAAAACATTCTGGAATTTTTGTCGCAAACACACACACACACACACACCTCACTGCTGGAAAAATTAATGCGCTTTCAAAGAGGTTTGCAATTCACTCAAGATTTATTGTTTCAGCAGCATCCATGAAATGGTTGCATTTATAGAGCAATAGCAAAAGCGGTTCTGAGGTACGCGGAAATGACTCCTGGTGTATCATCCATGTTAGTATGTGGTGTCGCCCCCATGGGCATCGATTTCGGCGCTGATTCTTGCATCCAGTCGATCACACAGGTGACGAATTCTGGCCTGGGGTACATTACGCCACGCCTGCCCAGCCTTTTCCCGGAGTTCTGTGTGAGTTGTTGGTTGACGAGTCACACGAGGTCACTTCTCGTCCCATCATATCCCACCCGCACTCGACTGGAGACGAGTACGGAGATCGTGGTGGCCGGTGAAGTAGTTGCACGTCTTGCAGAGCATGTTGAGTTTCGTGGGCAGTGTGGGCGAGCATTACCCTGTGTGAACATCATATTACGTTCTTGTTGCAAAAATGGCAAAATAACAGGTATGACAACACTCTGCATGTATCTAGCGCTGGTTAGCGTCCCCTCCTGCAACACCAAAGCTGAACGAGCGTCTTAGCCTACCGCGCCGCAGACCGTAAGGCCTGAGATGGGGCTGTGTGTCTTGGACGAATGGGTTCTATGAGACAGCGCTCAGTGTAGACGCAAACAACCGACACTTGCGTGAAGGCAGAATCTGCTTTCACTGCTGAAGCCCACAGCGCGCCTTTCCAGCTTCCAAGTGACCCTCTGAAGGCGCAAGGAAGCCGTGCGCGCCGGTGCTGTGGTGGGAGTAGAAGACGGGCTAGAGGCGTGCGTAACCGTAGTCCCACTGCTGATAAACGGTTCATAGCAGCTCGCGTTGACCTCTGCCACCGATGCCTTTACAATAGGACGATCGTGGCGGGTGTCTGTGCTGTCTCGACGTGCAGAACTTGTGAAAGTGCGACAATTTTCACGTGACCACTGATTCCAGCATCGTTGAACAAGTGACGCAGCACGTCCAGCTTGTGTGACAGTCCTTCGAAGGAACCGTCCCGCCACTTAGAAGACCACGCTTTGACATCTTTCAGTCTCGCTCAGCTGCTGTAGGAAGCTTTAGTGCATCCTCGTGAAATGGTTCCCTGCCTCCTTCACATGTTTGGCTGTTCCCTATTAAAGGGTTGACACAAATGGCGCTGTCGTTACTATGACACTATTCTATCTGATGGAACACGTCGTTCCAGCATATGCTGCCATCAGATCAAAATCGATGTTGGGATTTGAGGTTTACTAATTTGCTTCTGGCAGAATAAACGTAAAGACTGATCAGAATCCTATACAAATCCCACTTTAGTAATACTATAATTACTTGAAGGTACACTTATAAGAAATGTATACAGGAGAATTACTTCGATTTTGCAACAGAAGCTGTAGGACTTTAATGTAAACACTTAGAAAATAGATTAAGGAAAAGCAAACCTACGTATCTAGCATTTGTGGACTTAGAGAAAGTTTTTGACAATGTAGACTCGAATATTCTCTTTCGAATTCTGAAGGTGGCAGGGGTAAAATACAGGGAACGAAACACTATTTACAATTTGTACAGAAACGAGATGGCAGTTATAAGAGTCGAGGGGCATGAAACGGAAGCAGTGATTGGGAAGGGAGTGAGACAGGGTTGTAGCCTATCCCTGATGTTATTCAATCTGTATATTGAGCAATCAGTAAAGGAAACAAAACAAAATTCGGAGTTGGAATTAGAATCCATGGAGAAGAAATAAAAACTTTGAGGTTCGCCGATGACATTGTAATTCTGTCAGAGACAGCAAAGGACCTGCAAGAGCAGTTGAACGGAATGCACAGTGTCTTAAAAGGAGGATATAAGATGAACATCAACGAAAGTAAAACGAGAATAATGGAATGTAGTCGAATTAATTCGGGTGATGCTGAGGGAATTAGATTAGGAAATGAGACACATAGTAAATGAGTTTTTCTATTTGGGAAGCAAAATAACTGATGATGGTCGAAGTAGAGAGGATATAAAATGTAGACTGGCAATGGGAAGGAAAGCGTTTCTGAAGAAGAGAAATTTGTTAATATCGAGTATAGATTTAAGTGTCAGGAAGTCGTTTCTGAAAGTATTTGTGTGGAGTGTGGCCATGTATGGAAGTGAAACGTTTAGACCAACCGAAATATCAAGAATTTATAGAAAGTTGTGAATAAAATGAAGATAAAATTAATGAAAAAATTGTTATTTTTATTGAAAATAATGAAGAAATCATTCCATTATATGAATGTGAAGAAAATTCAGTTGTCATATTTGATGACTTCATTCTTGAGAACCAAGATATCATTAGAGATTATTTTACTAGAGGTAGACACAAAGGAATTGATTGTTTTTACTTAGCTCAAACATACTAAAAAAACTGAAACAATTAGTCAGACACAATCTAAATTCTTAAATATCTTTAGACAGTATGACACAAATTTAAATCACGTTTATCAGGAGTCTGTTGGTGGTGATTTAAAGTTTGATGGTTTTAAAGAAATATGTGATGAGTACAGATTCTTTATGATAGACATGACTAGAAATTCAAATGCAGGTAAGTTCAGAAATAAAATACAACTTTTCATAACAAAATAAACATTAAACATAAATGTAAATGTTCATCATAAATGTCCAACAAGCATAAAACATTAAATATAAAAAACATTAAACATAAACATGTGTTTTCATCCTGAATAAATGTTTCCAAAGTACAATGAAGTTTTTAAGAAAAGCCAAATGAAATTGAAAGAAAGCTGATGCACTGAAAGAACAATTGAAGCTTTGAAAGAAACAGCCAAGAACAGAGATTGAAAAATATAAAAAAGAAGATCAACCTGTAATTGATGCTATCAACAAAGTAAACAAGAAATCGAAGGATTAGAGATAATGTGCTGAAACCAATTGAAGAAAATAGAGAAGTACAAAAACAGGTGATTACGTATGGTCATCATATAGAAGATTTTAGAGATTTGTCACCAATTAAACCATTAAAACACTGGCTGAAGATATTCCTGACTGTACATTAAGTGAATCAGAAATTCAGGATGTATTGAATAAATACCAAGAAGAGAGAGAACCTAAAGAAAGGCAATGGAGCCACAGTCTGGTAGTCACCAGGAAGAAGTTAAAAAGATAAATGTTAGTGAATGAATGTTAAAGTATATTAATCATAGTGAAGATATAGTTTTTGGTTTGAAACCTGTTGGCAAATTTAAATATGTTGGTAATTTACCAGTTAAATTCAATGGGGGTAAATTAAAAATTGGCGAAAAGACATATGAAGGAACTGATGGATTAGTGAGTCTTTTAATTGAAAAACAGATTACTATGAATAGTATGGGGCGAAAAGTTAGGTGGTGAAGATTTATCAAATTATGCAGACATATTATACAATTCAGGAGCATTGTATTCTGAAAATAGTCCAAATAAAATAAAATCAGATAAGGGTAAGAAATATAAATATTTGATAAAACCATTTGTTGATAACTATTTTCCAAACTTAAGAAGACCAAGAATAGATTCTTCAGATTTCAGCTCACCTGAGACTGCTGAGAAGAAAAGTAATGGTTTAATTAAAAGTATACAGAAAAACCAGTTGAACATACTTGGATGAATGATGCTCATCAATTAATCGACAGATTAGCAGTAATCCATAGCGAAGAATTAGTGGGAAATAAAAATTTTCACAATGTAAAAGTTGGCATAATGCAGATGGTGATGAACAAATTTTTTTACTTTGTCACCAACAATGTAAAAGGAATTCTATAATTGATTAGATTTTTGAACAATGTTCCACACACATTCTGGAAAAGTGATAAATATGGAAGAGGATTAGTCAATTGGGCTTTAAATTTACCGTTGTAAGAGAAGCATGTATCAGTTTATAATTACTGTGGACCATACACTAATCTTGAGAAAGACTAGCACATGTTGATCCAGGTATTAATCAACTAGGTGAGGCATGTAAAAAAACATGATATTGCTTATTGTGATCATAAAGATTTAGAATCTAGACACCAAACTGATAAAGAACTTCAATTAGCTGGAAAAGAAAGAATGTATGCTAGTGATGCTTCAAAATGAAAAAAAGCTGCATCAACATTAGTTAGAGGAATAATGTATGACAAACGAAAATTAGGAATTGGATGCAGTCCTCAGCCTGCTTCAACTGGCGCTGGCTTCGATCTTGATGAAAATGGTTGGGGGTTATAAAAATTTTGGTAGCACCATTTCACAACTACCTAAAAAATATTAATCTTTATTAACTTTTAATCGATATAAATGAATAGCTTTATGATAATTATACTTTGCTACCTAGTTCCAAGACAAAACCAAAATCAATTAAATAAAGGTTGGGTGATGAAAAATTGAATGCGATTGAACCATTTTTGACTGTTGTTCAAAAGAGAAAGAAAGAAAAAACTGGTGGTAATTTACTTGTTACATTAGTTACTCCTGTTGTGGAAAAAAATAGCAATATCTAACAAAAAACTAAGGAAGGAAAAGGACTATCAAAACATGAAGGTGGATTTCTACCATTACTTTTGGCTGCTTTACCATATCTAGCAACTATTGGTTCACTCGCTGGAGGATCTGGAGCATTCGCAAATGCAGCAATAAACAAGAAAAAGTCCAATAAAGAATTAGAAGAACAGAAAAGATATAATTAAACAATGGGGAAGCTAGTTGGTGTTGGACTGAAGAAAGCAAAAAAAAAAATTCGAAGAGCTGATGGAAAAATTTATCAGTCCTTTATATAATTTTGACATAGAAAAATTTGCTAAACAATTGAAGATTAAACACTTTCATGGTGTATTCATTATTAATGAATTGCCAAATAAACCATCAAAACTGGAATATGGAATAGTAAATTTAGGTACATCTGATCATGTGTCACTGGATTTGTTATTATAAGAATAACAACATAAAAATTATTTTTGATTCATTTGGTGGTAATATACCAAAACAACTATTTAACTATTTAGGAAAAACTGATGTGTACTACACACTGAAAGAATACAAAATTTCGATGAAGTAATATGTGGTCATTTGTGTATATTTCTTTTAAAATTGTTATGCAAGAATTATAAGTTTAATGATATTTTGCATCTAATAAATAGATATTTTTGGCAATAAAATCAGTGCTGATGAGTAGCCATCATTTGATTTAAGCTAATTGGAATCAAAAATTAAAAAGAGATTTAGTGCCAAAAATTGAGAATTTAATAAAACAATCCCAGAAAGAATTATTGGGAATTTTTAAAATAAGTTAACTTTTATTGATTTTAGAGGCAGATGATTAGTAGACACAAAAGATCCAGTAAACGGTAATGATGCTGTTACTAAACAATACTTTGGAAAAGAATATGTTACAAAATCCAAATACACAAGTACTCTAACACAGTTCAAAAACTATGTCGCCACTACAAAGTTTAATGAAAAAATTAATCAGATTCAACAAGATAACTACAACACTACAAAGCATTTCTCTACATAAAAGGGAGTAGGAAAAGCTTTTGAAGATTATATTTCAAAGGCAGATTTAACGCCACGCCTAAGTCAAATAAGTGATTTCCAGAAAAGAATGTATGACACACACAGAGTGGAATTTGACTTTCATACTGGCACAGAAATATTCAAGTCCACATTTGAATATAATGTAAAAAATAAGAGAATTATTTTATTTGGAGTCAATGTACATCATGATCTGTGACATACTGATCTTAAAATAGAGAAAAAGATCCAATGTTGATAAACTGCAAATTTTATATCCAACACCACACAATAATCCATCACTTGAAATGAAAAAGATGGATAAAATACTTTTATCTCTAAGTTAACCTGTTACAACTGTCCCAGTTTTGGGTGCATTAATCATGTGGAAACTGAAGCACATGCAGTCAGAATGCTGAAATTATATTATATATTTTAATCTATTTAAATGGACGATCACGTTTATTACTTGAAATGTAAAAAAATTACTGAGACACATAATACACAGAGAGCAACAAAAAAAATGGAAGACAAAGAATCGTAGGTCTTTGTACAATATGTAAAACTAAAAAAAGTAAACTCGTTAAACATTTTTGTAGGTAGTGAAGGTGTGAATAATATTTGTAAAGAAATAATTAATGATTTACATAAAATGAGAAATTTTTTTAAAAGAAGACAGGTTGTCTCTCTTGGTATAGACGGTTTATGGCAAACTGATCTTGTAGAGATGGATTCATGTAATCTGAAAGGAATTTCACAAATAAATCAAGGAGACAGATATTTATTGACTATTATCAATGTATTTTCAAAATTTGTGTGGGATGTTCCTGTTGGAGATAAAACAGGTAAGAATATGGCTGATCTTCTCGAAAAACTTTTCAGCATTAGACAGCCAAAAGATTTACAGATAGATAATGGTAAAGAATTCTACAACAAAGACTCAAGAATTGATGAAGGAATATTACATCAATCATTATTCAGCTTTTTCATAATTGAAAGCATGGTTCAACAGAACACTTAAAGAAAAGGTTTGCAAGAGATTTCACGTACAAGGAAATTACAAATGGATTGAACTAGTCTCAAAAGTTGTTGGTGAATACAACACAAAAAATTTAACTATAAAAATAAAACCAATAGAAGTTAGTTAGAAAAATTTAAAAATTGTCACCATTGTGTCTAATGAAAAAGCAAAACTTAAAAAAGGTGATAAAGTGAAAATAACTAAACTTCAAGGTCTTTTCGAAAAAGGATATACTGCCAATTGGCCAACAGAAATTTTTGAAGTTAAAGATGTGATTCATTCTACTCCAATCATATATAAATTGAGAGACTTAAATGGTGAAGAAGTAAAAGGAAATTTTTTTTTGAGCAAGAACTACAGATGACAAAATATCCAGATGTATATATCATTGAAAAAGTTTTGAGAAAGAAAGGAGACAAAGTGTTTGTCAAACGGTTGGGTTTTGATAATTCACACAACAGCTGGGTAAGTAAACATAATTTTATAAGACGTAAGTGGTTGACTTCCATCTCCACATTTTTGTCGAATTTTTCGTGTATATGATTAATATCAGTAATCAGTTCTTCTTGTTGTTAGTCACCCAAAAGGTTAAAATAATTTTGATAACAATCAATAGCTAAGTTTTCTTTCATTCTTTGGTATAAATTGATTGAATTTTGATTGTAGTTCAGTCTTAACCGTTCTTCATAATTAGGATGTCGAACTTCAATTCTATACAGCTGTTTTGGTTAATTTTTCCTCTGAGTTATAATCACATAATAATCATATTCACATTCATCATCGAATAATTTTAAAAGAACGAATGTTGTTCTTAAAATTTCATTAACTGTTTCAGGAACAACATCAGGTAATATACTATTTATTTCTACATTTCCTTAATGTAAAATTTCTAGAGTTCTCATGTATTTTATCTGAGTTTTTTTATATAGTTATCCTTAATTTTATTCAGTTCTTTTAAGTGATTTATTTGACTTTCATAAAGCTGTTTTACATCAATCGTTATCGTACATTCACTATGTTTTCGAATGCCTGGAAAAAGTTCTTCATAAACCCAATCTTGAAAATCTTCTGCAAAAGGCATTTTGGATTTCATAACTAAAGAATAAAGACCAGGTTCACTAATGAATTTTGTTGATTTTTTTATATATTTAGGTAGTCCCGTATTAGGACAAACAAAATTTTCATATGATTTACAATATTTCTGTTTAACAAAGTCTTGAATTACTTTCCTAGGTCGAACGTATCCTAAAAGATCAGCAACTTGATTGGCATAAAACTAAGGACTACTTTTTCATTAATAATCAAAAACACTTAGCTATTGTATGTAAGCTTGTTGAATAGATCTACAATTCATTCTATTTATTAAGAAATAACATTAATAGTTTTGCAAAAAATAAGCAGTAGATGAAATTTGTAGTTTGCGTTCACCATATTTTCTAACTCATCTTTTAAATTGTTTTGCAACTGATAATTTTGATCTCATAACTAAATGATTCATTGATGAAAAATGCTCTTTTTTATTTTTACAAGTCTAATTAAATTATTTCTTATAAATAGCGAACCAAAACTAGGTGTAATCTAAAGCAAAAGAAACTTATGAACTAACTGAGCAACCTGAATACATTGATTGTCCTATATGTTTAAGTGATGAAAGCTATGAATTTGTCAAAACCAGCTGTAATCATATTTTTCATAGGTTTTGTATCGACAAGTGGTTAAAGGAACAAGAAACTTGTTCATATTGTAGAACAGTTACTAAAAACAGAGCACCAGCAAGATTTGACATAGTGCAAGCAAGAGCTGACTTTTTTAATGTGATGGAAACCCTTCTAGATGATACACTAGTTGTCTATGATTGAAACGAGATATTTTAATGAAAATATCTAATAAAAAGTACTTGCTATAAATGGTGAGCCTCAACAATCTGGAATGCGAGCTGGAAGTTAGAGCAAAAGAAAATAGTAAATCTGATTGGGAATATGTATCAATATATTGTAAATTATCAAACGATTTTATGAGAAAATTTCGAGACAAATTAGAATGGATCATGCTGTAAAAACTGACTGAAGATTTTATCAGAGAATTACAAGACAGTTTAGATTGGAATGGTATATCATCTACCCAAGTATTGTCTGAAGGATTCATTAGAGAGTTTCAAGATAAAGTAAATTGGGGGGTATATCACATGGACAAGTATTGACTTAAGATTTTATGGTAGAATTTCAGGATAAATTAGATTGGACTATTATATCATTTTCACAAGAATTGTCAGAAGATTTTATGGTCGAATTTCAATATAAATTTATTTGGGAAATAATTTTTAACAATCATGTATATCAGATTCACTCTTACAAAAAATATTTCATCCTTATAAACTAATGGAACAACCTGATGATATTCAATGTTCTATATTTTTAAGTGATGAAAATCATCAATTTGTAAAAACAAATGTAATCTTTTTTTCACAAATCGTATTTTTACACAAATTTTGCAAATACTGTAATATTGAGAAGTCAACAGATAATTTTATTTTACAGAAATACACAAAAGGTGGTTATATCATGTAAAAAATTACAGTGAAAGTGAATTCCTTGCATATGTAGAAAAAGGGGTTGCTAAATATTATTACAAAGAACATTTACACCTGATTCCGCGTGAATTATCAATGAATAACGAAGAAGCTGTCACTGATCAAGCACCCACATCTACAAAGAAATGTAAAGGTTGCCAAGATAAAAGATTTAAGTTGTTTTTATATAAATTATTCATGTAAAGATAACTATAACAATAAATGTAAGAAGTGTACTTTAGATTACATGAAGAATAAGAAAGCTAAAGCCGCAGCAGCTAAAGAAGTGCGCTTAGGACTGTGTACAGCGCGAGCTGACAACTGAAGCATCTTGAACTTAATGATCAATTATCTATTAAATAAGAGTCCTTACCATCGATTTGTGAATCATTAACATCAATTTGTGAAAAACTATTTTTGCAAATCTAATGATTTTTCCATTAAATAGAAAGGTCAAATGGAGCAATTTACTGTTGCTCATCTTCGTGGGAAAAATGGAGCAATTCATCATTGCTCAACTATGAGATTATTGCAAAAGAAACAATTTATGAAGATATAGCAAATTAAGTAAAGCTGACCTAATTGCATTTATTGTTAGAAATCATACACCTAACATGACAATCTTTGAAAATAATTACCCTGCCACAAAATTGAAAATGATGATGTTTTCCAAAATAAAGAAGATATACCATTGAAAAGAATATTTCTATTTCCTACTGATGTCTTTTCATAGCAGAAAACTGAAGATAAACAGTTGAAAAGAATGTGTTTGCAAAAACAAAAACTGGAAGCAATGATGAAAAAATATTTCCTTTTCACACTAATTTATTTGAGAAACCAAGAGACAGGAAAAGAGAGATTATATAGTTGATAAAGCATTTGCAAACAGATTACGAACTATAAATTTTGAAAACAGTATAATCTCAGTTGAACCTGGTCATGTCTTGACTGCAGTGAAGACGAAAATCCTGAGAGTACATTGTGGTTTGAAGATAAATTTCGGTTTATTTTGTGAGTACAAATTGCAGATGGATGATAAAGTTCAGGAATTTGGACAACAAACACAAAGCTATACCATTATGACAGGAGAATTTTTGTAATAAATTCGAGCATGGGAAGCAAGATATTTAAGTGACAAGATCTAATTTTCAAGCACAAGGATCAGGATGGACATTAAATAGAATGTTTGGTTTACAGCTAGCAATTAACAGATATGTTCCACTGACAGGATCATCCTACATCGAACACCCGCTATAACAAAAAAAGCTTACATCAACATAAAAAATGAAGATCAAAAATGTTTTCTCTGGTCTATAAAAACCATATTGTATCTTGTTGACACACATTCAGACAGAGTATCGAAGTATAGAAATGTTGGTCTTGATCTTAATCAGAAAATTGAAAATATTGAGTTTCTTGTATTGGTTGATCATATTCCAAAAATAGAGAGTAGAATTAATGTATCTCTCAAAGTCTATTCATTTGATGAAGAACATCAAGTTTATCCATTAAAAATTACGAAAAGTAAGAGAGAGAAACATGTCACTCTGCTTTATTTCAAGAAAGAAGGCAATTCACACTACTGTTACATAAAAAAATTATCTCGACTTGTTTCCAGTCGAATTACTAAAGACGAATTAGCAGAATTTATTTGTGACATGTGCTTGCTTCACTTGAACAGCAAGTAGAGGTTGGATGAACACACATCAAATTGTTTGACTAACAAGCCATTTAAAGTAGAAATGCCACAGAAAGGTTCGTATATACATTTTAAAAATTATCAACATTCACAGAAAGTTCCATTTGTAATTTATGCTGATTTTGAAAGTTTACTGTTGAAGATGGACAACTGTCAACCAAATACAGAAAAATTATATACAATGAAATATCAAAAACATGAACCACATGCATTCTGCTACTATATCAAGTTCATTAATGGACATTCCATAGCTCCTGTTATTTATTGTAGAACAAATTGCCATAAGAAATTCATTGAATGTATAAAACAAAAAGTTGAACAAATTGGAAGAATGAAGCTGTAGAAATTAAACCATTAACTCCTAGGAACAATAAAAACATGGAAGATCAAAAATTTGTACACTGTTGGATGTCATTACTCACAGAAATGTAACAAGGTTCATCATCATGATCACCTAACTTGAAAATACATTGCCCCATTGTACAATAATCGTAATTTGCAACTAAAGCATCCTAGCTTTGTACCTCTTTATACACATAATTTATCTGGATATCATTCTCACCTCTTTGTGAAAGAACTTGGCTACAATGAGATGGAGATAGACCTAATCCCACACAATGAAGATAGACACCTAAGTTTTGGGGGGAGTACAGAAAGTTTGAAAAAGAGATTTATTGACAGATTTAAATTTGTGGATTCCTCACTTGATAAACTTTCATTGAACATGTAAAAGAATCAAATGACAAACATTAGGAAATTTTTTTCCAGCAGAGTCGTTCGAGCGAGTGATCAGGAAAGGTATATCCATATAATTACATTGATTCTTGGAAGAAATTTGAAGAGACACAGTTAGTGCCAAAAGAAGAATTTTACAATAAACTGAATGACTGTGACATAAGTTATGAAGTTTACAAACATGTAAAATTAGTTTGGGAAAAATTCAATATGAAAAATCTTGGTAAATATCATGATCTGTATCTGAAAACTGTTTTCTTATTGGCTGATGTGTTTGACAACTTTAGAAAAACTTGTATTAAAGCTTATGATTTGGATCCATGTTGGTATTTTACAGCACCTGGTTTATCTTGGGAAACAATTTCTTACATTATTATGATATGATTCTGATGGTTGAAAAGGGAACAGGAGGAATATGACAATGCTGTAAGAGATATGTAAAAGCAAATAATAAATATTTGAAAGATTTTGATGATAAAAAGATATCAAATTATTTGGCAAACAATCTGTATGGTTATGCTATGAGTCAATATTTATCTCATTCTGAATTTGAATGAGATGAGCCACCTAATTTTGATTGTACAAAAATAAGTGAGATGTCAAACACTTGTCAAAAGGGATACATATTCGACGTAAATCTAGAATATCCAAAATAATTACGCGATTTACATTAAGGTTTCCCATTTGCTCCTGAAGGGAAAATTGTGCCAGAGACGAAGGAAAGCAAATTGATGACTACTCTGCTTGACAGGCATAATTATGTAGGTCATTATAAAAACCTCAAACAGTATCTGTCTCTTGGAATGAAACTCACAAAAATACATAGTTTTAAAATTTAAACAATCTTATTGGCTAAAGAAATATATAAATATGAACACACAGATGAGGACCAAGGCTTCAAATGACTTTGAGAAAGATTTCTACAAATTCATGAACAATTCTGTGTTTGGTAAATATAAGAAACAGAGTGGATATGAAATTGGTTTCAGACGGCGAAAAGTGTGAAATAGTTGTAGCTAAGCCAAACTATAAAGGAAGAACCATGTTTAATGAAAATCTTATGGCAATTCACATGAACAAGACAAAAATCACATTTAATAAGCCCATCTATGTTGGAATGAGTTTACTTGATCTGTCTAAGGAATTGATGTATGATTTTCACTACAGAGTTATGAAACAAAAATATGGCGAAAATGTTGAGTTGTGCTATCAAGATACGGACAGTTACATTTAGAACATTAACACTGCAGATATCTACATTGACATGAAATCAATGACTGATAAATTTGATATAAGTGACTATCCAGTAGATAATATTTATCATATTCCACGAGTAAACAAGATCACTGTTGGAAAAATTAAAGATAATTGTAATGGAAAAATAATGGAAATGTAGGAAGTTAGAATGGCATCCGACCATTTCACCTTTCTGTACGGCAATGTACTCACACATAATGACCTTTAATATTATAAAGTGTTAGAATACAGTTGTGTATCTATACGGGTAGAATTCATATCCTGGATGAGCAATACAGCTTTCTGTGTGCGTATTGTCACAGGTGACGATACATGCTGTCACCATTTTGAACTGGAAAGCAAGTGCCAGAGCAAGCAGTGGAAACATGCAACTTCAGCACCTCCAAAGAAGTCAAAGGCCGTGCACACCAGTTCTGGTAAGGCCGTGATTTCCTTTCTTGACCACAAGGGCCCACTGCCTGTCGAGCTCCTGGAACAGGGAACCACCATCAATGCCCAGCATTATCAAGCGACTTTACAGAACCTTAGACAAGCCATCAAATTGAAACGTCGAGGCATATTGTCCAATGGCGTTATCCTCCTGCATGATAATGCCTGTCCACACACAGCCAACATGGTGAGGACGACATTGCTGCAGTTTCGGCGGGAAGCGCTGGAACATCCAGCGTACAGTCCCAACCTTTCACTATGTGACTTTCATGTGTTTGGAAAATTTGAATAATGGTAAAGATATAAAAGATGTTAATCAGTAAAAAAAATAAATGCAGATATGTGGCTGTCTAAGGCAATGCTATCATCTGAGATATCGTCTGCTGAAATCACATGAAGTGATTAAAAGTCGATAATTCAGAGGTTCACTGTGTAAATGTTTATTGACTGTGAAATACTAATTTCTGTAGTTGTAAAGATACTGAAATACTGTTGTGTCATTGGAACCACCTGTTCTATCTGAGATTGCAATTGTATTGAGACTTGCATTAATATCTGATCTGAGTTCTTATCGAATCTCAAAGACAGTGAAATAGTGACAATGACAACTCAATATACAGAACATCACAGTGAAGAAGATGAGGAAAAAAGAAAACATGACAAACAGTGGAAGAAAAAGGGCACTATAAAAGCATAATACCTCAGGAAAACCACACCATGTGGTAAAAAGCCACAAAAGAAAAACCCCCAGATGATGCTGCACTGCAGTGAAGTAGGAATGAGATATAAAACGAAATTATGTTTTACTAAAGAGGTGGCCGCTCACCTCGGATATACACGTGTGACATTACACACCCCGACCTGTGCAGCACATTAGCCCGCTAATTATTTGCTAAAAGGGGACCACTCCACATTCGCATCTGGTGACACTTTAGTTGCTGAGAATTACATGGCATCCGGTCGGTACTGTTTGGCCTTCAAAGCTTGTTTGTATGGTAATTGTTTGTTCTGATATTAATTCAAAATTACAGTGTAATAATTAAATGCCAAAATATACTGAACCATGATTTATTTTCAAAGAATATTCTTAAGAATTTATTTTATTTACTAGCGATTCATCAAGAACATTAATACTATGTACGCATGGAAGTTGTTGCCAGGGACTAACTGATGAAATCATAACCAAATTCCTTTTAACAAATGGGAATTTTATTCACTTTAATAGTGCCAAAAAGCATTTTTTAAAAGAAATAGATTTAAAATGATAATCAGAAAGCACCCCCTAAATACCAAAGTTACAATTTATTCAGAGACAGAAAGAAACAAGTTTTTACTGTATGAGCTTTCAGGCAGAGAACCTTGCCGCTTCCTTTTGACAAGGCGGTAGTTACCATTGCTCACAACAGCCTCTGAAGGACTACACTGGTGCAAATCTACAACACACCAGATAACTTGAAACTAAAAGTTTTAACAATTTACACAAGCACACAAACTATGCACCCCCGTAGGAGGGATGGAAATGGTACAGAACACTAACAATTAAAATATTAACCTTGCCACTGAAGGTGCAACTTGATTTTAACTTCTAAGAAAAGTCTTACAGTGAAAGGGAGGCAACTTTATATACT
Organism: Schistocerca serialis cubense; assembly: GCF_023864345.2. NCBI lineage: Eukaryota > Metazoa > Arthropoda > Insecta > Orthoptera > Acrididae > Schistocerca > Schistocerca serialis. The sequence goes on from NC_064642.1 coordinate 825,817,022, forward strand.
AACATGATCATTTAAATAAAAGTCCATGAAATGCAATATTATATAAATTTCTACAAGGTTGGCCAGACAATAGTTAAGATTGAGATTTTCACTCTACAGCGGAGTGTGCGCTGATATGAAACTTCCTGGCAGATTAAAACTGTGTGCCCGACCGAGACTCGAACATGGGACCTTTGCCTTTCGCGGGCAAGTGCTCTACCATCTGAGCTACCGAAGCGCTACTCACGCCCGGTCCTCACAGCTTTACTTCTGCCAGTTTGGAAGGTAGGAGACGAGATACTGGCAAAAGTAAAGCTGTGAAGACCGGGCGTGAGTCGTGCTTCGGTAGCTCAGATGGTAGAGCACCTCCCCGCGAAAGGCAAAGGTCCCGAGTTCGAGTCTCGGACGGGCACACAGTTTTAATCTGCCAGGAAGTTTCAATAGTTAAGATGCTCTACAGTACACAGATACCGTTTCTCAAGATCATAGGCAATAATATCAAAGTTTCCAAAGATCAAATATATTTCAGGTATTAGGCCGTTACATTCCAAGCAATAAATTCGTAAACACACCTAATCCGACAAACATGACAGAGGCAGCTACTAACGTACGGTAGATTGATATGGAGATTACCAAACAACCCGAACGGAAGGTTGCTCTAACCCGCCCCTATTCCACAAGGGAAAAACCGACCACCCAATTTATAAACAACCACCTTCCCGTGGGTCGGCAAACGGAGAAGAATGGTGGAACGACCCCAAAGCAAAACGGCTGGTGACCTCACCAAGAAAACAAGTAGAATTTAACAAGAGTAAATTCAATCACTTAACTTCTAATAAACTACGATTTCTCGAGAAGACCTGGCGCAGCACCACCAAATCGCTCTCCCGAACCGCCTTCTGCCAGCCGCTTCAACAGACGCAGGAAGGCGCGCCGATCTCCCGTCTCACGGCGTCGCAGCTCGCACCGGTCAGACTGATGTCGTGGGTTGACTCCTGTTGCTCTCGTGTCGACCGCTAAGTCACTACCCCTCGCTATACGCCGCAGCCCACTGGACTCACGTGGCGACCTCACATGCGCCGGCGTTCAAGACAGGCAAGTCATCTTGTGTCTCAGTGCGCGACCGACCAACCGATCGATCCAACCGCCAATGACCATTGCCTGAGCAACTCGAGCAGACTGGCGGCCTAACGCGCAGACTCAGATGTAGGAACTAAGCCTCGACCAGTCGACCACTCGCTGAGTTCTCTTACTGGAGGAGTGGAAAGACTTTCATTTTGCCGACTTTAATGGTTGATCCGAACGACAGACAGACACTAACTGCTTAACAAATGCGGACGAGAGACAGACTAGCAAGCTGGGGACGAGAGACTCACCCAGACTGACCGACTGCCAAGCTCATAGCGCCCCTTAAATGCACTTGAACAGGCAACCTTTCCCCTTTCCCACCAGAGGGAGACACCAAAGCTGCGACTGCCACAGCGGCGCCACCGCCAGAAACGGAGGGCGACTGCTTCACACTAAGCGCTGCGGCGCGCTCTTCAAAACAGCAATTTTTACCACGGCTCATATACATATAAATGTAAATAAACTCTCGTGTCATGTCTTTCCTTTCAAAAGCTTTTAGTGTATTTGCGCTCTTCAGATAGTACCTTTTGCTTTGACCACTACATCGTAGCACTTCACTTTCACTGACACAGCTCATGATCAGAGTTCTGGTGTCGAAGTTTAGATGGTTCGCAGTCCAGCTGCCTCTGGCAAAATTCATGACGCCATTGGCCAAATGCTGTGTCGAAACATGCGTCAATCTGCTGTCACCGTCAGTGCTGAAGGATGATAGCTGTAGAAATACGACTGTGGTTTTGTTACCAGTAGTCATATGTCTTCCGGATTCCCTATTGACTCAAGCTCTGAACGGCTTCCCCAGTGGAATCGATACATTCACAAACATAGCACAGAAAAAACACATGATTCAGCTCAAGATTTAAAACATTCTGTCCATGTTCCCACTAAAAAATATATGAAATCACACTTACATTCACACTTATATCGACACAAGTCACGTTTTTTCATTCACAAGCAGCAACTCTGCCACCATTGTCTCCTATATCGTTTCTCTCGGCAGTGTATCTTTGTGAATCTCACTTATTTGCGATTTTTTCCCGCTGAAATACTTGCTTTCCTCATCTACATCCTTCATTTCACCCAGAGGCTGCACATCTGTTATTTCACCCCTCTTTAAACACTGCTCTCTCGAAACATCATTTTCAACATCCCTTCCCTTTTCTTCTTTATTTATGGTACACATAATAATTTCAGAACAATCCTGACTTTCATTAACCATTCCTAGATTCTTCTCATCTACTTCCAAATAATCTGTAGCATCTAACTCTTCCGCTGAATTTGTCGTTTCATCGCCTTTTAAGAACCAAATATACCGCCTCTTTCCTCCGAATTAACGATATCAGTAGCTGCAACATTTTATAATTAACCACACACCTTTGAACTTTGTCTGTCGTAAACAAATCCTCCCTCATTTCTGCCGGAACACTGCAAACTCCAATAACATCAGCGGGTATCCCATAAGATTCGTTGCTTAAAACATCCCTTACATCCGACTATTTATTGGAAACACCACCAATAACTCTGCCAATCTTGGTTGATACACCATATAAACTGCCACTATTGCATCGCTCAACATTAGAACTCTCAGTACACCTGAGCTACGCCAAACTCCGATCTAACCCTTCTCCTTTACGTTTCCTCTACTCTCAGATTTCTCCAATATTTAGAATTCTGATCCACGCCGAACACGTTACCTTCACATTAATTCTTCCATACCCACTTCATGCATTCTTTCATCAAGAACTATCGATTCGCTTCCATCAATGGAAATAAATGTACAAATTCCTTCCTCCGACATATCTAAATCAATAGCTTCAACCTTAGAAACTTCAGCACCTAAAACACCATCTTTAATTCCCTTTAACAATAAATCAACCACCGCCACCGATACATAATCATCAGCTGAGGAAACTACGGCTACATCGCTCTTCACATATTTTCGTCGATACCGCAGCCACATTACTTGTACTTACATTATTACAAGCGTTGCTACTGGCTAGAGTCTCATCAGAATTCGTCTTACATTCCAGTTCCACCAATTTCAGCCTTTCTTTTGATCACAGAGTCTTTAATCAAACATACATTCATTCCATCATTCACTATTCCCTTCACAAATAAATTTTTCACCTTCACATCCTCATTATCGAATTTCCGTAGACATTTACAATCTTTCTTACGCCCTCTTCATAGTTGCGCTGCTCAAAATTATTTCCTATTTTATTTTTATTTCTTATAACCTCCAACATTTGCGGCTTCTTTGACGAATTTTTGACGCCCACAGAATTTTTAAAATACAGTGTACTTTTCAACGACCTGAGATGAGACGATCTCTAATTTCCCGACCTCGTACTCTGGCGTTGAATTTCTTGAAGCTCCTGCCCCTCAGAGCCTCGCTCCCGGTGTGAATTTCCGTTGTGAGAATCCACATTTCCATTTCCCCTTTGAAAATTATTATTACACTGATATTTATTTCTCTTATGGTCGTTATAATTAACTTGGATGTTATTGTTGTTCCCATTCTGGTACAACTATCTCCTCTTCCCATTATGTGGCTTGAATTTCAAAGCCTGTTCAAGTTTTTCAATAAAATATAAAAATTCTTCAATGGAATTTGGTGGACTGTGTACAAGATACCATCATAAGTGTTCCGGTAAGCGTCTCTCGGGCGTCTTGATCTCTGTTAACACTGCCAGATCAAGGCTTACACGCGTCAGCTTGGCCAGTTCACGCACAGAAATCTCACGCATCGACCCACTTCCGTGTTTGAAATTTCGTCTGTTTAGGAAGTCATTCTGAAGTCGCGTTTGTTTCGCTTCACTCCAGAATTTGTTCAGGAAACAACTCTCCAACGCTTCATGGGTCGTAAATGAAGCACCCATTAAATTTCCCTATGATTATATATTGCGTTCAAGATGTCTTTTAACAAATCCAATTTTTGCTTCTTCCGACGTTCGTCTCACAAAAGTATCTCTACACTCAGCGAGAAAATCAGTTGGTTGGTATATTCCATAATTTGCAAAGGACTTTCTCGTTCCTGAATTAACCAATGGAACACCTATGGCATTAGTAGCCTGATTTGCTGCAAAAGCATTTAAATCTGCAAGTACATTTTTAATTTGCTGTTCTGCTGCAAAATTTTCACTTTTAATCTCTGCTTACAATTGTTATCTATTTTTCACCATCTCTGTTTCACACTCTACCACTCCACCAGGTGAATTGTTAATAGACTTAATGGTAACTTCCTCAAGTTCATTTGGCGTCAGCACAAAATTCTTAACGTCGCCACCTAGCTCGTAATGTATCTTTTCCAACTTGTCCCCGAAATATTTTTCCATTTTGTCAACCCTGGTGTTAATCAGGCGAACTTACACATAAATTTTATCTCCATCCGCCCTTACAGCTTCTAGTTAGATGTAATCGGATTTAATTTTCTTTATTTCAGCTTTTAAACTTTTTGCTACACTTGTCTCTGCTGAACCTATCTCTCTTTTCATTGAACCTATTTTTGTACCCAATACCCCATTATAGACTTCAAATTTGTCGAAATTACCCTTAACCATGCCACTGAATCATTCGGAATTACATGTCCCTTCTCTGCCCCGCTAATATCGTATCTGTCCACACTAACAGGTTCAGATTTAGGACTAACTGGCCCACTCTCATTATCTGAACCTTCACGTGCTGGGTGACTGCTTTCTCTTAGGAATCTGTGCTAGTAACAGTAACTGGCATAGTTCTCATAATCCCCTTTTGATATGCAATTAGCTAGCATGTGCCACAGTTAAATACGAAACACGACTTGCCACCCTTGTACCTATGGTGTATCGTGAAGAGGGTGGCTGAAGATTTACCTACGCAGCGTATGCCGTGCATGTTGCGTAGAGCACGGCAACTCGGCCTGCGGGTCACGCGAGGCGTGTTTACAGTCTGCAGCCGTTTCCGACCGCCTCGAGCTTCAATCGTACAATATTTCTCAGCGTCTTTTAAGCAAAGTTTTAATCACAATAGCAACATACGTTACATCACCATACGCGTCTTTTCCGGAGTGTTCGAATGATGGTAAAAAAAGTATAGCGTCCCATTTAAAAACCATGTACTTATTATCTCGGTCAATATAAACGTTGTGATTATTGTGCATGTACCAAAGTATGTGCCCCATAGTCGGCTACGATTTGCCGAACACCGCTTGTTACGTGCAATCGTCCCCGGAATAATGGGGGTGTTCCGTCTTATGTGACTCACCCTGTATTATTTATTTGTTGTCCTGTGGCAGTCACTCACATCACAGTGTGCCATCAGCACACTTATGGTACCTCCATTTTACTCTCCAAGTCTCATCGACCCTCCCCCTCCCAAAAACGGCACATAGGAACAGATGCAGTCCCTATGGTGCAGACTGTGGTGGCGACATGGGGGATGGGATGACCTCCGGTGGGGGTCCCACCTGAGACAGGATGCATCTCTATATCGACAATCCTAGGACTGACAGAAGCAGGCATGGCCATGCACGAAGCAGCGACTGGAAATGATGTCGCCTCCACTCGAACTGGAACAGAGACCGATGAGGCACCAGGATCCATTGTGTGATTCTCTGGGGCTCCAAGGTCCCAGGCAGGGCAAAGGAGAGCTGGTGGCTGGAGAGGCAGAAGAGCATGAAGCATCATGCATCCAGGATTGGGAATGCCGACTGTGGCTGTCTGAGGTGAAACCGGTTCTTGTTGCACCACAAAATATGGTCCCAGTGGAGACCTCGTACGTCTGGAAAGCACTAGAGTCATGTAACAGGAGCCCTGGATGAAACAGCGACTGAATTATCATGCTCACACTGGGATGCTCAACTGGAACTGGCAACAGGCCGTAGGTGAGAGGGGGGCGAAGTCCTGGTGGACATAGTAGTGTAATGGGAGTCTGCTATGACTGTCCATGTAGTAACTCATTAGGACTCTTCCCAGCAATGGGAGTGGCTCGCTAGGTGGCCAAAAACAGCATGAGGGCCTCGTACATGGAAGCAGACTGTACCATGGCAAACATCTTCTCCGTGGAAGTCTGCACCATCCATTACACTTACCAGCATGAGTGGAAGAGGGCTGTGGGCAAGTGTGTGATCTGTTGTAGCTTACAAGAACAGGTTAACTAGGTGGAAGTAAACTGGGGGCTGTTGCCTGGGACGATGGCTAATGGGAGACTTTCAATAGGAAAGACATGAGAGAAAGACCAAATGACATTTGCTGTTGTGGTAGAAGGTGAGGCGCAGCGCCGTATACTGATCCTGCCTTGGAGGCAGTTAAGTGGGAGATGTGTCTCAGAGCTGGATAGTGACAGATGCTGACGCGAGACTGGGCGCGCACGTAGTTTATGTATCAGCCGATAAAGGACAACATTGGATAGGGGGACTGTGATTTTAGTTTCGATTGTGGCCACTAGAGTGCACTAAAGTATTTATTTATTTATTTATTTATGCATTTATTTTACCTGGCAAGATTAGGGCCTTCAGGCCCTCTCCAAAACCTAACCAGGCATACTCATTGAACGAATTTCAGTTTGTACAGAACATTATGGACATACCACGTGTTATACAGTATTAACGTTAAAGAAAAAAATAGAGATTATAACAGTAGTACGATGATAATTATAACAAAAAAATAGTTTTACCAATCAAGAATAATAATAATAATAATAATAAGACGATAGAATGGGGTGAAAGAGATATAGAAGAGGTAGAAAGGTTAAGAGGAAGAGAAATAGAATGGGTAAATTCGAAGCTATGATGAGAGGAGAAAGAATGAGGCGAGAGGGGCACAACAATGGTGTCTATACAGTCCCTAATATGTAATTTTTGAGTTCCCTCTTGAGTGTTGAGTGGTTCTGGATAAGACGCAGATCACAGGGGAGCGCGTTCCATAGTCGTATGGCTGAGATGGAGAATGACACGGAGAAAGATTTTGTGTTACTTAAAGGTACAGCCAAGATGCTAGACGTATCCGATCTGGTATTGCGGTTGTGGAATGATGATAGATGTTTAATGTGAGAAGATAAGTATTGGGGGCACCAGTGGCTAAGAAATCGATGAAGTAAGCACATCGTGTGGAGATCGCGTGCCTTATGTGGGGCCGGCCGAAGTGGCCGTGCGGTTCTGGCGCTGCAGTCTGGAACCGCGAGACCGCTACGGTCGCAGGTTCGAATCCTGCTCGGGCATGGATGTGTGTGATGTCCTTAGGTTAGTTAGGTTTAACTAGTTCTAAGTTCTAGGGGACTAATGACATCAGAACTTGAGTCCCATAGTGCTCAGAGCCATTTGAACCTTATGTGGGCGTATCCAACCTAGCTGGGAGTATGAAGGACTGATATGATCATACAACCGTATATTGCACACGTATCTAACGCAAGCATTCATCACTAGCTCGCGGCATCTCGAATTTTCACTATTTGTGCCGTGTTGAACTACAGTAGTAAAGATCAGGCAAGACTAGTTTTTGGACTAATTTTTGTTTAACATGGGTTGGAAATATTTTTCTAAATTTTTGAATTGCATGTAGGGAGGAGAGCGATTTCCGGCAAACTGTGACTGTTTGTTCTTCCCAGTTTAGGTGTTCATCCAAGATTATTCCAAGGTCTTTTACCGATTTTTGGTATGGTAGTTGGGTACCATTGAGGAGTATTTGAGGGACTGTTTCGCGAAAGTACCGGCTGATTAACTTTGGATGAGATATAAGTATGATCTGAGATTTCTTGGGGTTTAGTTTCAGACCTAGGTTCTGTGCCCATCGAGAAACAGAGCAAAGATCTGCGTTCATACTCGCTACTGCGTCAGCAATGTTCTTGGGGCTTGCACTTATGTACAGTTGGATGTCGTCGGCATATACACTCCTGGGAATTGAAATAAGAACACCGTGAATTCATTGTCCCAGGAAGGGGAAACTTTATTGACACATTCCTGGGGTCAGATACATCACATGATCACACTGACAGAACCACAGGCACATAGACACAGGCAACACAGCATGCACAATGTCGGCACTAGTAGAGTGTATATCCACCTTTCGCAGCAATGCAGGCTGCTATTCTCCCGTGGAGACGATCGTAGAGATGCTGGATGTAGTCCTGTGGAACGACTTGCCATCCCATTTCCACCTGGCGCCACAGTTGGACCAGCGTTCGTGCTGAACGTGCAGACCGCGTGAGACGACGCTTCATCCAGTCCCAAACATGCTCAATGGGGGACAGATCCGGAGATCTTGCTGGCCAGGGTAGTTGACTTACACCTTCTAGAGCACGTTGGGTGGCACGGGATACATGCGGACGTGCATTGTCCTGTTGGAACAGCAAGTTCCCTTGCCGGTCTAGGAATGGTAGAACGATGGGTTCGATGACGGTTTGGATGTACCGTGCACTATTCAGTGTCCCCTCGACGATCACCAGTGGTGTACGGCCAGTGTAGGAGATCGCTCCCCACACCATGATGCCAGGTGTTGGCCCTGTGTGCCTCGGTCGTATGCAGTCCTGATTGTGGCGCTCACCTGCACGGCGCCAAACACGCATACGACCATCATTGGCACCAAGGCAGAAGCGACTCTCATCGCTGAAGACGACACGTCTCCATTCGTCCCTCCATTCACGCCTGTCGCGACACCACTGGAGGCGGGCTGCACGATGTTGGGGCGTGAGCGGAAGACGGCCTAACGGTGTGCGGGACCGTAGCCCAGCTTCATGGAGACGGTTGCGAATGGTCTTCGCCGATACCCCAGGAGCAACAGTGTCCCTAATTTGCTGGGAAGTGGCGGTGCGGTCCCCTACGGCACTGCGTAGGATCCTACGGTCTTGGCGTGCATCCGTGCGTCGCTGCGGTCCGGTCCCAGGTCGACGGGCACGTGCACCTTCCGCCGACCACTGGCGACAACATCGATGTACTGTGGAGACCTCACGCCCCACGTGTTGAGCAATTCGGCGGTACGTCCACCCGGCCTCCCGCATGCCCACTATACGCCCTCGCTCAAAGTCCGTCAACTGCACATACGGTTCACGTCCACGCTGTCGCGGCATGCTACCAGTGTTAAAGACTGCGATGGAGCTCCGTATGCCACGGCAAACTGGCTGACACTGACGGCGGCGATGCACAAATGCTGCGCAGCTAGCGCCATTCGACGGCCAACACCGCGGTTCCTGGTGTGTACGCTGTGCCGTGCGTGTGATCATTGCTTGTACAGCCCTCTCGCAGTGTCCGGAGAAAGTATGGTGGGTCTGACACACCGGTGTCAATGTGTTCTTTTTTCCATTTCCAGGAGTGTAGATGGTAGTTGCAGGAGTGAATCACTGAAGAAATATCATTAATGTACAGTGAGAAGAGTAATGGACCAAGGACGGAGCCTTGGGAAACTCCGGAACGCACGTTTTTCCGTGATGACTTTTCCGACCCACAAATGACTTGTTTACTTCTGTTTTTGAGGTAGCTGTCGAACCAGTGTATTGCGCTGTTTGAGAAATTCAGCTGTTTCATTTTAATTAGTAATATATCAAAGTCAACTGTATCAAAAGCCTTGCTAAAGTCAAGCAGTGTTAGGATGGTAGCTTCACGTCTGTCCATAGCATGTTTAATGTCATCAGTTACTTTGATTAATGCAGTTGCTGTACTATGGTGCTTTCGAAAGCCTGACTGATATTTGTCATGGATGTTATGAGTTTTGAGGTAATCCGTCAGCTGTTCATGGACGATGTATTCTAGGGCTTTAGTATGCTGATCGGCCGGTAGTCACCTGGCGACTTAGGGTTGTCAGTCTTGGGTATAGGTTGAATTAAACTTTGCTTCCACTCAGTATGATGTGTACTACAGACAAGAGACAGGTTGAAGATGTCTGTGATAACTGGAATTATAGTGTCTACGACGTTCTTAATCATGCCAATGCTCACTCCATCATTTCCTACTGTCTCGAAGAGATTCTCATAATTGCCTTGTGTACTGTGCCGGAAGTGACATGTTTTAGGAAAAACTTGTCTCTCGAGATTGATATCTTGGGGCTGGTAATTTGTCGCTGCGTGGCAGTTTACAGCTATTGAGAAGAAATCGTTTAACTCTTCTGTAGACGCTTGATAAACAGCGTCAGATCTTCGTTTCCCTATACCGAAACTGCGCAGCTTTTTCCACAGTGCAGCAGGTTTTGATATGCCGCATACGACAGAGCGGGCATGTCTGATTTTGGCATTCCTCACGCTTTGCTTGGTTCTGTTTCGGAGTTTCCTATAAGCTCCGTACGCCTCGGGAGTTGGGTTACACTTGAAGGCCCTACGTGCAACATCACGTTTATTCATTAACTGCCGTAATTCAGTGGTGAGCCACGGAGCGGGAGCTCTCTTTACCTTGGCAATGCGTTGAGGAGCATGTTTATCATACAGTGCAATAATTTTGCGACATAATTCCCCAATTTTTCCGTCTAAAGTCGGTTCATTGCTTATATCATGCCATGGGATGTCTGAGCAATCCTTTTGAAGAGCGTCATGGTTAACATTTTTTAGGTTTCTGTAGGTTACCAGGTGAGATTTTTCTTTGGTAGTATGCATTGAGTAATTTAAGAATATCACGTCATGAGCAGAGAGTCCCGGAGCGGATGTCTGATTGGCGCGAGTTATTTTAGCTGGTCGCTTTGTTGCTATTATATCTATGAGTGTATGGCTGTGTGGTGTATGATGAGTTGGGTCCAGTGGTGTTAAACTCATATCATTGGAGTGGAACAGTCTCCTTAGTTTTTCTGCAGAGGGAGATTTTAACTGAAAGTCGATGTTTGTGTCGCACATAATGATTACGTGTTCATACTGTGTCACGAGCGAGGACAGGGCAGACTGAAAGGAGGGCATGGCACCGACGTTTGGAGGTTTGTAGATTACTCCAATTAGCAGTTTCTGATTTGATGTATTTATTTCGAAAAACAAGAACTCTGCTTCTCCTTCGCCCTTTGCATCCGATGTGCATAGTATAGTAGGTGTCAGATCGGAGCGAACATAGGCACCCACACCACCCCCGCGTAGTGTTTCACGATCTGCCCTTAGGAGACAGTAACCAGCGATTCGGACAGCGTCGGAAGAAATGTTTGGTTTCAACCAAGTTTCAGAGACGAGGATAATATGGAACAGCGATTGGCAGAACAGGTCACAGAACTCGTCGAAGTGAGCCGTTAGCGACTGCGCGTTCACGTGGGCCACAAAGAGCCCGCCGCCGGAACCGGTCCGTCCCATTGTGGCCGCCCGTAGGACCGAGCGCGCTCCGTTTACCTGCTGGCCGGAAGAGGGACAAGAGCTGGAATTCGCGGGGGAAGACATATTTACAGGTGTGCCCAAGGTCGTGGCTGACTCAAGCGTCTGTGGGCTAGAGGTGAAAGAGAGGCTGGAGGTATCGGAGAAGGGAGCGAAAAGAAAGATGGAAAGTGGCAGTAGTGGTTACGAAAAAGATAATAGTAGTAGTAGTAGTGGTAGTGACCAGGATGAAAATAAAAGATATAGAAAGGCGGTTTTAGGGTGATTCCTGTTCATGGAGAATGTTCATTCCCGTTTGACTGACAATATGAATATACATGAGCACTTATGATAGACAAATAAAGAAGCAATATTTATGTGAAACAATTGACTAAATTTAAATAGACTACTTAAGGTACTTATAGAAATAACGAAGCAATATTTACGTTAAAAAAAGCGAGTCTTTCAGTTCGAACGTGTTCGTCACCGTTTTCCTCCCTCCTTCCGTCTTGACTACGATCCTGCCATCCTGGGTCCATACATTTTGAAGCCCGAACTGTGTGATCGCAGCGTTCAAAACTTTTGGTCTTTCGCGCGTCAGATCTTCCCTCAGGGTACCCCAGTCTTGGCGAGTAGTAGAATGTTTTTCATAAGTTGTTCTAGTATTTTCAAAAATGGCTCTGAGCACTATGGGGCTTAACATCTATGGTCATCAGTCCCCTAGAACTTAGAACTACGTAAAGCTAACTAACCTAAGGACACCACACAACACCCAGTCATCATGAGGCAGAGAAAATCCCTGACCCCGCTGGGAATCGAACCCGGGAACCCGGGCGCGGGAAGCGAGAATAGTATTTTCATAAAGTGTTATTATTTCTTTTTGTGTAGGTAAAATGTTATAAATGTGTTTTAGCAGTATGAATGATGCGTGAGTGTGGTTTAAGGTTAATATGAAGATAATTGTTTAACGAGTTATGTAGTGGGATTTAGTGTGGGAACATTACGAAGAAGTATGGATGTGGACAAAGGGGATTTTTGTAGAATAGATTTGTAAAGTAAGTTTATGGTAAAGGGAAAGTTGATTCAGGTATAAATAACAATAGTAAATAACTTTATGCATTAACAAATTTTGAGCATATTAGATAATTACGTCGGTAAAAAGTGCAGTCATTAGGTTTACTATTTTGTGATTGGTTATTGATGAAAAGCGCGGACTAACGCGGGAGAATGTTGTTTTGCTATTGGCTGTTGAGTAAACTGACCAATGGTAAAGCAATATTCCTCGCGCGCCTTCCTCTGCTGGTAGAGAAGACTTAGAGTATTCTAGAGAAGAGTGGGAGCCTGGCCATGAAACAGTTCGGACGTGTGTAGTAGTAGTTCCGACGGAAACGAAAAGTTGCCCAATCTAGCAGTGTTTCATACATCAAAAGTGTGGTAAAGTGACGGCATAATTATTTCGATGGGGGAGTAGCAATTTCGGAATTTTTTAGTGAATTTTGTGACGAGAAAAGACATATTCTACGTGGTGTATTGAGCAGGTCGGTGGCTAAGAACTGTGACTAAATTTGGTACCGACAGACTTAATATTTGGCGAGCATTCTCAATCAAAAAACAATCAATATTTTTGTAGCTATTACGTTTTCCGGAAATGTAACACCATAAACTTGCTAACGTGAGTGAAAGGGATTGTGAGTGACTGTGTTAAGGATAGCAAAGGCTTGGCAGTGATACTCGTTCACCTAAGTTTCAGAATATATTAATTAAGGACAAAATTTCCAACCTTTCATTTTGTGTGAAAACTTTCTCCCGAAACGTAGATTAGTGACTGTAATTGCAGCCTGGTTCACGTCGAAGTACAGTAGGTTTCGCTCGGCTTTGCTACTGATGATCTGCTGAGACAATGTTCACAGGTAGGTGCAGGTTCGTCGTAATGGGACGGAAAGAACCGCGCCGCCGCAAGGGGAGTGGCTAGATATGCAGACTGGGGTCCAGCTTTGGGGCCAAGGTGAGAAAGCCTTGGGGCAACTGGCTGTTGGTGGCACCATACTATAGAGGAGTGAACCATTGACTTGATATTCCTATCGATAGGCGTGCCTATAGGCTAGCTGCTTCAAATATGAAACACTCCAATGAGTGACATGCAGTACGTCGAGAACTTGGGGCACAGAGCCAGCAGAATAATGACCCAAGGCCAGTGTTTTTCTGCCTGGATGAGGAGGACCCTGTCACGGAGGGAGAGTTGGGGCCTGAGGGCAAAGTATGTCTTCAAGTTATCGTGGCAGTCTGTGGACAGTCTCTGAGGCCAACCATGCCGAACCCACCAGGCAATGGAGCGAAAAGTGGGGTCCACCCACGTCTGAGCTACCACTGGTGATGCACGAAGGGGGAACTCCAACGACATCAGAGTCTAGTCGAAACACGACGACTTTCTGAGCGTCGAACTTGGGATCTGGTCTAACTAGCAGAGGAGACACAGCATCGCTATTTGTGTTGCGATGGCGGATTTGTAGAGGATGTAGGTGTACGTGGGTGGAAACAACATCAGATGCTGAACCCTGTATGCTGTCCGGGAATCTGGACTGAGGACCAAACAACGCAATGTTTATGGTCTGTAATCGACTGGAACCACGCTGTACAGATAGGTATGGTACTTCAGCACTGCTTAGACAATAGCTAACGCCTCTTTCTCTTTGTGCAAGTAACTGTGCTGATCCTGGGTAGGAGATATGGAATTGGAAGCAGTTGGGTGTTCAGAGCCATCAGGATCCCAGTGGGAGAGCTCCGTGCCGACTCCATGCTATGAGGAATAAGAGGCGAGGATAAGGGGCTTTCTTGGCGAGTGTGAGACGAGGCACAGCGCCGAGTACAGAGCCTGCTTCAGCGCGAGAAATGCCACATCACACACAGGTGACCACACGAAGCGAGCCCTCTTCTCACACAGGGCATTTAAATGGGTAGTGATCTTGGCAGCCTGGGGGATAAAACGACTGTAGTACCTGAACTTTTCCAGAAATGACTATAGTGGTTCAGAGAGTGGTGATAGGGAATGTTGCCGATGGCCAATACAGGGTCTGTAGTCACATATGTGTCTCATGTACAGAGGAGGAAGGTGCTCCACCAACAGCTGAGAAACATTACACTTACTAAGGTCACATTTCAGGCCCTCGACCAATAAGTGAGAAACTGAGGAGCACAAATTCTGGAGGTCTTCGGTTGTAGATGCCCCTGTCATAATGATGTCATCTAAATAATTACCGCATGAGGAAATGCCTGAAACAGCTGTTCAAAGAAGGGCTGAGAATTAACTGGGGCACTATCATTCCGAATGGAAGCCAATTAAACCGATACAAGCCAAAATGTGTGTAGAGCACCAGCAGATCCCAGGATTCTGGATGTAAATATGCGTCTGACATATCAGTCTTCGTTTAATGTCTCTATTCTGGAGAACAGGCCCTCTAGTCATGGAACTGGAGAAAACTCTACATTCAACTAGTCGTTCACGGCTTTGAAGTCACCTCACAACCAGAGATAGCCATCCAGTTTTTTGACGACTATGAGGTGAGGAGTCCACTGACTGCAAGAGACTGGAGTGACTACATCGAGGGGGACCAACCTATCCAATGCCACATTCAACACATTCCAGCGGACTCGTGGAATCAGGCAGGCCAGCAGAAAGTTCAGGGCCAAATCTGGCCAAATCTGGATTCGAGTGAAGGCACACCTCAACAAATGCTGCGCAAAACTGAAGAGAACAGTTCCGAAAACGGGGGTCGTCAAATCTTCAGCGTCTTGAAACAGAATACCAAACCCACATACTCAGAAATGGGAAATCCAAATTGCTTAAAGTTATCTAACCCAAAAAAAATAAAATTCTGCTGTGCCAGAAGAAACCACCGAAAATGAAAGCATGTGGGACATATTATTATGTAAGAACTCTGTCGAAATGACGCCCTGCACCAGAATTTTATGATCATCATAGGCTGTGACCTTCATCTGAAATGTTTACAGTGAAGGAGAGCCCAGAATTGGAAGAATTATTGATCAGAGAAAAAGAGGCATCAATGATACCTCGAATAGTACCACCATCCCATCACGTGCTGTGTGAGTAGGAGCTAAACTGATTTCCCTGATTCTGAGCTAAGCACAATGTTAATGGTGTGAATTGCGTCAGCCAGAAAAGATGAGTCTGAGGACACACGCCGCAGCCGCACTTTGTTGGCACTATGTGGCACACGGAAGAAATGTGTCCACAAACGCCACAGGTAAAACAGATAGCGCAAACGCAAATGCCGAGAAAAACGGTGAGTGCAGGAGGGAACAGAGTGGTGCCCACGTGTTGCCAAACAGGGAAGGAGACACAATCTCCAGAATGGAACTCGCAGTGGGAAAAGTCGATGTGTCACTGTTCAACTTCGGGCAACGAGTCGTTTACTCGGAGTGACCGGGCATGCCACAGTTCTCGTGGTGCTTGCTCGTGGACGATGGACTACCGGCCCAGCCGTCACGGCCGACGTGGCAAAACCAGACTCCCGTCTACAGTATCCTACGTGCATGCAAAAGCCATAGCGATTTTGTCCAGAAGAATCTGCACGATGCATAGATTGTGCACTCGCTTCCCTATCTGGTGAAGTTTAAGAAGAGAACTTAGAATCATTGAATCAGTGTACGATCTTCGGCAAGCATCTGCCAGGCACGTGAAAGTACATCGACGACTAGGGCCACGAAATTCAGTGACCCATTCTTTATACGATTCTGACGGTGAGTTCTGCCACCGATAGAATTCCAACCTAGCACACGCCATATGAGAATAGCTTGTGCAGAGGTCTGACAACAAAGTGCAAATATCAAGGATTCACTGAAGGTTCAGTGTAGGAGACAACTTGTGGAGCCTAACTGACACGTCTTGAGAGTGGTAGAAAAAAAGGATCGTTTCCGATCGGTGTCAGTTACCTGGTACGCCGCAAAATGATGGTTGACGTGCTACAGATACGTGTCCCACTGGCCAATGCGTCCACTAAGGAAGGAAATGAAGGATCAGCCAGGAGCGAGTCACCTTCCACAAGCAACGCTGATAGCTGTTGTAGTAAAAACAAGCTATGACGCTATTGCTCCATTAACTGCCTCCCAAATGACGATATTTCTGTTGTTGTGCCAACAACTACGGTCGAAATGTCGGGTGCACGATGTCAGAGTAATGGAAGCACGGCAGGTCCGAAAGTACTCGTCACCACTGTTGAGGTTTACACTAACTAACACTAGACTAGATTAGATTAGATTAGTTTTTCGTTCCATAGATCCGTGCTGAGGAGATCCTCGATGATGATGAACATGTCTTTTTTTAAGCCGAAATAACAATACTAATAGTATGAGTATATGCAATACATAATTTTTTAAAGCTGAATACTAATATTACGAGTATATACATCATTTGTTTCTATTAAAAAATGCGTCAATGGAGTAGAAGGAGTTGGCTACTAGTAAGTCTTTCAGGCTTCTTTTAAACTGATCTTTATTTATAACTAAATTTTTTATTTTTTCTGGCAAATTATTGAAGATGAGTGTTCCTGAGTAGTGGACCTCTTTTTGAACTAAAGTAAGTGCTTTTAAGTCCTTGTGCAGATTATTTTTGTTCCTGGTATTGTATATATGAAACGATATGTTTGTTGTAAAAAGAGATATATTATTTAGGACAAATTTCATTAAGGAGTAAATACACTGAGACGCAGTAGTTAGTATAACCAGTTTTTTGAAGATGTTTCTACAGGACGTCCGTGAATTTACTCCACAAATAATACATATTAGTCCGCAGCTCGTGGTCGTGCGGTAGCGTTCTCGCTTCCCGCGCCCGGGTTCCCGGGTTCGATTCCCGGCGGGGTCAGGGATTTTCTCTGCCTCGTGATGACTGGGTGTTGTGTGATGTCCTTAGGTTAGTTATGTTTAAGTAGTTCTAAGTTCTAGGGGACTGATGGCCATAGATGATAAGTCCCATAGTGCTCAGAGCCATTTGAACTATTTGAATACATATTACACGCTTTTGGACTCTGAAAACGTTTGTTTGACTTGAAGAGTTACCCCAAAATATTATACCATATGACATTATGGAATGAAAGTAGGGAAAGTATGCAAGCTTTTTCATATTTATGTCGCCTATATCTGCTAACACTCGAATTGCAAATACAGATTTGTCAAGGCGTTTCTGTAGTTCTGTGGTATGCTCCTCCTAACTGAATTCATCATCAAGTCGTAATCCCAGGAATTTAAGACTGTCAACCTTTTCTTGATACTTCATGCATATGCTGGGTGGAAACTTCTTACAGGTTCTGAATTGCATGTAGTGAGTCTTTTCGAAGTTCAATGTCAGTGAGTTGGCTTTAAATCATTTATTAATATCCATGAAAATATCATTAGCGGATCTTGCTAGAACTACACTCGACATACTATTTATTGCAATACTTGTGTCATCTGCAAACAAAACGAACTCTGCTTCTGGCAGTGTAACTGACGGGAGATCATTAATGTACACAAGAAAAAGGAATGGCCCTAAGATGGATCCTTGTGGGACACCACATGTAATTTCTTCCCATTCTGATGATGACTGATGACTTAGTTCACTAGTTCCTTGCACTGACTCCCTTTGTTTCCTGTTAGCGCGGTATGACTTGAACCATTTTGCAGCACTGCCCGTGAGACCATAGAATTCTAAGTTATTTGAAAGGATGTTGTGGTTCACACAATCAAATGCCTTTGACAAATCACAGAAAATACCTGCTGCTTGTAATTTGTTATTTAATGAATTTAGTGCATTTTCACTGCAGGTGTAAATAGCCTTCTCGATATCAGAACCCTTCAGAAAACCAAACTGTGTTCTTGATAATATGTTATTTGTGGTCACATAGTCGAGAAGCTGCCTATACATTACTTTTCCTAAAATTTTTGAAAATGCTGGCAAAAGTGAAATCGGTCTGTAGTTTGATGGTATCTCTTTATCCCCTTTCTTGATTAGAGGCTTAACATCTGCATATTTTAGCCAGTCAGGAAATGTCCCAGTTATAATTGACGGGTTACACAAGTAACTTAGAATTGTACTAAACTGACAAGAGCATACCTTAATTAATTTTGTTGATATTTCATTGTAACCACTAGAATGCTTTGTTTTTAAAGATTTTATTATGGAAGTTATTTCTTTTGGTGAAGTGAGTGACATATTCATGTACCTGAAACTACACTCCTGGAAATGGAAAAAAGAACACATTGACACCGGTGTGTCAGACCCACCATACTTGCTCCGGACACTGCGAGAGGGCTGTACAAGCAATGATCACACGCACGGCACAGCGGACACACCAGGAACCGCGGTGTTGGCCGTCGAATGGCGCTAGCTGCGCAGCATTTGTGCACCGCCGCCGTCAGTGTCAGCCAGTTTGCCGTGGCATACGGAGCTCCATCGCAGTCTTTAACACTGGTAGCATGCCGCGACAGCGTGGACGTGAACCGTATGTGCAGTTGACGGACTTTGAGCGAGGGCGTATAGTGGGCATGCGGGAGGCCGGGTGGACGTACCGCCGAATTGCTCAACACGTGGGGCGTGAGGTCTCCACAGTACATCGATGTTGTCGCCAGTGGTCGGCGGAAGGTGCACGTGCCCGTCGACCTGGGACCGGACCGCAGCGACGCACGGATGCACGCCAAGACCGTAGGATCCTACGCAGTGCCGTAGGGGACCGCACCGCCACTTCCCAGCAAATTAGGGACACTGTTGCTCCTGGGGTATCGGCGAAGACCATTCGCAACCGTCTCCATGAAGCTGGGCTACGGTCCCGCACACCGTTAGGCCGTCTTCCGCTCACGCCCCAACATCGTGCAGCCCGCCTCCAGTGGTGTCGCGACAGGCGTGAATGGAGGGACGAATGGAGACGTGTCGTCTTCAGCGATGAGAGTCGCTTCTGCCTTGGTGCCAATGATGGTCGTATGCGTGTTTGGCGCCGTGCAGGTGAGCGCCACAATCAGGACTGCATACGACCGAGGCACACAGGGCCAACACCTGGCATCATGGTGTGGGGAGCGATCTCCTACACTGGCCGTACACCACTGGTGATCGTCGAGGGGACACTGAATAGTGCACGGTACATCCAAACCGTCATCGAACCCATCGTTCTACCATTCCTAGACCGGCAAGGGAACTTGCTGTTCCAACAGGACAATGCACGTCCGCATGTATCCCGTGCCACCCAACGTGCTCTAGAAGGTGTAAGTCAACTACCCTGGCCAGCAAGATCTCCGGATCTGTCCCCCATTGAGCATGTTTGGGACTGGATGAAGCGTCGTCTCACGCGGTCTGTACGTCCAGCACGAACGCTGGTCCAACTGAGGCGCCAGGTGGAAATTGCATGGGAAGCCGTTCCACAGGACTACATCCAGCATCTCTACGATCGTCTCCATGGGAGAATAGCAGCCTGCATTGCTGCGAAAGGTGGATATACACTGTACTAGTGCCGACATTGTGCATGCTGTGTTGCCTGTGTCTATGTGCCTGTGGTTCTGTCAGTGTGATCATGTGATGTATCTGACCCCAGGAATGTGTCAATAAAGTTTCCCCTTCCTGGGACAATGAATTCACGGTGTTCTTATTTCAATTCCCAGGAGTGTATTTGTAAAGGCTAGTTTCATATATTCAAGGGCATTATTTACTGATCCTGACAATCCCATTCTATCAGTAACGGATATAAAGAACTTGTTAAATAGATTTGGCACACTATGGCCATCAGTTACTAATGTGTCATCTATCCTTAATGCTATTTGCTCCTGTTCCTTTCTGGTTCTACCAGTCTCCTCTTTCACTATATCCCATATTGTTTTTATTTTGTTCCGTATTGACTGGACAGACAAACGGTAATCAAGAAGTAGAGAATCACACAGTCCGAGAGTAGTCCGGGTCCAAGCGTAATGCGCGGGCTACACGGAGCACCAGCAAGCTCTGCCCCTCCCTGCGCCGCGCCCACTCAACGTCAGGCACGCCGGCCACAGGCTGGCGCGGGGGTCGCCTCGAGGTCGTGACGTCACTGCGGCGGTCACTCGTGCCATCGGCGCTGCGGGCGGAGAGTTGAGGTAACTTCATCTCACTGTGCGAGTCGGTTACACCACTCAACGTTTGAGCTGCGCTTTCTTCGTCTATGGGATGTAAATCACAAAATCCGACTTCAGCAGTCGTAAATTTAGCTTGCAGTGCCTTACAAAATGTTAACACCCGCCGTGGTACGTCAATTACGGATTTTCAGATGCGTATAACGGGCTCGCTGATGGTCACGTCACGTGTTT
The DNA here is from genome assembly GCF_023864345.2 of Schistocerca serialis cubense. Classification (NCBI taxonomy): domain Eukaryota; kingdom Metazoa; phylum Arthropoda; class Insecta; order Orthoptera; family Acrididae; genus Schistocerca; species Schistocerca serialis. Next base: position 825,837,662 of record NC_064642.1, read on the forward strand.
GCCTCTGTTATTGCACAGATGCTATACGGTAGAGCCGGTCGAAGTGGCCGTGCGGTTAAGGCGCTGCAGTCTGGAACCGCAAGACCGCTACGGTCGCAGGTCCGAATCCTGCCTCGGGCATGGATGTTTGTGATGTCCTTAGGTTAGTTAGGTTTAACTAGTTCTAAGTTCTAGGGGACTAATGACCTCAGAAGTTGAGTCCCATAGTGCTCAGAGCCATTTGAACCATTTTTTATACGGTAGAGACCAAGTCCAACTGCGCTCCGTGCCCCTGCATAACTAATTCCGTGAATACTGGCGGGTCCTGTGGTATGCGAGGCAGAGGACAGGCGGCGGTGCTAGGTGGAGCTGGAAGTGGCTCTGGGATTGTTGCTGAGCTGGGAAATTACTCCATATCCGACGGCAATAAACATCACTTGCATCTCCAACAATCAACTCTGACTTTTTTTTCAACTTGCAGAAGGGTTTCTTGTCCTGTGCTTTTGCAAGGGATAGGTCGTCGCCTTCCTGCCACATTTACTCAACACAAATAAGTGATTTACAGGAGAACAACAAATGAAAGATGTTTATTGACGTCCTTAAGTGTGAGGACAAAATGGTTCAAATCGCTCTGAGCACTGAGGTCATCAGTCCCCTAGAACTTAGAATTACTTAAACCTAACTAACCTAAGGACATCACACACATCCATGGCCGAGGCAGGATTCGAACCTGCGACCGTAGCAGCAGCGCGGTTCCGGACTGAAGCGCCTAGAACCGCTCGGACACTCCGGCCGGCTTGTGAGGACAGACTGGAAATTGTCCCACTAGAGCTGTATTGATTGCATGAAAGAAGGATGACGTGATGGTTCCTTTGAAAAGAGTACGGCCAGTTTCTTTCCCCGGCCTTCTGTAACCCGAGCTTGTGGTCCGTACTGTTCATGAGATATTAAACTCTAATCTTCCTTCCTTCCTTCACTGAAGATGGCACATAGCTGTGGATAAAGGGTGCCTCAAAATTAAATAGAACAACACACTGAGGACGCGCGCGCACACACACACACACACATACATTACTTAGAAGATTGAAACAACACGTTGCTCTTCTACAACTAGACACACCTAGGGTTAAATTAACAAGGCGTGAGATGCCAGCTGGACGTAAAGTTTTCTCTTCCAGCACATAGCGCAAGTGTCCATAAACGTATTGGCCGTAACAACAAGTTTATTAAATACCTGATCATTAAATAACTGAGTGAACAACTTTTCCTTGTTGTTGTTGTTGTTGTTCTTGTTGTTGTGGTCTACAGATCTGAGACTGGTTTGATGCAGCTCTCCATGCTACTCTATCCTGTGCAAGCTTCTTCATCTTCCAGTACCTACTGCAACCTACATCCTTCTGAATCTGCTTGGTGTATTCATCTCTCGGTCTCCCTCTACGATTTTTACCCTCCACGCTGACCTCCAATACTAAATTGGTGATCCTTTGATGCCTCAGAACATGTCCTACCAACCGATCCCTTCTTCTAGTCAAGTTGTGCCACATAGCAGTTGCTGGAGTGAGAATCGGTAGAGAAAGTTAGGTGTGGGGAAGCTGGCCGCGAAACTTCAAGAAAGAAAAAGGCTACGCAGAGACGTACCGATTTCGAGTCTGCGGCGGCCAGCAGCAGAAGAGACTTCGATGGAGCCATAGTGGCAGCGGCAGCCACTGCAATGCGGGCCATCACCGACATTCTGGGCAGCAGCAGTACGGCTGAAGCAGCCAGCACGACCGGTAAGATAAACACTGCCGCCTCAATGCGTGTGAACGCGCTGAGTTCTTGTTACTAACAGAGGTTCCTAAGAGAAAGCAGTCACCCAGCACGAGTAGGTTCACATAATGTGAGTGGGCCAGATAGTCCTAAATCTGAACCTGTTGGTGTGGACAGAGACGATATTAGCGGGGCAGAGAAGGGACATGTAATTCCGAATGATTCAGTGGCATGGTTAAGGGTGATTTCGACAAATTTTAACTCCATAGTGGGGTTGTTGTTGTTGTTGTTGTTGTTGTTGTGGTCTTCAGTCCTGAGACTGGTTTGATGCAGCTCTCCATGCTACTCTATCCCGTGCAAGCTTCTTCATCTCCCAGTACTTACTGCAACCTATGTCCTTCTGAATCTTAGTGTATTCATCTCTTGGTCTCCCTCTATGATTTTTGCCTTCCACACTGCCCTCCAAGGCTAAATTTGTGACCCTTTGAAGCCTCAGAACATGTCCTCCCAACCGGTTCCTTCTTCTTGTCAAGTTGTGCCACAAACTTCTCTTCTCCCCAATCCTATTCAACACCTTCTCATTAGTTATGTGATCTACCCACCTAATTTTCAGCATTCTTCTGTAACACCACATTTCGAAAGCTTCTATTCTCTTCTTGTCTAAACTATTTATCGTCCTTGTTTCACTTCCATACATGGCTACACTCCATACAAATACTTTCAGAAATGACTTCCTGACACTTAAATCTATACTCGATGTTAACAAATTTCTCTTCTTCAGAAACGCTTTCCTTGCCATTGCCAGTCTACATTTTATATCCTCTCTACTTCGACCATCATCAGTTATTTTGCTCCCCAAATAGCAAAGCTCCTTTACTACTTTAAGTGTCTCATTTCCTAATCTAATACCCTCAGCATCACCCGACTTGATTCGACTACATTCCATTATCCTCGTTTTGCTTTTGTTGATGTTCATCTTAAATCCTCCTTTCAAGACACTATCCATTCCATTCAACTGCTCTTCCAAGTCCTCTGCTGTCTCTGACAGAATTACAATGTCATCGGCGAACCTCAAAGTTTTTATTTCCTCTCCATGGATTTTAATACCTACTCCGAATTTTTCTTTTGTTTCCCTCACTGCTTGCTCAGTATACAGATTGAATAACATTGAGGAGAGGCTACAACCCTGTCTCACTCCCTTCTCAACCACTGCTTCCCTTTCATGCCCCTCAACTCTTATATCTGCCATTTGGTTTCTATACAAATTGTAAATAGCCTTTCGCTCCCTATGTTTTATATATTTTACCCCTGCCACCTTCAGAATTTGAAAGAGAGTATTCCAGTCAACGTTGTCAAAAGCCTTCTCTAAGTCTTTTTTTTTTTTTTTTTTGTCATCAGTCTACTAACTGGTTTGATGCAGCCCGCCGCGAATTCCTTTCCTGTGCTAACCTCTTCATCTCAGAGTAGCACCTGCAACCTACGTCCTCAATTATTTGCTTGACGTATTCCAGTCTCTGTCCTCCTCTACAGTTTTTGCCCTCTACAGCTCCCTCTAGTACCATGAAAGTCATTCCCTCATGTCTTAGCAGATGTCCTATCATCCTGTCCTTTCTCCTTATCAGTGTTTTCCACATATTCCTTTCCTCTCCGATTCTGCGTAAAACCTCCTCATTCCTTACCTTATCAGTCCACCTAATTTTCAACATTCGTCTATAGCACCACATCTCAAATGCTTCGATTCTCTTCTGTTCCGGTTTTCCCACAGTCCATGTTTCACTACCATACAATGCTGTACTCCAGACGTACATCCTCAGAAATTTCTTAAGGTCAGTATTTGATATTAGTAGACTTCTCTTGGCCAGAAATGCCTTTTTTGCCATAGCGAGTCTGCTTTTGATGTCCTCCTTGCTCCGTCCGTCATTGGTTATTTTACTGCCTAGCTAGCAGAATTCCTTAACATCATTGACTTCGTGACCATCAATCCTGATGTCAAGTTTCTCGCTGTTCTCATTTCTACTACTTCTCATTACCTTCGTCTTTCTCCGATTTACTATCAAACCATACTGTGTACTTATTAGACTGTTCATTCCGTTCAGCTGATCATTTAATTCTTCTTCACTTTCACTCAGGATAGCAATGTCATCAGCGAATCGTATCATTGATATCCTTTCACCTTGTATTTTAATTCCACTCCTGACCCTTTCTTTTATTTCCATCATTGCTTCCTCGATGTTCAGATTGAAGAGTAGGGGCGAAAGGCTACAGCCTTGTCTTACACCCTTCTTAATACGAGCACTTCGTTCTTGATCGTCCACTCTTATTATTCCCTCTTGGTTGCTGTACATATTGTGTATGATCCGTCTCTCCCTATAGCTTACCCCTACTTTTTTCAGAATCTCGAACAGCTTGCACCATTTTATATTGTCGAACGCTTTTTTCAGGTCGACAAATCCTATGAAAGTGTCTTGATTTTTCTTTAGCCTTGCTTCCATTATTAGCCGTAACGTCAGAATTGCTTCTCTCGTCCCTTTACTTTTCCTAAAGCCAAACTGATTGTCACCTAGCGCATTCTCAATTTTCTTTTCCATTCTTCTGTATATTATTCTTGTAAGCAGCTTCGATGCATGAGCTGCTAAGCTGATTGTGCGATAATTCTCGCACTTGTCAGCTCTTGCCGTCCTCGGAATTGTGTGGATGATGCTTTTCCGAAAGTCAGATGGTATATCGCCAGACTCATATATTCTTCACACCAACGTGAATAGTCGTTTTGTTGCCAATTCCCCCAATGATTTTAGAAATTGTGATGGAATGTTGTCTATCCCTTCCGCCTTATTTGACCGTAAGTCCTCCAAAGCTCTTTTAAATTCCGATTCTAATACTGGATCCCCTATCTCTTCTAAATCGACTCCTGTTTCTTCTTCTATCACATCAACAAATCTTCACCCTCATAGAGGCTTTCAATGTATTCTTTCCACCTATCTGCCCTCTCCTATGCGTTTAACAGTGGAATTCCCGTTGCACTCTTAAGGTTACCACCGTTTCTTTTAACGTCACCAAAGGTTGTTTTGACTTTCCTGTATGCTGAGTCTGTCCTTCCGACAATCATATCTTTTTCGATGTCTTCACATTTTTCCTGCAGCCATTTCGTCTTAGCTTCCCTACACTTCCTATTTATTTCATTCCTCAGCGACTTGTATTTCTGTATTCCTGATTTTCCCGGAACATGTTTGTACCTCCTCCTTTCATCAATCAACTGAAGTATTTCTTCTGTTACCCATGGTTTCTTCGCAGCTACCTTCTTTGTACCTATGTTTTCCTTCCCAACTTCTGTGATGGCCCTTTTTAGAGATGTCCATTCCTCTTCAACTGTACTGCCTACTGCGCTATTCCTTATTGCTGTATCTATAGCGTTAGAGAACTTCAAACGTATCTCGTCATTCCTTAGTACTTCCGTATCCCACTTCTTTGGGTACTGATTCTTCCTGACTAATGTCTTGAACTTCAGCCTACACTTCATCACTACTATATTGTGATCTGAGTCTATATCTGCTCCTGGGTACGCCTTACAATCCAGTATCTGATTTCGGAATCTCTGTCTGACCATGATGTAATCTAATTGAAATCTTCCCATATATCCCGGCCTTTTCCAATTATACCTCCTCCTCTTGTGATTCTTGAACAGGGTATTCGCTATTACTAGCTGAAACTTGCTACAGAACTCAATTAGTCTTTCTCCTCTTTCATTCCTTGTCCCATCCCCATATTTTCCTGTAGCCTTTTCTTCTACTCCTTCCCCTACAACTGCATTCCAGTCGCCCATGACTATTAGATTTTCGTCCCCCTTTACATACTGCATTACCCTTTCAATATCCTCATACACTTTCTCTATCTGTTCATCTTCAGCTTGCGACGTCGGCATGTATACCTGAACTATCGTTGTCGGTGTTGGTCTGCTGTCGATTCTGATTAGAACAACCCGGTCACTGAACTGTTCACAGTAACACACCCTCTGCCCTACCTTCCTATTCATAACGAATCCTACACCTGTTATACCATTTTCTGCTGCTGTTGATATTACCCGATACTCATCTGACCAGAAATCCTTGTCTTCCTTCCACTTCACTTCACTGACCCCTACTAGAAACGTAGGTTTGCATTTCCTTAATCTAGCTTCTAAGATAAGTCGTAGGGTCAGTATGGCCTCACGTGTTCCAATATTTCTACGAATTCCAAACTGATCTTCCCCTAGGTCGGCTTCTACTAGTTTTTCCATTCGTCTGTACAGAATTCGCGTTAGTATTTTGCAGCCGTGACTTATTTTGGTTAATGTTATAAGGCCAGATCAGTCAATCATCCAGACTGTTGCCCCTGCAACTACTGAAAAGGCTGCTGCCCCTCTTCAGGAACCACACGTTTGTCTGGCCCCTCAACAGATACCCCTCCGTTGTGGTTGCGCCTACGGTACGGCTATCTGTATCGCTGAGGCACGCAAGCCTCCTCGCCATCCATTGGGGGGGGGGGGGGAGACTTTTTCCCTAAAAGACTAAATGTGTGTCATAACTTCAAATTCAGGCTGGCAGTATGATTTCATCTGCTGGACGATATTATTTTCATATCTGGTGTTGTCTGCGTGAATTAAGTGGTGAATTTGGCATGAACGTGAAGTTTGAATTGTTCAAAATGTGAATAATTAGCTGCGAGTGGATGCATTAATGAAATTATGCAGCCTTGATGTAAGTCAATCGATGAGAGGAAATGATAGCTGGAAAGCAACTGATTTCGGTACTTCCGAAATATAATACTTACGTCGATCCTTCAGACGATAAAGTAGAGCGGTTAATTCAATTTCGTTTGCTTTGTGAGAATGTACAATTTGGTACCAAAACCCCATGTTTAGAATTTCCCTTTATCCTCCAAAACTAATTATGGGCAGGCCAACTTTTAGTGAACTAACTTCTAAATGTCTGTGCGCACAGTTAAATGGATTACGGTCCTAGGCATAATTCTTAGAGTGGGAAAACTCCAAAACAAATTTCTCACTCTGACTAACACTATCTGACTGGAGTAAAAGGTTGATTATGATTTTGACCTGTTTCCGAATGTCTTCCTGGTCACAAGTTACAAGCCCACAACTTGCGAAGTACGTGAAGGAGACGAACAGAAACAATGAATAGACTCGATATTCACATCGATTCATAAACACACTATTGGATAAACATATAAACGAATAGCCGAAACCTGCGGTAATTCTGTCTATCCACATTTGCACGAATATCAAATGTAAAGCAGTGTCGCTCTCCTATGAGTCTAATTACTTCTCGCCCTGTTAATTTACCATCTCGCTGCGAATTATGGTCACCGTAAGTAAGACTACGGCGTGCCGAACTATGTGCTGCAGACGTGCTGGCCCCTTCGCAAAGACGGAGTCGTCAGCAATTTTGCGAGTGTGTGCCAAGTCGTGAGGACGCCCTCGCCAATGTTCATAGCCTCGCAACTGCGCCCGAGACATTCAGAGATGACCGTTACGAGGCTAGAGTTAGTTTTCCGTGACCTGCATGTTCTACAAGCGGCCAAGCGGCAGATGCCAATCTTCAAAAGGGGTCGGGAAACTTGGAAAGGCACCCCCGACTACCTGACACGGCGCCGTAGCATTGTAGCCGCAAGAACTCGTGTGGCAGGACAGTGCTTGCCGCCGCCAGTACGTTCCAGGCCGATCTCACTTCTTAGACTGTGCAGGCCGCCGTCCCGTCCACCGGTCACCGACCAGCTCGGTCGAAGCGTTTCCCGTTGCTCCGTCGCACGTCCACTACCCTGCACATTCGCATGCACCGCTGAACTATTCACAATCCATTACAAACCGGCACTAGGTTAATAACAGAGGCATGCAAATTACACAGGACACCCTGCTGCCAATCACCGTATTTTATAATATGAATGACAATTTTTTAAACCTATTTACCATGTTGTCAACATCAGAATGATAAATACATTCCAATTGTTGACGAGACTGGCACGTAAAATGATTGCCGCATTTCAAGGTGATTTCTTGTGAACTGATTTCGGAATAGAGCTTGGTTCAAAGAGCGACAGTATTGGCTTATGTGATTCGAAATAAGGAGCTGATTGGCTGCTGTGTTATTCAGCCAGTCGCCGGACACACACAGCAGCGGGTTCGTGCAGCGCGCCAGCTCCACACGGGTACTTGCGGCGGATCCGACCCGCAGATATCCGACGCGTCGTTTGCCAGAGAGACGTGCGGAACTCTCAGATCTGTCCGCAGGCCAAGTACCTCCGTGTGCGGCGTAAATCGGCGGATTTTCGCGGTTTACCTCTGGACCCAGGACTGTGGTGCACGCTCGAGAGGCCGGAGGTCGCAGACGACGGATTTCAGTAACCGCGACTGTGTCTTGCTGAAAGTACGTTGTTCATTGTCGCGTGTGTATATATATTTTTTATTTTGAAACGTTTATAGTGTCGAGAGGAACTTAAAATGGACGACAGTAGGAGTAATATGCGGCAGTTACCAGCAGTTTGTAAGCTATATACTCATCTATTATTTGAAGAAAAATCGCCCTAAATTGGTGAAAAAATGGACTACCGAAAGGTAATGTCTCAGCCACATAGGTCTGATTTGGAATCGTGTGCACTCCTCAGAATCGTGAATGTTGGATCAGCTAGAGAGAGGGCGTCCTTGATACTTTATAAAATAAAGTAACTGGTACTGGATGTCACTCTGTTATAGGTAATAAACTACTGAAGATAGTGGGAGTAACGTTTTACTAGCACTCGCCGTACTGTAGATTTATGTAATTAATCCCCTGCCCACTCTTCCGTTTTCCGTCCTTTCGGTTACCTGTATCTTTCTGAGCTCTTTACTAAAATCTGATTTCGTAATTTGTAATTTAATTTCTGTATACTTTGGTCCACAGTTGGAATTCCGTCCAGAAATATTTCAAAAAGCTCTTCGTATGCCCTACTTTTTTTAGTTTTTATGTTCGATAAACTAGGGGCTTTTCGGCAGAATTGTATTAATTTCTCCGATGTGGTCATCGGTCAGCTCTTGCACCAACTAGATGCAACTGGAACTTGCTGCCACGCCAAAAACACGAGGAAACTCACTGACCTAAAGTTGGCCATTAGCAAAATGGCATTTGGGCGCGCCAGAGCTGGCAGGCTGAATGGTTGAAATGGCTCTGAGCACTATGGGACTTAACATCTGAGGTCATCAGTCCCCTAGAACTTAGAACTACTTAAACCTAAGGACCTCACACATCCATGCTCGAGGCAGCATTCGAACCTGCGACCGTAGCGGTCGCGCGGTTCCAGACTGCCGGCGGCAGGCGGAATCGCCGGATAAGAAAACAGCAGGTCGTTTGTCCGCAGACGCACAGGCGAAGCCTGTGGGTGTTCCACAGTCCGCGGCCCGTCGCTAAAATCCACTCGTGTGTGCCCAGCTAGTCAAGAGGAGATCTTTCGCGCGCTTTGGTCCTCAGGCCCCAAAGGAGTCCGTAACCAGTACTCGTGAAGGGAGGTCGCTTAGCCCGGAACTCCGGTCATTTTCATTAAGAGCGAGAAGGAGTTGAGTCATTCGGAGAAGTCTGTCATCGTCCGTGAATGATGTACACTGAGATTTTGGATTTTTTTTTAGTGACGACAGGAACTTTCTATAGGAGAATGAAAATTATGCATTGCGTATGATCCAGTCATAGCTGTGAACCTCCAAACGTGATGATCTGCATGGTATTCTTAAACAGGCAACTAGACAGAGAGAATGTCCACAAGTATGAAATTATCTTTTATCTTTCATTTCTGAAACTGAATGCTGGGCGATCTTGGTAGCTACTGTTTGTGCGTGAAGTGCAAACAAAGAACACATATTTTTATGGCATTATTTTTCCTCATTTAGTTGCTACAGTTAGATCTGATGAAATTAACTCACTTCTACATTATAAAACGGTTAAATGACTCTGTGCACCTTAGTGGCAAGTGTACCGTAGCGAATTTCAATTTTTCACAGCTTTTCTCTGTTTTAGGGACATTATACATTGATTCAGAGTAGGCCATGGTCATGAAGAACTCCCTAGCGCGAGTGCTTTCGATGTTCGTTGAAAATCGAGGCCGTACTACGTATAAGGAACAAAATTGGCGTTTTCTTCGTTCAACAACACTTTCGGAAAAGCTTTTACTTATATTAAATTTACCATCGTTGTTACACTTAATGGCAAAAACGAAGTGGTGGGAAATGTAGTGAGGTGACTAGCTATATCGATAATTTACAAGTAAAGTTTCGTACGCGAAAGTTAAGTTTTTTTAAAAAATTATTTCTAAAAACGCGCTGTAAGATTAATGTGTGTACACCCCCCCCCCCCCCCCCCCGATTATCTTGTAGACATATTTTTAAAGAGTTAGGCATTTTTGGCATTTTGACTACTAGTTCACAGTATATTAATTCTGTCAAGAATAGTTTTTGAATCAAAGGAATAATGATGTACGTAATTACAATATCGGAAGAAACACGTGACATTCTTTACTCCACATTAAGGTTCTCTTTGGCACAAAAAAGAGCGCACAATGCTGCTACTAAAATTTTTGATCACTTAGCGAATTTCTTACAATGTCTTATTGCAAAATTAAATTTCAAAACAAAGTGAAAAATTTTCTCTTCGACAACCTCTTCTCTTCCTTAGACGAATTTTGTTTTCGTAATTTGCAGGCGGAAGTACTACGCATCTGTATTTTAAAAAAATTAAATGGTGTTAGAAATGTTCGTGTAATCTGAATGCAAAATCACGAGTTCCATATCGTTACTATTAACCATACAGATAGCCCATACAGCAAGAAACCAATTGACTGCGTAACCAGCGAAGCCATTCTTTCTACGCAGCCCATTCATCCTCCCAAGTGACAGTCTACCACAAATTTCAGTGTTCCAGCCACCTCCTGTTGAAGTCAGGAGGGCAGCTGGACAGAACAGATGAGGAAAAGGTGCTCTCCGACATAGGGTCCACGAAATCTTGAACAGATAGTATTGGTGCACATTTTTCCAATGCCTCGGAGGCATTCCAGTCACAATTTAACAGGTGCCGGTAAATACTAATCGGACAAAGACAAATTTTTCAGATATTCTTTGGGTACAGCCTGTTTAATACACACAACAAAATAAGTTTTGAATCACCTCGGTTCTCAGAACTCCTAAAGATTGACGTTGACTGTGGATATTGTATCACAGACACAGTTCCTTTGACTGTTCCGAGATGCCACTAAACCCGCCCAAAGATGTAAACAACCATGCTTGAGCAGCGCCTATTAGACGGAGGGGGTCCGACAGCCGATCAGTTCCAGTCATTCCCCCAGGAAGGAGGTACACGGCTCGTGTTGTCTGTAGTTCAACCATGCCTAGACGGTGAATACTGCGGTTGGATCGCGTCAGCATTGTTACTTTGTGCCAGGAAGGGCTCTTAACAAGGGATGTGTCCAGGCGTCTCGGAGTGAACCAGAGCGATGTTATTCGGACATGGAGAAGATAGAGAGAGACAGGAAGTGTCGATGACATGCCTTCCTCTGGTCGCCCAAGAGCTACTACTGCACTGGATGACTGCTACCTACGGACTGTGGCTCTGGGGAACCCTGACAGCAATGCCACCATGTTGAATAATGCTTTTCGTGCAGCCACTGGGCGTCGTGATACGGCTCAAACTGCGCGCAATAGGCTGCACGATGCACAAGTTCACTCCCTACGTCCATGGGGAGGTCCATCTTTGCAAGCACGACACCATGCAGCGCGGTACAGATGGGCCCAACAACATGTCGAACGGACCACACAGGATTGGAATCACGTTCTCTTTACCGATGAGCGTCGCATCTGCCTTCAACCAGAAGTGTTTGGAGACATCCGGTCAGGCTGAACGGACACACTGTCCAGCGAGTGCAGCAAGGTGGAGGTTCCCTGCTGTTTTGCGGTGGCATTATGTGGGGCCAGAGTACGCCACTGGTGGTCATGACAGGGTCCGTAACGGCTGTACGATACGTGAATGACATCCTCTAAGTGAAAGTGCAACCGTATCGGTAGCATATTCGCGAGGCATTCGTCTTCATGGACGACAAATGGCGCCCCTATCGTGCGAATGACTTCCTTCAGGATAACGACATCGCTCTACTAGAGCGGCCAGTAAGTTCTCCAGACGTGAACCTTACCAAACATGCCTGTTTATGGACGACGTGACCCACCAACCACTCTGTCAGATTTACGACGAATCTCCGTTGAGGAGTGGCACAATCCCGACCAACAGTGCTCGATGAACTTGTGGATAGTATTACATGACGAATACAGGCATGCATCAGTGCAAGAGGACGTGCTACTGGGTGTTAGAGGTACCGGTGTATACAACAATCTGGAGCACCACCTCTGAAGGTCTCGCTGTATGGTGGTACAACATGCAATGCGTGGTTTTCATGAACAATAAAATGGGCGGAAATGGTGTTTATGTTGATCTCTAATCCAGTTTTCTGTGCAGGTTCCGGAACTCTCGGAATCGAGGTGATAAAATGGTTCAAATGGCTCTGAGCACTATGGGACTCAACTTCTGTGGTCATTAGTCCCCTAGAACTTAGAACTAGTTAAATCTAGCTAACCTAAGGACATCACACACATCCATGCCCGAGGCAGGATTCGAACCTGCGACCGTAGCAGCCGAGGTGACACAAAACGTTTTTTGATATGTCTACATAACAAAGATCTTGACGAGTGGACAAGATTTAATAAGACGGACGGCACTCGAGAAAATTTGATTATGATATTTTTAATCGGTGTAATGCCGTATATCGACTTGAAACTAAATTATTACCCGTATTATCCGAAACCGTTGGCTACAAAATTTTCTCTGCATGGTTCCAGTTTTGTAAATGGCCCTCCTACTACATTAATAGTGTACAGTGAGGCGACAAAACTCACGGGATATGCAGATTTACGGAAAGCGGTAGTATCGCCTACACAAGGTATAAAATGGCAGGCTTCTGCTGGAACTGCCATTCGTACTCAGGTGGTTCCGACGTAATTATGGCCGCACGACGAGAATTCACAGACTTTTGAAGTGGAATGGCAGTTGGAGCTAGACGCGTGAGACATTCCATTTCGGAATCGTCAGAGAGCTCGATATTTCGATATCCACATTGTCAAGAGTGTGCCGAGAATACTAAATTTCAGGCATTACTCTCACAACGGACAACACAGAGATGTTTGTGTATAGTTGTCAGTGCTAACAGACAGTTAACACTGCGTGAAATAACCGCAAAACTCAATGTGGGACGGAGGACAAACGTATTCATAAGGACAGTGCGGTGAAATTCGGCGTTAATAATGGCAGCAGGCGACCGACCCGCTTGCCTCTGCTGACAGCACGCGGCCGCCTGCAGTGCTGCCTCTCCTGGTCTCGTCACTTGCAGTTCGTAAGCCGACCTGATCTGAGGCCGAGGTGGCACTCGCCCTGTAGCAGGCAGCAGGCAGCAGGCAGCAGGAAATACCATTATCTAAAGACACAGGAAATTTTCAGTTTATATTGGTTAAATGATACCACAGCATCAGATAAATCAAAATGAAATATTTTAATACACACAAACACTGTTTTTGGGAGAGTGTCTCTTGCCACACTTCTGCGGGTAGACGCCTGAAAATTGGTTTTTATTTTTCCTATTACAACTTCTGCCATGCTGTGACGATCCTTGGAATTGTTTTTCTCCTATTATACTGACGCCAACTGATTACGCCATGTAGACACAATCCTTGAGCAGGGTGATCATTTTGTAGAGGCAATGTCGGTAAAAGTGCCCATATGAATTTCCTCATAGCTTCCGCCTCATTTGTAATTTGTCTGATTGCTAGACCAGAACAGCTCTGAATTAATTCTATTACAGGATCTGTCAGCTTCCCTTTACCATCTAATTTTTTCCATGACTCAGCTTTTTTTCCTAGACGACTGGAAAATCGTGACTTGGTCCTATGAGTCCCGATTTCAATTGGTCACACCTGATGGTACGATTCGAGTGTGGCGCACACTCCACGAATCCATGGATCCAAGTTGGTAACAACGCAATGTATAAGCAAGAGGTGCCTGCAGAATAGTGTAGGCTATGTTGACATAGAATGGGCTGGGTCCTCTGGTCCAACTGAACAGATCATTGACTGTAAATGGTTATATCAGACTACTTGTAGACCATCTGCAGCCATTCATGGATTTGATGTTTCCAAACAACGATGGAATTCGCATGGATGACACTGTGCAATGTCACCGAGCCACAATGGTCGGTGACTGGTTAGAAGAACGTTCTGGACAAATTGAGCGAATGATTTCGCCACACAGATCGACCTAGATGAATCCCAAGAGGGTTCAAATGGCTCTGAGCACTATGGGACTTAACTTCTGAGGTCATCAGTCCCCTAGAACTTAGAACTACTGAAACCTAACTAACCTAAGAACATCACACACATCCATGCCCGAGGCAGAATTCGAACCTGCGACCGTAGCGGTCTCGGGGTTCGAGACTGTAGCGCCTAGAACCGCACGGCCACTCCGGCCGATTATGAATCCCATGGAGCATTTATGTGACATAATGGAAAAACTGGTAGAAGCGGACCTCGGGGAAGATCAGTTTGGATTCCGTAGAAATGTTGGAACACGTGAGGCAATACTAACCTTGCGACTTATCTTAGAAGAAAGATTAAGAAAAGGCAAACCTACGTTTCTAGCATTTGTAGACTTAGAGAAAGCTTTTGACAATGTTAACTGGAATACTCTCTTTCAAATTCTGAAGGTGGCAGGGGCAAAATACAGGGACCGAAGGGCTATTTACAATCTGTCCAGAAACCAGATGGCAGTTATAAGAGTCGAGGGGCATGAAAGGGAAGCAGTGGTTGGGAAAGGAGTGAGACAGGGTTGTAGCCTGTCCCCGATGTTATTCAATCTGTATATTGAGCAAGCAGTAAAGGAAACAAAAGAAAAATTCGGAGTAGGTATTAAAATTCATGGAGAAGAAGTAAAAACTTTGAGGTTCGCCGATGACATTGTAATTCTGTCAGAGACAGCAAAGGACTTGGAAGAGGAGTTGAACGGAATGGACAGTGTCTTGAAAGGAGGATATAAGATGAACATCAACAAAAGCAAAACGAGGATAATGGAATGTAGTCAAATTAAGTCGGGTGATGCTGAGGGAATTAGATTAGGAAATGAGACACTTAAAGTAGTAAAGGATTTTTGCTATTTAGGGAGTAAAATAACTGATGACGGTCGAAGTAGAGAGGATATAAAATGTAGACTGGCAATGGCAAGGAAAGCGTTTCTGAAGAAGAGAAATTTGTTAACATCGAGTATAGACTTAAGTGTCAGGAAGTCATTTCTGAAAGTATTTGTATGGAGTGTAGCCATGTATGGAAGTGAAACATGGACGATAACTAGTTTGAACAAGAAGAGAATAGAAGCTTTCGAAATGTGGTGCTACAGAAGAATGCTGAAGATAAGGTGGGTAGATCACATAACTAATGAGGAGGTATTGAATAGGATTGGGGAGAAGAGAAGTTTGTGGCACAATTTGACTAGAAGAAGGGATCGGTTGGTAGGACATGTTTTGAGGCATCAAGAGATCACAAATTTAGCATTGGAGGGCACCGTGGAGGGTAAAAATCGGAGAGGGAGACCAAGAGATGAATACACTAAGCAGATTCAGAAGGATGTAGGTTGCAGTAGGTACTGGGAGATGAAGAAGCTTGCACGGGATAGAGTAGCATGGAGAGCTGCATCAAACCAGTCTCAGGACTGAAGACCACAACAACAACAACAACAATGGAGAGATCAGCTCGTGCAAAGAAGCCTGCACCGGCAATACTTCCACAAATGTATGGGCGGCTGTAGAGGCAGCACAAGCCACTATCTCTGCAGAGGACTTCCAGCGACTTTCACAGTCCACACCACGTCGACTTGCTGCACTTCGAAGGCAGAGGGGGGTCCGACGCGATATTAGGAGGTACCGGTACCTCCTGACTTTTGTCGGCTCACCGTAGTTGACGAGTTCAACCGCATTTGTGTGTGCATATCTGCGCGTATTTAGTGGATAATCATTTTTCTACCGTGCGGCAGTGCCACACGGTAGACATTTAATACGCACTAATGCATAATATTCTGTAATAATGCCAAATACCGACATTAGTGCACATACATTTGAAGTGAAGGGATTCCATAATAGAAGCTGCTCCTTTGCTGATTGGTCGTGTATCTGAAGATGCGCAAGAAGCCCGAAATAAGCACATCCGACGTCACCGAGATCTTTACGCGAAAATATTCCCTTGAGAAAACGATCAGTTTCACTACTATGGCCAGGTTTTGAAGCAAGTTGACCCACTCCATGGCGGATTATTGAGGGCCTGTGTGCGCGCCAGCCTGGCTGGACGTGGGTTGTAGGCTGTTTCCCACGTCGGACTACGTGAATACTGGACTGTTGCTCAGCCTTCTTCCTTTCCTCTGTCGTAGATTGTTGGAGCGACGAAAGATACCTAGCGACGGGACAAAAAGCACAGGTCGTTCCCGTTTTCAAGGCGAATGACAGATGCTTGTAATTGTAGGCCCACATCGTTGACGTCAATCTGTTGTAGAATTGGGGAATATGTTTTATGCTTAAGAAATCTCACGTTTTTGGGGAGGGAAAATCCCTTCCATAAAAATCTGCACGGATTCCGGAAACAGAAATCATGCGAAACCCAGCTCGCTCTGTTCTTCGATGAGATTCTTAGAGCTGTAGACAACGGCACCGAGGTTGATGACGTATTCTTTGACTCCAGCAGGGCATCTAAAACTGTTCGGCACTACCGTTTAGTGAAAGAAGGTATACGAGCTTACCAAGTAGAGAACCAGATTTGTGGCTGCATTCCAGACTTCCTTGCAGATAGAACTCAACACGTCGCTCTTAACGGAACAAAATAGACAGGTGTAAGTGAAAATTGCGGAGTACCCCGAGGACGTGCGACGCGACTGCTACTGTTTACACCGTATACAAATGACCTAGTAGAACTGGTTGATGTCTCTTTAAGGGTGTTCGCACATGATGCGGTTGCCCCGTAAGAAAATAGCAACGCCAAAAGACAGTAGCGATTTGCAGAACGATATGCAGAAAATTTATGAGTGACGCAGCCATTGAAGATTGATCCTGAACGTAAATAAGTAAATAAATGTAACATATTGCGCATACATAGGAAAAGAGAGCCACTACTGTAAAATTAACTGTCGATACGAAACTGCTGGAACTGTAAGAACCGTACAATATCTAAGAGTAGCTATCCAGACACACCTTAAATGCAATGACAACATAAATCAAATACGCTTAGGTGATGCACATGTACAGACGGCGGTAGTATCTCGTACACAAAGTGAAAAAGGACATTGCTCGCGGAGCTGTCATTTGCACTCAGGTGATTCATGTGAAAAGGTTTACGACGTAATTATAGTCCCACGACGGGAATTGACAGACTCTGAACGCGGAATGATAGTTGCAGCTAGAAGCATGGGACATTCTATTTCGGAAATCGTTAGACAGTTTTATATTCCGAGATCCAAGTATCAAGAGGGTTCCGAGAACGCCAAATTTCACGCATTACCTCTCACCACGGACAGCGCAGTGGTCGACGGCCTTCGCTTAATGACGGAGGGCAGCGGTGCTTGCGTAAAGCTGGCAGTGTTGACAGACTAGCAACAGTGCGTGAAATATCCGTAGAAATCAATGGGGGACGTAAGCCAAACGTATCCATTACGAAGAATCTTAAGGAAATACAGTTCATTCACAAAGAAGATGGCCTACAAGGCCTTGTCCGGCCGATTTTTGAGTATTGTTCATCAAGTTGCGACCCTTATCAAGTAGGACTGATGGAATAGATAAATATAACTAGGAGCGGCGGGTTTCGACACGGAATAGTTTAGTCGACGCGAGAGTGTTACATACATGCTCAGAAAACTTCAGTGGTAGCCGTTTCAGAGTGGATTTGTGCATCACGTAGAGCTTTACTACTGAATATTAGAGTGAGCACGTTACGGGAAAGTAGGACAACTCTTTGCTTCCTCCCACACACATCCCACGAAGTGGCAACGAGCAGAAAATTCAAGCAGTTAGAGCTGTGGCGGATGCACACATAAATCGAAGATCGATTGTGAACTTATGAAGCATGGGATGCACCGGTATGGACGATTGTAATCTCTTTGGTTCTTTGTCTAATGTTTGTTCACCAAAAAGTTTGTAAAGTTATTCTCTGAACATGGAAAACTGTGAATAATAAAGGTGCTCACTTCAGAATGTGTGTGTTAGAGGATCATTGGATATTGTTCCCCACCCAGATGGTGACCCCGTAGTGAATGGATTTTTCTCATTTCCTCCGTCGTGCTGTACTCCATTCACAAATAAATCCGGCAGACGTGAAAACACAAGATCCAGTTTCGCCGCCCGCTTCTGGTGTTGTACAGGCGTCTGCTTCTCCTGCACACATCGACAACGGCACCAACGCTAACAGATTTTCAAGCATTAAAATTCCGCCTTTCTGGTTCACACGAGCACAACTTTGGTTTACGCGAGTGGAAGCCATTTTCAGGCTGCACGGCACTGCAACGGATACTGACAGATTTAGTTTGATCATTTCTCAACTGGACTTGAGTGTTACTGAACAACTGGACGACATTTTGACCCATCAATCGTATGCGTTGTTCAGAGCGCGCTGCCAGCCTGCCCCCTTCGGGGGAATCGAAATTTCAATTTCTCGCGGATCCTCGCTCGGAGATTAGTGTTGTTCCACGAGAGGAAGATGACTGCCAACAGTCCACCTATCCACTTGCAGCTTCGATTCTGACGGCGCCAAACAATCCACATGTTCCATCGTCTGGCAAAAAGACCTTAAAGTTGACATTTGACGACGAGTTTTTCGCCACGTGACAATTCCGAGCTTGCTGCATTACAGGTGGAATATGCGTGACTCAACGCAAAAATCCTTGTATGCCAAGGAAGTACAGAATGTTGCTACACTACGTGAAGGAAACACCGATTTGAAACTGAAGGTCGCAACACGTGAACGGCACTTGGAGAACGGGCTTGTCCACTTCTCCTCCCTCTGCGCCCCCTCCTTGGACTCGCCGCCAGCGGCCAGCGACCTCTGTCAGCTGCCTCAGCGAGAGTTGCCAGCACTGACAGGTCCTGTTGTGGCCCACAGCAAAGTGAGGCTCCCTGCCACGCACCACATAAGCATTACTCCTGGCCCACCGTTGGCTAGTTGGCCTAAGCGCTTACCTCACCTCCTGGAAAATTACAAGCCGCTAAAAATGCGTCTGATGAAATGATTTCTGATGGGACGGTCTCCAGATCACACAATGCTTGGGTTTCGCCGTTGCAAATGACAAAAAAAGAAAAATGCATCGTGGCGTATTTGTGTGGATTACAGGTGTCTCACGCTATCCCTGACAGATGCCCAGTTCCCAATGTGTCTGACTTCAACAATAATTTGAGTGGTGCTAGTTTCCTTAGTATCATTGATTGTGACAAGTCTTTCGCACGGTTTCCGATGGCTGATCGGGACAAACATAAGACAGCTGTGACAACGTCATTTGGTCTTTTCCAACGCGATGTAATGCCTTTCGGCCTACGAAACGCGGCCCACACTTGGCAGCGTTTTGTGGATTAAGCATTGCGTGAGCTGCCTTTCATTTTCTGTTATGTTGAAGACATACTGGTATTTTCTCACACAATGGAAGAGACATCAAATATTTGCGTGCGGTACTGTCAAGATTGGACAAGTATGGAATCGCGATAAATGTAGACAAGCGTGTCTCTGGAAAACAGAAGATTCAGTTCCTTGGTTACATTATCACACAGTCTGGCATTTCTCCATTTAAGGTAGCAGATATAATGCGGAAGCCACTTCCTAGAGCCTTGAAAAACTCCGCCGATTTCTTGGAATGCTCAGTTACTTCCGCCGACATTTACCACATTTAGTTCTTTATTCGCACGAAGTAATGGCCGCTTTCGACAGGGGATCTCAAGTTGATTCCGTATTTCTAGATTTCCGGAAAGCTTTTGACACCGTTCGTCACAAGCGACTTCTAATCAAGCTGCGGGCCTATGGGTTATCGTCTCAGTTGGGCGACTGGATTCGTGATTTCCTGTCAGGAAGGTCGCAGTTCGTAGTAATAGACGACAAATCATCGAGTAAAACTGAAGTGATATCAGGTGTTCCCCAGGGAAGCGTCCTGGGACCTCTGCTGTTCCTGATCTATATAAATGACCTGGGTGACAATCTGAGCAGTTCTCTTAGGTTGTTCGCAGATGATGCTGTAATTTACCGTCTCGTAAGGTCATCGGAAGACCAGTATCAGTTGCAAAGTGATTTAGAAAAGATTGGTGTATGGTGTAGCAGGTGGCAGTTGACGCTAAATAACGAAAAGTGTGAGGTGATCCACATGAGTTCCAAAAGAAATCCGCTGGAATTCGATTACTCGATATATAGTACAATTCTCAAGGCTGTCAATTCAACTAAGTACCTGGGTGTTAAAATTACGAACAACTTCAGTTGTAAAAATGGCTCTGAGCACTATGGGACTCAACTGCTGAGGTCATTAGTCCCCTAGAACTTAGAACTAGTTAAACCTAACTAACCTAAGGACATGACAAACATCCATGCCCGAGGCAGGATTCGAACCTGCGACCGTAGCGGTCTTGCGGTTCCATTCAGTTGGAAAGACCACATAGATAATATTGTGGGGAAGGCGAGCCAAAGGTTGCTTTTCATTGGCAGGACACTTAGAAGATGCAACAAGTCCACTAAAGAGACAGCTTACACTACACTCGTTCGTCCTCTGTTAGAATATTGCTGCGCGGTGTGGGATCCTCACCAGGTGGGATTGACGGAGGACATCGAAAGGGTGCAAAAAAGGGCAGCTCGTTTTGTGTTATCACGTAACAGGGGAGAGAGTGTGGCAGATATGATACGCGAGTTGGGATGGAAGTCATTGAAGCAAAGACGTTTTTCGTCGCGGCGAGATCTATTTACGAAATTTCAGTCACCAACTTTCTCTTCCGAATGCGAAAATATTTTGTTGAGCCCAACCTACATAGGTAGGAATGATCATCAAAATAAAATAAGAGAAATCAGAGCTCTAACAGAAAGGTTTAGGTGTTCGTTTTTCCCGCGCGTTGTTCATGAGTGGAATGGTAGGGAGATGGTATGATTGTGGTTCGATGAACCCTCTGCCAAGCACTTAAATGTGAATTGTAATCATGTAGATGTAGATGTAGCTGAGACACAAGCCCCTGTTGCCGGCCGAAGTGGCCGTGCGGTTAAAGGCGCTGCAGTCTGGAACCGCAAGACCGCTACGGTCGCAGGTTCGAATCCTGCCTCGGGCATGGATGTTTGTGATGTCCTTAGGTTAGTTAGGTTTAACTAGTTCTAAGTTCTAGGGGACTAATGACCTCAGCAGTTGAGTCCCATAGTGCTCAGAGCCATTTGAACCATTTTTTTGAACAAGCCCCTGTTAATGAATTGCTTAAGGTCAGGAACACGTCAGGTAACAGGAAAGTCCCCCGTAATCTGGAGACTACTAAAGCTTACGAGGCTTTGAATATAGCTTTAGCGGACGCCACACTGCTTGCTCACCCTGTCCCTGGGGCCATCATCGCCTCGATGGTAGTTAGGAGTCAGACCGCCGTGGGAGCTGTGTCACAGCAAATGGTTTCGTCCACATGACAGCCTGTGGCTCATTTTTCTAAGAACCTGTCGGAGAAACAGAAGTGTTGGAGTACTTTCGACAGGGAACTCTTGGCCATTTACTTCCGGCCATGGTTGGAGGGCCAAGATTTACACAGATCACAAACCCCTGGTTGCCATTTTCAAACGTGTTACTGAGCTCAAGTCACTCCGCCAGGTACGTCAAGCTGAATTTACCGCGCCGTTCTCGACAGGTATCAAACACATTTCAGGAGAGCAGAATATCGTTGCTGACTATCTCGTAACTGCAATTACAAACTGGAAAATGGCGGGTCCAATATGGCGGATAAAAAATCATGTATTTATCGAATTCGAGTAAAACTTCGGGTATAAAGTATTTTAAGGTAGCTGATGACAAATTAAAGGTCGAAATTGCTGTATTGAAACATCTGCTTCGATATCTTACATTCCAATTGAAATCGTAGCTACAATTCGCCGCTAATGTCATTGTTGCTGTCAGAATGTTCGCTGCCGTGTTGTCCACGGGGATATCGTTCGAACAGCAGACCTCTCACCTCAGGTGAGTCATCTTCAGTTGTCCTTTTCTGGACTTTAGAGATGAATGGAGCCGAGGATGCCGGAAGCCCACGCAATACGTCATGCATTGTTTTCTCACGGGACGCGGGGCTGTTCGTTGACCTGGCCTGTTTGACGCTCTATGTTTCTCCGTCAGTCTACAATACTCGCATAAGCCATTCTGCCCGCATCTCGTGGTCGTGTGGTAGCGTTCTCGCTTCCCACGCCCGGGTTCCCGGGTTCGATTCCCGGCGGGGTCAGGGATTTTCTCTGCTTCGTGATGGCTGGGTGTTGTGTGATGTCCTTAGGTTAGTTAGGTTTAGGTAGTTCTAAGTTGTAGGGGACTGATGACCATAGATGTTAAGTCCCATAGTGCTCAGAGCCATTTGAACCATTTTATAAGCCATTCTAACGTTTCTGTTTTGTAAAAACTAATGAAATAATCAAAGTAAATCTTTTCGCACAATGTTTGTTGATTCTTGGACAACGTTTTCTGACTTTTTTTAAAAATAAATTCAGACATCATTAACCCACCCATCCGAGGAGTTAAGGTCGTTGTGTTCAAAATGAGATGTGTGTATGACGAAATTCGTGCAATCTGCAAATCCTACCCGAAATGAAAAAAAAAAAAAAAATACTAAACCATGGGATACTGCACACGGAGTAATAGCACGGTTATTTGAAATTTAACACAATAATAAAGTGGCGTACGTTTGAGACGAAGTTGTACTTTCGTTGTGTATTTTTGGTGACGTTTCTTGCGACAACCAACAGATAAACAAAAAATAGTCTATTACTATTTGCGGGCGAATCGCAGGAGTAATTCAGCCAAATTCGCAATCCATTCTGTCATCTTGTGATACAGCAAAGTCTCTCATTTGATAGTTTTACTGAGGAAAATGGACTCTCAAGAGGCTGATTGTTGTGAGGGACTGAGGGCAGAAAGAGGTATCTCGCAAATAGCATATTCTGTGACGCAGCACTCGTGCAGCTGCTCTCTTCTGCAGCAGCAGCAGCAGCAGGTATCAGCTGGCAGGTGCAGCTGTGGCTGGGCGCTCTCCGGCACGTGGAGCCCTGCATCTGATGCTGCAGTTGTGCACACACACACACACACACACACACACACTGCAGCGCCCACTGCCTCAGGCCGCTGGTATAAAGGCGCGAGGAGCCGGCGCAGCGCAACTCTGCCCCCGTCACCATGGCCGCCTTCAAACTTCTGCTCCTCGTCGGCTGCTTCTCAGCTGCCTGCGCCACAGGTGAGATTTCCTTCTTGCGCCTTTCGTGCTTAACGTGACACACGCACGTCCCAGTGAAGCAATAAACTGCTTTGAGATTTTGGACATCTATATATCTGCCTAGTGCTACCTGGAGTAAAATACTATGGACCGTAGGGTGGACATATAGAAGGCTGTGAGTGATCAAATGGGACGGTGTGTTTTTATACACTGTGTAGTCACGCTAATGCGACCACCTTTCAAAAGAGGGAATAAGCATCTCTTGCTCCGCGGACGGCTGTGAGACGTGCAGGCGGCCGCTGTGGACGAGCGGTTCTAGGCGCTTCAGTCTGGAACCGCGCGACCGCTACTGTCGCAGGTACGAATCCTGCCTCAGGCATGGATGTGTGTGATGTCCTTAGGTTAGTTAGGTTTCAGTAGTTCTAAGTCTAGGGGACTGATGACGTCAGATGTTAAGTCCCATAGTGCTCAGAGCCATTTGAACAATTTTTTGAGAAGTGCAGAGAGAGAGCGAATGAGGTCTGGAGGTTACCGACTCAGATCTGGATCCACACTGACTCCATTTCTGTGGCCAGCTGTGTTGGACTTCTCATCTGAAGATCCATGGCGCGTGCAGCTCGATCGAAGTGGTCCGACATATTCTCAAGTGGGTTCAGATCCGGAAAAATTTGGTGGCCGAGGGTAAGGGTAGGGGGGAGGGGGGGATATGCTAAACTCATCCTGCTGATCTTCGGACTACGCGCATTCACTGCGAGCCTTTTGACACGTTGAATTGCCCTGCTGGGAGATACTATCGTCCACAGGAAAAACACGTTGCATGTAGGGGTGGACATGCTCCCCAAGGATACATGTGTACTTGTATTGATCCATTGTGCCTCCCAGAATGGCCCAGATCACCCAGGGAATACCACGAATGCATCCTCAGTACACAATCCTCCCTTCTCCGGCATCGACCCTTCTGACGATTGTTGCAGCGAGTTTTCCGTCTGCCCGATGGAGCGTAAAACTTGATCCATTTGGAAAGGCCGTATGTCACCACTCAGTGGACGTGCATCTGCGGTATTGCCGTGAAAATTCCAGCCTTCACGTGTGATGTACAGCAGTCAGCACAGGTGCGTGAACCAGGTGTGCGCTGCAAGGCCCACACACAGCTACCTTCGCTGAACGGTCGTTGAGCAGACGCTGTTGGTAGCCCCTTGGTGCACCTGGGCAGTCAGTTGCTCAAGAATTGCTCGTGTATTCGCCTGATCACATCTCCTCAGCCGTCGTACACCCTTGCCATACGTGGGCCACGGTGCATTAGACTTACCTCAACGCCGGTTTTGAATATGGCCAATTTGTCATGCAGGGTGTGCTTTAACTATGGTGGTACGGCAACATTTTACACACTTGTTTTGCAAATACGCCTCCACTTGGCCCCAGAGCTAGCGAGTGTGCCCTTGTGAACGTCAGATACGACGCGCTGCACTTCCGCATTACTGCAACGACTGCACTGTTTTCAGCGTCCGTCCGACACGCCTCAAATACCCTCCGCTGCTAGTACTGCCACCTCCCGGCGGTGAGTGGTTATGAGTATTGGCGTCGATCGTAGACGGCGATCACATTAATGTGGCGGCGTCATATATGTGGCACAGTGAACCTGTTCCACAAAAATCCAATCAAATCATAATTTTTCCGTTCTAAGAATGATTGTATTTTCTTATACATCACAAACATTCTTTTGAAACATTACTACACTCCTCATTAATTTGAATGGTTTGTGCCGTATTTGTATATTTAGTCTCTATTTCTATGCTTAAGCAAATTTCGTAGAGTGTACAAATCTTTGGCATGTTATATGTCAAATCCATCTCAAAATTTTATATTGTGGCCGATATTTCACATTTTATCTGTCACAAGAATAATTTTTTATATTTTTCCATATTTACGATACTGGTAACATCACTCAAGAAGATATTAACTTTGAAAATCCTGTGTACTACTACTCATAACGACAGATCTGTAAACCACTCCTAAAAACGCTCTGCAGACATGCAAACAGCTCCTAAATTACCAAAATAATTACACTACAGACATGCAAACTCCTCCAAAATAACGTAGTACACAGATGTGCACACATGAAATCAACTCGTAAACTATCCAAATAATGCATAACGGAGCCCACAGACCCGCTTGCAAAATAACGCAACAGACACCCAAACAATGTAAGCAGACACTACATGCTGTCCCCTGTCCACTAGGCAGCACATGAGGGTGCTGACAACCCCGCAAAGTGACGCGAAAGTCAACTGCCACACAGGTGCCAGTTCAAGTCCAGCACACATGAGGTGGCGACATCCCTTTCATACTTGGTACCCGAGAAATTCCTCTCGAAATACGTGCTCACCTAGGCACTGTTGCTGACGCGACCGTGAGCAGTGCTAGGCGCTACAGTCTTGGAACCGCGCGACCGCTACGGTAGCAGGTTCGAATCCTACCTCGGGTATGGATGTGTGTGATGTCGTTTGGTTAGTTAGGTTTAAGTAGTTCTAAGTTCTAGGGGACTGATGACCACAGCTGTTAACTCCCATAGTGCTCGGAGCAATTTGAACCATTAATTCATTTGGAAAATATCTCTCAACTGCTATCTATACTATTTCTTTGAGTTTAAGTTACAATTGGTCTACGGTTATTTAGTTAGTTTCGAAGGAATGGAAACTGTTCCCTAGAAAGGCATCGAGCGAACTTTTGCTCCTTTTCTTTTTAGTTATTTTGTGCTTATTTTTCATGGATTTGGATATCATAGTATTTAGGGAACCAACTGCTGCTTCATGACACTCATTCAAAACTGTGCTTCCATTCATATACCTAATAACTGCTGTGTATTGGTGTCTGCTTCTGACCGTGCACTGTACAAACCGTAGCTAGTGTTCCTAAACTTAATCTGCCTGACTGGTCAATGGCGCTTGGTACAGCTGTTTTATGTTGTATGGGAGTTCACATGTGTAATTTAATACATACACGTAATTTTACAAGTGTGGCTGTATTCGAATTTCAGTAACTTAATGGTAGCTAAAATGCCAGCATTCACTGCATAGTAGGATGTTTTAAAATTTATGATGCCACAGCGCCTTATGGCCAACTTCAGCGGTACAGTACAGAAGAGAAGTCAGAATGTTAAGATATACATAGGTACATAGCTATGTATAACAGTTTTCCACAATGCTGCCTCTGTATCCAACGTTTTGCCACTTCATGTGTGTCTCAGAACAGGGGCAGCCAAAACTTCAGAGCATTGGCAGTGCTCACTTTCTTGTTCTTGCCTGGCTGCATACGTGAACCGCCCCCCCCCCCCTTCCTCCATAGCACACTGTCTGAGCTGAAGTATGGGGAAGAAGGATAAACTGCTAAAGCACCGCATTTAAATGGAAATGCTGTCACATTGCGTTCAACTTGATTTCCTAGTTTCTCAATAACATAGATTACAAGGAAAATAAATTTTCAGTGTTATTTAATTACTTTTGGGGCGCTGAAGACATAATACAATTTTTGTCTGGTACACACTGTTAGCACACGGACAGAGACAGACAATTTCACAGATATTCACGCTCGGATTGTCACGTAATTGTGACTTATTTAGTTTCATACTCGAAAAAAAAAATCTTTCACACACATACGTTGTTACAGCCGTAACCAAACAATGTAGACATCATGGACAGTATTAATTTAAAAAATGGCTCAAATGGCTCTGACCACTATGGGACTTAACATCTGAGGTCATCAGTCCCCTAGAACTTAGAACTAGTTAAACCTAACTAACCTAAGGACAACACACACATCCATGCCCAAGGTAGGATTCGAACCTGCGTCTGTAGCAGTCGCGCGGTTCCAGACTGAAGCACCTAGAACCGCTCGGCCACCGCGGCCGGCTTCAATTTAAAAGCATTTGTCTTTAAAACAGAAATTACACTGTAGATCAATCAGTTACATGTGCAGATGTACAGGTGTGCTTTCAACTGAAATGGCAAACGGTCTCGAAAACGGATGTAAGAGTGACAGTGTCCACAAAATTTAAGAAAACCATCCTTGTGATTCCTTCAAGGCTACAACGAATTCATCAAACATCGGGTCTTCTGTAACACCAGTGAAAGAGAAATATATGTTGTTTTTCATCAGAGACTTCCTTTTCAAATGAATTTCCATGAAGTCAGAAATAAGGTTCTCACCTGGCATTGTCTTATGGTAAGGAGTGTGCAGTCAAGTTCGTAAAATACGAGGTCTGTAACAGCGGATTTTAAATCGAAGAATCGTTCCGGGCATGTCCCTTGACTTAACCAGTGTACCTTGCAGTAATATACGAGGTGGTCAGAAACAGTTCGAGAAGCTTGTAAATGTGTTGCAGGGTAGGTCGTGCTGAGAAACAACTGTTAAGAGAAACACTCGATACCCTGCGCCTTTACGCAGTTAATTAGCATTGAAGTTAGTGAATCAGGTCGTTGCGCTCGCAAATTTAAGCAGCCTGTCTGAGACGGCGGTGTCTAACGCGTTCTCCGTCTGGTCTCCTAAAATCAGACAAGAGAGTGATGCAAAAATTTTACGTGGGACGTAGAACGCATGCCACTTGTCTTGGCCGTCACAGTGATAATGAGTACAAGATTAGAGATTTCACTCACAGCGGTGATGGATGCGCGCCCCTACCCAACACACTGAAACGCCTCTCAGCGTATAATCACCGCCAGACGTCAGTTTGACAAGTCCACCATCAAACCATAGCGCTTGTTATTTAAATAAGTCTGCTCTGTGGATTACGAACTTCTGCGCCCTTGTAAGACGATGGGTCAAGGAACTACTCCGGCAAGAGTAAACAAGAGAAGATATGCATAAAAAGTATAAAATGTATCTCATTACGGTTGTAGATGATATTTCCTGAAGTTGTTGTTGTTGTGGTCTTCAGTCCTGAGAGTGGTTTGATGCAGCTCTCCATGCTACTCTATCCTGTGCAAGCTTCTTCATCTCCCAGTACCTACTGCAACCTACATCCTTCTGAATCTGCTTAGTGTATTCATCTCTTGGTCTCCCTCTACGATTTTTACCCTCCACGCTGCCCTCCAATGCTAAATTTGTGATCCCTTGATGCCTCAAAACATGTCCTACCAACCGATCCCTTCTTCTAGTCAAGTTGTGCCACAAACTTCTCTTCTCCCCAATCCTATTCAATACCTCCTCATTAGTTACGTGATCTACCCACCTTATCTTTAGCATTCTTCTGTAGCACCACATTTCGAAAGCTTCTATTCTCTTCTTGTCCAAACTGGTTATCGTCCATGTTTCACTTCCATACATGGCTACCCTCCATACAAATACTTTCAGAAATGACTTCCTGACACTTAAGTCTATACTCGATGTTAACAAATTTCTCTTCTTCAGAAACACTTTCCTTGCCATTGCCAGTCTACATTTTATATCCTCTCTACTTCGACCATCATCAGTTATTTTACTCCCTAAATAGCAAAACTCCTTTACTACTTTAAGTGTCTCATTTCCTAATCTAATCCCCTCAGCATCACCCGATTTAATTTGACTACATTCCATTATCCTCGTTTTGCTTTTGTTGATGTTCATCTTATATCCTCCTTTCAACAGCTCTTCCAAGTCCTTTGCTGTCTCTGACAGAATTACAATGTCATCGGCGAACCTCAAAGTTTTTATTTCTTCTCCATGAATTTTAATTCCTACTCCGAATTTTTCTTTTGTTTCCTTTACTGCTTGCTCAATATACAGATTGAATAACATCGGGGAGAGGCTACAACCCTGTCTCACTCCTTTCCCAACCACTGCTTCTCTTTCATGCCCCTCGACTCTTATAACTGCCGTCTGCTTTCTGTACAAATTGTAAATAGCCTTTCGCTCCCTGTATTTTACCCCTGCCACCCTCAGAATTTGAAAGAGAGTATTCCAGTTAACATTGTCAAAAGCTTTCTCTAAGTCTACAAATGCTAGAAACCTAGGTTTGCCTTTTCTTAATCTTTCTTCTAAGATAAGTCGTAAGGTTAGTATTGCCTCACGTGTTCCAACATTTCTACGGAGTCCAAACTGATCTTCCCTTCTTTTTCTTTATAAGGCTTCCTGAAGATAGCCTTATAAATAGTCCGAGATTTAACTGATCTCCATGTAAGGCACAGTAACAAATGATATATGTCCATGTCATGTCTCTTCATGTAAACGTAATATATTTTAGCTGTAGTGTACTCATTAGGAGCAGCAGGCGCTGCTACGACTCATTTGAAATTTAAAATAACTAATCCTTATGGCTTTTCCATATCTGTTTCAGAATCGTCGTGGGACGGATTGAGAGGTGAGATAACCATGTCCGAGTAATGCATTTGCGTAAGTTAGAATAAACTTGCATCAGGGACACCGTCTGAAGGTAAACTGTGTGCCTGAAAAGGTGAGCCTAAGCACGCATTCTCCTAACGTTCACTATAACACTCTAGCCTGATGCATAGTACAAATACTTTCGTTACCTAAAGTAACGCTTTGATTTTCCCGTATCACATTTTCCTCCTTAGAACAAACAAAAAGGAAGATGATGATCTAAAAAGGTAAGGCTGTTCTTACAACAAATCACAAATATTACCACACCGGTGGGAATATAAGGAAAACATATAATTTAATAGTACTCTTACGCAACCAATTGGAATATCATCCACTTATCAATAATTCTTACATACTGTCGAGTTCTGGTCCTTGAACACGCAGCTTATTCCTTTGTGGGAGAAACAGAACAGCAAGAATATTTGTCGAACTGCACATACGGAATGAATTTATTGCACTATTGGAAACAAATTTATGAAAGTTCAATTGAGTGATTCTCTATTAAATTTATGAAACATTGAAATGTGTCAACGTAATATGTCCAGCGATGTTTCCAAAATAACTACTGGTCTGTAGAACAAATACTGGAAAAAAATGACCTCCACTGACATCTGCCTGGAGTGAAACTAGTACTTACAAGGGAACCTCCCCATCGCAACGCCCTCAGATTTAGTTATAAGTTGGCACAGTGGATAGGCCTTGAAAAACTGAACACAGATCGATCGACAAAACAGGAAGAAATTGTGTGGAACTATGAAAAAATAAGCAAAATATACAAACTGGGTCGTCCATGTGCAATATAGGCAATATTAAGGGCAGTGTAAGACGAGGAAAGCCGTGGTCCCGTGGTTAGCGTGAACAGCTGCGGAACTAGAGGTCTTTGATTCAAATCTCCCCTCCACCGAAAACTTTAACTTTTTATTTTCAGTTTATGTGACAAACCCTTATGTTTTCATCACTTTTTTTGGAGTGATTATTACATCCACAAGAAAACCTAAATCGGGCAAGGTAGAAGAATCTTTTTACCCATTCGCCAAGTATACTAGTTAGGTGAGTCGACAACATATTCCTGTCGTGTGAGGCACATGCTGTCACCAGCGTCGTATAGAATATATCAGACGTGTTTTCCTGTGGAGGAATCGGTTGACCTATGACCTTCCGATCAAATGTTTTCGGTTCCCATTGGAGAGACACGTCCTTTCGTCAACTAATCGCACGGTTTTGCGGTGCTGTCGCAAAACACAGACACTAAACTTATTACAGTGAACAGAGACGTCAATGAACGAACGGACAGATCATAACTTTGCGAAAATAAAGAAAGCAAAATTTTCAGCCGAGGGCAGATTCGAACCAAAGACCTCTCGTTCGGCAGCTGTTCACGCTAACCACGGGACCACGGCGCTCCTCAGCTCACATTGCCCTTAATATTGCCTATGGTAGGCATGGACGACCCAGTTTGTATATTTTGCTTATTTTTTCATAGTTCCACACAACTTCTTCCTGTTTTCTCGATTGATCTGTGTTCAGTTTTTCAAGGCCTATCCACTGTGCCAACTTATAACTAAATCTGAGGGGGGTGCGATGGGGATGTTCCCTTGTTAGCAGTAGAGCAATTTTTTTTTATCGATACATTTGCTCTCTGAATCCAATGGCGCGTAGTGTTGCGCGTAACGGTTCTCACCAGCATGAACGTACGGCAGGAAACCAAATGCCATGCGAAATATTAAAACGTAAACAAATACTATTTTCGACACAATGTTGTGTATTTTTAAATGGACACCCCCTATTATTTCGTATGCAATCAATACCACGAAAAACCACAAACATAGTGGCGTTGGTTGCATAGCAATACGTCAATTACATCCCGAGAAATCGCGAGGCAAGTGTAACGCTTGAAATAAATGAAGCGAACAGCTAGCGCACGTCCTGAGATTCAAGCGTGCACCTCACGCTGCCTGTGTCAGGGGCCCACACAATGGGAAGGTATGCACAATCCATAAAAATAAACAAGTAACACGTCCAATGCAAAGTTACGTTTTTCAAATTGTAAATATATGTTTATTCTAGCGAAATGATAACTAGAGCTATAATTAGAAATAACACACCTGAATTCACTTTGCTAAGCACATTTACTAGCGCCCTGTCGCCCACAGAAACTGTATTGTTGTGCAGCATAGAAAATACACCCACATCTTGACCAATGACACTGTGTTACGTCAACATATGTTAGAAGTGCCCTCCGTTTGCATCAATACATGTTTGGCTACGGGTAACGAGAGAGTGTTCCACAGATTGTAGAGTTTCTACAGCTGATACTGCGGCACACCCGCAGTAATACGATGTCGCATGTCCTCTACTGTCGTTGGGGGTTCTTGATACACTCTGTCTCTCACTGAGCCCCAGAGAAAGAAGTCTAATGGCGTCAGGTCGGGGGATCGTGCTGGCGATCGCGCAGTACCTCCCTGCCC